>NW_028270140.1:136482190-137811814 GCF_037043375.1 Chiloscyllium plagiosum
CTGTTTTAAATTTGTAGCATTGAGTATGGTATTGTGAACCAGAATATGTGACAGTTCAGTCACAAACTTCTGGGCTTAATGCAAGAGGATCAGCTAAACCAGCTTTTTATTCAAAGGATAAGAGTAGACCATATTTCATTAATACACTGTTTTGCTATTCATTCATGGGACATGAGAGTCATTGGTTGGGCCAACATTTATTACCCAACCCTAATTGCCCTTGAGCAGACAATAGTGAATTGCCTTCTCCAGCTGCAGCACTCCATGTGATGTCCAGGGTAAATCACCCACCATCAATTCTGACTGAAAATTGTTGTAAGTGCTTCAGTCTTACCTTTCACATAAATGTGCTGGGCTTTTTAATCATTGACTATGGAGATAGTTATGAAATCTTCTTTATTAGTAAGTAAGGTATGTCCACCAGTATTCAGCTCAAAATGTAGGAAGACTGTAGCACTATGATTTGATCTTTTGGTTGTGACATTGCCTATTACTTGTTGCTTATTACATTTGGCGCATCAGTTATCCTGTGTTGTAACATCACAAGTTGATACCTTATTTTGTGTTGTGCTGCTCCTCAAATGCCCACCTCCATTTATCATTGAACCATATGTTGCTTCAGTCTTCCAAATAGCCAAAGGCTTCACTTTTCTACAACTCATCCAGAATAAAACAGAGGCCTTCACCTTCATTTAACAAACTCCAAATGGCCTGCTTATTAGATATAAATTATGTTCTTAAAACAATAAGAATCATTAGTTCTGTGCTATAATCCAGAATTAAAACTATAAACTTTCATTCCAAATACAGATATGCTCACACAACATAAAAATACAACAGTCTGCACAGAGATGGTGTCTTTTTTAGAAAAAACGGCAAAAGGAAAGCAAAACTTGATGGCCAAGGATCTGTGAAAGAGAATAGATTCCCTACAGTGTGGAAACACACCCTTCAGCCCAACCAGTTCACACCGATCCTCCGAAGAGTATCCAACCCAGACCCATTTCCCTCTGACTAATGCACCTAACACTATGGGCAATTTTACATGGCCAATCCACCTGACTGCACATATTTGGATTGTGGGAGGAAACCCACGCTGACAAGGGGAGAATGTGCAAACTCCACACAGACTGTCACTCGAGGCTCTAATCGAACCTGGGTCCCTGGTGCTGTGAGGCTGCACTGTTAACCACTGAGCCACCATGCCACCCTGAATGTAATGAGTTTTGCATGAATTTAATTTAAGCCATTTTCTGACTTCAACCAATCCATTCATTATTATTAAATCAATAACTGATCACATTTCATTGAGTACTTTCTCTGCCTAGATTACTTTCTTTTAACAGTACACTGGGTTTCCTGTTGATGAAATCAAAATACTGACAGCCATGGACTGACGGACAATACTCAAATCAGTTCTGATTACAATCAACCTAGATCCAAGTCTTCTTAAATTGGTCACAGTCCAGCTTTACAGATTTTATAGGGCATCAGGAATGCCAGAATTTTGAAACTTTATCAGTTTCCCAGAGACTTCTACTGAGAAAAGAGGGCTCCTCTGGTGCCTTCCTCATTGAATCTTACATCTGTAATACAAAAAACATTCCAAATTATCATAGAGGCTTCCTAGTCTTTTTTAAAACAATTTTTTTTTTCAATTAAATACCACCATCCCCACCTTTAGTTCTTGAAAAGTTTTGCTTGTCTACTTCAAAGTAACTTGAATTTTATGTAAACAGCAACTTTAAGCTGTAGGCTCCATTCCTTGATAAAACCACCTAATAAACTCTTTTCAATCCAGAAAATGTCCAAACTGTTCCATATCTAATTATTTCCTTAAATAGTCTGTAAACATAAATATCATAAGACATTAAGACATAGGAGCAGAAATTATGCCATTCAGCCCACCGAGTCTGCTCCACAATTCAATCATGGTTGATAAGTTTCTCATCGTCATTCTCCCGCTTTTTCCCTGTAGTCTTTGAACCCCTTGATAATCAAGAACCTAACTGTCTCAGTCTTAAATATACTCAATGACCTGTCCTCCACAGCTTTCTGTGGCAATAAATTCCATAGATTTGCCACTCCATCAAGAGCATTCTGTCTGGATGTATCACTACCTGGTATGGCAACTGTACCATTCAAGATCAGAGACAGAGTGGTGAACTCGGCCCAGACAATCACAAAGGCCAACCTCCCATCTATAGAATCCATCTACCAGGCCCGCTGTCAAGGAAAGGCTGCCAGCATTTCAAAGATCCATCCCACCCTGGCAATATTTTTCTTCAACCTCTACAATCGGTGAGAAAGTTTAAAAGCCTGAACACATGCATCATCTAGTTTTGTAACAGTTTCTGCCAGACTGTTTTTAGAATACTGAATGGACTCACAAACTCTTAACATTCGCCTGTATCTGTGTTTTTGTTTTTGCCACTGTTTACCTATTATTTACTTATCTATGTTACTTAATTATGTGATCTGCCTGTATTGCTCACAAGACAAAGCATTTCACTGTGCCTCGGTACACTTGACAATAAATTCAATTCAATTCTCTCTGGTTGAAGAAGCCTCTCCTTATCTCCATTCTAAAAGGTCTTCCCTTTACTCTAAGCCTATGCCCTAGGCCCCTCGTCTCTTTTACCAATGGAAACATCCTCCCAGCATCCACCGTGTCTAAGCCATTCAGTATTCTGTACATATTCAGAACACTGGCACTTGTGGGTTGCAAATGGTTATTGCTAAACTGCAAGTGCTGTCTAAGTCTACTTGTGTATGGATACTGACTGCTTCAATAGTTGAGGAGTTGTGAATGATGCTGAATATTGCGCAACCTTCAGCGAACATGCCGAAATCTGACCTAAAGATGGAGGGAAAATTATTGCTGAAGCAGCTAAAGTAGTCCAAATGTATGACCCTGAAGAACCCTTTTCATGATATCCAGGGGCTGAAGTGGGGTCCCTCGTTGCCATGTTTTGTTAAACATTTGTTTAAATTTGAGCGCAATCAATTAAACTACATCTCTGAAATTGTCCATGTTTGCACTAAGGCTGATATGAAGTCTAGAGAATAGCGTTATTGCTGTACACTGATATTACAATTAACAAAATAGTGTACTTTAATTATTTATTAAAAATAAATTACATGAACCTTTCAACATTGGAACTGGTATCGGTCATGTAATTTCTGAAAGAATAAATTTAATTATTTTGTGCTGGAAATCATGTGGTAAGTGAACATTAAGAAGAACAACTGATTACTATTCTAAAATGCTTTGGAAATTAAAAATTGTTACATTTTTAATTAAGCAGGAAAGTATATCAGAAATCCACAAAGGACTTCCCTGAGAAGCTAAGAATAGGAAGGAATATATTCATGTTAAATGTAACAAAGAGATCAAACAGTTGGATATAATGTACTTGTAATGTGGTCTGGATTTTAAAAAAACTAAGCAGACAAAGTATTCACTGAAAAGTACACAGCTATTGATTTCAGAATAATGAATGGAGTGGATGAAATCAAAAAGTAGCTTAAATTCAAATCATGTTAAATTACTGTTTATTAATCAGGGATTTGATTCAATACCACAGTTTCAAGTTAAGCTGACTACATAGAATTAAATCAGCAAAACACCATGCTGTTCTTAGCTAGCAGTGGATCAGACAACTGATTGCTAGTCCGAAGAGGAAAGGATGCTGATATCTGCTGTCTCAGATGAGCCACTCACTGAGTTAACACAGCACTGAGATCATGGATTCTATTGACATCATCTCAATACCAAATATCAGAGCTTGGTATGTTGGTCTGATCTTTCTTTCTAACTCTTGTATTCATTTAATGGCAACCCTATAATCCAACATGAACAGAATTTCATCTGATGTTTCCACTGGGTTTCTGTTCTGTAAGATAATTATAAGAATTGGTATAAATTTAAGACAACATTAGGTACTATTCAACCTGTGGATGGTGAAAATAGACTCAGATAGAGTCAGATGTTGCACCTTAACTCTTAATGATCTTAGTAATTATGTCTAACTGGCCAATGTAATTTGTACCTTTAGCTATCATGCAATAAATATCAACCTGTCATTTAATGAGTGCCTCTTCTTGTTAAGACTCACCAGTAGTCCATCCTCCACTGCTGTTAATCTTAGACCCATTGGGCAAATATGGATTGGTGGCAGCATTTTATCCCAAGAATTAGCTGATTCTTGTCAGTTGTTCTTCTTAATGTTCACTTACCACATGATTTCCAGCACAAAATAATTACATTTTAGTAATTATCAGATGACTGCTAATGGTTGTTGGAATCCCCAAATTTTGTTTTAAATGCTGGGAGGAAAATGCTAATAATGACAAGAAATTACTCTGCTTATTTCTCGATATTGAAAATAATTGATGTTAGTTGCAAAAAAGATTTTTAATTAAGCAGGAAAGTATATCAGAAATCCACAAAGAACTTCCCTGAGAAGCCAAGAATAGGAAGGAATATATTCATGTTAAATGTAACAAAGAGATCAAACAGTTGGATATAATGTACTTGTAATGTGGTCTGGATTTCACATTTGCTATCAGGGCAACAAGTAATCAGCATTAAATGCTGACCTTCTCAGTTTTACCCAACCCTAAAACATTAATTTTTAAAAAATACTAATTATGATAAGTTGAAAAAAATATGCAATATACTTCACAAGGCAGAGACAGGGAAGTAAACCTTATACATAGTCAAGAATGCTTTCAAAATCCAAATAGATCAAGCTGTGCTGCTCAGTTGTTATGCCTGCAATTATTCCTTTTTCAGCTGGAAGGCAAAAATTTTAATGATAGCGTTATCATTACTATTACACTGTGACAGCAGTCTCATTAACAAATGTTGTAGCTCTATTGTTAAATCAATGCTTGGAACTAAACTAGCAGCAAACTAAGTGGACTTAGTAAAATTTTCTTAATAGTCTTTTATTCCGTAATGAGAAGTTGTTGTTATCATAAAAGCTCATGAATTTATTTCCCATATTTCTTTGCTAAGACATCAATGATCATTGGTGAATAATTTGCTCCTTTAAAATCAGGTTTTGATTGCTCCACATTATGAATTTAAGCCTGTTTAGGTTTAAAAAACAAGGAATGAATGGTGAAGCCACTGGGTTGACTTAATCATAAAGTATAAATGCAAAAGATTGCAAATTGAAAATTCCTAGATGTTTGATTGAATCCATTAGCAGTAGTCCTGCCAATATTTTGACCCAAAATTGTGTACGTCATGATGGTTAAACTGTCAATGTTCATCATTATCATTCTGTGAAATAAATAGAAACGTCTGACATTTGCACATTGTTATGAAGTCATTTTGCTTGTAATAATTTTTATGGACATGAGTATGAAGAATTGTGGAAGTACTTCAATTTCATTTTAAAATATCAATTAAAATACATGTGGAAACATTTTCTTTGAATTAACTGTTTCTTGGAAGACACTTGTTTTCAGATAATTGCTGATTTTGTTTGTTTGAGATTGTCTCGGCAAAACAGCTGACTGCCTGGCTACTGAGTTTTATGACTATTCTGTCTGAACAGTGTTTGCAGGTTTGGATTGTGTGTTTGGATTTTCAGTTGAGGAAAGCCTACTACATAACAAGCTGCTCAGTTCAGTCTCCTATTCCGGAAACACCTTTGCTCTGAGATCAAGGGAAACCTGATCATTCTTATGGAAGAGTGGATTGGAAGAACTTCTCAATATTGTATTTCCTAAGCAGGTCGCATCTGACAAGACCCAGGATAGCTATGTGGTAATTGTGACTTGATCAAATGTTTAAGAAAACCAAATCCACAGACTTTGGAACAGTCTATGCCTTATTGTTTTTCCCTTTGAATCTATTGGCCAGAAAGTGTTTCTTTAAAAGTATATATGGAGACAGAAATATGACTTTTTTGTTCCCCTTTTAGCTGAAGTGCATTTGTCAATATGTATTTTTTTCTTGTGTTTAAGTATTAAAAGGGCTAAGCCTTCATATTACAATTTACTAATCATTCATCTTACTTCAAATTATATCATTGTTCCTTCAGTGTCACTGAGTCAAACTCCTAGAACCTCCTCTCTAACAGCATTGTGAGGGTGCACACACTAAATGGACTGTAGTGGGTCAAGAAGGCATTTCACTACCATCTTCTAAAGAGCAACTAAATAGTCAGTAAACGCTCCCCCAGCCAGTGATGTCCACAACCTATGAATAAATATATAAATAAATATATATAAAAGTATATATACACATAAAGAACATTTTGGAAGCATCCTTTATTTATATATTGCCATGAGTTTGACCTCATAGATGGACAAGTCCCTTCAGTAGAAATATTTAAAATATTTGCGACTCAGCTGTACTATCGTATGCACATTAGGGTCTGCTTTTCTTCAAAGCTCTAGTGTTCATGTGCAGAAATGTACACAGTCCATGACAACCTAGTAACAGTTTCAGAAACAATCAGTTATATGCCTACTTTGTAAAATAGAACAAGACAGAAATTTATTTTTTATTGCTTTACTGATTATAATTTGCAATGCCATCCAAATTGCTCCATAGGATTTTTTCCATCGAAGCCTTAACTAGACATCTTTGCTAAAGTTTCCATCACCAGTTTTCTATTCTAATTTTCTCAGATAACATATTTTTGTCACAGATTGAAACATGACCTACGTACTCAACAGTTCAACCATCCAGCCTTTAACTCCAATTGCAAATAGTTGAGTTATTTTCCAGATCAGTGCTTTGATCACAGAAACAGTGTGCACAAGTGCAGAAGTAAAATGCTGCATTTACTTGTATAGTTTCGATCAAAGGTGATTTGAAATTTGAAGCCATTAACTCTGTTTCATTTCCGATCTGTGAAGCTTTTCCAACAGTATTGGTTTTTGTTCCAAGTTCAACGCCCATTTCTACTCCGCAGTGTAAAATGTTTAAATGGAAACCAGGTGATGGCTGGACAGCTTAAGTGAAAAGAATGGGAGATTATTGGAAGAAGATACAGAAGATGTGTGAATAATTGCTGAGCTATAGGTATGAAGCAGGCCTGAGGCAGCAAAAGCACGGTTCAGTAAAGCAGAGCAGTCTCCCATGGCACAAGCCTGGAAGACATATAAAACACTAAGTTTGCATACCTTCTCTTCAAACTAACCAGCTTTCTCCAAGTCTTGCACTATTTTTTAACAGTGTTCCCACACCAGTCACTGTCCCTGCTAAGAACACTGGACAACAAGGAGGCTTACAGAAAGGAAATATAATGGGTAAATTTCAGCTTGTCTTGTGACAATGAACAAAATTATTGTCTTTAAAAACCTTGCCCTTCTTTTCCAACCGTCATCATCCGTCCCCCACTCGACCCAGTCCTGTCTGATATTTGAAATTGTATTGGTCTTCGTTCCATCAGTTCAAAAGGTGAAAAGGACAGACAGGATGAGTGACAGTGGGTCAGGGAATTGAAAAGGCAAGAAATCACAGTCAAAAAGAATCACATGGTGTCACAATGAGTGAAGAAAATATTTTGTATTTGCTCAAGGGATGTGGGTGTCATGGTTAGCCCAAAAATATATTTGCCATTGCTAATTGGCCAAGAGAAAGTGATGGTGAGCTGCTCTCTTGAAGTTCTGCAGTTCTTGGATGTGAGGAAGGGAGTTTCAGGATTTTGACTCAGTGCCACTGAAGACGAGTGCTGTAGTTTCAAGTCAGGATGGTATATGACTTAGAGAGGAACTTGCAGGGGCAGGTTCCTCTTGCATTTGCTGACCTTGTCCTTTGAGGTGGTAGAGGTGTAGAAGGGGTAGCCTGAGAAATCCTGGTGGTTTTATAGTTGCACATCCAGGTCGCTTTGTCCTGGATGCTGTCAAGCATCTTGAGTGTTGTTGGGGCTGCACCCATTCAGGCAAGTGGGGAGTATTCCATCATAATCCGGACTTGTGCCTTGTAGATGGTGGGCAGCAATTAGCTAAGCAGGTGGTTGGTTACTCACCTCAGAATTCATAGCCTCTGCCTTGCGCTTGCAGTCAGAATGGGATAATTTTACCAGATATCAGCTAAGTGTCAGTTTTTGAGGCCAAGCAAGATTCCTCATGTTATCTTCCCAAACTGACCTCATTACATATGTATCAGTAAGCTGCATACAGTCAGCAAGGAGAGAGATCAGATCCAGAGATACAGTCAGAGTGAATATATTGTTCTAGAAAAATAGAGGCAGCTTGGGAATTTGGTACAAAGGGAAAGAGGTCGTTTTTGCTTGCTTTTTTGGTTTGTAGTTTGTAAGGTTTTTTCTTAACAGGAAAAATTGAAGCCCTGGATCATGGCCGAACACTGGAAAGTCGCAAGATGGCTATTAATTTGACTATCTATTGTAAGTTACTTTCATATTGAAGGCAAATAAGGGAAATATTTACAGGTTACAAACTAAAAGAACAGTCAGATTTTTTTTAAAAAATCAAGTTAAGAACTAATTCAAAAAAATACAGATGCCAGGCCAGATAATGCGTTGCAACTGAATGATGTGGGAGCTGGTGGACCCCACTGTGGTTCATAGTGACAACATCTGTTGCAAATGTTGGTTGCCTAAGGAATTCCAGCTCAGAGTTGATGAGCTAGAGTCTAAGCTTTGAACACTGTGAGATTTCAGGGAGGAGGCAAATTACCTGGATGCTATGTTTCAGGAGGCAGTCCCACCCCATTAGTTAACTACCTCAAATTTGGTTAGTGGTCAGGGACAGGAGGATGCAACTATAAATGAGGCAGCTAGAGGAATCCAGTAGGTAGTGCTGAAGCAGTCTCAACCCTTCAGCTTATCTAACAGGTTTAAGATTTTTGCTCCCTGTGAGGATAAGAGTAGGGCTGTAGGGAAGATGAGCAAACTGACCGTAGCACCATGGTACAGGGAGAGGGGTAGAAAAGAGAAATGTAGCTGTAATAGAAGATAGTATAGTCAAGAGAATGGACACTGTTCTATGTGGCCAGGATTCAGGCTATGACAAGCCTGAAGATTGTGTTGCCTCCCTGGTGACCGGATTCAGGATATCTCATCTGGGCTGCAGAGGAACCTGGAGTGGGAAGGAAAAAATCCAGTTGTTGTGGTCTACAGATATATCAACAATATAGATAAGATGAAGAAAGAGGTTCTGCTGAGGGAACATGAACATCAAGGGCTAAGTTACAAAGTAGTACCAAAAAGGTGATAAGCTGCAGATTACTACCTCAGCCTTGAGCAAATGGGCACAGGGTCAACAAGATTAAAGAGGTAAACAAATGGCTCAGAGATTGGTTTGGGAGAAACAGGTTTGAATTCATGGGACATTGGCAGCAGTACTGAAGAAGGGAGCTGTTCCAATGGAATGAGTTTCACTCAAATCATGCTGGGCCCTGAATCTAGGTGAATTGCCTTGCTGTAAATAGGGCTTTAAACTAAATAGTTGATGGGGAGATGGGTTCAGATAAGTGGAAAATTATGTAAAAAGTAAAAAGGGTGGGGGAGACCTCAGCAGAGCTTATTAAAGCTTCCAGACAAAGTAATATGACAGTATGGAAAGGGTCAGAAATCTAACTTCAGGCACAGTAGATAAAGACAACTATGAGAATGGTGGCAGTCAATGTAGGACTGAGGGTGCTGTATTTAAATGCACACAGTATACGGAACAAGTTAAATGAGCTTACAATGCACGACCAATGTTGTGGGTATCACAGAGACGTGGCTGCAAGGTGATCAGGGCTGGGAATTAAATATCCAATGATAAGGACAGGCAGATGGGCAGAGGGGCAGGGTTGTCTTATAATCGATAACAAAAATTGAATCAGAAGGTGTCGAATCTGCTTGGGTAGTGTTCAGGAGCTGAAAGGAAAAGAGCCTGATGGGAGTTATGGCCAGGCTTCTTAGCAGTAGTCAGGAGGTGGGGAATAAAATAACTCAGGAGATAGAAAAGGCAGGACAGAAAGAGTACAGTAATCATGAGCGATTTCAATCTGCAGGTGGACTGGAACATAGAACATAGAACATAGAACAATACACGATGTTGTGCCGAACATTTGTCCTAGCTTAAGCACCCATCCATGTACCTATCCAATTTCCGCTTAAAGGTCACCAAAGATTCTGACTCTACCACTCCCACAGGCAGCGCATTCCATGCCCCCACCACTCTCTGGGTAAAGAACCCACCCCTGACATCTCCCCTATACCTTCCACCCTTCACCTTAAATTTATGTCCCCTTGTAACACTCTGTTGTACCCGGGGAAAAAGTTTCTGACTGTCTACTCTATCTATTCCTCTGATCACCTTATAAACCTCTATCAAGTCACCCCTCATCCTTCGCCGTTCCAACGAGAAAAGGCCTAGCACTCTCAACCTATCCTCGTACGACCTATTCTCCATTCCAGGCAACATCCTGGTAAATCTTCTGTGCACCCTCTCCAAAGCTTCCACATCTTTCCTAAAGTGAGGTGACCAGAACTGCACACAGTACTCCAAATGTGGCCTAACCAAAGTCCTGTACAGTTGCAACATCACTTCACGACTCTTGAATTCAGTCCCTCTGCTAATGAACGCTAATACACCATAGGCTTTCTTACAAGCTCTATCCACCTGAGTGGCAACTTTCAAAGGTCTATGAACATAGACCCCAAGATCCCTCTGTTCCTCCACCTCACTAAGAACCCTACCGTTAACCCTGTATTCAGATCAGAAAATCAGATTGCCGGTGGATCTCAAGGAAAGAAATTTGTGGAATGTCCAGGAGATTTTTTTTTGGAGCAGCCTGTGGTGGAGCCTACTAGGAAATAGGCCGTTCTTGATTTGGTGGTATGCAATGAGGCACAATTGATTAGGGAGCTTAAGGTGAAGGAATGTCTGAGAGCAGTAACCATAAGATGAGGGAATTCACCCACCCGTTTGACAGTGAGAAGCTAGAACCAGACGTAACAGTATTACAATTGAGTAAAGGTAGCTACAGAGACATGAGGGAAGAGCTGGCCAGAGTTGATTGGAAGGGGAGCCTAGCAGGGAAGATGGTGGAGCAGCAATGGCAGGAATTTCAGAGGGATAATTCAAAGGCACAGCAAAGATTCATCCCAATGAAGAAGATACATTCTTAGGAGGACAAGGCAACCCTCGAGAAGTCAGGAACAGCATAAAAGCAAAAGAAAAAGAGTGCAATGCAGTGAAAATTAATGGGAAGCCTGAGGATTGTGAAGATTTTAAGAACCAGCAGTGGATAACTATGAAAGCAATTACTGGGGAGAAGATGAAATATGAGGGTAGGCTTTAAAAAAAATTGAATCTAAAAGGTAAAAGAGAGGCATAAGTGGACTATCGATTACTAGAAAGTGAGGCGGAGAAAGAATAATGAGGAACAAAGAAATGGCGGAGGAACTGAATAGGTACTTTGCATTGGTTTTCACAGTGGAAGAGAACAGTAGCGTATCAGACAACAGAAGAGTCAGGGGCCAGTAAGTTTAGTGGCCATCGCTAAGGAGAAAATGCTGCAGAAACTGAAAGATCTGAAGGTGGTTAAATCTGGATAGAATACACCCAGGTTTCTAAAGCTGAGTTTGTAGAGACCATGGTGGCGATCTTGCAGGAATCACTGAAGTCAGGGAGGGTCCCAGAGGACTGGAAAATGATTAATGTAACATCCCTGCTTAAGAAGGAAGGGAGGCAGACTATAAGCTAGTGATCCTGACCTTGGCATCCTACTTTATCATTAAGGACTTAGACGTCTCACCCTCACTTCAGAAGAAACTCAGTTCCCATTAGGAGAGAGATCTTCAAGCCAATTGTAGCTGCCAGATTTTTGGCACCTCACAGCATGCTGACTCTGATTTCCTGCACTGGCTCACTGACAATTTGCACTGGTATCAGCGTCTGACCTTGCCTTACTATGCCAGGACCCCTGACTGAAAGCTGTCTTTCTTGACTCGATGGTGGCATATTGCCAACCATGACAATTCCTGGCTTTGTGTCTGCGCTGAACAGCAAGGCAAGATGGAAGGAAAAGGAGCCTGGTAACTTTGGCTGAGGAGGTGAACTGCCAGAAACCAAAGCTATGAAATGGAATGCAAGGTTGGAATGCAGTGAGCATTCCGGTAGACTCAGTGTGAGTGTTAGTATGACAGCAAGCAAAAAACCCAGAGGTGCAGCCTGGTCCAGTCTATGAGCTATGAACATGTCCGTAAGCATACAGTGTTTCTGCAGCATTATAGTGATTAATATCAGTGCAGTGCAATTTCAACATTGAACAGCAGAAGTATCCTGCAAATGAATTGCAGATGGACCTTTATGGTTTTTAAAGGCAGGCATAAGTTGGATGCCAATGTCTATGGATATAGGTTGCAGGTGGGGAGTGGCTATGGTGTGTATCCTATGATGTTGATACCCAATGTATAGCATGGAGGTCATTCCCTTTGATTTCCGTGTTGGGATTTCTGGATTGTTTGGAGAGTTTGGTAAATGGAAAATTAAATGTTAGGTGTGTTGAGCTGTAAAACAAAGCATTTAACAAACAACAATCCTGATGAATTGATAATGTGCTGCTGCCTAGCGAGAAACTTGTCCCACTGCTTGGCAAAAGCATAAGAGATGGATCAAGCTGCTCCCATTGACAACATTGGCTTCTCCAAACTTCTAGTCTGATTCTCCAACAAACTTTGCCGTAGCCCATGTTATACAGACCCCTATAAGATTCTGCACTATGTGACACTTGTTATTAACTGGAAGACAACAGGAATATTTACACGTGTGCTGACCCAGAACTGCACCTACCAGCACATGTGTAACTGTTCCTGGTGCTGGCAGCAAGATGGACTTTCTGTGTAGTTGAATCTTGAGGTGAAAGCCAAGTTTTGTAAAGCTATCTATTTGCATCACCGTTGAGTGAATGCTTATGCCATGATTGGCAATGTTAAAGCTCTGCAATACCGTGGTCAAAAAACTGCTGTACCTTTCGAGGGATAAAACCCAACCACATAGAACACCAATTACCTTGCCACAACCAACAATAAGTCAGACTATGAAAATAAACAAAATAAATGACTTTATTTAAATGCTATTCTTCCCTTAGTGTGTTGAAGCCTTGTGCAGGAAGCCTCACAAAGCCTAGCTTAATTTGTTAATAATTGGACTCTGAATCCCAAGGGCATTGTTTTGAATCCGACATGAGATAATAAATTTAAGTGTTTTATTCAAAATACGTACATGCTTTCTTTTACTAAAAAATGTTGTAAACGATTCTGCAAAGTCTCTGAGTTCACTGAAAGTTGGGAATCTCATTCATTGAGTTTTTCTAATCACATATTTCCATCATTCACTGACTCATCAGCAATATGTTTACGAGAGGTAAGAGTTAACAAATAATAGGAAGAGTGAGTGCAAGAACTTGCAATTGATTCAGGACTACACAGACTCAAAATTCGGTTCATTGTTAGTCGATGTTAAGCCAGCTTGTTTGTCTTAATGGACACGGCTGACATTCTGAAATAAGCACCGTGACTGACACAGCACTGTGCAGGAAATACTAGCTCTTCTATTGCAACACAAATACAGATAGCACATCCTATATCCTGAAGAACCTTGATAAAGTAATTTAGACTGAAGTGGCAATCCAGTTGTCTCCTGCAGATCACAGATGTAAGCTCAAAGGCAAAAGACCTAGACTATCAAGAGTGAAACCAATTAGGCAACAAGGTATTACTGGATCAAGAAAGCATCACCTGGAAAAGTAGAAAATCTGATTCAATAAGAGGATTCTGGGTAATCCAAAATGGAGGATGGGAGAAATTTCTGGTTGTAACAGGCTGTTCTTTTTTTGAGATATTTTATGTGTTGAAGGTGATCTCCTCAAATTCCAGGAGCAGCAATTTCTGTTTTATATGCTGTTGCAATTGTTTGGAACTTTGGAAAAATGGTCAAAACAACAGCACTTTTAAAAGGGAGAAAGACAGACAAAGGCAGCAAGCACATGCTCAGTAAGGGAGAGAAAGAAAGAAACCCTCACAGCTAACTGACACAGCAGTGAAACTGCACAGTTACTGCCATTGCTGTTTCAATTTATGTATCGCTGGACATCAGAATGTCTAGGAAAATTTAACAAACAGCTAAATTCACAACTGATCTTGGAGGAACCAGTTTGGAAGAGATCACAGCACAGAAACATGTAAGTAAATAGCTTTAAGTATACCCTTGCAGTAAATCTACAGTAGTGAGTAGATGGGTTCTTGATTGTATGTTTTTATTGGGATCGGTCCCTTGACTAAATTGAAAAATATAAGCGATCAGTATTAAGTTAGACTGGAGCAGTGTTTTGTTGAAAAATAAGACGGTGCTAATTTCTGTGTCTGTAGAATGGAAAGAGCAAAATGGCCTTTAGTAGATTGATATGCTTTCCTTGTCAGATGTGGGAGTTTCGGGAGAGTTTGGAGATTATTGAGAATTATCTCTGCAATAAATGTCATTGGTTGCGAATCCTGTCATATCGAATGGATCGGTTGGAGTGACAGTTAGGGGCAATGAGGATTTTACAAGAGCTAGGGGGTGTGATGGAGGGTACTTATAGGAAGGGAACAAAACTGCAGATACAGTCAGGTAGATGGGTTAACTCCAAGAAAGGTAGGCGAGGTAGATGGGTAGTATAGACATCTTCTGTGGCTATCCCCATCTCAAACAAGTATGCTATTTTGGAAAATGTAGGGGGTGATGAACATTCAGCAGAATGTAGCACGAACAGCCAGGTTTCTGGTATCGAGACTGGCTCTAATGTAATGAGGGGTACATCGGGTTCCAAGCGATCAATTGTGATAGGGGACTCTCTAGTCAGAGGCACAGACAGACATTTCTGTGGCCATCAGTGAAAAATCAGAATAGTGTGTTGCCTCTCTGGTGCCAGGATCAAGGATGTCTCAGAGAGGGTGCGGAATGTTCTCAAAGGGGAGAGGGACCAGCAGGAAGTCATTGTACACATTAATACAAATGATATGGGAAGGGAAAAGGATGAGATTCTGAAGGGAGAATATAGAAGGTTAGGCAGGAATTTAAAAATGAGATCCTCGAGTATAGTAATATCAGGATTACTCCCAGTGCTACGAGCTAGTGAAGGTAGGAATAGGAGGGTGGAGCAGCTGAATACATGGCTGAGGAGCTACTGCCTTGGAGAAGGATTCACATTTTTGGATCATTGGAATCTCTTCTGGGGTAAAAGGGACCTGTATAAGGAAGATGGATTGCACCTGAAGTGGAAGGGGACTAATATACTGTCAGGGAAATTTGCGAGAGCTGCTTGGGAGGATTTAAATTAGTAAGGGGGAGGGTGGAACCCAGGGAGATACTGAAGAAAGAGATCAATCTGAGACTGGCACAGTTGAGAAAAGAAGCAAGTCAAACAGTCAGGAACAAAGCAGCGAAGGAGGTAGGACTGATAAATTAAACTGCATTTATTTTAATGCAAGAGGCCTAACAGGGAAGGCAGATGAACTCAGGGCATGGTTACGAACATGGGACTGGGATATTATAGCAATTACAGAAACGTGGCTCAGGGATGGCCGTGTCATGCAGCTTAATGTTGCAGGATACAAATGCTACAGGAAGGATAGAAAGGGAGGCAAGAGAGGAGAGGGAGTGGCATTTTTGATAAGGGATAGCATTACTGCTGTACTGAGGGATGATATTCCTGGAAAAACTTCGAGGGAAGTTATTTGGGTGGAACTGAGCAATAAGAAAGGGTTTGCATAATAGACCCCCTAATAGTCAGAGGAAAATTAAGAACAAATTATGAGGTGGTTATGGTAGGGGATTTTAACTTTCCAAACATAGACTGGGACTGCCGTAGTGTTAAGGGTTGAGATGGATGCAAATTTGTGAAGTGTGTGCAAGACAATTTTCTGATTCAGTATGTGGATGTACCTACTAGAGAAGGTGCAAAACCTGACCTACTCTTGGGAAATAAAGCAGGGCAGGTGACTGAGGTGTCAGTGAGGGAGCACTTTGGGGCCCGCGACCATAATTCTATTAGTTTCCAAATAGTGGTGGAAAAGGATAGAGCATATCTAACAGTTGAAGTTCTAAATTGAAGGAAGGCTAATTTTGACGGTATTACGCAAGAACTTTCAAAAGCTGATTGGGTGCAGATGTTCGTAGGTGAAGGGACGGCTGGAAAATGGGAAGCCTTCAAAAATGAGTTAATAAGAGTCCAGAGACAGTATATTCCTTTTAGGGTGAAAGGAAAGGCTGGTAGGTGTAGAGAATGCTGGATGACTCAAGAAATTGAAGGTTTGTTTAAAAAAAAGGAAGCATATGTCAGGTATAGATTGAATGAATCCTTAGAAGAGTATAAAGGCAGTAAGAGTATACTGAAGAGGGAAATCAGGATGGCAAAAAGTGGACATGAGATAGCTTTGGCCAATAGGGTTAATGAGGATCCAAAGGATTTTTACAAATACATGAAGGACAAAAGGGTAACTAAGGAGAGAATAGGGCCCCTCAAAGAACATTAGTGGTGCTAGAAGAGCACAGCAGTTCAGGCAGCATCTGAGGACAGGCAAAATCGACGCTTCGGGCAAAAGCCCTTCATCAGGAATAAAGGCAGAGAGCCTGAAGCGTGGAAAGATAAGCTAGAGGAGGATGAGGATGGGGAGAGAGTAGCATAGAGTACAATAGGTCAGTGGGGGAAGAGATGAAGGTGATAGGTCAGGGAGGAGAGGGTGGAGTGGATAGGTGGAAAAGGAGCTGGGCAGGTCGGACAAGTCCGGACAAGACAAGGGGACAGTGTTGAGCTGGAGGTTAGAAACTAGGATGAGGTGGGGGAAGGGGAAATGAGGAAGCTGTTGAAGTCCACATTGATGCCCTGGGGTTGAAGAGTTCTGAGGCAGAAGATGAGGCGTTCTTCCTCCATGCATCTGGTGATGAGGGAGTGGCAGTGGAGGAGGCCCAGCACCTCCATATCTTCGGCAGAGTGGGAGGGGAAGTTGAAATGTTGGGCCACGGGGCGGTTTGGTTGATTGGTGCGGGTGTCTCGGAGATGTTCCCTAAAGCGCTCTGCTAGGAGGCGCCCAGATTCCCCGATCTAGGGGAGACCGCATCGGGAGCAACGGATACAATAAATGATATTAGTGGATGTGCAGGTAAAACTTTGATGGATATGGAAGGCTCCTTTAGGGCCTTGGATAGAGGTGAGGGAGGAGGTGTGGGCGCAGGTTTTACAGTTCCTGCGGTGGCAGGGGAAAGTGCCAGGATGGGAGGGTGGGTCATGGGGGGGCGTGGACCTGACCAGGTAGTCACGGAGGGAGTGGTCTTTGCGGAAGGAGGAGAAGGGTGGGGAGGGAAATATATCCCTGGTGGTGGGGTCTGTTTGGAGGTGGCGGAAATGTCGGCGGATGATTTGGTTTATGCGAAGGTTGGTAGGGTGGAAGGTGAGCACCAGGGGCGTTCTGTCCTTGTTGCAGTTGGAGGGGTTGAGTCTGAGGGCGGAGGTGCAGGATGTGGACGAGATGCGTTGGAGGGCATCTTTAACCACATGGGAAGGGAAATTGCAGTCTCTAAAGAAGGAGGCCATCTGGTGTGTTCTATGGTGGAACAGATAGGGCAGAGGCGGAGGAATTGGGAATACAGGATGGTATTTTTGCAAGAGATAGGGTGGGAGGAGGTGTAATCCAGGTGCAAGAAATAGGATGGGTTCCCCTCCCACTCTGCCGAGGATATGGAGGTGCTGGGCCTCCTCCACCGCCGCTCCCTCACCACCAGATGCATGGAGGAAGACTTCAACGCCAGGGCATCAAAGTGGACTTCAACAGCTTCCTCATTTCCCCTTCCCCCACCTCATCCTAGTTTCAAACTTGCAGCTCAACACTGTCCCCTTGACTTGTCCGGACTTGTCCGACCTGCCCAGCTCCTTTTCCACCTATCCACTCCACCCTCTCCTCCCTGACCTATCACCTTCATCTCCTCCCCCACTGACCTATTGTACTCTATGCTACTCTCTCCCCACCCCACCCTCCTCTAGCTTATCTTTCCACGCTTCAGGCTCTCTGCCTTTATTCCTGATGAAGGGCTTTTGCCCGAAACGTCGATTTTGCCTGTCCTCAGATGCTGCCTGAACTGCTGTGCTCTTCCAGCACCACTAATCCAGAATCTGGTTTCCAGCATCTGCAGTCATTGTTTTTACCCCTCAAAGAACAGCAAGGCAGCTTTTATATGGAGCTGCAGGAGATGGGGGAGATACCAAACAAGTATTTTGCATCAGTTTTTCCTATGAAGAATGACATGGAAGGTATAGAATGTGGGGAAATAGATGGTGACATCTTGAAAAATCTGATGTTACAGAGAAGGAAATGCTGGATGTCTTGAAACACATAAAGGTGGCTAAATCCCCAGGACCTGATCAGGTATACCCGAGAACTTTGTGGGAAGCTAGGGAAGTGATTGCTGGGCCCCTTGCTGAGATAATTATATCATCGATAGTCACAGGTAAGGTGCTAGAAGACTGGAGATTGGATAATATGGTGCCACTATTTAAGAAAGGTGGTAGGGACTAGCCAGGAAACTGTAAACTGGTGAGCCTGACATTGGTCATGGGCAAGTTATTGGAGGGAATCCAGAGGGACAGGATTTACATGTATTGGAAAGGCAAGGACTGATTAGGGATAGTCAACATAGCTTTGTGCATAGAAAATCATGTCTACAAATTTGATAGAGTTTTTTGAAAAAATAACAAAGGGCAGAGCGGTGGACATGATCTGTATGGACTTCAGTAAGGCGTTCGACAAGGTTCCCCATGGGAGGTTGCTTAGCAAGGTTAGATCTCATGGAATACAGGGAGAACTAGCCATTTGGATGCAGAACTGGCTCAAAGGTAGAAGATAGAGGGTGGTGGTGGAGGGTTTTTTTTCAGACTGGAGGCCTGTGACCAATGGGGTGCCACAAGGTTTGGTGCTGGGTCCACTGCTTTCGTCATTTACATAAATGATTTGGATGTGATCGTAGGAGGTATAGTTAGTAAGTTTGCAGATGACACCAAAATTGGAGGTATAGTGGACAACAAAGAAAGTTACCTTGGATTGAAGCAGGACCTTGATCAGATGGGCCAATGGGCTGAGGAGTGGCAGATGGAGTTTAATTTAAATAAATGCAAGGTGCTGCATTTTGGGAAAGCAAATCTAAGTAGGACTTATACACTTAATCATAATGTCCTAAGGAGTGTTGCTAAACAAAGAGACCTTGGAGTGCAGGTTCATAGCTCCTTGAAAGGATAGTCACAGGTAGATAGGATAGTGAAGAACACGTTTGGTATGCTTTCCCTTATTGGTCAGAGCATTAAGTATACGAGTTGAGAGGTCATGTTGTGCCTGCACAGGGTGTTGGTTCGGCCACTTTTGGAATATTGTGTCCAATTCTGATCTCCTTCCTATTGGAAGGATGTTGTGAAACTTGAAAGGGTTCAGAAAAGATTTACAAGGGTGTTGCCAGGTTTGGAAGGTTTGAGCTATAGAAAAAGGCTGAATAGGTTGGGGCTGTTTTCTCTGGAGTGTCAAAGGCTGAGCGGTGACCTCATAGAGGTGTATAAAATCATAAAGGGCATGGATAGATTAAATAGAAAAAGTCTTTTCCCTGGAGTGGGGGAGTCCGAACTAGAGAACATAGGTTTAGGCAGAGGGTGGTGCATGTATAGAATGAGCTGCCAGAGGAAGTGGTGGAGGCTAGTATAATTGCAACATTTAAAAGGCATCTAGATGGGTATATGAATAGGAAGAGGAATATGGGCCGATTGCTGGCAAATGGGATTAGATTAGTTTGGGATATCTGGTCGGCATGGACGAGTTGGACCAAAGGGTATGTTTCCGTGCTGTACACCTCTGTGACTCTAATAACTTACATCTTGGAATGGGATAAATCGTTAAAGGAAATTAATTTTCAAGATGAAAGAGCAGTGATGTGGGACTAATGAGGAGCTCTTTTAAAGAGTCGATACAGTCATGATGGGCTGAAAGTCATGGTGGGTTGAATGTCCTCCTTCTGTGCATGTCCTTCTGTGATTCATTCCTCCCATTCCCTATCGCAAAGATCTTTGTCAGTTTTCCCACCTGAATGGCCTCTATATTCGTTGGATTTCGCTGCAAGATTGTACATAGACCACAAGCTCTCAGAAAATGTGCCAAACCTCCATCAGACCACCACCATGACTATTCGCCCGACTGACTGCTGGTCAGAAAAAAAGCAATTCACATCAACCTTCATCATTCACAGAAAAGTAACTCTATTTATCGGAAACAGACAACTGCTGAAAGGGCAGGGAAAAGAAATGTGTCCTAATCTGCTATTGTGTACCTTAAAATATGCCTCGTCAAAACAGCAAATACACAAAGTCATTCACGAATGAAACAGACAAAAGACTGTCACAAATATTGTGGGTGAAATAATATAAACAGGAAAAAAAATGTTCTCAAGGTCAAAAGGCCAAATCACAAGGGTAGGTTAAATATTTCTCACTGTTCCTTCAATTTTAGCAATGATGACATTCTGTTATCTGTAAAGTGATGATTGTTCCTCACTTTGGATGTTGATTTGGTGGACCTAGATCTGTCCTTGTGTTAGAACTCCTTCCATTAGGTCTTTTCATTTTTCTGTCTTTTCACTGAGACCAAGAGAAGGGAGGTTTCTGACTGATGTGCACTTACAGGTAAGTAACAGATGACAGATGGACCAATCGAAGGGCTGTTGCCAAACAATTTTCCCATAACTCAAAACCCCTGGTACTATATTGACTGAATAATGTATCGATCTCACTCTTCCAACAGCAGCATTGTCTCACACAGCTAAAAATATGAACTATTTGGTTTTTCCAGGTTGCGAAGCTTTCCTTTTTCTTGAACAATGTCCAATTTCCATTCCTGTATACAGAACAAAAAGATAAAGACCATAAGACCATAAGACATAGCAGCAAAAATTAGGCCATTCAGCCCATCGAGTCTGCTCCGCCATTCAGTCATCACTGATAAGTTTCTCAATCCCATTCTCCCACTTTCTCCTCGTAACACTTGATCCTTTTGAGACTCAAGAACCTATCTATCTCAGTCTTAAATATACTCATTGACCTGGCCTCTACAGCTTTCTGTGGCAATGCATTCCATAAATTCACCACTTTCTGGCTGAAGAAGTTTCTCCTTCTCTTTGTTCTAAAAGGTCTTCCCTTTACTCTAAGACTGTGCCCTCGAGTCCTAATCTCTCCTACCAATGGAAACATCTTCCCAACATTCAGGCTCTCCAGGCCATTCAGTATTCTGTAAGCTTCAATTAGAACCCTCTCTCGTCCTTTTAAACTCCATCGAGTACAGACCCAGAGTCCTCAAACATTTCTCATATGTTAAACTTTTCATTCCTGGGACCATTCTCATGAACATTCTCTGAACACACTCCGGGGTAATTCCATTCTTTCTGAGATATGGGACTCAAAAGTGTGCACAATACTTCTAGTCGGACCAGAGCATTATAGAGCCTCAGAAGTGTATCCCTGTTTTTATGTTCAAGTCCGCTCAAAATAAATGCCATCATTGCATTTTCATTTCTAACTACTGACTCAAACTGAAGTTTACCTTGAGAGAAACCTGGATGAGAACTCCCAAGTCTCTTTACACTTCAGAGTTCTGAGTTTTCTCCCCATTTAGAAAACAGTCCATGCCTCTATTCCTACCAAAGCACCTGACCTCACACTTTCCCACGTTGTACTCCATCTGCCATTTCTTTGCACACTCTCCTAACCTGTTCTGATCCTTCTGCAGCCTCCCCACCTCCTCAATGTTACCTGTTGCTGTACCTATCTTTGTATTGTCTGCAACCTTAGCCAGAATGCCCTCAGTTCCTTCATCTAGATTGTTAATGTATGAAATGAAAAATTGTGGTCCCAACACTGAGCCTTGCGGAACACCACTTGTCATCCACTGCCATCCTCAGAAGGACCCTTTTATCTCCAGTCTCTGCTCTCTGCCAGACAGCCAAACTTCTATCCATGCGAGCACCTTGCCTCTAACACCGGGGGCCCTTTTCTTACTCAATAGTCTCCCGTGCAGCACCTTGTCAAAGGCCCTCTTGAAGTCCAGGTAGCTAACATCCATTGGCTCTCCTTGGTCTAACCTGCTCATTATTTCCTCAAAGAATTCTAGCAGATTTATCAGGCATGACCTCCCCTTGATGAAATCATGCTGACTTTGTCCTATTTTACCACAGACTTCCAAGGAATCACACAATAGATTCCAGGATCTTACCCATGACCAAGGTTAGGCTAATCAGTCTGTCATTTTCTGTCCTTTGCCTTACTCCCTTTTTAAACACCAGGAATATGTTAATGATTTTCCAGTTCTGTGGGCCCCTCTCTGATTCTAGCGATTCCTGAAAGATCAGCACAAATGCCTCCACTATCACTTCAGCTATCTTCCTTAGAACTCTGGGGTGGAGTCCATCTCATCCAGGCAGTTTATCAACCTTCAGGCCATTCAGTTTTTCTAGCACCTCCTCCTTGGTGATGGCCACCATACTCAGCTCTGTCCCCTCACTCTCTTGAAATTTTGAGATATTACTCGTATCTTCCACTGTGAAGACTGACGCAAAGCAATTATTCAGTTTTTCAGCCATTTCCTTATTCCCCAATACTATCTGTCCAGAGT
The DNA here is from genome assembly GCF_037043375.1 of Chiloscyllium plagiosum. Lineage (NCBI taxonomy): Eukaryota > Metazoa > Chordata > Chondrichthyes > Orectolobiformes > Hemiscylliidae > Chiloscyllium > Chiloscyllium plagiosum. The sequence goes on from NW_028270140.1 coordinate 136,504,849, forward strand.
CATTTTCCAGTAGCCCAAATTCCACTTTTGCCTCTCTTTTGCCCTTTGTATATCTAAAGAAACTCTTACAGTCTTCCTTTATATTACTGGCTAGTTTACCCTCATACTTAATCTTCTCCCTCCTTATTTCTTTTTTTTTTGTTGCCCTCTGTTGGTTGTTGTAAGCTTCCTAAGTCTTTGGTTTCCCACAGCCCTTTGCCACTTCATATATTTCCTCTTTTGCTTTCATGCTGTTCCTGACTTCCCTCATCAGCCATGGTTGCCTCATCCTTCCTGTACCATGCTTCTTTTCCCTTGGGATGAATCTCTGCTGTATCTCCTGAATTACTCCCAGAAACCCCTGCCGTTGCTGTTCCACTGTCTTTCCTGCTAGGCTGTTCTCCCAGTCAATTCTACCTAGCTCTTCCCTCATGACTCTGTAGTTGACTTTATTCAGCTGTAATACCATTACTTTTGATTCTGTCATCTCCTTCTCAATTTGCAGAGTAAATTCAATCATTTTATGATCATTGCCTCCTAAGGGTTCCTTCACCTTAAGCTCCCATATCAAGTCTGCCTCATTGCACAACACTAAATCCAGTATTGCCTGTTCCCTAGTGGGCTCCATCACAAGCTGCTCCAAAAAGCCATCTCAAAGACATTACCTAAATTATTTTCCTTGCAATTCACAACCAACCTGATTTTCCCAGTCCACCTGCACATTGAAATCTTCCATGATCACTGTAACTTTGCCTTTCCTACACATCTATCTCCTGGTTTATCTTCTGCCCCAGCTCCTGACTACTATTTGGAGACCTGTACATAACTCTAACTATGTTCTTTTTTACCTTTGTGCTTCCTCAATTCTAACCACACAGATTCTACAGCATCTGACCGTACTTTGTTTCTTACTGTTGATTTAATTTCATTTTTATTAATAAGGCAATCCCACCCAACAGCCCCCCCCCCACCCCACCCACCTGCCTATCTTTTCAATAGGATGTATATCTTTGAATATCCAGCTCCCAATCCTGATTTCCTTGCAGCCATATCTCCGTGATGCCCACCACATCGTACCTTCCAATTTCGATCTGCGCCACAAACTCATTTACTTTATTCCTTATACTGAATGCATTCAGATATAACACCTTCAGTCATCTATTAACTGTCCCTCTTCTCATTGTCATTTGTTTGTCCAATGTGCTTGAAGTTTGATTGCTATCCCTTTCCATACACTCTGTCCTATTTGTATCTGTGCTAGAGACTTTAATAACCTCTCCTGAGTTCTGCACTCTTACCTCTTCCTTTAATTTGGGTTTTCTAATTTCACCGATAAATGAGCCCTTCCCCACGTCCCCATTTAATTTAAAGCTCTGTCTACAGCCCGAGTTATGCAATTCTATAGGACTCTGGCCCCAGCACAATTCAGATGAAGACTGTCCCATCGGAATAAGTCCCTTCTTCCCTATTACTGGTGCCAGTGTCCCATGAATTCAAACCTATTTCTCCAGCATCAGTCTTTGAGCCACACATTTCCCTGCTTAATCTTTTTGACCCTGTGCCAATTAGCTCATAGCTCAGGTAGTAATCAGGCATTATTACTTTTCTGGTTTTGCTTTTGAATATAGCTCTTAGTTGTTCATACTCACATAGCAGAACCTCTGCCCTAGTTTTATCTAAGTCATTGTCACCTCCATGGACCACAACCATTGGATCTTTACCCTCCCACTCCAAGTTCCTCTGCAGCCCACATAAGATAAGATAAGCTCTTAAGATAAGCTTAAGGGATAAGGCAGGAACAGGATACTGACTGAGGATGATCAGCCATGAACATAATGAATGGTGGTTCTGGCTTGAAGGGCAGAATGGCCTTCTCCTGCACCTATTGTCTATTGATATACCAAACTTGAGCACCAGGCAGGTAGCACAACCTTTGGGACTCTTGATCTACAGAGAACAGTGTCTCTGCCTCTAAGTATACTATCCCCAATTATAATGATATATGCATACTCTTGCAAACCTCAGTGAATTGTATTGGGACAATCAGGAAATTCAGGAGTTGGAAAGTCTCAGACAGTTGTGAGAATTGTCAGTGAAATACGCTGGAACAATTGGCAAGCACAAATTGAGATACAGTCAGGACAAACACCAGATTGACATATGATATCTTGGTGACTACAGACAAAATAGATGCCATTAACTCTATGGATATTGTTCTTCTTTCCAACTAATTAACTTACAATGCTGCTCGGCACTCTAATCATTAGGCTTGATGTTAATTAGTCCTTAGAACCAATTAATAATTGTACAATTTATAATTTGTCTGTAGGCACAAATTCATTAGCTACAGGTATTTTACATTTTGGGAAACATCTTTTGATGTATGCAGCATGCAAATGAAGGGTAATTAGGAATACCAAATAAAGGTGTTTGGCATTTTTTCCTATTAAAATATTCTCTAAATATGCTATGTAAATATTGAACATCAATCCTCATCCCAACACATATTTCTGTAATAATGTTAAAGTTACATCTCAAGAACACATTAATTTTCTTAATTGGCACTAAAGTGAGTTGATAATAAACAGTGAGGACTGTTCATTACCCTTGTAAAGTGAATCAACCTAGGGCCAATTATATTTTCCAATACCATACCTCACCATCCTTATCCCCAAATGAGGAACTACATGCACCAAGGTACGTTGAAACAATTATCATAAGAGTATAAGAAACCGGAACAGAGAGAGGTGATTTAGTCACATGAGCTTGCTCTGCCAATCAATAAAGTCAACATTAATCTGGCTGTGGGCTTATTTTCATTTTGCTGCCCCCTCCACCCAAACCCTTGATTTGCCCTGTAGGTTATCAGATTGAAGTGGTGGGAACTTGTGTGTTCAATGATCAGTTAGTCATTTTTAGCAGGGTTTCCTTGCTGCTGGTAGTGCCACATAAGTTGATCCATCAAGGTGCAGTGCAAAATGTCCTCCATGGCAGAGCTGGTGAAGGAAGATTGTGCATTTCACTAGCTAAGAAAGCAGATGAAGTCTGCAGCAGCCTTCACCTGATCCGTGACTCATGAACATCTCATGGTCCTAAGATCCCCAAGTCAAATAGGTTTCTATCCTTGTCCAATTGCCAAATCCTGTGACAATAGAAATTTGGTAATGGAGATGAGACAGTGAAACCTGGAGTTCTGATTCACAAATCTGCATACAGGCATGAAGGTCATTGGATTCTCTCTTTGGGGAGAGAGGTGTCTTTGATGAGTCATGTCTGTGTCTGAGCAGTCTTCTTCAGGATAACCTTTGCCCAGTCTCATTTGGGATGGGGGGCTAGTAAAGGTCCCCTAAAAACAAAAGGCGAATTATTGTATCTTGTCTAGGAAATCATACCATGTAGCATCAACCTTTTCACGATCAAAGAAGGAAAAGATTTACATTTTGCAACTTGGTACATGGATAATCTTAAGAGACACTTTTCAGAAAGAATTGTAAATGTATCATGTGAACTACCAAGACTCTAAAGTCACATCTTTTCCTGTCTTTTTGGAAAGAGGCTGCTGCAAGAACAAGCCAGGGGATGTACCTTCTACCAGAAATCAAAGACTAACAGCAGCCCTCACATCCTCAGAATCTGAAATGAGATCATGGGTGCACTGCCAGAGCTCCCCCAATTGTACATAGGCAAGGTTCATGATAGTTCATCTATTCTTCATTGGTAATCAATATGGTATCACAGTCATCAAGCACTTGATCCTTGACTCCAATGAAGACATCATGCAAATTCTAAACTTGATGAAGGAAAGATCTGAGGGACTGTCATGCCAGGGTCGGTCATGAGTTTGATGTCTGGAAAGAACATTGAAAAAAATGGCACAGGTAAAGTCAATGGTTTTTGTGTCTTCCTGCAAACAATTTAAGCCTCCTTGTAACAAACTCTTGCTTCTGCTACAAAACCACATGGAGGCAACCTGGATCAAAATGCATACACCACCTTATTGTGCCGCTTTTCAGGAAGTGAGGTCAATATCAGAGTTTCAGGTTACAAAAGCTGCACTCCTGGTCATTTGCAGTAGGAGCTTCAACTGTTGCTGCTGCAGGGCAATGAGCAGAAGGTCACAGCAGCTGAAGATTGTCCTGAAAAGGACTCCGTTTCTGTCAATCTGAATCCGCAATGTGCTACTTGCACTGCTTTCCTCAGGCAACCCAGCCTGTAGAGATATCTGACACAAGTGCCATCACCAGCTTTTCAGGCAGTGCTCTCTTTGAATGGCTTTTTGATGAACAATCAGGTTCATGTGAAGAGTTTCACTCCCCCATACAGCCACCCACTCTCCTTGGCAATTGCATGTTATTATGGAGCTTACACCTACATGCATGTGCATGTACCCTGGAGTACCACAGTGAGGTATTGCAGACGACTAGCCAAATTCCTGATTCATGCAGTCAGGAAGCAGCTACTCAGCAGTTAACATCAAATGAATCAAAGACCAATGCCAGAGATGCAACCCCAACACCGTTTAAGTGTATTGGAGCCCTCAGGGACGAGAACACACTTTGGAACAGTCAACTCGATAATTCATTAACAGGACGTGGGTATTACTGGCTGGGCCAGCATTTATTGACCATTCCTAAATAGTTGTCTTTGAGAAGGCTGCCTCTTGAACCACGTAGTCTGTGTAACGTTGGCAGACCCACAATGCTGTTTGAGGGGGAAATTCCAGAATTTTGACCCAGTGATGCTGATGATCTATCTGAATCCAAGCTTTTCTTCCATAGACTGGAGAAACTCTCCTGTCTTCTTGTTAGTTTCTCCTAAGCATTTCTTTGAGTGCTTCTAGGGTTTTACATAGAATTATGTAAGCTATACGGATACAATCAGGCACTTGGGCGGAACTAGTTTGCTAGTCATGCTGCAATCATGCCTCCTGCCACCCTCCTTCAAGCCCTTTTTTCCTTTATTTTTCGTACACCTATCTAACCTTTTCTTAAATGCATAATTCTATTTTTGGCAGTGATTCATCTGTTGTCTGTATATTATTTCAAATTAATATAGCTAATCCATTTCCTCTGTTTCTCTCCCTTTCTAATGATTGTATCGCCTGATTTTGTTTTCATCAATGTCAAAGAGTCATAAAGATGTACAGAATGGAAACAGACCATTCTGTCCAAAGCATCCATGCCTACCAGTTATCCTAACTTAATCATTTGCCAGCACTTGGCCCATATTTTTTAAACCCTTCCTATTCAAACACCTATCCAGATGCCTTTTAAATTCTGTAACTGAATATGTAGGTAAGGGGGAACATGGCATTCATTTTCACCTTGATTCATAAGCCACTCTGATTTCATCTTCATTATTCAAATTCATCATAGCACAAACATAATTTAAATAATGGCAACCCAAAAATTTAATGCTAAAGTTTTTGTTAAATTATCACTTCTCTCAAAATTCTCTGAAGCTAGAGAAGTGATCTAATTTCATTCAGTCATTTGTCCATGTGACTAATAGCTTGCTCACTGATATTTTTAAGATGTCAGCATTAAAAATACATAATCCAGAAACATCCATGCCCATATAAAACCATTTTGATTTGCTTTGATTTAGTTTTGAAAATTATATTACTTCTTCCAAATCTCATTCTCGTCTTTTTTTTCAAATAACTGCTACAATGTGGCAACAGGCCCTACAGCCCAACAAATCCACACCGACCCTTCGAAGTGTATCCCACCCAAACCCATGATCCATTACTCTACATTTATCCCTAACTAATGCACCTTGCCTACACATCCCTGAATTAGCATGGCCAATTCACCTAACCTGCACATCTTTGGATTGTGGGAGGAAACCAGAGCACCTGGAGGAAACCCACACAGACACAGGGGGAACGTGCAAACTCCACACAGACAGTCGTCCGAGGCTGGAATCACAGCCTGGTCCCTGGTGCTGTGAGGTAGCAGTGCTAACCACTGAGCCACTATGCCTCCACAGTCTTCAAATGCATTGGCCTCAAACTCATCCCATTTACAAACTAGCCTTAAAGTTTTCTTTTGCACTCAGATCACTATTACCAGTAATCCTACCCTAAAATGTCATTTGTTTTAATGTGTTGTGGCTCAAATAGAGAAAGATATTATGCTAAACAGTTGCTTTGCAGTGCATCACTTGAGTTTTATTGGAAGAAAAGACGTGTTGTTGATGCTTTCTTGACTTGTCCTCCATGGGACATATATAATAAATCCAAATTGACAGGGAAGAACAATATTGATTTGTTTAGTTTAAGTAAGGCTCAGTACCTGAAGACAAAAACATAGACCTGTGAAAACTGGAGACCAGATGTAAAAGAAATATTTTGGAGAAGCTCAGCAGGTCTGGCAGCAACTATATGGAAATTTGCAACTGAAGGAGGCTGGGAAAGTGGTGAATTTTATGCTGAGTAGTGAGGAGTAACTAATGAAAGAGATGATTAAGGTGTTTCCAGACCAAAAGGCAAAGATAAAGCCAATGATAGCAAAAAACAGATGAAAGCTAATGTTGTGCTGCATGTCGATATCAGAAAGCTAGTCAGCACTACTGAGAGAAAACTCAAGTAAACCAGACACTTTGAGGGTGGTGACGGTTGCTGGTTAGGAAATGGTGGGACGGCCGTTCACCTGCCTCTCCTCCAACCTAGTTTACTGCATCTTGTGCTCCCAGTGTGGTCTTCTCTACATCAGGGAGACCAAACGTAAATACAGCATATTTCGCTGAGGACTTCAGCCAGGCCCGTAGGGGCTGACTTGACCTCCCAGCCGCCGGCCATTTTAATTCTCTTTCCCACTCGCTTCCTAACGTGACCATCCTCAGCCTCCTCCATTGCCAAAGCAAATCAGACTGCAAATTGGAGGAACAACACCTCATCTTCCGCCTGGATAGCCTGCAGCCTGGTGACTCAACATTGAATTCTCCAATTTCAAATAACCGCCCGTCCTAGCTCCCAACTCCCTTTCCAGCCCCTCCCTCTCCCTTCCATTCCTCTGCTCAAATCTTCCTTCCAGCTACCAACCGGATTCATTCCTCCCATCAACCAATCAGGTCATGCCCTCTACCTGTGTTCACCTATCCCTACCTCACTATTCTGCCCCTGTCCCCTCCCAAAACCCTCTCCCTGTCCCACTCCCTCTTTGTCTGAAACTCCCCTTACACCACACATAGTCTTGAAGAAGGTTTGCAGCCAAAATGTTGACTTCTCATCTTCCTGATGTGCCTGGCTTCCTGTGTTCCTCCAGCCTCCTGCTTGTCTATCTTGGATTCCAACATCTGTAGTTTTTTTGTGTCTTTTTTGTGTCTAAGGAATAGTAGGCAAAATGAAGGACAAACTACTTGGAGTTAAGATTTTGACATGAATGGAAAATCACCCAGCTAACAGGGACAAAAAGTGGATAAATATTCTGGTTGCTAAGATATAATGATTATTGCGCCACAAGGATCAGTACTGTGGACTCAACCTTTTGCAATTTATGTGAATGACTTTGTTGAAAGTTATGGCTCCTAAATTTGCCAATTCTACAAAGAGAAGTAGAAAAGTTTTGAAGAGGGTATCAGGGGGGCTAAGTCGAGATATATAGAGGTTAAATCTGTGACCAAAGATCCAACAAATAGGAGCACAGGAACAGAAGTAGACCATTCAGCCCCTTGAGCCTGGTCCACCATTCAATGAGATCACGGTTGACCTGTGGCCTAACTCTATGTACCTGCTTTTGGCCCATATTCCTTAATACGTTTGTTTAATGAAAATTAATCTATCTCAAAATTAAAATTAACAACTGATGCTGCACCGACTGCCATTTGTGGAAGAGAGTTCCAAACATCTACTGTTCTTTGTGCATGGAAATGCTTCCTAACATTTCTCCTGAATGGTCTGGCTTCAATTCTTAATCTATAACCCCAGGTTCTAGAATCCCCAAAAATTAGAAATAGTTTATCTACCCTGTCTTTTCCTGTTAATATCTCAAAGTAGAACCTCATATGGAAAAAAATGACAAGGTCCATGGCCCATTTTGAGAGGAAGAATAAGACAAAAGCATATTATCTAAACAGCAAGAGACAGAAGAGTCATAGAGTCATAGAGATGTACAGCATGGAAACAGACACTTTGGTCCAACTTGTCCATGCTGACCAGATATCTGAGCTAGTCCCATTTACCAGCACTTGGCCCATATCCCTCTAAATCCCTTCCTATTCATATACCCATCCATATGCCTTTTGATTGTTATAATCGTAAGAGGTTGCTTTTAAATTTTTCCCCTCTCACTGTAAACCTATGCCCTCTAGTACTGGACTCCCTCACTCCCAGTGAAACGTCCTTGTCTATTTATCCTATCCATGCCCCTCATGATTATATAAACCTCTGCCACCAATGCTCCACAGAAAGCAGCCCCAAACTATTCAGTCTCTCCTTATAGCTCTAAGATGTGAAAGGATATGGGTGTCCTGGCACACGAATCATAAAAATGCGTATAGTGTACAGACAAAACAACAATGAGGAAATCTAATGGAATGTTTTCATTTATTACAAGAGAGATTTAAGCTAAAATTAGGTAGTTTATCCTTCAGCCAAACAGGGTATTGGTGAGACCACATATGGAGTACAAGGTATAATATTTAAGGAAGGATGTAGACATGCGTGAAGTAGTTCAGAGAAGGATTGCTAAATTAATTTCTTGAAAGGGTGCGCTATCTCATGAGGAATAGGCTAGGTTTGTATCCGTTGGTGTTTCAAATAGAGTAAGTAGGGACCTGATTGGTTTATAAAAGATCCTGACAGGGTAATTGTGGAAAGGTGTCTGGATTTCCCTCCCTGATAGCATTGTGGGTCTATCTACAGCACATGGACTGCAGTAGTTCAAGAAAACAACTCAAATCACCATCTCAAGGGCAACTAAGCCTGGGTAATAAAACTGCTGGCCAGCCAACAATGCCCTGTCCCACAGGTGGATAAATAAATAAAGGATCTTTCTTCAACAGAAGATGCTAAAACCACAGATTGCAACTTAAAACAAGAGCGTGCCCATTTAAGATAGAGACGGGGAGATTTTTTACCTTACAGTGGGCCACGAGTAACTAAAACTTTCTTCCTCAAAAGCTGGTGGATGCAATGTCTTTGAATGTTTTTAGGGCAGACCGAGATAGATGCTTGGTAGGGGGTTTAAAGGTTAACAGGGTTAGGCAGCAGTGTGAAGTAATCAGATCAGCCATGATACTTATAGGATAGCAAAGGCTAAAGGGACTGAGTGACCAACTCCTGCAACTAATTTGCATGTTTGCAATCTGTTATGAGTCGGTTTGCTTTAACAGATTCATATTAGATGTAGTCAAGCTGTGCGAGTATCAGGAAACTCTCAGTACCCAAAAGCTGGGGGGAAAATGGCTACAATTTTGTTTTTGACCTAGAGTATGAATGGGTTGAGTTGGGGGCTGAAGTAGACACAGCAAATTATTTCACTCTGTGGTGTGAACCTCAAGATTCTTTGGGCCCAATTTTAACTCTGCTCAGCAGGATGAGTCCTGCACATGTTTCATCTTTTTAACTCCCAGTTTCAGCCAGGAACTGGTAAGGAATAGGAGCCTGGCTCCCAGCAAAGGCTTTCCAATACTCAGGGAAAGCAAGGAAAGGGGTGGTGCTGGGTGGTCCTTTCATCAGGACCTCATAATCTGTGAAGGTGGGACAGGAAGGGAGCCCCATATTGCGTGGGATACATCCATATTTCCTGGTCAAGTGTGGAAAGGCAGAGTCAATAAAGTGTGGCACTTGAAAAAGCACAGCAGGTCAGGCAGCATCTGAGGAGTAAGAGAGTTGACGTTTCGGGCTTATGCCTTCATCAGGTTAAAGCCCAAAACATTGACTCTCTTGTTCCTCAGATGTTACTTGACCTGCTGTGCTTTTCCAGCACCACACTTTATTGACTCTGACTTATCCAGTGTCTGCAGTCCTCGTGATCTCCTAAATGTGGAAAGGCAGGCAAGAATAACCCCTCCCTCCTTGGCCACATTCCTCTATCCTCACACCTGATAAGGAAGTTACACGGGCTCTGTAATGATTGTAATGAGGTCAGCAAAGTGGGGCTCATAGAAGATGAGTTCCCTCAAAGAGGCTTTTAACCTCGCCCATTCAGGGAGCCCTTGCTGACAGATACAAACTGGAGTGTCAGAGGTTCTGTTCACTCTGAGAGAGCTGTATCAGTGTCAATGATGCTCCACATGTAAATAAATGGTGACTTGGTGACAGGATACCAGCATCGATAGAGTAATTTCAAGCTCAGCTCTTCGACCAAATCAACACTTGAAATAAAAGACACTACTACCTCCCACTCATTGTTTAAATCCTGCAAAAGCCCCGAATATGTTATGAACTAGGCCAGACACCTCAAAACAGTTTTAAGCAGGTAGCCCAGACCGTAACTTTGCTATTTGTTTAGCTAGGTATATAACAGATAGTCCCGGAATAGATTAGCTGGGTCATCTGCCAAGTCTGAAACAAACAAAATTTATTTACAAAATTATGGATTGAAACACAAAGAACAGAATACCAGATAACTTATCCTATCCAAACCCGGCTTTATGATGCTGTTCCAAAAATACTTGCAACCATCCTAAAACACACGTACCTTAGCACAAACAGTAAACAATGGCACAGGCAATTTACAGTTCAAAATCATAAGGGCAGAAGGACAGAGAGAAGGCTTCCAGATTTCCCTGTGACTCTTACTCAACACACTCCCAAACTGACTTGAACTGCACAACTGGAAAGCTGGCCATGCCACTTTAACTACATCAGATTTTCAAAAGACTTTTGAAGCTTTTGGCCTGAAGCACTTTCTGTTCGGGTAAACACCAAGGCCCCAATGAATCATTCAAACTTCACACACAATGGAGCCTGGCCAATTACGCCCTCTCTGAAAAAAATACTCAATGGCAAAGTAACCTTGTATCAAACCAGCATTGTGAAAGATTGGAGAGTCGGGCAGCAAAATGGCGGATGGAGTTCAATCTAGGCAAATGTGAGGATGCATTTCAGAAGATCCGATTCAACAGCAAACAATAACAGTCCTGGAGAACATTGATTTACCGAGAGATTTGGGTGTTCAAATCCATTGTTCCCTGAAGGTGGCAACGCAGGTCAATAGAGTGGTCAAGTAGACATACGGCATGCTTTCCTTCATTGGGCGGGATATTGAGTACAAGAGTTGGCAGGTCATGTTACAGTTGTATAGCATTTTGGATCGGCCAAATTTGGAATACTGTGGACTGTTCTGGTTGCCACATTATCAAAAGGATGTGGATGCTTTGGAGAGCTTGCAGAGGAGGTTCACCATGATGTTGCCTGGTATGGAGGGCACTAGCTATGAAGAGAGGTTAAGTAGATCAGGATTATTTTCATTAGAAAGACCACGGTTAAGGGGGGACTTGATTGAGGTCTACAAAATCATGAGAGGTATAGACAGGGTGGCAAGTAAGAAGCTTTTTCCCAGAGTAGAGGACTCGATTACTAGGGTCATGGGTTCAAGGTGAAAGGAGAAAAGTCTAAGGGAGATATGTATGGAAAGTTCTTTACAGAGGGTGGTGGGTGTCTGGAATGTGAAAGTGTAAGAAGCGGGCACAGCAGTATAATTTTAAGATGTACTGAATTGAATTGAATTGAATTTATTGTCACATGTACTGAGGCACAGTTAAAACCTTTGTCCTACCAGCAGTACAGGCAGATCACAGAGTTAAGTAGCATAGATAAGTGAATAATAGGTTAACAGCGGCAAAAATAAAAACACAGATACAGGCAAATGTTAAGAGTTTGTGAGTCCATTCAGTATCCTAACAACAGTAGGGTAGAAACTGTTTCGAAACCTGCTGGTGCATGTGTTCAGGCTTCTGTACCTTCTCCCGATGGTAAAGGTTGTAGAAAATCACTGCTATGGTGGAATGGATCTTTAAGAATGCTGACGGCCTTTCCTCAACAGTAGGCCTGGTAAATGGATTCTATAAATGGGAGGTTGGCCTTTGTGATTATCTAGTCTGAGTTCACCACTTCCTGTAATCATCTCCGATTTTGAATGGTACAGTTGCCATACCAGGAAGTGATACATCCAGACTGAATGCTCTCGATGGTGCACCTATAAAAGTTGGTAAGGGTATTTGCCGTCATGCCAAATTTCCTCAGCTGCCTGAGGAAGAAGAGACGTTGTTGTGGCTTTGTAAGCAGTGCGTCCACATGAAGAGTCCAAGAAAGCTTGTTGTGGATGACCACTCCCAGGAGCTTGGCTTTCTCCAGTTATTCCACCTCATGTACGAAGATAGAGACATGAATGGGCAGGGAGCATAGGGATACAAATCCTTAGAAAGTTAGCGATAGGAGAAAGTGAGGACTGCAGATGCTTGAGACCAGAGTTGACCAGTGCTGGAAAAACACAGCAGGCCAGGCAGCATCCGAGGAGCAGGTTAGCGATAGGTTTAGATAGAGGAACTGGATTGGCGCAGGCTTGGAGGGCTGGAGGGCCTGTTCCTGTATTGCAACTTTCTTTGTTCGTTGTTCCCTCACACAGGGATTGAAATCATAGTTTGAAATGAAATTCATATTAGCGTGAAATTATTTTGAAGATGTCCCTATTTGATTCAGTTAGAAATTTTGTTCAGAAATAGTCAAACTTTCAATTGTACCACATGATCCTAAAAGTCATGAATGGTGGCACATAACATATTTTCCCTACTTTCAAATAAACTCTCATCATGACTGGTGCAATGACACAAGGATTTATTGATGGTTTGTTCTTACACTTTTATTCTCTAAGCCTATGGACAGCTCATACCATCCAGTGGTGATTTCTGTCAACTGCAATTAACTTGCCTGACCTGTTAGGTGTCTGACAAGATTGATAACTGATGCACAACAGAAGGAACACACAGACTTGTCAAGTAACTTTCATTCACATAATTTGGCAAGTCGGATTCAATGGCCAGCATGTTACTGACACCCAGAGGCATAGTTGACTCTCGCAGATTGGAGAGGGATTGCAAAAGTCTGGCCCCTCCAATGACAATAAGGCTAATCTTCATAATCAAAGGTTAGATTAGTGTGGTGCTGGAAAAGCACAGCAGGTCAGGCAGCATCTGAGGAGCAGGAAAATCGCCGTTTTGGGCAAAAGCACTTCATCATAATCAAAGGCCCAATTGCGAATCAATTTAGGGGGTATCCTTGGCACTTAGTGGATGATAGAGTGACCGTCTGTCATGTGTGGACATTGCCAGGAGGCAATCTGTCAGTGACAACCAATGGGAGGGAAGACTTTTATAAATCAATTAACCCCTGCAGCACCATTGTTTTCTCCTGAAAAACATCCCATTCTTTACCTCCTGTAACCCCAGTTTTCCACAGTCCCCCTCCAAGTGGTGTCTAGTTTTCTGAGCTCTCAATCCTCTGGTTATAATTGCCTGCATCATGATTGAGCAGCTCCTATCCCAATTGGAAGCTGCTTAAAATTGACAAGCAGGTCAGAATGCCTGCAGACAAGGGCCCAGCAGTTTTCTTTTATATACTGAGTACTAATAATTGAAAGTGGAAACCTTAATCACATGCACACAGCTTATTTTGGGCTCAGATTCTCCCCCATATGTAGACGCATCAGATCCATGATTAAAATAGCAGTCTGACTCAATTAATGATATATCCAATTGGTTTCCAATGGGTGTAGTTCTCACATTGTCAGAAGTCCTGGCTAAAATTGTAGGCTGGGTTAATACAGTTTGCCATCAGCAGATCAGTTGGAGGCATGGGCAGAAAAATGGCGGATGGAGTTTAATCCAGACAAATGTGAGGTGATGCATTTTGGAAGGTCAAGTACAGGTGGAAATTATACAGTGAATGGCAGAACCCTTAGCAGTATTGATATGCTGAGGGATATGGGTGTGCAGGTCCACATATCACTGAAGGTGGCAGCATACATAGATGAGGTAATAAAAAAGGCCTATGGCATGCTTACCTTTATTGGAAGATGCATTAAGTATAAGAATAAACAAGTTATGATGCAGCTTTTTAGAACTTTGGTTAGGCCACACTTGGAACTTTGCATACAGTCCTGGTCACCATACTACCAGGAGGATGTGGATGCTTTAGAGATGGTACAGAAAAGGTTTACCAGGGTATTGCCTGGTATGGGGGATTTTAGCTATGAAAAACGTTTGGATAGATTGGGTTTATTTTCACTGGAACGTGTGGGTTGATAGAAGTTAATAAGATTATAAATTGCATGGATAGAGTGCAAAGGGGGAAGTTTAAAAGAGATGTGCAAGGGAGGTTTTCACATAAATGGCGGTGAGTGCCAGGAACCTGCTGCCAGAGGAGGTGGTGGAAGCAGATACAATAGCAGCATTCAAGAAACACCTGGATGAATATATGAACAGGAAGGGAAGAGAGGGACACGGATCCTGTAAGCAAAGTCAGTTTTCGTATAGTAGGGCAAAATGTGTCAGCACATGCTTTGAGAGTCGAAGGTCCTGTTCCTGTGCTGTATTGTTCTTTGGTCTTTGTTATATAATTTCCTTAGGAAACTATAACTGCCCACTGACTGAAGTTCTGTCAGCCTAGCAAGGTTCAATCTGTATCTTCCCTCACATAGGATTGAAATCACAGTTTGAAGTAAAATTCATACTTTTAAGAGTGAAATTTTTAGGTCTTTAGAAATTTTGCACAGAAGTGGTCAAAGTTTCAGTTGCACCACATAATCCTGAAGGTCATGAATGGTGGACAAACATGAATGTGACCAGGTGGTGCCCAGAATTGGAGTCTGTCCGGTAGGCTGGCTTGTGGTTTTTTTTTTAGATTAGATTACTTACAGTGTGGAAACAGGCTCTTCGGCCCAACAAGTCCACACCGCCCCGCCGAAGCGCAACCCACCCATACCCCTACATTTACCCTTAGCTAACACTACGGGCAATTTAGCATGGCCAATTCACCTGACCTGCACATCTTTGGACTGTGGGAGGAAACCGGAGCACCCGGAGGAAACCCACACAGACACGGGGAGAACGTGCAAACTCCACACAGTCAGTCGCCTGAGGCGGGAATTGAACCCGGGTCTCTGACGCTGTGAGGCAGCAGTGCTAACCACTGTGCCACCGTGCCACCCACTTGATCTGTATTGACTCCCCTCATAAAACTCATCCAATTTCAGCTTCCCCTTCTGGACAGTCTGTGTCTGGGTAAAAAGGGTCTCCCTGTCAGGTCCCGTTTCTTTCAATTCTCACCCAGTCTGCTTTTTAAGGGACGATAAAGGAAATAAGACCTTCTGAAATTCTTTTTGAACTGCAGAACCTTTCAGATTAAACACCTAAGGACGATAAAGTTATGTCAAGTTGTAAGTTTAAAATGCAGACTTTGTTTCGTACAAACATGTGCAACTTTTAAAAAGTCCTTCAATTCCTTTATCACTTATAACCATAAAAATATTGTTCAAGTGCATAATTCATCATTACAACAAAAATTGAAATTCATGATCCCACATCAGAGTCCATAACTACTCAGAGCTGACAATCAAACTGAGAAATGACAGGTAAAGGCAAAGTTACCTTAGTCCTACTGGCCATCAGGCTGTCATCACATTAAAGAGAAATGACTAGTGGTGGTTTGTGCTGAGGGGAAGGGCAAGGTTGAGAAACAAAGTCCTTCATGTTCAGCCAGTGTAGGAATTGAACCCACACTATTTGTGTCACATCTGCAACTCAAACCAACTGTTTAACCAACTGAATTAATAAAATTATTATTATTATTAGCTCAAAATAATAGATATTCTACTGTGATAATACTAATGATTTGGAGGTGCCGGTATTGGACTGGGGTGTGCAAAGTTAAAAATCACACGACACCAGATTATAGTCCAACAGGTTTATTTGGAAGCATTAGTTTTCAGACTGCTGCTTCTTCAACAGGTGGTTGTGGAGTATAAACTTTTGCGATAAATTCTGTGTCTTACAACCTTATACTCCACAACCACTTGATGAAGGAGCAGCACTCCAAAAGCTAGTGCTTCCAAATAAACCGGTTGGACTATAATCTAGTGTTGTGTGATTTTTAATTGTGATAACATTGTTAGTGTAATTAGTCACACAAAACTAACCCAGTAATCAATTTCAACAAAGTGAAATATCACAGAGTGTTTTTTTTAACTAATACAGAGAGTACTTTCAAAGATTTGTAATCCGGAAGTTTTTTCTCTTAACAGTTCTTTCTAACAGGTCCTCTTGACACTTTGATTGTTCCCCTGGATAGTTCCTTTGACAAGTCCTATTGCCATTTTGTCATTTTCTCATGACAGCTTGCCTTAGCATATCTTTCTGTTACTTTTCACAGTTTTGACAATTGACTTTGTCAGGTCTGTCGACAGCTTCAAGGAGCTTGATAATTAATGAGTTTATGCATTTTTTCATGCACATTCATGACTAAATTTCATACAAGAACCTAAGAACTAGGAGCAGGAGTAGGCCGTCTGGCTCTTCGAGCCTGCTCTGCCATTCAATAAGATCATGGCTAATCTTTTCGTGGACTCAGCTTCACTTACCCACATTTTCACCATATCCCTCAATTCCTTTATTTTTCAAAAGAGTATCAACCTTAGCTTTAAAAGCAATTACTGAAGTAGCATCAACTACTTCCCTGAACAAGGAATTCCATCGATTAACAACCCTCTGGGTGAAGAAATACCTTCTCGGTTCAGTTCTAAACCTGCTTCCTCTAATCTTGAGGCCATGCCCTCTTGTTCCAGTCTAACCTACCAGTGGAAACTTCCTATCTCTTTCTATTTTATCGATTCACTTCATAATTGTATATGTTTCTATAAGATACCCCCTCAATTCTTCTGAATTCCATTGAATATAATCCCAATCTACTCAGCATCTCCTCATAAACCAACCCCCTCAACTCCAGAGCACTCAAAGTTAGAGCACCTAACTTCACTCAAATCACCCCTAGCCACCCCCCAAAGTTGGCCAGGAACCAGAACTAAAAAAGAATCGATTTTCCTGTTCCTCGGATGCTGCCTGACCTGCTGTGCTTTTCCAGCACCACTCTAATCTAGACTCTGGTTTCCAGCATCTGTAGTCCTGGCAATCTCAACAATTCCATTATGTTGAGAGCTGCTCTCATGAGGTCTAACCTTGTGCATATTATGTTTCTGACATACTGATCAAAATCACACAGGACTGAAGGCAGCTATTGGTTTCTATGGGAATCTGCCTTTATAAATCACAGCCACCTTCCCACTCCTGTAAAAATGCCATGTCCAGGGGTGGGACTTCTGAGTTTTGGTCATGACTGTCATTTTGTCTTCACAGTCCTTCATCATTTTAAATGATTAGATCAGTCTCCTCTCTGCCTTCTCTTTTCTCATGAAAGAAGCCCCAGCCTACTAGCTAACCATTAGTGCTGCAAGGGCAGTTAGTTATAAGCAATAAATACAGGCCTAGACATATGACACCTATAGATTAGAGTCATGCCAGAAAAGCACAGTAGGTCAGGCAGCATCCGAGGAGCAGGAAAATCGACATTTCGGGCAAAAGCCCATCATCAGGAATCGATTTTCCTGTTCCTCGGATGCTGCCTGACCTGCTGTGCTTTTCCAGCACCACTCTAATCTAGACTCTGGTTTCCAGCATCTGTAGTCCTTGTTTTTACCTATATCCTGTCGAGGATGAAATGAAAAAAAAAATCATACTTTTAATTTTTTTGTACCGATGTCATGATCACCTTGGTCATAAGATGGAAAATATAAATATTTTATCCCATATTTTTAACAGTTTTTTTCGGGTGACAGCAAGCTTGAAAGCAATTTGGAGTGAGGCAATCATCAGTTTTGAAGGAAAGATAAAGTACAACTTTAATGATGGCCTATGAATTTTGACACCAAGTTGAAAGGTTAACAAAAAACCCAATATGTTTGATGCATGAAAATATTTTTGATGCCCTTCTGGTGTAATCAAGCATTGAAGAGCAAGGGATGCGTTTTGTTTACAAGGTCATCAAGCAGATATGGAATTGCTGATGGATGTGACTCAGGCACATCAGGCAGCCACTTGGAAAGCATGGCTTAATTAGGGATAGTCACATAGCTTCATTAGAAAGAGGTCATGCTTCATAAATTTATTGGAATTTTTTTTGAAAATATGATCAAGTGTGTGGTTGAAAAAGTTCAGTTCACGTATTTGGTATGGATTTTAGCAAAGTTTTTGACAAGGTCCCACATAGGAGATTGATTAAGAAGAGTACAGGACATGGAATTGAGGGAAATTTGCTGAGATGGATCAGAACCTGGCTTAGTAACAGGACACAAAGAGTCGTGGTAGAGGGCTGTTTGAGTCGCTGGAGGCTGGTGTCCAGCAGTGTACCACAAGGTGCCACCGGGACCCTTATTGTTTGTTATGGACATAAATTATATAGATGAAAATGTGGGGAAAATGTTAAGCAAATTTACAGATGACACCAAGATTGGTAGAGTGGTTAATAGTGAAGAAGGTGACTGTAGGTTACAGGAAGATATAGATGGATTGATCAGATGGCACACCAATGGCAGATGGTCTTTCACCCTGATAAATGCAAGGTGGTTCACTTTGGAAAAAAACGACAAGAAGAGGGAGCATTTAGTGAATGACAGGACAACTGGGTAGCTTAGAGGAACAGATAAATCTTGGGATAATTATTCACCATCCATGAAATTGGCAGAACATGTGAATGGGATAGTTAAGAAGGCATATAGGACACTTGTTTTCATCAGTTATGGCAGAGAGTATAAGAGCAAGGAGGTAGTATTGGAGTTGTATAGTGTGTTGGTCAGGCCACTGGAGTACTCTGTGCAGTTCCGATCACCTCATTACAGGAAGAATGTGATAGCACCGGCGGGGTGCAGAGGAGGTTCACCAGCATATTGCCTGGGATGGAGAAATTGAGCTATAAGGAGGGACTAGATATGTTTGGTTTGTTTTCTTTAGAGCAGAGAAGACTGAGAGGGGACATGATTGAGGCATATAAAATTATGAGGGGCATGGACAGGGTGAATTGAGGACACAAGGGTGCATAGTTTTAGGGTAAGGAGCAAGAGATTCAGAGGGGATTTGGGAAAAAAAAACCTTTTCACTGAGCAGGAGGTGGGAATCTGGAACGCACTGCCTGGGAAGGTAATGGAGGCCAGAAACCTGACAACCTTTAAATAATAATTGGATGAGTATTTAGAATATCATAAGATTCAAGAATATGGGACAAGTGCAGGAAATTGGGATGAGCAGACCTTTAGCGATAGTTATATTGATGCAAACCCGATGGGCCAAATGGCCACTCCTGTGCTGTATGAATCTGTGTCCATTAGTTTTGGATAAACTGGGATTTGCACTCACTTATTCATTTAGTCCGATGTTGAACTTCCACATGATCATTTTGTGGATTTCTGTAAAAAAAGAGACACAAAGGTTCTCTGACTTCAGTTTGTACTGCTTATTTTTGATTTTGTAATAGTCTTCTCCCTCAGTTTTCTTGTATACATGAGTATGTAGAGAACTGAGTGGGTGAGTGAGTGTGTGAATCAATCAGTCCATCAGTCAGTAGATTGCTAGAGTTTGATGTCAGTGACATCAATCCCCACACTGACTGAGATACTTCATGGTGGCCTGCCTCATTACCTTTCTCCTAGCTTGCAGAGTGGTTCACTCAAGTTAGATATGGCCAATTCTCTCTCTCTAATGGTGAGGGATGCCCATGGCCCCTTGCAGTTTTAGGTAAGTATCTTACTGTTGGACTTCTCTATGTGTCACCTCATGTCTCATCCACTTATGTTCACTAAGAGCTTTTCAAATGGTTCAATAAATGAACAATTGCTTTCATGCTATGCTATAGAGCTTAATTATGGCTATGAGTCAGCATTCTTGTTCAAGCCAATATCCACACAACTGAAACATTAACCACAATCAATCAGCTCCATTGGGTGGACCACATTGTCTACATATCTAACACATGAATTCTGGAACAAGTTCTCTGATCAGAGATTCAACATGATAATCAAGCCCAAGAGGGCAAAGGAGATAATTCAGGGTCTTCCTCAATGCCTCCAAGAAAATGTGCAACTTTCCCATCAACACATAGAAAAAACTACCCCATGACGACCCGAAGTAGAGGGAAAGAATGTGTACACCTCGAGGAATAACTTGCCATGGAGGGAGTGCAAAGAAACACAATACTCAAGAAGCTTGAAACCATCCAGGTGAAAGCAGCCCGCTTGATTGACGTCACATCCACAAGCATCCATTCCTTCTTCCACTAACACTCAGTAGGAGCAGTGCGTACTATCTATAAGATGCACTGCAAAAAGTCATCAAAGATCCTTAGACAGCGCCTTCCACACCCACAATCACTTCCATCTAGAAGGACAAGAGTAGCAGGTACATAGGAACATTGCCATCTGCAGGTTCCCCTCTGAGCCACTCACCATCCTGACAAGGAAATACATCACCGTTCCTTCAGTGTCACTGGGTCAAGATCCTGAAACTGCATCCTTAGTGGCATTGTAGTTCTATCTTCAGCACATGGACTGTGCAGTGGTTCAAGAAGGCAATTCACCACCTCCTTCTCAAGATGGGTAATAATGTTACTCAGCCAGCAACACCCACATCTCTGAAGTGATTTGTTTTTAAACAGCACTCAAAAGAATAGAGGCAGGAAAGATGCTTCCCCTGGCATGAGGGTGGAGGAATTAGAACCTGGGGGCAATGTTTCAGATTAAGAGGTGAACTATTTAAGATTGAGGTCAAATGTCTTCACTCAGAAGGTAGATGAATCTTTGAAGTTCTCTACCTGAGAAGGCCATGTAACCATTGGGTATATTGAAGTTGATAGATTTCTACTTATCACATATATCAATGGGTATGGGAGTAAGTGCAAACAATGAGTTGAAGTAGAAGATGTAGCTGTGATCTAATTGAGTGGCAGAGTAGGCTAACATAAATTCATTATAATAGGATGTGGACAGAAATGGTCACTTTCAGCATTCGTCATCAATCTTTAATTGGCCAGAGGTCAGTTAAAAATCAACTAGATTGCACGGGTCTGGAGTCACATGTAGGCCAGACCAATGTGAAAGGTAGACTTCCTTCCCTAAAGAACATTAGTGGACCAGATACTTTTGTAACAATTAGAGATGGCTTCGTGGTTGCCATGAGGCTATTTCACCATTTGCCTTACTGGCTTCCAACCCACCTCCCCGAATGTTAGGTGGGGGCCTCTGTATTGCTAGTTCAACTATGTTTCCACTATGCCACTGCCTCCACTCCAAACTTTATTGTTGCTATATTCCTAAAAACAAGGAGGTTAGAACTGGTCTTTACGAAACTGGTTCAGCCTCAACTGGAATACAAATCAAGAGTTACGACTTTGCCGCCTAATTGTGGGAGTAGATGTGTTCAGTGGCGAATGAATGCTCACCAACATAAAAGCTCACAGCTACAAGTTCCAATCGATTTGGTAAGAGCTAACAAAAGAGATCCTCAGCAGAACTCGGTGCTCAAGACGCATCTCCGCAGAAGCTGCTGGGCAGACAGAGACTGGCAGCTTTTGAGCCTTTGAGAACTTTGAAGCCTACTTTCCAAGGGACACAGTGGTTGAGATGTCAAATCATTATTTTTAAGATCTCACAGAGTGGGTGTCGTAGTTATGGGGGTTTCGGGGGTTTGGCGGCAAGGATAGGAAGTGACTTTCAGCAACTGCCTCTTTCTCCCCATCCACTCCCCCTCACCCCATTCCTGCCACCAACTGGCCCCAGATTGGCCAGAGACAATCTGGCAAACCAATCAGGCAGGAAGGCTGATCTGGATTTCTGGTTGGGAAGCCACTCTTCCCGTCTCTGCTAGGAAGGAAAGTCACTGGGCTAGTGGTGAGTTGAGGCCCTGAAATGGTCATTAATTGACCATTGAAGGTCCATACGGTAGTGAATTGAGAAAGTCCCATGGACTTTTTTTCATCCAACACATAATTGCTGAAGTGGCAATTTCTGGGCTATTGCGATCTTCATTTGAATCATGATAACTGTTCATTTTTTTGGTTAGGCATTGTTTTATTTGTCCTTTGTTACTTTGCATCTCAATTTTTCTGAATTTACATCCTCATTTTTTGGCCTCAGATCATTTTATCAGTGCTGATTTTATCTCAGCTTTAATTAGCAGGGCCATTCCCCCTTTTTAAATTTGCCTATCTTTTCTAAAAGTCAGGTAACTTGGATTATTTTAGTTCCCTGTCTTTATTACCTTACAACTGTATCATTGTTTTTGACATAGAGTCATAGAGATGTACAGCATGGAAACAAACTCTTCGGTCCAACTCGTCCATGCCGACCAGATATCCCAACCCAATCTAGTCCCACCTGCCAGCACCCGGCCCATATCCCTCCAAACCCTTCCTATTCATATACCTATCAAAATGCCTCTTAAATGTGGCAATTGTACCAGCCTCCACCACATCCTCTGGCAGCTCATTCCATACACATACCACACTCTGCGTGAAAAAGTCCCTCTGCGTGAAAAAGTGTAACCTAAAAAATCTTTAAAGTAACCAGAGAGTAGTGGATGACTACCAAGAATTATTTCTGTTAGAGTAGATGCTACAAGATTTTAAGATCACCTTAAACTTTGCAGGCAATATTTTTCACTGAGCTTGAAATGCACGATTGTGAAAGATATCTGACTTGAAAAGATAATGTTAAATATTGCTGACTGTGTCAGGAGAACATACTGGACATGTTGTCCTTACTAAGACCAGACTGAAGTCTTGTACACGGACAACTGAAACTATTTTAGTAAACTAATGCATGGGTTAGGTGATGGTGATGGTCTAATGGTGATGGACCTGATGGTCTACATCCCAGGGTACTGAAGGAGGTGGCTCGAGAAATCATGGATGCGTTGGTGATTATTTTCCAGAGTTCGATAGATTCGGGATCAGTTCCTGTGGATTGGAGGGTGGCTAATGTTAAGAAAGGTGGGAGAGAGAAAATAGGAAATTATAGACCAGTTAGTCTGACTTCAGTGGTGGGAAAGATGCTGGAGTCTATTATAAAGGATGAAATTACGACACATCTGGATAGTAGTAACAGGATAGGTCAGAGTCAGCATGGATTTATGAAGGGGAAATCATGCTTGACTAATCTTCTGGAATTTTTTGACGATGTAACTCTGAAGATGGAAAGGGAGATCAGTAGATGTAGTATACCTGGACTTTCAGAAAGCTTTTGATAAAATCCCACATAGGAGGTTAGTGAGCAAATTTAGGGCACATGGTATTGGGGGCAAAGCACTAACTTGGACTGAAAGTTGGTTGGCTGACAAGAAACAAAGAGTAGTGATAAACAGCTCTATTTCGGAATGGCAGGCAGAGACCAGTGGGGAACCGTAGGGATCAGTGCTGGGACCGCAGCTTTTTATAGTATATATTAATGATATAGAAGATGGTATTAGTAATAACATTAGCAAATTTGCTGATGATACTAAGCTGGGTGGCAGGGTGAAATGTGATGAGGATGTTAGGAGATTACAGGGTGACCTGGACAGGTTAGGTGAGTGGTCAGATGCATGGCAGATGCAGTTTAATGTGGATAAATGTATGGTTATCCACTTTGGTGGCAAGAACAGGAAGGCAGATTACTACCTCGATGGAATCAATTTAGGTAAAGGGGCAGTACAAAGAGATCTGGGTGTTCTTATACACCTTCCTGAAGAAGGGCTAATGCCCGAAACGTCGATTCTCCTGTTCCCTAGAGGCTGCCGGACCTGCTGCGCTTTTCCAGCAACACATTTCCATCTCTGTTCTTATACACCAGTCAATGAAGGTAAGCATGCAGGTACAGCAGGTAGTGAAGAAAGCTAATAGCATGCTGGCCTTCATAACAAGAGGGATTGAGTATAGAAGCAAAGAGGTTCTTCTGCAGCTGTACAGGGCCCTGGTGAGACCACACCTGGAGTATTGTGTGCAGTTCTGGTCTCCAAATTTGAGGAAAGACATTCTGGCTATTGAGGGAGTGCAGCGTAGGTTCACGAGGTCAATTCCTGGAACGGTGGGACTACCTTACGCTGAAAGACTGGAGCGACTGGGCTTGTATACCCTTGAGTTTAGAAGACTGAGAGGGGATCTGATTGAGACATATAAGATTATTAAAGGATTGGACACTCTGGAGGCAGGAAACATGTTTCCGCTGATGGCTGAGTGCCGAACCAGAGGACACACTTAAAAATACGCGGTAGACCATTTAGGACAGGGATGAGGACAAACTTCTTAACCCAGAGAGTGGTGGCTGTGTGGAATGCTCTGCCCCAGAGGGCAGTGGAGGCCCAGTCTCTGGATTCATTTCAGAAAGAGTTGGATAGAGCTCTCAAGAATTGTGGAATCAAGGGTTATGGAGATAAAGCAGGAACAGGATACTGATTAAGGATGATCAGCCATGATCATATTGAATGGTGGTGGAGGCTCGAAGGGCAGAATGGCCTACTCTTGCACCTATTGTCTATTGTCTATTGTCTATTGCCTATTGTCTATTGTCTATTGTGATGAGCAGTTTTCAATACAGCTCAGATATTCAGCAAGGTGGCAAATCTGGTGCAGTAGGTTGGCTATAACCACTGTATAACCACTATAACCACTTTATTGTTCCAGCAATAAAGTTTCAACTTTGATCTCCAGCATCTGCAGACCTCACTTTCTCCTGGCTATAACCACCTTGCACTGCAATGCACTTTTAATAAGTTCGCACTCAATGCCTTGAACCTAGCCAACTGGATTTATCTGTTCGATAGTGTAAGAGCAAAGCACAGCTGGAGAGAATTTTAGTGCAGTCAAAATCTGTAATGGCACTGGGAGAGCTCGACAACAATTTTGGCAGAGGATTGGAAATTCACTCAATTACCCTCCAACTGCCTGCTTCAGCACGCAGTGGTTAACTCTTGCTTTAAAAATATTTGCAGTGAGAGAGAATCCAGATACTTTTAAGACATGACAAATGATAGTTGAGATGTTTTTGTTGTATTTCTCTGTTCAGTTTGAAAGAGTAGGTGCACAGCAGTGAGTTGCTGCTACAATGGCTCCTTGTAGTCCTGGTATAAAGGGTATATAAAAACATCTAGGGCAGCATGGTCGGTCAGTGGTTAGCACTACTGCCTCACAGTGCCAGAGATCTGGCTTTGATTCCCACTTCAGGGGACTGTCTGTGTGGAGTTTGCACATTCTCCCCATGTCTGCATGGGTTTCTTCCCATAGTCCATCCTAAATTGCCCATAGTGACCAGGAATATGCAGACGAAGTAGAATAGCCATGGGATTTACAGGGATAGGGTAGTGGGCTGGGTCTGGGTGGGATGTTCTTTGGAATGTCGGTGTGGACTTGATGGGCTGAATGGACTGCTTCTACACTGTAGAGTTCTATGATCTATGCTGGTGGCTCAGACTGTACAGTTCCCATCATAGGTTTGGAAAGGTTATGGGTAAGAATTTCTGTTAACTGATGCTGGTTCACCCAACATCGGTCAAAGCAACGCAAAACATTGAAGGCTTTCAAGCATGAATCATGTCCTGAAATTTCCAATTGCTTAGCAATCATTATTCCACAGTAGATGGGACTTGCATGTGGGGATCCTGCTGAACCACCCTTGCTGGATATTCTGAAGGAATCGTCTGAGAAATTTAAATTTCTGCTGGCTACTTCCCCTAGGCCTGGGACCCTTTGCAACGCCATTCCTTTAAGATTGCTGTGTGTCCATGCTGGTGCAGATAAATAAGGGAGCTATTGTTTTATAAGGCTTATTTATTAAACTCCATGATAGGTTATGATTATGACACAGTATTCCAAAAATGCAGCTTAGAGGGAACAATGCTGTCTATACCCCAAAGCATAAAAAAAACAAACAATTAAAAATAGCTGGAGTATTCCATTGCAGCCTGTTCCGCTATTCAATATGATCATGGCTATTCAACCAACTTCGTATCCTGTTCTTGCTTTCTCCTCATACCCTTGACCCCCTCTTCAGCCTAAGAACTAACTCCTCTTGAAAACTTTCAATGTTTTAGTCTCAACCAGTTTCTCTGGAAGAGAATTCCACAGGCTTATCACTGTCTGGGTGAAGAAATTTCTCCTCATCTCAGTCCTATGAGGCCTATCCCATATCCTTAGATTGTGACCCCTTGTTCTGGGCTCCCCGACCACTGGGAACATCCTTCTCATGTTTATCCATTCTAGTCCTGTTGGAATTTTATAGTTTTTCATGAGATATCCCCCGCCTAATTCTTTGAAACTCCCAATGAATATATTCTAATCCAGTATCTCAATATACATCTCTCCAGCCATCCCGGGAATCAGTCTGGTAAACCTTAGCTGCATTCCCTCCACAGCCAGAACATATTTCCTGACATAAGGAAACCCAGCTGCACACTAAGATTCTGGATTAGTGGTGCTGGAAGAGCACAGCTGTTCAGGCAGCATCCAAGGAGCTTCGAAATCGACTTTTCAGGCAAAGGCCCTTCATCAGGAATAAAGGCAGTGAGCCTGAAGTGTGGAGAGATGTCTATCTCCTTTTCCACCTAGTTGAAACTTTATTGCTGGAACAGCACAGCAGGTCAGGCAGCATCCAGGGAACAGGAGATTCGACGTTTCGGGCACAGGCCCTTCTTCAGGAATCCAGGGGGCCTGTGCCCGAAACGTCGAATCTCCTGTTCCCTGGATGCTGCCTGACCTGCTGTGCTGTTCCAGCAATAAAGTTTCAACTTTGATCTCCAGCATCTGCAGACCTCACTTTCTCCTCCTTTTCCACCTATCCACTCCACCCTCCCCTCCCTGACCTATCACCTTCATCCCCTCCCCCACTCACCCATTGTACTCTACGCTACTTTCTCCCCACCCCCACCCTCCTCTAGCTTATCTCTCCACGCTTCAGGCTCTCTGCCTTTAATCCTGATGAAGGGCTTTTGCCTGAAACGTCGATTTCAAAGCTCCTTGGATGCTGCCTGAACTGCTGTGCTCTTTCAGCACCACTAATCCAGAATCTGGTTTCCAGCGTCTGCAGTCATTGTTTTTACCTCACTAAGATTCTGTCCAACTGCAGCAAGATATCCTTGAAACATACCAATTGCCTTCTTCACCACTTGCTGCACCTGCATGCTTATTTTCAGTGCCTGGATGCCCAGGTCTGTTGCCCCAATCAATCATGATTCAGCCAATAATGTTCTAGGAAGAGAAAGTGAGGACTGCAGATGCTGGAGATCAGAGTTGAGAGCGTGATGCTGGAAAGGCACAGCAGATCTGGCAGAATCGACGTTTCGGGCATAAGCCCTTCATCAGGAATTTTCTGGCTTATGTCCGAAACATCGATTAGGTTAGATTATTCATAGTGTGGAAACAGGCCGTTTGGCCCAACAAGTCCACACCGACCGTCCGAAGAGCAACCCACCCAGACCCATTCCCCTACACCTAACACTACGAGTAATTTAGCATGACCAATTCACCTAACGTGCACATTTTTGGACTGTGGGAGGAAACCCACGCAGACAAGGGGAGAATGTGCAAACTCCACACAGACAGTTGCCTGAGGCGGGAATTGAACCCAGATCTCTAGTGCTGTGAGACAGCAGTACTAACCACTGCACCACCATGCTACTCCTACTCTTCAGACACTGCCTGGCCTGCTGTGCTTTTCCAGCGCCACATTCTCGATTCTGATCTCCAACATCTACAGTCCTCACTTTCTCCTAGTTAATTTCAACCTTACTGCGAAGCCTCTTCCAAGGATGCCTACCTTGAAGAAGTTCTCCTCCTCTCTCTACAAAGATCTCAATGAGTCTCTCTCTCACTGCATTCTCCAAGTCCTTTCCTCTGACCTGAATTTCTGATGAAGGGCTCCTGCCTGAAAGGTCGATTCTCCTGCTCCTCGAATGCTGTTGTCCTGCTGTGCTTTTCCAGCACCACACTCTCGACTAATAATGTTCTTGCCTGTTTTCACTGTGGATTGCTGAGGCCAATTAAGATATTGAAGCTTCAGCAAAAGATTCTTTATAGGGTAGGGTACAAGTGTTGAGTTAAGGTACAAATCAGTCATAATCTCACTGAGTGGCAGGTCATACTTGGCAAACTAAATTATTTTCCCTCTCCCAAATTCTGTAGTCAAATCTTGACCCTTGACCTTCTAATTGGTTGAGCAACGTTGCCTCTGAAGAGGACCCGAGAGGAAAACTGAATCTGAATGGAAGCGATCAGACTGACTTATCAATTTTAATTTTCAGTATTACAAATTAAAATTAATATATGGGCTGATGTCAGCTCCCCCGGGGTCCTTTAGATAAAGAACAAAACACAACACAAGTAGCTACTGTCATGTTAAATCACCCTGCAATATTCTCGCCATACATTTTGCCAAATTTAAGTGGGCTAAAGCCCACAAGTCAGACACTCCCTTTATAAATACAGCGCTTGTTGTTCATAAATTTAATAAATCATCTGGACAGTTGTATAAATGCTAAGTAGTCCCCTCAGTTCCCTAAAGACAAAATCATGGGCTACATTCTGCATTTTAATTCTCTCTCAGTTGGTATGAGGTAATTTAAGTGCCTTTATCCAATTTAGTGGCATCTCTCTTTGGTGGATGTGTAGCAAGTCAGCAGCATTTAATGACATGTTAGTAATTATAAGTAAAAGTAATACTGTGATTTGAGTCTCTTTTATTTTTAGAATTTAAGCAATTTGGCTAGGGCAACTGTGAGACCAATTTAAAAAATGATTAATCTGAAATATGTCAGACAGTCATCAAATTTGCATCTCTCGTTAAAACTAATTTTTGCACGAATGCATGCTTGATTTACGGGCTGGTAATCTGACATCACCCATTCACTGAATACAATCTTGTTACATTAATAATGTACTTTACTAGCCCAGTAATGGTTGCTCAATCTCTTTTTATTCTGTGTGGAGCTATTTATACACAATTAAAAGACACAATAATGACAAAACATCAATCAATTATCCCAGAGAAGCATTTTCAAATACCAACCTAATCCATGTTAGTGCTGTCACATCAGCATTGGAGTGTTATCTTGTGGAAGACGGAGCTTACCAATTTGTAAACTTGTTGTCTTGAATAAAAACACAGGTGCCTTCCCTCCTTTAACATTTGCAATCTCCTCCAGTTCTTCATCCCTCCCATATCTTTCACTCTTCCAATGCTGCACTTCAGAGTTCAAAGCCATCTCCTCTTCCTTTGTTGCAAGCGTGTATGTAAGCGTAATTGTATGTAAATACACATGGTGGCTCAGTGGTTAGCACTACTGCCCCACAGCACCAGTGTCTCAGTTTCGATTCCCGGGTGACTGTCTGTGTGGAGTTTGCACATTCTCCTCGTGTCCGTGTGGGTTTCCTCTGGGTGCTCCGGTTTCCTCCCACAATCCAAAGATGTGCAGGCCAGGTGAATTGGCCATGCTAAATTGCCCATAGTGTTAGCTGCATTAGTTGGCAGTAAATATAGGGTAGGGGAATGGGTCCAAGTGGGCTATTCTTCAGAGGGTGGGTGTGGACTTGTTTGGCCAAATGGCCTGTTTCCATACTGTAGGGGGTCTACTTTAATCTAATACATGTACACATACATACCTCACCCTTCTAATTGTCAATCATGACTCAGTTGGTGACACTGTTGCCTGTAACTCTAGATGCTCTGGATATAAAGTCCCAGACCAGTAACATAACCACTTAAACCTAGAATGACACTTTAATAGAAAGCTGCACTGTTGAAGGTGCTGCCTCTCAAATAAGGAACTGGATTGTTGACTGAGGGCACATTCCTTGAACATATATATAAATTCGAAGTGCAAGCACCAGCCCTGCTTAGTCAGCTTAGCCAGCTTTAGCTTCTCGAATGACGGTCGTCTAATGAGCATAAAGTGAAAGCTTCATGTCTCCTCCAAGCCTCCTCATAGAGAAGCAAACAAATTGGAAGTCAGCAGCTGTTCTGTTACACCTATATGAAGGAAAGTGGGCATTGTGTTGTCAGCTCCTGGGTTAGTGGTGCTGGAAGAGCACAGCAGTTCAGGCAGCATCCGAGGAGCAGTAAAATTGACGTTTCGGCCAAAAGCCCTTGCTTTTGCCCGAAACGTCGACTTTACTGCTCCTCGGATGCTGCCTGAACTGCTGTGCTCTTCCAGCACCACTAACCCAGAATCTGGTTTCCAGCATCTGCAGTCATTGTTTTTACCATTGTGTTGTCAGTCCCTAAGGAGGGACCTCCAAAGATGAACCCTGTAAAGAGCATCCCACCCAGACATACCTCCCCATCCCCGAGACCCCATATTTAGCATGGTCAATCCACCTAACCTGCGCCTCTTTAGATTGTGAAAGGAATCCATAACACATGGCAGAAACCCACGCAAAACGTGCAAAATCCATACAAACAGTTTCCTAAGGTTAGAATGGAAAGTCGCAGGCGTAGTGAGGCTGCTTGCCACCCATTGGTATCAGTTATTAAGGAAGTAAGAGCAGAACAATTGGAAAACCATAATCTAATCAAATAGAGTCAGCACATCTTCATGGACTAACTTATTAGAGTTGTTTGAGGAAGTGATTCAAAGGGAATCAGTAGATGTGTTGTATTTAGACTTCCAGAAGACATTCAACAAGGTACATCACAATGGTTAAGTCATAGGATAAGAGCCCATGATGTTGAAGGTAGTATATTTGCATGGATAGAGAATTGTCTCACAGGCACGAAACAGCAACTAGAGATAACAAGGCTCTTTTCAGGTTGGTGACCTGTAATCAGCAGGGTTCCACAGGGATCAGTACAGGGACCACAAATGTTTGCAATGTATAACAATGACTTGGAGGAACGAAGTTAAGATACTGTCGCCAAATTTGCAAATAACACACAATAATTGGAAAGGCAGGTTGCAAGAGGGATACAAACAGTTTACAGACAGATGTTGCTATGTTAAATGACTGGAAAAAAATATTACAATTCGACTATAATGTGGGAAAATGTGAAATTGACGAGTGGTGAGCCTCAGGAGTCCATGCTGGGCCCATTGCTTTTTGTTATCTACATCAATGATTTGGATAAGAATATACAAAGCATGATTAGTAAGTTTGCAGATCACACTAAAAAAAGAGTTGTCGTGGACAGTGAGGAAGATTATCAGAAATTGCAGCAAGATCTTGATCAGCTCGGGAAGTGGGTCGAGAAATGGCAAATGGAGTTTAATATAGATAAGTGTGAGGCCTTGCATTTTGGAAAGTCAAATAAAGGTAGGAGTTTCATGGTGAATGGTAAGGCCTGAAGATGTATAGTGGAACAAAGGGATCTTGGAGTTCAGGTGCACAATTCTCTGAAAGTGCAGTCACAGGTAGACAAGGGAGTGAAGAAGGCTTTTGGTACATTAGACGGGTTGCACCTGAACCAGAAGGGCACCAATATCCTGGGGGGTAGGTTTGCTAGCACTCTTCGGGGGGGTTTAAACTAATTTGGCAGGGGGATGGGATCCGGACTTGTAGTCCAGCAAGTAGGTTAGCTGTTTGTCAGGATGCCCAAGACTGTAGGGAGGCTGTGGAGAAGGTAGCACTGACAGGGACTACTTGCGGACACAGAGACGGGCTCAAGTGCGTATACTTCAACGCAAGGAGTATCAGAAATAAGGTGGGTGAACTTAAGGCGTGGATCGGTACCTGGGACTACGATGTTGTGGCCATCACGGAAACGTGGATAGATGTGGGACAGGAATGGCTGTTGGAGGTTCCTGGTTACAGGTGTTTCAGTAAGATTAGGGAGGGTGGGAAAAAAGGAGGGGGGGTGGCATTGCTAATTAGAAATGGTATAACGGCTGCAGAAAGGAAGTTTGAGGGGGATCTGCCTCTGGAGGTAGTATGGGCTGAAGTCAGAAATAGGAAAGGTGCAGTCACCTTGTTGGGTGTTTACTATAGGCCCTCCAATAGCAGCAGAGATGTGGAGAAACAGATTGGGAAACAGATTTTGGAAAGGTGCAGAAGCCACAGGGTCGTAGTCATGGGCGACTTCAACTTCCCAAATATTGATTGGAAGCTCTTTAGATCAAGTAGATTGGATGGGGCGGTGTTTGTGCAGTGTGTCCAGGAAGCTTTTCTAACGCAGTATGTAGATTGTCCAACCAGAGGGGAGGCCATATTGGATTTGGTACTTGGTAATGAACCGGGACAAGTGGTGGACTTGTTAGTGGGTGAACATTTTGGTGATGGTGACCACAATTCTGTGACTTTCACCTTGGTTATGGAGAGAGATAGGTGCGCACAACAAGGTAGATTTTATAATTGGGGGAAGGGAAATTACGATGCTGTAAGGCAGGATTTGAGGAGCATACATTGGGAGCTTAGGCTGTCAGGGAAGGATGTGGTGGAAATGTGGAACTTTTTCAAAGAGCAGATACGACGTGTCCATGATATGTATGTACCTATCAGGCAGGAAAGAAATGGTCGTGTGAGGGAGCCTTGGTTGACGAGAGAGGTTGAATGTCTGGTAAAGAGGAAGAAGGAGGCTTACATAAGGTTGAGGAAACAGGATTCAGACAGAGCAGTGGAGGGATACAGGATAGCCAGAAGGGACCTGAAGAAAGGGATTAGGAGAGCTAAGAGAGGGCATGAAAAATCGTTGGCGGATAGGATCAAGGATAACCCCAAGGCATTTTATGCGTATGTGAGAAACCTGAGAATGACGAGAACGAGGGTAGGTCCGATCAAGGACAGTAGTGGGAGACTGTGTATTGAGTCGGAAGAGATAGGAGAGGTCTTGAACAAGTACTTCTCTTCAGTATTTACGAACGAGAGGGACCGTATTGTAGAAGAGGAGAGTGTGAAATGGACTGGCAAGCTAGAAGAGATACCTGTTAGGAAGGAAGATGTGTTGGACATTTTGAACAACTTGAGGATAGACAAGTCCCCCGGGCCTGACGGGATATATCCTAGGATTATGTGGGAAGCAAGAGAGGAAATTGCAGTACCGTTGGCAATGATCTTCTCGTCTTCACTGGCAACGGGGGTGGTACCAGGGGACTGGAGAGTAGCGAATGTTGTGCCCCTGTTCAAAAAAGGGAATAGGGATAACCCCGGGAATTACAGGCCTGTTAGTCTTACTTCTGTGGTAGGCAAAGTAATGGAAAGGGTACTGAGGGATAGGATTTATGAGTATCTGGAAAGACACTGCTTGATTAGGGACAGCCAGCACGGATTTGTGAAGGGTAGGTCTTGCCTTACAAGTCTTATTGAATTCTTCGAGGAGGTGACCAAGCATGTGGATGAGGGAAGAGCAGTGGATGTAGTGTACATGGATTTTAGTAAGGCATTTGATAAGGTTCCCCATGGTAGGCTTATGCGGAAAGTCAGGAGGCATGGGATAGAGGGAAATTTGGCCAATTGGATAGAAAACTGGCTAACCGGTCGAAGGCAGAGAGTGGTGGTAGATGGTAAATATTCAGCCTGGAGCCCAGTTACAAGTGGAGTTCCGCAGGGATCAGTTCAGGGTCCTCTGCTGTTTGTAATTTTTATTAATGACTTAGATGAGGGAGTCGAAGGGTGGGTCAGTAAATTTGCAGATGATACGAAGATAGGTGGAGTTGTGGACAGTGAGGAGGGCTGTTGTCGGCTGCAGAGGGACTTAGATATGATGCAGAGCTGGGCTGAGGAGTGGCAGATGGAGTTCAACCCTGCCAAGTGTGAGGTTGTTCATTTTGGAAGAACAAATAAGAATGCGGAATACAGGGTTAATGGTAGGGTTCTTAGTCAGGTGGAGGAACAGAGGGATCTTGGGGTCTATGTACATAGATCTTTGAAGGTTGCCACTCAGGTGGATAGAGTTTGTAAGAAGGCCTATGGAGTATTATCGTTCATTAGCAGAGGGATTGAATTCAAGAGTCGTGAAGTGATGTTGCAGCTGTACAGGACTTTGGTTAGGCCACAGTTGGAGTAC
Source organism: Chiloscyllium plagiosum (assembly GCF_037043375.1). Lineage (NCBI taxonomy): Eukaryota > Metazoa > Chordata > Chondrichthyes > Orectolobiformes > Hemiscylliidae > Chiloscyllium > Chiloscyllium plagiosum. The sequence continues at coordinate 136,538,829 of NW_028270140.1, forward strand.
TGTGTGCAGTTCTGGTCGCCTCACTTTAGGAAAGATGTGGAAGCTTTGGAGAGGGTGCAGAGAAGATTTACCAGGATGTTGCCTGGAATGGAGAGGAAGTCGTACGAGGATAGGTTGAGAGTTCTCGGCCTTTTCTCGTTGGAACGGCGAAGGATGAGGGGTGACTTGATAGAGGTTTATAAGATGATCAGAGGAATAGATAGAGTAGACAGTCAGAAACTTTTTCCCCGGGTACAAGAGAGTGTTACAAGGGGACATAAATTTAAGGTGAAGGGTGGAAGGTATAGGGGAGATGTCAGGGGTGGGTTCTTTACCCAGAGAGTGGTGGGGGCATGGAATGCGCTGCCCGTGGGTGTGGTAGAGTCGGAATCATTGGTGACCTTTAAGCGGCATTTGGATAGGTACATGGATGGGTACTTAATCTAGGTTAGAAGTTCGGCACAACATCGTGGGCCGAAGGGCCTGTTCTGTGCTGTATTGTTCTATGTTCTATGTTCTATGTTCTATTAGCTTTCATCAGTCAGGGTATTGAGTATCGAAGTTAGGAAGTTATGTTGCAGTTATACAGGACATTGGTGAAGCCACACTTGAAATATAGTGTTCAGTTTTGGTCATCTTGCTATAAGAAGGATGCTATTAAACTGGAAATAGTGCAGAAGAAAGTTACAAGGATGTTGTCAGGACTCAAGGGTCTGAGTTATAGGGAGAGGTTGGACAAGCTAGCACAATTTTCTTTAGAATGTAGGAGATTGAGGGAGTATCTTAAAGAATTGTATAAGATTATGAGAGGCATTGATATGGTGAATGCAATCAGTCTTTTTGCCAGGGTTGGGAAATCGAGGACTGGAGGGCATCAGTTTAAGGTTAGAGGGGAAAGAATAAATGGGTACCTGAGAGCTAACGTTTTTACACAAAGGGTGATACGCATATGGAATGAACTGCCAGTGGAAGTGGTTGAGGTGGGGGAGTCCAGAACTAGAGGGCATAAGTTTAGTGTGAGAGGGGAAAGGTATAAAAAAAGACCTAAGGGGCAACTTTTTCACACAGAGGGTGGTACGTGTATAAAATGAGCTGCCAGAGGATGTGGTGGAGGCTGGTACAATTGCAACATTTAAAAGGCATTTGGATGGGTATATGAATAGGAAGGGTTTGGAGGGATATGAGCTGGGTGCTGGCAGGTGGGACTAGATTGGGTTGGGATATCTGGTCGGCGTGAACTGGTTGAACCGAAGGGTCTGTTTCCATGCTCTACATCTCTATGGCTCTATAACTCTACTCACTGAGTTTATAGGAATGAGAGGTAATCTCATTGAAACATATGTATTGTTCTTAAGGGGTTTGGTAGGGGAAAAGCTGAGAGGATGTTCCCCTCATGGGAGAGCCTAGATCCAGAGTGCATAGTCTCAGAATAAAGGGGCACCAATTTAAGGCTGAGGAGAGAAATTTACCTCACAGTATTAGATTTTTAGATTAGATTAGATTCCCTACAGTGTGGAAACAGGCCCTTCGGCCCAACAAGTCCACACTGACCCTCCCAAGACCAACCCACCCAGACCTATTCCCCTACATTTACCCCTGACTAATGCACCTAACACTACGGGCAATTTAGCATGGCCAATTCACCTAACCTGCACATCTTTGGACTGTGGGAGCACCCGGAGGAAACCCACGCAGACATGGGAGAATGTGCAAACTCCACACAGACAGTCGTCTGAGGCTGGAATCGAATCTGGGACTCTGGTGCTGTGAGGCAGCAGTGCTAACCACTGAGCCACCGTGCCACCCATTCTGAAGGAATATACCAAAGGTTTGAACAAAAGGTGAAGCTAGTTTGAGTCTCGCAAACCCAAGACTCAGAGGTTTGTGAGTCTTTGGAACTCCTTGCTGTCGAGAGCTATAGAGGCAGAGTTCTTGTCTATTCAAGGCTGAGATATGTAGGGGATTACAGGGTTATGGGTGAAGTGCAGGAAAATAGATGTGAAGAGTGTCAGATCAACCATGATCCTCTGGTGGAGAGCAGGCTCAGAGGACCCAATGGCCTACTCCTGTTCCTATTTCCCATGGTCCTCTGTGAAGTCAAGGCCCCACCTAACCTGTGGTGGATGTAAATGATCCACAACACACCTTCAACAAAGAGGAGTCTTCCCAAAACCAAGCAAGATCATTTCAGCAGCTTACCTGATCATTATCATATTACTGCTTGACAGACTCTACTATGCTTTCATTAGCTCCATGCTTTCTAGATGGTAGAGAGTCGCTAAATAGTTGTTAAGCATTTGGGTCATGCTGCAGTATTGAAAGACTTGATTTAAATCCAAGACTTTTGGAGCCACTCAGGTGTAATTCAAGACTGTAGCTCAATGGGACATTTCACTTTGGATTCAAGGTGCTAAAACTGAAATGCACATCGAATATATCCAAATGACACTGTTGGCTATGTGTCACCTTTTGCCCACGAAGCAAAGCAGTTCTGTGAATTGAAACTCCACAAGCTCAAAGAGATCTGATGGGAGCATTTTCTCTAACATTGAGAACATTGAGTTCCTAAGTTGTCATATGGTTGTATAGTACAGAGTTTGAAGCCTGAGCGATTGAAGGTTAACATATCCACTGTATTTGGTTGTACTCAGGATCCAGACTGTGGAGCCTACTCCAAAATTACATCTTCATTTCTCTCATAACAAATACTTGACATCTTTTAAAAAGTAGTAACAGATCAGGCAGTTTAATTGCTGTTCCTTCACAAAGATCAATCACTATGATCAGATATGAATCCCCAGAAATTATTGTATTTTCCTTTGATCATTTTATAGATATTTCACTAACATATTCTGAAGCATGCTTTAAATTTATGTATGCTTCTAATCAATCAATCCTCCAGATCAAAAACATTATAATACTGAGTGATAATGGTACAACTGCTTTGATATGGATTTAATCATTCTTAATTTTGTTGATGCAAAATGTACTATCGCAATGCATCCTTTGTAGATTTTCCTTTAGAAAACTGCTTAATAATAGACAATTACTTTAATTAGTAGAGGCACATTAGCACTTTGATAACCATTAAAGCTAAAGCTTAAGAAATAAAAGTATTGCAGTGTACAATACTAAAATATCTTATGAATTCACGAAGTGCATGCATTAATAAAAATCAAATTAAAATACTGCTGATGCATAGAGTACCCAATATCACTGCGTCTATAGATGTATGGAAGTCAGAAACCATTTCTTCATAATTGCATTTATGATTTCACTCCAGCTGGTACATAGAGGTACTATTCCCAACTACATCAAGCCTGGTTTTAAACCGTAGGCATGGAAATGCCTGAAACATTGATTAAAACATCAATGTGGACTTCACCAGTTTCCTCATTCCTCCTCCCCCCCCCCCCACCACCACCTTACCCCAGTTCCAACCTTCCAGCTCAGCACCATCCTCGTGACCTGTCCTACCTGCCAAGCTTCCTACCCACCTATCTGCTCCACCCTCCTCTCTGACCTATCACCTTCATCCCACCCCCATCCACCTATTGAACTTTTTGCTACCTTCTCCCCAGCCCCACCACCTCCCATTTATCTCCTCACCCTGGAGGCTCGCTGCCTTCATTCCTGATGAAGGGCTTTTGCCCAAAACCTCCATTTTCCAGCTCCTCGGATACTGCCTGACCTGCTGTGCTTTTCCAGCACCACTCTAATCTAGACTCGGATCTCCAGCATCTGCAGTCCTCACGTTTGCCATGGAAATGCCCTAGTTAGTAATCATTACAGTTACAATGATGTTTAACTGAGAAAACATCTTTGCATGTTTTGTATTCAAATCATGTATAGCACGTACTCTTTCAATCTCACTGTGTAGCATAATGTAGAAGTAATCCATATAGGAATGAAGATAAACTTGCAAACTGAGCCCTTACAGAATGTGAAAATATGCTTTATAATCATTGCCTCTAGTTGCCTTTGAGAAGATGGTGGTGAGCTGCCTTTTTGAACCGCTGCAAACTACCTGCTGGAGGGTGTCCAACAATCCTATTAGGTGATTAGGTGATTATAAATTGAAGCCGTTTGTCTCACTGGAACAAGGACTCATGAAACATACTAGAAAAAAGAGACACCATTTCATACAAAATGATTTATTTTTAGATTACTTTACAGTGTGGAAACAGGCCCTTCGACCCAACAAGCCCACACCGACCCGCCGAAGCGCAAACCACCCATACCCCTACATTTACCCCTTACCTAACACTACAGACAATTTAGCATGGCCAATTCACCTGACCTGCACATCTTTGGACTGTGGGAGGAAACCGGAGCACCCAGAGGAAACCCACGCAGACATGGGGAGAATGTGCAAACTCCACACAGTCAGTCGCCTGAGGCGGGAATTGAACCCAGGTCTCTGGCGCTGTGAAGCAGCAGTGCTAACCACTGTGCCACCATGCCGCCGTGAGAAGTGGGATTCCGCTTTCCGTGTATGTTTGATGCTGAAATAGGGTAGATCAAAATTATCCTGCCTGCTAATGGATTTGCTGATCAAATTATAATTTATTGTATGTCATAAAAATACATGCAAGGGCTTATGTCCACCACCTTTGGCCCTGAGCAGAGCCCAGTCTATCTCTGAGTGTTCTGATATAGGATACATCAAACGTTTGAACAACAGGTGAAGCTAGCTATCTCACGTGGCTTCTGTGGAGAAAAGTCATAAGTAAAGTTCTCCACTAACAGACTACCAAGTCAAAAAGACTTTTTGCCTACCACACAATTGATTCTTGTGATATTAGTTTTGGTGCCCTTGTGATGCCAGATATATAGGCCATAGTTTGTGGAGTCTGTCAGACCATACTAAACAATATCTCCCATAGAGCTTGCTACTCATGCTCAATCAGTCCGTGCCTACAAACCTCAGAAATTATAATCCCTTTTAGATGTGGTTCTGCTATTCAGACCATGCTAAGAGTTACCCCGTAAACCAATTTAAGATCACCATTTGGGGCCACAATGTATTCACGCATGCTAGAAGCTACTTAGATAAGTATTATGGATGTTTTATGTGAGCAAAAGGAATTTAAATATACATATCATGTTCTGAAAAGAACAATAGGTCATAAAGACTGCCAAACTCTGCTTCATCCCCACAGCAACACTATGACCAACCAGAAACTATTTGCCTGGTTTGAGAATTAAGGTTGACAGTTAATGTTTCTTGCTGCATCTCCATGCCAATTATGATCCAACCAGTCAGCAACATCACTTATGTTGTATAAAATGGTGTCTCTTTTTCACAAGTTTATTTCTTGACCCCAATTTTGATGAGTACAGGATGAAAAATTCAACCTCTAGTCCCTTTTAGTCATGGTTAAATTCTGCACTGCCAAATTTTTTAAGGAAATTAAGATTTCCAGAGATAAGAGGAGAGCTCATCAAATTATCTATGAAAGTAGAAGGTGCATGTGAGTAAATTGAAAGATGATTTACACGTTGTGAGAAACAAAAGCTCACTCACTTTAATAATTTCAGTCCGAGACAAATATCTGAATCCGCCATTTATTTTTACACCTATAGATGGGTGCCCTGTCTCAATACCAGGTAAGGTAATGAGAAAATGCACACCAAATCCAACAAACTCTCGAAATTTATACAGTTTGAATCCCCATATTTTTCCTTATTCCATTGTTTGTTCCCTGCTTCGCTTACGTCACTCATTTCCTTAAGACTGATCCCACAACTTCTGTTTATCCTGTTTTGTCCGTGACAAACTCTTATCTCTGACTCCCATAAGGGTGTTTGACGTCAGTCTATTATAGATTATTGATTAGGCATATCTTTTCTTCTATCAGCATCTATTTCCATCCAGAGGCCACTTTGACCTCTTTGATTAGGGTTTGTTCCTGTGTGCCCGTGTAAGGGGGAAACAGATGCTTTCCTGTTTGCCCATATATCCACCATTGTTCTGTAATCACGTCTCATGCTTTCTTTTTGCTGAATATGTATTTTCTCATTCCCATTCTGTATCAGAATTTATACTTGCAGAAATAACATTAATTCATTTATATCCCACAACGTGATGTTCTTCTATGCTTCCTTGCTTTACCAGAAAAGAACAAGAAATGGATTTGGGGATTAATTTGGGCAGCAGGGCAACTGATTTTCAAGTGTGGTTTTCTGTGACAGATAGGAAGCATACTATTCAAAATAAGATGCATCCTTTACCCATGGCTTAAGCAATTTGCATTTTCAATGTTGCAGCAACAGTCATGTGCTGCCCAATATGGCAATGATATTTTGTTGGGTTGAGTTCCTATTCTCAGTATTTGGGTCTCCTCAAACCTCAGCCATTTGGGCACAAGGTCATAACACTGTTCCAGAAGACCCCCAAAACTGGGATCCCCTGAATTTACCCTCCTCTTAAAACACAGTGAGATGAGGGGTGTCGGGTAAGCGCCTTACACATTTGTAATGTTTTCACAGACTTTTGGCAAATCAATGAATTTCTAAATGAAATAACCTGTTCTTATATCAATAATATGGAAGATATCAATACACTTTACCCTCTCGAACTGTGCTCTGTTGCCAAAAAAAATTAAATATGTAAAATAGATTGTTTAATTAGTACTTGCAAGATCTAATTGTTCCTGAGCACTGGTGTCCTTCTCTCATACAGGGTAATTCAATGGAAATCATTAATTAACTTTGTTGAAGAGCGCTAATTAGTTTCCCCTTGTTACTAAATGTTCACTCCTCCAGGAATTCAACTTTTAATAAATTAGCTTTACATTGATTTATCGTCTCCATTATGTGACATTTACTGAGAAAGTGTTCAGTGAAACTAACCCACATAGAGTAGGCAAAGTAAATCTAATGGTAGAATTGTCAGCAACTTCTTCTTGGGCAGAATAGCAACAGTGCTTTATGGAGCTTCTTCTACACAAATGTTAGATATATGTAAACACATCAGGAGTGACCATTGGTATGTGGACTTAAGGTCACATAAAAGGACAGACTGTGTTCCACCAACATTAAACTGTTACAAGTTTTGCCTCACATATACTCCAGCAGCACAATTTAATTCTTTGCCACCCAGAAGGCAAAGAGCTGCAGATGCGGAACACCACCATATATCTCTCCAAGTCTCACTCCATCCACACTCAAAGCAATGATGCAACTCTCATACCTGACTTAAAGAGTTAAAGAAATAAACCCCATTCCATCGGATAATATTGACTTTTTGTGTTCGTGTGAAGCAGTCATTATAATCGGCTGTCGGTTTTACAGCTCTCCCTTTTTTATATCCTTTTTCCCTTGGACTGCACAAAGTAAAATTCTACTCCCAGGACTAAAGCTAACTGTTCTCACAGTCTATCTTGGAAGTCTTGGTTTCAAGTATTTTTTAAAGAGTTTTGAGTGATTTCCAAATCTAGTTTTCATCCAGTTTGGCCCTTCTTACAAACATCTTTCCAAGTTTGATATGTTTCAGAAACAGCATTCATTGGGGCTGTCAAAGGTGATGCTATCTCACGTTATCTGTATTCTCCAGTTCCTTCCCAGTTGGTTTTCTGTTCGGAACGGAGCAGAGCATTTCCTTGCTCCTTCACATCTTGTACATTTATTTTCAAGGCCTTGTCAATGACTTCTCGGGTTCCCTCCATTTGTGCAGAAAATTACTCATTGCAGAGCTGTATTGGCACATTATGCACCATTTATAGCGGCAAATGGCCTATTTAGAAGTTTAATGGATGCTTCAAAAGCATGCCTGGAAGATACTTTTGATTGCTTTTTTTCCTAAGTGCCACAGTGGAATCAGATGCAGGGAGCAATATTTGCCTTACTGATAGCACAATAAAACAGAGGAAATGTTACGGATGACATTTGGGGGAGAAAATGTGAGGGAAGCATATGTAGATTCTGTACTGAAATACCAAAGATCAGAGTGATCTTGGTGTGCACGTACACCGGTGCTTTAAGATATCAGGATGGCCGAATAATGTAGTTAGGAAGACATAAATTATACTTATCATTATTAGTCAGGACATAGAGTTTAAAAGCAGGATGGTTATGCTGAAACTGTGTGAAATATTGGTCAGGCCACAGCTAGAACATTGTGTATGGTTCTGGAATCCACATTATAGGAGTGATGTGATAATACTGGAGAGGGTAAAGTGCAGGTTTACCAGGATGCTTTTTTAGATTGGAGAGTTTCAGCTGTGAAGAGAGATTGAAAAGACTGGAGTTGTTTTCCTTGGAGAAGAGGAGACTGAGTGGGGACATGATTGAGATGTATAAGATTATGAGGGGCATGGATAGGATAGACAGAATGGAACATTTCCCCCTGATGGAAGGATCAATGACCACGGGCATTAATTTAAGGGGAAGGAGGTTTAGAGGAGATGTGAGCAAAATTGTTTTCACCCAGAGGGTGGTGGGCATCTGGAACTCACTGTCTTGAAGGCTGGTAGAGGGAGAAACCCTCAGAACATTTAAGAAGTATTTTGATGTGCACTTGCGATGCCAGGGCATACAAGGCTATGAGTCATGTTTTAGAAAATAAGCTTTAAAAAGTTAAATTGTTGTTTCTTACCAGCAGAGACATGATGGCCTGAAGGGCTTTTTTCTGTGTTGTAGATCTCTAACACTCTACAAACTGGCAGAATAAGTTCAAAGAACTGAATGTGTGGCTCTTGATAAAAAGCAAAATTCTATGGATGCTTGAAATAAACACAAGGAATGATGGAAAAGCTCAGCAGGTCTGTGCAGAGAAATATTTCAAATCTGGTATGACTTTTCTTCAGATCTGGCCCACCAGGAGGTAGAAATGAAGCAACAAATGCCACTGATCATGTCTTTCCTGGTGCCCTAACTGACCTAGATTCGTATGTGTGTGATCCACCACAGAGAATGGATCCAATGGAAGGCACCAGTACAGATAAGAGACTGGGAAGGTCTTCTGGAGCAAATGCTGGTATCACCCCAACTCTTACTAGAGCTCTGGTGAAAACAGGGAATCCTGCCATTAACATGGATTTAAACAATATCGTCACCATGGCGTATTTGAACTTGCTAATCATGCAAATCTTAGTACATGATCACTGGGGAAGGAAGATTCAAGTAAAGAAGTGTGCAACAGCACCTCCAGCTGGTCTTGAGCAGGAGAACTAAGCAATTTGTTAGGGCCTCCAATGATAGTGGCGATGGTGAGCAAGGGTAGCTGGGGCTGTTGAATGGATCTTCACTGGAAACTTAGTTTGATGGAAAGCCAGGCCAATGGATGAAGGGTGGTTTGAAAAATGATTGTTCAACATGTAACCTAGACTATGTTCTGTGCAAATACTGTAAATAGTTCAGTTTATCCTTAATTTCCCTTCCTGTTTGAAATGGCCTGATGTCATGGGAACAAAATATCTGCCTCATGATCTTTGAGCCATCTATGGATTCCTACTTCTTCATATGCTATCTTGGAACCATATTATCACTAGCTACTGATGAAGGAGCTACACTCCAAAATCTTGTGATTTCAAATAAAACTGTTGGACCTGGTGTCATGTGACTTCTGACTTTATCCACACCAATCCAAAACCGGCACATCCTGTCCTTTATCAACATTAATTCAGAATCCTGGAACTCCCCACCAAACGGTACCATAGTATTCCTTTACCACACAGACATGCAACTGTTTACCTTACTACCACTTTATCAAGGGGAATTAGGAACATGCAATAAATACTTGCCTGGTCAGTGATTGCATCATCCCATCAATGAATTTAAAAAAGGACATTAATGTATGATTAAGAGAAGGGGCTTTCTTGGAATGATCCCACATTTCATTCCGATCGACACCTTTCCTCCACCATCATTAGGGCAATATGCTTGAATTCCCTCCTTGATAGCTCGGTGGGAGTAACTTCATCCTGCGGATAATAGCTGTTCATGAAGGCAGCTCATCATCAACTTCTCAACGGCAGACTATAGATTGGTGATAAATGCTGGTCTTGCCAGTCATGCCCTTATCTTTGAATAAGTGAAGGAATAAGTAACAAAACCAACAATATATCTGTTGAGCACCACTGAACCACTGGCATAGTTGATACAGATGCCATTAAGATAAATAACCTGAACAGAATGGTAAAACTCAGACAGCTGCACTCAAGCATTTTGAAACCAAGAAAAATGGTGCAATTGCAGTCAATTCATCAGACGGACAAAAGCTGCAACTAATGTACAGCTACTATTTTGGGACTCAGACCTGCTTTTTGAAGTTTAGTTTATCAATCTCCAACTTTGGAGAAAATCAGCTCATTCTTAACTTCAAACATTTTGTGTTGCCTCAGTTGTGATCCTACTGCAATCTATGTGTTGTGATGGGTTCTACTCTGAAGCAATTTCAAATCCAAAACATAATTTGGACGTTCAGTTGCCTCACTGTATTCACATCTTAGACTGAAAGGATTAAGAAACCATTCCACAATGAGATATTGAAGATTGTGAGTTTAGCCGTGGGGCAGCATGCTGACTCAATGGTTAACAATGCTCCCTCACAACACCAGGGACCCAGGTTTGATTCCACCCTCGTGCTACTCTCTGTGTGGAGTTTGCACATTCTGCCCGTGTCTGTGTGGGTTTTCTCTGGGTACTTTGGTTTCTTCCAACAGTCCAATCATGTACACATTAGGTAAATTGGCCATGCTAAATGCCCATATAGTCAAAGGATGTCTAGATGGATTAGCAATGGGAGTTACAGGGATAGGGTAGAGGTTTGGGTTTGGGTGGGATGCTCCTCAGAGGCTCAGTATGGACTTGATGGGCTGATAGCCTGCTTCCACACTGAAGGAATTCTTTGATGATATTATAATGGACGTACGCTGAAAAAGAGCAAGAATTTGTTTGATAAGACAGGCATGGAGAAAATAATTCTACATTTGGAGGACACCAGAAGTAGGGGAGAAAAATTGAATACATCAGGATGCTTGACTGTTTTTGGTGCAGACAGCACACCAATTTGATGTTGCCTGCTAATTTGCTACATTCCTGTATCCCTTAAAGTGAGGGGCATTCTGACACCTCCATCCTAGATTGTGGGGGATTATTTGTAGACATTGGTAAACAGGCAACTGAATGGCTGGAAGTATCTCTTGATTCCTACATATTACTTCACACCAGCTTTCTCTCTCAAAATGAGGTGTGTTCTGGCCATTGGAAAAAAAACAGCAAAATTGACGAAGGAGGCATACTGGTCTGATTTCTCTCACATGTTACAAAATGGAGGGCCAGTACAACCAGTACATTTATTTCCAAGTATAACTGGTTTCTCCATCTTGGGAGGAAATCCAAGTTGGAGGAACTTGGATTGTTTGTAATAGCATAGAAAGGTGAGGGTGGTGGGCTGCAAACCATAGAAGGATCAACCATGATTTTGTGGAGCAGATTCAAGCAGTCTACTGCTGCTCCAATGTCCAAGCATTCCCATGCAATGGACGGGAGGAGGTTGTGAATTATTCCCTAGTTGTCAAAAGGCCTAGCAGAAGGATTTTGAAAAGACAGTAGATTGGGTTAGCGGAGGGTGTCATGGTCCTGGGGTCAGGCCCCCGGAGGGCTGAACTAAATGCCATGTAAAGTTCAAGGAGATCATGGAATAGCCAAGGTGAGTGAATACAACTTCAAATGCCCCTATTCAATCCCAACTGTACCACTAGCCTCAATGGGAATTCAGACTCTATCTGGATGCAATCCTAACACAAATGCCTGCAAAAGTTGTAAACTCGCCAACTTTAAGGGCATTTAAGTGGTCATTGGATAGGCATACATACAAGAATGGAATAGTGATGGTTAGATGGACTTCAGATTGGCCGGCGCAACACCGAGGGCCGAAGAGCTTGTATTGCACTGTAATGTTCTATGTTCTATAAGATGGTGATAGTTGCTGGAGACCAATCTTCTCAGCAACTGGACATTTCTGCAAGACTCCCTAGATTAGACTCCCAGAGCCAACCATTTTAGTTGCTTCATCAAGCACTTTCCCTCAACCATAAGCTCAGAAGTGAGAATGTTTGATAATGATCAAACAGTGTTCACAGGCACTTGCAATTCTTCAGATACTGAAGCAGTCCATGTCCAAATGTGATCAGACGTACATAGCACACAAGTTTGGGTGATTACTCCCTTTGCCATTTCTCTCTCCTGACTAACAATGTATTCTAAACCTTGGTGCGACTCACTTGCCCTCTCTCTCCACAGATGCCGCCAGAGCTGCTGAGTTTCTCCAGCATTTTCTGTTTTGATTTCAGATCTCCAATACCTGCACTATTTCCTTTTTATTTGAGACCAAGCTAGAGCCAGCTAAAGTAAATAGAGTTAAGACAGGATTCTGAGGAAATAAACAGAGCCAAAAGTGACCCATCAAGCAAAGGAGGTGCCAAGGAAAGGAAGGGGTGTTAATGTAAGATTATGCAAAGCTGCCAAAAGCTGAATAATGCTTTGTGGCCCTGTAAGGGGAAGTACTATCCAAAAGGATTGGGATAAACCATATAAACACTCACAAAAACAAAGGGCTAAACTCAGATGAAAAAGAATTGAAAGATCGAAAGACAATCAGTTTACTTGAGCAGAAGTAGGAGAGATTGAAAGAGACACATCCTAACAGTGTTCAGTAGAGTCCTTCTGACCAGAATTAACGAAGGACTCAACAAGTGGACAGGCAAATGTGGGTGAGAAGAAGCCCATATCTTCACTGGCTAAACAAGCAGTGGGACTAACCACACTTTGACGAGATGTTAGTGAGTAATTCCCTTTGCTTGATTGAAGAGTCTCATTGCAGTACAGTAGGGGTCAGACTGCCACATGAGGGCAGCAGTGTTCCAAGAGAAATGAGGGCAAGATTCAACCAACTCCCCGCCTAATGCCAAGGCCTGAATGCTAATGCTCCTGACAGCTACCAGCAATAATGTTTGAATGTAATTATGCCTGACCTACAACCTGTGAAAACCTGAACCCTGCATCTCAGTTTCCAAAGATATGGAAGGGACCCACAGATCCGCATGGATTCCTGAAACCAATGCAGCACTCTCACACTCAGAAATAAACCCAATCTGAGAGCTCAGCATTAAGTTACACCAATTTATGGGTAGCATGATGGCTCAGTGGATAGCACTGGTACCTCATGGCACCAGAGACCTGGCTTCAATTCCAGCCTCAGGTGACTGTCTGTGTGGAGTTTGCATGCTCTCCCTGTGTCTGTGTGGGTTTCCTCTGAGTGCTCCGGTTTCCTCCTGCAGTACAAACATGTGCAGGTTAGGTGGATTGGCCAGGAAAAGCAAGGATAGGGTAGGAAGTTGGGCTGGGTGGGATGCTCTTCGGAGAATTGGTGTGGACTCATGGGACAAATGGCCCATGAGTCCACACAATAGGGATTCTATGATTAACTAAAGTGGACGGCCATTGAGTATGATTGAGAGAATGAACATTTCCACGCTGGTGCTTCCTTCTGCTTGAACATGAAAAATGAAACAAAAGTTAGTTTTCCTCTGAAGCTTTGATGATCACAATGTGAAGACAGGGTGGTAAAATTTATTTTTTAAATTGTTTAAAGGAAACAGAGGTTTTTGTTTGGTATTCATCAGGTTTAGGACACAAGAAACAGAGTTGAGTAACGTCCATTTAACAGAATGAATGAGTGTGCTGATTGGTTGAGTTACTTTTGGCACAGAGATGTATCAGTAATATTTGACTTTCATTTTAGTTCTTAGACAAATAACCAGGTTCTGATTGGTCAGGGTGTTGTCATATGAATGCAGCAGCAATTAGCTACAGATGATGGCCCCTCCTTGTTTTCCAATGAGCAAGAGACAATGCATATACAAATTCTATTGGCCTGCATAAAACAAGGTCCTGTGCGTTAATGTCAGTAGCTTGTATCACACTGCAAGTCCGACTGATTGCCCTAAGTTAGTTTCTGATGTAATCATTAGCAAAGTGCTGAATATTTAATAAATGATATCCAATTTACAAATCATATCAAGCGACGGACATTCTTTCCCAAGGCTAGCATACGTGGGCTAGTTGAGCATGATCGGCATGTTACTCATTACGAATATTCAACAGGAGCAGGATGCTGCCATCAAACCAAGTGTTTGCACTGTGGGAAGGGGGTAGTATATTGGCACAGAAAAGCAGAGTCACTGGGAACAGGGAAAAGACATGAATATGTCACTTTCTAGTTGGCACGATGTAACGAGAAGTGTGCCACATGGATCAGTGCACAAGTGTCCATGTTTTACAATTTACATAAATCTAAATCAATAAATAAACATAAATATCTGGCAATACTTTTTTTTAATTATCCATTCAGATATGTGGGGGTCATTGGTTAGGCCAGCATTTATTGTCCATCCCTAGTTGCCCTTGAGAAGGTAGTGGGGACCAGACTTCTGAACTCACTGGTGTCCATGGGCTGTATTGAGCCAAAATGCCACTCGATTCAGAAGCGCTGAAGGAACAGTGACATATTTCCAAGTCAGGATGTTGAGTGTCTTAGAGGGGATCTGCTGTTCCCATGTATCTGCTGCCCTTCTCCTTCTAGGTGCAAGTGGTCAAAAATTTGGAAGGTGTTGTCTCAGAAGCTTTGGTGAATTTCTGCAGTGCATCTTGTAGGTGGGACACTGCTGCTACTGAGCATCGGTATGATGCTTGTGGATATGGTACCAATCAATGAGGCTGTTTTGTCCTAGATGGTGTCAAGCATCTTGAGTATTGTTGGAGCTGCACTCATTCAAGCAAATATAATATGTGTATATATGAAATTGTCTAATTTCACAGGATCAGAACCTTGTAGCATTTACAGACTTTTTCTTTGCTTTTAATTCCAAAAAGTTTTGTTTTTAAAGAAATGCTACGGAATTTTTTTTTAGAAAACTATCATAAATTCAATCACTCTCTGGAAAAGTCCAATGAAGCCAATGAAATATTGGACCTCTCAAGTGTCTGAGAAACTTCAGACTGGAAGAAATTTAACGTGGAGAGATAACAATGAGGTTGATTGGTACCTAGCCTTGGCAGAAAACTACCTTTCCTGTTTTAACTTGCAGGAATATACAGGAAAGGCATTAAAATCTGACTAAAACAATAGTTTGTGAGTTATTGACAGATGCCCCAATTTGTGGATTGAAAAGATGTTGCGGGCCACATAGTTTTATGTATGGCCTGTGAGAACCCCCCTACCCTGCAGGTAAAACAAAATGAAAGGCTCTCTCTGTTGCTCTGCATGCTAGAATTTAATCACTATCAAGAAGAACAAGAGAAGTACAATTTCTGCCAATCTGACAACACAAGAGTCTTGAAATCAACTGCTCAGCTTTCAACATCAATACTGCAAGTGCCATCCAATCATGGTAGCACCATCACCTAATCTTCTTTTCATGAACAATACAGAGAATAATATCCTTCTTCCTCACTCTAATTGAACATGCCTCTTGATTCCATCTATGTGCATGTTGTTGTGTCACTATTTCTCCTTGGATTTAGTCATTACTAAGCTCTCTTTTTGTCGATTCAAGAAAATCAGGTTAAATTAGTTCCTTTTAAAACATAAATCCACTTGGGTCTGGCAGAAGGGTATTCACAACAGGTGAGATTCTTTTCAAATTAACCTTGCTGCAATCAATCGAAGGGGTGGATGAATAACAGAACTGGCTCATGCATCCTCATTCAGGAACTTAACAATGTGGGGTATCCCACCTGAGCCTTAACAAATTGCTGCTACAGGGTCTAATGGTAACATATGAAAAGGATATTATCTAAATAGGGAGAAATTGCAGAACTCTGAGATACTGATGTATCTATGTATCCAGTTCATGAATCACAGAGGGTTCATGTGCAGGTATAGAAAATAATTAGGGAAGCTGCCATTATGTTATAATTTATTGCAAGGGGAGTTGAATACCAAAGTTGCAAGATAATGTTTCAGTTACACAGGGCACTAGTGAAACCACCATAAGTATTGTGTACATTTTTGGTCACTTTATTTAAGGATCAATGTAATTGGGAAACAATTCACAGGAGGTGTTTCTGATGTTACTCCTGGAGTTTCAAAAATACAAGGTGAATTGATTGAACATATAAGATCCTGAGGGGTCTTGAGAAATTAGATGTGAAGTGGATATTTCCTTTCACAGGAGACTCACGTATTATATATGTCACTGTTTAAAAGTAGGAATTTGGCCATTTAAAATAGAGATAAAGGGATTTTTATTTTCACTCTTTCAGAAAGTCATGAGTCTTTGGATCTCTCTCTTCCAGAATAGGTAACAGAAGCAAAGACCTTGAGTGTTTCTATAGCAGAAATAGATAGATACTTGTTAAGCAAGAAGGTGAAATTTTGTCAGAAGTTGGAGGGACTGTGGATGTAAGAATTTCAATCGGATCAGCCATGGTCTTACTAAATGGCAGAGCAGGTTTCAGCAGCCAAATGACCCACTCCTTCTTGTTCACATGCTTATGCGAATGGGCAAATGTCATTTTCTAACAAATAAATAGCAGTAAGTCATTGATGGAAAGTGCTATGTTGACTGCAAGACAAGTGCTATAAAAAATGAAAATAAAATAAATGCAAAAAGAGGTGTGTGATTGTCACAGTGAAGAGGTTGATTAAGATTCTGTGTGGAAGGTCATAAAGGGCTCCTAGATAGTTGGGAGATTCCTGTCACACTACTTCAGATCTTAATGTATAAATTCTGTCAGAAGTCACACGACACTGGGTTATATTGTCCAATAAGCAAAAGTGAGGACTGCAGATGCTGGAAACCAGAGTTTAGATCAGAGTGATGCTGGAAAAGCACAGCAGGTCAGGCAGCATTCAAGGAGCAGGAAAATCAACGTTTCGGGCAAAATCCCTTCATCAGATTCCTGATGAAGGGCTTTTGCCCGAAACGTCGATTTTCCTGCTCCTCGGATGCTGCCTGACCTGCTGTGCTTTTCCAGCACCACTCTGATCTATATAGTCCAATAGGTTTATTTGAAATTACAAGTTTTCAGAACGCTGCTCCTTTGCCAGTTGACTTCTCACATTGTCCATCCCAGTCCAACACTGGCATCTCCACATCATGGATACAGATTCTGCGATATTCTAACAAAGTGGCAGGTGGCTTTCACAGGGAAATTTGTGGAGCGGGTTACATGAACCTCCCAGAGATATTTTCGATCACCACTGGTTGGGATTTGCAAACAGGTGAGTCTCCTCCTTGACCACAAACCTGAGAGATTCAGGGAGAATGGAGAAGGGAGACCCTGACAATTACTTCATAGGCACAGGCTTCTGTGCTTGGAAGTACAAAGTAAAAGTGAATGCTTTTCACTTCCTCTCAATTGGACAAACACTATGGCTAATTTGAGAATATTGATTGATGTTGATGAGAATTGAGAAACCGAAGAAGTAAATCTGTACTTAGAATAATAATTACCTATCATAAAAAATAATATTTCATTTTGTCACCAAAACCTCTACTCCCTCTGCTTAACAGTATAGATGTTCATAAATGTAATTCAAAAGCTTTAAAACAATAAAACACTTTTCAGATTGACTTTACTTGCTGTTCTGGTTGTAAAATGATGCAATATTGATATTGTAGTTTTTCAAGAAATGATTTATAGAACTTCTGTCCATCTGCAAATAACTTTACTTTTCACATTGTCTTGGATTAAGAAATATGCTGACACATGCAACTACGTGACACATATTCAAGTGTGCTCCATTTATTTATTTTGTTCTAATTAATTTAAAGTTTGCTTTTCTGACTATGTGTTTTTCACACAGCACAACTGCTCCAGATAACACATTTAATTCCATAGCCTGCTTTCTTACCATTGTAACAACATACAAAAGCAGAAATATCTGTGTTACCCTTTATCTAATCTACTTAAATCTCTGGAAGTAGCTGAAATGTAGTGTCTTGAATTATGAAAAATCTTGATGTAAAAAAATTGGAGTCTTTAAACACATTGGCTGATATACCTACAGGAAGTGAACTCATAAGATCGAAATTCAGCAATGTTTTTGTTTCAGATTGATGCCGTCTCCTTGGTTATAAGCCGAGCTCTGGGTGGATTGCACTGGGCCTCAGTAATTCAAGTGAGATGGGTATAATTCAGTCTCTCATGTCAGAAAAGAATGCATGGAGTGAGGACTTGACACTGCAAGAATTGCAGAGTTTTCCCATTGTGCAGGATGTTGCTAACCACATGCATGGTACACTGTGAGCGACACTGGTAAGATAAGATAACCACAGGATGCATTGCATTTGCAAGAGATCTTCTCAAAGCCCAGGATCCATACCAAGTATCACGAAAGTCAATACTCAAAATCGCCACAGAAGTTATGATGCCTTTATTCATTGACAGTCCATGATGCCAGTATCATTCGCACCACCACAAAAAACCAAATGGAGGCTACAGGATGACATTGGCAAATAGGCCCATAACCTCATTCCTGATGAAGGGCTTTTGCCCGAAATGTCGATTCTTCTGCTCTTCGGATGCTGCCTGACCTGCTGTGCTTTTCCAACACCCCACTCTTGATTCTAGTCTCCAGCATCTGCAGTCCTCCCTTTTGTCTAGTTGATCATTACCCTCAAGTACAACCTCAACCACAGCAACACCGTGCCTTCATCATAGAAGTCAATGCACACTAAATATTTCCCAGCCAAATTAATAAAATACGATTGTGTCATACTGCAGATAATCATCAATCTATCACTCTTCTGCATTCCCTTAGTGCCTATTTTCTGTGTACTTTTTTTCTACAGAATCCTTACAGTGCAGAAAAAGGTCATTCAGCCCATCGAGTCTGCACCAACCCTCCGAAGAGCATCACACCCAGTCACAAACCCCCAACCTATCTCCCTAATCCTGCATTTACCATGGCTAAAATACCTAATCCTACACATCCCTGGGGAATACAGGGCAATTTAGTATCGACAGTTCATCTAACCTGTATTATCTTCCTGATGATGGACTGTGGGAGGAAACAAGAGCACCCAGAGGAAGCCCATGGCAAACACAGAGATAACGTACAAACTCCACTCAAACAGTGACTGAAATCGAGCCCAGGTCCCCAGCATTGTGATGCAGCAGCACTAACCACTGCACCACTATGCCACGCTGGTTTCCTTTGCCAAGTACACAGTTTGATTGTTGTGGTTGCTTGAATGCTAGAATGCTACAGATGGTTTTTGCAGGTTGATCTTGAGCCTCTCATGTACAGGCAAGCCTGGTTTCAGGCTGTACCATCTCAATAGCGGTCTGGGCTGTTTCACGGATGGACATGGCAACAGTGGCAGGATGAGTACTTGATCCTCTTCCTCTCTGGAAAGGATGGGTACAGTGTCTGCATCAAATCAAGCTGGTACCTGACCCCTCCATTGCTCTTTGCTTTTACCCATTGACTTTCTGCCAGGTCTGCCAATAAGCAAAGTATTTTCATGGAGTAAAGGCATTAACCTTTCCCTTAGGCCACTTCATCAAATCACTTATTTGGACTGTCTGCTGCAGACTTCAAGTGCAACTTTGTTCCTTCCACTTACAGGATACTTCCCATTTTTGACCAGTGAAGATCCCATCTCGCAACTCTCTGCCAAACCAAGTGGCAGTATCTGAACTGGTAGCTGTAAGAGTGAGAGTGAGTGATGGTTCTTCTTCATCACTGTCTTCCTCCTCTTACACCTCTCCCTCTTCCTCCATTGCTTGGCTAAATTGTGGTTAATTGTTATTTGAAACGACAAAGGAAGTGTTGTGGTTAGGGGAAAGCAAGAAAATTTATGTCATCTTCAGCTTGTCAAACAGAAGAGGCTGTGATTGAAAGGGAAGTGGGATACAAGAACCATAGGTATGAGAAAACAGCCACCTTGCAGCATGTCATGGACAATGGTCTCAGCACTGGTCAGTCCAGAAACGTACAGCGCTGTCTCCTCATTGGGTAACAGCATACAGATATGCTTGTCCGCTAAAGTTTAGCTTCTACTGCACTGGCTATGAAGCACCACATCCAGTATTGGGCATTAATAGTAGATAACTGGCTGCCTTGTACAACAAGGTTTGAGTTGGAGGGCACTCAGTAAAAAACAAACACCGAGAGATGAAATGCCTCATTATCTGTCTTAAATTGGCGACCCCTTATTTTGAGATTATGCCATCTGGTCCTAAACTCTCCCATAGAAGCAAACAATCTTGCTGCAATGACTCAGTCAGATCCCTTCAGAAGGTCTCATTGCTTACTAATAACCTGCCTAGAAATATCCTCACTTTTGCATTCTGCCCCCCAGGACCACTCATTACAGTATTGGTTAGTACATGGACAAAGAGCTGATCTCCTGAGGTCACAGTAGAATAGTGTTTACTGTCTCTACAGAAACATTTGATCAAGTGTGGCATCAATGAGACTTTGCAATACAAGACTAAATGGGAAAAGGGAAAAACTGTTTGGATTCTGTTTGGAGTCAGGCTTAGCATGAAGAGAGATATTTGTGTTTGTTGGAGATGAGTCAGCTTAACTTCAAGACATAACTGCAAGAATTTCTCAGGGTAATGGGGATGTTCATTGATGATTGTGTAATATTCATTAGCCATTGAGGAGTTCTCAGATACTGAAGCAATCCATGTCCAGAGGCTGCAAGATCTGAATAATATTCAGGCTTGGGCTGACAAGAGACAACAGCATTTGTATCATACAAGTTGCTCGGTGATGGCAATTTTCAAAACAGAAACTCTAACCATCACCCCTTGACATTCAATGGTATTACATTTGCTAAATCCTCCACTATCAACAGCCTGGGGGTTTACCATTGACCTGAAATTGTATAGACTAGTCATATAAATGTAATAACTAAGGGAGCAGTTCAGAGGTTCGGTATCCTGCAGCGACGATCTTACCTTCTGACTCTGTCCACCATGTACAAGACACAAACCAGAAATGTGATGAAATATTTTCCACTTGCCTGGATGAGCTTCAGTAGTACTCAAGAAGCTTCACACCATCTAGGACAAAGTGGCCCACTTGATTAACACTATATTCACAAACATCCATTCCCTCTACCATCAATGGCTGAATAGCAGCAGTGTGTACCAACTACAAGATGCCCAGTCCTACTTCTCTGTTTATTGTGAGTTTGTTGAGTTCCTACCTGGCTTTCACTTCCTGTTTTATACCAGCCTCTGAGATGCTCATTATATCCATATAGTGAAAACTGATGGAAATTACCTATTCAATTCATCTGCCATTTTCTCAGTCTCCATTATTAATTCTCCAGTCTCACATTCTATAGAACTAATATTTATTTTACCTCTTTGCTTTTTGTTTAAACATTTCTGGAAACTCGGTTTTTCTTGAGCTCTGTTCTTTCCCTTTTAGCTTTTTTGATAATACTTTGCTTGTGTTTTGCGTTCTATCCAATCTTCTGACCTGCCATCTGTCTTTGCACACTTTTACTTTTACGATTCCCGATGAAGGGCTTAAGCCTGAACCGTCGATTCTCCTGACCTGCTGTGCTTTTCCAGCACCACACTCTCGACTCTGATCTCCAGCATCCACAGTCCCCACTTTCTCCTCACACTACTCAGGTAGTGTCTCCCACCCATCCTCCTCCTCTAACCAAAGAAAAAGCTTCTGTGCGCCAGATTGTAAGGTAACGAGTTTATTTTTTATTCCTTATTTTTCAACAGTCTCTTTGGGAATTTAGAATAATGGGGGTGGAAGTTAGGGCAGTTGAATGTTCCTCCTGCAGAATGTGGGAGGTAAGGGTCACCACTAGAGTCCATGCTGACTACATCTGCAGGAAGTGCACCCAACTCCAGCTCCTCGAAAACTGCGTTGGGGAACTGGAGCTGGAGCTGGATGAACATCAGATCATTTGGGAGGCAGAGGGGGTTATTGAGAGGAGTTACAGGGAGGTAGTCACTCCTCAGGTACAAGAAAAAGGCAGATGGGTTACAGTCAGGGGACAGAAAGGGAAATGGCAGGCAGTGCAGGGATACCCTGTGGCCATTCCCCTCAACAATAAGTATACCGTTTTAGATACTGTTGAGGGGGGGACTTACCAGGGGAAAGCAATGGGGCACAGGGCTCTGGCACAGAGTCTGTCCCTGCTGCTCAGAAGGGAAGGGGTAAGAGGAGCAGAGCAGTAATCATTGGGGACTCCATAGTTAGGGGGACAGGTAGGGGTTCTGTGGGGACGAGAAAGACTCACGGTTGGTGTGTTGCCTCCCAGGTGCCAGGGTTTGTGATGGATCCTTAAGGGGGATTTGGAGGGGGAGCAGCCCCAAGTCATGGTCCATATAGGCACCAACGACATAGATAGGAAGAGAGATGGGGATTTAAGGCAGAAATTCAGGGAGCTAGGATGGAAGCTTAGAGCTAGGATGAACAGAGTTGTTGTCTCTGGTTTGTTGCCCGTGCCACGTGCTAGTGAGGTGAGGAATAGGGAGAGAGAGGATTTGAACACGTGGCTACAGGGATGGTGCAGGAGGGAGGGTTTTGGATTCTTGGATAATTGGGGCTCTTTCTGGGGTAGGTGGGACCTCTACAAGCAGGATGGTCTTCAGCTGACCCAGAGGGGTACCAATATCCTGGGGGGAAAATTCACTAAGGCTATTGGGGTGGGTTTAAACTAATCCAGCAGGGGGATGGGAACCAAAATTGTAGTTCGAGTATAGAAAAGGTTGAGAGTAGGGAGGTCCAAAATCAAGTTTCAGGGATGCAAGGTGGCACCGGCAAGCAAGAGGTTGGTTTGAAGTATGTCTACTTCAGCGCCAGGAGCATCCGGAATAAGGTGGGTGAACTTGCAGCGTGGGTTGGTACATGGGACTTCGATGTGGCCATTTCGGAGACATGGATAGAGCAGGGACAGGAATGGTTGTTGCAGGTTCCAGGATTTAGGTGTTTCAGTAAGAACAGAGAAGATGGTAAATGAGGGGGAGGTGTGGCATTGTTGGTCAAGGACAGTATTACAGTTGCAGAAAAGATGTCTGGGGATTTGTCAACTGACATAGTATGGGCTGAGGTTAGAAACAGGAAAGGAGAGGTCACTCTGTTGGGAGTTTTCTATAGGCCTCCGAATAGTTCTAGAGATGTAGAGGAACGGATAGCAAAGATGATTCTCAATAGGAGTGAGAGAGACAGGGTGGTTGTCATGGGGGACTTCAACTTTCCAAATATTAACTGGGAACACTATAGTACGAGTACTATAGATGGGTCAGTTTTTGTCCAGTGTGTGCAGGAGGGCTTCCTGACACAGTATATAGACAGAGTTTAAAAATGTGTTGCTGGAAAAGCGCAGCAGGTCAGGCAGCATCAAAGGAACAGGAGAATCGACGTTTCGGGCATAAGCCCTTCTTCAGGAATGAGGAGGGTGTGCCAAGCAGGCTAAGATAAAAGGTAGGGAGGAGGGACTTGGGGGAGGGGCGCTGGGAATACGATAGGTGGAAGGAGGTTAAGGTGAGGGTGATAGGCCGGAGGGGGGTGGGCGCGGAGAGATCGGGAAGAAGATTGCAGGTCAAGAAGGCGGTGCTGAGTCTGAGGGTTGGGACTGAGAAAAGGTGGGGGCAGGGGAAATGAGAAAGCTGGAGAAATCTGCATTCATCCCTCGTGGTTGGAGGGTTCCTAGGCAGAAGATGAGGCGCTCTTCCTCCAAGCGTCATGTTGGCATGGTCTGGCGATGGAGGAGGCCAAGGACCTGCATGTCCTGGGCGGAGTGGGAGGGGGAGTTAAAGTGTTCAGCCACGGGGCGGTTGGTTGGTTGGTGCGGGTGTCCCAGAGGTGTTCTCTGAAACGTTCTGCAAGTAGGCGGCCTGTCTCCCCAATATATAGGAGGCCACATCAGATGCAGCGGATGGAGTAAATGATGTGTGTGTGGAGGTATATAGACAGGCCAACAAGGGACGAAGCTACATTACATTTGGTACTGGATAATGAGCCCGGCCAGGTGTTAGACTTGGAAGTAGGTGAGCACTTCGGTGATAGCAATCACGATTCTGTTATGTTTACTTTTGTGATAGAAAGGGATAGGTGTATACCACTGGGCAAGAGTCACAGCTGGGGAAAGGCAATTATGATGCAATTAGGCAAGATTTAGGAAGCATAGGATGGGGAAGAAAACTACAGGGGATGGGCACATTAGAAATGTGGAGCTTATTCAAGGAAAAGCTCCTGTGTGTCCTAGATAAGTATGTACCTGTCAGGCAGGGAGGAAGCTGTAGAGCGTGGGAGCCGTGGTTTATGAAGGAAGTGGAATCTCTGGTCAACAGGAAGAAGAAGGCTTATGTTAGGATGAGATGTGAAGGCTCAGTTAGGGTGCTTGCGGTTACAAGGTAGCCAGGAAAGACCAAAAGAGAGAGCTCAGAAGAGCCAGGAGGAGACATGAGAAGTTGTTGGCGGATAGGATCAGGGTAAACCCTAAGGCTTTCAAGAGGTATTTAAGGAATAAAAGAATTATGAGAGTAAGATTAGGACCAATCAAGGATAGTAGTGGAAAGTTGTGTGTGGAGTCAGAGGAGATAGGGGAAGTACTAAATGAATATTTTTCAACAGTATTCACTCTAGAAAATGAAAATGTTGTCGAGGAGAATACTGAGATACAGGCTACTGGACTAGGTGGGATTGAGGTTCGCAAGGAAGAGGTATTAGAATTCCTGCAGAGTGTGAAAATAGATAAGTCCCCTGGGCCGGATGGGATTTATCCTAGGATCCTCTGGGAAGCCAGGGAGGAGATTGTCGAGCCTTTGGCATTGATCTTTATATCATCATTGTCTACAGGATTAGTGCCAGAAGAGTGGAAGATAGCAAATGTGGTTCCCCTGTTCAAGAAGGGGAGTACAGACAACCCTGGTGATTATAGACCAGTGAGCCTTACTTCAGTTGTTGGTAAAGTGTTGGAAAAGGTTATAAGAGATAGGATTTATAATCATCCAGAAAAGAATAATTTAATTAGGGATAGTCAGCACGGTTTTGTGAAGGATAGGTCGTGCCTCACAAACCTTATTGAGCTCTTTGAGAAGTTGACCAAACAGGTAAATGAGAGTAAACCGGTTGATGTGGTGTATATGGATTTCAGCAAGGCATTCGATACGGTTCCCCACAGTAGGCTATTGTACAAAATGTGGAGGAATGGGATTGTGGGAGATATAGCAGTTTGGATCAGTAATTGGCTTGCTGAAAGTAGTGGTTTTTGGGAAATATTCATCCTGGAGTCCAGTTACTAGTGGTGTACCACAAGGGTCGGTGTTGGGTCCACTGCTGTTCGTCATTTTTATAAATGACCTGGATGAGGGCGTAGAAGGGTAGGTTAGTAAATTTGCAGAAGACACTAAGCTCGGTGGAGTTGTGGATAGTGACGAAGGATGTTGTAGGTTA
Source organism: Chiloscyllium plagiosum (assembly GCF_037043375.1). Taxonomy (NCBI): domain Eukaryota; kingdom Metazoa; phylum Chordata; class Chondrichthyes; order Orectolobiformes; family Hemiscylliidae; genus Chiloscyllium; species Chiloscyllium plagiosum. The sequence goes on from NW_028270140.1 coordinate 136,564,210, forward strand.
CAGAGAGACATAGATAAGCTGCAGAGCTGGGCTGAGAGGTGGCCAATGGAGTTTAATGCCGACAAGAGTGAGGTGATTTACTTTGGTCGGAGTAACCAGAATGCAAAGTACTGGGCTAATGGTAAGATTCTTGGTAGTGCAGATGAGCAGAGAGATCTCAGTGTCCATGTACACAGATCCTTGAAAGTTGCCACCAAGGTTGACAGGGTTGTTAAGAAGGCATACAGTGTTTTAGCTTTTATTAATAGAGGGATCGAGTTCCAGAACCATGAGGTTATGCTACAGCTGTACAAAACTCTGGTGCAGCCGCACTTGGAGTATTGTGTACGTTCTGGTCACCGCATTATAAGAAGGATGTGGAAGCTTTGGAAAGGGTGCAGAGGAGATTTACTTGGATGTTGCCTGGTACGGTGGGAAGGTCTTACGAGGAAAGGCTGAGGGCCTTGAGGCTGTTTTCGTTGGAGAGAAGAAGGTTGAGAGGTGACTTAATAGAGACGTATAAGATAATCAGAGGGTTAGATCAGGTGGACAGGGAGAGCCTTTTTCCAAGTATGGTGACGGCGAGCACGAGGGGGCATAGCTTTAAATTGAGGGGTGATAGATATAGGACAGATGTCAGAGGTAGTTTCTTTACTCAGAGAGTAGTAAGGGTATGGAATGCTTTGCCTGCAACGGTAGTAGATTCACCAACTTTAAGTACATTTAAGTCGTCATTGGACAAGCATATGGACGTACATGGAATAGTGTAGGTTAGATGGGCTTCAGATTGGTATGACAGGTCGGCGCAACATCGAGGGCCAAAGGGCCTGTACTGCACTGTAATGTTCTATGTTCTATGTTTTACTTTAGGTTTGTTTTTTTTAATCTTTCTGGTTAAGCAAGGATGATGCTTCTCTCCCTTGCAGTTTTTTTTACTCTTTAGAATGTGCGTATTGCTGGAAAAGGAAACATTTTGCTGAAGATTTTTATCATGTGCTCATTAGAACAATTCACATGAATACAAGCTTAAGGGGAAAACTAACATTTTCACTGTCTATGAGGAGCATGCTGTAGAGGACTCTGATAGGTAGAGCTGTTGCCATGGAGAATGATTTGGAGGTGTTGGCATTGGACTCGGGTGTACAAAGTTAAAAATCACACAACACCAGGATATAATCCAACAAGTTTATTTGGAAGCACTAGCTCTCAGAGCGTTGCTCCTTCATCAGGTGGTTGTAGAGTATCACAGTGCTCCAAAAGCTAGTGCTTCCACTAAATCTGTTGGACTATAACCTGCTGTTGTGATTTTTAGCCATGGAGAATGCACAATTTCATGATGCTTGAGAATTAACTGTCAGGCTCTGTTTACATTTTAAAGCAGGCAAGTCAATTCTGATTGATCAAGGCATTGTTATGAGGAATAAGCCAGTGTTTGGGGTCACGTTTAGTACATATCACTGTAGATGCACACACTCTGCTGTTAGGGAGGGAATTCCAGGAATTCCCGGACCCAACTACAGTGAAGGAATGTGAGATAGCTCCAAGTAAGGATGGTGTATGGCTTGGAAGAGAACTTGTAGATCATGATGTTTCCACACATGTGCCACCCTTGTACTTCTAGCTATTAGAGGTCATAGGTTTGGAATGAAATTATATGGTAGACTTGATTTAAAATTGGAAAACAAAACACAAGGAATTCTTGTAATACATCATTCGGTCTTCATCAAAAGAAATGATATGTCAGATTTGATTTAAAATTGGCAAAGAAAACACAAGGAATTCTTGTAATACACTATTTGGTCTGCTGAAAATTGAAAAGGCAGTTTAACATGTCAGGTTGTTTGTCAAAGCTACTGATAACCCATCTAAGAAAGAGTTTTCTAGCATTTGACATTAAAAGAAATTGAATGATCTATATGGCAAAGATACTGAGTAGCATTGTGAAACGTAAGAACAAACTTCTATTTGTCTCACCTCTCAAGGAGATAAAATGTTTCATGTTTTTGTATGTATAACATGGTGCTGGAATCTCTCTAAGAGGAGTTGAAAAATAACTTTGAGTAACTGCAATACGTCAGGTCCCATAAAGTTATAATGGTGCTTTTTCACCATTTGCCCTTGTATGAATCTAACTGATTAATTGTCCTCGGTAGTCATTGTTGAAGTAGATGAATTATTCTATTTAGAGTTACCATCATTTGTCTCGCCCACGGTTCAATGATCATTGCCACACCATTTCCCTTATCAGAAATAATGAGATAATTTTGCACTATTCGCAATCATTTAAAAAGATAAATACAAGTTCCCTTCAGAATGCTGGTTGTAAATGTCCATACCCTTATCACTTTATCTATCACCCTTTCTTAAATCCATACTACTTAAAAAGGCCTCAATTCCTTTTCACAGGGAGCTATTTCAAATCTTATGAATATGTTTGTAATTTTGAGACATCATCTTCCTCATCAAATTCTGTCACCAATAATTTGTGAAGATGTGCATTCTATTTAGGATAATTTAAGATGCACTTGAAAATGGTGCCTTAAACAGATTTTATACATTCAGAGATTTTACTTTTTATACAGCATGTGTCTTCTAAGGGTAGAGCAACATTTTGAAGGATTTTTCAGTATCAAGGAAAAAATGGTCACTAGGTTTGGGGTATAATAGGTTTATCATATAATATTTTTTTGTCGACATTTCTGGTGAAATTATAACCCTGTTATTTTCTATGACATTTAAAATTTAAATTAAAATTCTCTCCAAAGGATATTTTAAACTACAAATATTGACACCACCATTTTTAATTGGAAAGGAAGTGATTGTCTAACTCATCCATCTATCAAATTTAGAGACCACATACTGTAAGTGTTGGAATTGAATTCATGAAAAACAAAGGAACAAGGGAACAGGTGTCATGGTACATAACTACCCAGCAAGCATTGTACTTTGCTGGGATAGAAAATTATCCTGAATTTCTCAAGAGATGTTGCTGTCTAATTCATCTAGTCTCTTTTTAATTTGACAATGTGGACTGTTTGCTGTTTGTGGACTCTATTTTGCTGAGCAATAGATTTTGCTGTAAGACAGACTATTGTCTGTCAGACCTGTCCTACCTCTGACTTCTTACTTGGCACAGGGATGTCATAGAATAGTCTGAATATTTTATGATCGCAGTTGCATTATCACTATACATGGTGGACAGGGCAATTCTTTTTAATTGGTCAAATAGAAGATGTTTTACTTTGTCTCCATTGTGAAAGCTGAGTTCTTGATGATACTGCTAGATCCCAAATAATATTGATTTCTTAGCTTGAAAGTTTTTTTCCTCATTAAAGTGCACTAAAGATTACTTTTTTTCAAGTAGGTAAGAGAAAACTAGTCAACATTTGAAAATTAAATGTTAGTTCTGATGAGGTGGTGGTTGTACTGAGTTGGCTCAGAAATCTTGCATTGATGGACTCCTCTTAAAGTTTTATCATTTCATTTTCTCTTATTCTTAAACTATCAAAATGGTGCTGGATTATGGCAACAAATGAAAGCTTTTCACTGTAATTTATTATATTTAACTGTTAAATTCACGGGACAATAAATAAATCATTAATTTATATAATACATGGAAATATAAGATTAGCAGCAGGAGAACAGGGAAAGGTTAGAAGGTTTTCTTTTGTAATATGTTGAGAATTGCTGGGGCATAGAATATTGTACCATAAATGGAAGCAGACTTAATTTTTAAAAAGGAAGTGGATAAATATTTGATGAATATACCAGCAGCATGGCATGGTGGCTCAGTGGTTAGCACTGTTGCCTCACAGCGCCAGGAAACCTGGGTTTGATTCCACCCTCAGGTGACTATCTGTGTGGAATTTGCACATTGCCCCTGTGTCTGCGTAGGTTTCCTCCGGGTGCTCCGGTTGCCCCGCACAGTCCAAAGATGTGCAGGTCAGGTGAATTGGCCGTGTTAAATTGCCTATAGCATTAGCTGCATTGGTCAGAGGGAAATGGGTCTGGGTGGGTTTCTCTTCGGAGGGTCGGTGTGGACTTGTTGGGCCAAAGGACCTGTTTCCACACTATAGGGAATTTAATTTTAATCTAAAATCTAAGAAGTTTTTGCAGAAAAAACAGGGAAATGAGATTGAGTGGATAATTTACAAAAAGTGCTAACAACATTTTCAAAAAGAAATCAATGTCCTATCCTGTGAAGTTCTACATATCGGTCCTTGACTAATCAGGTCAAATGAGCCGAAGCGTTTGTCTGTTTGATTTTATGATATCTGCACACTGGCTCAGGAGAACTGGGCGGCACGGTGGCACAGTGGTTAGCACTGCTGCCTCACAGCGCCAGAGACCCGGGTTCAATTCCCGCCTCAGGCGACTGACTGTGTGGAGTTTGCACGTTCTCCCCGTGTCTGTGTGGGTTTCCTCCGGGTGCTCCGGTTTCCTCCCACAGTCCAAAGATGTGCAGGTCAGGTGAATTGGCCATGCTAAATTGCCCGTAGTGTTAGGTGAAGGGGTAAATGTAGGGGAATGGGTCTGGGTGGGTTGCGCTTCGGCGGGGCGGTGTGGACTTGTTGGGCCGAAGGGCCTGTTTCCACACTGTCAGTAATCTAATCTAAAAAAAAAACCTATGTAAATAAATGCTGTATTCACAACGCCTGCTGCCGAGTACGAATATGGATCTTGGGCACTTTGCTCAGCTGTGGTTAATCCCTCTGTGTTTCATTAAATCTCTTCTCAAATTTCTTTTCTTTTCACTATCTTATATGAATCCCACAGTTCACACTGAATCTCAAGAACTTCAGTTGAATTAGAAGCATTTTGTAAGACTTTATCAAAAGCCTTCTGCAAGTCGAAGCAAACAATAACAATGCAAACACGTCCAATCTGTATTTTATTCAGAAAGCTGTCAAAGGTATCTGAGAGAATCAGACATCTTGGATGCCTCTCCGAAATGTGCACTGACTTTTGCTTTTAAAGCTATTGCTTTTAATGTACTTCTCCAAACTACTCCTTGGTATATATTTCCTCATTTGACCCAGTATCGATTTAAGGTTAATAAGACTGTATCTACTTGAGTCTTACTTAACTTTTCTTTTGTTCAATTAAAAGTCATATGTCAGTTTGCTTCCAATCTTACACTACTTACACGGTTCTCATTATTCAATCTTTCATTACTCTAGCCACTGCCAAAAAGAATCCTTCTCTTGAACATGTGACAACTACGTTGAACATAGAATAATTTAGATAAGGGAACTTAGAGTAATACAACAAATCAAGCCAGAAGGGTAAACCAGAGGACATTGGTCTCTATGGATGGCTTTCCAGAGAAGATGGGGATGTGGAACTCGAAATGCAATCAGACCAGCCAAGATCTTATTGAATGGCAGAACAGAGTCGAATGCACTAATCTTGTATGTTTGTGTCACGGAAAATCCAATTTAAAACAGAAGCTATGAAAAAATCCGTCAAGCAAGAAATGCTAGGGGTAACATGAATCAGCTTGAGGGAGAATCGGTCCAGGGCTCCAAATAAAATTGGATGTGTAAGTGGGAAAGTTAGAGCACAAAAGGTGGAAACTTTGCTGAGAATAATGGCTGTTTCTTGTTCTTAACTCCCCTGGTCTTCTTTCCGCAGCTGCTAACATTGAATTAAAAGAAAGGAAGGGACAGCAATACCAGTAACCTGCGGTCATCCATTTAGCTTCGGTGTTAGATTCCAGGCACAGCATCTGTAACATGTAATTACTGCTCCTGCTCAAGCATAAATGGCATATGCCACCAACATCAACACTCCTGGGAACCAGCAGTGCAAAGAATTCCTATTCACTCAATTGCTGATGCAGAGAACACTGTCCACAAGTTGCTCAAGCTATTTAATATGCAATCTGAATAGTATCTGCCATTCCACAAACAATTTTGCATGATGTTGATTACAAATGGGCTGCTCTATAACAGATTTGATGAATGATAAGTAAAAATAAATCAAATTAGACTGGCCAAAAAAATTAGAGAGAATTCATACAATGTAAGAGGAGAGTAAAATTGATTGCAGTTATACACCAGGCATGTCCACTTTTCTAAAATACATAGATTCTGACATTAGGCTATTCCTCCATTAAGAGTATAAAAAAGAATTTGAGTCAAATGTTTTAATGGTTCATATTGCTGGTGTTTCATGGTCCTCATTATTTTAAGGCCATGAATACTTTCTCTTAACATGCAGAATGGAAGGTGAGCAGGTCTCCCTGAAATATTAAAAGATTTAATTTCATTTAGGAAATGCAAGAGCTCCAAATTGATATCTAAAATCTAATCACTTGGGGCAAGTCATAGTTTATTTCAAGATCTCAGGGAGAGACTTTAATCAAAAGGAATAACATTGAGTGAATTGGCGGAATTTTGTTGAAAATAAAACCCTCCAATGCTATGCCAACTGAACAGGAACAGCTCAACACCATGCTGACTGTCCCTAAGTTTTGCTTCTCTAAATGTCCATAAATCTTCTCTTTTATAATCACCTCCAACAATTTACCCACAATCGATATCAGGCACAGAGGTCTATAGTTCCCCGGTTTCTCCTTACAATTGAGTCATCAGCTAAGTCGAGGGCTTGTTTAGAACTAGTCTTGAGCTTTTACAGAATGCACCTCCATGGAATCAAAGTTCCTTGTTGTGTTGTAGTGATTGGGTTTGTACTACACTTCACTTCTCAGATCAGATTTTCTTTAAGCATGAGTATCAGTAACTGCTCCAACCACAAGACAGCACCCCACCAAGCATGAGGATTAGTTTTAAGTGTTTCCAGTTGAACAGGATATTGACCCACAACTCTTGCATCAAGCCAAGATGTAATACACTGAGCACTGGCTGAATGCAGAGATCATTGAATTGAGCAAATTCCATCAAGTTGATGCACTTTGTGCATTGCAATAAAAGGCACAGGTTAATTGTGTATTGTTTTCCTGTTCCTATTTTTTGGGGCTTTCCAATTTTGCATCCCAGAGTTTGTTTATTTGTTTATTCAATTGAAAGTCAATGATTATTTAGGGAAGTAACTGTTTTCATGGAGTCATAGAGTTGTAGAGATGTACAGCATGGAAACAAACCCTACTGTCCAACTTGTCTATGTTGACCAGATATCCTAAATTAATCAAGTCCCACTTGCCAGCACTTGGCCCATATCCCTCCAAACCCTTCCTATTTATGTATACATCCAGATGCCTTTTAAATGCTCCACCACTTCCTCTGGCAGCTCATTCTATACACACCACCCTCAGCGTGAAAAAGTTGCCTCTTAGGTTCCTTTTAAATCTTTCCTCTCTCACCCTAAGCCTATGTCCAGTTTGGATTATAAATTTTAATTTTGCAGAAGTGTTTTCTAAATTGCCAGAGTTTTGATCCTGATGCAGTTAAACAGAGTCTTGCTACGTTGAAAGGCAGCAGAATGTTTTGTTTATTTCCTTTCTCTCTGTGCGTGTTGCTCTGGTTCGACCTTTCAATCTAGTGAAAAAATTGGGATGTGCTTCACATTTTTTTCACTTGACTCCTTTCCATGGTGCAAATGTGCTTTGTGTGATGAACTGTTCCATCCACACTGGCTTAACACAGGAATAAAAGCAGTCAGCCTGATCCTGAAGGAACCATTACACGACGGTCAGATTTCCTATATCCATCGGATTTTTTTATACACAAATAATTATTTTATCCTCACTGACCAGCTGAGCCCCATTTCTCAGCCTGAGAATTTGATTCAACACGTCTCTCTCTTTCTCTCTCTCTCCCTCACCTTCTCCACTCTCCCTAACACACCATGGAGGTCCTGATTGCTTTCTCAGGATCACACACATAGCTGATCTGGTAAAGTGAAAGCAAGAATAAGCAACAGATAAACAAGGAATGGAATGTAATATAACACGTATTCCAAACATTACTTAAAGATCAACACGACTATTGCATGTACCGTACCTGATATATTGCAATTTTAACAGTCAATTAAAAGAAATTGCTTATTCCCTCTGAAGGAATTGATGCCACGCTAGCCTGGTTGTTCAGGTATTAGTCGCTCACACACCATGAATAATGACTGTTTGTGCAACACTCAGAGGCTGAACCGGCCTCGCTGATATTGTAGCAGAAGAATTCAAGAGCATCAAAGACAGTAAAGGAAATCAGCAAGAAATAATGCATCTTTAAAATCTGTCACAAACAGGATTGCATTTCTGTCTTCCTGACAAATTTACAATGTCATAAATATTGCAAGGTATGATTAAAAAAATACTTGAAGGAAAGAAAGAATGAACATTTTTCACATCCCTAGACGTAACACAATATTTCACAATCAATGAATTATTTTCAAAAAGCAGTCACAGCTGTTCTGCTGTTTGATCCGAATGTTTCTGAAGATAATGGGGCATAAATTCATCTTGGTCTGCAACACAAAGCAATCAATAGTGAACTGGAAGCCTATTTTGCACACTGTCCAACTTTCTTTTCCACTGGCTTCAATTGACTTGCATTAAAGTCCAAGCCGCATTCATATTAGTCAGTCTCCTTTCTACTTCTGCACCCAACTCATTCTATTTCACCAAGAAATTTAATTCAGATCCAATGACTTCTACAATATTCAACTGGACCAATTTCTCAATTTCCCAGTGTTCTATGTGCCAATGTTAGAATGTTGACTTTATTGACTATTCATTAAAATCTGTGAATATTAGTTTTAGTGCAGTGTATCAGCAGTTTCCTAATATGTGATTTTAACTGGGGAAAGTTTCCATCAGCAACAATGTTCCATCTGTGTTCAATGCCATGTGTATGGAAAAATCCTTGAGTGGTGTGATGTAAACTGTAAGATTATTATGTACAGTTTAGAACATAGAACATAGAACATGGAATATTACAGCGCAGTACAGGCCCTTCAACTCTCGATGTTGCACCGACCTGTGTAACTAATTTGAAGCCCATCTATCCTACACAATTCCATTTTCATCTTCATTACACTACATCACCCTACACTATTCCATTTTCATCTTGCATCATTAATTTTTAATGTTAGTTGCTGTAAACTTGGATTACGGGCTTGGAATCAGTCATTCTTCTTTGTGTTAATAATTAATGTATAAGTATTCCTGTAACCATACCGATTTCTTATCAAAACTGTTTTTGAAACCTGGCCCTAGAGTGAATGAGTTTTAGGCAGTAATTAAATTTTGTTTATTTTAGAGTGATAAATTTGTGTGATAAATAATGGGGGCCTCAGAGATTTGTTAGAAAGCTTTGAGATTTTTCTTGAAATTTCAAGGGAAACATCAGCTATCAAGTCATAGAGATGAACAGCCTGGAAACAGACCCTTCGGTCCAACCCGTCCATGCCGACCAGATATCCCAACCCAATCTAGTCCCACCTGCCAGCACGTGGCCCATATCCCTCCAAACCCTTCCTATTCATATACCCATCCAAATGCCTTTTAAATGTCTGTTATTGAGAGAATTTTAGTTTCACTCTTAACTTTGAAGTATGGAGACTTTGGATCAGAATGACTGGAGAGTCATAGAGTCATAGAGATGTATAGCACAGAAACAGACCCTTCAGTCCAACTCAGCCATGCCTACCAGATATCCTAACCTAATCTAGTCCCATTTGCCAGCACTTGGCCCATATCCCTCCAAACCCTTCTTATTCATATACCTATCCAGATCCTTTTAAATGCTCTAAATGTGCCAGCCTCCACCACTTCCGCTGGCAACTCATTCCATATACACATCAACCTCTGCAAGAAGAAGTTACCCCTTAGGTCTCTTTTATATCTTTCCCCTCTCACTGTAAACTTTTGCCCTCTACTTCTGGACTCCACCACCCCATGGAAAAGACTTTATCTGTTTATCCTGTCTATGCCCCTCATGATTTTATAAACCTCTATAAGGTCACCCCTCAGCCTCTGATGCTCCAGGGAAAACAGCCCCAGCCTATTCAACCTCTCCCTTTTGTTCAACATCCTGGCAACATCCTTGTAAATCTTTTCTGAACCTTTTCAAGTTTCACAGCATCCTTTCGATAGAGAGCACAAAAGAGACGGAGATTTAGCGAGTTAAGCCATCAGACTGGAAAGTTAGTGTTAGTCCCAGACCAGAAGTGTAGGGATAAAACTCCAGAAGTAGTTAGTTAAGCTGAGTACATTCAAGCTCAGGTGTATGATAGCTCCAGGAAGACACTATCTTCCATTCTAGTTTAAAATTTGAAGTCACAAGCAAACTTAAACCAATCAAGATGTTTGATGCAGAGATTCTGATATGAGTATTATATGAGTGGTGTCATCAGGAGTGACTTGTTTGGTATATTAATCTGTTTTGCTTCTTTTCAATGTATAAAGGAGTGTTTTAAGATTAATGGGATTGTACTTCTATGGTGTGTTTAAATTCTTTAAATTTGTACTATAAGCAGATAGTTTGGATTATTCTATTTTGTCTCCATTCTTTTTGCAATAAGCTCCCACTTTGTTGATAAAACAAAACCAGCAGCATTGCACATTTATCGTTCAGTGAGAGATCACCTTGTTAAAACCCAAATATTCAAAAACAAATCTATCAGACCAGGTTACTGTCTGGGATCTGGCTTATCCAGTAATATTCATTCATTCATTCATAGGAATCGCTGCCTAGGCCAGCATTCATTGCCCATCCCTAATTACCCAGAGGGCAGTTCAGAGTCAACCACATTGTTGTGGGTCTGGAGTCATACAGGCCAGACCAGGTAAGAATGGTAGTTTCCTTCCCTAAAGGCCATTAGTGAACCACATGAATTATCAGTGGTTTCCTGGTCATCATTTGGCTTTTAATTCCAGATTTCTATTGAATGCAAATTTCGCCATCTGCCATGGTGGGATTCAAGTCCAGAACATTAGCCAAGTCTCTAGATTAATAGTTTAGTGATAATACCACTAGGCCATCACCTCCCCTCCATCACTTCATCTGCTGAGATCATAAAAATGGAAACTTTCTTTGCCCATTATCATTCACTGTTGTGAAAGAATGAAAGCAACAACTTGCATTAAACAGTGCTGTTCATATTCACAGGGCATCCCACAAAGCATTGCTTAAATAATCAAATAATGTGATTTTCTTTCATATTCTTTCATGGAGTCATACATTCATACAGCATGGAAACAGACCCTTCAGTCCAATGCATCCATACTGACCAGAAATCCCAACCTGCCCTAGTCCTACTTGCCAGCATTTGGCCCATTTCCCTCTAACTTTCATGGAATGTGTACACCACTGAGAAGATCAGCATTTGTTGCTCATCACTAAATAACTAGCGAGATAACAGGCTACCTTCAAAAGAAGAAATGGTTCTAGTAAGGTTGTGGTGTATTCCTTGAAAAGAGGAATGGAAGGTAAATAAACCCAGAACACAAAAGGCACATGCCATTACATGTTATGGGTTAGTATGGTTAGAGGATTGGTTAACTAACAGAAAACAAGGAGTGGGAACAAATGGGTGTTTTTCAGGTTGGAAATCACTGGCGAGTGGTGTGCCTCAGAGATCAGTATTGGGACCACAATTATTTACGACTTACATAGATGATTTAGAATTGGGAATCAGGTGTAGTGTGTCAAAGTTTATAGATAATTGTAGAGCAAAGTGTGCAGGAGGATACTGTGAGTCTGCAGAGGAATAACGATAGGTTAAGTGAGTGGACAAGAGTCTGGCTGATGGAGTACTATTTTGGTAGACATAACAACAAAATAGTCTATTATTTAAATGATGAAAGACTGTAGCATGCTGCTGGGTGTCCTTGTGCATGACAAAAAAGGTGGTTTGCAGTTGCAGCAGGTAACTGTGAAGGCTAATGGAACGTTGCTCTCCATTGCTAGAGGGATACAGTTTAAAAACAGACAGGTTATGGCTGCAGGTGTATAGGGTGCTGGTGAGGCCTCATCTGGAATACTTTGTACGGTTTTGGTCTCCTTACTTGAGAAAGGCTATACTGGCACTGGAGAGAGTACAGAGGAGGTTCACTAAATTGATCCTGTAGTTGAGAGAGTTGGCTTATGACGAGAGATTGAGTAGGCTGGGACTATATTCATTGGAATTTAGAAAGTGGGGGGGAATCTTACATAAATATGTAAAGTTATTAAGGGAATAGATAAGATAGATGTAAGGAGATCGTTTCCACTGATGGGTGAAACTACAGCTAGGCGGTACAGAATCAAAATAAAGGGGAGCAAATTTAGGATTGAGCTGAGGAGGAACTTTTTCACCCAAAGGATTGTGAATCTGTGGAATTCCCTGCCTACTGAAACAGTTGTGGCTACCCCATTGAATGCTTTTAAGGCAAAGATGATAGATTTTTGAACAGTAAAGGAATTAAGTGGAGTGGTGAGCAAGTGGATAAGTGGAGCTCAGTCCATTAAAAGATCAGCCATGATCTCATTGAATGGTGGAGCAAGCTCAATGGGCCACATGTTGTCCTCCTGCTCCTATTTCTAATGTTATTATGTTCCCTCCGTGAAAAGGAAGTTAGAATTTAAGTCACAGAAGAACAAGTGTAGAAGTCAGGTTGAAAATGGAATTGGGAACCAGGCAGAATAGAGAAAATGCAGAAGGAAAGTTATGTTAAAATGAGGAGCAAAGAGGTATTATGAAAAAACATTAGCAATTAACATAAAGCAAATACTAGTATTCCACAGACACATAAACAATACAAGTGTGATAAAAAGAAGGGGCCAATATCAGGATTTGCACAGGGCAGCATGGGGTAGAATTGAGGTGTTAAATGAATAGTTTGCATCTACTTATAAAATCATGAGGGGCTCAGTTAGGGTAAATAGACAAGGTAATTTCCCTGAGGTGGGGAGTCAAAAACTAAATGGCATAGGGTTAAGGTGAGAGTGAAAAGATTTAAAAGGGACCTAAGGGGCAACTTTTTTACATGAAGGGTGGCACGTGTATAGAATGAGCTGCCAAAGGAGGCTGGTACAATATTAACAATTAAAAGGCATCTGAATGGGTATATGAATAGGCAAGGCTTAGAGAATGGTACTAGATTAATTTAGGATATCTAGTTGGCATGGACGAGTTGGATCAAAGAGTCTGTTTCCATCCTGTATACTGTATCTCTATGACTCTGCGACTCTGTCTATACTAAGGATGGAGATGTTGCCTAGTCCACGGTGACAGAGGTTAAAACTCAGTCACTAGAAATGTATATTAGATGGACTATTTATACTTAAATTTGATAAAGTTGTCAAAGCACCAGGAGCAGGTGAAACCTAACTAAGAATATTGAAGGATGAGACGGTGGAAATTGAAGAATCAGTGTCAATTATCTTTCAGTTGTCCTAAGACTCCTGTGCTGCCAGAGAGCGAGAGAATCAGAGAATTAGATTAGTTTAGATTACTTACAGTGTGGAAACAGGCTCTTCGGCCCAACAAGTCCACACCGACCCGCCGAAGCGCAACCCACCCATACCCCTACACTTACCCCTTTAATCTAACACTACGGGCAATTTAGCATGGCCAATTCACCTGACCCGCACACCTTTGTGACTGTGGGAGGAAACCGGAGCACCCGGAGGAAACCCACGCAGACACGGGGAGAATGTGCAAACTCCACACAGTCAGTCACCTGAGTCGGGAATTGAACCCGGGTCTCTGGCGCTGTGAGGCAGCAGTGCTAACCACTGTGCCACCGTGCCGCCCAGAATTGAAGGTGTAAAATGCTTGTTCCGAGGATTTGTAAGGATATTGTCTTACAGGCCATTAGGTTAACTTCAGTGCTGGGGAAACTTATGGAAACAATTTCTTTCCTTCATAGGCAGTGGTGTCATTGGCTAAGCCAGCATTAGCTGCCCTATTGGGCAATTGCACCATTTAAGAGTCAGTCATGTTGTTGTGGGACATGTAGGCCAGACCAGGTAAGGGCAACATTTCCCTTCACATTAATAAACCTGATGGGTTCTTCCCCAACCATTGACAATAGTTTCATTTGACTCAATTCCAGATTTTTATTGAATTCAAATTCCACCATCTGCCAAGGCAGTAGTCAAATCCTGGATTCATAGTCCAGCTGTAATGCCACTTGGTGAGTGCCTCCGTTAATTTTCTTTTCTTGTTTTCCAAAGAATAGCGGAGGTTGAGGGAAGATTTATTTGAGATATTCAAAACTCTAAGCAATCTGGATAGTATAGTTGGGAAGGACTTTGTGCCTTTAAAGAGAGGTGAAGGACTAGAAATCATAGATTTAAACTATGATTGGTTGAAAGGTTAGATGGGAAATGAGGAAAATCCAGGTCTGGAGCTCAATAACTGAGAGGGGAGGAGAGACAGAAGTCCTCAGCTTATTCAAATTTGTATGAGAATGCCCCTCAAGAGCCGTAACATACAGGGCTAAGAACTCAATGCTGGAAATTAGGTTTCAGCTAGATAGCTTAGTTTTCTGTCAGCACAAAGGTGATGGGCCAAGTGGCCTTTTTTGTGCTATAAACAGACTATGATTTGAAGAAAGGAATTCGTACTGGAGTAACATTAGGATGTTGACCAGTATTGGATTAGAGTTCTGAAGAGAGACGTGAGAAGACAGATTTTTTTTGGACTAAAAGGTACGTAGTTAAGTGGTGACCTGATTCAATTTCTTCAAAATTGCATTGAGATTTGATGAAGTAGTGGTAAATTTCAACTACTGAGCAGTATGATAGAAATGAATGGGCTTAAAATCTCATTTTCTTCGTGATAATTTTCAATTAGAAATTGTATCTTCACTGATTCCTCAAGCAGAAAAGATAGTGTTTCCCCATTCTCTCTTTGAAAACTCTTCACAATTTTAAAATACCGAATAAATCTCCTCTGAAATAATCCTGTTCCACTGGAAATGATCAAAGTATCTCAAGTATCCCACTGCTATATTTTCTCATTATTGTTGCTATTCTGGTAATCATATGCTGTGTATTTCCAAAGATCAATGTCATGGTTTTATGTGAATACTTGTCATAGAATCATAGAATAAAATAAACCAGATTTACATTTGGCCCACTATTAATGTTCTATCCAATTAAGTCTTTAGTATGACTTTACAAATTATAATAAAGTTACAGCATAAATATTTTTATGGATAAATCAACAGAGGAATGTAATTGTTCCTTTTATTTTACTGTTTTACTTGCATCTTGCACAAAATCTGTTACTCCACTTCCTTTCTCTACCAATTATACACATGTTCCCTTACAAAGCAATCATTTTTCACTTTCCCTCCTGCCACATCTCATCCCAAGCGCTGATGTTTTCCTACACATCATTCATGCCTTATCCTGTGTATTCAAACCCACCCTCCTCTTACCACACTGGATAAAAACCAAGGGGCGAGACAAAGTCTTTTCCACTAACAAAATGCTACTATCAAGACTAAAATGGTATTTTGCCTACTGCATAAATTAATAACAATGTGTATATGAATTACAATGCCAATGTGATGCCAGTCATATAGGCTGTACATACCAATAAGCGGAAGGTTGTATCAAATCGCATGTTCACTTTCATATTCACAATAAGCAGAATAGTGACTGTACTCAGCCATAATGGCAGCATCGTGGCTCAGTAGTTAGCACTGCTGCCTCACGATGACAGGGACCTATGTTCAATTCCACCTTCAGGTGACTGTCTGTATGGAGCACAGAACATAGAACAGTTCAGCATAGTGCAGACCCTTCGGTCCTCGATGTGCCGGCCTTCTATCCTACTCTAAGATCAGTTTGCACATTCTCCCCGTGTCTACTTGAGTGTCCCCAGGTGCCCTGGTTTCCTCCCACAGTCCAAAATGTGCAGGTCAGGTGAATTGGCCATGGGGAATGCAGGATTATAGAGTGTGTGGGTGGGTGGATGCGCTCTGGAAATCGGTGTGGACTCGATTGGCTGAATGGCTTGTTTCCTCATTGCAAGAATACTATGATTCCATGTTTACAAACTTGTGACTATAGTGTACAACATCAGATGTGATTTTATGATTTTTTCATAAGTGTTGTCCAATTGTAAGACCATAAGACACAGGAGCTGGAGCACACCATTCAATCCATCAAGCCCATCAATGAGATCATGACTCATTTGATAATCCTCAACTCCACTTTCCAGCTTTTTACCCATAACCCTTCACTCCCTTCCGATTAAATATCTGTGTATCTCAGATTTAAATATTTTTAGTAACGCAATATCAAAAACCTTCTCAGGTAAAGAATTCCACAGATCCATGTGAAGAAATTACTCCTCATTTCTGTCTTAAATGTCTGACCACTTATTCTGAGATTATGCCCCGATCCTAAATTTTCCCACAATTCCCCTAAGAATCTTTCATGGTCCAATAAGATTTCCTTTTCTTCTTATATATCCCAATGAGTTCAGGCCTAATTTACTCACCCTGTCCTCATCAGTAGTCATGAGTTGGAGATGCCGGTGTTGGCCTGAGGTGTACAAAGTTAAAAATCACACAACCGCAGGTTATAGCCCAACAGGTTTAATTGGAAGCACACTAGCTTTTGGAATGCTGCTCCTTCATAAGGTGGTTGTCTGATGAAGGAGCAGTGCTCCGAAAGCTAGCGCTTCCAATTAAACCTGTTGGACTATAACCTGGTGTTGTGTGATTTTTAACTTTGTCCTCATCAGACCATCCCTCTATACCTGGTCTCAGCCTAATGGACCTTCTCTGGACTACCTCCTATGATAGTATGGTGCTGAAAAAGCGCAGCAGGTCAAGAAGTATCTGAGGAGCAGGAGGATCGCCGAGCAGGAGGATCGACGTTTCGGACATCAGTCCTTCATCAGGAATAAGGCTAATGCCCGAAACATCGATTCTCCTGCTCTTCGGATGCTGGCTTATCAGCTGTGCTTTTCCAGCACCACACTCTCGACTCTGATCCCCAGCATCTCCAGTCCTCACTTTCTCCTATGACAGTATATCATTTATTAGATAAGGGGCCCAAAACTGTTCACAATATTCCAGTCATGTTCCAACCAATGCCTAGAAAACTTTTAGCAAAGCCTCTCTTTTGTACTCTCTTCCTTTTGAAAGAAAGGCCAATATTTCCATCACTCTTGCTGAAATTTGACACTGATTTTTTTTGTGATTCATTGATGAGGACTACCAAACTTGTCCACCTTGCAGCATTGTGTAGTCGTTCTCCACATTATATTCTATCTATCAAGATTTTGCCCACTGGTTCAACCTGTCCATATCACTCTGCAATCTCTCTGTGTCATCCTCAACACTTGACTTCTTACCCACTTTTGTGTCATCCACAAACTGAGCTGAAATACATTCATTTTCTTCATCCAAGTCATTAATATATTGTGATAAGGGTGTGGAATGTCCTACCTGCTAATGTAGTCAACTCAGCCACATTAGGGAGATTTAAACAATCCTTAGATAAGCACATGGATGATTTTGGGATAGTGTAGGGGTACGAGCTGAGAATGGTTCACAGGTCGGTGCAACATCGAGGCCCGAAAGGCCTGTTCTGCGTTGTATTGTTCTATGTTCTATATATTGTAAATAATTGTGACCCCAGCACTGATTTCTGTAGCACTAGTTAGAGGTTACCATCTTGAAAATGCTCCCCCTTATCCAAACTTTCTACCTTTTATTAACTTACCAATCTTCTATCCATGCTAATATGCTACCTCCAACACCATGGACTTTTATTTAAGAAGAAGCTGAATGTGTGACACTTTATCAAACACCTTCTGAAACTCCAAATATATTATATTGACTGCTTCCGCTTTATCTATCCTGCTTGTTACTTCCTCAAAGAATTCTACTATGCTTGTCAGGCATGATTTCCCCTTCATGAAGTCATGCTGACTCTCCTTGATCTGCCTGACTCTACTTGAGGTGGAGATGGTCCAGAGCATCGAGTTCCTGGGGGTGATGATCACCAGCAATCTGTCCTGGTCCATCCATGTCGATGTGATGGTCAAAAAAAGCACAACAATGCCTCTACTTCCTCAGGAAATTCAGTTAGTCCACAAAGACTCCTACCAACGTTTATAGATACACCATAGAAAACATTATATCTGGATGCATCATGGCATGGTATGGCAACTGCTTTTCCCAAGACTGCAAGAAACTACAGGGAGTCATGAACACAGCCCAGTCCATCACATAAACCAGTCTTCCATCCACCACCTCCAAACAGACCCCACCAGAGAGTGCCTGCCACCAGAGAGTGGGCAGCACGGTGGCACAGTGGTTAGCACTGCTGCTTCACAGCGCCTGAGACCCGGGTTCAATTCCCGCCTCAGGCGACTGACTGTGTGGAGTTTGCACGTTCTCCCTGTGTCTGCGTGGGTTTCCTCCGGTTGCTCCGGTTTCCTCCCACAGTCCAAAGATGTGCAGGTCAGGTGAATTGGCCATGCTAAATTGCCCGTAGTGTTAGGTAAGAGGTAAATGTAGGGGTATGGGTGGGTTGCGCTTCGGCGGGTCGGTGTGGACTTGTTGGGCCGAAGGGCCTGTTTCCACGCTGTAATGTAATCTAATCTTATACTTCCCTCTGCCTTGGGAAACTAACCAACATAATCAAACATCCCTCCCACCCCACCCTTTTCCGTCCGGCAGAATACATAAAAGTTTGAATACATATACATACAGATTCAAGAACAACTTCTTCCCTGCTGTTATTAGACTTTTGAACAGATCTCTCAAACATTTTTATTGATCTCTCTCTGCACCTTCTCTATGGCTGTAACATGGTATTCTGCACTCAGTTCAGCTACCCTGATGCACTTTTTATAGTATGATCTGCCTGTATAGCACGCAAGACAACACTTTTCATGATATCTTGGTATATGTGACAACAATAAATCAAATCAAATCAAATATTATGGATTTCTAAATGTCCTTCTATTACATCTTTAATAATATACGCTAACATTTTCCCAATAACAGTTAAGCTATCTAGTCTATCGTCACACATTTTATTTCTCCTTCCTTTTTTAAATAACATGTTAACTTGCTAATTCTGAAAGCATGAAGCATCATACTAACAACCAGTTTAGTTTATGAGTTGATTTTGCAATGTGGCAACTTATACATCCTAAAAGCTATGTTTAATCTTACACAGGGTTTAGTCCTTTGAGGGCAAAATTAATTTGTCCAGGAGTTATGCCCTTTCAATTAAATAGGAACCCTCTTCCTTGATACATTCCCCATAGCACATCTTAACCAATCAGATATTGATTTTTTTCTAATACTTTGTACATAACTGCTTTGCGGTAAATGTTTCCTGGTAAATTCTCTATGCTAATACCTCAACCTACCAAAGTAGGACCCTTGTGGTGCAGTTGTAGTGCCCATATCACTGAGCCATGAGGACTGAGTTCAAATCCCACCTGCTCTAGAGGTGTGTAATAACATCTCTGAACAGGTTGATTAAAAACAATCCATCTCTCACACAACCAGCATCCTGTCTCATGCAGGAGAAATTCTTGTTCCCTTTGAAATGTGATAATCCTGCATCAGTCCTGATGAATGCCAGATGAAAAGTTACAAAAGAATGTGTCTTTTTCCAGTAATCATTGAAACCCAACAGTGTGGCAGCAGGCCACTCAGCCCATCAAGTCCACATCGCCCTGCAAAAGAGCCAACTCCCTACCTTATAAATTTGCTTTTCCCATGGCTCATCCACCTAGCCTGCACGTCCCTGGACACGATGGCAACTTAGCATGGCCATCCACCTAACCTGGCAAAAGTGAAGACTGCAGATGCTGAAAATCAGAGTCTAGATTAGAGTGGTGCTGGAAAAGCACAGCTGATCAGGCAGCATCTGATGAGCAGGAAAATTGACGTTTCGGGCAAAAGCCCTTCATCAGGACATAGAACATAGAACATAGAACATAGAAAAATACAGCGCAGTACAGGCCCTTTGGCCCTCGATGTTGCGCCGATCCAAGCCCACCTAACCTACACTAGCCCACTATCCTCCATATGACTATCCAATGCCCGTTTAAATGTCCATAAAGAGGGAGAGTCCACCACTGCTACTGGCAGGGCATTCCATGAACTCACGACTCGCTGAGTAGAGAATCTACCACTAACATCTGTCCTATACCTACCACCCCTTAATTTAAAGCTGTGCCCCCTCGTAATAGCTGACTCCATACGTGGAAAAAGGTTCTCATGGTCAACCCTATCTAAATCCCTAATCATCTAGTACATGTCTATTAAGTCACCCCTAAACCTTCTTTTCTCTAATGAAAACAGCCCCAAGTACCTCGGCCTTTCCTCATACGATCTTCCTACCATACCAGGCAACATCCTGGTAAACCTCCTCTGCACCCGTTCCAGTGCCTCCACATCCTTCCTATAGTATGGCGACCAAAACTGCACACAATACTCCAGATGCGTCCGCACCAGAGTCTTATACAACTGCAACATGACCTCAGGACTCCGGAACTCAATTCCTCCACCAATAAAAGCCAGTACGCCATATGCCTTCTTCACCGCACTATTTACCTGGGTGGCAACTTTCAGAGATCTGTGTACATGGACACCAAGATCTCTCTGCTCATCCACACTACCAAGTATCCGACCATTAGCCCAGTACCCCGTCTTTTTGTTACTCTTACCAAAGTGAATCACCTCACAATTACCTACATTGAACTCCATTTGCCACCTTTCTGCCCATCTCTGAAGCTTATCTATATCCCACTGTAACCTGACACATCCTTCCTCACTGTCAACAACTCCACCGACATCTATCATCTATCCACCTAACCCACACATCTTTGTGCTGTGTTAGGAAGCTGAAGCACCCAGAGGAAACCAACACAGACACAGGGAGTTTATGCAAGCTCCACACAGACAATAGCCCAAGGCTGGAATCGAAACAGAGTCCCTGGCAGCAGTGTGAACCACTGAGCCACTGTACCACCCCAATAGTTTACGATTAAATAACATCAATGGACTTGTCAAAGTGAAAGGGCTTTAAACTAATGAATCCCTAATATTAGCAGTTATTTGTGCCAAATCACTGAGAATGACTACTGAGAAGACAAAGATAGGTAGTAATCATGACAAACTTTTATTTCAATAACACCTTTAACAGGATGTCATAAAGCTGTTTATTGTCAATTAGGGACCTACCTCAATGCACAGTCTGTGCACCATGAACATAACAGCCTGTTTCTACACAGAAAGCTCTTAGTTTTGAGCTAACACCCAAATAATCAATTTCAGGAACGTTGGTTGAAGTATAGTTATTGGTCAGGAGGAGAATACTGTACTAATTTTCTTCAAATAATACCATGGAAACATTTATGACCACCTAGGAAACCAAATGCTCATCTCATCCCCTTTGTCAATCTAGACTATCCCCTCAGGTTTCTGGACTGGAGCAAGAAGCTATGAGCATATGAGCACACAGAGGACTTGTCAAGGAAGGTGATGTCCTAGTTCTATTACTATTAGAATGTTAATACAGAGACCCAAGTAATGATATGGGAATCTGGGTTTGAATCCCACCATGGCAGATGCGTGGATTTTGAATTAGTAATAGAATGATGAGTTATGAAAGTGGGCAGGAATGTTCCGGGAGTGAGGTTGAGGTGAGATAAGCCATTATTATAATGAATGGCTGAGCAGGCTAGCAGGGCTGACTTGTCTACTCCTGCTCCTAGTTGTTACACTCTTACATAGTTCTTATGTTCTTATGATGAAGATTAGGCCAAGAGATTTGAGCAAATTTCATTTCGAGGGGATGAGAAAAGAATTTGGCAAAATAAAATGATCAACCGTTATTTGCTAGAGATCAACAAGAAACATTAAAAGCTGCAGCAGTAATTGAGCATGCTGGAGAAACTCAGCAGGTTTGGAAGCATCTGTGAAGAGAGAAACAGAGTTATCCCTTAAGTCAGGTGACCCTTAGTCATTCAAGGACTGTGTTCAACATCTTGCAGGGAAAATATATTCCACAAGGAGGAAAGAGCAAATGAGCCACCAATGAGACTCCATGGATAAATAAGCATTTAAAAAGCAATTAAGGGGAACAATTAAGGGTTAACAAGGAGGTGCATCTTCACCAAAGAATGGTAAGAGAGAAGAAAGAAAGAAGAAGAGAATGCAACAAACTGAATAATGCTCACAGGACATGACAGGGTAAATATGGAGAGAATGGTCCTGAACATTCCCACAAGGGAAAACAGGGGACATAATCTCAAAATAAGGGTTCACACACACTTAAGGTAGAGATCAGAGCAATTTCTTCTCTTAGTTCGTAGTCTAGGTTTGGAATTCTTTACTGCAGAGAGTTTTTGTGATTGGGTTGTTAGGTATATTCAAGGCTGAGATAGAGAGATTTTTATTCAGTAAGGAAATCAAGGGATATGGGAAAAGGACAGGAATGTGGAGTTAAGGATGATCAGAGTAGCCATAATCTTATTGGGATCAAAGGTCTACTTCTGAACCTCTGTCATTTGGTCTTATAATCTTAAGGCAAAGCAAAACTATGAAACTAAATCATCAAAGGAAGATAAAGGAAAACAGTAAAATATGTTGCAGCCACATCAATACAAAAAGGATGGCTACAATGGAAAAGAGATGAAGGGATATTATTTAAATGATAAACAGGGCAATATCACAAATAATGCTAGTGTGATGACGGGAACATTAAGTAAATACTTTGGTTTGGAATTTACAAACAAATAGATATGGTATTAAATGACAAGATGAGTAATGAATTAAATGCATTTAAATAAAAAGTGCAGTTAAGTAATAATAAACAAAGAAATTCAGTGACAATTAAACCCTTGATCCAGATAATTTTCCAAGTATACTGAAATAATCTATGGAAGAGGTAGCAGAAGCATCAATCCTTACAATTAATAATACCATAGAAAGAAAAGTGCAGTACCAGAGGATTAATGGATAGCTAATATAATCCTTACATTTAAAAAGAGGATCAGAATACACCCTGTGAGTCATATTGTATGATTTCACCTACCTCTTTGGTTAGCTGCTACAAAGTTAATTTAAAAAGATCCCATCCCTTGTGATTACCTTTCTTCTGGACCATATATTTTAAAAGAAACCAATTAAGCCAGGCTTTTTTGAGTTAACCAAGAATGAGTTTATTAATTACTAACCATGAGAAGATTTAATAATGCTACACACATTCACATTACATATAGGTTGGAAATAAGGTGTGAGTCCACAAAGATCAAAGGTTTAAAAGAGTAGTCACTACAGATCAGTCTCTGATTTGTTCATGAAGAGCACACAGTTGATCATTGCAATAGAGGCTAGACATAGCATTGATGTTGACAGTTATAGTCAGTTTTATGATCCTTAGTTTTACAGATTGTACGAGATTCTGTTGTTCTGATTTCTTTTGACAGTGAATTAATTCCAGCATTCAGAGTCATTATGTTGTCCTACATACTTTTGTCTGGTTGGAAGCACTTGTAACGTGATGGAGTCTTCCTTTACCTGAAACACAGAGGTGCCGAGGAGATAGTCTTTTAACTATGACCCATCACAGCATGTAAATGCTCAAACTCAAGTTGGCACATGTGAGGATCTTCATTCTCATTGCAAAACTTCAGTGGAGTCAAAACTGGCTTATTAACCCATGGCATTGTGCATTTTTCAAAGAGCAAAATACAGAGTCTGTCTGTAGTTTAGGGCATAATCTGCAAGGGGTGGATTGCTATTGAGCAGGATGTCATCTGTCCCTCATTATCTTTATAGCCACAAGAGAGCACAGTCCAGTTTACTTTGACATGCCCCTTTCCACCTTTGAAGTGTTGTTGTTTGTAGTTACCTTCGCATCCATAGGTGTGATAGTCAGCGTGTCTCTTGCTCCAGACAGCCACTTAATTTATATCCACAGCCATTTTCAGTCCTCTTTTAAATAAAACATATTTTGTAATCACGAGTTAAAAATGTCCACACTATTTCAGGGTTTTGACCCAAGGTCATGTGCAAATAATCCACAGGTCCAGGCTAATGCTGTTGGGAGAAGGGTTCAACTCACTCCATCGCAGCTGGTGAAATATGGATTCAATTCATAGATCTGGAAATATAAAGATACTCGTAGTAATGATGACAATGATAACTGTCATGTATTTTCATAAAACCCCAACTGGTTCACTCATGTCCTTTAGGAAAGAAAATCTGCCAAAGTTACCTGACCTGGCTGACACGTAACTCAAGCCTAGTGGAATGTGGTGGACGCTTAATTGTCCTTTGGAATGACCTGACACCTAAGTCCCAGGAAAGAAGAAGAGGAGAATAAACAATCAAGCATTTGGCTTTATTTCCAGAATGTTATACTGTCTCAACTCTTTAGAATTCTCTTCTGAAACCTGCAATTTTCAACATTCTCCTGGACTTTTACACACTTATCAAAACTTATCATTTTAAGCAAACATTCGGTCACCATTTCTTCAATATGGCTTAGGATTCGATCTTTTATCCCTTCATATATTGTTTTTACTCACCTTAAAGGACCTTGGAAAGTCTTCTATGGAAATTGATGCTATTTTAAAAGTGTTTGTTGTTCAGGAAGGACCTTTATAAAAAAAAAATATATTACAAAATTATTAGTGATATAATTGGTCAGCTACAAATTGTCCTATCAAATGTTGAGGGTCAAAGACATTGAATTCTGTTCAAATCCCATTCTGCACAGTTAACTGCAATTTGGTCAGTTATTCCTTTGAGATGAAATTATGCTGCACAATATTCAGACATAGTGCATTTGAAGGAGATCTGTTTGTCCCCTTAATTAACAGGGAGCAAGAGGATTACAATATTGAAAAAGTTGCTCAAAGTAATTTTATATGTCCAAATTAAGCATTTATATATTTATACCGACATCAAAATTTAATGCTCAAAAATTAATACCTCAATTTATTTATAATATTTTTACAAAAATTACTATGATTTTGTACTTTTGAAGGTCTGGAATGCTGGGCCTTTAATTTATTTGATTTAATTTAATTTAATTTAACAGTCCATCTTCCGCAGCTACACTGGCACCACTCTCCAGCTTTTCCTCCGCTACATCGATGACTGTATTGGCGCTGCCTCGTGTTCCCACGAGGAAGTTGAACAGTTCATCCACTTTACCAACACCTTCCACACCGACCTCAAATTTACCTGGACCGTCTCAGACTCCTCCCTCCCCTTCCTAGACCTCTCCATTTCTATCTCGGGTGACCGAATCAACACGGACATTTACTATAAACCGACCGACTCCCACAGCTACCTAGACTGCACCTCCTCCCAACCTGACCCCTGTAAAAACGCCATCCCATATTCCCAATTCCTTCGTCTCCGCCGCATCTGCTCCCAGGAGGACCAGTTCAAATACCGAACAACCCAGATGGCCTCCTTCTTCAAAGACCGCAATTTCCCCCCAGACGTGATCGACGATGCTCTCCACCGTATCTCCTCCACTTCCCGCTCCTCTGCCCTTGAGCCCCGCCCCTCCAATTGCCACCAGGACAGAACCCCACTGGTCCTCGCCTACCACCCCACCAACCTCCATATACATCATATCATCCATAGTCATTTCCGCCACCTCCAAACGGACCCCACCACCAGGGATATAATTCCCTCCCCTCCCCTATCAGCGTTCTGAAAAGACCACTCCCTCCGTTACTCCCTTGTCAGGTCCACAGCCCCCACCAACTCAACCTCCACTCCCGGCACCTTCCCCTGCAACCGCAAGATATGCAAAATTTGCGTCCACACCTCCCCCCTTACTTCCGTCCAAGGCCCCAAGGGATCCTTCCATATCCGCCACAAATTCACCTGCACCTCGACACACATCATTTACTGCATCCGCTGCACCCGATGTGGCCTCCTCTATATTGGGGAGACAGGCCGCCTATTTGCGGAACGTTTCAGAGAACACCTCTGGGACACCCAGACCAACCAACCCAACCACCCCGTAGCTCAACACTTCAACTCCCCCTCCCACTCCACCAAGGACATGCAGGTCCTTGGACTCCTCCATCGCAAGACCATAGCAACACGACGGCTGGAGGAAGAGCACCTCATCTTCTGCCTAGGAACCCTCCAACCAAAAGGGATGAACTCAGATTTCTCCAGTTTCCTCATTTCCCCTCAGTCCCATCCCTCGAACTCAGCACCACCTTCCTAACCTGCAATCTTCTTCCTGACCTCTCCGGCCCCACCCCCACTCCGGCCTATCACCCTCACCTTAACCTCCTTCCACCTATCGCATTTCCAATGCCCCTTCCCCCAAGTCCCTCCTCCCTACCTTTTATCTTAGCCTGCTTGGCACACTCTCCTCATTCCTGAAGAAGGGCTCAAACCCGAAACATCGATTCTCCTGCTCCTTGGATGCTGCCTGACCTGCTGCGCTTTTCCAGCAACACATTTTCAGCCCTTTAATTTATTTATCTTGACACAATTTTTTTCAAAAGAATTTGGTGTCGAGAGTCTAGGTACCTTTGTCCCTAAGATGGTGCCATAAATGGTGACTTGTAAACCTTTCAGGATCTTCATGTGACTACATATGGCAATGAACCTAATTCCAATTCTAAAATATTTTTCTAAACTGAAGTTACTTTCATGATCCATGACTGGTGGCTCTATCAGTCCAGGATTGCGGGATGATTTGGAATCCTTTTAGGATATAGACAGGCTTTCGTCCTTCTATGTGGGTAGTCGAACTTAAATAGAGGGAATAGAGGAACCGTGTGCAGTGCCTTTTTAGGTACGAACTTTCCACAGGTCTTACTAGCAGCTCAAGAAACAGAGAAAAAGCTGCCTCATGCTACCATCTAGTGGCAATCTATAATGTTCTTCTTTGTGTATAATGGAGGCTTACAATAGAATTAACAAGGACAAAATGCCAATTTTCTTTCATTTTCTTGGAACATGGAGCAAACTAGAGGGCCCAAATGGCTTATTCCTGCTCTGAATTCATATGTTTGTAACTTCAGTTATGAGAATAAATTGACAAAGTTAGGTCCCATTTCCCTGGTGAGATGAACGCTGAGAGGAGATTTGTTATGTTTCAAAATCATGACATTTAGAACAAAGACTGGGCTTGACTTCCAACTGTTTGCTTCCTGTTACCGACAAAGCAGACAACAGGCCATTGATAAGAAGGGTTAATGGGGTGTATCCACGATGTAATTTGCCAGGATGGTCTGCATCCAGCAGTGCCTACTTGGACAGAGTGGGTAATCTTGCCGCAAAAGGAAAAAGAAGGAGAGGGCATGGAGTTAAAGTAGTGCGCAAAACAAGCAAGGACGATGTGAGAAACAAAACGTTTTCACACAGCAATCACTGCCTAGAAGTATAGTGGAGTCAGTTTCAGTTGAGGCATTCAGGAGAGCATTGAATGGTTATTTGGATAAAAATGCCGTGCAGAGACATGGGGAGAAGAATGGGCAACAATTAGTAGAATTGGAACAGGCAGGATAGGTCAAATGTCATTCTTCTGTGCCATAACAATTCCGTGAATAAAGAAACTGGAGTGGGTTTTCAGCTCCTTGGGCATGTTTTATCATTCAGTGAGATTATGGTTAATCAGTGTCTTAATATCATTAACTTTGGCTGGACAGTCAAGCCTGGTCTAATGATCGATTGATCTCAGTTTACAAATCCTTCACATTTTCAACTCATTTTGCAGAATTTTATTCTACAAGTACAGCATCATTCTTTAGTGGTTGGTGCTATCTGCTTTATAATTCTGCACACTGCTCCTCCCCATATCTCGCCTTCCCACCCATTTATACCAAAAACCGTTCTAAAAATGGTGTAATCCTACATTTGCATTTTTAAGCAGTTTTCTGGCTTTTGAGATAGTGAACAGCTGGACGCTGACCATCCTGGCAAATTACATTGTGGTTACACCCCACTAATCCCTTTTTTTCCGTGGTCTGCTGTCTATTTTGTAGGTAGCAGGCAACAAACAGTTGAAAGTCAAGCCCAATGTTTGTTCTAAATGTCAATGTAAAAAATGCTCTGCTGTGAGTCAAATAGCTCCCGCTAATAGTCTCTGAAAGCAGAGCATCTGGCAGAGATCTATTAAAAGTCATGGGTGTGAAAAATAATAGAACAATAATTGATCAGATAAGATTCTTGCGTAATAACACTCACTAAAGTACAAAAGAAAGCATTCTTTGCCCCCTGGTGGTAATTCAGAGTAGTGTCTTATTTCTGGCAGCAGCTTAAAAAGAGCTAAGATCTATGGTACATATTTGAATTTAGCAATGCAATGTTAGACGATTTTGTACACTTATTTAAAAAGTAAATACTATTGGAAAATATGGTTTTTTGATTGATGGATTGCTGTTGTGATCACAGTACAATGCTGCTGTTCCACACCTAGATACCAGGAGCTGCTATAATGTGTGAAAGTCACAGCATTATGAGTAAAAATGGTTTATTGTCAATCGCTCTGTTGTGAGGAGGTGACGGCCTAGTGTTATCATGGGGGACTGTTAATCCAGAGACGTAGGTAATGTTCTGGCAACCTGGGTTCAATTGGTGCCAAGGCAGATGGTTTAAATTGAATCAAGTATAAAAATCTGGAATGAAGAGTCTAATGATGACCATGAATCTATCGCTGGTTGTCAGGAAAAATCCATCTGGTTCGCTAATGTTCTTTAAGGAAGAAACTGCCAACGTCTTTACCTGGTCTTCCCGCTCCTCCGCCCTTGAGCCCCACCCCTCCAACCGCCACCAGGACAGAACCCCACTGGTCCTCACCTACCACCCCACCAACCTCCATGTACAACGTATCATCCGCCGTCATTTCCGTCACCTCCAAACGGACCCCACCACCAGGGATATATTTCCCTCCCCTCCCCTATCAGCGTTCCGAAAAGACCACTCCCTCCGTGACTCCCTCGTCAGGTCCACACCCCCCACCAACCCAACCTCCACTTCCGGCACCTTCCCCTGCAACCGCAAGAAATGCAAAACTTGCGCCCACACCTCCCCCTTTATTTCCCTCCAAGGCCCCAAGGGACACTTCCATATCCGCCACAAATTTACCTGGACCTCCACACACATCATCTATTGCATCCGCTGCACCCGCTGCGGCCTCCTCTATACTGGGGAGACAGGCCTCCTACTTGCGGAACGTTTCAGAGAACACCTCTGGGACACCCGGACCAACCAACCCAACCACCCCGTAGCCCAACACTTTAATTCCCCCTCCCACTCCACCAAGGACATGCAGGTCCTTGGACTCCTCCATTGCCAGACCATGGCAACACGACGGTTGGAGGAAGAGCGCCTCATTTTCTGCCTGGGAACCCTCCAACCACAAGGGATGAACTCAGATTTCTCCAGTTTCCTCATTTCCCCTCCCCCACCTTATCTTAGTCAAATCCCTCGAACTCAGCACCGCCTTCCTAACCTGCAATCTTCTTCCTGACCTCTGGGAGCATTAAATGCTGGCCTGGCCAGCAACTCCCTCATGCTCCCTCTGGGAGCATTAAATACTGGCCTGGCCAGCAACTCCCTCATGCTGTAAATCCAGAACTGATCCCTGCGGAACTCCACTTGTAACTGGGCTCCAGGCTGAATATTTACCACCTACCACCACTCTCTGACTTCGACCGGTTAGCCAGTTTTCTATCCAATTGGCCAAATTTCCCTCTATCCCATGCCTCCTGACTTTCCGCATAAGCCTACCATGGGGAACCTTATCAAATGCCTTACTAAAATCCATGTATACTACATCCACTGCTCTACCCTCATCCACATGCTTGGTCACCTCCTCAAAGAGGAGTTTTGTTTGCTGCATTTCATTAGTTCACAAGATGAGGGTGTCACTGGCAGGGCCCATTATGACCCATCCTGAATAGCCCTTGAGAAGGTGGTGGTGAACTGAATTCTTAAACCACTGAAGTCCATGTGATGTAGGTATATCCACCATTCTATTAGGGAAGGAATTCCAAGACTTGGGCTCAGCAATGCAGTTTCAAGTCAGAATTTGTGTTTCAGTTGCAAAAATATAATTAGCTCATAAAAAAAACTTTATCTACATTCACAGAAGCAGTTCTATACAGTCTTTGCTTATCCAGAAAAGCAAACATTAGAATTTGACATTCTCTGCTTTGCACAAACCAAAGGCGTTTCTTACACGTGCAGGGCACCATTTACTGACATTGAGAGTCTGATAACTGAATGGACCCATATTTAACTTCAGCAGAAAGACCTCAAATGGCAGTTGCCCCAAGCTTTGCTGCATCCCTCAGAATGTAGTCCTAGGCCTTGAAATGTGCCAGTCTGCAACACTCAGTCAGGGTCAACTGTTTGCTCTGGAAGACCAACAGGTTTCAGGCAGACCAAAGAGCATCCTTCTCGAGTTGATGGCCCTCCAGCCACAGTCGGTTTTTGTCTCGGTGTGCATCCCAGGAAACAGACCATAGAGCACAGAGTCCTGTGTCACAGAACTGCTCGGAATGGACCTTAACAAGAACCACTGCATCTGTCTCCAGACTTCCCTTGCAAAGGCACACTTCAGAAGATATGTGATAGTCTCTATCACCCTGCAGGTGCTACAGGGGCAACGTGCAATGGTGCAGAGAACCTGAACTTATATGAAGGATCTCACAGGCAGTGCCCTTCTCACCATCAGCCAGGCAATGTCCTAGTGCTTATTGGAAGGTTCTCATGATGAGGAATTCTGACAAATCACTTTGACAATCTGCTCACGGAACCACATGACAGGACCCCTCCACTACTTTTCCCTCAGGGTCTTGAGGATGCCACCTGCTGACCACTTCCTGATGGACTGGTGGTCAAAGATATTTCTCTTTGCAAATTTGCCAATGAAGGACAGAAGAACAGTCCAACTACTTGGAACATTCCACTGTACCAAGTCCCATCCTTCGCAACACCAGGGAAATGTAGAACCGCAGTACCTAGTGACACTTGGTGTTTGCATACCAAGGGTCTATGAACAGCTTGCTGCAGCCACACACAAAGGTGGCCATCAGGATGAAGGCAGCGTGAGGCACGTTCCTCCCCTCCAGATGAAGTGGAAGATCAACTCGAGTGTCTGTAATGGCGCAGGATTGGGAATGGGCCAGATCTGCTCCCTGTACAATAAAATGATTTGGCAATGTACCATAAGGGTCGGGTGAGGCTGGTACTTGTTCAATGCCAATGCCTATAGAATGGGGGGACTGTGTATGTGTGTCCATTATCCATGGGGCGTGTGCCCTAAAATGTTGGTGACTCTTGCCCAAAATGGAGGGCCAGAGGAGCAAGCAGTGAACTGGAATTGCTGGGGGTCAGCTCTGACTTCAACATAAGGAATTGTCATCATCATCTAACGGCTGAGAGCATCAGAAACTGTATATTAATGAGGTGGGATTACCAAATAATGGGATGTTAGCACCTGCTAATACATGCAAATAAGTCCCTCACTGCTCACGAACGAGACTCTCATCTTATCTCATCAACACTTGGTTCAAAAATGGGACTTGCTTCTCTCGATATCGAAAAGCTCTTCCCTTGACTTTCCCAACATTCTCACTAAAGTCCCCATTGTTCAGTGCCTGAGATGATTCTACCCATAATCTTCTTGACAAGTTGGGAATTCCTTGAATCCGTGAAATGCACTGTCTTGTATAAAGTAAAGCCACCATAGTCGTACCAGACCATAAAGGTGTTGTCTAATGAAAGAGAGAAAGGGAGAGAGAGATGACTGGTGATTTAACCTGAAGGTTATCGTGCCTCAGGCAAAGGGAGAGGTTAAAAGAAGGAATCTTTATGGTAATCCAGGCAGTATTGGAATGAAATACAAAGATCCCTTAAAATGGCAACCCAAGGGGACAGAGTTGTTGGGAAAGCATATGGTGTTTTGGCTTTCATTAACAGGGGGATTGAGTTTAAGAGTTGTGAGATCTTGTTGCAGCTTTATAAAACTTCGGTTAGACCACACTTGGAATACTGCGTCCAGTTTTGGTCGCCCTATTATAGGAAAGATGTGGATGCTTTGGAGAGGGTTCAGAGGAGGTTTACCAGGATGCTGCCTGGACTGGAGGGCTTATCTTATGAAGAGAGGTTTACTGAGCTCAGACTTTTTTCATTGGAGAAAAGGAGGAGGAGAGGGGACCTAATTGAGGTATACAAGATAATGAGAGGCATAGATAGAGTCGATAGCCAGAGACTATTTCCCAGGGCAGAAATGGCTAACATGAGGGGCCATAGTTTTAAGCTGGTTGGAGGAAAGTATAGAGGGGATGTCAGAGGCGGGTTCTTTACACAGAGAGTTGTGAGAGCATGGAATGCGTTGCCAGCAGCAGTTGTGGAAGCAAGGTCATAGGGGACATTTAAGAGACTGCTGGACATGCATATGGTCACAGAAATTTGAGGGTGTATACATGAGGATCAATGGTCGGCACAACATCGTGGGCTGAAGGGCCTGTTCTGTGCTGTACTGTTCTATGTTCTATGTTCTATGTACATGCTGTTGGCCTCATTCTCCATCGCAAACTATTCAGCCAGGCAGCTGATCTAACCAACCCCTTATTGCCTTCTGCAATGATTGATTGGCATTTGACTCCAATGAAGGTCAATATCAGTATTGCTTCTTCACTCTCTTGCGTCGCTTAAAACTCCAGAAATTTCTACAAAATTGAAATGCCTTGTATCAGACTCACTGGATAACTGCAAACAATCTGAACCATGACTGCAAAGAAAAATGTCAAAACAACAACTTTCATGCAATGCTTTAACCTTTAACCCAATTAAATAGCTTTATTCAATAGTTAATCACAAAAATACATTTTCAATATGCCTATTTCGTAGACTTTATCAAATTGGCCTGGGTAATTTCAATGCCCTTGAACAAAGAAATTCCATGTTGGGTTGTTCAAGTAATTATTGTTCTCTGTGCCTTCCATGCTCTGATTTTGCTTTGGTTTAGTTTCTATCAGGGATTGGTTTAGCTCAGCCGGCTTGGTTGTTGGTCCACAGAGCAGTGTGGGCTCAATTCCCATCACCGATTTGAGGTTACTGTGAAGGACTCTCCTTCTCAACCTCTTCCATTGCCTGAGGTCTGATGGCCCTCAGATTAAGTCACCACCATTTGCTTCTCTCTATTAAGACAGCAGCAGCTATGGTCTGGTAAGACTATGGTAAACACAACAAGCTTTCAATCTCATCTTTCTCTCCTTTTTTGACTTTAATGAAATTTCTTGTCCTTAAGATGTCTGCACCTTAGTTTCTTTGTAGCTGGTTTGCTCACTCCCCTTCTTTCCGTAAGTTTCAACTTCATCTGATCTGTGCCAGTTATATGGTTCTCCTACTTCCCCTCTCTTCGTATGCCTCGTACTTAATTTCTGTTCACTTTTCATTATATGTAATTACCCACCTTACTTAGAGACTTACAACCTACACCCAGCCTCATGCTGTACTAGCCACTGTGGCTCCTTTGGTTAGAGTGCTTTAGGACAACCTGAGAATAGGAGAAGGGGACTCAGGGCTCTCAACAATTGGCATCAGCACAAGCATTTGTGAACACACAAATTCGTATGAACAAGCTTTTTAAGTTCCACTTTTATGTAGAATTATGCAATCTTTGATTGTTTAAACTAGCTACAAACAAGCAGAACAGGAGCAGCGGTCGGCCTTTTGGCCTCTCGGTACTACCGTGCCAAACATTAGCATCATGATTTGGTCTGTTGATGTTCCAGGCTTCACATTTCCATCTACCCCCAATAAGCTCTGATTCTCTTAGTAACATTCTCTTTGACTATTTCTAATTGTCCAGAGTGCAGTTAAGATTTCAATCATATTGCTATGGATTTGGATTCATAGCAAATGAATCTCCCTGACCTGCCAGATCAGGTAAGGTTGGCAGTTTCCTTCCCTAAAAGACATTAGTAAACCAGATGGATTTTTCCTGACAATTGACAATGGATTCCTAGTCATCATGTGACTCTTAATTCCTAATCTTTATTAAATTCAAATTCTATCATCTGCCTTGGCGGGATTCGAACCCAGGTCCCCGGAACAATAACTAGGCCTTTGGATTAGTGTTCCAGTGATCAACTGCCTGCACTTTGGTTACTGGTAGCAGGCAGATAGCTCCCGCCTCATAAAGACACTCTGTTTCTCTGTTTGATCACCAAGTTCACTTTCTGGACAATTAGACCAATGATTTTTAAAAATCACACTGTGAATGCAATGCACTTGTCTGTGTGTTTGGGACTTGGAAGTTATCTCAATGTTGTTTCCCAAACTGTAATGGAAAATCCAGACCTGTGTGCCACCAGCAGGTTTGAAAGGTGATGATACTTAGCCCTCGAGAGGTATAAAGTTAACATTTAAGTTCATTGTGTAGAAAGCTAAAAGGATGAAATCCGTTATTATGAGAGAAATTGGACATAAAGATGTTAAGTTTTAGTCACATGACAGCCATGGCCATGATTTTAATAGCCTGCCCACACAGTCCGCATTACAGACTTGGTTGACTGAAGGCCCTCTTTTGTCCTGTATGATTCTGTGACTAGCTGCCTTCCCCATCTGATTTTGACAAGTTGGACTTAAGATATCTCTGTAAGTGGGGAAAGGGAAGGGATTGAAAGTAAGGCTTATGTTACCTTGGCAATTCCCAGCTACATTTCGGCTTTTAACAAGTTATAATTCCTAATGCTTTATCTCAGTACCAAAAGAAATGAATGGATTATGATCACAAGAGCAAATAAATCAGGATGAAAAGATATCTTAGCAAAATAATTACAGCTGTAAACATAAGTGATATGCCAAGGCACTTGTCTAACAATGTGAGATCAAGCCAAAGAGGGAAAAAAAACTGATTTCTTTTATTTTAGCATTTCTGAGACTTTTTTCACTCATCTCAATATACACTGGAGACTACAATGGGACAAACCAATATACTGATTCTTAAAAACCATCGCGGGGGCAGGAGGTCCCATTTAAGAACAACTGATCCATATTGCAAACAGAGTCATACAGCACAGAAACAGACCCTTCAGCCCAACCAGTCCATGCCAAACATAATCGCAAACTAAACTAGTCCCAGCTACCTGGTCTTGGCGTATATCCCTCCAAACCTTTCCAATTCATGTACACATCCAAGTGTCTTTTAAACGTTGTAATGTGCCCACTTCCACCACTTCCTCAGGAAGTTCATTCTACACGCAAACCATCCTCTGAGTAAAACATTTGCCTCTTATGCCTTTTTTTAAGCCTCTCTCGTCTCACCTTAAAAATGTGCCCCTAGTCTTGAAACCCCCACCCCCTAGAAAAAAAACCACCTATCATTAACCCTATCGTTCTGATCACTAGACCAAAAATGTTAAGGGACACTTAAGCAGCTCTTGGATAGGCACATGGAAGATAGTACAATAAGGGGGATGTAGGTTAGTTTGAAGTTAGAGTAGGATAAAAGGTTGGCACAACATCAAGGGCCGAAGGGCTTCTACTGTGATGTACTGTTCTATGTTCTATGTTATGTTAGTTCTGATTTCTCTTCACAGATGCTGCCAGACCTGCTGAGGTTTTCCAGAAACTTCTGTTCTTTTTTCTGATTTACAGTATCCACAGTTCTTTCGGTTTGTAACCCTATCTATATGTTGCATTATCATCAGTATCTTCCAGTTGGAGTCACTTTAAGGTTCTGGAGAATGGCAATGAGGAAGGGACCAAGATGTTCATGGTACAGGGCCCTTTTTGTGCTCCATGGTACAAATACCATTACTCCTCACAGAGCTTCGACTTTTGGGTTTAGTGATAGTGCAAGTCATTGTCCAACTCATCTATTTACTTTCTTCTAGGTATCTTCTTTTTCTCTCTCTTTGTACTAATTGTTTTTGTTATCTGGCAGACTCTCTACCACCAGGTTACGCTCTACGTATATGTACTCTGTCTTACTTATACATATTGGGACATATACAGATGAGCTCAATAACGGTATGTAGGAGAAGGTGAGGACTGCAGATGCTGGAGATTCAGGATTGATTTGTGTTGCACTGGAAAAGCACAGCAGGTCAGGCAGCATCCAAAAAGCAGGAGAATCAATGTTCCGGGCAAAAACCCTTCATCAGGAATGTGGAAGAGAAAGGGAGATGAGAGATAAATGGGGGAATGGGGGTGGGGTTGGGGGGAAAGATAGGTGGGAAGGTGATAGGTGGATGCAATTTGGGGTAATTGTGATATGTTGGTGGGGAGGGTGGAGAGCATTATCCTCCACCATTTCCACCACCTGCATACAGACCCCACTACCAAGGATATATTTCCCTCTCCACCTCTATCTGTGTTCCACAGAGACCATTCCCTCCGTGACTCCCTTGTCAGTTCCACGCCCTCTACCAGCCCACCCTCCACACCCAGCACCTTCCCTTGCCACTGCACGAGGTTTAAACCTGTGCCCATACCTCCTTCCTTACCTCCATCCAAATGATCTTTTTACATCTGGCAGAGATTTTCCTACACACCCATGCACCTCAACTATTGTATCCAGTGCTCTCGATGTGTTCTTCTCTACATTGGAGAGAGAGAATGCCAAATCACAGACAATTTCTGGGAACATCTCTGGGACACACGCACCAAACAACCCCACCGTCCTGTGGCCAACCACTTCAACTCCCCCTCCCACTCGCCCAAGGACATGCAAGTCCTGAGCTGCCTCCACCGTCAAATCCAAGCCACCCAACACCTGGAGGAAGAATGCCTCATCTTCCACCTTGGGGTGCTCGAACCACATGACATCAACATCAACTTCACTAGTTTTCAAATCTTCCCGCCCCCCACCTCATTCCAGATCCAACCCTCCAATTTGGCATCACCCTCTTGACCTGTATTACCAGTCCATCTTCCTTCCCACCTATCTCCTTCAACCTCCCCTCCAATTTATCATGATTACACCGCACCTGCTTTCACTATCATCTTCCCAACTACCTCTGCCCCAGCCCCACCCCCAACCCCCCCTATTTATCTCTCACCCCTTCCCCTTCCATAATCCTGATGAAGGGCTTATGCCCAAAATGTCGACTTTCCTGGTCCTTGAATGCTGCCTGATCTGCTGTATTTTTCCAGCACCACGTTTTTGGCTCAGTAGCAGCATGGTCTTGGTCGGTTTCTGTGGTGTGAAAATGTTGAAATATTCATTTTGGTTCTTCTTCTGGATCAGGTTTAAGCTGCAGCAATTGTCAAACATTCTAGCATAGAGCAGACAGTTTTGAAATTACATGGGTGTGCATGTGATGTGTCACATGATTTCAGGAATGCAGGACAAAAAGCTTTTTTCAGATATCATTTATCAAGCCTATCAAGTCTGTGGTATGTAAGAACTTGTGGTACGGTTAATTTAGAGTAGTTCATTCAGTTCAGTGGTAATCAAGCAACTTGTGACCCAGTCAATACTTAACTAATTTCAGCCTGACTCCTGCACTCTGGCCTCAGATTCAGTTCAGAATGAACAGTCTAATCATGGATTGTTCTCACCTATTGTTCAATGTCTTTACCCTAGCTAGAGTCAGATCCAAAACAAGAAATGGAATGTTGTTCATCAATTGCTGGATTTTTCAATTTGCTGGGAATTTTGATGGTTTGATCACAGTGAACATGACCAAAACATTTTTTTTCAGCTGGAATGATATTTACATGATGGCAAGGGAAATTTGTAAATGGTGAAAGGGGAGTCAATCGATTGTCTGAGATGGTGTTGAGCTTTACGAGCATTGTTCAATTGTTGTGGATAATGGATATTGATAGTGGGGGATTCAGTGATGCTAATGCCACTGAATGTCAAGCAGAAATTATTAGATATTTACTTTTGGAACAGAATAAAGAATAACATCAGGAGTAGGCCATTTGGCATGTTCCACCAGTCATAAAGATCTTGGCCAATCCTAGACATTAACATTATATTCCTTCACTACTTCCATATTCTTACAACCAGAAAGGTGACTGGACTTGAACTATTAATTCTGCTTTCTCTCCACAGATGCTGCTAGACCTGCTGAGTTTCTCCAGCAGTGTTTATGTTTGTCCCTAGAATCCACGAGACCCCAGAAATCTGTTGATTTCTCTGTTGATCATGGTTAGTGATAGATCTTCCATCGCTCTCTGTGGTAGAGAATTCCATACATTCACTATCCTCTGAGTGACAAATGTCCTCGCCTTTATCCTGAGTTTATATCCCCAATACTAGATTCAGCAGTCGTGAGCAACTTCCTATCCACATCTACTCTGTCACAACTTGTAAGAATTTTGTAATAAGATCAACTCTCATATTTTAATATCTCTAGAGAATACAGGCTGAGGTTCCTGAAGCATTCCTCATTAAGCAATACTAATCTGAGGGATAGGTCCAGTAAACCTCTTTTGCATTCTGTCAATGGCGAGGACACTGTTCCTCAGACAAGGAAAACAGATTTTACACAATACACCAAGACTCTATACAATTGCAGTAAGGTATCGTTACTTCTGAAAATTGTCTATTGCCAATGTTACCACTTTTCAGTCCAATAGGAGAAAGTGAGGACTGCAGATGCTGGAGATCAGAATCAAGAGTGTGGTGCTGGAAAAGCACAGTAGGTCAGCAGTATCTGAGGAGCAGGAGAATCGAAGTTTCGGGCATAAGCCCTTCATCAGGATGAAGGACTTTTGCCCGAAACTTCAATTCTCCTGCTCCTCAGATGTTGCTTGACCTGCTGTGATTTTCCAGCACCACACTCTCAATTCTTTTCAGTCCAAGCCTGAATGTTGTCTAGGTCTTGCTGTACATGAACATGAGCTGCTTCAATGTCTGAGGAAATGTAAATGGTGCTGTACATGGTGCAGTCATCAGCAAACATTTTCCCTGCTGACCATACAATGGAAAGAAGTTCAATCATGAACCAGCAGAAGGTGGACACAACCTTGAAGATCTCCTCCAGTGATGTCTCAGTACTGAGATGATTAACCTTCAACAACTATAACCATCTTCCTTTGTGCTAGGTATGAATTCAACAAGTGGAAAGTTTCCTCCTAATTTTCATTGATTCTACTTTCTTCAGGGCTGGTTGATGTGATGCTTTGTCAAATGCTGCCATCAAATCATGT
Source organism: Chiloscyllium plagiosum (assembly GCF_037043375.1). Lineage (NCBI taxonomy): Eukaryota > Metazoa > Chordata > Chondrichthyes > Orectolobiformes > Hemiscylliidae > Chiloscyllium > Chiloscyllium plagiosum. The sequence continues at coordinate 136,603,247 of NW_028270140.1, forward strand.
GTAGCCAACATTACCTTGCCTCCCGAGTTCAATTTTTTGTTCATGTTTGGATCAAAGCTATAATGAGGTCAAGAATTGTTTGTGCCTTATGGAACCTAAACTGAGTGTCAGTAGGTAGGTTATTATATGCCTTAATAACACTGTTGGTAACCCATTCTATCACTGTGCTGAAGATAGAGAAAAATGGGTCAGGGAGTGACGAGATTGAGTTTGTTCTGCTTTTAGTACAATGGACATGCTTCAACAATTTTCCATATTATCAGGTACATTCCAATGTTCTGGCAGTACTGGAACAGCATGGCTAGGGACGTTGCTAATTCTGGAGCAACAAGTCTTTAGTACAATAAATGAAACAAAGAACTAAAGATGCTGGAAATCGGAAACAAAAACAGAAATTGCTGGAGAACCTCAGCAAGTCTGGCAACATCTCTGCAGAGAAAGCATAGTTAATACTTTAAGTCCAGCAAACCTTTTACAGAACCGAGCAATCATTCCTACCACTACTGTTAGATGCATCTTTGGCAATTAAACTTGTGAGGATAAAGTCAAGGATGTTGTTCCTTCTTGTCCCTCCCTCGCCATCTGCTGCATGCCCAATCTAACCTTTAAGACCTTTAGGACTCATCTAGCTCAGTCAATGGTGGTACTAGCAAGCTATTCTTGGTGATGAGCTCCGAAGTCTCTCATCTACATTACATCCTATGTCATTGTCACCCTCAGAGCTTCCTTCAAGTGGTGTTCAAAAAAATACTGGCGCATGAGCTGAGGTCAGGACAGAGTTGAGGTGAGGTGGCAGGACAAAATCAGCAGCAGGTTCCCTTGCTAAAGTTTAACCTGACAATTCATGGCTTCTTGAGTAAGTCATGAAGACTCACTGACTGCTATACCATTGTGCTGCCTCACAGACTTCCTCACAGACAGTGATAGTGGTATAGAACATAGAACATAGAACATAGAAGAATACAGCGCAGTACAGGCCCTTCGGCCCTCGATGTTGCGCCGATCCAAGCCCACCTAACCTACACTAGCCCACTATCCTCCATATGCCTATACAATGCCCGCTTAAATGCCCATAATGAGGGAGAGTCCACCACTGCTACTGGCAGGGCATTCCATGAACTCACGACTCGCTGAGTAAAGAACCTACCCCTAACATCTGTCCTATACCTACCCCCCCTTAATTTAAAGCTATGCCCCCTTGTAATAGCTGACTCCATACGTGGAAAAAGATTCTCACTGTCGACCCTATCTAAACCCCTAATCATCTTATACAGCTCTATCAAGTCACCCCTAAACCTTCTTTTCTCCAATGAAAACAACCCCAAGTGCCTCAGCCTTTCCTCATACGATCTTTCTACCATACCAGGCAACATCCTGGTAAACCTCCTCTGCACCCGTTCCAGTGCCTCCACATCCTTCCTATAGTATGGCGACCAAAACTGCACACAATACTCCAGATGCGGCCGCACCAGAGTCTTATACAACTGCAACATGACCTCAGTACTCCGGAACTCAATTCCTCTACCAATAAAAGCCAGTACGCCATATGCCTTCTTCACCACACTATTTACCTGGGTGGCGACTTTCAAAGATTTGTGTATATGGACACCAAGATCCCTCTGCTCATCCACACTACCAAGTATCCGACCGTTAGCCCAGTACCCCATCTTTTTATTACTCTTACCAAAGTGAATCACCTCACACTTAGCTACATTGAACTCCATTTGCCACCTTTCTGCCCAGTTCTGCAGCTTATCTATATCCCGCTGTAACCTGCCACATCCTTCTTCACTGTCTACAACTCCTCCGACTTTCGTATCATCCGCAAACTTGCTCACCCAACCTTCTAACCCCTCCTCCAGGTCATTTATAAAAATGACAAACAGCAATGGTCCCAAAACAGATCCTTGCGGAACACCGCTAGTGACGGCACTCCAAGATGAACCTTTGCCATCAACTACTACCCTCTGTCTTCTTCCAGCCAGCCAACTCCTAATCCAAACCTCCAACTCACCCTCAATGCCATACCTCCATATTTTTTGCAGTAGTCTACCATGGGGAACCTTATCAAACGCCTTACTAAAATCCATATACACCACATCTACTGCTTTCCCCTCGTCCACCTCCTTAGTCACCTTCTCAAAGAATTCAATAAGGTTTGTGAGGCACGACCTGCCCTTCACAAAACCATACTGACTATCCTTGATCACATTATTCCTATCCAGATGTTCATAAATCCTATCCCTTACAATTCTCTCTAAGATTTTGCCCACAACAGAAGTGAGACTCACCGGCCTATAGTTACTAGGGTTATCCCTACTCCCCTTCTTGAACAAGGGAACCACATTTGCTAGCCTCCAATCTTCTGGCACTACTCCTGTAGGCAACGAGGACATAAAAATCAAGGCCAATGGCTCTGCAATCTCCTCCCTTGCTTCCCAGAGAATCCTAGGATAAATGCCATCAGGCCCAGGGGACTTATCTATTTTCACCCTTTCCAGAATTTCCAACACCTCTTCTCTACATACCTCAAAGCCATCCATTCTACTTAATTGTGACTCAGTACTCACATTGACAACAATGTCCTGTTCCTGATTGAATACTGACGAAAAGTATTCATTCAGTGTCTCCCCAATCTCTTCAGCCTCCACATGCAACTTCCCACTACTATCCTTGACTGGACCTATTCCTACCCTAGTCATTCTTTTATTCCTGACATACCTATAGAAAGCCTTAGGGTTTTCCCTAATCCTACCAACTAAGGACCTTTCATGTCCCCTCCTTGCTGCTCTTAGCTCTCTCTTCAGGTCCTTCCTGGCTACCTTATAACTCTCAATCGCCCCAATTGAACCTTCACGCCTCATCTTTACATAGGCCGCCCTCTTCCATTTAACAAGGGATTCCAATTCCTTATTAAACCACAGCTCCCTCACACGACCCTTTCCTCCCTGCCTGACGGGCACGTACTTATCAAGGACACTCAATAGTTGCTCCTTGAACAAGCTCCACATATCAATTACACCCTTGCCTTGAAGCTTACTTTTCCAGGCCACACATCCTAAGTCATGCCTCACAGCATCATAATTTCCCTGCCCCCATCTATAACTCTTGCCCTGTAGTGCACACTTATCCCTCTCCATCACTAGAGTAAAAGTCACCGAATTGTGGTCACTGTCCCCAAAGTGCTCACCTACCTCTAATTCTAACACCTGGCCTGGTTCATTACCCAGAACCAAATCCAGTATGGCCTCACCTCTTGTTGGCCTATCTACATATTGTGTCAGGAAACCCTCCTACACACATTGGACAAACACTGACCCATCTAACGAACTTGAGCTATAGCTTTCCCAATTAATATCAGGAAAGTTAAAGTCCCCCATAACAACCACCCTATTACTTTCACTCTTCTCTTGAATCATCCTCGCAATCCTTTCTTCTACGATTCTAGGACTATTAGGAGGCCTGTAAAAGACTTCTAACAGGGTGAGCTCACCTTTCCTATTCCTAACCTCAGCCCAAACTACCTCAGATGGCGAGTCTTCATCCATCGTCCTTTCCACCGCTGTAATACTATCTTTGACAAGCAATGCCACACCTCCCCCTCTTTTACCCCCACCTCTGACCCTACTAAAACATTTAAACCCTGGGACCTGCAACAGCCAATCCTGTCCCTGTTCTACCCATGTCTCCATAATAGCCACAACATCGAAGTCCCAGGTACCAACCCACGCTGCAAGTTCACCTACCTTATTTCGTATACTTCTTGCATTGAAGTATACACACTTCAAGCCACTTTCCTGTTTACAGGCACCCTCCTTTGAAATTGATGCCATGTTCCTAACTGCCCTACACTCCAGGTCCTGCACCCTAAAGCTACAGTCTGGGTTCCCATGCCCCTGCAGAGTTAGTTTAAACCCCGCCCAAGAGCACTAGCAAACCTCCCACCAAGGATACTGGTGCCCCTCAGGTTCAGGTGTAGACCATCCTGTTTATAGAGGTCCCACCTTCCCCAGAAAGAACCCCAGTTATCCAAATACCGGAATCCCTCCCTCCTGCACCATCCCTGTAGCCACGCATTTAACTGTTCTCTCTCCCTATTCCTCAACTCTCTATCACGTGGCACGGGTAACAAACCAGAGACAACAACTCTGTTCGTTCTAACTCTGAGCTTCCAACCTAGCTCCCTGAAAGCCTGCCTAACATCCTCAGCGCTCCTCCTACCTATGTCATTGGTGCCAATGTGGACCACGACTTCGGGCTGCTCCCCCTCCCCCTTAAGGACCCGGAAAACACGATCAGAGACATCACGTACCCTTGCACCTGGGAGGCAACATACCAAACGTGAGTCTCTCTCGTTCCCACAAAACCGCCTATCTGTGCCCTGAACTATCGAGTCCCCAATTATTATTGCTCTGCTCTTCTCCACCCTTCCCTTCTGAGTAACGGGGATAGGCTCCGTGCCAGAGGCCTGAGCCCCGTTACTTACCCCTGGTAAGTCGTCCCCCCCACAAGTATTCAAAACGGTATACTTGTTCTTGAGGGGAACGGCCGCAGGGGGTCCCTGCACTGGCTGCTTCCTCCCAGTCCCCCTCACTGTCACCCATCTATCTGCCATCTTTGGAGTTACTACTTCCCTAAAGCTCCGATCTATGACCCCCTCTGCCTCCCGAATGATCCTAAGTTCATCCAACTCCAGCTCCAGTTCCCTAACACGGTCTTGGAGGAGCTGGAGATGGGTGCACTTCCTGCAAGTGTTATCAGCAGGGACGTGCATGGCATCCCTCACCTCAAACATGTTGCAAGAGGAACATTGCACTGCCTTCACTGCCATCCCTCTGAAAGTAACCTTTTATAAAAAAAAACTGGGTCTAAAGAATAAAACAAGAAAAATGCAGCACTTACCTACTTACCACAACGGGTCTTATTATTTAGGTTAGAGGAGGAGAGCGGGTGGGAGACACTACCTCTGTAGTGCCTCGGGTTCTTCTCCTGCGTGCTTTTAAAGGGAAAAAAAAACCTACCCGGCTGCCCCTCCGGTCTTCGTCACTTCCCCCTGCTGCTCCCGCTCTTTCTGTAAAGAGAGAAAAAAACACCGCTGCCCGCTACCGGTAAGTAATTTTAAAACAAACTGTCTTACTTTAGCTGCTGCTCGCACTCAAAGTGACCGTTGGCGTCGAAGGGTGAGTATTTATACTCACTGCTTTCCTTCCCGGCTGCCCCTCTGGTCTTCGTCACTTCCCCCTGCTGCTCCCGCTCTTTCTGTAAAGAGAGAAAAAAACACCGCTGCCCACTACCGGTAAGTAATTTTAAAACAAACTGTCTTACTTTAGCTGCTGCTCACACTCAATGGGACATTTTGTGCAAGGCATGGTTCTGTGAATGCAACTATGTCGGCTGCTGTTTGACGAGGCTGTGGGATAACTTTCCAAATTTTTGCACCAGTTCCTGGATGTTGATAGGGAGGATTTTGCAAAGTTGATAGGGCTACATGTGCCATTGTCATTTCCAGTAACTAGAGCAATGATAGGTGTCCGGTTGAATAATAAAAGTAATGAGTTTATGATTGGTCATGTGCAGAGGAGATGACCTGGGGGCAAGGTGATTCCTTAGTTGTTATGTCATTCTATCATCTACTTTGGAATGCTAGATGCTTGAATAGTTAATGATAGAAAATCTGTTAGACAACATTGTCCCACTATTAGCTTCCAATTTGAATATGTCTAGTAACCATCCACTGCTGAACGCTTATCTACTATCTGAAATAGAGCAGTATTTTTATAGAATGTAGAAGTTAGATTCCAAGCCTGGAAAACCGTATATGCTAAACTGGTTGCAAACAAGACTTGAAATAAGAAAGTGACTTGCTTTAGTTTCGAGAGCTATTTTAAACAGATGATTATTTCAAAAATATTGGATGTAAAGAAAACATCAAGTGTGAAAATTTGAAAATAACTTTTACAGATAGAGTATAGGCAGAAAGTTTTAAATCTTCTTTTCCAAAGCTGATGCATCTTTTGTTTTCTGTTACTTTCTGTTCTGAATTCAAAAGCATAAATGGGGGTTAGTTAATCAGTTGATTTGATTTGCTTTGCACTGTCCTCTACCCCTGTTTTGTTTAAATGCAAAGGCTAAAGGCTTATAGAAGTTTATGAAATCATGAGGGGTATAGATAGGGTTAATGGTGGTGTCTATTGCCTAGGAGGGGGGATTTCAAGGTAAAGTGGCACATTTTTAAGATGAGAGGAGAGAGATTTTAAAAAGATATATTTTACGTGCAGGGTGGATTGAACTTCCTGAGGAAATGGTGGATGTGGGTACAGTTACAATCTAGATTAGATTGGTGCTGGAAAAGCACAGCAGGTCAGGCAGCATCCAAGGAGCAGGGAAATGGATGTTTTGGGCAAAGGCCCTTCATCAGGAATGAAGGCAGCGAGCCTCCGGGGTGGAGAGATAAATGGGAGGGGGGGCTGGGGAGAAGGTAGCCAAGAGTACAATAGGTGGATAGAAGTGGGGATGATGGTGATAGGTCAGAGAGGAGGGTGGAGTGGATAGGTGGGAAGGAAGATTGGCAGGTAGGACAGGTCGTGAGGATGGTGCTGAGCTGGAAGGTTGGAACTGGGTTAAGGTGGGGGGAGGGGAAATGAGGAAACTGGTGAAGTCCATACTGGTGCCCTGGGGTTGAAGTGTTCCGAGGCGGAAAATGAGGTATTCTTCCTCCAGGCATCGGGTGGTGAGGGAGTGGTGGTGGAGGAGGCCCAGGACCTGCATGTCCCCAGCAGAGTGGGAGGGGGAGTTGAAATGTTGGTTACGGGGCAGTGTGGTTGATTGGTACGGGTGTCCCGGAGATATTCCCTCAAGCGCTCTGTGAGAAGACATCCAGTCTCCCCAATGTAGAGGAGACCACATCAGGAGTAACGGATACAATAAATGATATTGGTGGATGTGCAGGTAAAGCTTTGATGGATGTGGAAGGCTCCTTTAGGGCCTTGGATGGAGGTGAGGGGGTAGGTGTGGGCGCAGATTTCGCAATTCCTGCAGTGGCAGGGGAAGGTGCCAAGACGGGAGGGTGGGTTGTTGGGGGGGGCGTGGACCTGACCAGGTAGTCACGGAGAGAATGGTCTTTGCGGAAAGAGGTGGGGAGGGAAATATATCACTGTTGGTGGGGTCCATTTGGAGGTGGCAGAAATGTTGGCAGATGATGTGGTTAATGCGAAGGTTGGTAGGGTGGAAGGTGAGGACCAGGGGGGGTTCTGTCCTCGTTATGGTTGGAGGGGTGGGGTTTGAGGGCAGAGTTGCAGGATGCGTTGGAGGGCATCTTCAACCACGTGGGAAGGGAAATTGCACTCTCTAAAGAAGGAGGCCATCTGGTGTGTTCTGTGATGGAACTGGTCCTCCACATTGGCCGTACAATTACAATGTTTAAACATTTGGATAGGTGCATGAATAGGAAGGATTGGAGGAATACAGGCCAGGAGTAGGCAGTTGGGACTAGTTTAGTTTGGGAGTATGTTCGGCATGGACTGGTTGGACTGAAGAGTCTGTTTCTGTGCTGTATGACTCAATGATAACGCAATTTTCATTCAAAAGCCCCCAAAGAATTTATTTCCTTCTTGTAATAAACAGTTACAGGAAATGATAAAGACTAACTGCAGCTACCAAATATTATAGATGGTACATCTATATTATAGGTGGGTGGCACGGTGGCACAGTGGTTAGCGCTGCTGCCTCACAGCGCCAGAGACCCGGGTTCAATTCCCGCCTCAGGCGACTCTCTGTGTGGAGTTTGCACATTCTCCCCGTGTCTGCGTGGGTTTCCTCCGGGTGCTCCGGTTTCCTCCCACAATCCAAAAATGTGCAGGTTAGGTGAATTGGCCATGCTAAATTGCCCGTAGTGTTAGGTGAAGGGGTAAACGTAGGAGAATGGGTCTGGGTGGGTTACGCTTCGGAGGGTCGGTGTGGACTTGTTGGGCCGAAGGGCCTGTTTCCACACTGTAAGTAATCTAATCTAATATGTATCTGCAGGATCACATGAAGCACAAGGCAGCTCATGACACTTCAGTATAGAGTCATTTTACTTCTTTCTTTATGAACAGAGCACCCAATTAGTCCTTCCAAATCCAGTAATCCTGTTCCCAGCGGATATATCTCAGTGAGAAATGATGATTATAAGCTGTGCAGGAGGTGACTTACAAAGCTGTTGGCAGGATAATATTACAGTCTGGCAGTCTACTTTCTAAGGTTCTGAGACCAGGCTAATAATCTGACAAGACATTATCTGTGAATCAGCAAGCCATTACCATAAGTCACTCCACAGAGAATCAGAGGTTTTTACAGCTGCATTTATTAAAGAACAAAGAGGCAGCTCCCTGACAGACAGTCAAAATATCTAGATTTTACAATATTGACCCATCTTTGCAGGGTTAGCCTGCACTTGTCAAGTCTGGAGAAAACTCAGGTCTGCTCAGTTCAAAGTCCGGGTAAGGTTTTGGCTTGGAGGAAGAGGGTAGGGCGATGGCTGTCCTCCTTGTGATAAAGCCAATTCTGTGAGCTGTGTCAGCAAGACTGCAGCACGAGATGCAAGAATGAACGAAAGATAAATATGAAAAGGAAGAAGAAAAGTTTATTTAAGCTGCCACTTCATTTCTATGTTTTGCATAGAAAAGGTGGTACTGATGATCGCCAGAGTAGCAACAGTTTAAGGAAAAGGCATGTGACCATATTCTGAAGGCAGACAAAGGTAGGTAATATATCGACAATTTAGCCCTTCCAAGAGGAAGTGCCATTGAAAAGTCATCAATTTAGTGCAGCAGTATTTAAACAGTGAAAGTTGCCACGATCCCAGAGGCTTCTAGCTTATGAGGGGGTGGGAGTCAAATTCAGAACGTAAGGCCTCCTTTGTATCTTCACCTCGTATTGGAATTTGAGCCAGATTGTTGGCATCACTCTGCATCACAAACCAGCCAACCTGCTACTAAGTTAAGGCTGGGATAGATTCTTTATCAGCTGGGTGATCAAAGGTAACAGGTAAAAGGCAAGAAAGTGGACGTATGCAATGTCGGATTAGCCAGGATCCCATTGAATGGTGGAGCAGGCTTGAGGGGCTCAAAGGCCTACTCCTGTTCATATTCTTTATGGTCTTGGGTTTGGGTAGCTCAATTGGCTGGATGGGCAATTTGTATTTCAGAGTGATGGCAACAAAATATGATCAATCCCTATACCAGATGAGATTACTGTAAAGCTCATATGTTTTCAACCTTATCCAGTGTGTGGTATCCCTTGGGTTAAACTCACCACCAGAAAGCTCTCTCTAATATGATAACAGCATATGGCTCTCTGCTGCTATGGTGACCATCAGTTCCCTAAATACTGCACTGAAGAATTAACAAAATCGGTAGCCCCTGTTTCCATTCATCAATTCCTGAAGGAGAAAGTGAGGATTGCAGATGCTGGAGATCAGGGTCGAGAGCTTGGTGCTGGACAAGCAGCCAAGGAGCAGGAGAATCGATGTTTCAGGCCTTCATCCTGAAGCCCTCATTATGCCATTTTTAACTCTTCAGAGAAATGTGCTGTTAAAGGCATTGATAACTGGAGATCTCTGTGTTACTGCTTAGGCTTAAGAAATACTGTGGAACATTTTCTTTTGCTTTCTGCAAGTGACAAGCTAGCAGTCTCTCCAGTTCCTACTACCAGCCATTGGTGCACATTGGAAGAATTTATAGGCTGGTACTCGACCTCTTTGGTCACATTATGAATGGACTGGTCTTGGGCATTAAATCTTGTGTTGATTTGAAACTGATGCTTCTGGCTCACAGACAGGGACATTCACCAGAATTGTACCATTTTCTATCTCTAGCCTGGTCTATTCCAGTGCTTTCTGACCAGCTTCCCAACTTTCATGACATAGGTGTGTACCTGCACAGTTATGGACTAAATAGCTGCAAAAGAAAGGATAGCTAGACAATTTCCATTGATTGTGGGTTTGAGAATGAGGGGGCATAGTCTGAGAATTAGGGTAAGACTATTCAGGAGAGATATTAGGGAACACTTCTGCACACAAAGAGTGATAGAAGTTTGGAACTCTCTTCCATGAGCGTGATGCATGATCAGTTGTCAATTTCAAATTGGAGATAAACCATTTTTTTTTAAATGAAGGTATTAAGGGATATGGGCCAAGGGCATGTATATGGAAATTGATCTCATTAAATAGTGGAAAAGCTGGAGGGGCTGAATGGCCTACTCCTGTTCCTATAAATGTTAAGAAATGGGATTAGACTGGCTGGCTTATTTATGGGATAGGAGAGACAAAAATGGACCAAGTAGCCCACTTTGATTAGATTAGATTACAGTGTGGAAACAGGCCCTTCGGCCCAACAAGTCCACACCGACCCGCCGAAGCGCAACCCACCCATACCCCTACATTTACCCCTTACCTAACACTACGGGCAATTTAGCATGGCCAATTCACCTGACCTGCACATCTTTGGACTGGTGGAGGAAACCGGAGCACCCGGAGGAAACTCACGCAGACACGGGGAGAACGTGCAAACTCCACACAGAGAGTCGCCTGAGGCGGGAATTGAACCCGGGTCTCTGGCACTGTGAGGCAACAGTGCTAACCACTGTGCCACTGTGCCGCCCATTTGTTTCCATAAACTGCAAATTTGAGCTTGTCCAAAAAGATGCTGTCCTTCCATGACTTGGATTAGGTCCTGGTCACCAACTACTGTCCATGTATTTAGAACATAGAACATAGAACATAGAATATTACACCGCCGTACAGGCCCTTCGGCCCTCGATGTTGCACCGCCCCGTCATACTAATCTGAAGCCCATCCCACCTACACTCTTCCATGTACGTCCATATGCCTGTCCAATGACGACTTAAATGCACTTAAACTTAGAGAATCTACTATCGTTGCAGGCAAAGTATTCCATACCTTTATTACTCTCTGAGTAAAGAAACTACCTCTGACATCTGTCTTATACCTATCTCCCCTCACTTTAAAATTGTGTCCCCTCGTGTTTGCCATCCCCATACTTGGAAAAAGGCTCTCCCTGTCCACTCTATCTAACCCTCTGATTATCTTGTAGGTCTCTATTAAGTCACCTCTCAACCTTCTTCTCTCTAACAAGAACAGACTCAAGGCCCTCAGCCTTTCCTCATAAGACATTCCTTCCATACCAGGCAACATCCTAGTAAATCTCCTCTGCACCCTTTCCAAAGCTTCCACATCCTTCTTATAATGCGGTGACCAGAACTGTACACAATACTCCAAGTGTGGCCGTACCAGAGCTTTGTAAAGCTGCATCATAACCTCCTGGTTCCGGAACACAATCCCTCTATTAATAAAGGCCAAAACACTGTACGCCTTTCTAACAATCCTGTCAATCTGGGTGGCAACTTTCAGGGATCTCTGTACATGGACAGCGAGATCTCTCTGCTCATCTGCACTCCCAAGAATTTTACCATTAGCCCAGTACTTTGCATTCCGATTACTCATCCAAAGTGTATCACCTCACACTTGTCCACATTAAACTCCATTTGCCACCTCTCAGCCCAGCTCTGCATCCTATCTATGTCTCTCTGCAACCTACTACATCCTTCGTCACTATCCATAACTACACCGAGCTTAGTGTCATCTGCAAATTTACTAACCCACCCTTCTAAGCCCTCATCCAGGTCATTTATAAAAATGACGAACAGCAGTGGACCCAACACCGACCCTTGCGGAACGCCGCTAGTAACTGGACACCAAGATGAACATGTTCCATCAACTACAACCCTCTGTTTTCTTTCAGCAAGCCAATTACTGATCCAAACTGCTATATCTCTCACAATCCCATTCCTCCGCATTTTGTACAATAGTCTACTGTGGGGAACCTTATCGAACGCCTTGCTGAAAGCCGTATACACCACATCAACTGGTTTACTCTCATTTACCTGTTTGGTCACTTTGTCAAAAAACTCAATAAGATTCATTAGGCACGACCTACCCTTCACAAAACCGTGCTGACTGTCCCTGATCAGGTTATTCTTTTCTGGATGGTTATATATCCTATCACTTATAACCTTTTCCAACACTTTACCAACAACTGAAGTGAGACTCATTGCTCTGTAATTACCAGGGTTGTCTCTACTACCCTTTTTGAACAAGGGAACCACATTTGCTATCCTCCAGTCCTCAGGCACTATTCCTGTAGACAATGATGATTTGAAGATCAATGCCAAAGGCTCGGCAATCTCTTCCCTTGCTTCCCAGAGGATCCTAGGATAGATCCCATCCAGCCCAGGGGACTTGTCTATTTTCACACTCTGCAGGATCTCTAATACCTCTTCCTTGTGAACCTCAATCTCTTCTAGTCTAGATGCAAGTATCTCTGTAGCTTCCTCGCCAACATTTTCATTTTCTATAGTGAGCACTGTCGAAAAATATTTAGTGCTTCCCCTATCTCCTCTGATTCCACACACAACTTCCCACTATTATCCTTGATTGGCCCTAATTTAACTCTCATCATTCTTTTATTCCTGACATACCTATGGAAAGCTTTAGGATTAACCCTGATCCTATCTGCCAACAACTTCTCATGTCTCCTCCTGGCTCTCCTGAGCTCTCTCTTTTGGTCTTTTCTGGCTACCTTGTAACTGCAAGCACCCTAAGTGAGCCTTCACATCTCATCCTAACATAAGCCTTCTTCTTCCTCTTGACTAGAGATTCCACTTTCTTCATAAACCACAGCCCCCGCGCTCTACAGCTTCCTCCCTGCCTGACAGGTACATACTTATCTAGGACACACAGGAGCTTTTCCTTGAATAAGGTTCACATTTCTTCTGAGCTCTCTTTTTAGGTCTTTCCTGACTTCCTTGTAACCCTCAAGCACCCTAACTGAGTTTTCACATTTTGTCCTAACATAAGCCTTCCCCTTCTTCTTGACCAGGGATTCCACTTTCTTAGTAAACCACGGCTCACGCGTTCTATAGCTTCCCCCCTGCCTGACAGGTACATACTTATCTAGGACACACAGGAGCTTTTCCTTGAATAAGCTCCACATTTTTAATGTGCTCATCCCCTGCAGTTTCCTTCCCCATTCTACACTTCCTAAATCTTTCCTAATTGCATCATAATTTCCCTTCTCCCAGCTGTAACTCTAGCTCGGTGGAGTACACCTATCCCTTTCCATCACTAAAGTAAACCTGGCAGAATTGTGATCATTGTCTCCAAAGTGCTCACTCACCTACAAATCTAACACTTGGCCAGGCTCGTTACCCAGTACTAAATCTAAAGTGGCTTCGCCCCTTGTAGGCCTGTCTACATACTGTGTCAGGAAGCCCTCCTGCACACACTGGACAAAAACTGACCCATCTATAGTATAGTGATCCCATCAATATTTGGATAGTTGAAGTCCCCATGACAACTATCCTGTCTCTCTCACTCCTATCGAGAATCATCTTTACTATCCTTTCCTCTACATCTCTGGGACTATTCGGAGGCCTATAGAAAACTCCCAGCATGGTGACTTCTCCTTTCCTGTTTCTAACCTCAGCCCATACTATCTCAGTTAACGAGTCCCCAAACATCCTTTCTACAACTGTAATATTGTCCCTGATCAACATGCCACACCTCCCCCTCTTTTACCATCTTCTCTGTTCTTACTGAAACATCTGAATCATGGAACCTGCAACAGCCATTCCTGTCCCTGCTCTATCCATGTCTCCGTAATGGCCACAACATCGAAGTCCCAGATACCAACTCACGCTGCCAGTTCACCCATTTTATTTCGGATGCTCCTTGTGTTGAAGTAGACACACTTCAAAACAGGTTCTCGCTTGCCAGTGTCAGATACTTGATTTTGGAACTCCCTACTCTCATCCTCTTCTTTATCTGTCCTACAATTTTGGTTCCCATCCCCTGCTATATTAGTTTAAATCCACCTTAATAGCTTTAGTGAATTTGCTAGTCACCATTGCCTCACATGCTGGAAATGCATTAAGTTTTAAATTGTCATTTTCCAATAATTCATTACTAGTCTATAAACACTTTCAGCCCTCTTTGATCTCCTTGAATTCTCTTTGATTTTGATAGAATGATGGCGTAGTGGTACTATTTCTAGACTAGGGATCCTGAGTTTAATTTTCAGAGTTCAAATCCAGCCAAGGGATATTTTTAAATGTAATTTCAGTTAATGAATATATCTGGAGTTAACTTTGGCACTGGCAAGCATAAAGCTATGAGATTGTCAATCAAAATCCATCCCATTCACTCGAGTCCTTGAGGGCAGAAAACTTGTAACTTTCCATGACCTGACCTAAGTGTGACTCCTGACTCTGAACTGCCCCCTGAAATGGCCTGGAAAGCCACTCAGTTTTACTGCTGCAGAAAACTGAAAAAGGAACCATCCACTATCAACCAAGGGTCCAGAAGAAAACACCACTTAGTTGACCCTACCAAGAGAGTATCCTGGGAGGCTTCAAAATTATCTTAAGACCCTAACATATGACCCTCATAGCATATGATCAAAGAATATCCTGCTAATTATCACTGATAGAACATTCCCCCTCCCAATGCTCTTGGCTGGACTGATGAATCATGTCTAACAGTCCTTGGAAGAAGGAGTGGAGTAAGGCACAGAATGCACTCTATCTTCCATATCAATTTTAATTTAGCCCTTCCCTCTGTCCCTACCTCTCTCTCACATTTGGTGGTTTGCATTGCCCTTAATGCAGTTTACATCTAAATTAATCATTTGGAAAGCGTATTGATGGTTAACAGATGAAAAACCAGGTGATTTGGTGATGGGACAAGAAACCATGCTGATGTGTGTAAGAGTACTTCGAATGTAAAAAGACAGTAACTTAGTGGCATAAGCACTCCTGAGATGGCCAAGTCCTTGAAGATATCCCTGGGTCTGTGGAAGATGGGCAGGGGACCCAACAAGACATGAGCAGCAAACCCAGTTGACCTCACCTTCACTGATGTAACTGTCTTCGATGCAGCTGTCCAGAAGTGCCCACCATACATTCCTTTTAGAGACTTCACACTGATGCAATTCATGTGACTCACTGCTATTTTCTCACAAGCAATTAGAGATAGCATGGTGGCACGTGGGCGGCACAGTGGCACAGTGGTAGCGCTGCTGCCTCACAGCGCCAGAGACCCGGGTTCAATTCCCGCCTCAGGCGACTCTCTGTGTGGAGTTTGCACATTCTCCCCGTGTCTGCGTGGGTTTCCTCCGGGTGCTCCGGTTTCCTCCCACAATCCAAAAATGTGCAGGTTAGGTGAATTGGCCAGTCTAAATTGCCCGTAGTGTTAGGTGAAGGGGTAAATGTAGGGGAATGGGTCTGGGTGGGTTGCGCTTCGACGTGTCGGTGTGGACTTGTTGGGCCGAAGGGCCTGTTTCCACACTGTCAGTAATCTAATCTAATCTTAAAAAAAAGTTGTCTTTGTTAGTTACATTTGCAGTCCTGAAAGAATGGAAAATTGTTCTTCCAGAGCTGGCCTCTTGGAGGTCCCTGATTTTAATTGTCCCACTGTTGCTTGCCATTTTTCTTTATTCACACACGGTTTGTTGGGCATCGAGGGCTAAGCCAGCATTTAGAGTCAGTCATAGAGATGTACAGCACCGAAACAGACCCTTCGGTCCAACTCGTCCATGCTGACCAGATTGATATTTAAGAACTTACCTCGGCGCCAACGGTCTTTTCACAGCAGAGAGCGGCGGGAACTGGGCGGAAGTGAAGTTGGAGCGCAGAGCTAGTCGGGAAGGTAAGTGATTGATATTTCAGTGGGTGTGTTCTAGACCCCAGGCCCTACAAAGTAGGGCTTCCCTCCCATCCTCCTCCTCTAACCTTCCAGAGCTACTTAGTGCACAGGTAAGCTACTTAGTGTTCTTGTTTTGGAGACGAAGTGTAGAGTTATGGCAGTGCAGGCAGTGGAATGTTCCTCCTGCAGGATGTTTGAGGTAGGGGTGAGCACCGATGCTGCTGCCGACTTCATCTGCAGGAAATGCAGTCAGATCCTGCTCCTCACAGAAGGAGTTAGGGAACTGTAACTGGAGTTGGATGAACTGAGGATTATTCGAGAGGCTGAGATAGGTAGAAGCTACAGGGACATAGTTACGCCAGAGAACAGAGGTAGCTGGGTAACAGTTAGAGGTGGGAAGGGGAGGAAGCAGGCAGTGCAGGGATCCCCTGTGGTCGTTCCCCTCAACAATAAGTGTACCGCTTTGGATACTGTTGTGGGGGACGGTCTAGCAGGGGTAAGCTGCAGTGACCGGGTCTCTGGCACGAGGTCCGGTTCTGAGGCTCAGAAGGGAAAGAGGGAGAGGAGGAGAGCGCTAGTTATAGGAGACTCTATAGTTAGAGGGACGGACAGGCGGTTCTGTGGACATGGGCGAGACTCTCGGATGGTTTGTTGCCTCCTGGGTGCCAGGGACCGAGACATCTCGGACCATGTCTTCAGAATCCTTAAGGGGGAGGGTGTGCAGCCAGAAGTCGTGGTGCACGTTGACACCAACGACATAGGTAGGAAGAGGGGTGGGGAGGTCATTCAGGAGCTCAGGGAGTTAGGCTGGAAGTTAAAAGCTAGGACGGACAGAGTCGTCATCTCTGGGTTGTTGCCGGTGCCACGTGACAATGAGGCAAGGAATAGGGAGAGAGTGCAGTTGAACACGTGGCTGCAAGGATGGTGCAGGAGGGAGGGCTTCAGGTATTTGGACAATTGGACTGCATTCTGGGGAAGGTGGGACCTGTACAAGCAGGACGGGTTGCACCTGAACCAGAAGGGCACCAATATCCTGGGGGGTAGGTTTGCCAGCACTCTTCGGGGGGGTTTAAACTAATTTGGCAGGGGAATGGGATCCGGACTTGTAGTCCAGCAAGTAGGCTAGCTGTTTGTCAGGATGTCCAAGAATGTAGGGAGGCTGTGAAGAAGGTAGCGCTGACAGGGAATACTTATGGACACAGAGATGGGTTCAAGTGTGTATACTTCAACGTAAGGAGTATCAGAAATAAGATGGGTGAACTTAAGGCGTGGATCGGTACCTGGGGCTACGATGTTGTGGCCATCACGGAAACGTGGATAGAAGGAGGGACAGGAATGGTTGTTGAAGGTTCCTGGTTACAGATGTTTCAGTAAGATTAGGGAGGGTGGTAAAAAAGGAAAGGGGGTGGCGTTGCTAATTAGAAATGGTATAAATGCTGCAGAAAGGCAGTTCGAGGGGGATCTGCCTTTGGAGGTAGTATGGGCTGAAGTCAGAAATAGGAAAGGTGCAGTCACCTTGTTGGGTGTTTACTATAGGCCCCCCAATAGCAGCAGAGATGTAGAGAAACAGATTGGGAAACAGATTTTGGAAAGGTGCAGAAGCCACAGGGTAGTAGTCACGGGCAATTTCAACTTCCCAAATATTGATTGGAAGCTCTTTAGATCAAGCAGATTGGATGGGGTGGTGTTTGTGCAGTGTGTCCAGGAAGCTTTTCTAACTCACAATGTAGATTGTCCGACCACAGGGGAGGCCATATTGGATTTGGTACTTGGTAAAGAACCGGGACAAGTGATGGGCTTGTTAGTGGGTGAACATTTTGGTGATGGTGACCACAATTGTGTGACTTTCATCTTGGTTATGGAGAGAGATAGGTGCGTGCAACAGGGTAGGTTTTACAATTGGGGGAAGGGTAAATACGATGCTGTAAGACAGGATCTGAGGAGCATAAGTTGGGAGCATAGGCTGTCAGGGAAGGATGTCGTGGAAATGTGGAACTTTTTCAAGGAACAGATATGACGTGTCCTTGATATGTATGTACCTGTCAGGCAGGAAAGAGATGGTCGTGTGAGGAACCTTGGTTGACGAGGGAAGTTGAATGTCTTGTAAAGAGGAAGAAGGAGGCTTACATAAGATTGAGGAAAGAAGGTTCAGACAGAGTGTGGGAGGGATACAGGATAGCCAGAAGGGAGCTGAAGAAAGGGATTAGGAGAGCTAAAGAGGGCATGAAAAATCTTTGGCGGGTAGGATCAAGGATAACCCCAAGGCAATTTATGCATATGTAAGAAACATGAAAATGACGAGAACGAGGGTAGGTCCGATCAAAGACAGTAGTGGGAGACTGTGTATTGAGTCGGAAGAGATAGGAGAGGTCTTGAATGAGTACTTTTCTTCAGTATTTACAAATGAGAGGGACCGTATTGTAGAAGAGGAGAGTGTGAAACAGACTTGTGAGCTAAAGGAGATACTTGTTAGGAAGGAAGATGTGTTGGGCATTTTGAAAAACTTGAGGATAGACAAGTCCCCCGGACCTGACGGGATATATCCTAGGATTATGTGGGAAGCAAAAGAGGAAATTGCAGTGCCGATGGCAATGATCTTTTCGTCTTCACTGTCAACGGGGGTGGTACCAGGGGACTGGAGAGTGGTAAATGTTGTGCCCTGTTCAAAAAAAGGAATAGGGATAACCCCAGGAATTACAGGCCAGTTAGTCTTACTTCGGTGGTAGGCAAAGTAATGGAAAGGGTACTGAGGGGTAGGATTTATGAGTATCTGGAAAGACACTGCTTGATTAGGGACAGCCAGCACGGATTTGTGAGGGGTAGGTCTTGCCTTACAAGTCTTAATGAATTCTTTGAGGAGGTGACCAAGCATGTGGATGAGGGTAGAGCAGTGGATGTAGTGTACATGGATTTTAGTAAGGCATTTGATAAGGTTCCCCATGGCAGGCTTATGCGGAAAGTCAGGAGGCATGGGATAGAGGGAAATTTGGCCAGTTGGATAGAAAACTGGCTAACCGGTCGAAGTCAGAGAGTGGTGGTAGATGGTAAATATTCAGCCTGGAGCCCAGTTACAAGTGGAGTTCCACAGGGATCTGTTCTGGGTCCTCTGCTGTTTGTAATTTTTATTAATGACTTGGAAGAGGGAGTCGAAAGGTGGGTCAGTAAATTTGTAGATGATACGAAGATTGGTGGAGTTGTGGATAGTGAGGAGGGCTGTTGTCGGCTGCAAAGGGACTTAGATATGATGCAGACCTGGGCTGAGGAGTGGCAGATGGAGTTCAACCCTGTCAAGTGTGAGGTTGTCCATTTTGGAAGGACAAATAAGAATGCAGAATACAGGGTTAACGGTAGGGTTCTTAGTAAGGTAGAGGAGCAGAGGGATCTTGGGGTCTATGTTCATAGATCTTTGAAAGTTGCCACTCAGGTGGATAGAGCTTGTAAGAAGGCTTATGGTGTATTAGCGTTCATTAGCAGAGGGATTGAATTCAAGAGTCGTGAAGTTATGTTGCAGCTGTACAGGACCTTGGTTAGGCCACATTTGGAGTACTGTGTGCAGTTCTGGTCGCCTCACTTTAGGAAAGATGTGGAAGCTTTAGAGAGGGTGCAGAGAAGATTTACCAGGATGTTGCCTGAAATAGAGAATAGGTCGTACGAGGATAGGTTGAGAGTGCTAGGCCTTTTCTCATTGGAACGGCGAAGGATGAGGGGTGACTTGATAGAGGTTTATAAGATGCTCAGAGGAATAGATAGAGTAGACAGTCAGAGACTTTTCCCCCGGGTACAACAGAGTGTTACAAGGGGACATAAATTTAAGGTGAAGGGTGGAAGGTATCGGGGGGATGTCAGGGGTAGGTTCTTTACCCAGAGAGTAGTGGGGGCATGGAATGCGCTGCCTGTGGGAGTGGCAGAGTCAGAATCATTGGTGACCTTTAAGCGGCAATTGGATAGGTACATGGATGGGTGCTTAAGCTAGGACAAATGTTCGGCACAACATCGTGGGCTGAAGGGCCTGTTCTGTGCTGTATTGTTCTATGTTCTATGTTCTATGTTCAGATATCACAACTCAATCTAGTCCCACTTGCCAGCGCCCAACCCATATCCCTCCAAATCCTTCCTATTCATATACTCCAATCCCTAATTATTCAGAAGGCAGTTAAGAGCTAACCATATTGCTGTGCGTCTGGAATCACATGTAGCCCAGGCTGGATAAGGGTGGAAGATTTCCTTTCCTGAAGGATGTTATGAACCAGATGGGTTCTAATGACAATCAACAGTGAGTACTTGGTCTCCATTCGACCAGTTTTTTAAATTCCAGATTTTAGTGATTTCAAATTTCACCATCTGAAGTGGTGGGATTCAAATCCTTGATGTCAGAACATTAGTCTTGTGTTCTGGATTACTTGTCCAATGTTATTGGCGCAAGCCCACTTGCACCATAGTTACAAGAATGAGAAACTTTAGTTGTGATGATAGATTGAAGAAGCTGGGACTGATCTCCTTGGACAGAAGAAAGCTGCAAAGAGAGATAACAGGTTTTCAAAAGTTATGAGAAACCTGGATATAGTGGATAAGGAAAAACTGCTCCTACCTGTATATAAAAGAGAGAGAGAAAAGATTTAAAGAGACTTCCGATAGAAGCAAGGAAGATTTGAGTAAAACCTTTTCACTGAATAAATAGTTAGGGTACGGAAGACACTGCATATTATTATTCCAGCAGGGAAAAAGATTAGTAAAACAAAGGTTAATTCTTAGAAATTAACGTACTGGAGCACTGATCCAAAACATACAAATCAAGCTGGACCAGTATGCATCATTTGCAAATTTTCCTGGTTTTCTATTCCAGACTAGTGAAGGCAGGTTCATTTGAGACATTTAAGAGGGCATTGAATAGGGATCTGGATTTAAAAAAAACATTCAAGAGTATGGGTATAAAGTCAGAATAGGGCATAATGCTCATTTGAAGAGCTGGTGCACGCATAATGGGCTGAATGTTCTCTTTCTGCACCAAACAGTTGTGATCCGTCATCTACACCATAAGGTGTGAAATCCTGTTTCTAAACATCTCTCTTCTTTAAATTGCCAAGCTGGCCACCTGCACATGTGCAGAAGATACCAATGGCATCCCACCACAGTGGCAGAGAATGTGCTTGCGCATGGGCCTAGTCACCTAAAGAACCTTTGCCACCCTCACTCTGCTGACAGATCCTCGCTATCTGGATCTCCCACTCTCTGAGCCACTCAAAGGCATTATAGGCACTACATGGGGAATGAGTTAGATAGTAAGTCCCCGGGTCCTGATGGAATCGATCCCAAATTATTGAGGGAGGCAACAGGACAAATTGCAGAGTTCTTTGTATCATATATGGCCACAGGTGAGGTGCTAAAGGACTGGAGGACAACCTATGTTGTCCCATTGTTTAAGCAGGGTAACAGAGATAATCCAAGAAATTATAGGCCTGTGAACCTCACATCGGTGCTCGGGAAATATTTAGAAAAGATTCTCAGGGCAAATTCTATATGCATTTCGAAGAAAATGGACTTACTAATGACACACGGCAGGGTTTTGTGCATGGGGAGGTCATGTCTCACTAACTTGGTTGGGTTATTTGAGGAGGTGACGAAGCTGATTGATGAGTGAAAAGCAGCTGATATTGTTTACATGGATTTTAGTAAAGCATTTCACAAGTTCCCTTATAGGCAGAAGTGGGTACTGCAGATTCTGGAAATCAGAGTCTAGATTAAAGTGGTGCTGGAAAAGCACAGCAGGTCAGGAATGATGAAGGACTTTTGCCCGAAATATTGATCTTCCTGCTCCTCGGATGCTGTCTAACCTGCTGTGCTTTTCCAGCACCACTCTAATCTAGACTCAAGTTCCATCATAGCAGACTGATACAAAAGGTGATATCATATGATATCAATTTGGAACTGGCTTAGTCATAGGAGACACAGGGTGGCAGTGGAAATATGCTTTTTGGAATGGAGGGTTATGACTAGTGGTGTTCCACAAGGATCAATGCTGGGACCTCTGCTGTCCGTGGTCTACATAAATGATTTGGATTAAAATGTGGCCGGTCTAATTAGTAAGTTTGTAGGTGATACAAACATTGGTAGAGTTGCAGATAGTGAGGAGGATTGTCAGAAGATAGAGCGGGGTATAGATCAGTTGGAGGCATGGGCAGAAAAATGGCAGATGGAATTTAATCTTAACAAATGTGAGGTGATGCATTTTGGAAGGTCAAATACAGGTGGAAATTATACTGTGAATGGCAGAACCCTTCGGAGTATTGATCTGGGTGTGCAGGCCCACAGATCACTGAAGGTGGTAAGCGCAGGTCGATAGTAAATGCTTTTCTTCATTGGAAGAGGCATTGAATATAAGATTAGACAAGTTATGCTGTAGCTTTACAGCACTTTAGTTAGGCCAAACTTGGAATATTGCAAATAGTTCTGGTCACCACACTACCAGAAGGATGTGGGTGCTTTGGAGAGGTTACAGAAAAGGTTAACCAGGATATTGCCTGGTTTGGGAGTTTTAGCTATGAAAAAAGGTTGGATAGACTGGGCTGGTTTTCATTGGAACATAGAAGGTTAAGGGGCAACCTGAGAGAAGTTTATAAGATTGTGAATGGCATTGATAGAGTGGAAAGTATAAGGCTTTATCCCAGGGTGGAGGGGTTAATTACTAGGGGACACAGGTTCAAGGTGTGAGGAGGGAAAGTGTAAAAGAGATGTACAAGGCAAGTTTTTCATACAAAGTGGGTGAGTGCCAGAATGTGCTGCCAGAGGAGATGGTGGAAGCAGACACAACAGCAGCATTTAAGAAGCATCTAGGCAAATACATGAATAGGAAGGGAATAGAGGGAAATGGATCTTGTAAGTGAAGACAGATTTAGTATGGAAGGGCAAAATGTGTTGGCACAGGCTTGGAGGGCCAAAGGGCCTGTTCTTGTGTAGTGTCATTCTTTGTTCTTTGTTCCTGTTCTCAAGTGTTTCCCAACAGTTGTTGTGGGCAATAAACAATGCTCTCCTTGAAGGTCCCAATTTGATCCAGTTTTTACCCATGCCTAATACCTGCTGAGGTTAAAATGCTGTTAGATAATGTCCCTGTGAAGTACCCACTGTATTAAAGGCCAAATCACTTTATTGTTGTGACTTCGCTGACTTTGCCAGCATTTATTGCTCATTCTGGTTGCCCTTCAGGTGATGGCAGAACAGCTGCCTCTTGAACTGCTGCAGTCCATGTGCTCTAAGTACCTATGTTTTTCCAGGAGCAGATGCAGTTGTATTCCAATGGGACGAGACTAAGATTCATTTCATTGCTCTTTGCAGTATGTTGCTGCAGCAGAACTGGTGTAACATTTTTTGATGTATCAGCAATTTTAATATTCATTGTGTGAGATTCTTGCAGCTGTTTAAGCATGATAACATTCTATAAGGGCATCTCAACAGCATCTTTGCAAGGAACCTTGAAAGATCATTTGCGCTTATCTCAACACTGAAACAGTTGAGTCTCTATGGCATTAAAGTACAATTCTGTGAGACAGTAAGATGTGTACTTTGGCAACATCAGTTAAAGATTTATGCACTTATTTTGAGATATTGTTCCAATGCTGTTTAATACAGGATCACATTTTTCACATATTTTCTTGCTAGGAATCTGGATGCAAGGCCAATGTTAATTGTCCACTCCTTGAGAAGATGGCATTGACCCACCTCCTTGAATTATGATTTGGAGATGCCAGTGTTGGAATGGGGTGTACAAACTTTAAAATCACGCAACACCTGGTAATAGTCAACAGGTTTATTTGGAAGCACTAGCTTTTGGAACGTTGCTCCTTCATCAGGTATTTGTGGAGTACAAGATCGTAGGGTACAGAATTTATTGCAAACGTTTACAGTTTGATGTAACTGAAATTATACATTGAAAAGACCTGGATTGTTAATAGACAATATGTTTCTCATCTTTTAGAATGGGCATGTTGGTTTCAGTTCTTTCATATGTAAATCCCAGTACTTTCTTAAGAAGTGTCATGTTGGCACAGATAATGCATTGAAGGTGTGAGATGCCCTGTGTGAAGCTGTCTGTGCCACAATATTCAGACTGAATCTAATCTAAATTAGGAATTTACAGAACCTTACATGGATTCATGCAGTTTTTGAGCAAAATAAAATCTAATTCTGCAAGTACAAATTCACCCCACAAATTCATGTGTGTGTGGGGGGGGGGGGGGGGATGAGTGTCTGTGAGTGTGTGCATGTGTATGTGTGTGACTGTGAGTGTAAAGTGGTATGAGTCTGTGAGATGGTGTGTGTGTGAGAGTGGGAGTGTCTGTGTGAACGCATGAGAGAAAGCTTGTGTATGAGAGAGGGAATTGGCAAGAGAGTTCTGGATTTTCATTCCCAGCAGCAAGGAAGAAATAGTGATAAATTTGCACGTCAGGAATGTGTGTGTCTTGGAAGGGAACACGCAGGTCATGGCATTCTTGTATTTCTAGGTTGGTATCCTTTGTGCATCATGGAGGACATGATGCACAAAGGATAGAAATGAAAGATGGAAGTTTGTAGAAATGGTTACAGGAGAGTAGAGGAGGAAGGAAAATTGGGGAAAAAGTGACAAATGGAAATATCCTGTGGTGCAGCAAAGTAGTGGAAGAAAATCAAATTGATCCCAAAGGTACAAACTGCCCTGCCATTCATGTACTAACAGAGGATTTCCAGCCCAAACAACTATCTGAGAGTTGCCAAATGTAAGTTTATCTGTTCTGGATGTTTCATTACATGATTTGCCTCCACATTCCAATCACTCATTGGTCAACACATTGTGGGATCATGTATATCGATTGAAATCAGTGAGTGGCAAAAATTGCATTACTATGGTGCTATATCTTTTATGTCTAGCACATAAAGGTTTGAAGGGCATCTATCCTGGGAGACAGGAGATGGGTTATAACGTGCTAAATGCTAACTGCTACTTCTGATGGGATTAAGAGTGTCTGTCCAGTCTGCTTGCATAATTAAGAGGTGTTAGTGCTTTTGTCTTTTAAATTAGAAATTGTACCTATATGTAATAAAAAATAAAGGATATTAAACTGATTACTGCAGCTGGGTTGTGAGATTTATTTACTATTTGCCAATATGTGTTTCATTCATTCATGCAATTTCATGGAAGCGCTGTTTTGTCAGTTTGTTACTTAAAGGGCTAATGGCCCCATTAAAAGATATTTACCAAGTAATTACTAATTGGGGAATGTATTTAGGACCATGAAGACTTGATGGAGATAGTATCGTTCTGTATAAGAGTTATAAATGATTATTAATGAATGTAGCTAGCTGGTGAGTGAGTTAATAAAAATACCATATAATGCAATATCTCATAATATCTCACACCATTTATCTTTGCTTTCTATATCAATTAGAAAGTGGTGTATATGGTACTATAGGGTCTTAACGTCTTAGAGGGAATTAAAGTTTCATTACTATGGTGTTGTATTTTTTATGTCTAGCACACAAAGGCTCAAACCAGCATTCCAAAGTCTCTTTGTTCAGCAACACTCCCACGGACCTTACCATTAAGTGTATAAGTCCTGCTAAGATTTGCTTTCCTAAAATGCAGCAACTCACATTTATCTAAATTAAACTGCATCTGCCACTTCTCAGCCCATTGGCCCATCTGATCAAGATCCCATTGTAAACTGAGGTAACCTTCTTTGCTGTCCACTACACTTCCAATTTTGGTGTCATCTTCGAACTTACTAACTGTACCTCTTATGATCACATCCAAATCATTTATATAAATGATGAAAAGTAGTGAACCCAGCACTGATTCTTGTGGCACTCCACTGGTCACAGGCCTCCAGTCTGAAAAACAACCCTCCACCACCACGCTCTGTCTTCTACCCTTGAGCCTTTTCTGTATCCAAATGGCTAGTTCTCCCTGTATTCCATGAGATCTAATCTTGCTAACCAGTCTCCCATGAAGAACCTTGTCAAATGCCTTACTGAAGTCCATATAGATCACGTATGCAGCTCTGCCCTCATCAATCCACTTTGTTACTTCTTCAAAAATCCCAATCAAGTTTGTGAGGCATGATTTCCCACATCATGCCATGTTGACTATCCCTAATCAGTCCTTGCCTTTTCAAATACATGTACATCCTGTCCCTCAGGATTCCCTCCAATAACTTGCCCACCACCGATGTAAAGCTCACTGGTCTATAGTTGCCTGGCTTGTCCTTACCACCCTTCTTGAACAGTGGCACCACGTTAGCCAACCTCCAGTCTTCCGGCACCTCATCTGTGACTATCAATGATACAAATATCTCAACAAGAGACCCAGCACAAATGAATTTTACAGGACTGCAAAACATAAATTGGATCTCATCAGATTGACAGCTCATTTTTAGGTGTGTCTGGCATTGCTGTTGGCAAGCTCTCCTGCACCCTTTATCGAACTAGAGTTGATCTCCTGTCTTGATGTTAATGGCAGAGTAGGGTATTTACCAGGCCATGGAGAGTAGACATTGTGTTTGAGAACAATTCTGCTGCTACTGATGGTCCACAGTACCTCATGGATGACTAGTTTTGAGTTCTTAGGTTTGTTCAAAATCTATTACATTCAGCACGTGGGAGGTGCCACAGGGCGGCATGGTGGCTCAGTTAGTACTGGCTGGCACTGCTGCCTCACAGTGCCAGGGACCCAGGATTGATTCGCACCTCGGGCAACTATCTGTGTGGAGTTGCCACATTCTCTCAGTGTCTGCATGGGTTTCCTCGAAGTGCTCCGGTTTCGTCCCACAATCCAAAAATGTGCAGGTTAGGTGAATTGGCCATGCTAAATTGCCCACAGTGTTCAGGCATGTGTAGGTTAGGCACATTAGTCAGGGATACATGTAGAGCACTTAGGAATGGGTTTGGGTAGGATACTCTTCGGATGGTCGATGTGGACTTTTTGGACCAAAGGGCCTGTTTCCAAACTTTAGGGATCATAAAGCAGGGTATCCTCAATGTGAAGGCAAGTCTTTGTCTCCATACAGACTGTATGGTGGTCAATCCTACCAATGTTATCATAAACCTATGCATTTATCGCAGGTAGATTGATGAGGATGAAGACAAGAATGTTTTTCCCTCTTGCCTTTTTCCCTCAGCACCTGCTGCATGTTTAGTCATCAGTGATGACCATCAGAACTTGGCCACTTCAGTCAGGAGTGGTACTAAAGAGCCACTCCTTGTGGGTGATAGTGAAGTCCCCCACCCAGAGTATATCTGTGCTCAAGTCACACTTGATGCTCTCTCCAAGTTGTGTTCAATGAGATGGAGGATTAATTTGTTAGATGAGGCAAGGTAGAGATTGGGGAGTAAGTGGAGAGGCACAGTGGCAATCAGCTGGGGGCTTCCTTGCCCATATTTGATCTGATGCCATGAATTATTACGGTTTCCAAAAGATTCTCAGGACAAGTCCCTCCAGATAGTAAACCACAATGTTACCGTCTCTGATGATAGTCTTGATGATATCTCCAACATTGTCTATAAGATTTGATTCTTTCTGAATAATTATCTTGACTAGACTGTGAGACAATGTTGTGGTTGATAGCACCTTTTAGGAATGACCAGGAGACGCAGAGAATTCCTCAAGGTGATAAGCCTTTATTTGCAAACAAAAGCTGTGACTATCAGAGCAGCCAACCCTGAAAGCCTGCAAACAGTGAGAGTACTCTAATGTTTATGCTGTTCTAAAAGCCACAACCTATCCCTGTTATATTAGCATAACCAATCGTACTAAGCCTATATTATATCCCCTGCCCATAGTGTTAGGTGCACTAGTCAGAGGGAAATGGGTCTAGGCAGGTTACTCTTCGGAGGGTCGGTGTGGACTTGTTGGGCCGAAGGGCCTGTTTCCACACAGTAGGGAATCTAATCTCATCTAAATCTAATCAGACTCTGCCACAATTGTCTCCTGGATTGCTGCAGACCACCACGTTGTACTGTGGTCACCTTTCTTCACCTTTAGTCACCTGATAGGCCACAGTAACGCAAGGCTGACTTGAGCACGCAACCCAAAAGTTGCACTTATGCAACATCCCAAAATATATTACTTTGTAGTTATATATTCATATTTATCATAACAGCTGTCTTAATTAGATTTTTTTTTGAATAATACGTAGATATTAGTCTGAAGGAATTTGCAGGGTACACAGGATTGTGTGTGTGTGTGTATATGATATTTTCATTTCTGCTGCCTTGATCAATGTAGGAGTTGGCTGTCGGTTTATTTCCTTTTATCAGGCTTGGCGGTATTAGTAGCATTTACTCATCAGCTTGCTTGTTCCTTTGAGATTCAGCTACATTGGATCTGGAGTCACATGTAGGTCAGATCAGATGAGGATGGCAGATTTTCCTTCCTTAATGGGTGGACATCTGTGAACCAGATGGGTTTTTACAACAATCAACAATAGTTTTATAATCATTGTTTGAAGAGCTTTTTAAAAAGAATCCTATGTTTGTTTTTATTCTGTTCAATTACATCATTGCCCCAGAGCATTATTCTGGGTCTCTGGATTGTTAGTTCTGTGAAAATACAATTGCTCCATTGACTTCTCACCCCCAGGTTAGAACATAGAATATAGAACATAGAACATAGAACAGTACAGCACAGAACAGGCCCTTCAGTCCACGATGTTGTGCCGACCATTGATCCTCATGTATGCACCCTCAAATTTCTGTGACCAAACATCGAGGTTAATATCGAAAAATACCATAACAACTACACACTAGGATGATGGGTTTGTTCGCAGAACAGCTTAGGACCTGAATGGAGTGAGATTTATCATCTCCCCAAAATCGATGTAACAATGTCTATCATATTAGTGTAAAATGTAGTTGCTAAAATCCAATATGCTATCCCTTGTTGTCGACAAGAGACTTTCCTAGTTAGACCAGAAATTGTTTTTCTTTTACCACACTAGACCAAGTAAGCCTTGAAGTTTCCTACATTTACGGAGAATGGTGGTAGCAACTTTCATCAGGAGCAGCACCACAAACAACACAGTGAGCTTGTATACATATCTAACAGAGAAAAAGACATATTTTCTAATTGGCTGATGACTGTCAACCAAATAGATTCTATTTTCTGAAGCAAAAACAGAAATTGCTGGAAAAGCTCAGCAGGTGTGCCAGCACCAGTGCAGAGAAATCAAAATTAACGTTTTGGGTCCAGTGACCCTTCCTCACTGGACCTGAAAGTTAACTCTGTTTTCTCTCTCAAGATGCTGCCAGATGCAAAGGGATTTTTCAGCAATTTCTGTTTTTGTTTCTGAGTTACAGCATCCAGAGTTCTTTCCGCTTTTAATTAGCTTTTATTTTCTCCTGCTTTTCATATCTTGCAAGAAAATTACAAAGTAAATTTAACATTGTTTTAACATCACCCTGATTTTTTTTGTCTAGCTTGTCCTGAAGTCACCAGGTTAAACCTTAACAGCCAATGTCTCCTGCCTTCTCGCTGACTCGGGTGAAGCCCTCCTCCATTAGCAGCACATATTGTCCAATAGACATATTTTCTTTCAGATTTCGAGCAACCACAATATTGTGCAGTATCATGTCACTCAATCTGCCTTATTCTGTCTAGTTTGCATTTCAAGTGCATTTACATTTAGAAACTGTACCTCTCAATTCCAGCAGCTTTCCATCTTGAAATCTGAGACTGCTGTCTTTCTCAAGTCTGTTTGTACCAGTCTGTATAGGTTTTAGGGCAAATTTCAAATGAATTTGATATGGCAGCAAGAAAACAATGAAAAATGAAGACCTGATCTCAAGCTCTATCTAAAAGCAGCAATCACTCAAAATGATATTTTTGCTGGGTAAGGTATAAAAATAATTGCTGTCTCTGAAAAGGAATTTCTTCACAAAACCCTACTTGATGACATTTGACTTTTTTTTCCATGCTGTTTGATATTAACAATAATGACTCTGACCCTCAATGTTCAGTTCTGCTCTCTGTCTTTTTGATTGACATGAACTCAAAACAAAGGGGAGAGGTCAGTGGTTTAAGCAAAGAGTCTACCGCATCAATCTCTGTTGCAAAAGCTCAAAGCCTTTGACATGCACTGTCCAAGAAAAGAACATTTCCTTTCATAAATGGTCTTTTCACTGGTTTTATTTTATTCGTGAGAAAACATGTAATTAAACGTAGTATGCATAACCATCTGTGAGAAACAATCATTATGAACTGCAGCAAGGAGAAAGGATAAGAGGGACTGGAGAAATGCGACTTAAAAATAAAAGGCCATGTATTATCCATGTTGATAACCTAAGACTTATATAGCTTTCAAAATGTAAAACCTAAACCCGTCTTCACTTTCATAGTTATATATGCATTACATAGAGTTTTACAGCACAGAAACTAATCATTCAGCACAACTGCTGATGCTTACGTTCCACATGAACCTCTAATCATCTTATTTTGTATGCTTGAGCGAATATGGTTAAATTTATATAGCAGTTAAGAATTTACATCATTCATTGCCAGATGCAGCAAGATCAGATAACCAGTATTGGGTTTGGTTCTCATTTGGGAAAACTGCTCACACTTTGGTGAGCATTTTGAAGTGCAACATGGCACCTTTTTCTCTCCTGCAGTCTGTCCTTTTAAGCTCCTCTGTCCTGCCCCTTCTATCCTCATGTTCAAGACCAAGTGCAAAAGAGTTCATGGACTTAATCGTCACAAAGATTGAAACCTTCATTCAACTAGCTGTACAGTTTACTTCCTCTCCCCTTACCCACCAAATCAATATTCCCTAAAGCTCTCCCCTGAATTTGCAGATTTTTCCAAGGTCTCTCCTATCTCCTTTCATGTTAAGTCTGAACTCATTGAATATTAAGCAGTGATGCATCTACACTAGTCAAAAAGTCTTCTATAATTAGATTAGATTACCAACAGTGTGGAAACAGGCCCTTTGGCCCAACAGGTCCACACCAACCCGCCGAAGCACAACCCACCCAGATCCATTCTCCAACATTTACCCCTTCACGTTACACTACGGACAATTTAGCATGGCCAATTCACCTAACCTGCACATTTTTGAATTGTGGGAAGAAACAGGAGCAAATCCACGCAGACACGGGGAGAATGTGCAAACTCCACACAGTCAGTCACCTGAGGCAGGAATTGAACCCGGGTCTCTGGTGCTGTGAGGCAGCAGTGCTAACCACTGTGTCATCGTGCTACCCATCTAATAGGCTGGCTCTGCCAACCTGTACCATTACTCTTGGCTAAATTAGATTAGATTAGATTACTTTAGATTAGATTAGATTACTTACAGTGTGGAAACAGGCCCTTCGGCCCAACAAGCCCACACCGACCCGCCGAAGCGCAACCCACTCATAACCCTACATTTACCCCTTACCTAACACTACGGGCAATTTAGCATGGCCAATTCACCTGACCTGCACATCTTTGGACTGTGGGAGGAAACCGGAGCACCCGGAGGAAACCCATGCAGACACGGGGAGAACGTGCAAACTCCACACAGTCGCCTGAGGCGGGAATTGAACCCGGGTCTCTGGCGCTGTGAGGCAGCAGTGCTAACCACTGTGTCACCGTGCCGCCCAAATGTTGACCCTATGTGCTCCCCTACTTTTAAAGAAGAACCCACAGTTCCATTGTATATCTCAGACACATCATGACACATTGCTAGGACATGCAGGATTTGAGTCCAGCCCTGTTGGCTCAGACATTGACACAGTACAACTGCATCACATGATCCCATTATATGTCTCAGATCCTTAAGCTTTAGTGGCAGTTTATTGACCACATAGTGTCCCCAGTAGAACTCCTTGCTCAGCACTTAGCTGCTGAAGTGGCAGAAAGAGGTTATCTCTTCAAGGCCAACTCCCACAATTATTTGCCCTACTTGACACATTCCTTGCCATCTCCAGGGAGAGTCCAAAGTTTCCAAACTCTTAACAACCAATAAATTTGAAGTGCAATCAATAATGTTGCAAAAGCAACTGTCCAAAACATTGCAAATGATACAGATTTTTGTGTGGAACCTGGGGTAGTCCTGCTAAAACTGGTACTACAACCTGCTACTTGTGCAACTTTACATTACAAACTATTCTCAGTGGCCTGGGCAGTGTTTATGTCTTAGCCAATTAAAATAACTAGGTACTCACAATATTGCTCTTCATGGAATCTTTGCTATTGCCTTTCTTTGCATGACATCAGTCCCTGGAGTTCAGAAGTTCATTAACTTTTTTTAAAGTGCTCTGTGATGCCCTGAGGTTGTGAAAAGCACTACATAAATGCAATTTCTTCCTTTATTTCGCAGTTACAGCACATTTGTTTATGCCGGAGAAATTAAACTTAACTATCCATATCTCTTCCACATTAAGATTCTACCATCTCCAAAGGTGGAAACTGTTACAACAGACCAGTACAGAGAATATTTTTTACTTACAATTCAAAACACGTTTTTGCAATATTGCTAATACAGCCAAAAAAGCAGTTGTAACTTAAGAGTGGGAAAGGAATTGAATAAATGGAGACAGTGGTCAGTGAGAGAGAGAGGGTATGCTAGGAAAAACTTATACAAATAAGCATTCACCAGCAATTTCTGTTTTCCACACAATTCTGTTTCCTGGGGCTTTGGGTGTGGGGTAATGAACACAAAAAGACGTTTCATGCTTGTTTGTTAAATTTGCTCCCAGCACAGCCAACCCATTTTTAACTATCTATACTTCCAGTTAGCACCCATTCGACATTTATATCTCTCCTGGCTTATGATCCTTTTGTCTGCTTTTCCTTTGTTTGTCTCTGGGCACTATCTCCATATACAGAGGAACCTCGATTATCCGAACATCGAGGGTGTGGAGTATTTTGTTCAGATAATTAAATGTTCAGATCGTCAAATGCTCAGATAACGCAGTACAGCAATGAGTTCAGAAATGTGGGCAATGTAACGTTTGTGACTAATTCTTCGTTGACTGTTATAGATGGTGGTGGTGCCTTTTCTTAAAGAGAATGTTTCAAAGTGGTTGAACAGTCAGAGGTGTTTAACAGTTGATCATATATATTTTGCAGGTCTGACTAGTTCTCTCTTTGAGGGACATCAGTGAACCAATCTGGTTTCTGCAAAACAAAACATTGTCATTATTCATTGAATTCTATTTTGAAACATGCTGTAGTGAGGCTTGCACTGAAAATCCTTCAGCAGTTACTCCAGCCCTGGAATCCCATTACAGTACCATATCCCTTCATTATTGTGACTGTCATTACAACTTAGCATTCATCAAATCTGTGCCACATGCTTAAAATGCTAACTCTTTTCTTCCACAGTATTTTTGTTACAATTATTTATTATGAGCCAATGCTGTTACTTAGTCTGTTTAACAAATGTTGCCATTCCTCACGAAACCTGCTACATTGCACATCCAAAGGTCAGAGCAGTCCCAGTGATGTATGATAACACACGTTCAGTATTCTGCATGATTTTATAAAAGCAATAACCGAATCAGCACAAGAATTTATTTATATTTATTATTCATGTGAATTAATGTTGAATAGTTCTGGCTCACTTAGATTGATGGGCTGTCCTTTCAATAGCTCTAGGTCTCAATATTTATTTAATTGCACTGGCTTTCTTATCTTGCAAGAACTAAGTGTACATTTGTGTCTTTATTTCTGATAACACATTTGACTCAGCCTCAGTTCTAACCATGGGTGAGCAGAAAGGTCAAGTGTCACCATTGTCACTTCCTGCCTCCAACGACTGCGGGCCTTAGCACAGACATGATGAGGGATCTTCTTGGCCTGGCATAGCGGCCTCCTGTAGTGGCCCCGTGGCTTAATGTAGCATCCTCCCGGCCTGGCATAGCAATCACTTCCACTCCCACCCCCCCAACCCGACATGGTGTCCTCTTGGCCAGTGTGCTGCTCTTCTGGTGGCATGAGGCAGTCTCTCGGCCTGGCATGGCTGTAGTCTGGTCTCCTAGTCTTGAGGTGATTCCAGAGCAATCTCCCAGCCTCATGAACCTTAAAGTGAAACCTGGTAGAGACTGGAGCTAGATGCTAGCCCAGTCTGGGCTGGAAGACAGTTATCCTGAAATTTTACTTCTGCAATGCTAGACTTTTTATTTCTCTATTTTCTAAGATTTTGTAACTGAAGAAGCTATACTAGGTACCTTTATACCTAAGATGGCACTGTAAACGGTGACATACCAACCTTTCACTGTACACATTTGAGTACATGTGACAATAAAGCTAATTCAATTCAATTATCCATTACATTGACTCGCAAAAAGAAAGCCCACACTCCAACAGTGCTGTCCTGGGATGGTGCTGCACTGTTGGAAATGCTGTCTACAGATGAAACATTAAATAAAAATACCATCTCATGTAGACAAAAATATCCCATGGCGTTTTTTCATAGAATAGCAAGGTTGTTGTACCTGGTGTCCAGGACAATATTTATCTCTTCAATTAACATCACAAAGATATTTTATCTGGTAATTATGATATTGCTCTGAGCCCTGGGGACTGAGATGATTAGGCTTCAATGGCCACCACCATCTGAAAGAACTGCAAGTGTTGGAAATCTGAAACAAATTGCTGGAGGAACTCAGCAGGTCTGGCAGCATCTGTGGGGAGAAAGTAGAGCCAACATATTGGACCTAAAATGTTGACTCTGCTTTCTTTCCACAGATGTTCCGTTGTACAAGGTTTTGACCAGTTAGTGAACAGTATTCTCTCAATTTCCATTGAGCTCAGTTTTACCACAGTTCCATGATGATCCAGTTGGTCAAATAATACTTTGTCATCAAGAGCAGTCCTGCTCACCTCATGTCTGGAATTTGACTCTTTTTCCACATTTGAAACAAGCCTGTTATGAAGTCAACAGCTGACTGATCCAGATGGAACCCAAACTGACCTTTGGCGAACAGTTTATTTCTGAATATCATTGCACAACTTGACTCAGGGAAATCAGATTAACAATCATTTATTTCATGTGTAGGCAGGGAAATCCAATCTTATCACCATGAAGTGTAAAAATAACTCTGGTCTCTTACAGTCAGCTCTAACCATTACAGCGCATACATTTAAAATTCCCACACTTCTCTTTCCAAGTGTCTTGCATTGTCTGCTGTTTTCCCACAGTTTTTCTCAGGCGTTGTCTGTATTTATCACATGGTCATCATTGTCCTGCTGATATTGTGGCTTCTATGCTTCCTGTATGTCTCATTCTTTATCTATTCTTTGTATGTCTGTTGTTTGCACCTGCATTACTATCACTGACAATACTACTAAAGCTTTAACCATTAACTGGCTTAACCTTTTCGGATCCCCCAGTTAGGCCCTTGGCGCAGCCCAAGTTAGGCAACCTAATGGTAGCATTTTTTTCTTTAAACTCCTCTGCCCTCAGGTACTCATCAGGTATCAAATTTAGGGTTGCAGAGGTACTTAGTTATTCCATCTGTACAGATTGGCTCCATAATATCGACCTGGTGTATGCAGTCTGACACCATATTCTCCAATCCATGCACTCTTTGCCAGCTCTTGTGTGTCAGTGAACCAAATCAGCTGGATTGACAATCAATACCTACTGGGCAACAACAAAAGCATGGGAGATGATCCTAATCCATGGCTATATCGACATATCCAATTTCTAATTCCTCAAGTTCCACCAAATGGTTTGTTTGCAGACATTTTTTGTTCTCACTGGGCATTATCTTGAATGCCTTCAAGTTTTTCAGGCAATAATGGGATTACATTGGAGAACTGGGTCAGATACTGTCCATAATATGTCTCATATATATTTCCACTGGTTCCACCTTTCACCCTTGCAGGTATCTGTCGGTTCAAACATAACACATGGCTGATTTTAGGACAGGATTGATTTTTCTTGAACTGGTGCATACCTAAGCATACAACATTGCAGTCCATATAGCTTCCATTGTACAGTTGACTGTTGCATAAATCTGCATCATGCTTCTTTGATCGTATGTAGATGTGGAGGTGCCAGTGTTGGGCTGGGGTGGACAAGGTCAAAAGTCACACAACACCATGGTATAGTTCAACAGATTTATTTGAAATCATAAGCTTTTGGAGCACAGTGCCTTTGTCAGGTGAAGTGAAGACAGTACCCAGGCCTTATAATAAGGGAAATCAAAAGATCATATAAATGGTGTGAGTGGAGTGTCGAGAGGCCAAATGATAGGCCTCTGCAGGTGATCAAGAGTCACAGATGGTGTGAATAGAGTGTCAACAGCTGAATAACAATTGATTTATAATCTGATTAATTGAGAAAGAGAGATAAAGTCTGGACCCGGGTGCTCTCTTCACTTGTCCTGACAAAGGGGCAGCACTCCAAAAACTTGTGATTTCAAATAAACCTGTAGGACTACAACCTGGTTTTGTGTGACTTTTGACCACACATAGACATGGACCAAGGGGATTACCAAGGGGACTTCTGCAGTGCATCGACCTAACATTCTGCTTATTATATTGCATCTGATCCCATGTTCCTGCCAAGCTGTACAATGCTGCTCCGAGGTTCCTTCAGGGTTCTGTGCACACCAGTCGAATTGCCAATACACTGGGGATGTAAATGCCACACACAGACCTTAGGAGCTGTGCACTGGGAAAATGAAATTAACACCCATATTGGTTCTAACTGCATACTGTTTGTATATTATGATAACTCACAATTAATTGATTTGATTTATTATTGTCACATATGCCGAGATACACTGAAAAGTTTTGTAATAGCATTCCTACATTATAACTTCCCCCTCATTACCCCAATATTCTTGATTCTGTCTGGTGTTTCAGTGGATGCTGACCGGAATGAATGAGATTGCCAGAAAAAGCCAATGAACATGTTTTTATCCATTGCACATTCCGCATCAGTTGTATACGCATAGGTTAAGCGTCAGTGCTAACCAGCCAGTCATGTCTACGAGCTATCTAGAGGGTTAGAATATGCCTCAGATTTTGTGTTGCCTGCTCAAATATTCATGGTACTGCAGACATCCTTTCTGACCGCATCATTTGAGATGTTTTGCTGCAGTCTGAGTAATTTATTAATGGTCCAGGCATGACTCTCCAGTGCTGCGCCCAATCTCTGAATTACTTGTCTCAGGTCTTGATCTATCCTGAGAAGCGTAGCCCAGACCCTTTCTCCTTTTCCAAGAGTTCCTTCAATTGAGAAAATAAGTCTGAAACTTTCAGTTGACTTTTGCCAAATCAATTAAATTGACTTTTTAGTTGAGACATAAGACCAGAAGAAATGGGACTAGGAGTAGGATATTGAGCCTGTTGTGCCATTTAGTAGGATTATGGCTGATCTGAAATTCCTCAGATCCACTTTCCTGCCCTTTACCCTTAACCCTCCATTACCCTACTCCGCAAGAATCTATCCACCTCAACCTTAAATATACACAAGGAACTGGTTGGAGGTTTGCTTGCTGAGCTCAGTGAGCAAACCTATATCCAGAACCTCAACCTGAGCTACAAATTTTCTCAAAACTTACATACACAAGGAAATTACCCCCCAAAGCTCTCTGTGGCCCGGACTTCCAAAGGCTCACGATTTTCTGAGAGAAGCAATTCCTCTTCATCTCAATCTTAATTTCACAATAAATAGGTGCCAACTAATGTCCTCTGGTTCAAAACTCTCCAATTTAATCCTCAGTGTTTACAGTGTCAAGCCCGTTCAGAATCCCATATGTTTCAATTCCTCATTTTTGTAAATTCCGATGAGTAGACTCCCAACCTGTTTAGCCTTTGCTCATAAGAGAATTCCAGGGATAATCCTAGTGAACTTTCTCTGAATTCCCTGAAATGAAATAGTATATTTTAAAATAATGGAACCAAAAGTGTTCACAGTGCTCCAGATGTGGTTTCACCAGTACCTTGTACAGTTGTCATAAGACTTCCTATACTCCAACTGCCTTGAGATAAAAGTCAATCTCCTATTAGCCTTTTTGACTATGTGCTAGCTTTCTGTGTTTCTTGCACAAATACCCCAAAGTCCCTTTGTGTTGCAGCTATCTGTAATTTCTTAACATTTAAATAATATTCTGTTCTTCTGTTCTCCATTCTGAGACCATGAAAAACATAAATGTCTTTGTGTGAAGGACGGGCTGATTGGAGGAGCAGGCAAGTGAATATGAGAGAGAAAGAGAGAAAGAGAGAAAGAGAGAGAGAGACAGAGAGAGAGAGATGGAGGGATAAAGGAGGGGCACATGGGAAGATAACAGTTCCTCCATCTCCTATCCAACACAAAACTGTCTTCATTTTGGTCAGAAAATCCAGCGATAACATTTTTGGAGTTAATTATTAAGCCACGATTTCTTTTGAAAAAGCAAGCAAGATGTGTCAATAGTTAAACTTCAAAAGTATGTTACAAAGTAAATCTATTAAAGTAAGGGGACAAAAGTGTTGACTGGTCAGAATTATAATTTACATAACATCTTATCATGTCAAAGTTAGCCATGCTGGAGTTCAAAGTTCATTGAATCGTTGGCAATTTAATAACAAGGGCAACAATAGCGAGGAGTTTTACCTTATCGTTAATTTAGAAAAGAAAATTCCAAGATATTTCACAAATGTATGAACAGATAAGAACAACATTACAAATCCAAATATGCTGATAGTCTGAGGTGATCTCAGGAAGCAACATTTTTGATATTTAAACAAAAATTTCCAAAACCCTTCAAATTTCAGAACGATTGCCTTGACTCAAAGATCATTTATTTTTAACAATGAATAAGTAAGACAGGAAGGTGAAACAGACCTGTCACAGAGTCATAGAGACGTACAGCACAAAACAGACCTTTCGGCCAACTCGTCCATGCTGACCAGATATCCCAACCTCATCTAGTTCCATTTGCCAGCACTTGGCCCATATCCCTCCAAACCCTTCCTATTCATATACCCATCCAGATGCCTCTTAAATGTTGTAATTGTACCAGCCTCCACTACTTCCTCTGGTAGCCCATTCCATACACTCACCACTCTCTGCGTGAAAAAGTTGCTGCTTGGGTCCCTTTTATATCTTTCCCCTCTCACCCTAAACCTATGCCCTCTAGTTCTGGATGCACCACCTTTGGGAAAAGACTTTGTCTATTTATCCTCTCCATGTCCCTCACGGTTTATAAAACCTCTATAAGGTCACACCTCAGCCTCCAAACCTCCAGGGAAAACAACCCGAGCCTATTCAACCACTCCTTATAGCTCAAATCCTCCAACATTCTTGTAAATCTTTTCTAACCCCTTTCAAGTTTCACAATATCCTCCCAACAGGAAGGAGACCAGAAATGCACACAATATTCCAACAGTGGCCTAACCAATGTCTTGTAAAGCCGCAACATGACCTCCCAACTCTTGTACTCAAGACTCTGACCAATAAAGGAAACCATACCAAATGCCTTCCTCACTATCCGATCGACCTGCGACTACTTTCAAGGAACTATGAACGTGTACTCCAAGGTCACTTTGTTTAGCAATACTCCCTAGGACCTTATCACTAAGCGTATAAGTCCTGCTAAGGTTTGCTTTCCCAAAATGCAGCACTCAAAGTTATCTAAATTAAACTCCACCTGCCACTTCTCAGCCCATTGGCCCACTTGATCAAGATCTATACCTCCTATGGTCACATCCAAATCATTTATATAAATGACGAAAAGTAGTGGACCCAGCACTGATCTTTGTGGCACTCCACTGGTCACAGATCCCCAGTCTGAAAAACAACCCTCCCTCCACCACCACCCTCTGTCTTCTACCTTCATGCCAGTTCTGTATCCAGTTTCTAGTTTTCCCTGCATTCTGTGAGATCTAACCTTGCTAACCAGTCTCCCATGGGGAACCTTGTTAAACACCTTAGTAAAGTACATATAGATCACTTTCACCACTCTGCCCTCATCAATCCTCTTTGTTACTTCCTCAAAAACTCAATCAAGTTCACAAGACATGATTTCCCACACACAAAGCCATGTTGACTATCCCTAATCAGTCCTTGCCTTTCCAAAGATGTGTAAATCCTATCCCTCAGGATTCCCTCCAACAACTTGCCCACCACTGACGTCAGGCTCACCAGTCTATAGTTCCCTGGCTTGTCCCTACCACTCTCTTAAACAGTGGCATTATGATAGCCAACCTCCAGTCTTCCAGCACCTCACCTGTGACTATTGATGATACAAATATCTCAGCAAGGGGCCCAGCAATTATTGCGCTAGTTTCCCACAGAGTTCGAGGGTACACCTGATCAGGTACTGGGGATTTATCCACATCTATGCATTTCAAGACATC
This sequence comes from Chiloscyllium plagiosum, assembly GCF_037043375.1. Lineage (NCBI taxonomy): Eukaryota > Metazoa > Chordata > Chondrichthyes > Orectolobiformes > Hemiscylliidae > Chiloscyllium > Chiloscyllium plagiosum. The sequence continues at coordinate 136,643,305 of NW_028270140.1, forward strand.
CGGCACTTCTTTCTCTGTAATATAGATATTTTTCAAAATGTCACCATCTATTTCCTTACCTTCTATAACTTCCATGTCCTTCTGCACAGTAAACACTGATGCAAAATACTCATTTAGTGTCTCCGCCAGCTCCTGTGGCTCCACACAAAGGCTGCCTTGCAGACCTTTGAGGGGCCCTCTTCTCTCCCTAGTTACCCTTTTGTCCTTAATGCATTTGTAAAAACCCTGTTGGACAACTAATTTAAACGTATCGATTATTCTGTCCAATAAGTAAGTGACTTCCTTGAAAGGTTCAAGTGCATTCGTCACACATGACCAACTCTTCACAAAGCCTGCCCTCTTTTAATTATTTGGTGTGTGCATTGTCACAAAGCAAGGAATTGCCTTGTCATTGGCTAAATGGAGTTCTTTTAAATCAGCCTTCAAGTTAAATTAGGGGTCAATCTTCAACAGTGTGATTCATTGGTCTCGACCGCAACAATAGCCCGGATAGTCTTGGCAACTGATGTTAAGTGGCTACACAAAAGTTTAAAAAGCCCACTACCACTGGGCAGATCAAAGCCTCACTAACCTTTTTTTGGATGGGTTGGAACATCCATAGATCCTCTGTCTCTCTGCTTCGGATAATCTAAATCGGGGCTTCCCTACTCTGGATGGTGACCTGAGTTTGAGAGATGAGCTATCGGGGCCTCAAGCTCTGAGATAGCAACAGCTGTCGTGAAGCTCCCACTGATTTTTGACAGCTCTGAGACCCCTTCAGACCTTTCTCGGTTGGTTGGGGTGACCTAATAGACTGCCCTCTAAGACATAATTCCTGCTGTTGGAGAGAAAACTATGAATATGTCTTAAGCCAGGAATTCAGAGACAAGTAATTGCCCTCTCTGTCCCAAATTACTATCCAACTACGTGGCACAAGTGAGGAGTGCAGTGGAATATTCTTCACTTGCCTACATGAATGCAAAACCAACAATACTCAAGAAGCTTGACGCTATCCAGGACAAAGTAACCCATTTGATTGGCACCCATTTTTTTTTATTCATTCATGGTATGTGGGCATCGCTGGCTAATCCAGCATTTATTGCCCATCCCTAATTGTCTAGAGCACAGTTATGAGTCAACCACATTGCTGTGGGTCTGGAGTCACATGTAGGCCAGAACAGCTAAAAATAGAATAGAATGGAATCCCTACTTTGTGGAAACAGGCCATTTTGGCCCAACAAGTCCACTCCAACCCTTCGCAGAGTAACCCACCCAGACCCATTCCCCTACCTTGATTACTCTACATTTAACCCTGACTAATGTACCTAACCAACACATCCCTGAGCACTATGGGCAACTTAGCATGGCCAATTAATCTAACCTGCACATCTTTGGATTGTGGGAGGAAATTGGAGGACCCGGAGTAAACCTACATAGACACTGGGAGAATGTGCAAACTCCACGACAGCAGTTTCCCACCCTAAAGGACATTGGTGAACCAGATGGGTTTTTCCAAAAATCAATTCACAATAGACTTTTAATTACAGGTTAGTATTGAATTCATGTTCCATCATCTGTCATAGCAGGACTTGAATCCAGGTCCCCAGAACGTTACTCGAGTCGCGAGGTTAACAGTCCAGCAATAATGCCACTAGGCCACACCTCCTCATGCACTACATTTGGCATTTATTCCCTTAGTCACAAATGCACAGTGGCAACAGTGTGTACTATCGACAAGACACTCCACAGTAACTCATCATGGCTCCTTCAAGGGAACCTTGCGAATCCACAATCTCTTGCACCTAGAAGGACAAGGACAGCAGATACAAGGAACACCACCATCAACATCTTCTTCTCCAAGCCATTAACCATTCTGACTCGGGAATATATATCACTGTTCCTTCACTGTCACTGGATCAAAATCCTGAAGCTCCTTCCTAACACCACTGTGGACTGCAGTGGTTTAAGAAGGTGGCACAATAAGGAACAGGCAATGAATGTATAACTAGTGACAGTCACATCCTATGAATTAGTTAAACAAGTTGGGAAAGAACTACTTATGCTGAAAACCTGAAACAAAAACAGAAAATGCTGGAGAAATTCTGCAGGTCTGGCAGCATCAGTGGACAGAAAATACAGTCAACATTGCAGGTCCAGCAACCCTTCTTCAGAACCAGTAGTAACTACAAAAAGATGATATATATGCTAAAGGTGGGGGCGATGGTTGTCAGAGGGAGAGTGAAGGAAATAGGTGATAAGTGGAGCCAAAATGCCCAGCATTAGAGAAAGACAGTAAGGCAGATAAAAGGATTGATAATGGTAAGCCAGGGACAAAGAAGCACTGCTAATGCTGGCCAGAAGTAGGTGAAATAGGGTGGTTGTGTTGAAAGCAGCCCATGTGATGACAGGGCCTGGGGTGTGGGTGGGTAAAAGACATCAAACATGTTCAGGCGTTAAAATTATTAATTTCAATGTTAAGTCCTGAAGGTTGCAGTAGAAAATGTTCATGGCATGGTGGCTCAGTGGTTAGCACTGCTCCCTCACAGCGCCAGGGATCTGGGTTCAACTCCAGCATCAGACAACTGTCGATGTTGAGTTTGCACATTCTCCCTGGGTGTGCTCCGGTTTCCTCCCACAGTCCAAATATGTGCAGGTTAGGTGAATTGGCCATGCCAAATTGTCCCATAGCCTTCAGAAATGTTTAAATTAGGTGCATTATTAGTCAGGGGAAATGTAGACTAATATAGTAGGGGAAAGGGCTTGGGTGGGATACTCTTCGGAGGGTTGGTGTGGACTTGTTGGGCCGAAGGATGTGTTTCCACACTGTAGAGACTATTAAAAAAAAATGAGATGCTGTTCTTTCAGCTTGCAGTGAGCTTTGCTGGAGCACTGCAGCAAGCCTGTGACAGAGATGTTACTCGGGGAAATCAGTGTGTTGAGGTGGCAGGCAACTGGAAGCTCAGGGTCACTTATACCGACAGAACATAAGTGATCCACAAAGGACTCACCAAGTCTGTGTTACATCACCTTAACGTTCAGAAGACCACATTGTGAGTAGTGAATACAGTAGACTAGATTGAGTGCAGTGCAGGTAAATCACTTCTTCATCTGGAAGGTGTGCCTGGGCCATTGGATAATGAGGAGGGAGGAGGTGCACCTTCTGTGAATGCATGGGAGGGTACTGATGGACTGTGGTGGGAGGGGGGTGTTGGGAGTGAATGAGGAGTGGACCAGAGGGAGCGGTCCCAGGAAAGGCTGACAAGGGAGGGGAGGGGAGGGGAGTATATGCCTGGTGGTGACATCTGCTGGAGGTTGCACAAATGGTGGCAGATGATTCTTTGGATGTGGAGGTTGGTGGGATGGTAGATGACAAAGGGGATCCTATTATTGTTGTGGGAGGGAAGAAAAAGCTCAAAAATGGGCTGGATACAGCTGTGGGCCCTGGCAACCATGGTGGTGGGGAATCCTCAGTCCAGGAAAAAGGTGGAAATATTTGAGGTCTCCTGCAGCATCACTGGAACATGATGTGATGAAGATGGAGAAACAGGGAGAATGGGATGGACTCCTTCCAGGAAGCAGGGTGTGAGGATGTATAGTCCAGGTAACTGTAGGAGTCAGGGGGTTTGCAGTGAAATTTGGTGGCCAGCCTATCACCAGAAATGGAAACAGAGATATCAATGAAGGGAAGGGAGGAGTCAGAGAAAGAATTGTGGCTGGATGCCCAGGTAGGACTGGATAAAGGAATGTTTCACGTACCCCACGAAGAGACAGACACACTGGGGCCAATGCGGGTACCCTACCCACTCCTCTGACCTGAAGAAAGTGAGAGCAGTTGCTCAGTATGAGGACGAGCTCGGTCAGGCAGAGGAATGTGGTGAAGGATGGGGACGGTTCAGGCCTTTATTCCAGGAAGAAATGGAGAACCGCAAGTCTATCCTGGTCGGGGATGGACATGCAAAGGACTTGTAAACTAATGACTTTTGTTGAATATAAAACATTTAGTGTCAGGGACTGGAACAGATAATAAATATCTGGCAAGAGGCTGAAGTTATGAGAAGTGATGGAGACAGAGTTGGGGAGAAGGTTCCAGAGAGGCATGGGTACCTCTGAGTTGTTGCAGCTTGTGTTCCTTTATTAGATTAGATTAGATTAGATTACTTACAGTGTGGAAACAGGCCCTTCGGCCAACAAGTCCACACCGACCCGCCGAAGCACAACCCACTCAGACCCATTCCCCTACATCCACCCCTTCACCTAACACTACGGGCAATTTAGCATGGCCAATTCACCTAACCTGCACATTTTTGGATTGTGGGAGGCAACCGGAGCACCCGGAGGAAACCCACGCAGACACGGGGAGAATGTGCAAACTCCACACAGAGAGTCGCCTGAGGCGGGAATGAACCCGGATCTCTGGCGCTGTGAGGCAGCAGTGCTAACCACTGTGCCACCGTGCCATCCACTCCTGAAAGGAATTAGAAAATGGGGGGGGGGCAGGGTGCAGGGCACCTCTAAGCCAGCATGAGATGGTGCCAATGGAGAGAGAAGTTGAGAGTGTGCCTGAGGCAATGCATGGCACTGAGTGTGGACCTCAGGACGCGGCAGGGGGAGGACTGAACCTGCGATCCTGGATTCAAACCATGGAGGATGAAATATTAGTTGGAATCCAGTTGGGATGAGTCTGAGCTGGAGGCAGTCACTGAGGGATAAGATGGGCCGTGGAAGTGAGTTTTGGCAAATACCTTGTCAAACACCAGGAGTGAGAATGACAGAAATGATAGTGAACGAATGGAAATCCTGTCAGAGAGAGCAGCAGAACTTCTTCAAAGTTGGCACACTTGGAAGAGGTGTCACCATGAGTTAAACATGAAAATAAAACATAGAAAAGCAGGTGATTGTGGGGTAGAAAGTGAGGAGCGGGAGACCCTGTTGGGATTGTGGGAGGGAAAAGTAGAGGTGAGGGGAAACATGAGGGGAAATGGGTTAGACACAGCAGATAACCCTGTCAAAAACTCTTCGGGACCCTGCAGCCTTCAGGATTCAATAGCCAGCAGAATAAATTTACAGCCTGAACACCTTCTTCCATGTCCTCTATTCACTCCCCTACCTCAGGCCCTGTCATCACATGGGCTGGTTCAGCACAGCCAACCCATTTTTACCTACTTATGGTCCCCATTACCAGCTTTTCTTTCTCCCAGGCTTACCATTATCCATCTGTTTATCTGTCTAACTGTATTTCCCTCTCTCTCTGAGCTCCGTATCCACAAATCACTCACTCCCTTATTCCCCAGCCCTACCTTCAGCATATGTACCACCTTTTCCTAGCCACTACTAAGTCTGAAGAAGAGTCATTGGACCTGAAATGTTAACTCTGCTTTCTCTCTACAGATGCTGCCAGACCTACTGAGTTTCTCCAGCAATTTTTGCTTTTGTGTTAAAAATGTCTATTTTCTTTTGTTAAGACCCTACTTTTTCACCTGCAACTTAGTACCCAGGAGATGACAGGGGAGTGATGAAGGAGGAAAGATGGGAGGAAGCAAGATGGACATAGGAATGTGAGGAGGGGGAGTTGGGTGATGCAGAAATGTTAAGCATCTCCAAGACACAAGTTATGAGTGTGAAGGTATACTCCCGTTTTCCTGGATGAGTGCAGCTTGATACCATCCAGGACAATGCAGCCCATTTGATTGGCATCACATCCACAAGCATCCACTCCTTCCATCACTGATGCTCAGTAGCAGCAGTGTGCACTATCTACAAGATGCAATACAGAAATTTACCAAGGGTCCTTAGACAGTACGTTCCAACCCATGACTACTTCCATCTAGAAGGACAAGGGCAGCAGGTACAGGGGAACACCCTTACCTGCAAGTTCCCCTCCAAGCACTTATCTTCTTGACTTGGAAATATATCACTGTTCCTTCACTGTCACTGGTTCAAAATTTTGAAATTCGATCCATAAGAGTGTTGTGGATCTAACTGCAGCCTGTGGACTACAGCAGGTCAAGAAGGCAGCTCTAGAGCAACCTTCTCCAGAGCAACATGGGGGCAGGCAATAAGTCAAAGGCTGCCAGGGATGCCCATGAGCCATAAATGAATAAAAAGAGGATGTTTGTTCAGATGTCGGACTAGGTTGGGTTGGGATATCTAGTCAGCCTGGACGGGTTGGACCGAAGGGTCTGTTTCCATGCTGTACATCTCTATGACTCTATGTCCTTTGAAAGATGAAAGAGATACATTTTAAGAAGTCTCTTAAAGAAAGAAAGTGATGTAGAGAGGTGGTGAGGTTAGGGAGGGAATACAAGTGCTGGGATCTAAGGCAACTGAAAGTACAGCCACTAACAGTGAAGCATTAATATTTGGGAATTTACAAGAGGCCTAAATGAGAGGAGCACAGATACGGACAAATAACAAAACTACAAGGGCGTAGTGCAACAAAATGCATCCTCCCTGGAACATTTTGAAGCAATTTTTCTCTCCTCTCAATCTGGAAGCTACTCAGATATAATACATGCAAATTTTGCTCTGTTCAATACAACTTAAAATTGCCTGTATCTCCAGTTTAGGTGATGCACAGCCAATTATAAAATTAATGCCGTGTAGACATTTTCCGAAACAGAAGCTGAAAACTAGATGCTGTTTTATGATGGGTTCTTTTGCACAACAAAAATCTAATTACCTTTGCCTTAAAAATATTTAATGGCCCTCCCTGCACTGCCTTCTGAGGCAGAAAGTTACAAAGTTGCACAACCCTCGATAGGGAAAACATTCTCCTTCCTTATGTCCTAAAAAAGATGACCCCTAATTTTAAAACAGTGGGGTTCTGGACTCATCCAAAGAAGAAATATCATTTCACATCAATTTTGTCAAAGCCAAGCAGGATCTTATGTACTTCTATTGATGCATCCCTCACTCTTCTGAATTTCAGGGGAAATATGCACAATTTTCCCTCAAAAGATAACCTGCTCATTCGAGGATAATGGTCGTAAACCTCCTCTGAACCTACCACAGTTACATCCTTCCCGTGGTATGGAGGTGCCGGTGTTGGACTGGGTGAGCAAAGCTGAAAATCACTCGATGCCAGGTTATAGTCCAACAAGTTTATTTGAAAATACAAACTTTCAGAGTGTTGCTCCTTCGTCAAGTAGCTAGTGGGGCAGGATACATCGGATACAGGATTCCCATAAATGAGGAGACCAAAACTGCATATAATATTTCAGCTCAAATGTCCTGTATAACTCAAAAATAATATCCTTGCTTTTATGTCCAATTCCTAGCATAGAACTATGGAAAGGGTATGGCACAGAAAGACCTATTTGATCCATTGTGTCTGCAGTGACTGGAAAACATGGCTGCCCATTCTAATCTGGGACAGGCACCATGTCTGTAGCCTAGCAAGTTACAGCAATTCAGGTGCAGGTCAAGCTTTCTTTTGAATGAATTAACAGCTTCTGCCTCTATCACCAAGCCAGGTGACTAATTCCAGTCACCTATCACTATCTAGATCTAAAGGTTTTTCTTCATATCCTCTCTAATCCTCCTGTATCACTTTACAATAGTCCTCTCTGCTAGGGGAAACAAGGCTACCCTGTCCATTCTATCCAAGACTTTTCTTCCCTCATTGAGGCATTAATGTGAATTTCAAAAAGCATGGTCTGCCTTCCCCTAACAGTTCCACGTTACAAAGAATTGTCAGAATGGAAGAACGGGCTGCATATTTCTGAAGGAGACTTGATTAGATCCCTTCTCAGAAATACAACGCTACTTCTTTTTATAAAAACAAGGGCATGAAATTGCTACTCCTAGGAAATTCAGCCCATTATAGAGTATCAATACATTAATAAACAAGCTCCTGATGTACCGTGTAAATGCAGGATATCTGAAATGAAAACCGCAAATGTTCAAAACATTCAGCAGGTCACAAAACAGCAGTACAGGCAGAGATAGAACTAACATTTCAAACCAATACTGCAGGTAGCATTTAGCAACTGGCAATTTTCAGCTTTTGGATCCAAAAATAAGAAGACTTAATATTAACTTTATTTCGAACAAGCTATTTCAAAGTACAGAGAAACGTTTAATACTGGTGTCACGACCAATTTCTGGACTTTAGCCTTTTTGAAAGATAAATTAATAATGGCTGCTAACAGCAGTACAACTGCTAAGTACCTCTTTGGTCTTACTAAATAAGGATGCAAGATATGAAAAATTGCATGTGCTGGGATGTAAGTAAAGCAGCAAGAATTCTGAGTGAATCTACATAAATAAAAACTCTTGTCAGGAAAAAAGTACTGATTTCATCTCCAGTGGAGGTTGCTGGTAACTGCAGTGTGTAGAAATTAAAACTCGGCTGCACTAAGCTCACACCTTCCTGTAACCTAAAATAATTGAGGCCTCTCTCTGGTTTAAAAAAAATTCTTTATCTCTTCTGGATGAAGGTAGTCGAATATTTATAATTAACTTGTCTGGCTCTGGGAGATAACTTGACAAACTAAACTTAATGAATATCTTCGGCACCTAAGCTTAACAAAAATGTCAATTGCTTTTGCTGGCATTAACCAGTAAGAAGCTGACATGCAATTTGGTTGACAAGGACAAATGATACAGTAGATTTTTTAAAAAATGACTGTAATGAAATGTTGTAGAATATTTAGAAATTCAATGATGGTAATGGCTTTTATATTAAAAATTATTGTGTTTTGTTGTATTATACCGCATTAGTGGAAAATGCAATGTGAAGATCCAATGGCTGCCTTAACATTTACTTAAAATTCAAAATTTTTTGACATTCTTTGAGAATCATAACCCTATCTGGATGCTTGCCTCATTTTGTTTGGATAGTGCAAAGTGCGGAACCTATACTCTTTTATGTTTTGCAAAGCACACCCGGAGGAAATGCCAAGTCTGTAGGAGAGATGAGTTCTGCCATAATATGGAAATACTATCTGCTGAACGGTGACCTGCAATTCTGGCAAAATGCCTGCAATAATACCAGTTCCGTCAGCATTGCTGCACTAAAATCCCAGGAATTCCTACCTCATCCATTACATTTTGTGGTCAGCTAAAAAGAGCAGGAAGTGCATTCTTGCTTGACATGCCACATTGTAAGAAACAACTGCAATAAATTTGGCAAGAAATATTTGTTGTATATGCATTTTCTTTTCTCACACCATTTTCTGGTCACTGTTTGTTAAGAGTCTACACAGAATTTGTAGTGAAAGCATAAAGTGCTGGAGATCACAGCAGGTCAGGCAGCATTCATGGACGGAAAGCAAGCTAACTTTCGAGTCTGGATGTCTCTTCTAGACTCAAAACATTAGCTTGCATTCTCTCCATAGATGCTGCCTGACCTGGTGTGATCTTCAGCACTTTTTGTTTTCAGTGCAGATTCCAACAAGCTGTAGTAACTTTCTTTGACAAAGAGTTTGTTGAGTTCATGAGTAAGTTTTATCGGGGAAATACTTTCTCTCTCCTGAGAGCCCATACAAAACCTAAGGCTTGAGTGGATGTGAAATAGACACTAAGATTGGTGGATTAGCAGATGGTGAAGGGGACTATCAGAGAATACAGCAGAAATAGATAGACTGGAGAGTTGGACAGAGAAATGGCAGTTGGAGTTTAATCCAGGCAAATGCGAGGTGGTGCATTTTGGAAGATACAATTCAAGAGTGAACTATACAGTAAATGGAAAAGTCCTGGGGAAAGTTGATGTACAGAGAGATCTGTGTGTTCAGGTCCATTGTTCCCTGAAGGTGGCAAGGTAGGTCAATAGAGTGGTCAAGAAGGCATACGGCATGCTTTCCTTCATCAGTTGGGGTATTGGGTACAAGACTACTCAGACCTCTTGGCATCATGGTAGCCCACAAACCGACCAACACATTAAAACAGCAGCTAATGAACTTAAATGACTCTATACAGACAAAACTAATGTCATTTACAAAATACCTTGCACGAACTATAACAAACACTACATGGGACAAACCAGCACAAAACTTGCCACCAGGATATATGAACATCAGTTAGCCACAAAAATATATTACCCACTCTCACTAGTTTCCTTACATACAAATGAAGAAGGACCCCACTTTGACTGGGACAACAGATCCATCCTAGGACAAGCCAAACAGAGACACGCACGAGAATGCTTAGAAGCATGGCATTCCAACCAGAAATCTATCAACAAACACATTGATTTGGACCCCATCTACCACACACTGAGAAAAAGAACCTGAAATGACATCACCAACCCAAGGAAACCTAAACACATAAATAGAAAGAAGGACATAACACCAGCGCTTTTATTAGATTACTTACAGTGTGGAAACAGGCCCTTCGGCCCAACAAGTCTACACCGCCCCGCCGAAGCGCAACCCATCCATACCCCTACACGTACCCCTTACCTAACACCACAGGCAATTTAGCATGGCCAATTCACCTGACCTGCATATCTTTGGACTGTGGAAGGAAACCGGAGCACCCGGAGGAAACCCATGCAGACACGGGGAGAACGTGCAAACTCCACACAGTCAGTCGCCTGAGGTGGGAATTGAACCCGGGTCTCTGGCGCTGTGAGGCAGCAGTGCTAACCACTGTGCCACCGTGTGCTTCACCAGAGGCCTCCAAATGATGTTACCTAGTGTGGTGAGAAAATGTCTGAAAATGAACCTTCTCACTCAGCGAGCAAACTTACATCCAGATACTCAACATGAGCTACAAATCTCCTCAAAACTCATGTATTTTAAGTTTTACATGAGTTCTGTCAACTTACCATTTAGCCTTTTCAATTATATTTGATTCCTTATTTAATATTTAATGCACAATTATTAAAATACCAACAGTACATTACTTTGATGGAGTGATATACATTTCAAGGCATTCAATAATTACAGTTCACATAATTGATTGCAGGTTATTTCAATAATTTTTTTAAGTTAAGCTTCCAATTGAATTACATTTCTTTACAGCTGCTGGTGTTTACAGTGGCAATGTTACCACAGCAGTTACTTGTCCGAGTGACAAGAGGGCATGAATAGGTCATGAAATCTGGAAATCTTTATATCATTTAGCAGACTCTACGACATTTAACACTTTACAAACCTTCTCAAGATCAACCAGTTGATGAACAATAAATACTGCCCCAGCCACTGAAGGTCATGTGCCACAAGGGAATTTTAAAAATAACTGAGGATGACATTATTTTTCCTCAAAGTTGTCACCATCTTGGGATGTAGAAGTTCCCAGGTCAGTGCTCCCAGAGTCAGAGCCACAGAAGTGGAAAATGGGCTTTTGAAGGATTTGTGATTTTATAGAGGAATCTTATCCCCCTTGACCTAGTAGGAAGTAGGGCAAGGTGACTGTTGAAATGGACCATGAGCTTCAGCAACAAGCCTCTTCCCAAATGCTACCAACTTCAATTTTAGGTATTTTCCAATCAACCTCTTCATTGTGACCTCTGGAACAGGTGGAACTTGACTTCAGGTCTCCTGGTCCAGACATATGGAATCTACCACTGCACGACAAGGATCCAAAACAGGGGACTGCAGATGCTGGAGATTAGAGTCAAGATTAGATTGGTGCTGGAAAAGCACAGCAGGTCAGGCAACATTCGAGGAGCAGGAAAATCAATGTTTCAGGCAAAAGCCCTTCATCAGGCCAAAACATCGGTTTTCCTGCTCCTCAGATGCTGCCTGACCTGCTGTGCTTTTCCAGCACCACTCTAATCTTGACAAGAATCCAAAACAGCCCTTTTCGAAATAGCACTGCAGTACAGAGACCTGATGCCCTTTTGTAGTGAAACAAGTATTTAAAAGGACCATCATCCCTTTAATCAGCAAAGGTAATCTATTTAGCAAGTTCCATGAATGCTTCATCCCAATGGTCTAGGTATCTGAAGCCTTCCCTCCTGCACCAGCCTCGCAGCCACGTGTTAAGCGGCATTCACTGACTGATCCTCACCTCACTATCTTGTGGCACCGGTTGCAAATTGAGATCACTACTCGTCTTGCTCTTCAGCTTCCAACCTAGCTCTCTGTAGTCACTTTTCAGATCCTCAATCCCTTTCCTGGCTATATCATTGGTGCCAATATGTACCACGATTTCTGGCTGCTCACCCTCCCCCTCCAGAATCTTGTAAACCCGATTGGTGACATCCCAGACCCTGGCACCGGAAAGGCAACGCACCTTCTGGGAGTCCCGTTCCTGACCACAAATTCTCCTGTCAATCCGTCTAACTATTGAGTCCCCTACCACTAGCACTTTTCTATTTTACCCCTTTCCCTTCTGAGCCACAGTGCCAGGCTCAGTGCCAGAGACCTGACAACTATGGCTTTCCCCACCAGCAGTATCCAAAATGGTATACTTATTTGCTGAGGGGAACGGCCACAGGGGATCCCTGCTCTGACCGTCGGTTCCCTTTCCTCCCCCGTGACCCAGTCGTCCTTATCCTGTGTCTGAGGAGTGAGCACCTCCCTGTACACCCTCTCAATTTCTCCCTCAGCCTAGGATGATCCATAGTTCATCCAGCTCCAGTTCCCTAACTCGGTTTTCAAGGAGCTGGAGTTTCAAGGAGCTAGTTTCCCAACTAAACTAGTCCCATTTGCCTACTTTTAGATTGAAAATACTATGCTAATATAACATTTGAAGGAACAAAAAAACTGCAGATGCTGGAATCCAAAGTAGATCGGCAGGAGGCTGGAAGAACACAAGCCAGGCAGCATCAGGAGGTGCAGAAGTCGACGTTTCGTCCGTAACTCAAAGGTTACAGTCGACAATTCGACTTCTCCACCTCCCGATGCTGCCTGACTTGCTGTGTTTTTCCAGCCTTCTGCCGGAATGCAACATTTAAAAGCATCCTAACCCTTTCATCACCTAGCCTAATTTACGGTGCTCTGACCATTTTTTTTAAAATTGCTGTCATGGAGTACTTTGTTTGGGATATCAATGAAGTGCAGCAGGAGCGTGGACAGAATATCTGGAGCCATCAGCACTTCAAGGGTCAAGAGAGAAACTCAACATTGTTTTTATTTCTCTGCCTTCCGATACACAAATTATTCTGGGTTCGCCCAATTTAAGGAACTCTAAAATCAACAGAACCTTTAGAAAACACTTTTTGAAAATTAAACGTCCCAGAGTCTGCTGTCTGGAGGGGCATTCAAAAAAAAATGTTTCTAAAGGAGAGGGAGCAATTGCAAGAAAAGAATAAGAAATTTCTCACATCCCTGTTATGTGAAGGGGCGGTGATTTGAGGCAATGACAGATTAGGAAAACCGAATCTTGCAGTTAAATAGTGCCCGAACAGCTAAATTTATTTTTAAACAAGGAAGCAGTTCGCCGTCCTTTTGCAGCCACCGTAGGTGGGTGTGTAAGAGGAAGTCCTGAGCTTGATGGGCTGAGTAGTAGCGGAGCTTTCTGTGAATGGGAGCCCGCTTCGCGTTGCTATGGGATTCCCGGGCTACGTTCCACTGATCCTCGCGCTCAGCGCCTCCTGCTTCCTGGCTGCTGCCCAGCTCCCCCTGGTCACCAATACTTGGCCTTTTAAAGACGCAACACAGCGAGGTAAGTGCAAGCCAGGCATGGCTCTGCAAAACAATCAAACGACTGATAGGAAAAACACGTAGGTCTAAGTTTCTAAGACTGTACATAATCAGCATTTGTTCAAGGAGAGCTGTTGCAAATGTGTGCTCTGGTTGTTTCTACTGGTCTTCATCTAATCCTGATTAAGTTCCAGTAGAGTCGTGAAGGATCCTGGCATCTCCTCCTCCTCTCTTTGGCCTGAGATATGGTGACCCTCATGTTAAATTCCCCACCAATCATCTCTTTCTCTCTTTAGAAATGAACAAAGAACAGTAGGGCATAGGAAGATGCACTGACACTACTGTGACAGTAGTCTAAACCAGAAACCTTTTGCCTCTATGCTTATCCCTCTATTCACTGCCTATTAGTGTAGCTGTTAAAGTGCCTCTCAAACGTTGCTATTGTATCCGCCTCTAACACCTCCTCTGGCAGCACATTTCAGACACTTAGCACTCTCTGTGTGAAAACATGCCTTTCACATCCCATTTAAACTTTCCCCCTTTTACCTTAAACTTATGTACCCTAGTAATTGACATTTCTACTCTGGTAAAAAGACTCTGATTATCCATTCTATCCATGCCTCTCATAACTTTGTAAAATTCTATCAGATCATCCCTTAACCTTTGAAAACCAAGCAAGTTTGCCTAATCTCTCCTCATAGCTAATGTTCTCCAAGGCGTGCAACATCCTGGTAAACCTTTTTCTGTACTCTCCAAAGTGACCACATCCTTCTGGTTGTGTGGCAAACAGAACTGTCCATACACGCGCGCGCACACACACCCTACACTCACACCCATGCATACACTGTCTCACAGGCATATACTCCATCACACTCCTACTCTCACTCTCTCCCTCGCTCTCATGTACGCACACACATATAAGTGTATGGGGTGAATTTGCATCTGCTGAATTGTATTTGCAGATACATTCTATTTTGTTCAAGAAGCTAGCAATCTGTAAGCAGTCTTTTTTTTATAATCCATGTGACATTTTATAAATTCCTACTTTGAAAATATAACCAGTCTGACTCAAGATTGGAATACAGACAGACTCTAACCCATGCCTTTAATGCATTGTCTGAGCTGAGATGTCACTTTTTATATAGCACCTTAAGTTATCTCAGGAATGTGACTTGAAGGAAGTTCTGGGATTTTCATGTTAATGAATCGAAACCTGCAACCCATTCTAAAAGATGAAAGACTTAGCAGCAATCTAGGTTTGTTCAATATATTGCAGCAGAGTATGACACTGATATTTTGCTATAAAGTTTGTCGTATGATCCTACACCACTAGCTACCTGATGAAGGATCAGTGCTCCAAAAGCTTGTATTTCCAAATAAACCTGTTGGACTATAACCTGGTGTTGTTATTTTTAACTTTGTCCACCAGAGTCCAACAGCAGCACTTCCACATCACAATATTCCAAACGTGGCCTAATCAAAGTTCTATTCAAATCCATCATGGCCTACCAATTTGTATATTCTGCTTGATTGATGAAGGCAAGAATTCCATATGACTTCTTGACCACCTTGTCCAGTTGTGTTGAAACTTTTAGGGTACTATGGACCTGTATGCCTGGATCCTTCTATATGTTGATGCTGCTGAGGGTTCGGCCATTTACTGTATACTTTCCTTTTGCACTAGATCTTCCAAAGTGCCTCAGCTTCCATTTATCTGGATTAAACTCCATCTGCCCTTTCTCTGTCCAAGCCTCCAGCCTATCAATATCCTGCTGTACCCTTTGGCAATCCTCGGCATTGTCTGCAGCTACCCAATCCTTGCGTCACCCACAAAATTACTTCTCAAACTTACTTCTATACTTCTTTTTCAGCCATGCTTCATAGTTCCCTTTTCAACTTGCTCAAATTGACCTGGAGGACTTCATCCTCTTTTTACTTTTGGTATGGGTATGGACCACAATTTGTGTTTCTCCCTAAAAATGCTCTGTAGCTGCTCAGTGAGATCCTTTACTCTGGTACCAGGGAGGCAGCGTACAACCTTGAATTCAGTCACAGAAATATCATGTTGTTAGTCTGCTGCATTCCCCATATTCTTCATGCCTCCTGTATAACAGAGTCACATGGAATCTTGGTTCTGACACTGATGCTGACAGCACTCCCCAGTTGAACCATTACTCTTATCAGTATTTTAAGCTAAATACTGATCGTAGACTGATGCACTCAGGGGTTTCATGCCTTTTAAACCTCGAGTGTCTCGCAATCATCCACTGCCTACATACCTGTCCATCCTTGAGCTGCAGGGTAACCATTTCTGGAAACATGTTATTGAATAAACTCTCAGCTTTGCAAGTAGTCTGCCAGCTGCTACTCAAGCTCCAAAACCTGGAATTCATGCCCCTCCAGCTGACAACACTTGTAACTCTCTGGGAAGGGATGTGACCTGGAGTTCTCACATGGCACAAAATGTCCCATCAAGCTCTTGATTATGAGATTAATAATTGAGTTAAAAGAAACAAAATTAAGACTAAATAAATAAAAGACTCAGGAGCTGTTCATTAACGGGTTGTTTCTTTTGAGCCAATATCACTTTTTTTTAATGGGTGGGAGGGTTGATTAAATGCTCTACTTTAATTCTGATTTGTTTTTTACCTCATTTAATTTAATGAAGATGTAAAATATTTTAGTGTTACCTCTTGGAATTTAAACATTATCCCCTTAGATTTAAGAAATTTTATAAATACATCTGATTTATGATGATGAATCATAAAATTGACTTAGTTTTTTTTATCCAAATTAATTACCCCAGTCTTAATCTTATAGGTGATTACTGGTAACGTTTCACTTTCGTTTAAATTATTCTCATCCCAAGTGACTTTTTGTGCCTTGATGTCACTTTCTGATTGGACACCACTGCTCTGGCGATGTTCCAACCCCGCGTCAGATAACCTAATTCAATGAAGGCCAGGATCCTTGTGACTGTCGTATGCAGCACATATATCCAGCGAGTAATTAGTTAGGTCAAAATGACATTTATTCTCTGAATTCTATACACCATTATTCCATAGATATGTCAAGTCCTGTTATGCTTCTGGTAACAGAGATGGGTAATGCTGGCACATGCTCTTGTATAATTACTTACCCTTTTGATCAGAAAGCTTTAATGCAGAATGTGTGCAAATCTACACTACCAGAGTTTAATAGAAGACAACTGAGTTTTAAATTCCAAACACATTGACATTTACATATTAGCTATCCAAGTTTTGAAACGGTAACAAGAAGAGGCTGCGTGGTGTGCAGCACTGCATTCACTAACTGTTCTTAATGTTCACTATTGACATTAAAATATCAAGACCTTCAAAAAAGCTAAACAAGCTAACAGAGAAGGATAACATGTAATTAACATGACATTTATTCTCAAGCTGTTTTCATTACTTATAACAAATTTATGGTTTATTCTTGTGAAATTTGATTTTAAAAAAACACATAGCAATTTGTTATCAAAGCACTGAAGTAATTCAGTACACATAAAACACCACTACAATCTAAAGGTCTTAAATGAAGAAACATCAAAAACTGTTGTAAGATTCAAACTGTTGGAAGGTTCAACAGGATGTTAATATTGTAACTTATCACTGCTCCTAATTTACATTATTGTCTCTTCCTTTTCACTTAAAATCATCAAACAAACTTATTTCTTATTGTGATGGAAGGTGTATAATTTATCTAAATTCTAGTGTCATTTATTTTTTAGTTGGACTTACTGATTTTTAAAATTAGTAATATATTGGATTTTCTGTGTCTGAAGGCATTTAATGATGAACTTCCAAGTATTTCTGTAGCCATGGTGATTTCTTTCAGAACACTTTGAGAGAGAGGGCCACCAAAAACTAATGGGCTTTAGATACAGTGGGAAAATGTACAAGCGAACAAAAGTACACAGTGTAATATATTAGGTATTCTTGTGGAAGATACTGAATGAACCTTTTTCAAGCTTGAGGTAACACCACACAGCAATCATGAGAATGAACCTCCTATGAACTGCCTTCAGTACCACTCCATCCTGCCTTAAGTAAGGGGACTAAAGTTGTATGTAAAACTCCAGGTGCCATCACATAATGCCTTGTACAGTTGCAACACCTCTCCACTTTTATACTGTATTCCTTTAACAATAAATGCCAAAATTCCATTTGCCTTCCTTATTATCTGCTGTACCTGCATACTAAGTGCACTTACATTTTCCCTTTTTAGATACCTACAGAAGCTCTGATTTGATATTGCTGAGTTTTCAAAAAATCGCTGGCTCATACACAATTGTTTGTTCTTAATTCACCTTTTGTTGTTTGTTGTTATTCTTTGTAATTTGACCTACCTGTCGTCTTTGGTCTACTATATGCTTTTTCCTTAATTTTGAACTTTCTTTAACTTTTTCAAATAACCATGAACTGTGGTTCATTCCCTTGAAATGTTTCATATTTGTAGGAATGTGCTTACTCTTAGTATTCTGAAATATCCTTTTAAATGTATGCCACTGCTCTTTGTACTAATATTTCCTTGCTTAACATATCAGTTCATTTTAGCTTTTTCAGTTTTTATGTCCTAATCATTTTTCCTATATCTAAATTTAAAAGACGAGCTTTAAATAGTCTCTTTAGATCCATTTTTTAGAATTATGATTACTGTTCCCAAAACGCAGTCCCACTGAAGCTTCAATCACCTGGCGACACTCTTTCCTCAATATCTAGTATGACCCCTAACGTAATTGAAATATCTACATATTGTTTCAAGAATTGTTCCTGGGTGCACCTAACAAATTCTACCCCACCTAGGCCCATGGTAGTAAGAGTGTCATAGTCAATGATGGGCAAGTTAAAACCAGCCCTTATCACATGCTGTTGTTTTTACATCTTTCCATAATCTGCCTCCATATCTGATCCTCTAATTCCCAATGGGTATTGCGAGGCCTATGGTATAACCCCATCATCATGATTGCATCTTTCTTATTGCCTCTTTGGATGAGCTATCCATGATATACTCTCTTAGTCCAGCTGTAACGTTCCCCTTAATCTGTACTGCAACTCCCCAAACCCTTTTGACAACCCTCTCTATCTCGCCTGAAATGTTTAAACCCTGGAATGTTGAACTGCCAGTCCTGCGCTTCTCTTACCAAGTTTCTGTAATGGCTACCACACTTGTAGTCCCATCTACCAATCCAGGCTTTAAGCTCACCTGCCTTGCCTGTTGTACTCCTTGCATTAAGATAAAATAAACTTCAGATCACCAGTTCACTAACATCACGTGTTCTTCCTATTAGACTTAACCTCTACCTTCTCCTCAATCACTCCACATGCTGACCTACTGCTCTGGTTCCGAAAACCCTGCCACACCAGTTTAAACCCTCCAAAGTGGGGGCACTAGCAAACCTCCCTGTTAGGATATTGGTGTCCCTCAGTTTACAAGCAACCTGTCCTTCTTGTAAGGCCTCTCCTGTCCAGGAAGAGATCTCAATGATCCAGATATCTGATCTCTCCCTTTTACTTCAGCTCTTTATCCATACATTTCAACTGTAATATCTTACTGTTTTTGGCCTCACGAGCACATGGCACAGGGAGTAATCTGTGACTACAACCCTAGAGGTCATACTACCAACTTTCCACCTGACTCCTTAAATATCCCTTGCAGGGTCTCATCGTTCTTTTTGTCTATGTCGTTACTATCAATCATGACCTCTGGCTGCTCACCCTCCCCTTTCAAAATACCCTGTGCCACCTCAGACATCTCCTTGATCCTGGCACCAGGGAGGCAAAACACCATAGAAACACCCATCTGTTACCATAGTTATCGAATCAAGGTGGTAAAAACAATGACTGCAGATGCTGGAAACCAGATTCTGGATCAGTGGTGCTGGAAGAGCACAGCAATTCAGGCAGCATCCGAGGACAGGCAAAATCGACGTTTCGGGCAAAAGCCCTTCATCAGGAATAAAGGCAGAGAGCCTGAAGCGTGGAGAGATAAGCTAGAGGAGGGTGGGGGTGGGGAGAGAGTGGCATAGAGTACAATAGGTCAGTGGGGAAGGAGATGAAGCTGATAGGTCAGGGAGGAGAGGGTGGAGTGGATAGGTGGAAAAGGAGCTGGGCAGGTCGGACAAGTCCGGACAGGTCAGGGGATCGAGTTGCTGGAGGTTAGAAGCTAGGATGAGGTGGGGGAAGGGGAAATGAGGAAACTGTTGAAATCCACATTGATGCCCTGGGGTTGAAGTGTTCCGAGGCAGAAGATGAGGCGTTCTTCCTCCAGGCGTCTGGTGGTGAGGGAGCGGCGGTGGAGGAGGCCCAGCACCTCCATATCCTCGGCAGAGTGGGAGGGGGAGTTGAAATGTTGAGCCACTGGGCGATTTGGTTGATTGGTGCGGGTGTCTCGGAGATGTTCCCTAAAGCGCTCTGCTAGGAGGCGCCCAGTCTCCCCAATGTAGAGGAGACCGCATCGGGAGCAACGGATACAATAGATGATATTAGTGGATGTGCAGGTAAAACTTTGATGGATGTGGAAAGCTCCTTTGGGGCCTTGGATAGAGGTGAGGGAGGAGGTGTGGGCGCAGGTTTTACAGTTCCTGGGGTGGCAGGGGAAAGTGCCAGGATGGGAGGGTGGGTCGTAGGGGGGCGTGGACCTGACCAGGTAGTCACGGAGGGAACGGTCTTGACACTGACGGTTTTTGACGACCGACTTGACACTGACATCTTCTACAGACGACCGACTTGACACTGACATCTTCTACAGACGACCGACTTGACACTGACATCTTCTACAAACCCACCGACTCCCACAGCTACCTGGATTACACCTCTTCCCACCCTACCTCTTGCAAAAATGCCATCCCGTATTCCCAATTCCTCCGCCTCCGCCGTATCTGCTCCCAGGAGGAGCGGTTCCACCATAGAACACATCAGATGGCCTCCTTCTTTAGAGACCGCAATTTCCCTTCCCACGTGGTTAAAGATGCCCTCCAACGCATCTCATCCACATCCCGCACCTCCGCCCTCAGACCCAACCCCTCCAACCGCAACAAGGACAGAACGCCCCTGGTGCTCACCTTCCACCCTACCAACCTTCGCATAAACCAAATCATCCGCCGACATTTCCGCCACCTGCAAACAGACCCCACCACCAGGGATATATTTCCCTCCCCACCCCTCTCCGCCTTCCGCAAAGACCGTTCCCTCCGTGACTACCTGGTCAGGTCCACGCCCCCCTACGACCCACCCTCCCATCCTGGCACTTTCCCCTGCCACCGCAGGAACTGTAAAACCTGCGCCCACACCTCCTCCCTCACCTCTATCCAAGGCCCCAAAGGAGCTTTCCACATCCATCAAAGTTTTACCTGCACATCCACTAATATCATCTATTGTATCCGTTGCTCCCGATGCGGTCCCCTCTACATTGGGGAGACTGGGCGCCTCCTAGCAGAGCGCTTTAGGGAACATCTCCGAGACACCCGCACCAATCAACCAAATCGCCCAGTGGCTCAACATTTCAACTCCCCCTCCCACTCTGCCGAGGATATGGAGGTGCTGGGCCTCCTCCACCGCCGCTCCCTCACCACCAGACGCCTGGAGGAAGAACGCCTCATCTTCCGCCTCGGAACACTTCAACCCCAGGGCATCAATGTGGATTTCAACAGTTTCCTCATTTCCCCTTCCCCCACCTCATCCTAGCTTCTAACCTCCAGCAGCTCGATCCCCTGACCTGTCCGGACTTGTCCGACCTGCCCAGCTCCTTTTCCACCTATCCACTCCACCCTCTCCTCCCTGACCTATCAGCTTCATCTCCTTCCCCACTGACCTATTGTACTCTATGCCACTCTCTCCCCACCCCCACCCTCCTCTAGCTTATCTCTCCACGCTTCAGGCTCTCTGCCTTTATTCCTGATGAAGGGCTTTTGCCCGAAACGTCGATTTTGCCTGTCCTCGGATGCTGCCTGAATTGCTGTGCTCTTCCAGCACCACTGATCCAGAATCGAATCATCAAGACAGGTTAAGATGCAGAGAAGTTGTTTATACCTGTGGAACATTTTAGACCAAAGGACGTCATCTCAGAGTAAGGAGACACCCATTTAAGACCAAGATGATGAGGAATTTCTTCTGAGGCGAGTGAATCTTGAATTTTTCGAGGCAGGGTTGTTGAGTACATTCAGGGCTGAGACAGGCAGATTTTTAATCATTATGGGAATTAAGCCTTATGGGGCAAAAGCAGGAAAGTGGATTTGAGGATGATTTGGGCAGCATGGTGGCTCAGTGTTAGCAATGCTGCCTCACAGCACCAGGGTCCCAGGTTCGATTCCAACCTTGGGTGACAGTGAAATCTCCACACAGACATGCTCCCCGTGTCTGCGTGGGTTTCCTCTGGGTGCTCCGGTTTCCTCCCACAATCCGAAGATGTGCAGGTCAGGTGAATTGGCCATGCTAATTTGCCCATAGTGTCAGGTGCATTAATCAGAGGGGAAATGGGTCTGGGTGGGTTACTCTTCGGAGGGTCGGTGTGGATTGGTTGGGCCAAAGGGCCTGTTTCCACACTGTAGGGAATTTAAAAAAAAAAGATCAGATCATTCATTATCTTATTGAATGGCTTAGCAGACTCGATGGGCTGAATGGCCTACTTCGCAACTACATCTTATGGACTGCAGTTAGAGACGAGAACAGATGTGGCCTTACCAGCAAACTCCAAATCCAAAGAGAAAAACAAACTTTTCTACCTTTTATTTTGTTTGGATTAATTTGGATGTGTTTTGTATTCAGCATGGGACACTCTTCATTCTGGAGGTTCAGCATTGGATGCAGTAGAGAAAGGCTGCAGCCAGTGTGAGTTTGAGCAGTGTGATGGTACTGTGGGATATGGTGGAAGTCCAGATGAACGCGGGGAGACGACACTGGATGCTATGATTATGAATGGGTGAGTAAATAACTAACCACTGTGTGGAAAATAACTTTTATCTGTTTACAGTTGAACCTTCAGGATTGATTTGTGTGATGAATTACAGTCTTCTGCAAATACCTTTATTCAAAATAAGATCTAGCTTCAAAATCTTTGCTTTTTTCTGTTGCATTTTATTTGCTGTTCACCCTGCCAAACTCACTGCAGTAATAGTCAACCTTCTGAAAAAGTTGACATTTGCCTGAAAAATCTGTCATGTTTCATGTACTTTTTGCTCATGTTTTGGAGTGGTATGGCAGAAACACCCGAGTGAGTCTTTCTCTTTGTTGCTGTTTTTGCATTTGCGTTCCTAACTATCTAGAAGACAATGGAATAGATTTTAGAGTCCGATGTGGCCACACCTGGTAAGGATGTTAGATTTTCTTTCCCAAAGTACATCAGTGACATTAGAACAATTATTACATGATCTTCATGAGGCCATATATCTTTACCTCTCTGTTTAAACTTCACCATTTGCCTTGGTGGGATTTGAACCAACTTGAAGTTCTGGATTAATTCCAGTGACACTACCACTATGCCACCACCACTCCTCATGTATTAATTATAAGCTGACCTTTTTTTTTTGCTTCATGTTTTGTCTCAAACAAACTCAATTTTTACACGAGTAGATATAATTACTGGATGGTATGAGGAGGGTTAGTTTTCCTGTTTCCCACATTCCCCAAATATTTTGAAATGGATTATGCTCCCCTCACAAAACCTCAGAATTGCACAGTCCGTTTTCTTGTATGTGGTTGGAAATGTATTTTAGTTGAGTTGCGCACAGTTCACAATGTGCATGAAGTCTGTATATGATTCACACAATCTATTTCAAGTGTGATGCCACATTTAATATTTTTAATGAGAACACTCTGAACATGAACTTTGAAAATGTGCAGAAAATGAATGCTCACAGCATGCCATTTCTTAATTGAAACATAAACATTGAAATTCTTCACTCACATGTTTTATATATATATATATATTGTTAAAACTCTTCAGTAACACAATTGAGGTTGGAGCAGTTGGAAACCTGCGAAGAATTAAAAGTGCAATCAGCGTTGCAAGAGCAGTGATGGAACATAGCAGTCATTCATTGTTGGTGGGAGAGTCAGGTAAATCTCCATTGTCCAGTGATGATAAAAGAACTTGTATTAACATATTCTTGTTCTTCAACATATTTAATTTATTCATAAAACTTACAAAAGTGCATTGTACGATATTGGAAACTTGGCATTACATGAAGTGATAATCCAAATAAGTTTTCTCTTGTTCTATGTATTTACAAATGCAGCTAACATTCACAAATTTTTTGACATGTCAAACTACAGCCGACAGGGTTTTACTCAGTTTCCAGGGCCTTTCGCATCTATGTCTTGAAAAGTCTTAGTTGCTTTTTCCCCATAGCATCTATATAGCAACTCCCTTAAGCTTTCTTGCAGCCCTCAAAGTGCTTTCCTGGACTTCTGTCAGCACACAACATTGAGTGATGGACAACACTTTACAAAGACTGATGGAAATTTCAGGCAGTTCAAAGCGTGTCTTGCACTTGCATTCTGAGCAGCAGTTAAATCAACTATGCTTTGCAAAGAAATGACAAACTCCAGTTAAGAAAAATACACATTTAATGACCGACTAAATGGGTAGATTCACTAGGCCAAAATAATTAGACCAGACGCAATTTATTTATGTCTTCATTTGAATGACTTTGAACATTCGACATAAATCTAATTGCTCCATTTTTATTTGAAGGCAATTTATATTTTTTAAATTTCCTCGTGTCATTCAGTTCCGCGGTGTATACTCTTTTTTTTGAAAAAAATGCACAGTTATGGTTTATTTTGGATTTGTTATCTTACTGTCAGCAAATAATATCGCTGGAAAGCAGAATGTTTTTTTTTGTTTGAAGCAGTGATTTGGGTTTAATGTATTGGAAAGGATTCATATCATAAAGAGTAAATCATGCAATGCTGATTGTGTGACATATTTGTTTACTTACTGAGAGAAATGTAAGTCACTCAGTGACTTAAACTTGTAAATTTCTATCAGATTGCTACTCAGCCTCTGACACTCTGGAGAAAAAAAATCCAAGTTTATCCAACCTCTCCTTACAACTAGTATATACTCCAACATAGATTAGATTACCTACAGTGTGGAAACAGGCCCTTCAGACCAACCAGTCCACACCGACTCTCCGAAGAGTAACCCACCCCGACCCATTTCCCTCTGGCTAATGCACCTAACACTATGAGCAATTTAGCATGGCCAATTCACCTGACCTGCACATCTTTAGACTGTGGGAGGAACCAGAGTACCCGGAGGAAACCCACGCAGACACTGGGAGAATGTGCAAACTCCACGCAGACAGTCACCCGAGGCTGGAATCGAACCTGGGACCCTGGTGCTATGAGGCAGCAGTGCTAACCACTGAGCCACTGTGCCACCCTGGGCAATATCATTTGCACCCTCTCCAATGCCTCCATATCCTTCCTGTAGTGTACTGACCAGAATTGCACACAATATAGCCTAAAGACAAAAAAAGTTTGCAACATGTCACAAGACCTTTTTGCAATGCGCTTAGAAGCAGATCTTGAATAATTAACTAATGGATAGTGGACACATTCATGAATAGTTGCCAGTTTAATGATTCTATGCCTCTTGTGTCCTGTCTCTAGTGATGCAAGAACAATATTATACACAATAGTGAGGAACAGAGTTAATTCTTCCTTTTGCTTAAAATTGCTTTCAAGATCTTCTTTCCTGATGTACGAGCAAAATGCTGGAGTTGACGTTTCGAGCAGTTCTGAAGAAGAGTTTGTCTTGAATGTTAACTTTGTTGCTCCCTCCACAAATGCTGCCAGAGCTGCTGAGTTTCTCCAGCACTTTGTTTTCACACTGACCATCAATTCAACCATCCAGAACAATGCTCTCGACTGTGTCTCCAGTGGGAAATGGCTAATTGAGAACAGCTCAAGCTGAGGAAACCCTATTATAATCTAGAGATTTCATCCCTTGCATTTTTTTTTGAGGTTAAGCTGGCCTGAATTTAGCTTATGCTGGTCCATATGAATACATGATCTTTGATAAAGTTTGTGGCAGTTCTTGAATATGTTGACAGAGAACATGACAGGCAGCCAAGAATACATTCCTGGGTCATCTTAGTGGACAGAAAACTGATATGTTTGGAAATGCTAAGTGAAATTATCGTAGATTTAAAATCGTGAATATATGAGATAGGGGGAGTACCAGAAAACAGTCAGTGGCCTGCCCAAAGTACTTTTCCAAATCTTTGTATTGCCAAAGGATAATTAAAGGGCTGAGACTTAGAAAGTCAGTTTCAATGTCTTGCATGCACGTAACAAAATTTATAGATTGAAAGGGGACTCTATAGTCAGGGGCACAGTTAGGCATTTCTGTGGCTATGAGTGAGACTCTAGAATGGTGTGTTTCAAATGCATAAGTCGGGTTTGAACTGTAAAAGACTTTAATTAGGCTATGTTTGGAGTATTGTGTGCAATTCTAGTGACTACACTACAGGGAGAATATGGAGGAATTGGCGAGGGTGAAAAGATGTTATCTGTGTTGGAGTATATTAGTTGTAAGGAAAGGTTGAACAAACTTGGATTGTTTTCTCCAGAGTGTCAGAGGCTGAGTGGCAACCTGACAGAAGTTTAAAAATATAAGAGAGACTCTGGGAGATGGATAGTCGGAGTCTTATTCCCAGGGTTGAAATGTTAAAAACTAAGGGGCATAGGGTTAAGGTGAGAGGGGGAAAGTTTAAAGGAGATGTGCAGGACAAGTCTTTTTTTTTTACCGAGGGTGGTAGGCACAAGGGATTTGGTAGAAGCTGATACAAAAGCAACATTTAAAAAGCATTTAAACAGATAGATAGGGAATAGAGAAATACAAAGCATGTGCTAGCAGATGGGTTTAGTTTAGAATGGCATCATCAGCACAAATGTGATAGAGTCATAGAGATGTACAGCATGGAAACAGACCTGTCCATGCCGACCAGATATCTCAACCCAATCTAGTCCCACCTGCCATCACCTGGCCCATATCCCTCAAAACCCTTCCTATTCGTATACCCATTCAAATGCCTCTTACATGTTGCAATTGTACCAGCCTTCACCACGTCCTCTGGCAGCTCATTCCATACACATATCACCCTCTGCGTGAAAAAGTTGCCCCTTACGTCTCTTTTATATCTTTCCCCTCTCACCCTAAACCTACGCCCTCTAGTCCTGGATTCCCCACCCCAGGGAAAAGACTTTGTCTATTTATCCTATTCATGCCTATAATTCTTACAGATAGCTGACCGAAAGGGCCTGTTCCTGTAATGTACTGCTCTGTGTACCAATGCAGTATCTTTGAATTTTTCATATGAAAGTATTGTTTTTCCAACAGCATCAATCTTTGCTCAGAATATGGGATTCCTCAGTGAAGACTTAACATCAAATAAATCTCTGTCTATCCATGCAGAATGGCTGAGCAAAAAATGCCAGCCCAATTACTGGAAGGTGGGTGCCACTTCTGTCAAGGACAAGTCCTGCTAAATATTTTTACTTCTTTTCAGTCATAAGATGAAAATTAATAAGAATTTTATAATATTACCAGGTATTGTGTTAAAAAATTTGGTTTTCACAGAATGTCTTTCCAAATGCTAAAACGTCTTGTGGACCATATAAACGAAAGGAAGGGCAATGGTCAAAAAGACATAGAATGCCAGCACATGTGGTCGATGTTCACAACCATGATACCATTGGTAAGCTCTTTCCCAATCTGCAAAATCTACCAGCCTTGAAGAGTACAAGCAGCCGCTTGAACGCCATCACTTCCAAGTACTCTTGCAAGCCAAGCACCATTCTGACTTGGAAATATCCTGCTTATTCACCCCTTTTGGGTCAATATCCTGGAATTGTTTCACTGATAGTCCTTTAGAAATGTCTACTTTCTTTGGATTGCAGCAGTTCAAGAAAGCAGCTCGTCACTACCACCTTCTTAAGGGTAGCTAGAGATGGGCAATAAATCGTGGCTCAGCTAGTGATGTTCACATCCCATGTCATAATTAAGAAATGATTAAAAGTAGGTGGATAGGTAACTGGTTTATTGGAAAAATTATCTTGGCTGCATATGTTGAATTATGATACAAATAAAACAAGTATTCATCGTTCACCACATAGCTACAGACAATATTTAAAAGGAAAATACAATATAAATGAAGTGTACAATTATGAACTTTACTATATATAAATAATTCAAAATAAATTGCAAAAACGTAGGTCTCCTTAATTTTTAGACTAAAATTGTTAATAAGTACTTAAGAAGGCATACAAGACATTGCCTTTATCAGTTGCGGCACAGAATATAAAAGCAGAGAAGACATTGTTGGATCTGTATAGAACTTTGGTTAGGCCACAGCTGGAGTACTGTGGAGTATCCAGTGTAATCACATCCTTCCACTCTATAGGAAGGATGTGATTACACTGGAGTGGGTGCAAAGGTGATTCACTAAGATGTTGCCTGGAATAGGAGATAGATAAGCTCGGATGGTTATCTTTGGAGCAGAGAAGATTCAGTGTTGCCATGATATAGGTGTAGGCGTTTTCTAACCAACCTGTTCAGTTATGTCTTTGCATATCTTTCACACAGGTGGGTCTTCAACAGGGTAACCTCACAACCTTTGAAAAGTACTTGGATGAACACTTGAAATGTCATAACACCAAGGTTATGGGCCAAGTGCTGGAAAATAGAGCTAGTGTAGTTAGTGCAGGCAGTATAGACACAATAATCCAAAGGGCCTTTTCTGTACCGTATTAATCTCTGATTAATGAAAGATCTACCACACTCTGTAATTTGTATTAAAGCTCACTGATAATATGCTATCAGATCAAGTTTATTAAATTCTCAATCATTTACATATGGTTTATGACATTCATAAAGTAAAGGTTTGGGAGTTATCACAATTCTTCATTTTATGTCTTTTATGTGGTGTTTTCTCCTGAATTCATTTGCGAGTTGACTTTCATGTAATTGTGGCCATTATTAAAGGGGACTTTACAACTAGTTGTATGGAATTATAGATTCCTGTATGATATTTTGCCATTGAATTTTTTAATTTAGGTATGATTGTAATTGATAAGAGTAGAAGTATAGTGGCTGGAACATCTACTAATGGTGCAACGCATAAAATCCCAGGGTATGTATTTTTGGGCTCTAAAGCTTCTAGTGAATGACTCGTGTCACTCTTTATGCCTCACTATCTTTGTTTCACCGTTTGTCGCGCCATCTTGCTCTCTCCATCTGTCTTGCATTGCGTTGTTTCCATCACTTTTGAGCTCAAACTCTCTTTCCATTTGTGTTGCACACTCTCCATCTGTTTCATGCTCGCACTCGCTCTGCTTGTCTCGCACTCGTGTTCTCTGTCTCTCATATTAGCATAAGGATTGTCAACTCGACTAAATATTATTTGGGCCAACAGCCTCATTTACTTCGAAAGTTCTGTTGTATATGATGATGAAATCATCTGTCTCATTTAAAAATGTGAGTGAACATCCAGCAATATTTGGGGCTAACTATTGTTTTGGCTAAATGCCATCATTCATCAGGATTGAGTTACAGTAAGTTGCCATCCCCTTGTGTTATTATTAATGTGTGACTTCTGTCAAATATTTTCACTTGCCTTGTATTATTGTCACAGCTGGCATAATACTTCAGTTAAATGGAAATTTAAAATTTAATTGGTACGACAATCAAAATATGGAAAAAGATCTAGTGGAAAATCTGTCCCGCTCCATTACTGCCCTGGCAGTGAAGTTGAAAATTACCCCCATAATGTAAAACCCTGACTGTTTAACAGATGGCAATTTATTGGTATCAACATACGTTTTTTAAATGTGTTTCAAACAGTTGACTGAATTTCACTGCAACTCCTAAAACTGGTTTGAAAGCAATCCAACATTTATTTGCCACCAACAGCTGGAGCATATTATTTGAAGAATTTTGTTGTAAAAATTAGTGTTAACATCCCCGACAGCTTGTTAACAACAAACACTTGTATTTATCCTGTGCCTGTAATGCAAAGTCTCATTCCAAAGTGCTTCACTAATAATGATACTGAACAAAATTTGACACCAAGCCACAATGAGACTTTCAGGCAAAATGCTTTGTCAGTTTAAGGAGTATCTTAAAGCAGAAAAGTGAGGAAGACCAGAGATTTCCAGAGCTGAAGAGATCCTTTGTTGGTCAGAGCTGAGGAGAGCTTTGGAAGGGTGAAGTCCAGAGGTTAAGAAGGCAAGGAGAATGGTTTAAACAGCTGATAAGCAGAGGCAGAACTGAGTCGGATGATTTTTTGGAGATGTATTTAGGTGATCTTAGTACAAATATATGGTCAGAAAACCATCTCTGCGTCATGACATCAAATCGAGTTCAGCAGGGAGGGGCTAGTGTTTAATGGCTAGGTAATGGTGTATCTGGTGTTGATCAAAGACAGTATATTTAGTTAGACTAATTTCTGTTCATCCAGTTCCAGATGTCAGACAGCCTGGTAATTCAGAAACTGGAGGCATTGAGAGAGGTTATCATGGTTAAATCTACAAATGCCCTATCAATCAAGTTAGGAGGAATGAGCTAATACCCATCTGCCACTGACCACAACAAAGCTATTGACTTTTAAAAGCCATGGTATGTAAATGCCTCCATTGGACTGCAGTGGACAAAGTCAGAAGTCACATGACACCAGGTTACAGTGTAACCGGTTTATATGAAATCACAAGCTTTCAGGGCTTGTGAACAAAGGAGCAGTGCTCTGTAAGCTTGTGATTTCAAATAGGCCTGTTGGACTGTAACCTGGTGTCACGTGACTTCTGACTTCGGCAAATCAGCACCTTTTAAAAGTCAACTATATATTAGATTTTATGTAGCTCAGTATCAGAAGCAAGTCAGTTAGTTTTCTTAATAATGAGGAATGGGTTCATTTCAAAGACTGTTTACTCAGAGAAGTTGAAATACCTTTGCATCCCAGAATGATCCAGAAATTATGAGCAATTTTCGCAGACAGGAGCAGAAGTCGATAAGTGATCCAGCCATATCTGGTGCTAAAGGACTAAATTTGTTTACCATGTCTATTTGTTCAAGAATAATCTCAATCATTTTAGTTGTTTGTCCTCTCCATTCAGGTGTGTGTCCTTTTGTGAGTGGGAAGCAGGGGCTAGTGCTGGAGAACTAACCATGGTTAGAGGGATTATGGGGACTGGAGTTTCAAATGTGGAAGTGAGGTTAGACATTGGATTGCTAAACAAGGGGAAAGTCCTAGGTTTAATACCTAAGTTGTGTCTAGCTAATAAACCTTGGATGTTTTTCTTGCCGAAACCTTCTTCATTCTGCTGGCTGCTGTGCCTTCAGTTTGTGTTTAACTCCGGAATTTCTTTCCTAAATCTCTCTCTCTTTTTTCTATAAAAACTCACTGTTTTTGACCAGCTTTTGGTTGCCCATTCCATCATCTTGTTTAGTTGGCTTGCTGTCAACTTGATTTTGTTGACCTTCGCTCCTGTGAAACAAGTTTGGATGTGTAACCATGTCAGTGGTGCTTTATAAATGCAAGTTGTTTTTGCAATATTGCAGCCAGCTGCATGCAAGTCTTTAGTTATTTGAGGTAGAATGTGAGAGAAATAGTGTTGGTCTAGAAGTTAAATTTAATCCCTCTCTGTCTCATGGAATTTTGTGTCATGAGATAATGGAAGAAAACCCATAAAGATTCAAAATTGTTGGTAGGAAGATGTACTGGAAGGGACAGTGAACATAAAGTGAAAAAAGTTTATAATGCTTTACAAAATTTGCTAATATTTGACTTTCCATTTGTTGCCTAGTATTCCCATTGACTGCTGGGTGAATCCTCATGATAATTGGAGCTTCGCCATTTAGTCCAGAGGCATTTCCTCCCCACTTAGAGAATTATGGGGTGTTGAATTGTTCAGTGAATTAGCGTGGTATTTCTAAGCATTTTTTAAACAGTGAAATTTAATTTTCTGGGATGGAAGAGCAAATTACCACAGATGCTGGAATCTGCACTGAAAACAACAAATGCTGGGGATTACAGCAGGTCAGTTGGCATCCATGGAGGGAGAGCAAGCTTCATGTCAGCTCTGATGAAGAGTCATCTTGACTCAAAATGTTAGCTTGCTCTCTCTCTCCATGGATGCTGCCTGACACACTGTGATTTCCGTGATCCAGGTGGATATTTACTCAAGAAACAATGATTAGTTTACTCATGGGATGTAGGTGTCTCTGGCTAGGCCAACATTTCTTGCCCATCCCTAATTGCCCAGAGGGGAATTAAAAGTCAACCACATAGGTCTGGAGTCACATCTAGGCCAGACCAGGTAAAGATGGCAGATTTTCTTCCCTAAAGGACATGAGTGAATCCAGATGGGTTTTTCTAACAATTGACGACAATTTTATGGTCATTAGTAGACAATTAATTCCAGATTCTTTATTGAATTCAAATGCTACCAACTACCCATGGTGGGATATGAACCTGGGTCCCAGAACAGTAGCTGAGTTTTTGGACTAATAGTCAAGCAATAATACCACCAGGCTATTGCCTCCCAATAATTATTTGTGTTCCTTCTAGCCGTGTGGGAGATTCACCAATAGTTGGGGCAGGTGCTTATGCCGATAGCACAGCCGGAGCTGCAGCTGCTACAGGAATGGGCGATATTATGATGCGGTTTCTCCCAAGGTATGTCTTTCTGACCAGATCCACCTTTTACCAGGTGATGGAGTTCAGAAATTGGAATGATCTAGCAGGGAGCAAACTTAAGACAGTGTATGTATGTGAAGGTATGTTGCATTGTAAAAATAGTTGCTGAGTTATGCCTGCACAGGAGACAGAAGTCTAAATTTCACAATTAGTAGTGAAAGTGTCCCCCACAAAAGAAAATGCACCATTTGCTCTAATGTCGGCTGCCAGTGAAGATTTGACTGGCTTTAAAGCACAGACCCGTGTTTATTCCAGCATGAAGCCTCCTAAAATGGCATCTTTGTGTCTGGGATCAGGGCAAGAAATATTGAGTTTATTTACGCAATGCTTAATCAAAGTAAGTTATATTTCCAGAAGCTTATTTTTGTTTGAGGGATTAGAACAGCACCGTTCTAAATTGTTTTTTATAGAGCTGGAAAGTTTGTTCAGTTAAAACTCGGTGATTTCTGCATGTACCAATCCCAACTTTTTGAGTCATTCATATGGAGTTAGTGTACAAGGACAGCAGGTTCACACTGTGAAATTTATTTCAATGCAGAGTCTATGGGTAAGAACTGTAACGGTGCTCCCTATGCAACAGAAAGATGTCTCTCCCAGCAATCTCTGGATGTTTGAATTTTTTTCCAGTGTGTAGAGATTTAATAACTTTCCAAATGCTCCCATACTAACAGCAAGCGCTAAGAACCTAATTGTAATTATTCCAGCAAATTTCAGTTCAATGATGCAGCAGTCACAATGATATTTGGCTCAAAGAAAGGGAAGATTGGGAGCTTGTTATTATGGGCCACAGGCATTCTAGGATTTTACAATAGATACAACACAGAGGCCATTCAGCCTATTATTTCTGTTCTGTCTCTCTGTGAAAGCAATTTAAACAGTGCCACTCCCTTGGCTTTTTTTTCCTCATCGCCCTACAAACGTTGTCTCTTTAGATAATCATTCAGGTTTCTTTTGAAAACCATGGTTGTATTTGTCTCTCAGTCATTCTCAGAAAGTACATCACATTTCAGAGCTAAATCACTTGCTGCAGAAAACGTCCATCTTCCAGAGGAGGAGGTACTGGATGTCTTTAAATGCATACAGGTGGATAAATCCCCAGGACTTGATCAGGTGTACTGCAGAACTCTGGGGGATGCCAGGGAAGTGATTGCTGGGCTCCTTGCAGAGATATTTGTATGGTCGATTGGCTAATGTGGTGCCACTATTTAAAATTGGTGATAAGGAATGGCCATGGTACTATAGACCGGTGAGTCTGACATTGATGGTGGGCAAGTTGTTGGAGGAAATTCTGAGGGACAGGATTTACATGAATTTAGAACGGCAAGGACTGATCAGGGATGATGACATGGCTTTGAGCGTGGGAAATCATGTCTCACGAACTTGATTGAGTTCTTTGAAGAAGTAACAAAGAGGATTAAGGGCAGAGCAGTAGATGTCAAAGAGCGTGATGCTGGAAAAGCTCAAGGATAGGTGCTGGGTCCACTGCTTATCGTCATTTACATAAATGATTTAGATGTGAACATAGGAGGTATAATTAGTAAGTTTGCAGATGAAATGAAAATTGGGGGTGTAGTGGACAGTGAAGAAGGTTACCTCAGAGTACAACAGGATCTTGATCAGATGGGAGCGCAGGTTCATAGTTTCTTAAGTAGAGTCACAGGCAGATAGGACAGTGAAGAAGGCATTATGTATGCTTTCCTTCATTAATCAGATCACTGAGTATAGGAGATGGGAGGTCATGTTGTGGCTGTACAGGACATTGGTTAGGCCACTGTTGGAATATTCCATGCAGTTCTGGTCTCCTTCCTATCGGAAGGATGTTGTGAAACTTGAAAGGGTTCAGAAAAGATTTACAAGGATGTTGCCAGGGTTGGAGGATTTGAGCTATCGGGAGAGGCTGAATAGGTTGGGGCTGTTTTCCCTGGAGCGTCATAGGCTGAGGGGTGACTTTTATAGAGGTTTATGAAATAATGAGGGTCAGGGACAGAATAAATAGACAGTCTTTTCCCTGGGGTGAGGGAGTCCAGAACTAGAGGGTATAGGCTAAGATGGGAAAGATATAAAAGGAACCTAAAGGGCAACTTTTTCACACAGGGTGGTGCGTGTATGGAATAAGCTGCCAGAGAAAGTGGTGGAGGCTGGTACAATTACAGCATTTAAAAGGCATCTGGACATGGGCCAAGTGCTGGAAAATGGTATTAGATTAGGTTAGGAAATCTGGTTGGTATTGGTGAGTTGGACTTAAGGGTCTGTTTCTGTGCCGCGCATCTCTGACTGTATGACTCTAAATGAAAGCAACTTATTGTTGCTTCTTCTGTCAACCATCATAAATTGGTGAACCGGAAGACACCAATCAGGACCGACTCTCCCTGTCCACTCCCTCCTTTACAGACCTGCTATCATGTCTCTTCTCACCTTCTCTTCTTCAAGGAGACTGGCCTCAGCTCAGAGCCATTTCCTTCTCCAATCTATCTACGAATTGGATGTTCCTCATTCCTGGAGTCATTCTCATGAGTCAGTTTTCCACTTGAGGCTGACACAATATTTTACATAAAGTTATTGTACCCTTTTCTTGTTTTTGTAGCTATGAGCTATTTATAAAACTCATGTGTTTTAGATTCTTTCCAACCTGCACTGCCAGTTTCAATGATATACAGACATTTCCATTCCAGTACACCCTTTAGAATTCTATGCATTGATTTATGTTCCCTCCCCCACTTCTCTCTAGAATGAATTATAGAATCCCTGTGTTGTGGAAACGGGTGATTCAGCCAAGCAAGCCCACACCAAATCTCTGAGGAGGATCCCACCCAGACTCACCCCCTGCAATCCCTTCCCAAATCCCTGCAACTCCCATGGCTAATCCACCTAACCTACACATCCGTGAACACTACAGGCAATTTCCCATGGCCAACCCACCTAACCTACATTTCTTTGGACTTTGGGAGGAAACCGGAGCACCTGGAGGAAACCCACGCAGACACAGGGAGAATGTGCAAACTCCACACAGACAGTTGCCTGGGGCTGGAGTTAAACCCAGGTTGCCGGCACTGTGAGGTAGCCGTGCAGCTTTGTCATTGCTGTCTCGAAATGCACGCCCCATCCACCTCCCTCCCTCACAGAGAGCAGGGAAATCAGGCAACAGTGTGGTTGGAATCATTTCCTATTTCTCTGCATTGCATTCTTCCAGTTGTGTGCCTATTTCTTTGTCTTCCTTTTCTATGTCCTTTTGAAGATTTACACTATCCTCCCCACAGTTCACAATAATTCTGTTTTATATCAGCCATAAATTTTGAATTGGTGACCTTGCACAAGTCTAGGTCACTGATATATCAGGAAGGATGGGAGTCTCAGCACTGATGACTGGAAAGCCGACAAGAGAGATCCTCTGATATGAAAAATAATTGTTAGCGATATCTGGGGCAGCTCAGTGGTTAGCACTGCTGCCTCACAGTGCCAGGGACCCGGGTGTAATTCCACTCTCTGGTGACAGTCCAAACTCGGCACAGACATTCTCCCTTTGTTTGGTTGCTCTGGTTTGTTCCC
This sequence comes from Chiloscyllium plagiosum, assembly GCF_037043375.1. Taxonomy (NCBI): domain Eukaryota; kingdom Metazoa; phylum Chordata; class Chondrichthyes; order Orectolobiformes; family Hemiscylliidae; genus Chiloscyllium; species Chiloscyllium plagiosum. The sequence continues at coordinate 136,679,083 of NW_028270140.1, forward strand.
ATAGCCCAGTGATGTGCAGATTCGGGAAATGTAGGGTTATAGGGATTGAATGGGATGCTCTTCAGAGGGATGATGTAGACTCGATGGGTCAAATGGCCTGTAGGGATTCATCTGTTTCCAATACTCAGCCAATTTCATATTTAAATTGAGAGTGCCTTTATTCCCCCTCCCCATTGGGTTCTAACCATGCTCACAAGCTTTGCTCAACTTTCCTGCATTTTATCAAATGCTTTTTTTCAAGTCTATATACGCTGATTGCATTACCCTCCTGTACACTTCCTATTACCTCGGATTTTGTTAAACTTGATTTACTCTTAATAGCCTATTCTAAAACCGCCTCTTTCTTAACTTTTAACCTACCCACTGACCCAGGTCCTTCCTCTTTCCTATCATTTGCGCAGTATTTTCTTCCATTTTAATGACTGTTGAAACGTACTCCTTTGAGACCTTGACTATGACTGTTAAAATTCCCTTTTATATTGTTAGTTGTCCTCACTCAAGCATTGAGGATACATCCGAGCAGGCAAAAGGATTGGGTGCCAATATTGATCAAAGCTACTGTTACATCATTGGAGAGGCATGATGTTGTTTTGGGGTCAAAGGCAGTATCCATTTCCTTCATTTTAAGAAACAGCAGAGGAACGTTTGTGCCACTAAGTTTATACTAACAGTCCAGTAAATAGTGGGAAGGAACAAAGTGTAGAAAAATGCAATATCTATTGAGTATTTGAGTATTTATTGAGAAGTTTATTTGTAAACTGGCTTTTGCAATGGTGTAATAGGACAAAGAGTGAGACGTTCTGACATGTGAACAAGCCAATACACTTGATCAGTGCATCTCCAGTTCAATGGGGAAGAAAGTGTTTGAACTAGTTATTGGGAACGAAATGGAACAAATGGAATTTATTTCAATGGAAGAACATTTGGTTCATATTACAGCAGCATAACCTTTAGAATAATCACAGAAAAGGGCTAGGTGCAATTAAACATAAAAATATAATTTGAGGAAGATTAACTTGGAAAGGAATCCAGCTGATTTGGATTGGAATTTAACAAATAACTCATTTTAAAGCAATAGTCAACCAATTGGAGGATTAGTTCAGGTACAAAAGTAGACAAATTTCCATTGGAGCTGGAAAAGCGCAGCAGGTCAGGCAGCATCCAAGAAGCAGGAGAATCGACGTTTCGGGCATGAGCCCTTCTTCAGGAATGAGGAGATTGTGCCAAGCAGGTTAAGATAAAAGGTAGGGAGGAGGGATTTGGGGGAGGGGCGTTGGAAATGCGATAGGTGGAAGGAGGTTAAGGTGAGGGTGAAAGGCCGGAGTGGGGGTGGGGGCGGACAGGTCAGGAAGAAGATTGCAGGTTAGGAAGATGGTGCTGAGTTCGAGGGTTGGGACTGAGACTTCTTCCTGACCTCTCCGCCACCACCCCCATCTATCTCATTTCCAACGCCCCTCTCCCAAGTCCCTCCTCCCTACCTTTTATCTTAGCCTGCTTGGCACACTCTCCTTATTCCTGAAGAAGGGCTTATGCCCGAAACGTCAATTCTCCTGCTCCTTGGATGCTGCCTGACCTACTGCGCTTTTCCAGCAACACATTTTCAGCTCTGATCTCCAGCATCTGCAGTCCTCACTTTCTCCTAGAAAATTTCTATTGGAGGGGTGGAATGTTAGAGCATTCAAAACTCAGGTTCCCTGGATGATTAAAGGTAGAGCAGTGAAAAGGAAACCAATAAAAAAGGCTTTTGATGAATTCCTCATATAGAGAACCAAACTGAGTATGGAAAGTGTAGAGAGCTTGAAAAGGGGGTGAGAGTGCAAGGGAGACTAGCTCAGTTGGCTAGATGGCTAGTTAGTGATACCAAGAGCACTGGTTCAACACCCACACTAGTTAACATTACTATGAAGGATTGTCCTTCTCAATCTCTCTCCTCACTTGAGTTGTCTGTCTCCAATGAGACATGTGCCCCATGGTCTGGTAAAACAATGGAAACTTTACCATTAGTGCCAGACTATTCAAATTATAAGTCTGCCTTTTCTTTATCTGAAAATGTTGAGAGGGATAAACCTCACAAAACAAGCTGGGAAAACCTTTACAGCCTATATTCCAGGACAAAATTAGTTAACATTTAGAAAACTAGCATTTGCCAACATTGGTGCAATTTGTTCTGCTACAACGTGAGGTTCATTAGCGCGAATTTTCTGTAATGCGATTGACAAATTGGGGACACTGTTTCCAAAGCACAAACTTTTTAAACATGTGTTGGCTGTAACGCGATTACATCACAAACCCTAAGCGCTGTTTCTAAAGTGCGATTTTTTTTTTTTCTCTATAACATGGGGTTACACAAGAATGCAACTATCGCATTTTAGAAGAACTGACTGTAGAAATTTGTTAAAATGAATTCCTGTTTGAATATCTAGAGTTCTTTTAAAGTAACAGAGAAGGACAAAGTTGTTTATATAACATTTCAAAAATTGTTTGACAAAGTGTCATCTGTCAGCAAAATTAAAACCCGCACGGTTAAAGGGATCAGTGCGCCTAAGCTTGGCTGAGGGAAGAAGTAGTGTTCAAATGTTCTTTTTCAAACTGGGGCAAAGTATACACTGCTGGTCCTCAGGGATGGTATTGGAGCCACTGCTGTTTTTTATATTAACTATATGGATCCAGAGATACACAGTATACTTTCATCGTTTTGAAGTGACCCAGAAATGAGAAGGACAGTAACAGAATTCAGGAGGCAATAGAGAGACTGGTGAAAAGGGCAGACAGTGATGGAAGGAATTTAACACAGAGAAACGTGAAATAATGCATTTTGGTAGCAAGTGTCTGAGACAAAATCAACTAAATGTTTCCCATTTAAAGAGGATGGAAGAAATTAGAGCTCTGGCAGTTTTTATGATGAAAGGCCTTATGGGATCCTTACTCTAATTAAGCAATAGAATGCAAAAACAAGAGTTATACTGATCCTTAAACATTGGTTGGGCTTTTCTTATTTGGGGTATTGTGTTCCATTCTGAGCACCATTAACTGAGAAAATGTTTGTTGTTAAGCTATGCAAAATTCTTCTCCCACCCATCTTCGTTTAACAATACAATGATTTCAGTATCAAGTATTCCTTAAATGCATCCATACCATTTACCTACACTGCCCCTTTTAGTTCAATTCTAAGAGATTTTTCACAGTTTCCCAATTGGTTTTATTTGTGGCCATATCATAATCATGTGTCTTGTTCTGATCAAGCCGATAAGCCAAGACGTCTTCTGTCTTTTCTATGAAACCCTTTCAGAATCATTACCATTAAGACCTTTAAAAAGTTACCCTTATCTCTTATTCTCTGGAGAAGAGAGCCCTAGCCTGTTCAATTTTTCCTGATAGGTCACACCGAGCCTATTTCTTGCAGTGGTTCAGAAAAAGGTATAAATTCTCAGTTCTGAATGCAGTTTCTCCCTGCAATGTTTCAGAAACAGACAGTTTTGACTGGAGTTTATTAAAATCAATCCGCATTCTTTCGCTGAGTAAAGTTTCCTATTTTGTGCACCAAATTCATCGTAAGAATTGTAAAATGTTCTTTTCTTGGATCTTTGAGTACATTTTTCATGTGGACATTATTTCAGTTTGACATTTTTGCCTCAAATTAGTTACCAGGCAGTGGAATATATGAGATTGGGAATGGAACCAACTACAGCTTGCCAGAAAGTTATTGCAAGAATTCAGAAGTATTACCCAAAGTTTTTTGGCGCAATCATCTGTGCGAACAGAACTGGGGGTTATGGTAAGTCTTTAAAACAAAACCTGTTGTAAGGATAAGTGGTGAAACTAACTTCCTGAGAGAAAATCTCAAGCCATGCAGGAAATAAACCAGTCTTGGGTAAACTTGACTACACTTAACATTCATTCTATGTCCTTACAGACTCAATTTATCACTAAGTATCTGTACTTGCTCACTTGTGTACAGGTTTGTGTTTGTTATAACAAAAATATGTAAAATTCCACATTTTTTGCCTCCAGTTTTTTTTTGTGATATCTAGAGAAACATTTTGATTAAATGACCCTAGCTAGAGCTGAAACCCTGTCTTTGGACTATGCATAGTAAAGTGAAGTACAACCAGAAATCTGTGGAGCCTCAGTCACTGGGAATGTTCAAGGCATAGCTTTCTGGAGACGAATACATTGAGAGGTGTGGGGACATTGCTGAGGTAGAACAGGCTTGGTGGACTGAGTGGCCTCCTGCCCAACATTTGAAATCACTGCAATGCCTAGATACAATGTAATGATGTCAATACATACTTTCTTAATGACTATCATCTCTGACTTTTTCCAGCACATCCCAATTGATAGGGGGTGGATGGGAAAGATCAAATGGCTTGGTACCTGGACTTTCAATGGCCCATGATAAAATCTTACCAGAGATTCCTTTTCGTAAATTACCTTAATTTGTAAGATATAGGTGGCAGCTACGTAATTGGTGGATAAGTCATGGGAAATGCAGGATTGCAGGGAATAAGGTTTGGAGTGATGGGTCTGGATGGGATGCTCTTTGGAGAGCCAGTGTGGACTCGATGGACCAAATGGCCTGCTTCTGCATTTTAGTGATCCTATGAATAGATAGGTCACTGGGATGAGAATCATACAATTAGGCACCTTGCAGCTTCCAGACTCAACAATGAGTTCAATAATTTCTGGCAGTAATCTCTTCCATGTTCTGGCCTTATTGTTTTTATTTTGTCGTTTGCCTATCACATAATCATTTCATTTGGTCCTGCCATGTCTTACACCTTATCATGCTTTTTAAAAATTCTTTTTAAGACTCAACTGTTGTATCCCATTAAAATAACTTTTTTTCAGTTCTGATGAAAAATCATGAGCATAAAATATTAAGTTGGTTCCTCTACCAGCATAGTTTTTGCTTTTATTTCACATTTCCAGCATCTGCAATGTTTTGCTTTCTAATCATAATTGGATCTAAATAAAATCGGTGTGGGATGGACTTGGAGGCAATCAGGATCTTCTGAAAGAATACTCAATGGAATGGGAGAGAGAGGCCAGGGAAATTCACTATGGACAATACAAAGCAGTAGAAATAGGGACTGAATAAAGAGACCTAAAGACAGTTGTGGACTCATGTTCTCTATACCTTGATTGTGTTTTCAAATTTCACAATGAATAGATTGTGAGATATGTTGCCGAATCAGTTGCGTTCATGTCCAAGAAGTCATGTTGAAGATTTATAGATCTCTCTCCAAAAGCAGCTGGAGCTCAGGGAGAAGCCCCATTTAATTGCTAGGGTGAGAAGATGGTAGGGCTGAACGTATTGGAGTTGAAGAGTGCCAAAGGCATTGTCCAACTGTATATTGTAGTGTATTGAAAATTAAACATTTTATTTGTTTGAAGGTATAATACACCTACTCTAACAAAGGGAGCACGCTACAGACAGATTTTAAAAGTTGGTCTGTGTTTAACAGCTCACGCTATTCCAATTCTGAATGTTCACAGCTGATTATATAATTGCTTTTGTCCCATGAACTTAGCGTACATCATGAAAGCTGTGTATTATTTGTATAGAGAAAAGCGACAGAACAAGGAATTTGGGGGTCCTCAAACACGAATCACAAAAGCGAGCATTTACGTTTGTAAGTAATAGGGAGGGTACACGGAATCTTAGCCTTTATTTCAAAGCGAGTGGAAGATAAAATCATAAGAGGTTGGTATTGGAGCTGTCAGAAAAGGTTCACTAAGCTGATACCAGGTTAAACTGTCTTGAGGAGAGGCACTGGATTCACAGTCATACAGAGTCAAAGCAGACCCTTTGGTCCAACCAGTCCATGCTGCACACGATTCCAAGCTAAACTAATCCTGACTCATGCCTGCTCCTGTCCCATATCCCTCAGATGATGCTTGATTAAATAAATGGCTCTACCTCTGTTATATATAGATCTTCAGTTATAGACATGGTCTTTTACAGTGATTAGTTGGTGGTTATTGAGGATTTTGAGTCTAGTCTGAGGATTGTTTGAGTTGGCAAAATACGGTGGTTACTATGTTCATTTTAATTCATGGAAGTGGATAACCCCACCAATAATCTAGAATATGATTCTGATCTGTGAGGACGCACATATCAACATGTTTAGCCCTATCTCCTGGAGTGATGCAATATGTTTTTTTCCCAGGACTGAAAGCTAGCTGTAGTTCTTTCACAGCATGTTTCCATAGTATAAGATTGAGACACTTTATAGAAATGCCTAATAAAGAATACCTGCTGGAAAAGAAACAGTTTGAATTTGTGACCAGCTGACTGGTTTTGTTTTGTCTCTCACATTCACGACCAGCCGTGAAGTAGGCAACGAATATTGGAAAGTATAAATGCGCAGGTCAACATTATTATCCTGTGAGGCCACAAAGGGATAGAGGGCTTGAAATCTGAATCACAAAACCACACACTCTATTTTGTCTAGAGGACATTTGCAATGCAGATTTTGTCAGAGGAATGAAATTGGAATTGGCTTAATAGAGAACGTTGTCAGCGAATGGTACATAAAAATGACCATAATTAGGAGCATGAGTAGACCATTCGGTCCTTTGACAGGATCAAACCTGTTGAGTTGTTGCAGCGAATTCTGTTTTCGTTTGAATGCAGAGAGCAGTGTTATGTAAGTATCACTGACTCCAATGTTGAAAATAGAGACACCGATATAGTATTCCACTGGCTTCACTTCAAGAAATAGCCATTTATAAGTCCCACATTTCTAATTCCTCACCCTCTCCCTATCAGTTCTTGGCCCAGTATGTAAATCATGAACGTTGCTGTTAAATGCATTGAACTTTGGGATTGTAACTTGTCTATTGTTGGATTTGCAGTCAATATTTGTGATTGTAATTTCCAATTAGATTTTAGTCTCCCAGGACTTCGATCTTACTTGGCCATATTTATGTTGAGCTTCCTATTCTCTCTTGGGTTTTTTTTTCTAATATTAACATGATAACAACATTTTAAGGATAGAGGAAGTCACACTAACTTCAGTGTAACTGTAATGGTTTTCGGCCAAAAAAGATTTCCCTACCTCCAGTTTACTTACAGTTTGCTTTTCAGTCATTTGCAGATGGAGAGGGGAGGCGATGTCCTAGTGGTATTGTAGCCGGGCTGTTAATCCAGAGACTCAGATAATGTTCTGGGGACTGGGGTTCAAATCCTACCATAGCAGAATCCAATTTTAAAAATAAACCCTAGAATTAAGAGTCTAATGATGATTAGTTGACAGGAAAAACCCATCTGGTTCATTCATGCCCTTTAGGGAAGGAAATTGCCATCCATACTTGGTCTGGTCTAACTCCAGACCCACAGCAATATGGTTGGTTGATCCTTTGGACTGGGCAGTACTGTAAATGCTGGCCGAGCCAATGATGCCCTCATCCTATGAATAAATAAAAAAAGCTTGTAATCTTTTCAAATTTCCAAATCCCTTGGTTAATCCATTTGGGATCCAGTTTTAAGACATCCAACAGGCGTCAGGAGAAATAATTGACTGAATTGGATACTGAACTGCAGTTTCATGCTGGATATCAAGATATTTGTTCATAAAACCAAAGTATTTCAGATGCTGGAGAAATTACTTTTTTTAAAAAAAAGTGCTGGAGAAACTCAACAGACTTGGCCATGTCTGTGAAGAGTGATCTCATCTACACTGGGAACACCAAATGCAGACTGAGTGCTTGCACTGCAGCATGGGTTTGTCCTGTTTGGAAAAGGACCTCAACCTATCCCTCTGACATTTCTCCAACTTGCGGCCACACAAATGCATTTGTCTGAAGCCTGAAGTGATGCTCTAGCAAAGCCCAAAGCAAGCTGGAAAAACAGCATCCTTTTTTCCACTTTGGCACTTTACAACCTTCAGGTTTCAACATGAAGTTTAACATCTTCTGACCATGAATTCTATCCCCCATTTTGATTAATCCCCTTTCCGACGCCATGGTGGATTGACATAGAGCTGCCTATTTTCTGCTATTAACATTTTCCATTAACCCCACTCCTCTTCTATACCCCTATCCATTACTATTAGTACTTACTGTGTCTTTGGCTCCTGGGCAGCTGTTCCACTTGCTCTTCCTTCCTGCCCAGGTTTTGACAACTGCATTCTCACCTCAGTTACTGTGGCTGACTGAGGTTGCTATCACCTTGGACTGTAGCAGTTCAAGTGTGGCCAGACCATCTTCTTAGTGCACCTCTGTTTGGCAGCCACTAATTGGCCAATAAATGAACATCTAAACTGAGGCCAGTATTACACTCAATTCTGTGCCTCTCACCCTAATTCAAAATACATCCCACTTTCTTAAAGGTGTCACAGAAATGAAAGTTATTGTTGTTACCATCATTCATCTATTTTTGAATATTTTAGAACCATAGAATCATACAGTACAAAAGAGAGCTTTTGGCCAATTGAGTCTATACCGCCAAAAATGTACCACTATCTACTGTCCTTCCACTTTCCTGCATTAGGCCCATAGCCTTGATTGTTATGCATTTCAAGTATTCATACAAATACTTTTTAAAGGTCATATGGTTCCTTGCCTCAACTAACTTCCCAAGCCGTGTATTCCAGACCTTGACCAACACTGGTGAGAAAGGTCTTCAAATCTTGTCTAAACATGCTGTGTTTCACTTTAAGATTATGCACCATGTTATTGACCATTCAGCAACGGGGAATAGCTGCATTCTGTTCACCCTGTCCATGCTTCTCATCATCTCATATTCCTCTATCAGGTCCACCCTCAATCTTCTCTGCTCTGAAGAAGACAAGTAAGAGAAAGTGAGGACTGCAGATGCTGGAGAGTCAGAGTCAAAAAGTGTGGTGCTGGAAAAGCACAGCAGGTCAGGCAGTATCCGAGGAGTAGTTTCAGGTAAAAATCATTTCTGATGAAGTGCTTTTGCTCGAAATGCCGACTCTCCTGCTCCTCTGACACTGCCTGACCTGCTGTGCTTTTCCAGCACTTCACTTTCGCCTTCAAAGAAAACAACCCAAGCGTACCCAGGCTCTCTCCATTCGCTGAAATACTCCATCTGGGTGACATCCTGTTGAATCTTCTTTGAAATCCCCTCCAGGGCAGTCACGTTTTTCCTATAGATTGGGGACCAGAATAGCACACAGTACTCCAGCTATGACCTAACCAAAGTTCAGTACAATGCCCTTATAATCTATGCCATGAGTAATAAAGCTTTTTTAAACATCCGATTAACCTGTCCTGCTACCTCTGGGATCTTTGGACAAGCACTCCAAGATCCTTCTGTTCCTCTGAGGTTCCCTGTGTCTTTGTATACCAAGTCTGACTGGCTATTCTAAATATTATATATTCTAAACATTTGACAATAAATTATATGACTAAGAGAGCCTGATAATTGCAATGGACTTTGTTGGAAAGCCACTGGAACAGTTATTTTGTGAGGACAGTTGAAATGGGTCCAAGAACAGGTCACCCCTCTTGATCATAGTGCAAGGTTTGAAAGACATGACAAAAATATTTGAAGCAGTTGCTTTGTGGTTTTTTCATATCATTTTAACAATGAGATTCGTGAATGAATTATTCTTTCCCAGAGTGGGAAGAGGAAAGTGCAACAAGTACAATAGAAGGGGAACAAAGAAAATGGTGAGTTCTACAATGTACACATTGTCAAAGCAATTCAGTGTGCTAATTCCCAAAGAATATTCCAGATTGGTCGTGGAAGTTGCATTATAATTAGTACTGTTGATTTTAAGGAATGGTTGCTTTTCTTCTTTATAACGATTCTGCTTCTCTTGACTTTGTAGTTAATGATACTCATCTAAAGCTAAAACAAGAACAATGTTCAAATCGAGGGAGAGTTATTCCGCAGCTGGTCACATTGCAGTAATTGGAAATTTACTGTTGCCTTTTTTTTTGAAAAATGTGTGACTTTTCTCAGTGACATAAGGTTGAAGTTCACTCAAAATCCTGAGAAACAATTTCGAATAAGGATTGTGTGGTTCAAGATAACAAGCTTATTGCTGTTGAGTTACATTAACCATAACTGAGTCTTTCTGAACTTTTCCTTATAGGTGCTGCATGCAGTAAATGTCTAGGATTCAACCAATTCCACTTTATGGTTCACAATCCATCAGGGACCTCGGAGCAGATAGTGGATTGCATTTAAAGCTACAGTGATGCATCACTTTCAACGACTTTAAGGCTTGTTATCATTTGCACTCACTTTTGAACCTAAATGACACCTTGCAATCTGTTAACGTATCGTAAGAAACCTTGTTGTCATGTGATTTGGTAACTGGACCATATTGATTGCCAATATAGTCTTTGCAGATTGTTTGTCTTTGAATTTTGAGATGTATTCTAAATGTGAACACTCTTTGTTCATGTGCATGCACATGAACACTTGACCTTTCAGAATCCGCTGAGCTTGTGTCATTATTAGACCATGATTGATCTATACCATGAGTCCAGGAGAAAGTGAGGACTGCAGATGCTGGCGATCAGTGTTAAAAGGTGTGGCTTTGGAAAAGCACAGCAGTTCAGGCAGCATCTGAGTGGCAGGAGAGTTGACATTTCAGGCAGAAATCCTTCATTCCTGATGAAGGGCTTATGCCCGAAATGTCCATTCTCCTGCTACTTGGATGCTGCCTGGCCGACTGTGCTTTTCCAGCACCACAATTTTTGAATATACCATGAGTCCATTTATCTATTAGATATTTGGAACCAGAACGAAAATCAATAAGTAATTGGAGAACCATTAAAATTACACTAGTAACAACCATTCATGGATATGTTTGCAAATACATGAGATCTATATGGACATACGAAGGTCTTCCATCCCCTCATCTCTTGTATAATTTAATGAAATGATTGATCAGAATCTCATTCCCATTCACCTGGAACTAAATTAATTCAGAAAACTGGGCAGCATGGACAACTTGGGCCCCTGTTTCCATGCTGTAAATCTCTCTGCTTTTGACCCATATCTTGTGATTTTTACAACTAATAATTGATTGATCTCTCATGTTCAGAAAATTTAAATTGACCCAGCATCCACACCTCCTTTTGAGGGTAAGGGAGCAGCATCTGTAAATGTGTACTGTGCTGGACTGTGAAGCCATCATTTCAGAACTGCCTTCACATAGTGGTAATACCAAATTGTCAGACTGACCTACTGCTCCCTGAGTGCACTAAACTAAGACACAAGACTAACCCCAGTTAAAGAACCTTCCATCACTTTGAGCCATACTGGGTACACCATCCTTTCAGCCTGGTGAAGGGCAACAACTCAAATGTCCAATCCAAACATGTGCAGGTCAGGTGAATTGGCCATGCTAAATTGCCCATAGTGCTAGGTGCATTAGTCAGAGGTAAATATAGGATAGGGGAATGGGTCTGGATGGGTAACTCTCAGGAGGGTCGAAGTGGACTTGTTGGCCCTGTTTCCATATTGTAAGGAGTCTAATCTAACCAAAAAAGGTGTTCTGAAGGAACAGCCTCAAAGTTGTTAAATGTTTAAAAAGAAAACTGCCCCTCACTATAATGATTAGCCTAACATTAAAATGTAGCTGCCTAATGAGCTGGACTCTGGGATACATGTACAAACTAGGAGAGGGAGAACATAACAAAGAGGTGTAGTTAGTAAATTTGACGTTCATTTGCACATTTCATTTTATAGATATAGACAGATGAATTGTTGTAGTTGAAGGGCACTCCCGACAAGGTCGTCTTGTATTTTTAAATGACCTTTCTGACTTGATATGACATAACTCTGGAGCTGGTACCCTTGAACCCAATGAACTGCTTTGTTTGCAAATAGCAAACATTGGTTATGCAGAGTTGTTGCTGAACTAGCTGCACGGCAGCTGCCCCTCAATACACTTCTGAAGCTGCTACATATCAATTGTCTGCTTAACTCATGAACTACCAACCATTGTTGATTGTCAAGGTTTAGTCAAGCAGTTCTACTTAAACATGTTGATGTCATAGAGTCAGGGAGAGTTGTAGAAATGTACAGCATGGAAACACACCCTTCGGTCCAATTTGTCCATGCTGACCAGATAACCCAACCCAATCTAGTCCACTTTCCAGCACGTGGTTCATATCCCTCCAAACCCAATCTATTCATATACCCATCCCAATGCCTTTTAAATGTTGCAATTGTACCAGCCTCCACCACTTCCTCTGGCAGCTTATTCCATACACATACCACCGTCTGTGTGAAAAGATTGCCCCTTAGGTCTCTTTGTGGGCGGCACGGTGGTACAGTGGTTAGCACTGCTGCCTCGCAGCGCCAGAGACCCGGGTTCAATTCCCGCCTCAGGTGACTGACTGTGTGGAGTTTGCACGTTCTCCCCGTGTCTGCGTGGGTTTCCTCCGGGTGCTCCGGTTTCCTCCCACAGTCCAAAGATGTGCAGGTCAGGTGAATTGGCCATGCTAAATTGCCCGTAGTGTTAGGTAAGGGGTAAATGTAGGGGTATGGGTGGGTTACGCTTTGGCGGGTCGGTGTGGACTTGTTGGGCCGAAGGGCCTGTTTCCACACTGTAAGTAATCTAATCTAATCTAATCTTTTATATCTTTCCCCTCTCAACCCAAACCTATGTCCTCTAGTTCTGGGCTCCCCCATCCCAGGGAAGAAACTTTGTCGAATTATCCTAACCCTTCTCCTCATGATTTTATAAACCTCTATAAGGTCACCCCTCAGCCTCCGATGCTCCAGGGAAAAAAGCCCCAGCCTGTTCAGCCTCTCCCTATAACTCAAATCCTCCAACCCTGGCAATATCCTTGTAAGTCTTTTCTGAACCCTTTCAAGTTTCACAACATCCTTCTGTTAGGAAGGAGACCAGAATTGCATGCAATATTCCAAAACTGGCCGAACCAATGTCCTGTACAGCCGCATCATAACCTCCCAACTCCTGTACTCAATATTCTGACCAATAAAGGAAAGCATACCAAACGCCGCCTTCACTATCCTATCTATCTGCGACTCCACTTTCAAGGAGCTATGAAACTGCACTCCAAAGTCTCTTTGTTCAGCAACACTCCTTAGGACCTTACCATTAAGTGTATAAGTCCTGCTAAGATTTGCTTTCCCAAAATGCAGCACCTTGCATTTGTCTAAATTAAACTCCATCTGCCACTTCTCAGCCCATTGGCCCATCTGATCAAGATCCCGTTGTAATCTTAGGTAACCTTTTTCGCTGTCCACTTCATCTCCAATTTTGGTATCATCTGCAAACTTACTAACTATACCTCTTATGTTCACATCCAAATCATTAGTATAAATGATGAAAAGTAGTGGACCCAGCACCGATCCTTGTGGCACTCCACTGGTCACAGGCCTCCAGTCTGAAAGGCAACCCTCATCCACCACCCTCTGTCTTTGAGCTAGTTCTGTATCTAAATGGCTAGTTCTCCTTGTATTCAATGAGATTTAATCTTGCTAAATAGTCTCCCATGGGGAACCTTGGAGAACGCCTTACTGAAGTCCATGTAGATCACGTCCACTGCTCTGCCCTCATCAATCCTCTTTGCTACTACTTCAAAAAACTCGGTGTTTTTTGATAAATGTCACCATAAGCTCAATCCTTGCAACATAGCCATACCATACTCAATAAGATCATCAGATCATATCTCCCCTCAAGTCAATGTTATTTCTGATCTTTTATATCAATTCCAAATCTGAAATGGTTGCAATTGTCAGAAAAAATGAAATAAATTAATTTCTTTTCTTAAAGTTGATTTTTTTGTTTTGTACATACAGTGACTGATATTAAAGAATTTCAGGAGATTTTCACACTTTTGTAGAGGATGATTTGATTTTCTGAACGTTTCTATAAGTCAAAAACATGGAGCAATGTTAACATGGTGAAAATGTCCCAAAATGCTTCTCTGGAGTTTTACAAAACAACATTTGATCTTGAGTCCGATAAGCGAACACAAAGGCAGGTCACCAAAGCTTAATTAAGGAGGTAAGTTTTGGTCAAACTTCAAAGGAGAAAAGAGAGGTAGAGAGATTAAGGGAGGGAAATTCTGAGATTGGGGTAAGCAATGAATTCATGTGTGATTCATCTTGCAGGTACAGAAGAGATAAGAATTGGAGCAATACCGAAACTGCCAAGTGGTATGAGGCTGGTGATGGTTACAGAGATAGGAAGGGGAATCAATGGTGTGAGGTGACAATAGTTAGACTTAAGCCAATGCTCTTCTCACTTTGTTGTCATTTTGTGACTACTCATGTTTTTTGCATCTGTTCCCATTCTTTGAAGCTCCACACCCAATAAGTAATCAACAATTTTTAAATGACAACTTCAGAGAAAAAAAATAACCATCATTCCTAAATAACATTATCCTTCATTTAGAAATTCTTATAGCTATCCTACCCACCGATCAGAAGGATCGCCAACATAATAAAACTTATAAATTTTGGTCTGACTTGTACACTTTTAAATATAGTTCCAATCTGAACAGATATTTTCTTTTTCTTTATTTTCCCCCTCCGAATATGCAGACAATCTCTTGCTGGCTTTTTGGTTTCAGTCTTGTATAGCTGAAGCGAGCAGCGAAACTGAAGCAACTTTTTCACAACCAACTTTGTTCATCTACAGAATGACCCACAGTAAATTACCAACCCACATGTGCCATGACCATCTAGAAGGACAACAGCAGCAGACACACTGGATCAACATCACTTGCAAGTTGCCCTCCAAAGGGGAGGGGTGTAGTTGGTCAGGGGCGGAGGGGTCCTAAAGGTAGTAACCAGCACCAATCCAGTGGAGATGTCAATCAATCGAATTGTTGACCTTTGATTTCCACCCATGCTCTTGATTCTACATAAATCTACCTTTTTTGTTTTAAATTTGTTCACAATATGTGGGTGTTGCTGGCCCTTCCCTAAATGCCTGCAGGGCAGGTAAGTGTTAACCACCTTGCTGTAATCATGGAGTCACATGGAGGGTTTATCAGGGCAAAGATGGCAGATATTCTTCCCCTTACCACTGAAAAGTCCCTTTCACCCATTGAGTCTGCACTGAAAGAACTAACTACCATGAGAAGTGCGCTTATCTCAATTTCCTGCACTTGTTCCAAAGTGGTGAATGTGATGACATTTGAAGTACTCATCCAAATTGTTTTTAAAGGTTGTGAGGTTTCCAACCTCCACTACCTTCGCGGGCAGTGCATTCCAGACTCCTACCACCTTTTCTCTTCTGTGATTGACTCCTCACCCAAGGGGAACGGCTACTCTTTACTCAAGCAGTTCAACCTCTCAATCATGTCCCCCCTCCGTCTTCTCTGGTCTAAAGATAATAAGACAAGTGTTATGGATCTGAACAAACCACTTCAAAACGTATTAAGAGGATAGCCTAGACCCGAAAGCATTCTTATTTTAAAGGCAAGTGCGAGGTGTTACATTCTGGATGCATTTTGATTGTTCAAACTATCACATTTGAAGCGAATCATACTTTATTCATACACTATAGTTAAAATACAACAAAAAAAAAGAAATTGAAATAATTAACTCTATTAGAAAACTTAACAGATCATTTCATTACTAAGCAGTAACTATTGCAAAATAGTAAAATCCCATCAACACACCCTTGGCAAAGGCAAATTCAGTGAAATAGGTTGTCTCACAGGCAACCTGTTCATTCAGCAGGAGGAAAAAAAACATCAAGAGAAAACGCAGGGAGAGATGTACTGCAACTTCCAAACTCCAGCTTTAAGACCCCAGCAATTGAGACTGAAAAACTAAAACCAAAAATCCTAGTTCTGTGGGAGCTTGACCCCAACCATTCAGACTGCTTCTATTGTTCCACATTAAAACAAAATGCCAAGGTCTCAGGAGCTGTCTATTGGATTCAAGTAGACAACTCGGCATCTCTGTCTTAAAACCTCTCCTCAAAAAAACACAAATTACACCTCTTAAAGCCATAGTATAATCACACAAGCATTAGATTACTTACAGTGTGGAAATAGGCCCTTCAGTCCAACAAGTCCACACCGACCCTCCGAAGAGCAACTCACCCAGACCCATTCCCCTAAATTTACCCCTTCACCTAACACTATTGGCAATTTAGCATAGCCAATTCAACAAACCTGCACATTTTTGGACTGTGGGAGGAAACCGGAGCAAACCCACGCAGACACAGGGAGAATGTGCAAACTCCACATGGACTTGCTTGAGGCGGGAATTGAACCTGGTAAAAACAATGACTGCAGATGCTGGAAACCAGATTCTGGATTAGTGGTGCTGGAAGAGCACGGCAGTTCAGGCAGCATCCAAGGAGCTTCAAAATCGACATTTCAGGCAAAAGCCCTTCATCAGGAATAAAGACAGTGAGCCTGAAGCGTGGAGAGATAAGCTAGAGGAGGGTGGGGGTGGAGAGAAAGTAGTATAGAGTACAATGGGTGAGTGGGGGAGGGGATGAAGGTGATAGGTCAGGGAGCAGAGGGTGGAGTGGATAGGCGGAAAAGGAGATAGGCAGGTAGGACAAGTCCGGACAAGTCATGGGGACAGTGCTGAGCTGGAAGTTTGGAACTAGGGTGAGGTGGGGGAAGGGGAAATGAGGAAACTGTTGAAGTCCACATTGATGCCCTGGGGTTGAAGTGTTCCGAGGCAGAAGATGAGGCATTCTTTCTCCAGGCATCTGGTGGTGAGGGAGCGGCGGTGAAGGAGGCCTAGGACCTCCATGTCCTCGGCAGAGTGGGAGGGGGAGTTGAAATGTTGGGCCACAGGGTGGTGTGGTTGATTGGTGCGGGTGTCCCGGAGATGTTCTCTAAAGCGCTCTGCTAGGAGGCACCCAGTCTCCCCAATGTAGAGGAGAGCGCATCGGGAACAACGGATACAATAAATGATGTTAGTGGATGTGCAAGTAAAACGTTGATGGATGTGGAAGGCTCCTTTAGGGCCTTGGATAGAGGTGAGGGAGAAGGTGTGGGAGCAGGTTTTACAATTCCTGCAGTGGCAGGGGAAAGTGCCAGGATGGGAGGGTGGGTTGTAGGGGGGCGTGGACCTGACCAGGTAGTCACGGAGGGAACGGTCTTTGTGGAAGGCGGAAAGGGGTGGGGAGGGAAATATATTCCTGGTGGTGGGGTCTGTTTGGAGGTGGCGGAAATGTTGGCGGATGATTTGGTTTATGCAAAGGTTGGTAGGGTGGAAGGTGAGCACCAGGGGCGTTCTGTCCTTGTTACGGTTGGAGGGGTGGGGTCTGAGGGCGGAAGTGCAGGATGTGGACAAGATGCGTTGGAGGGCATCTTTAACCACGTGGGAAGGGAAATTGCAGTCTCTAAAGAAGGAGGCCATCTGGTGTGTCCTGTGGTGGAACTGGTCCTCTTGGGAGCAGATCCGGCGGAGGCGGAGGAATTGTGAATACGGGATGGCATTTTTGCAAGAGTTAGGGTGAGAAGAGGTGTAATCCAGGTAGCTTTCGGAGTCGGTGGGTTTGTAAAAAATGTCAGTGTCAAGTCAGTCGTCATTAATGGAGATGAAGAGCTCCAGGAAGGGGAGGGAGGTGTCAGAGATGGTCCAGGTAAATGTAAGGTCAGGGTGAAATGTGTTGGTCAAGTTGATGAATTGCTCAACCGCCTCACGGGAGCACGAGGTGGTGCCAATGCAATGTAACGGAGGAAGAGGTGGGGAGTGGTGCCGGTGTAATTACGGAAGATCAACTGCTCTACGTAGCCAATAAAGAGACAGGCATAGCTGTGGCCCATACATGTGCCCATGGCTACCCCTTTGGTCTGGAGGAAGTGGGAGGATTCAAAGGAGAAATTGTTAAGGGTGAGGACCAGTTCAGCCAAACGAGTGAGAGTGTCGGTGGAAGGGTACTGTTGGGGACGTCTGGAGAGGAAAAATGGAGGGCTTGGAGGCCCTGGTCATGGCGGATGGAGGTGTAGAGGGATTGGATATCCATGGTGAAGATGAGGCTTTGGGGACCGGGGAAACGGAAGTCTTGGAGGAGTTGGAGGGCGTCGGTGGTGTCTCGAATGTATGTGGGGAGTTCCTGGACTAGTGGGGATAGGACAGTGTCGAGGTAGGTAGAGATGAGTTCAGTGGGGCAGGAGCATGCTGAGACAATGGGTCGGCCAGGGTGGTCAGGCTTGTGGATCTTAGGAAGGAGGTAGAACCGGGCAGTGCGGGGTTCCCAGACTATGAGGTTGGAAGCTGTGGGTGGGAGATCTCCTGAGGTGATGAGGTTCTGTATGGTCTGGGAGATGATGGTTTAGTGATGGGGGGTGGGGTCATGGTTGAGGGGGCAGTAGGAAGAGGTGTCCTTGAGTTGGCGTTTGGCTTCAGCGGTGTAGAGGTAAGTGCGCCAGACTACCACTGCGCCCCCTTTATCCGCTGGCTTGATGGTGAGGTTGGGATTGGAGCAGAGGGATTGGAGGGCTGCGCATTGTGAGGGTGAGAGGTTGGAGTGGGGGAGGGGGGTAGACAGGTTGAGGCGGTTAATGTCCCGGCGGCAGTTGGAAATGAAGAGATCGAGGGCGGGTAATAGGCCAGCGCGGGGTGTCCAGGTGGATGCAGTATGTTGGAGGTGGGCGAAGGGGTCCTCGGAAGGTGGGCGGGAATCCTGCTTGTGAAAGTAAGCTCAGAGGCGGAGGCGACGGAAGAATTTTTCAACGTCACGGCATGTATTAAATTCATTGATGCGTGGACGGAGGGGGATGAAGGTGAGTCCTTTGCTGAGGACTGATTGTTCGTCCTCAGTGAGGGGGAGGTCTTGGGGGATGGTGAAAACGCGGCTGGGCTGGGAGCTGGGATCTGGTGTGGGTGTAGAGCTGGGAGTGGGGGTGGAACCTGTAACTGGAGTGGGTGTGATGGTGGGGGGAATGGGGGTGGTTCTCCGGCACTGTGAGGCAGCAGTGCTAACCACTGTGCCACCGTGCAGCCCAAAAGCATAACTAGTCTCTCCTTATAGCTCAATTTCTCCATCCCTGCTGCATGCTGATGAATCTTCTCTGTAGCCCCTCTCATGCTGTCACACCCTTCCTGTAGTGAGGTGACCAGAACTGCACACAGTACTCCATTTGACATCAAATCAATGCTCTGTACAACTCCAACATTGCTGCCTTGCTCTAATACTCTACAACACATCTGATAATGAAATCAAGTGTCACATATGCCTTATATCAGGGATCTGTCAGTAATTAACCCAAGATCCCTCCGTTCCTCTAAGCTACCCAGTGTCCTGCCATTTAATAAATACTTCCAATGTACATCACCTTGCGCTTACCCGAGTTAAATACCATTTGCCCATCTGACCAACCCATCTATATCTTCCTGTAACCTACATTCATCTTCTTCACTATTATCATTTTACTAATCTTTGACGTCTGCAAATTTGCTTAACATTTCCCCTACATTTTCATCTATATGGACTTCAGTAAAGTGTTCGACAAGGTTCCCCATGGGAGACTGGTGAGCAAGGTTAGATCTCATAGAATATAGGGAGAACTCGCCGTTTGGCTCAAAGGTAGAAGACAGAGGGTGGTGGTGGAGGGTTGCCTTTCAGACTGGAGGCCTGTGACCAGTGGGGTGCCACATGGATCGGTGCTGAGGCCACTTATTTTCATCATTTATATAAAGCATTTGGATGTGAGCATAAGAGATATAGTTAGTAAGTTTGCTGAAGACACCAAAATTGGAGGTGTAGTGGACAGCAAAGAAGGTCACCTCAAATTACAATGGAATCTTGATCAGATTGGCCAATGGGCAGAGAAGTGGCAGATGGAGTTTAATTTAGATAAATGCAAGGTGCTGCATTTTGGGAAAGCAAATTTTAGCAGGACTTATACACTTAATGGTAAGGTCCTTGGGAGTGTTGCTGAACAAAAGAGACCTTGGAGTGCAGTTTCATAGCTCCTTGAAAATGGAGTCGCAGATAGATAGGATAGTTAGGATAGTGAAGAAGGCGTAACTTACAGTGTGGAAACAGGCCCTTTGGCAAGTCCACACCGACCCTCCGAAGAGCAACCCACCCAGACCCTTTTCCCTATATTTACCCCTTCACCTAACACTATTGGCAATTTAGCATGGCCAATTCAACTAACCTGCACATTTTTGGACTGTGGGAGAAAACCGGAGCACCCGGAGGAAACCCACGCAGACACATGGAGAATGTGCAAACTGCACACAGACAATTGCCTGAGGTGGGAATTGAACCTGGTTCTCTGGCACTGTATGCTTTCCTTTGTTGGTCAGAGTATTGAGTACAGGAGTTGGGAGATCATGTTGTGGCTGTACAGGATATTGGTTAAGCCACTATTGGACTATTCCATGCAAATCTGGTCTCCTTCCTTGTGAAACTTGATTGTGTGAAACTTGAAAGGGTTCAGAAAAGATTTAGAAGGATGTTGCCATGTTTGGAGAATTTGAACTATAGAGAGAGGTTGAATAGGCTGGGGCTGTTTTCCCTGGAGCGTCAGAGGCTGAGGAGTGACCTTGTAGAGGCTTATAAAATCATGAATGGCATGGATCAGATAATTAGACAAAGTCTTTTCCCTGGGCTGGAGGAGTCCAGAACTAGAGGGTATAGGTTGAGGGTGAGAGGGGAAAGATATAAGAGACCTAAGAGGCAACCTTTTCACTCAGAGGGTGTTACGTGTATGGAATGAGCTGCCAGAGGAAGTGGTGGAGGCTAGTACAGTTGCAACATTTAAAAGGCATTTGGATATATATAGGGTTTGGAGGGAAATGGGCAGGGTGCTTGCAGGTGGGACTAGATTGGGTTGGGATATGTGGTCGGCATGGATGAGTTGGACCAAAGGGTTTGTTTCCGTGCTGTACATCTCTATGACTGTATGACATACTTAACAAACAATAAGTGTTCCAGTACTGATCCTTGTGGTACACTGCTGGACACCGGCCTCCTTCTACCACTACACTGTGTCCATTTACTGAGCCAGTTTCTGATCCATCTCACCAGGTTTCCCTCAATTCCATGTGCATTAACCTTCTCAGTCAGTCTCCCATGGAGGACCTTGTCAAAAGTTTTGCTAAACTCCATATAAACTGTATCAACTGAACATCCCTTATCCACACAATTATCATATTCTCAAAGAATTCTCACAAATTTGTTCAGCATGACCTCCCTCTGACAAAGGCTTGCTGATTATCCCTAATTAACCCATGTCTTTCCACGTGAGTATTAATTCTCTCCTTAAGAATTTTCTCCAACAGTTTCCCGACCACTAAAGTGTGACTCTCTGGTCTGTGATTTCCTGGATCATCTCTAATACCCCTCTTATGAAGTGGAACCACATTAGCCATCTTCCAGTGCACTGGCTCTTACCCTGTGACCAGACAGGAATTAACAGTTGTCTCAGAGCCCCTGCAGTTTTCTGCCTTGGCTCTCAAAGCAGCCTGGGATATAAGTCATCCAGGCCAGGGCATTTGTCTGTTTTTAAGCCTGACAGAGCCCAGTTTCCTCCCCATTTTCTATGTCAGTGGATAATCGTTACATGCGGTGTTCAACCATTCTGACATTCCATGATCAACATGCTGATGTGGTCACAGCGTTGACTACTAATTCCAGAGCTTGTTGCTGCACATGCACCTCTGAGGTCTGTGCAGAAGGGAGGAAAATATAGGGGAATACTGGTTACCAACGCATAACCAGTTACCATTTAGACAGCCCAACATACTATATACCTTGCTCACCATTTTCTCAAGAAATTGTGCCACCTTTTACAGATCTTGCAAACGTACTCCATCACTCTTTGTCAGAGTCAAAAAGTCCGTGTTAAGTGTCTATTGCCTCTTCCAATTCACTCTGTCAAGCTGATTTATTTTTTTAGATTAGATTAGATTACTTACAGTGTGGAAACAGGCCCTTCGGCCCCACAAGTCCACACCGCCCCGCCGAAGCGCAACCCACCCATACCCCTCCATCTACCCCTTACCTAACACTACTAGCAGAGACCCGGTTTAATTCCCGCCTCAGGCGACTGACTGTGTGGAGTTTGCACGTTCTCCCCGTGTCTGCGTGGGTTTCCTCCGGGTGCTCCGGTTTCCTCCCACAGTCCAAAGATGTGCAGGTCAGGTGAATTGGCCATGCTAAATTGCCCGTAGTGTTAGGTAAGGGGTAAATGTAGGGGTCTGGGTGGGGCCGTGTGGACTTGTTGGGCCGAAGGGCCTGTTTCCACACTGTAAGTAATCTAATCGAATTGGCCATTTTAAATTGCCCCTAGTGTTAGGTGCATTAGTCAGAGGGAAATTGGTCTGGGTGGATTACTCTTCGCAGGGTCGGTGTGGACTTGTTGGGCCGAAGGGCCTGTTTCCACAGTGTAGAGAATATAATCTAAATGGAAGTGGATAGCCAAGGAGAGATATGCACACTAAGGCATTCCCGAGGGAGCTGACAGATCAGGGCCACCTTGAACTGATTTGAAAACTTACGTTGAACCTGATTTTAACTTTATCTTTTTTTTGTAGTTACCAGATTGAAATGTATAGTTTTGTTTTTCTTTATCAACCAATTTCTACTTGGTTGAAATTTCTCCATGAGAAATCTGCATTCTACAATTTCATAGAACATAGAACATAGAACATAGAAGAATACAGCGCAGTACAGGCCCTTGGGCCCTCGATGTTGCGCCGATCCAAGCCCACCTAAACTACACTAACCCACTATCCTCCATATACCTATCCAATGCCCTCTTAAATGCCCATAAAGAGGGAGAGTCCACCACTGTCACTGGCAGGGCATTCCATGAACTAACGACTCGCTGAGTGAAGAACCTACCCCTAACATCAGTCCTATATCTACCCCCCCTTAATTTAAAGCCATGCCCCCTTGTAATACCCGACTCAATACGCGGGAAAAGGTTCATACTGTCGACCCTATCTAACCCCCTAATCATCTTGTACACCTCAATCAAGTCACCCCTAAACCTTCTTTTCTCCAGAGAAAACAGCCCCAAGTGCCTCAGTCTTTCCTCATACGATTTTCCTTCCATACCAGGCAACATCCTGGTAAACCTCCTCTGCACCCGTTCCAATGCCTCCACATCCTTCCTATAGTATGGCGACCAAAACTGCACACAATATTCCAGATGCGGCCGTACCAGAGTCTTATACAACTGCATCATGACCTCAGGACTCCGGAACTCAATTCCTCTACCAATAAAAGCCAGTACGCCATATGCCTTCCTCACCGCACTATTTACCTGGGTGGCAACTTTCAGAGATCTGTGTACATGGACACCAAGATCCCTCTGCTCATCCACACTACCAAGTATCCGACCATTAGCCCAGTACCCCATCTTTTTATTATTCTTCCCAAAGTGAATCACCTCGCACTTAGCTACATTGAATTCCATCTGCCACCTTTCTGCCCAGCTCTGCAGCTTCTCTATATCCTGCTGTAACCTGCCACATGCTTCCTCACTGTCAACAACTCCTCCGACTTTCGTATCATCCGCAAACTTGCTCACCCAACCTTCTAACCCCTCTTCCAGGTCATTTATAAAAATGACAAACAGCAATGGTCCCAAAACAGATCCTTGCGGAACACCGCTAGTGACGGCACTCCATGAAGAAACTTTGCCATCAACTACTACCCTCTGTCTTCTTCCATCCAGCCAATTCCTAATCCAAACCTCCAACTCACCCTCAATGCCATATCTCCGTATTTTCTGCAGTAGCCTACCATGGGGAACCTTATCAAACGCCTTACTAAAATCCATATATACCACATCTACCGCTTTCCCCTCATCAACCTCCTTCGTCACCTTTTCAAAGAATTCAATAAGGTTTGTGAGGCACGACCTGCCCTTCACAAAACCATGCTGACTATCCTTGATCACATTATTCCTATCCAGATGTGCATAAATCCTATCCCTTACAATTCTCTCTAAGACTTTGCCCACAACAGAAGTGAGACTCACCGGCCTATAGTTACTAGGGCTATCCCTACTCCCCTTTTTGAACAAGGGAACCACATTTGCTATCCTCCAGTCTTCTGGGACTACTCCTGTAGACAAAGAGGACACAAAAATCAAGGCCAATGGCTCTGCAATCTCCTCCCTTGCTTCCCAGAGAATCCTAGGATAAATGCCATCAGGCCCAGGGGACTTATCTATTTTCACCTTTTCCAGGATTTCCAACACCTCTTCTCTACATACCTCAAAGCCATCCATTCTACTTATTTGTGCCTCAGTATTCTCATCGACAACAATGCCCTGTTCCTGAGTGAATACTGAAGAAAAGTATTCATTCAGTGTCTCCCCAATCTCTTCCGCCTCCACACGCAACTTCCCCCTACTATCCTTGACTGGACCTATTCCTACCCTAGTCATTCTTTTATTCCTAACATACCTATAGAAAGCCTTAGGGTTTTCCCTAATCCTATCTACTAAGGACCTTTCATGTCCCCTCCTTGCTGCTTTTAGCTCTCTCTTCAGGTCCTTCCTGGCTACCCTATAACTCTCAATCGCCCCAATTGAACCTTCACGTCTCATCTTGAGATAGACCGCCCTCTTCCATTTAACAAGGGATTCCAATTCCTTATTAAACCACGGCTCCCTCGCACGACCCTTTCCTCCCTGCCTGACAGGTACATAATTATCAAGGACACTCAATAGTTGCCCCTTGAACAAGTTCCACATATCATTTACACTCTTGCCTTGGAGTCTACTTTTCCAAGCCACACATCCTAAGTCATGCCTCACCGCATCATAATTTCCCTTACCCCAGCTATAATTCTTGCCCTGTAGTACACACTTATCCCTCTCCATCACGAGTGTAAAAATCACCGAATTATGGTCACTATCCCCAAAGTGCTCACCTACCTCTAATTCTAACACCTGGCCTGGTTCGTTACCCAGAACCAAATCCAGTATGGCCTCACCTCTTGTTGGCCTGTCTACATATTGTGTCAGGAAACTCTCCTGCACACATTGAACAAACACTGACCCATCTAACGAACTTGAGCTATAGCTTTCCCAATCAATATCAGGAAAGTTAAAGTCCCCCATAACAACCACCCTATTACTGTCACTCATCTCCTGAATCACCTTCCCAATCCTTTCTTCAATGATTCTAGGACTATTAGGAGGCCTGTAAAAGACTCCTAACAGGGTGACCTCACCTTTCCTATTCCTAACCTCAGCCCAAACTACCTCAGATGGCAAGTCCTCATCCATCGTCCTTTCCACCGCTGTAATACTATCTTTGACAAGCAATGCCACACCTCCCCCTCTTTTACCCCCACCTCTGACCCTACTAAAACATTTAAATCCCGGAACCTGCAACAGCCAATCCTGTCCCTGTTCTAGCCATGTCTCCGTAATAGCCACAACATCGAAGTCCCAGGTACAAACCAACGCTGCAAGTTCACCTACCTTATTTCGTATACTTCTTGCATTGAAGTATACACACTTCAAGCCACTTCCCTGTTTACAGGCACCCTCCTTGGAAATTGATGCCATGTTCCTCACCTCCCTACACTCCAGGCCCTGCACCCTGAAGCTACAATCTGGGTTCCCATGCCCCTGCCAAGTTAGTTTAAACCCCCCCCAAGAGCACTAGCAAACCTCCCCCCAAGGATACTGGTTCCCCTCAGGTTCAGGTGTAGACCATCCTGTTTATAGAGGTCCCACCGTCCCCAGAAAGAACCCCAGTTATCCAAAAACTGGAACCCCTCCCTCCTGCACCATCCCTGAAGCCACGCATTTAATTGTTCTCTCTCCCTATTCCTCGAATCTCTATCACGTGGCACGGGTAACAAACCAGAGACAACAACTCTGTTTGTTCTAACTCCAAGCTTCCAACCTAGCTCCCTGAAAGCCTGTCTAACATCCTCAGCACTCCTCCTACCTATGTCGTTGGTGCCAATGTGGACCACGACTTCGGGTTGCTCCCCCTCCCCCTCCAGGACCCGGAAAACACGATCAGAGACATCACGTACCCTTGCACCTGGGAGGCAACATACCAAACGTGAGTCTCTCTCGTTCCCACAAAACCGCCTATCTGTGCCACGAACTATTGAGTCCCCAATTACTACTGCTCTGCTCTTCTTCACCCTTCCCTTCTGAGTAACGGGGACAGGCTCCGTGCCAGAGACCTGAGCCCCGTTACTTACCCCTGGTAAGTCATCCCCCCCACAAGTATCCAAAACGGTATACTTGTTCTTGAGGGGAATGGCCGCAGGAGGTCCCTGCACTGGCTGCTTCCTCCCAGTCCCCCTCACTGTAACCCATCTATCTGCCATCTTTGGAGTTACTACTTCCCTATAACTCTGATCTATGACCCCCTCTGCCTCCCGAATGATCCGAAGTTCATCCAACTCCAGCTCCAGTTCCCTAACACGGTCTTGGAGGAGCTGGAGATGGGT
Organism: Chiloscyllium plagiosum; assembly: GCF_037043375.1. Lineage (NCBI taxonomy): Eukaryota > Metazoa > Chordata > Chondrichthyes > Orectolobiformes > Hemiscylliidae > Chiloscyllium > Chiloscyllium plagiosum. The sequence continues at coordinate 136,705,416 of NW_028270140.1, forward strand.
GCACTTCCTGCAAGTGTAATCGGCAGGGACGTCGATGGCATCCCTCACCTCATACATGTTGCAGGAGGAACATTGCACTGCCTTCACTGCCATCCCTCTAAAGCTAACTGTTTAAACAAAAACTGTGTCTAAATAATACAAGCAAAATTCAGCACTTACCTGCTTGCCACAACAGATGTTATTATTAGGTTAGAGGAGGAGGGCGGGTGGGAGGCACTACCCGTGTAGTGCCTCGGGTTCCTCTCCTTCACGCTTTTGAAGGGGGAAAAAACTAACCCAGCTAAGCTTACACTAACTGCTTCCGGGTCTCGGCTGCCCCTCTGCTTGCCGTCACTTCCTCTGCTGCTCCCGCTCTTTCTGTGAAGGAGAGAGAAAACAAAACACCGATGCCCGCTACAGGTAAGTAATTTTGAAAAAAACTCTTACCTTAGCTGTAGTCTCCCGGGTTCACCTCAACTCGGCCGCTGCTCCCACTCAAAATCCAATTTCCTATTGGATTATGTGATTGCTCAATGTTTTGTGGTATAAAAGTGAATTATATTTATCAAGTTATTTATTTTGCAGGAGACTACTCAGTTCATTGAGTCTGTGCTGGCTGTACCTAGTGCAATCCCTTGCAGTATACACCACACCTAAAAGTTTATTTCCATTTTTATTTGATTTAACATGGAACACACTTCAGTCTGGAGGTTCTGCATTGGATGCAGTGGAGGAAGGTTTGCATCAGTGTGAGACTGACCAGTGTCAAGACACTATGGGATATGGAGGAAAGCTGGATGAGCATGGGGAGACAACATTGGATGCCATGATTATGAATGGGTAAAACCATAAGACTATAAGACATAGAGTAGAAATTAGACCTTTCAGCCCATCAAGTCTGCTCTGTTATTCAACCAAGGCTATTACGTTTCTCATCCCCATTTTCCTGCTTTCTCCCCGTAACCCTTGATCTCCTTGATACACAAGAACCTATCTATCTCAGTCTTAAATATACTCAATGACCTGGCCTCCGCAGCCTTCTTTCCCTCACTTCTTTCCCCAACCTTTTCTTCCGCTACATCGATGACTGTATTGGTGCCATCTCATGCACCAACGAGGAAGTTGAACAGTTCATCAACTTCACAAGCACTTTCCACCCTGACCTTAAGTTCACATGGACCATCTCAGACACCTCCCTCCTTTGCCTGGACCTCTCCATTTTCATCTCTGGCAACCGACTCATGATGGACATCTATTTCAAACCAACCGACTCACACAGCTACTGGGAATACACCTCTTCCCACCCCCTCACACCCAACCCCACCCCCCCCTGGTAAAAATGCAGTCTCTTAATCCCCTCCACCATATCCAGGACATCGGAGATGGCCTCCTATTTCAAGGACTGTAATTTCCCCTCCCACATGATCAACAATTCTCTCCAGCACATCTCCTCCACTTCCCACTCCTCCTCCATTGAACCCCACCCCTCCAACTGAAACAAGGATAGAACCCTACCCCTTCCCCCCGATCTTCACCTTGCACCCCACTAATCTCCGGATACACCTCATTATCCTCAGCCATTTCAACCACCTACAATCAGACTTCACCAACAAATCTGTATTTCCCTCCAACCTCTATCTGCGTTCTGCAGATACTATTCCCTCCGTGACTCCTTCGTTAGGTCCACGCCCCACCATCAACACACCATCCATAACCAGCACCTTCCCCTGCCACCACAACAGATATAAAGCCTGCGCCCATAACTCCTCCCTCACCTCCATCCAAGGCCCCAAAGGATCCTTCCACATCCGGTAGGGATTTTCCTGCACATCTAAACACCTCATCTACTATGCCGTTGCACACAATGTGGTCTCCTCTACGTCGGGGAGACAGGACTTCAAATCGTGGAACATTTCAGAAACTTATCTGGGACACATGCACCAAACAGCCCACCACCCTGTAGCCAACCACTTCAACACCCCCTCCCACTCTACCAAAGATATGAAATCCTGGGCCTCCTCCACCGCCAAATCCAAGCCACCTGTCAAATGGAGAAAGAGCACTTCATCTTCTGCCGTGGGACCCTTTAAGCACACGGCATCAACATCAACCTTACCAGTTTCCTATTCTCTCCTCCCCACCTCATCGCAGATCCAACCCTCCAACTCGGCACTGCCATCTTGATATGTCCTACCTGTCCATCTTCCTTTCTATGTATCCACTCCACTCTCCTTTCCGACCTATCACTATCAGTCCCCAACTGCATCCACCTATCGCCTACCCGGCTACTTTCCCCCTACTCCCACCCCCACCCTACTATTTATATCTTCTAATCGTAGACTACCAACCAGATTCTGGATTAGTGGTGCTGGAAGAGCACAGCAGTTCAGGCACCATCAGAGGGGCAGTAAAATCGACGTTTTGGGCAAAAGCCCTTCATCAGGAATACCAACCATTGTTTATTGTCAAGCTTCAAACAAGCAGACTCCATTTACCACTTAAATAGGTTGGCTTATTTTTTGACATGGCAGTGCAAGCTCAACCCTTGTAACAGAACTATATCATAATCAATAAAGGATTAGATCATATGTCCTCTCAAGTCACTGTTATTCAGTATGATCGCAAACGATCGTTTATTTCAACTCCAAACTTAAATATGATTATAATTGTCAGAACAAGATCAAATAAATTGATTTATTTTTGTGAAGCTGATTTTTTTTAACAGACAGTAACTGATACTAACGAATCTAATTGAGATTTTTACACTATTGTAGAGAATGATTCCCTCTGCCAAGCTCACTTCATGATATTAAAATCCGTCTGCCGCAAATCACTATTTGTCTTGTACACCTAAAGTTTTTACAGCAAATTTTGCTTATTTTTGTTGCCTATTCCAATAGCAAAAAGAGATGAACTGGGGCGCATGTAATTGCATTAAAATCGAGAATTCAAGTAGATAAATGTCATATTGGTCATAAAAATATTTTTCATCTTCTTTAAATTAGATAGAATAACAAATAAGGGAAGGGGCGGTGCTTTCAGACAAGGATCGATGAGAGGCGGAACAGTGAGTGAGTGTGTCCAAATAGCCTGGTTTATTGTTGCAGCCGCTGTGTGTGGGTGACCTGGGCTGAGTGGGGTTTTCTGTGAATGGGAGCACACTTCACGTTACTATGGGATCCCCGGGCTACGTTCCACTGATCCTCGCGCTCAGCGCTTCCTGCTTCCTTGCGGACTCTCAGTTCCCCCTGGCCGTTACTACCTGGCCTTACCACAGTGCTGTGCAGACAGGTAAGTGCAAGTGGGCACTGCTGTCACCCCCGCTTCTAGACTTGCTTATGTATGTGTAAAGTGAGGGCTACTGCAAGCTTCTGCACTATTTGCTGATTTTAAGAATATTAATTCAATGCATATACTGGTGGTAGATTAGGGGAAATGTGCCTAGGGAAACGTGATCTTACTGTCACTCAGTTCCACTGTGAAAGGGCTGAGGAGTGGCTGAGGAGTTTCATTGAATTGCATTGAATTTATTGTCAAGTGTACCGAGGCACAGTGAAAAGCTTTGTCTTGCGAGCAATACAGGCAGATCACAGAGTTAAGTAGCATAGATAAAGGAATATTAGGTCAACAGCAGCAAAAACAAAAACACAGGTACAGGCGAATGTTAAAAATTTGTGAGTCCATTCAGTATTCTAACAACAGGAGGGTAGAAACTGCTTCGAAACCAGCTGGTGCATGTGTTCAGGCTTCTGTACCTTCTCCCCGATGGTAGAGGTTGTAGAAAAACATTGCCAGGATGGGATGGATCTTTGAGAATGCTGGCGGCTTTTCCTTGACAACGGGCCTGGTAGATGGATTCTATAGACGGGATGTTGGCCTTTGTAATTGTCCGGGCTGAGTTCACCACTCTCTGTAACCGTCTCCGATCTTAAATGGTACAGTTGTCATACCAGGTAGTGATACATCCAGACAGAATGCTCTCGATGACCACCTACAAATGTTGGCAAGGGTATTCGCCGTCATGTCAAATTTTCTCAGCTGCCTGAGGAAGAAGAGAAGTTGTTGGGCCTTTGTATCCAGTGCGTCCACGTGAAGAGTCCAAGAAAGCTTGTTGTGGATGTGATTTGGTATTGGACTGGGGTGTACAAAGTTAAAAATCACACTATACCAGGTTATAGTCCAACAGGTTTAATTGGAAGCACTAGCTTTCGGAGCGCTGCTCCTTCATCAAGTGGTTGTGGAGCTCAAGAGCTCAGAGTTAAAGAGGGGAGTTAGAGGACATTACAACATCAGGAAGGGGCAAAAACCATGGAGAATATGGGAGTATGGGGGTGATAGGGAAACCCATCCTGGAGCAGAATAGGTCAGGGGCAGAGTTTTGGTGATCTCCGATTGAGAGAAGTTAGAACGTGGGAGTCCCAACTAGGAGTATGTTGGAAAGCCAAGTCTAGAGATAACATGGGCATTGATGAGAGGGTTTCAGCAAGGGATAAGTTGGGGCAGGACAGAGTCGTGAAATATTCCAGAGGTGGTTTTGATAATAGTTTGTCATCTATGCTCATACTTATCAAGAGGTAAGAAAAGTGTGTAGAAACGAGCCATCTAGGCCATGCTTTCCATCCATGAAAGACATCTTCAGTCAGAGCTGTAACACAACAGTCAAACTGTGCACAGAAAGATCGTACAACTGGGTACAACCATGTCCAGATAACCAGCTGGAAGTGAAACTGAGGAATAAATAATGGCAGAGATTCAGCAATTCTCCTGTTCTTCAAAATTATGTCATGGAATTTTTTTTAATGCCCACTTGAATTGATGGCATTATCAAATTCCGTGCTCCAGCTGAGGTGGGGGCATAGGTATTAGGCAGATGAATTGGTGAGAGCTGACCATGGAAAGTCGAGGGCACAGCCTTAGGCCTGCTGGATACTGAGGTAGACCTGAATTGGTGCTCTGGGATACTGTCTCTGCAGCATTAAAACAGAGAGGTCTTCCAACGTTAGAACATTCCTGATGAAAGACTTCTGCCTGAAATGTCGATTCTCCTGCTCCTCGGATGATGCCTGACTTGCTGTGCTTTTCCAGCGCCAGACTCTCGACTGAGAACATAGAACAGCACAGCGCAAGAATAGGCCCTTCAGCCCACCAGCTCTGTGCCAACCTTAATGTCATTCTAAACTAATCCCACCTGCCTGTACATGGTCTGTGTCCCTCTGTTCCCTGCCTGTTTATGTGTCTGACAACAACGCTTCTGAAATGTTGCTATTGTCTCTCTGCTTTTATTCCCTCCCTTGGCATTGTGTTCCAGGCACGCCTGTGTAAAAAGGTACTTGTCTTGCTCATTTCTTTAAACATTCTGACTTGAACCTATGTCTTTCGTGTTTGATGCAATGTCTCGGAATAATTCCCTTTTCAAAGGCATTATTGTTTTTACTTGAAGCAGGCTTTTTAAATTCAGGCCATTTGTGCCTCTTAAAATAGGGGCAGCTCCAACACCCACCCATCTACACTTCCATCTAAGTCATTTACATATATCACAAACAGCAGATCTGTGAGGAGCACCACTAGTCACAGACTTGCAGCCTGAAAGATACTCTTTCACCACTATCCTTTGCCTTCTATGGGTAAGCCAATTCTAAATAAATGTGGGAAAGTCTCCATGAATCCTGTGCACTTTAATCTTCTGGACCAGCCTACCATGAGGGACCTTGTTGAAATCCTTCCTAAAATCCATGCAGACAACATTCACTGCTCTACCTACATTGATTACCTTTGTGGCCTCCTCAAAAAATTCAATCAAGTTAGTACGCATGACCTGTCCTGCACAAAGCCATGCTGACTGTCCCTAATTAGGCCATGCTTTTTCCGAATGTGCATACATCCTATCCCTAAGAATTCTATCCAATAGCTTCCCAACCACCGATGTGAGACTCATCGGTCTTAGTTTCCTGGATTATCTCTATTTCCCTTCTTGAATAGAGGAACAACATTAGCCATTGGTGATGAAGGTACAAAGATCTTGGTCAAGGCCCCAGCAATCTCCTCCCCTGCCTCTCAAATAACCTGGGGTAGATACCATCGGGCCCTGGGGACTTATCCACCTTAATGCTCTTCAAGACTCCCAACACCACTTCTTTCTTGATCTCAAAGTACTGTAGTATATTTGAACTCTCCACACAAATCTCACTATCCTCCATTTCCTTCTCCTGAGTGAATATCGACACAAAATACTCTTTTAGGATTTCAACCAAATCCTCTGCCTCCAAGCACAAGTTCTTTATCCTTGAGTGGTCCCATCTTCTCCCTAGTTATCCTCCTGTGTTTAATGCATGTCTAGAATGCCTTGGGATTCTCTTTAATCCTACTTGCCAAGGTCATTTCATAACCCCTTCTTGCTCTCCAAATTCCCTGCTTGAGTTCTTTCCTGCTTTCATTTTATTCCTGATGGGCTCAGTCGATTTTAGCTGCCTAAACCTTGCAATATGCTTCTTTTCTTCTTCTGGCTAAATTCATAATGTCCCTCATTATCCAACGGTCCTTTACTTTGCCACCCCTGTCCTTCCTCCTTATTGGAACATGCTGAACTCTCATCAACTGGTCTTTAAGCAATTCCCACATGTTAAATGGGGACTTGCCTCACCTCATGGTGACTGGGTGGACTTCTCCCAGAATGCTCCTCAGTGAAGTCTCTCTGCTGTCCTTCCTCCTGCTTATCACTGGGAGGGGGGTGAATGGGATGTGAGTGTTCTTCCTCACTCCACTGATCAGTCGTGGTGAGTGAGCTGACTTCTCCCAGAAATTTTTTTTATTTGAAAAATATGCTTTATTCATAAAGGAATCTCCTTTTATATATATATATATATATATATATACACATTGTCACAAATATGGTTTGGTTCTGTACAGTTGTAGACCTCTCTTATACATACAATATTAACATTTCCAGATATTTGAGGCACTAGGAGGGTCTGATAACTGAACGGACCCCCATTTACCTTCAGCCGGAAGACCCCAGATGGTGGTCTTTCCCCACTACACCTTTGCACCAGCTGCCCCAAGTTTTAGCGTGTCCCTCAGCACATAGTCCTGGACCTTGGAATGTGCCAATCTACAAGACTCAGTCGAGGTCAACTCCTGGAAAACGAACAAGGTTCAGGAAGAACAAAGAGCATCTTTCACAAAGCTGATGGTTCTCCAGGCATAATCAATTATTTGTGTCGGTGTGCGACCCAGGGAACAGACCGTAGAGCATGCAGTCCCAGAGCTGCAGAGCTGCCCAGGATGAATCTTAACGAAAAACACTGCATCTTCCCTCAGCCTTCCTTTGCAAATGCACATTCTAGAAGGTAATGTGTGCCAGTTGCAACCAGCACCACCCCCTCCCCCCAACCCCGGCTTCAAGGGGCAGCGTGCGGTGGCATAGATTGACATGGTGTTCATGAAGGACCTCACAGGTAGTGCCCTTCTCACCACCATCCAAACGATGGCCTGGTGCTTGTTTCTGGTGATGAAGCATTCTGCCAAATGAATTTGACAGTCTGCTCATGGAAACACACAACAGAATTCACCCTCTTCTTTTCCCTCAGTGTCTCAAGGACGCCACGAGCTAATCACTTCTGGATGGACTTGTGGTCAAAAGTGCTTTTCTTTGCAAATTTCTCCACAAAGGACAGATGATACAGAACAGTCCAACTACTTGGAACATTGCATGGCAGCGAGGCCAGTCCCATCCTTTGCAACACTGGGGACAGGTAGAACTTCAGTACAGAGTGACAGTTAGTGTTTGTATATCGAGGGTCTACACACAACTTGATGCAGCCACACACAAAGATGGCCATCAGGATGCAAGCAACATTGGATATGTTCTTTTTCCCCCTTTATCCAGAGTTTTGTACTTGGAGTCCTTGCAGACCCAGTCTATCTTAGACTTCCAGAGGAAATAGAAGATGGTTCAGGTGACTGAAACAGCGCCATTTTGGAGAGAGTCCTCACACCTGATGACCATGTTTGACCAAACAATGGAGTGGGAGCAATGCTCGCAAAAGACCAATTTCTGCTTCATTTTGGCAATGCACTCCACCCAAGAGTTTGTGCACGCTCCTCGGCGAAGTCTCTCTTCCATCCTCTATTGAACGCTCTGCCGTCTGCTATCAGACAAAATAATATGACTTTATCCAACCACTCTTCATACCTAAAACCCCCCAGAGCAGGCAGCATAAAGTAAACCTTCTCTGCACCCTCTCCAAAGCATCCACGTCCTTCTGGTAGAATCAAACCAGAATTGCACACTGTATTCCAAATGTGCTCAACTTAATTTTCATACAACTCTATCACAACTTGCAAAGATTTATCTTCGCTTCCATGGCTGATGAAGGTAGGTATGCTGTATGCCTTCTTCACTGCCTTGTTGACCACCTTATCCACCTGTGATGCCACTTTGTAGACCTGTATGCCCAGATCCCTCCGTATGTTGATGCTCCTAAAGGTTCTGCCATTTATTGTATAATTCAGATTTGTCCATGATGGCTATATCAATTCCGTTCCATTCCCCTGCCGTATCCACAAGGCTCAAATGTTTATGTTTGTTTTTATTTGATTTAGCATGGAACACACTTCAGTCTGGAGGCTCTGCATTGGATGCAGTAGAGGATGGTTGCAGTCGATGTGAGATCGACCAGTGTCGAGGTACTGTGGGTTACGGAGGAAACCCGGATGAGCATGGGGAGACAACATTAGATGCCATGATTATGAATGGGTAGGTCATATTCCTGACTATTATAACATACTAGGGAAATATATCTACTTAACAAAGCTGCTTTTCAAATCAAATGTGCAGTGATCTTTTTATCATGCCAGCCTCTATGTACACTTTCCTACGAATGTGAGAAAGCTAACATGTGACCTCTAATTTCTTGGAGAAACACAGTGTCTCCTGAAGATCTTAGTGCGTTGGTTGATATACTCTAGTCCTGGTCTGTGATTCAAGGCCACAATAATACTTTGGGCCATCATCTTCTACTTGCAGAACAAGTGACTACATTGTATATACGCTTAGCAGGACTATGCTGTCTACTGTCTACGAGGGAGGTTCAAACAAGGAATCTCTGTTGGGCCAATAATAGGCACTTTTTGTTTCATCGTTTTGTATTCACAGAATATGAGCATCATTGTCAAGTCATTGCCAATCTCTGCTTGCTTTTGAACGTTGTTGTGAATCACTACCCAGCGGCAATGAAGGAATGGTGATAGAATTCGAAATCCAGATGTCACATGATCTGGGAACTTGTGTGTGGCTGAGTTCCCAAGTGCCTGGTTCTCTTATCTGTCAGGCTTAAGAAGTTTTAAGATCAAGGTTTGGAAGATTCTGTCAAAGGAACTTTGCTGAGATTCTGCAGTGATTCTTGCAGCTGGTACACACTGAAGCTACAGTACACCAGTGATGAAGGGAGTGAGTGTTTAAGATGGAAAATGGGGTGCCAATCAAATTACCTGTTCTGTCTACCTGCTCGAGTGTTATTGGAGCTACACTCATCCAGGCAAAGGGGGGTAATTCCACCACATTCCAGACTATTACCTTACAGACAGTTGACAGGCTTTGGGGAGTCTATACTCTGTCTTTCATCTGTTCTAGTAGTTACAGTATTGAGTGTTTGGCTTCTCCAGTTCAGTTTCTGATTAGGTGACTTTTTTCTTTTCAAAAAAACTATTTGAATGTGATATGACACTGTCACAGCCTAAGGTGCTACATGAACTTGAACCTTCTAGTCTTGAGATAGGGAGACTGCCACAGCCACAGGGCCCTTTAGAATAGTGTGATAATTTCTCTTTTGTTTTGAAATGCTATGAACAAATAAACCAAAATTAATGCCCTTAAAGGGGCACTGTAACTAAAGGAAGTTCTAAATGGTATTTACTGATTCAAATCAAAATGTGATTTTTGGAGTCTGCACATGCATTCCAGTCCCCGTGGTGCCCATCAGCCAGAAAAGGTCTTGAGTGTAACAATGGACTCTGTGGGCTACCTTTTCAAGACATGGACATACCTGAGAAAGAGAGTTGGGCAGTTAGCCCTCTGTTTAGGTGATTTGTTCACTAGATTTTGCATTGCGAGTTGATTTTGAAATTATTCTTTCGTAAATTTGATCACAACGTACAGTACTTGAAATCAAAGCCAGTGCGAGAATGTAGGAGAGTGAAAATCATGCATGTTCTCAACAACTGATATTGATCACTGCCCATATTTTAAAACTTCTTCAGTGATACAATGGAGGCTGGAGGAGTTGGGCAGCTTCGAAGGATTAAAAGTGCGATTCGTGTTGCTCGAGCAGTGATGGAACACACCAGTCATTCATTGTTGGTGGGAGAATCAGGTAAATCTCAGTCCTTGTTGTTTGAAGGGAAAAAATGGTAGCTGTTTATTACAGATACCTTTCTTGACCTTGCAAATTTCCTTGACAATTTGAGAAACATGCACAGTAAGGTCCACAAATGAAAGTTGCTGGCTATTCTGAGACACTCGAGGATAAATATTAGATCGGAAAAACTAACTGGCGGGTGATACAGATTGTGAACTTTGTATAGATTTAATTTTTTTCTGTACATTTGGGTTTTTAGTTTTTGAATTTGGAACCTTTTTGGGTTTTCAGTGTATCTGAGGTTAATTAACTTTCATTTCTATCATCATGATTCCTTCCGAAACAGTTTTTGAGGCCCACCCGTAGAATTTATGGGATTATATCAACCAAAGAAGATAAACAAGCTCCAGTTTAGAAATTCAGGAATGTGATGTTTTTTTCAGCTTGTGAGAAATACCCATAGCTGAGATTTTGTTTTTTAATTTTGCTTTTGCATAATCCTATGAAGTCCTCAGTTGAAAATGTCTCAATAAACTAGTGTTCCTATGTAACGTTACCTCAGAGTTAGTGGTAGTCCTGGACCCAAATTGTAGGGATAAAGAATTCTAAACTACCAACGTTGTTTGTGTCTAGAGGTGTTTCCTAACTTCACCCCCGAAAGCCCCAGTTCAAATTTTGAGCCCCCTCATCCTGCACCTCCCAACTAGTACAACTACGTTTTCTCTCCTATCTACCCCATCCATTCTCCTTTACATCACAAACTTCAAACAGATCACTTTGTGAATTTCTAAATTTCAGGGAAATCTCATTTGTCTAATTTATCAGTGTAGAATTTGGAGTCCAGCCATCATTCTGTTAAATAATTGTGCTGTCCTTCCTCTGAAGCCAATTAACCTCCCTAAGGAATACTGCTTCTACACCTCCTTATCTGACCAGGGGTTTGTACAGCATAACTTCCTCCACTTTATATTAAGTGTCTAAAAGGCAGTGAATTAGAAGATTATGACAACAGTAATATAGAATTTATTTAGCTTTTATTGTTTCATGCACTTGGATAGCTAAACGGTTCATGATAAAAAAACAATTTTTTTTCAACAGCTTCAGAATTTGCTCAGAATATGGGTTTCCCAAGTGAAGATTTAACAACAAACAAATCTCTGTCCATGCATGCAGACTGGCTGAACCAAAGGTGCCAACCTAATTTCTGGAAAGTGAGTCTGACTTCAAGTGAAGGGCAAATATTTTAGATGCTTATAAGGTATGAAAGGAGAAGTTTACAATGTCATCTAATTCTATGGAAAGACATTTTGGTTTTCACAGAATGTTGTACCGTATGCAGAAACTTCCTGTGGGCCATACAAACCAATGAAGACGCCACTGTCCAAACAGAACAGAATACCAGCACAGCTTGGCAATATTCATAACCATGACACCATTGGTAAGTCTTTTATTTTGATAAGTTTTATATATATATTGGAATGTTTTGGAGATATTTAAGATGAAAGTACTTTGTGCAACTCTCAGGAGTTGAGGATTCATGGTTGATTGTTGATTTTTGAAATTAGGAATGGTTGTGATTGACAAGACTGGAAGTGTAGCTGCTGGGACGTCTACTAATGGCCTATCACATAAAATCCCAGGGTATGTATTTTAGTGTTTTAACCTTGTAAAAATGTCTCTCTCCCTTGCATAATAGATTTTTGTGTCTATCATTTTCGGCAATCTGGCCCTTTGTTTTCCAATTTCTTAAATCTAAAACAATATCCTGGATGAGCTTAATGCTATCAATCTTTAGAGTTGACTATTATAAAACAGTATACTGCACAGGATTAAAAACAAGAAGTTCCAGTAATATACAGCTGGTCAGGCAGCATCTGTTGAGAGCTCAGAGTTAAAATGTTGAGTCAGTGACCCTTCATCTCTCTTGCTACCTCACCTCTTCAGTACATCCTGCCCTTTCCTGGGATAGAGAAGTACAGCATGGAAACAGATCCTTTGTCCAACTCGTCCATGCCAACCAGATATCCTAACTTAATCGAGACCCAATTGCCAGCATTTGTCCCTTGAAACCCTTCCTATTCATATATCCATCCAGATGCCTTTTAAATGTACTAGCCTCTACCACTTCCTCTGGCAGCTCATTTCATACACGTACCACCCTCTGCGTGAGAAAGTTGCCCCTTAGGTCTCTTTTATATCTTGCCCCTCTCACCCTAAACCTATGCCCTCTAGTTCTGGACTCCCCCACCCCAGGGAAAAGACTTTGTCTATTTATCCTATCCATGGCCCACACAATTTTATAAACCTCCGTAAAGTCACCCCTCAGTCTCCGACACTCCAGTGAAATCAGCCGCAGCCTATTCAGCCTCTTCCAAAAGCTCCAATCCTCCAACCCTGGCAACATCCTTGTAAGTATTCACAACATCCTTCTGATAGGAAATACCAATATTCCAAAATTGGCATAACTAATGTCCTGTACAGCCGCAACATGACTTCCCAATTCCTATACTCAATGCTTTGACCAATAAAGCAAAGCACACTAAAAGGTAAAAACAATGACTGCAGATGCTGGAAACCAGATTCTGGATTAGTGGTGCTGGAAGAGCACAGCAGTTCAGGCAGCATCCAAGGAGCTTCGAAATCGATGTTTCGGGCAAAAGCCCTTCATCAGGAATAAAGACAGTGAGCCTGGAGTGTGGAGAGATAAGCTAGAGGAGGGTGGGGGTGGGGAGAAAGTAGCATAGAGTACAATGGGTGAGTGGGGGAGGGGATGAAGGTGATAGGTCAAGGAGGAGAGGGTGGAGTGGATAGGTGGAAAAGGAGATAGGCAGGTAGGACAAGTCATGGGGGCAGTGCTGAGCTGGAAGTTTAGAACTAGGGTGAGGTGGGGGAAGGGGAAATGAGGAAACTGTTGAAGTCCACATTGATGCCTTGGGGTTGAAGTGTTCCGAGGCGGAAGATGAGGCGTTCTTCCTCCAGACGTCTGGTGGTGAGGGAGCGGCGGTGAAGGAGGCCCAGGACCTCCATGTCCTCGGTAGAGTGGGAGGGGGAGTTGAAATGTTGGACCACGGGGCGGTGTAGTTGATTGGTGCGGGTGTCCCGGAGATGTTCCCTAAAGCGCTCTGCTAGGAGGTGCCCAGTCTCCCCAGACGCCTGGAGGAAGAACGCCTCATCTTCCGCCTCGGAACACTTTAACCCCAGGGCATCAATGTGGACTTCAACAGTTTCCTCATTTCCCCTTCCCCCACCTCACCCTAGTTCTAAACGTCCAGCTCAGCACTGTCCTCATGACTTGTCCGGACTTGTCCTACCTGCCTATCTCCTTTTCCACCTATCCACTCCACCCTCTCCTCCCTGACCTATCATCTTCATCCCCTCCCCCACTCACCTATTGTACTCTATGCTACTTTCTCCCCACCCCCACCCTCCTCTAGCTTATCTCTCCACGCTCCCGGCTCACTGCCTTTATTCCTGCCCGAAACGTCGATTTCGAAGCTCCTTGGATGCTGCCTGAACTGCTGTGCTCTTCCAGCACCACTAATCCAGAAAGCACACTAAAAGCCTTTTTCACTATCCTTTCTACCTGCAAATCTACTTTCAAGGAGCTATGAACCTGCACGCCAAGGTCTTTGTTCAGCAACACTCCCCAGGACCTTACCATTTAAGTGTAAAAGTCCTGCTCTAATTTGTTTTTCCAAAATGCAGCACATTGCATTCATCTTAAAAAAAATCCCATCTGCCACTCCTCACCTCATTGGCCCATCTGATCAATAACCCTCCGTACTCTGAAGTAACCTTCTTTGATGTCCACTTCACCACTAATTTTGGTGGCATCTGCAAACTTACTAACTATACCTCCTATGTTCACATCCAAATCATTTATATAAATGATGAAAAGCAGTGGACCCAGCACAAATCCTTGTGGCACTCCACAGGTCACAGTCTGAAAAGCAACCCTCCACCACCACCCTCTGTCTTCTACCTTTGAGCCATTTCTGTATCCAAGTGGCTAGTTTGCCCTGTATTTCTTGAGATCTAACCTTGCTAACAGTCTCCAATGAGGAACCTTGTTAAGCGCCTTACTGAAGTCCATATAGATCACGTCTACTGCACTGCCCTCATCAATCCTCATTGTTACTTCTTCAAAACACTCAATCAAGTGCGTGAGAGATGATTTTCCACACACAATGCCACGTTTACTATCCCCAATCAGTCCTTGCCTTTCCAAACACATGTACATCCTGTCCCTCAGGATTCTCTCCAACAACTTGCCCACCACTGATGTCAGGCTTGCCGGTCAATAGATCCTTGGGTTTTCCTTATCACCTTCTTAAATAGTGGCACCACATTAGCCAATCTCCATTCCTCTGGGACCTCTCCTATGACGATCGATGATCCAAATATCTCAGCAAGGGGCCCAGCAATTACTTCCCTAGCTTCCCACAGAGTTCCAGGGTACACCTGATCAGGTCCTGGGGATTTATCTACTTTTATGCGTTTCAAGGCATCCAACTGTAATATGGACATTTTTCAAGATGTCATCATCTATTTCCCCACATTCCATAATTTTCCATGTCCTTCTCCTCAGTAAATACTGATGCAAAAACTCATTTGGTATCCCCCGTCTCATGTGGCTCCACACTTAGACTGTCTTGCTGATCTTTGAGTGGCCCTAGTTTCTCTTTTTTTTCCTTGATGCATTTATAAAATCCCTTTGGATGTCCTTAACCCTATTTGCCAAAGTTATGTCATGTCCCTGTTTTGCCCTCCTGATTCCCCTCTGAAGTATACTCCTATTGCCTTTATACTCTTCTAAGGATTCACTCGATCTATCCTGTCATATGCTTCCTTCTTTTTCTTAACCAAACCTTCAATTTCTTTCATCATCCAGCATTGCCTACACCTACCAGCCTTTCCTTTCACCCTGACAGGAATGTACTTTCTCTGGATTCTCGTTATCTCATCTCTGAAGGCTTCCCATTTTCCAGCTGTCCCTTTACCTGCGAACACCTGCACCCAATCAGCTTTTGAAAGTTCTTACCTAATACTGTCAAATTTAGCCTTCCTCCAATTTAGCACTTCATCTTTTAGATCTGGTCTATCCTTTTCCATCGCTATTTTAAATCTAATAGAATTATGGTCGCTGGCCCCAAAGTGCTCCCCCACTGACACCTCAGTCACCTGCCCTGCCTTATTTCCCAGGAGTAGGTCAGGTTTTGTACCTTGTAGGTACATCCACATACTGAATCAGAAAATTGTCTTGTACACCCATAACACTTCCTATCCATCTAAACCCTTAACGCTATGGCAGCCCCAGTCTATGTTTGGAAAGTTAAATTTCCCCTACCATAACCACCCTATTATTCCTACAGATAATTGAAATCTCCTTAAAGATTTGTTTCTTCATTTCCCTCTGACTATTAGGGTGTCTACAGGACAATCCTACTAAGGTGATCATCCCTTTCTTATTTCTCAGTTCCACCCAAATAGCTTCCCTGGATGTATTTCCAGGAATATCCTCCCTCAGTACAGCAGTAATGCTATCCCTTATCAAAAATGCCACTTTCCCTCCTGTCTTGCCCCCCTGTTCGCCCTCTTGCATTGAAGTAAATGCAGTTTAATTTATCAGTTAAACCTTGTTCTCTGCTTTGTTCCTGCCTGCCCTGACTGTTTGACTCGCTCCTTTTCCCAACTGTGCCAGTCTCAGATTGATTTCTTTCCTCACTATCTCGCTGGTCCCCCCACCCCCACCCCCACCCCCATCTTAGTAGTTTAAATCCTCCCAAGCATCTGTAGCAAATCTCCCTGCCAGTATATTAGTTCCTTCCAAATCAGGTACAATTCCTTCTTCTTGTACAGGTCACTTCTACCCCAGAAGAGATTCCAATGATCCAAAAATGTGAACCCTTCTCCCATATACCAGCTCCTCAGCCATGCATTCACCTGCTGTATCCTCCTACTTCTACCCTCACTAGCTCGTAGCACCAGGAGTAATCCAGATATTACTACCCTCGAGGACCTCCTTTTTAAATTCCTGCCTAACTTCTGAAATTCTCCCTTCAGCATCTCATCCTTTTCTCTTCCAATGTCGTTAATTCCAATGTGTACAATGACCTCGCTGGTCCCTCTCTCCCTTGAGAACATTCTGCACCCTCTCTGAGACATCCTTGATCCTGGCACCAGGGAGGCAATGCACCATTCTGATTTTTCACTGCTGGCTGCAGAAATGTCTGTCTGTGCCTCTGACTAGAGAGTCCCCCTATCATAATCGATTGCTTGGAACCTAATGTACCCCTTATTACATTAGAGCATGATACAAACCTGGTTTGCTTTAGTATTGCTGATTGATAAAACTTTTTAAAATTATTGGTTTATGGGATGTGGGGTGTCACTAGCAAGGCTAATATTTATTGCCCATCCCTAACTGCCTAGAGGACAGTCAAGAGTCAACCACATTGCTGTGGATCTGGAGCTACGTGTAGGCCAGACCAGGTAAGGAAGGCTAATAATCTTCTGTAAAGGATATTAGTAAATTAGATGGGGTTTGAGAGCAATCATTGTTGTTGCATGGTCACCATAGACCCAGCCCTTTCTCCTGCTGAATTCAAATTTCAACATAAAGAGGATTCTGGGTAATCCAAGATGGAGGACAGAAAAAAACTTTGGCTGTAACAGCTGCTCCTTTTTTGAGGTATTTTAGGTGCTGGAGGTGATTTCCTCAAATTCCAGGAGCAGTGATTACTGTTTCATATGCTGTTGCATTGTTTTGGAAATTTGGAAAAAAAAAGTCAAAACAACAGCAGTTTTAAAAGAGAGAAGAACGGACAAAGGAAGCACATGGTGAGGACAGTGCAGGAGAGAGAGAGAGAGAGAGAGAGAGAGAGAGAAAAAACCTGCACTGTTACTGCTTTTGCTGTTTTGAATTCATGTATTGCTGGACATTGGAGTGCGTCTGGAAAAATTAACAAACAGTGAAATTCACAACTAATCTTGGAGGAACCTGTTTGGGCGAAGTTCACAGCACAGAATCAGATAAGTTAATCGTTGTTTTAAGTCTGGCCTACAGAGAAGCTGCAGTAGTGATTAGAGTGAGTTATTTCTTGATTATATGTTTTTGGAGATATGTCTCTTGATTAAACTTAAAATATAAGCCATTACTATTAATTTAACCTGGGGCAATGTTTGTAGAGGAATAAGATGGTGTTATTTTCTGGGTCTGTAGATTGTGAAAGAGCAAAAATGGCCTTTAGTACAATATGTACCTCTTGTCTGATGTGGTAGTTTTAGATTAGATTACTTACAGTGTGGAAACAGGCCCTTCGGCCCAACAAGTCGCCACCGACCCACCGAAGCGCAACCCACCCATTTCCCTACATTTACCCCTTTACCTAACACTACGGGCAATTTAGCATGGCCAATTCACCTGACCTGCACATCTTTGGACTGTGGGAGGAAACCGGAGCACCCGGAGGAAACCCACGCAGACACGGGGAGAATGTGCAAACTCCACACAGTCAGTCGCCTGAGTCGGGAATTGAACCCGGGTCTCTGGTGCTGTGAGGCAGCAGTGCTAAGCACTGTGCCACCGTGCCGCCCTTTAAAGAGAGTTTGAGGGTTACTGTGGATTATATCTGCCATAAATGCTGTAGGCTGTGAATCTTATCAGATCGAATAGATTGGTTGGAGAGACAGTTAGAAGCAATGAGGAATTTGCAACAGCAACAGTATGTGATGGATGGCAGTTTTAGGAAGAGGGGAATGTCTCAGATACAGTCACATAG
Source organism: Chiloscyllium plagiosum (assembly GCF_037043375.1). NCBI lineage: Eukaryota > Metazoa > Chordata > Chondrichthyes > Orectolobiformes > Hemiscylliidae > Chiloscyllium > Chiloscyllium plagiosum. Next base: position 136,723,531 of record NW_028270140.1, read on the forward strand.
ATGGGTTAACTCCAGGAAAGGCAAGAGAGGTAAGCACCTAGTGCAGGAGTCTTTTGTGGATATACCCATTTCAAACAGGTATGCTGTTTTGGAAAATGGAGGGGGTGATAGATTCTCAGGGGAACGTAGCACGGATATCCAAGTTTCTGGTGTTGAGACTGGCTCTAATGCAATGAGGGGTACGTTGGCTTCCAAGAAATCAATTGTGTCAGGGGATTCTGTAGTCAGAGGTACAGACAGACATTTCTGTGGCCAGCAGCGGAAAAGCAGAATGGTGCGTTGTTTCCCTGGTACCACAATCAAGGATGCCTTAGAGAGGGTGCAGAATGTTCTCACGGGGGAGAGGGGCCGGCAAGAGGTCATTGTCCACATTGGAACCAACGACATAGGAAGGGAAAAGGTTGAGATTTTGAAGGGAGATTACAGACAGTTAGGCAGGAATTTAAAAAGGAGGTCCTCGAGATTAGTAATATCTGAATTACTCCCGGTGCTACGAGCTAATGAGGGCAGGAATAGGAGGATAGAGCAGATGAATGCATGGCTCAGGAGCAGGTGTACGGGAGAAGGATTCACATTTTTGGATCATTGGAATCTCTTTTGGGGTAGAAGTGATCTGTACAAGAAGGATGGATTGCACCTAAATTGGAAGGGGACAAATATACTAGCAAGGAAATTTACTAGAACTGCTCGGGAGGATTTAAACTAGTAAGGTGGGGGGAGGGACACAGGGAGATAGTGAGGAAAGAGATCAATCTGCGACGGGTACAGTTGAGAACAGAAGCGAGTCAAACAGTCAGGGCAGGCAGGGACAAGGTAGGACTAATAAATTAAACTGCATTTATTTCAATGCAAGGGGCGTAACAGGGAAGGCAGATGAACTCAGGGCATGGTTAGGAACATGGGACTGGGATTTCATAGCAATTACAGAAACATGGCTCAGGGATGGGCAGAACTGGCAGCTTAATGTTCCAGGATACAAATCCTACAGGAAGGATAGAAAGGGAGGTAAGAGAGGAGGGGGAGTGGCATTTTTGATAAGGGATAGCATTACAGCTGTGCTGAGGGAGGATATTCCCGGAAATACATCCAGGGAAGTTATTTGGGTGGAACTGAGAAATAAGAAAGGGATGATCACCTTATTGGGATTGTATTATAGACCTCCTAATAATCAGAGGGAAATTGAGAAACAAACTTATAAGGAGATCTCAGCTATCTGTAAGAATAATAGGGTGATTATGGTAGGGGATTTTAACTTTCTAAACATTGACTGGGACTGCCATAGTGTTAAGGGTTTAGATGGAGAGGAATTTCTTAAGTGTGTACAAGACAATTTTCTGATTCAGTATGTGGATGTACCTACTAGAGAAGGTGCAAAACCTGACCTACTCTTGGAAAATAAAGCAGGGCAGGTGACTGAGGTGTCAGTGGGGGAGCACTTTGGGGCCAGTGACCATAATTCTATTAGATTTAAAATAGTGATGGAAAAGGATAGACCAAATCTAAAAGTTGAAGTTCTAAATTGGAGAAAGGCCAATTTTGACGGTATTAGGCAAGAACTTTCAAAAGCTGATTGGAGGCAGATGTTCGCAGGTAAAGGGATGGCTGGAAAATGGGAAGCCTTCAGAAATGAGACAACGAGAGTCCAGAGACAGTATATTCCTGTCAGGGTAAAAGGAAAGGCTGGTAAGTAGAAGGGAGTGCTGGATGACGAAAGAAATTGAGAAAAAGAAGAAAGCATATGTAAGGTATATACAGGATAGATCGAGTGAATCCTTAGAGTATAAAGGAAGTAGGAGTACATTTAAGAGGGAAGTCAGGAGGGCAAAAAGGGGACACGAGATAGCTTTGGCAAATAGAATTAGGGAGAATCCAAAGGGGTTTTACAAATAGATTAAGGACAAAAGGGGAACTAGGGAGAGAATAGGGCCCCTCAAAGATCAGCAAGGAGGCCTTTGTGTGGAGTCGCAGAAAATGGGGGAGATACTAAATGAGTATTTTGCATCCATATTTACTGTGGAAAAGGATATGGAAGATATGGACTGTAGGGAAATAGATGGTGACATTTTGCAAAATGTCCAGATTACAGAGGAGGAAGTGCTGGATGTCTTGAAACAGGTAAAGCTGGATAAATCCCCAGGACCTGATCAGGTGTACCCGAGAACTCTGTGGGAAGCAAGAGAAGTGATTGCTGGGCCTCTTGCTGAGATATTTGTATTATCGATAGTCACAGTTGAGGTGCTGGAAGACTGGAGGTTAACAAACATGGTGCCACTGTTTAAGAAGGGTGGTAAGGACAAGCTAGGGAGGGAGTCCTGAGGGACAGGATGTGCATGTATTTGAACAGGCAAGGACTGATTAGGGATAGTCAACATGGCTTTGTGCGTGGGAAATCATGTTTCACAAACTTGATTGAGTTTTTTAAAGAAGTAACAAAGAAGATTGATGAGGGCAGAGCAGTAGATGTGATCAATATGGACTTCAGTAAGACGTTCGACAAGGTTCCCCATGGGAGACTGATTGGCAAGGTGAGATCTCACGGAATACAGGGAGAACTAGCCATTTGGATACAGAACTGGCTCAAAGGTAGGAGACTGTGGGTGGTGTTGGAGGGTTGATTTTCAGACTGGAGGCCTGTGACCAGTGGAGTGCCACAAGGATCGGTGCTGGGCCCTCTACTTTTTGTCATTTACATAAATGATTTGGATGCGAGCATAAGAGGTACAGTTAGTAAGTTTGCAGATGATACCAAAATTGGAGGTGTAGTGGATTGCGAAGAGGGTTACCTTAGATTACAGCAGGATCTGGATGGACTGTAGGGAATATACCGTCAAAATTGGCCTTTCTCCAATTTAGAACTTCAACTTTTAGATTTGGTCTATCCTTTTCCATCACTATTTTAAATCTAATAGATGGGCCAATGGGCTGAGAAGTGGCAGATGGAGTTTAATTCAGATAAATGCGAGGTGCTGCATTTTGGGAAAGCAAATCTTAGCAGGTCTTATACACTTAATGGTAAGGTCCTAGGGAGTGTTGCTGAACAAAGAGACCTTGGATTGCAGGTTCATAGCTCCTTGAAAGTGGAGTCGCAGGTAAATAGGATAGTGAAGAAGGCGTTTAGTATGCTTTCTTTTATTGGTCAGAGTATTGAGTACAGGAGTTGGGAGGTCATGTTGCCACTGTACAGGTCATTGGTTAGGCCACTGTTGGAATATTGCGTGCAATTCTGGTCTCCTTCGAATCGGAAAGGTGTTGTGAAACATGAAAGGATTCAGAAAAGATTTACAAGGATGTTGCCAGAGTTGGAGGATTTGAGCTATAGGGAGAGGCTGAACAGGCTGGGGCTGTTTTCCTTTGAGCGTCAGAGACTGAGAGGTGACCTTATAGAGGTTTATAAAATTATCAGGGACATGGATAGGGTAAATAGGCAAAGTCTTTTCCCTGGGGTCAGGGAGTCCAGAACTAGAGGGCATAGGTTCAGGGTGAGAGGGGAAAGATATTAAAGAGACCGAAGGGGCAACCTTTGCAGATTTCTCCAGCTTCCTCATTTCCCCTCCCCCCACCTTATCTCAGTCCCAACCCTCGGACTCAGTACTGCCTTCTAGACCTGCAATCTTCTTCCCGGCCTCTCCGCCCCCACCGCCACTCCGGCCTATCACCCTCACCTTAACCTCCTTCCACCTATCACATTCCCAACGCTCCTACCCGAAGTCCCTCCTCCCTACCTTTTATCTTAGCCTGCTTAACACACCTTCCTCATTCCTGAAGAAGGACTTATGCCCGAAACGTCGATTCTCCTGCTCCTTGGATACTGCCTGACCTGCTGCGCTTTTCCAGCAACACATTTATCAGCTCTGATCTCCAGCATCTGCAGTCCTCACTTTCTCCTAATAAGGAACATTGTCAAAGTGTACAAGGCTGTGAGCCAAGTGCTGGAAAATTGGATTAGAATAATTAGGTGGTTGTTTTTGACTGGCACAGACTCGATGGGCCGAAGGCCTTTTTGTGTGCTGTCAACTTCTCTGACTCTAATAACCTGGCGTGTGGCTTACTAAACCAGTGACATTACCACTATACCCGCCTTTCCCACATCGAAATTAATTCCGAGGGTTAATTGACGCATGTTTTTCTTCAAACTGCTAACCATAGTTGGACTTTTTATTTGTGTTCCTTCTAGCCGTGTGGGAGATTCACCAATAGTTGGGGCAGGTGCTTATGCCGATAGCACAGCCGGAGCTGCAGCTGCTACAGGGATTGGAGATATTATGATGCGGTTTCTCCCAAGGTATGTCTTTCTTACCAGATCTGCTTGGGGTGTTTCTAAAGCTGGTGAGCTATAATGAGTTGACTGAAGCTGTGATATCTAGAATGAGTAGTTGGTGCTCAAAAATATGCCAAGTAAATTCTCTCCTAGAACAGAATTCTTCTATCAGGAGTACTATTTTTCAAAAAAGTGTTATGTTTCTGTCTTATCACCACTATTAAGAAGAAAATGTTGTTATGTAACCATATCATGTGTGAGTAACAGATATTTAATGTGTTTTCGGGTTTTTGAATTTTAATACTGTCCAGGTTGAAGAAATGGGTCTGGACGTTTCCCATTTCAGTCATGTTCCCAGATGAGGCATGGCTGATTGGTCTCTGCTTCACTATGGGGTGATGGCATTAGCAGTGCTCGCACCAGGCTACTCATCCAGAGCTAATATTCTGGGGACACGGGTTCAAAGACAGATGGTGGATTTTTAAAATTTTATTATTCAATCAAAAAGCCTGCAATTGAGAAGCTAATCTAAATATAACCACCCCCAATCGGTTTAAAAAAACCCATCTATTTCATTAACGTCCTTTAGGGAAAGAAACCTGCAATCCATACCTGGTACGGTCTTCATGTGACTCCAGACTCTCCGCAATGTGACTGACTCATAACTACTCTCTGGGACATTAGGGATGGACAGTAAATGTTATCTTAACCATTGACACCCTCATCCCAACAGCCAGTAAAGGAACAATAATCACCCAGCAATCTTAATGGAAGCCTCACACCTGTCTTCCTGCCCAATCAAAATGGGCTCAATCTCACTATTTCTAATGGCAGTTTGACTTGTGTAGGTTATTAAAGTAACTCCAAACTTAAGTGTACATTTTCAGTCTTGCACCTAATCAGTACAGATGTTATTTGATACAGATATTACCAATCCTATACTTTCAGCCTGGTTCCAATATCCTGTTACTGGGACACCATCCAGTCATTGGCCATAGGATCCTGAAAGCTGCAGAAAGAAACAGTTATAGTTTTACAGCATAGAGAGAGGTCCTTCGATGCACTATGCTCATGACAGTCCTCAAACACACATCTAATTCTGACCCACTTTCCAGCATTCGGCCTGTTGCCTTTATGTGTTGTGATATTTTACGTGTTTGTCAAAATAGTTTTTAAATACAGTAATGGTTCCTGCATCTACCACTCTTTTAGGCAGTGAGTAAAATTCTTCCATAAATCTTCTTTAAATATCTTGTCTCTCATACTAAATTTATTCATCTCTGTACCAATGGGGGATGGTTCTTCCTATCTATGCCCCTCATGATTTTATACACCTCAATTAATTACACCCCTTTAGTCTTCTCTGACCTAAGGAAACTAACCCCAATCTATATAGTTTCTCTTCATAGCTGAAACACTCCAGCTGAGTCAGTATCCTGGTGTATCTCCCCTGTACGCTCTAGCAAACTTAAATCCATTCTATAATGTGACAACCAGAACAGCAAAAAGTTAGGCAACATCTATGATACTAGAGTCTTTTACAGATCCATCGCAATCTCTCTGTTCTTGTATTTAATACTCCAATAAAGGAAAATCTCCAATATCCCTTCTTAACCACCTTATCCACCAGTGTTGTTGCTTGCAAGAATCTGTGGATGTTGAGCCAAGGTCCTTTTGATTTTCTTTATTTCCGAGGATCCCTTTTACTTCCTTCAGCTGTGAGACGTGGGCATCGCAGGCTACCTAGCTAGCATTTATCACCCACCTCTTGTTGCCCCTAAGAAGGGGTGGTGAGCTATCTTCTTCATACAGAGGCTCATTCATACACACATCGAAAAACCTGCCCCTTAGGTCCCTTTTATATCTTTCCCTTCTCACCTTAAACCTATGCCATGTAGATTTGGACACCCCTATCCTCGGAAAAAGACCTTGACTATTCACCTTATCCATGCTCCTCATGATTTCATAAAACTCTATAATGTCACCCCTCAGCCTCTGATGCTCCAGGGAAAACAGCCCCAGCCTGTTCAGCCTCTCCCTATAGCTCAAACCTGCCATCCCTGGCAACATCTTTGTAAATCTTTTCTGAACTCTTTCAGGTTTCACAGCATCTTTCCTATAGCAGGGAGACCATGCAGTATTCTAAAAGTAGTCTAACCAATGTCCTATACAGGCTCAACATGATCTCCCAACTCCTATACTCAATGCACTGACCAATAAACGAAAGTGTACCAAACACCATCTTCACTATTCTGTGTTGTGGTGTTGAAGGTATGTACTGTACCTTTTAAGAGAGAGTGAAAGTTGAAAAGCTGGCAAGCCTGTCATATGACTGCAGGCACAGAGTGTGCTGGATAATTTGAAGTTGTAGCATTTTGAGCTGTAAATCAGACAGAGTTGTTTTCACAACCGTTTGACTTTAACCAATCAGTTTAAATTATGTCCCAAGATATGAAAACCCAATCGAATTTTACTGTTTTGACAACATCAAACCAATGAGACAATCCGATGTTTTGGAATATAAAAAGTAGGCATTTTGAGCAGTTAACCAAGAAAGGGCACCTTATGCCATCGAATGACTGCTATTCAAAAACATTCTCTCTGAAAGGTATCATTTTCAAATCAAATATCTTTGCAGCAGAAGACAAAAGATGATCCAGGAGAAATCTAAAAACAGAAGTAGTTCGCCACATCAAGCCAACACCTGGTTTTAAAAATTGATTTGCTGTAAATTTACTAGGGGTTTTATCGGATCGGTGTGTTGTAGAGTGGGAGGTAGATAAATTGTTAAGACAAAGGAGGCTTACAGTGTAAATAGTTGTTGTTTAATGTTCTCTTTTGGAGTTAAAAGAGTAAATAGTTAATTTTTTCTTTAAATAGTGGAATTTGGGTAGCTCTCTGTCATTCATACTGTTACAGATTACAAGGCAAGGTGAGTTTTTCTGTGGGTCCCGTGTCATAACATCTGTCTCCCTGTGACTTCGCTTTCAAGGAATCCTGCTGAGTTGATCCCACCTTGCGTGGAAATAGAGGTCTTTTTCAAAATTGCTATTCATTCTGGGATGTGGGTTTCTGGAGTGCGTGCATGTGGGCAGAGTGTGCCCAGTGCCCACGGGGCTTGTCTGAGATGTTCGTTCCTGCTGTCCAAGACAGAGTCCTTTTGGAGCAAGTGAAGAGCTGGAGTCGTCAGGGAGCCCCTCTTATTTCAATGTTGCGAAATGTTGATGTCTGCTTTGTTCTGCACATGGCAGTTACTGAGGTCATCAAGCAATAATCTCCTTAAATAGGCAACTGACTGCAGTCTAGCAAGACCCTTGACTCGATAGTGAGAACTTACTTCCCTACATTAAGAAAGCCTTGCTGGATTTCTCATGTGGTTCTACTAGATTTATCGTCCATGTCACTCAGGACCCTGTAAAATTCAGCACTTTGTCTCCGACACTGTCATCTGCAGGCTTTTTCTCCCCAGAGCTTCCCATGGTCTGTAATTTCGACTTCAGGTTTTCTATCTTGGCTTTTCTTTGAATAATTCCGACCCAATGTCATTGTCTGACCGATACTATTGAATATTGATGGGAAGAGAGAAGTCGCTGTCCACTTTTGATGAAATAACTTGCTCACACTCAATACCTGGGCTCTTAGAGAATGTTGACTGTGGGCAAAACGTTTATTAGGGTATTTGGAACTGTATCCCAACATGATTTCACATATTTCAGAATATCTGAATTTGGATTCTGGGTTTATAAAAGCAAATGTAATTGAAATGTTTCGTTTAATTCATACAAGGGATGTGGAAGTTGCTGGCTAGTCCGGCATTTTTTCCTCATCCCTAATTGGCCTGGAACTGAGTGGCTTGCTTAGTCATTTAAAATGGCATTTAAGAGTTAGCCACATTGCTGTGAATCTGGAATTGCACATGAACCCTACCTATTTATTTTTGTTTTTTTTCCCTAAAGTACATTAGTGAACCAGATGGGGTTTTTAAGATTTTAGATAATGATTATGCGATCACCTTTAGGCTAGCTTTTAATTCCATATTTTTACTGCAAACAGATTTTACCATCTGCCGTTGTGGGATTCAAGCCCATGTCTGCAGAACATTGAGCCTGGGGTTCTGGTTTACTAGTCTAGTGACATGACTACTATGCTACTGATGGTATATAACAATTGCAAAGTATTTCCAACCCAGGAAGTGGCCATTTGGCTCAATAGGAAATTGCCAGAATGTAGTTTTCTTTGCATCCATTTTGTTTGAATATAATCTTAATTCTTTTCTCTCTTGTGCTTATCTAGCTTCCTCCCCAAAAACATCTGTATTCTCTTTAACTTAATTATTCCTTATGGTAGCATGTTTCATATTATAACCACTTGTAAGGAAGTGAAGAGGTTTCTGCTGAATTGCCTTTTTTGGATTTATTATTGGCCATCTTGTACTTATGGCCTTCACCTTCCATCTTCCCCACAAGCAGAAACATTTTTCTATAAGGAACAATGTGAAGGCACAAGAAAGGTGCAGAAAATATTCTTGAGAGTGATTCCAGGAATAAAGAGTAGCTGTTGTGATGATAGCTTGGAGAAATTGGGACTGTTTTCCTTGAAGACGTAAGTGTTGAGAGGAGATTTGACAGACCGGAGGCTGGAAGAAGACAGCAAGCCAGGCAGCATCAGGAGGTGGAGAAGCAGACGTTTCGGGTGTAACCCTTCTTCAGAACTGAACTTCATGACTTCTCCACCTCCTGATGCTGCCTGACTTGTTGTGTTCTTCCAGCCTCCTGCCTGTCTACTTAGAATTCCAGCATCTGCAGTTTTGTTTTTGTCTCAAAAGGAGATTTGACAAAGGCAGTCAAAATTGAGTGGTCTAGACAGTATGGGTAGGGAAAAACATATTGAAAATCAGGGGATCCAGACAGCACAGATTTAAGCTAAATGGCATAAAAAAACAATAGCCAGACAGCAAGTGGCTTCGATCTGGAAAGTACCGGGTGAAAATGTGGTGAGAACATTTTGAACGGAGACATTTAAGAGGGAGTTGTATTATTATCTGAAAAGGAAGAATGTGTAGGGTGACAGGGACGGAGACTGGAGAACAGAACTGGATGAGTTACTCTAACAGAGAACCTTCTCCACGCAATGGGCCAAATTGCCTCCTTCGGTGTTGTACTGAGTCATCGAGTCACAGCATGGAAGCAGACTCTTCAGTCCAACTCGTCCATGCCGACCAGATATCTTAAATTAATTCAGTCCGATTTGGCCCATGTCCCTCTAAACCCTTCCTATTCATGTTCCCATCTGGTTACCTTTTAAATGTTGTAATTTTACCAGCCTCAACCACTTACTCTGGCAGTTCATTCTATACACGCATCAACCTCGCTTGAGAAGGTTGCCCCTTAGGTCTCATTTATATCTTTCCCCTCTCACACTAGATCTATGCTCTCTAGTTTTGGACTCCATTACCCTGAGAAAAAGACCTTGGTTTTTTACTCTATCCATGCCCCTCATTATTTTATAAACCTCGACAAGGTCACCCCTCAATCTCTGACACTCTGGGGAAAATAGCCCAAGTCTGTACTGATTCTGTGATCTACACTATTTATCAAAACCTTCTATAATGTTGATGACTTCCAACAAGTCACCTGCATTTCCACTCTTTTTCAGCTTTCCTGATATAACACCCTCTCAATTCTGTACACTGAACATATTGCCTTGGCTCAGAAAGTAACAATTTCTTTTTAAGTGGTTGTTCTAAATTATGGTAGATGTTTTAAAAATGCCATAGTTGGATGTATACATTTTGCCTAATCTCCACAAAGCATGATTCACTAGATTGTTCTGGATTTCTTCTGCTGATCAATGGTCATCTTTAATGTGGACATTTTTGTAATGTGGTGATTGTTTTTCCTTTGTCTCTCGAATTAGTTACCAAGCAGTGGAGTATATGCGGATGGGAATTGAACCAGCCATAGCTTGTCAGAAGACGATTAAAAGAATTCAAAAATATTATCCACAGATTTTTGGTGCCCTTATCTGTGCAAACAGAACTGGGGGTTATGGTAAGTCTTTGAAATAAAATCTGTTAAAGGGCAGTTATGAAACTGGTTACCTGACAGAGACGTTATAAAAGCCATACTAGTGATAAGCTACTGTGACTAAATGCATCTTCCACGAAACAGTATCATGTGGAATATCCTCAAATAATTTAAATTGTGAAATCCTGCAAGGGCCTAGTATGTTTAAATGTGCAGTTAAACTTGCATTTGTTATAACACAAAGGAAAAAGTCCTGTAACCTCCCTCCTAATAGTATTGTGGGTCTACCAACACCCCAATTCAAGAAGACTTCTCATCACCACCTTCTCGACGGCCCTTGAGGATATGTATTAAGTACTAGCCTTATTAGCACAGCCACCATTCCAGGAAAGCATTTTTAACCTTTTGGAGCAATGCCATGCAGATGGATCTTGTTGTACAGGTCCACATATCCCTGAAAGTGGCAACACAGGTGGATAAGGTGGTCAGGAAGGCATATGGCACACTTGCCTTCATCAGTTGAGGCATTGAATATAAAAATTGGTAAGTTATGTTACAGCTGTTTTAAAGTTTAGTTGGGCCATATTTGGAATACTGTGTGCAGTTCTGGTTGCCATACCAGTAGAAGTACGTGGATGCTTTGTAGAGGATGTAGAGAAGGTTTACCAGAATGCTGCCTGGTCTGAAGGACTTTAGGTATGAGGAGAGGTTGGTTAAACTCTGATTCTTTTCACTGGAAAGACAGACCAGAGGGGTGACCTGATCAAAAGTCTACAAAATTATGAGAGGCATAGATAGGGTGTTTAGTTATTCAGAGGCTTTTTCCCCAGAGTGGAAAGGTCAACTACAAGACGGCACAGGTTCAAGATGAGAGGGGAAAGTTAAGGGGAGAAGTGCGAGGCAAATTTCTCACATAGAGGATGATGTTTGCCTGGAACACAGCAGGTGGAAGCAGTCACGTTTGCAATGTTTAAGGTGTATCTTGATAAACATATGAATGTGAGGCAAACAGAGGGATAAAAACCATGAATAAACAATACGTAGCTGGTCTAATTAAGAAATAGGACTCGGAATATATTTGGTGGGATGAAGGGCCTGTTTCTGTACTGTATTTTTCTTTGTTCTATATCTTATGTTGTTGCTGGAGAGGGGCATTTATGACTGCATAATATTCAGAGTGTTTAAAAACAATTTTTCATCAACATGGATTCAAGTTTTCTTGTGGGGAATTTTGTCCAGTTGTTTCTCTTTGCTAGTTTTCGTAATGGAATGTTTCCCCCTTAAATCCATTATTCCAGAGGTGTTTAAAAACCAACACATTAATGATATCACAAGACCTTTCTGTAAAGCTTCAGAAGCTTTGCTTGGCCTAGCATCTCATTGGAATCTTGCAGGAGGTGGGTAGTGTTTCCTTCTTGCATCCTGAACTAATATTCAAACGTATCACCTCAAAGTTGCAACTTGCTTTGGTCACTTTTTTATGAAGTGTTTTTGATCAGAGCTGAGGTTTTAATTTTTAATCAATCAAGATGTTCCAACATCCAAAAATTAAATTTAAAAAAATTCTCGAACTGTAAAACTTTCTTTCGACTTACTAGTACATGGGAAGTAGATCGAGTGTTCAGAGAATAAATATTAAATTGCCACTGAGTGCACAAAGCCCTTACTTTATAAGATTACATGTAAAAGGCAGTGCTCAGCAAATCCCAAAGCTGCATCTTTTTAAAATATTTCTTTGTGTGGGTCTAGCTTAAGTATTGACTCATTCAATGGGAAGTTAAAATTTCAAAACTTCCACCCTCTTGCTGAAAAGGAATTGTGATATGCTTATAACTGAATTCCTATCGTGACAATCAAAATGATTATACAGATCCACATTATAGCAGACTTCTGTTCTATATAGCTGTGAATTTTCATTGTGTTGATGTCTTTGTAGCTCCAGTTTAAACCATCATGTTTGGTTGCAACAAAATTCATGTTTTCTTATCAAAAGAATCAAGATTGATTGGAAATGATTCCCCTGATTGGGCTGAGGAGGTATAATGATCACATTCAGTGTGTTCCTCTGCCTTTAGATGAATATATTTGTGATTGAAACCATGGCATGAGCTGTCAAAGGAGGTTGATTGATTTATTATTGTTACATGTACCGAGATACAGTGAAAAGTGTTTTGTGTGCTATACAGGCAGATTGTTTCAGGGTAGCAGAACAGAGTGCTGAATATAGTGCTACAGCCTCAGAGAAGGTACAGAGAGAGAGAGGTCTCAATTAACATTTGAGAAATCCTTTCAAAGGTCTGTCAGCAGCGGGGAAGAAGCTGCTCTTGAATCTGTTCGTACATGTATTCAAACTTTTAAATCTTCTGCACGACAAAAAAAAAATGGCATCTTTTAACCAGGGTGACGGGGATCTTTGATTATGTTGGTTGCTTTCCCAAGGAAGCTGCAAGTATAGGTGGAGTCAGTGGATGGAAGGCTCGTTTGTGTATGGGACTGGGCTGTGTTCAGAGCTCACTGTAGCTTCTTGTGGTTTTGGGAAGAGCAGTTGTTATCCAGATAGGATGCTTTCTATGGCGCATCTACAAAAAATGGTCAGGATCCTGATGGACATGGCAAATTTCCTTTGCCTTCTGAGGAAGCAGAGATGTTGTGCTTTCTTGACCATTGCATGGCCATGGGTGGACCAGGATTGATTGTCGGTGATTATCACTCCCAGGAACCTGAGGCTTTCGACCACCTCCACCTCAGCACCATTGATGCGTTCAGGGGTGTGCCTCCACTCCACTTCCTGAAGTCAATGTTAAGACACAATGTTAAGACTCCTGCTTAATTTAAACCAGCAACACAGAAAAGATTTATCCTGTGCAGTAATCTGTGAAAATTCGAGAGGCCAAGAACTATTTAAAGTAAAAATTAACACCTTTATCTCTTAAGGTATAACAGAGAATAGTTAACTAACAACTATTTACAACTCCTTCCTCTAACCTATCCTTTACATTCTCCTTCTACAATACTAGTCCGATATCCCCCCCTCACCCCCCATCCCTGATTAAAGTTTACCAAAAATACAAGTTTTCAAAACCAGCCAGATGTCAAATCTTCCCTTCCTTGGTCGTCTTTTCTTCTTAGGGGTTTTTGTTTCATGGGTGACTGACCAATAAAGGTACCTTTTAAGACAGCTATTTTACAGGCGGTCTTTACATGCTGGTGGATTGGCAGTTCTCTTCCAACTGTTAAATTTTCCCCAGTCTTATACCCCAAAGTATTGGATTGTTTCATTGGTTTTTAATATTGTCAATATACTAAATCCAAACTTGATTGGAAGTTGCTATTTTGTGATATAATTTAAACTGATTGGTTGAATTCAAATTTGTTTTAGTCTCCAGGCAACCAGCTACACTAACTGCTGGACCACATGCTACATTGTAAGTTGTTGAGAACACTTGGTATTGTCAGGTAGTTCTGATGGCTTTTAACTTGCTTAAAGGTACAGTACACCCACATCTTCAGAGCAATGTTTTGCTAAAATTGTTGGCTTTACACCATGCCACAAAGCACGGTGTAAAGCCAACATTCCTGTATTCTGTGTTGTCATTCTTTGAGATCAAATGACATTGTTTGACACCACAATGGTGGTGTCTTCAGCAAACGTGTAAATGGAATTGAAATGGAATTTGGCCATACAATCATGAGTGTATAAGGAGGGGCTGAATGTAGGAGTTGACAATGCAGTCTTGCGGGGTGCAGTGTTGAGAATTATGCTGGAGGAGGTGTTAAGACCATAAGACATAAGAGCATAAATTAGGCCATTCAGCCCATCGAGTCTGCTCCACCATTCAATCATGGCTGATAAATTTCTCAACACCATTCTCCTGCTTTGTCCCCATAACCCTTGATCCCCTTGATACTCAAGAACCTATCTATCTTAGTCTTAAATACGCTCAATGACTTGGCCTCCATTGTCTTCTGTGACAATGAATTTCATAGATTCACCACTCTCTGGCTGAAGAAGTTTCCCTTATCTCCATTCTAAAAGGTCTTCCCTTTACTCTAAGGCTGTGACCTCTGGTCCTCATCTCTCCTACCAATGGAAGCACCTTCCCAACATCTCCTCTGTCCAGGCCATTCATTATTCTGTATGCTTCAATTAGATCCCCCCCTCATCCTTCGAAACTCCATCGAGTATAAACCCAGAATCCTCAAATATTCCTTGTAGGTTAAGCTTTTCATTCCTGGGCCATTCTCGTGAACCTCCTCTGAACATGCTCCAGGCCAGTACTTCCTTCTGGAGATATGGGGGCCAAAACTGTGCACAATACTCTAAATGTGATCTGACCAGAGCCTTATAGAGTCTCAAAAGTTCATTCCTGATTTTATATTCAAGTCCTCGCAAAATAAATGCCATCATTGCATTTGCCTTCCTAATTATTGACTCAACCTGCAAGTTTACCTTGAGAGAATCCTGGACTAAAACTCCCAAATCTCTTTACACTTCAGATTTCTGAATTTTCTCCCCATTTAGAAAGTAGTCCATGCCTCTATTCTTCCTACCAAAGTGCATGACCTCACACTTGCCCTCGTTATACTCCATCTGCCACTCCATCTGCCACTTCTTTGCTCACTCTCCTATCCTGTCCAAATCCTTCTACAGCCTCCCCACCTCCTCAATGCTACCTGTCCCTCTACCTATCTTTGTATCACTTGCAAACTTAGCCAGAATGCCCTCAGTTCCTTCATCGAGATTGTTAGTGTACGAAGTGAAAAATTGTGGTCCCAACACTGAGCCTTGCGGAACACCACTAGTCACCAGCTGCCATCCTGAGAAGGACCCTTTTATCCCCATGTACTGCTTTCTGCCAGACAGCTAAACTTCTATCCATGCTAGCACCTTGCCTCTAACACTATGGGCCCTTATCTTACTCAGTAGCCTCCTGTGTGGCACCTTGTCAAAGGCCTCTGGAAGTCCAGGTAGATAACACCCATTGGCTCTCCTGAATCTAACCTGCTCATTACTTCCTCAAAGAATTCTAGCAGATTTGTCAGGCATGACCACCCTTTGACAAAGCTTTGTCCTATTTTATATGACACTTCCAAATATTTAGGAATCTCATCCTTCACAATGGATTCCAGGATCTTACCTACGACCAAGGTTTCGCTAATTGGCCTGTAGTGTTTCCTCTTTTGCCATACTCCATTTTTAAACAGAGGTGGCACATTGGCAATTTTACAGTCATAGAGTCATAGAGATGTACAGCACGGAAACAGACCCTTCAGTCCAAACCATCCATGCCGACCAGATATCCCAATCCAATCTAGTCCCACCTGCCAGCATCCGGTCCATATCTCTCCAAACCCTTCCTATTCATATACCCATCCAAATGCCTTTTAAATGTTGCAATTGTACCAGCCTCCACGACTTCCTCTGGCAGCTCATTCCATACACGTAACACCCTCTGCATGAAAAAGTTGCCCCTCAGGTCTGTTTTATATCTTTCACCTCTCACCCTAAAGCTATGCCCTCTAGTTCTGGACTCCCTGACCCCAGGGAAAAGACTTTGTCTATTTACCCTATCTATTCCCCTCATAATTTTGTAAACCTCTATAAGGTCACCCCTCAGCTCCAGGGAAAACTGCCCCAGCCTGTTCTGCTTCTCCCTAAAACTCAAATCCTCCAACCCTGGAACATCCTTGGAATTCTTTTCTAAATCCTTTCAAGTTTTACAACATCTTTCTGATAGGTCCTCTGGAACTTGCCCTGATTCTAGCGATTCCTGAAAGGTCACCACTGTCGCCTCAACTATCTCTTCAGCTATTTATCTTAGAACCGTGGGCTGTAGTACACTGGTCCCAGTGATTTATCCACCTTCAAGCCATTCAGTCTTTTTATCACCTTCTTTTTGGTGATGGCCACCATACTCAGCTCTGCTCCACACTCTCTTGAATTTTTGGGATATTACTCCTGTCTTCCACCATGAAAACTGATTATTCAGTTCCTCAGCCATTTCCTTGTTCCCCACTACTATCTCTCCAGCGTCATTTTCCAGCAGTCCAATGTCCACTTTTGCCTCTCTTTTGCTCTTTATATATATCTAAAGAAACTTTTACAATCTTCCTTTATATTACTGGCTAGCTTCCCCTCAAATTTAATCTTCTCCCTCCTTATTTCATTTTTTTTGTTGCCCACTGTTGGTCTTTGTAAACTTTCTAATCCTCTGGTTTCCCACTGACCTTCACCACGTTATATGCTTCCTCTTTTGCTTTCATGCTGTTCCTGACTTCCCTCATCAGCCATGGTTGCCTCATCCTCCCTGTCCCATGCTTCTTTTCCCTTGGGATGAATATCTGCTATGTCTCCTGGATTACTCCCAGAAACTCCTGCCATTGCTGTTCCACTTTCCTGTTAGGCTCCCCTTCCAGTCAATCCTACCCAGTTCCTCCTTCATGCCTCTGTAGTTGACTTTATTCACCTGCAGTACTGTTACCTCTGATTCTATCTTCTCCCTCTCAATTTGCAGAGTAAATTCAATCATTTTATGATCATTGCCTCCTAAGAGTTCCTTTATTTTAAGCTCCCTTATCAAGTCTGTCTCATTGCACAACACTAAAACCAGTATTGCCTGTTCCCTCGTGGGCTTCACCATAAGCTGCTCCAAAAAGCCATCTCATAGACATTACACAAATTCTTTTTCTTGCAATCCACTGCCAACGGATTTTCCTAGTCCACCAGCATAATGAAATTCCCCATGATCACTGTAACTTTGTCATCCTGTACATCTTTTCTATCTCCTGGGGTATCTTGCACCCCAGCTCCTGACTACTTTTTGGAAGCCTGGACATAACTCCAACTATGTTTTTTTTTAACTTTGTGGTTCCTCAATTCTACCCACACGGATTCCACAACATCTGATCCTACTTCAACCTTAATATTGATTTAATTTAATTTAATTTCTTATTAATAAGGCAATCCCATCCCTCTGCCCACCTGCCTATCATCTCAATAGGATATATATCCTTGAATATCCAGCTCCCAATCCTGATTCCCTTGCAGCCATCTCTCCGTGATGCCCACCACATCGTACCTGCCAACTTCGATCTGTGCCACAAGCTCATTTACTTTATTCCTTATATTGCATGCATTCAGATATAACACCTTCAGTCCTCTGTTAACCGTCCCTCTTCTCATTGTCATTCATTTGTCCAGTGTGCTTGAAGTTTGATTGCTAATCCTTTCCATACACTCTGTCCTATTTGTGTCTATGCTGGAGATTTTCATAACCTGTGCTGAGTTCTGAACTTTTACCTCCTCCTTAAGAGTCATAGAGTCATAGAAATGTTCAGCACAGAAACAGATGCTTCGGTCCAAATTGTCCATGCCGACCAGCTATCCCAATCTAATCCCCTCTGCCAGAACCTGGCCCATATCCCTCCAAACCCTTCCTAATCATATACCCATCCAGATGTTTGTTAAATGTTGTACTAGCCTCCACCACTTCCACTGGCAGCTTATTCCATACACATACCACTCTCTGCGTGCAAAAGTTGCCCCTTAGGTCTTTTTTTATTTCTTTCCCCTCTCACCCTAAAACTATGCCCTTTAGTCCTGGACTCCCCACCCCAGGGAAGAGACTTTGTCTATTTATCCTATCCATGCCCCTCATGATTTTATAAATCACTATAAGGTCACCCCTCAGCCTCCGACACTCCAGGGAAAACAGGCCCAGCCTATTAAGCCTCTCCCTGTAGCTCCAATCCTCCAACCCTGGCAACATCCTTGTAAATATTTTCAAGTTTCACATCATCCTTCTGAAAGGAAGGAGACCAGATTGCACGCAATATTCCAAAAGTGGCCTAACTTGAGCCCTGTATAGCCGCAACATGACCTCCCAACTCCTGTACTCAATACTCTGACAATAAAGCAAAGCATACCAAACACCTTCTTCACTATCCTATCTACATGTGACTCCACTTTCAAGTGAAGATCTAGACAAAGGTTATCCAGCAACACAGGTGTTAAGCACCTCTGTGTACTCTGGGAAAGCTGTACACTTTAGCTTAAAACAGAGGCAACTTTTATAGGTCTCTTACCAAACAGTACAGCCTTAATTGCAAAATTAATCCAATAAAATGTAGTAAATTAATAAATAGACATAAAATTGAGCCAATGATATATCTTGGGAACTGACTTGTTTTGCACATTTTTATCTATTGCCACCTGAATCCCAAGGCCAGTTAGAATGCTTTAATGATGCCATATCTTGCTTTATTAATTCATACTATGGAGAAGACATTGTTTGCTAATCTCTTTCAATTAGTTCAGGAATGCAGTTTTCAGCAGAGTTAGATGCCATTATAAACAGAATTGTGCTCCTAGAAGCCATTTTGTATATTACTTTGTTACTTGCATAAAGAAGCCATTTTGTAGTTAGTAAAAGCATGCATAAAATGGTTGCTCCTGACAACAACCTAAATCCAGATTTTAGATTCTCATCTCCCCCCTTTGGTCATTCCATGACCACCCCATAGGTTAGATCAGTCCAATCAAATGGGGAGGAAGTAGGGTTAGGCACTGTCGCCTCCTCATCTTCATCTGATTGGAGAAGAAGCATTTTCCAGGTGGAACCGATGCTGTCAATAGAAGTTTGTGTTTTAGCAAGAATACATTTAACAATAGCAATGCCAACAAAAAGACCAACTAAAACAATAGCAGCATACATAGCCATATTTATCAGCCAGTTGTACCATGAGCTGAAACCCCAATCTCCCGGCCCACAATCATTTGGCTGATGAAGGTGCGGATGTCATCTACGTGCCTGATAATATTCTCGATGAGGTCAGTGACCCCCATGATGCATTTGCCTTTGACTATGGCACAAATTCCCGCTTCTTTGGTGAGTATGTAGTCGACAGCATACCGGTTTTATTGGGAAGATAGATGTAATTCTGAAAGCATGTCCTTAACTCCTGTTAAGGCAGCAGTTGTCTCCTTACCTAAGAGCTGAAAATGTGTTGCTGGAAAAGCGCAGCAGGTCAGGCAGCATCCAGGGAACAGGAGAATCGACGTTTCCTGTTCCCTGGATGCTGCCTGACCTGCTGCGCTTTTCCAGCAACACATTTTCAGCTCTGATCTCCAGCATCTGCAGACCTCACTTTCTCCTTACCTAAGAGGTTGAGACCGCAAATGATTTCGGTTTTGATGGCTAATAATTCCTGCAGACCCTCCTACAGGAAAAAAAATACTAAGAAATGCATACCCCAGAGAGTGAGCCTTAATAGTGCTCAAAGCCTTTGGATTCTTTCAAGTCGTGCAGAACTCAGGTGAGACTGAACGTTTGACAGGGAAATCCCAATCCCATTGCCAGGAAATTAGACAGGGAGCAGTGGTCGGAAAAAGTGTTCCTACAGCTGCAGCACGGGGAATACCTATTTCATTAAGGACAAGGAAGTTCGTTGCTTTGCCTTGGCTGAAAAAATAGTAATCGGGTTTAGTATAGATAATGGAGGGAGCTTCCCAATAAGTAGTGGGCCTATCTTTGTGACTTCCTGGAACTTATGGATAATCCATGGCTACAAAGTATGGCTGTCCTGAGTACGTGGGGTGAAAGCTGTTCAATAGAAAGAGATGGGTCTTTCGGAAAGAGATACGATTATTGTCCCAGAATGGTTCCTTCCATCCCACAATTTGGAAGATGTAGGTGCCATTAGGGGTCTCATAATGAAGGTGGGTGCTATTACCCATTCCACAAAGGGCCTAAATACCAGCGATAACAGAGACACGTTCCTCCCCAAGGCATACGCATGAAATGTGAGGCCCTACAGGGAAGCAACGGCGACTGGTACATTTGATCATTGGGCAGAGAATAGTCTTGGTCACATTAACGTAAGTACACCCCATCCTTTACCATTGTACCAATTCAGATAAGCTATCCCGGATTTTTTGGAAGAAGTCCATAAGCAGCTAGCAAGTGGGGATAAGTAATAATTAAAAGAAATCAAAAGAAATATTATGTCCAGTAAACACTATAGGAGCATTCTATTCTCCTTAGTTGGGATTCGAGAGGGGAAAAGGGGCCAGAGAGTCTTTTGCTCAAGTAAGGCCGTACGGACCACTTCATTCCTGCCAAATATTCTATTGTGACTTTGGAGAAACAAATTGTTAGTGAGAGATAACATTTCCCCATCTTCTCTTTTGCGGCGTAACCTAGTTGAGCAATGAACCTGCACTGCAAGGTCTGGTTTTCTGATTTTCCCTATAACTGAACCCTCCCCACCGCTGCCTATTTAGTTCATAGTCCTGTCTACAGCCCGAGTTATGCGATTTGCCAGGACTCTGGTCCCAGCACGGTTCTGATGAAGACTGCCCCATCGGAACAGGGACCTTCTCCCCAGTACTGGTGCCAGTATCCCATGAATTCAAACCCATTTCTCCCACACCAATTTTTGACCACGCATTTACCTGCTTAATCTTATTGACCCTGTGCAGGTAGGCTGGAATTGATGTGAGTCATGACTAGCCTCTCGAAGCACTTCATAATTATGGAAGTCAGAGTCATGGGGGTCGTAAATATGGAGGTCAATCATTGAGGAATACCACAAATTTTATTTGGCACTAGGATGATGGTGGTCTTCTTGAATCAGGTGGGGACCTCAGATTGCAGTAAGGAGAGGCTAAAGATGTCAGTGAATACTCCTGCTAGCTGGTCCGCACAGGATCTGAGTGCGCAGCCGGGGATTCCGTCCAGACCAGTTGCTTTCCATGGGTTCACTCTCAAGAAGGCCAATCTAATGTCTGCGCTGGTGACCATGGGTACACGTACATCTGAGGCTGGTGGGATAGGTGACATTGTTTCCCTGACCTACTGTTCAAACTGAGCTCATCAGGTTCAGATGTACTGTTGTCCGTGATTCTGTTTGACTTCATGTTGTAGCCCATTATGTCATGTAAGGCTTGCCACAAGCAATGGGGGTTATGTGGTTGGGCTCGGTTTTAAGCTCAGTTTGGTGTTACCTTTTGGTGTCTTTGGCCTTACGAAGATTGTATCTGGAATTTCTTATAAGTCAGGGTTGCCTGACTTGTTTGCCTCAGACCTGGACTTCAGTAGGGAGTGGATCCCAGAGTTCATCCATGGTTTTCTGTTTGGGGAGTGTTTGGATTAACTTCTTTAGGATGCATTCCTCTATACGTTTACTAACGAGAGTGGCATACTTATTTAGGTTGGCTGCTGAATTCTTGGATATGGATCAGTCCACTGATTGTCATCAGTCCCACAGGAGCTCTTCTGTTGCTTCAGACTAACACTGCATCACAGAAATTGATGCTTCTGAGTTGGGAGGAGGAGCACAATGTAGTGATCTGATTTTTCAAAATGTGAATGGGGGATGAAGTGATAGGCATCTTTGATGGTTGTATAGCAGTGATCAAGGATGTTCAGATGTCTGGTGGGACAGGAGACATCTTGATGGTATTTTGTTAGCACACTCTTGAGCTTGGCCTCGTGAAAGTCACCAGCTACGATGAACAAAGGCCTCGGGGTATTCTGTCTCAAGACTGTTTGTAGCATTGTACACTTCGCCAAGTGCACTCCTTGCCTCTGTATGGGGGTAGGATGTAGACTGCTGTCAGGACAGCAGAGGTGAACTCACACGGCACTTCAATACTCTAGGTCTGGGGAGCAGTAACTCACTATGGTGACCATGTATGAGCAGTTGGCGTATCATTTAGGAAGTAGTTCACACCACCCCTTGCCTTACTAGGGGACACTGAGTGGTCCATTCAGTGAACTAAGAAGTTGTAAGGCACAGTCAGATGTAGCCTCTAAGAGGCAGGAAGACCTCTGGGCTTGCAGTTCCAGTGTTGGCCAGCTAACTGGGTTCGTCCAATGGCGTCCTGGGCATTGTCTCATCCACGAGCACTCTGGGATGGGGATCGCGCGGGCACAGGCCTTACAGTAGGTCTGGTCAGGCCTCTTTGATGTCACAGCACCGTGGGGTAGGGTCTCGTTCCTGCATTGGGTGGGCCTCAGTTCCAGGTTTCCATAAGGATGTCTGGCTTACGGGAAGCTGGTAGACCCCTAGTTTCTCTGGGCTTGCGATTCCAGCTTCGGTGTTTGAGCCTCGTCAGTCATAGAGTCTTTAAACCTGACAGTAGATTTAAGAGAGCACTATTAGAAATTCTGACAGACTTAGACTTGAGGTTAAGAAAAGCAGAACGAGAATAAAATATGTAAGAATATGATCTGTTGTGGACAGCTCACAAAATGTCGCCACACTCGTAGTCTTGAAGATCTATCTTGTTGGCCAGATTGAATACCACATTTTCATGACGAGGCAATAACACTTGTTCAAGTAATTATCAATCATTCCAGGCAGTAACTACAGCATGGAAGGGTTGTTCGGGCTGGGTCATAAATATACAGGCATCAGCTATGAATGTACTGTCAATTTGAATTACTGCAGCCATGAGAAGCCTTGATTACTATCCTCATTTAAATAAGGAAGTGCAAAAACATAAGAACTAGGAGCAGGAGTAGGCCACCTGGCCCTTTGAGCCTGCTCTGCCATTCAATAAGATCATGGCTGATTTTTCATGGACCCAGCTCCACTTACCCGCCCTATCACCATAACCCTTAATTCCTTTATTGTTCAAAAAGCATCTATCTTAGCTTTAAGTAGATGCTAACCTTTCTTTTACTCCCAGTCATGCAATGCCTCTCATTTTAAAAATGTCATTCCTGTTTTCAACTCCCTGTTTGGCTTTGCCGGTCCTATCTCCAAAGCCTCCAGCATCCTTGCACCCCTTTTAGATCTGTGTTCCACCAGTTATGACTTCTTGCAGTCTTTTTATTCAGTTGCTCCGCCATCAGCAGCAATTACTTTAAATATCTAACGTCTGGAATTCCCTTTTTAAATTTCTCTGCCTCTATATCCTGCTCACCACTTTCTTTTATACTTGCATTAAAAAAAAATCCTTATGTGATTTGATACCAAATGAAATTTTACAATGCTCACATGAAGCACATTTGGGCATCTAGCTGTGTTGGGCAAATGAAAGTTATTCTGGTTACCATTAGTCAGTTACTGAGAAAGTTCTCTATTACTTGGCCAAAGTAGTCACTCTTCATATGATTCTACATCTGATGATGCTGTAAGTTATTCTAACAGGAGTCTAGTAATGTCTTGCCCAATATTTACTTGTATTAGCAAGTTTTGAGAAGATTTGCAGCTCAAGTTGAGGCTTTTAT
The DNA here is from genome assembly GCF_037043375.1 of Chiloscyllium plagiosum. Lineage (NCBI taxonomy): Eukaryota > Metazoa > Chordata > Chondrichthyes > Orectolobiformes > Hemiscylliidae > Chiloscyllium > Chiloscyllium plagiosum. Next base: position 136,747,053 of record NW_028270140.1, read on the forward strand.
GAAAACGAACCTTCCAGCTCAGCGAGCAAACCTACGTTCATTTATTTGTATTATTTCTGGCAGAGGTCACTGATGGATGTCATGAGAGCAGTGACTCTAATCTTGATCAGGAGCACAGCCAGGTTTGAGATCAGGCTTTCATTGTCAGAGCTCAGTTGGTTGTGTAGCTGCTTTGCAATTCAGAGTAATACCAACAGTATGGGTTGAATTCTTGCACCAGCTGTGGTTCCCATGAAGGATTATCCTCATGCTCTCCCCTTGCCTGAGGTGTGGTGACTATAGTTTGGTAGGAATATGGTGACTCTAATTGTTTTGTACTGCAGAACTTCAATACTGCGGAAACAAGAGACCTGCTGTTGAAGATTTTTTTTGTCTTACACTGATCACGACAAATGCAAAAATTTCAAAGGCCACAATTTATACTGTATGAGAAACCAGAAGTTGATTGAGATGTTGTCATCCACCAAGGAACAACTACCCCAAGACTTTGGTTTAAATTCTAAATTTACAATGATGTTGCCAGGGTTGGAGGATTTGAGCTAGAGGGAGAGGCTGAACAGACTGGGGCTGTTTTCCCTGGAGTGTCGGAGGATGAGGGATGACCTTATAGAGATTTACAAAATTATGAGGGGCATGGATAGGGTAAATTGGCAAAGTTGAAACTTTATTGCTGGAACAGCACAGCAGGTCAGGCAGCATCCAGGGAACAGGAGATTCGACGTTTCGGGCACAGGCCCTTCCTGAAGAAGGGCCTGTGCCCGAAACGTCGAATCTCCTGTTCCCTGGATGCTGCCTGACCTGCTGTGCTGTTCCAGCAATAAAGTTTCAACTTTGATCTCCAGCATCTGCAGACCTCACTTTCTCCTCCTAAATTGGCAAAGTCTTTTCCCTGGGGTTGGGCAGTCCAGAACTAGAGGGCATAGGTTTAGGGTGAAAAGGAAAAGATATACAAGAGACCTAAGGGGCAACTTTTTCACACAGAGGGTAGTATGTGTATGGAATGAGCTGTCAGAGGATGTGCTGGAGGCTGATACAATTGCAACATTTAAGAGGCATTTGGATGGGTGTATGAATAGGAAGGGTTTGGAGGGATATGGGCTGGGTGCTGGCAGGTGGGACTAGATTGGGTTGGGATATCTGGTCGGCATGGACAGGTTGGACAGAAGGGTCTGTTTCCATGCTGTCCATCTCTATGACTCTATAACTCTTGCCAAGATGTGACATAGGCAATGCACCAACGAACAGTGCTCCACAAGCTTTTGCTTAATTGAAAAGACACATGCCTGGACAAATTCCTTTGGTTGCTAACACATGAAATTCGTGGTACTTAAATCTTCCAAATATGTAGTGTCAAGATGACATGTCTATTTCTGATGAATGACTATAACCAGAACTGGGTTTTCCTGATATCTTGTCCGTTTCTTTTACAGGTGCTGCATGCAGTAAATCTCCAGAACTTGTCCAGTTTCATTTCATGGTTTACAATCCATCGAAGGTCTCGGAAGAAATAGTGGACTGCATTTGAAGCTGCTGTGATGCATCTTTTTCGGAGCCTTTAAGGCTGTTTATTCTTGATTGTGAATCAAGTTCAGCTTCAGATAAACTAAATTTCGTAGAAAATAGTGTTGATAATGCAATCTGAAATTGAACAGAATGGTGGTGGTAATGGAAATTAAATTTATACCAATCATATTTCAAACATTAGTGGGTTACATTCATGCCACACAATGTCAGTCAATGGCTGTCTCTGACAAGAGAGAATCTAACCATCTCTCCTTAACGATATCCTTGGCATTGTTCTCACTGAATCCCTCACTGTTAATATCCTGGGGATTACCCTTGATCAGAAACTGAACTAGACCAGCCACTTTGATTGTATGGCAGGTGAGCACTAGGTTGGTTAAGATGAATGTGAGGTGATCTTATGCCAGGGTCAAAATTCCAAATACTAGGGGGCATAGGTTTAAGGTGAGTTGGGGAAAGTTTAAAGGAGATGTGAGAGGCAAGTCTTTTTTGCACAGAGCGTGTTGGGTGCCTGGAACATGCTGCCAGGGAAAGTAGTAGAAGCAAATATGATAGTAACATTTAAGAAACATTTCGACAGATGCATGAGCAGGCATGGAATTAAGGGGATATGGACCATATGCAGACAGATGGGATTTGATTAGGACCACATCCTGGTCAGCACAGAATGGTGGCTTATTCCTGTGTAGTACTGTTCTGTGTTCTATATAAATAATGTGACTTGAAGAGCAGATCAGAAGCTGGACGATTAGTGTTGTGTTATTAACTCCTGTTTCGCCGGTTCCTGTCTCCCATCTGTAAGTCCGGAGTGAAATGGACTACTGTCCACTTCCTCTGATGAGTGCAGCTACAACATAAATAAGCTCAATACCATCTGGGACAAACCTGCTCACTTGATTGACAAGGCGAAAGTGAGGACTGCAGATGCTGGAGATAGAGTCGAGAGTGTGGTGCTGGAAAAGCACAGCAGGTCAGGCAGCATCCAAGGAGCAGGAGAGTCGATGTTTTGGGCAAAAGCCCTTACTCCTGATGAAGGGCTTTTGCACAAAACATCTCCTGCTCCTCACCAATCTCTACTCACTTGATTGATACTCCATCCTTTATCTGTTCAGTCTCTCAATCTCAGTTGCACTGTGGCAGCACGATGTACAGTCCACAAGATGCACTTCAGCAATTCTCAAGAAGCTTCCAATAGAATAATTTAATCCCTACAGTGAGGAAGCAGGCCATTCAGTCCATACCGATCCTCCGGACAGCATTCCATCCAGACTCCCCTACCTATAACTCTGCAATTCCCATGGCTTATGCACTTAGCTTACACATCCCTGGCCATTATGGACAATCTGGATGACCAATCCACCTAATTTGCACATCTTCACACTGTGGGAGGAAACTGGAACACCCAGTGGAAACCCATGCGGACACGGTGAGAACCTGCAAACTCCACCCATGCATCACCGAAGGCTTCAATTAAACCCTAGTCCCTGGTCTGTGAGACAGCAGTGCTAACCACTGAGTCACCATGCCTCCCAAATAGCATCATGCAAATCCATGACTTCCACCATCTAAAGGACAAAGGCGGCAAACACCTGCAAATACCAACATCTGCCAGGTCACCTCCAAGCCACACACTTTCCTGATTCATCTGAGTTTCAGTTTTGTTTAATCTGTCCATAATTCGCATTTACAAACACATCTATTGTACCATATTAATAAGGGTAGCATGTCATTTTGTACTTTGTCCAGAAAAAGACTTTGATAATAGCCAATCCCAGAACTCTAACAAACTTGAAGTGAATAGCAAGAGCTGATTGGTTAGGAGTACGTTAATTATACTGGAATTTACAGGTAAGTTATAAATCAATGGAATTAAGGCTGTTTATTTTTATTATTTTCCACTAATTCCATTTTTTAAAATTGTGTGGGGAAAAAAGCACCTCCAGGGCCTTATCAGTAATACTCTCCTTAGCACAAAAGCTATAAGAACATAAAGAACAATTTTGTTTGAATTTAGGATAAAAACAGAGGCTCTCCAATGTTGTAGAATGAGACCAAAACTCATGGACAGATCCAATCAAATTGACTGCCTTATTATTGGCAAATTGGATTTCAACAACAACTTTTGAGTGGAATTGATCACAAATTGGATATAAAAAGAATGGCTTTAGTGCCTTTTTTTAAAGTTCTGTTAAGACTGCCGAGAGCAGATGAAGTGTCGTTCTGCGTCATGGAGTCATAGAGATGTACAGCATGGACAGACCCTTCAATCCAACTTGTCCATGCTGACCAGATATCCCAACCCAATCTAGTCCCACCTCCCAGCACCTGGCCCATATCCCTCCAAACCCTTCCTACTCATATAACCATCCAAATGCCTTTTAAATGTTCCAATTGTACCAGCCTCCACCACTTCCTCTAGCAGCTCATTCCATACACATACCACCTGCTGCATGAAAAAGTTGCCTGAGGTCTCTTTTATATCTTTTCCCTCTCACCCGAAACTGATGCCCTCTAATTCTGGACTTCCCTACCCCAGGGAAGAGACTTTGTCTATTTACCCTATCCATGCCCCTCCTGATTTTATAAATCTCTCTAAGGTCACCCCTCAGCCTCTGACACTCAAGAGAAAACAGCCCCAGCCTATTCAGCCTCTCTCTATAGCTCAAATCCTCCAACCCTGGGAACATCCTTGTAAATCTTTTCTGAACCCTTTCAAGTTTCACAACATCTTTCCGATAGGAAGGAGACCAGAATTGCATGCAATATTCTAACAGTGGCCTAATCAATTCCCAAATGAGATGGGAATTTGCCTGATGGTGTATGTTTGTTGAATGTGAAATATCTGAGCTAAATGGTTCAAGGAGATTAGTTTAAGACTTTTAATTAGGCTCACGTAACCAAATGACATTTATCTAAACGCGCTGATTAAAGCTTATTACTGTCACTAGGTCAAAATCCTAGAACTCCCCTAACCATAGAGGTATACAACACAAATAAAGACCCTTCAGCCCACAGCACAGTGTGTGTACCTACCCATGTGGATTCCAGTGCTTCAAGAAGGTGGCTGACCACCTTCGAAGGGCAATTAGGAAAGGGCAATACATTTTAGCTCCCATAGCCACGTCCCATGAAAGAATTTTTAAAAAGCTGTACTGTAAGCTAGATTTACATTCCATGACAGGAACTGATTTTAGAGTTGGGTGGACAGGACATTCTGTAATATCAGCTGGCATGGTCATCTACCAGCATGTTCCTTCTGTGGGTAGTCAATTTTACCAATTAAAATACCTACTGTGTGTGGAATTTTCCAAACAGCATTTGAAGGCTCCCTGCTGAGGCCATAGACAATTTAATGGATGAAAGTAATGTCATGGCAATGTGTGTGGCTCACTGATGCCCATACCCTGTAACTACAGTTGCCAGCCGCAGTCACAGGCCTTTCTGGGGAGCGGTTCTTTCTTCAGGCTAATGGCCTATGGCTGTGACCAAGTTTTGTGAGACATTGGAAAGTTCACCCTTAGTCATTGTCTCATTCTTTCATTTGCTTGACAGCACCCACACTTCCTGCTGGAGTTGATCGGTGCCCACAGCCTCTGGCAGTCAGATTGACTGTTGGACGTGGAGAACTCCACCATTCTCAATTGGAAAGATCTCTGAGAGTCAACCTCTTTGTTGGCCACCACCTCCAGATCTCTTCCTGGGTCCCCTACTAGCCTTTCCATGAATCTGACAGGAATCTCACCTCAACAAGAAGATAGGAAGCCAGAAGTGAAAGAGCAGCACTTGAGTTAAATTGGGTTACAGAAATCTTTAAAACAAGGTTCAGGATTGAAAATGGGGTCCAAGCTGCAGATGCAGTGCATAGAACTTTTATATTGCTAAAGGACAAACAAAAGACCTCCACGAGGGAGGGAAGAACAGGCATAGTAGGAATTGAATGTACTTGGTCATACCGAAGTTCTGTTTGAAGCACACAAGACAAGTATGTGTCTTTTGCAGGTTTCACGAGTTTCTCCCTCTGGAATTCTTTTACACACTCAGATAACGGACTTTAGATTTATGCTAGTAGTCTAGTGCCTCCTTCCTGAAACCCTCTAACATTGACAATGGGCTGTTATTGCTTTATGAATGAAACTTTGGGCATGTCGTCCTCCATTCAGACACTTAAGCTTGCTCCTTTCAATCGGATCACTCTTGACCTGGATCTGGAAATAAACACAGTTTGGCGATGATTTAATTTCAGTTTTAACAGCACCCTGTACAAGGCTCAAAGGTAGAACACCATCACTGCACCCACAACAGCCCCCAATGATGTCATTGTGCTAACCAGCTTGAAATAGCCAGCAATGGGATGATTTGCAGAGATGCTGCTGAGCTGAAGTAACATTTAAGAACTGTTGTGTTGCAACTAACTGTTCAGAACTGGTGCTATGCTAATTTCCAATTTTACTTATGGAATATTATCTGTTTTCAATTATTAAGCTATACTTAAAATGCTCTCTATTTCTCACAATTGATTAGTTACTTCAGTGCTCTTTTGACGTGTCTCTACCTTTTACTATCCCCCACCCCACGGTGCAATCTCTGACCTTACAATTGAAAAATGATTGAAATTAACGAGATTGAATAATGCATTTTAAAATCAGTTCTGTAATCTGTGTGGAAAGATATTATAATAAATACAAAATAAAAACAGGAAATGCTAGAAACAGGTCAAGCAACATTAGTGTGTTTGGGGGTGGGTGGGAGGAGACATGGTGGCTGAGTAGTTAGTTCCTGGTGCTATGAGGCAGCAGTGCTGTGTTCGATTCCAGCCTCAGACGGCTGCCTGTGTGGAGTTTGCTTGGGTTTCCTCTGTGTGCTCCGATTTCCTCCCACAGGCCAAAGATGTGGAGGTTATTTGGATTGGCCATGTGAAATTGTCCACAGTGTGTCCAGAGATGTGCAGACTAGGTGGGTTAGCCATGGGAAATGCAGGGTTATAGGGGCTGGGTCTGAGTGTGATGCTCTTTGGAGTATTGGTGTGGACAATGTGGGCTGAATGACCTGCTTCCACACTGTAGGGATTCTAGGAGAGAGAAACAAAAGTAAGGATTTAATGGCTTCTGCTCGAAGTGTGAGAGCAGGTATCTTTAAAGAGGACCTCTCTGCTCCCAGCAGCAAGAAGGTACTGCTGAATTAAGTGCCAATTAGGCATGTAACTCCTGTCCAACAGGCTTCTTGCCTTTTCAGGTTGCACACCAGAGAAGGGCTGCCTGAAGTGGATGGCTGATCAGAAGCTACTGAGTGTCTTTGGAAGCCTTGGCAACATAGTTATGCAGATAAGAGCTTTGTGAGGGGTGGGTTTTGTTTTGGGGGAGTGGGTGGGAAAGGGAATAAGACTTTCACTGGTCTCCGCCTGCACATTAAATGCAAGCCTTAACTTCCCCCAAATGACAAGCCATCCCATTATCTGCCATCCTGCCCCTTTTCTAATGGAGGGGTAAATCCTGCCCTTTGAGATCATATTTCCCATTGACTAGTATTTCCTATTTTTATTTATGATTTCCATCATTTATAGTTTTTTATGTCTTTGCATTGATGTATAACTTCATTGTGCTCTCCTTCTATGACTACTCATCTTAATTGCAGTCACACTCATTCTTTGAAACTCGGCTGCCATGCCACACCTGATAGAAGGTTCCGTTAATGGGACAAGGCCACAAGGAAGAAAATGGGGGGAAAGAAAAAGGAAATTAATTGCCAACAACTTTATTTTGGAAATTAGCTTAGTTTCCCTAGCCTCAGTTCTTGTACAAGAGGGGTCAAATAAACTTTTCACAAGCAACGTCAAACATGTAGTTCCTGATGAAGGGCTTATGCCTGAAATGTCGATTCTCCTGCTCCCCGAATACTGCCTGACCTGATGTGCTTTTCCAGCACCACACTCTTGACTTAGTTATCATACCAAAGTAATGTTGATAGGTCCTCATTACTCAAGGCCAGCTTGGTCTGATAAATCAAGCTTCCAAAATAAATATCCTAATCAGGAGTTGGGTGCTAAAAGTAAACTATGTTACATACAGTTTTCTTTCCAACTAACTTATGAGACCATTTTCACATTAGTCCATATCCAATACACAAGGTTCTTTGGAAGCTTAACTACAAAGAAATGGTGTTGACCTCACTTTGCAGCAATGGTTATGCTTCTATTTAGATTTCCATTTAAATAGCAACAGTAACAAGTAAAACTCCAAAGGCATGATTAATGAGGCAAATATTGTCTCAAAGCATGAGACAGTAGGACGGGAATCGAAAAACATTCAAATGGTGGATTTTAAGGAGCATCTTAAAGCTTGAGAAACAGAGGGGTTTGGGAATATGATTCCAAAGCTTTGGGAGGAGTTAGCTGCCCATGAAGGACAGAGTTGGAGGAAACTATTTTTAATTGAGAGTTGCAAGTTATAGAAAAAGGTTAAGGTGAAAAGGAAAGGTCTTGGGTATATGGAACACAAGCATCAGAACTTTAAAAATGAACACAGAAATTGCTGGAGATACCCAGCAGGTCTGGCATTTGTGGAGAGAGAGCAAAGTTAATGCTTCAAATCCAGTGACACTATTCAGAACTGGACTTGAAACCTTAACTTTGTTTTCTTGCAAAGGTGCTGCAAGACCTGTCACCATACTACATAACATCATCAGTCAGCCTCCGCTGAAGTATTAGTGGTAGTGACCCACTTTCTATTTACGTGTTTAGGTTTCCTTGGTGACATAATTTCCTGCTCTTTTTAAGGAGATTTACCAGGATGTTGCCTGGTCCAGAGGGAAGATCTTATGGGGAAAGGCTGAGGGACTTGGGTCTGTTCACATTGGAGAGAAGGCGGCTAAGAGGGTATTTAATAGACATATACAAGATTATCAGAGGATTAGATAGGGTGAACAGTGAGTATTTTTCCTATTATGATGACGTTGGCTTGTAAAAGGGGGCATAGCTGCAAATTGAGGGGTGATACATTTAAGACAGATGTCAGAGGCAGATCCTTTACTCAGAGTGGTAAGGGCATGGAATGCCCTGCCTGCCAATGTAGTTAACTCAGCCACATTAGGGGCATTTAAACAGTCCTTGAATCAGCATATGGATGATGGGATAGTGAAGGGGGATGGACTTAGATTAGTTCACAGGTCGGTGCAACATCGAGGGCTGAAGGCCTGTTCTCCGTTGTATTGTTCTATTTTCTAAGAACCTCCACAGACCCATAGTCTCGCTACCTGGAACACTAACTTACAGATTAGCCAAGGAGCTACATCAAAGACTAAAACATTTAGAAGACGACTCACGCTACTCCATTCACTCCACCCAAGAATTCCCGAAGATCAAAGACATGAAGATAGAAGATGATGAAATAATGGTCTCTTTTGACGTAACAGCCTTGTTCACATCCATCAACACCAACCGGGCCAAGGAGACACTGACTAAATTATTAGAAGAACCAAAAGACACACACACCAAACATCATTAACTTCATCAGCAAGGACAATATCATCAAGCTAATGGACCTACGCCCTACCACCCACTTCACTTTCAACAACAAAACCTACAGGTAAACCAATGGAACACTCATGGGATTTTCAATATCAGGGTTCTTATCAGAGGCAGAAATGCAGAGACTCGAACAAACACCTCTGCCAACCTGCCAACCCAAACTTTGGGTCCGTTAGGTGAATGACACTTTTATCATCACCAAATGGAACAAATTAGAGGAACCCTACAAGACCGTCAATAATACCCTTACTGACATAAAATTCACAAAAGAGGAGGAAAACAACAACAAACTACCATTCCTAGATGTCGCAGTAGAGCGAACAGCCAGTGGGGAACTTCAAACCAACGTCTACAGGAAAACAACATATACAGACCAAATACTGAACTACAGAAGCAATCATCCCAAGACCACAAGCAAAGCTGCATTAGAACATTATTTCAATGAGCCACCACACATACTACAGCACAGAGGAACTACAAAGCATAGAGGAAAATCACCAATAGAGCGTATTTGAAAAGAACAGGTACCCAATGAACACAGTCCGCAGATTTCTCAGCAAAAAAACCCAAACAAGTGTCCAGAAACCCTAGCCGCTCTTCTCTACATCAAAGACATCTTGGAAATAACTCAGATTACTCAGATCTCTTGGCATTATGGTAGCCCATAAACCCACCAACACATTAAAACAGCAGCTAATGAACTTGAAAGACCGAATGCAGACAAGCCAAACTCATGTCATTTACAAAATACCTTGCAAGAACTGTAACAAACACTACACTGGACAAACAGGCAAAAAACTAGCCACAAAAAGACATGACCCACTCTCACTAGTATCCTTATGTACAGATGAAGAAAGACACTACTTCGACTGGGGGCAACACATCCATCTTAGGACAAGCCAAACAGAGATACGCACCAGAATTCCTAGAAGCATGGCATTCCAATTGGAAGGAGAAAGTGAGGTCTGCAGAGGCTGGAGATCAGAGCTGATCTCCAGGAAGGGCTTATGCCCGAAACGTCGATTCTCCTGTTCCCTGGATGCTGCCTGACCTGCTGCACTGTTCTCGCAACACATTTTCAGCTCATTCCAACTGGAACTCTATCAACAAACACATTGACTTGGACCCCATTTACCACCTTCTGAGAAAAAGAACAGGAATGGCAACAACACAGGAAATGATGTCACCAAGGAAACCTAAACACATAAATATAAAGCAGGTCACTAACACCAGTGCTTCACCGGAGGCTCACTGATGTTACCTACTATGGTGATGAAACGTCTGAAAACACACCTTCCAGCTCAGCCTGAACCTCAATCTGAGCTACAAATGTTCTCAAAACTCACTAATAAAATAATTATGTCTGGAGGGAAAAGAAAAGATGAAAAAGTTTTGAGATACTGCATTAGTAATTGACGTAACAGGAATGAAGGTTGATTTTCTTTAGTGATGAAGAGGACACAGCATTGGAAATGCTGCTCAGGGTCAAACATGAACATCATTAATCAATATGAGAAAATGGCGCAGTACTGGAATGGAATCATTAGCTTGTGACAGGAATTTGATTGTTCAAAAACAATAGTTCTAGCCCTGATAGTGAATCAAGTAAAAATTATAGCACATCCAGGAATGAATATTGGATAACTAGTACGACAAATCAAACGCAGTACATACTTTATTAATAAACTATAAATTAAGCTTATGAATGGGATAATGACTGATTTAATCAAGTAACAAAAATCCTATACATCCTAGAGGGTGAAGCTAAGTCAATACAATTATAACTAATTTTGAGAAGAATAAATCACCACTCAAATCTTACTATTAAAAATAACTGGGTTGGGTTTGCAGAGAACATAGCAAGACAGTTTTGACAGAATAAATGCAACAATCTTCCCTTGGACAGAGGTTTAATTGTTTTGCTGGTGGATAAACTATATTCAGAATTACTGTTTGTATACCGATATCCCAACCAAATTTCTTAGAATTCTTTCACAGGACCAGAGGATTCTTTGGCACTTGGAGTCATACAGTCCAACCTCAGTCCTTCTCGTCCACATCAATCAGATATCCGAAACTGATCTGGTCTCATTTGACAGCATTTGGCCCCTATCCCTCAAAGCACTTCCTATTCATATACCCACCTAGATGTCTTTTAAATGTTGTAATCGTGTACCTGCCTCCGACTTCCTCTGGCAGCTTGTTCCAGAAATGCACCACCCTCTGTATGAAGTAATTTTTAAGTCTTTCCTTTCTCACCTTAAACCTATGCCCTCTAGTTTTTGACTCCTCCAACCTAGGGAAGAGGACCTTAGCTTTACACTCTATGTCCCTCATAATTTTATAAACCTCTATAAGGACACCCAAAGTTTCTGGTGCTCCAGGGATAAAATGCCCCTGTCTATTCAGCCTCTCCCTATAAATCAAACCCTCCAGTCCCGGCAATATCCTTATCAATTTTTTTGCACCCTCTCAAGTTTAACAACATCCTTCATAGAGCAGAGTGATCAGATTTGTATGTAATATTCTAAAAGTGGTCGCACCAATGTGCAGCTGCAACTCGTATACTCAATGCACTAACCAATGAAGGCAAGCATGCCAAATATCTTCTTTATCACCCTGTCTACCTGCAATTTCACTTTCAAGGAACTGTGCACCTGCATCCCTAAATGTCTTGTTCTGCAATACTCCCCAGGGACCTACCAATAAGTGTACAAGTCCTGCCCCAGTTGCTTTACCAAAATGCATCACCTCACATTTATCTAAGTTAAACTCCATCTGGCACTCCTCAGCCCATTGACCCATTTGATCAAGGTCCTATCGTACTCGGAGATAATCTTCACTATCCACACTACCTATTTTGGTGTCATCTGCAAACCTTACTAACAATGCCTCTGATAGTCAGATCCAGATCATTTATATAAATGACAAAAAGCAGTGCAACCAGCACCGAACCTTGAGGCACAGTGCTGGTCACAGGCCTCCAGTCCAAAAAGCAGCCCTCTACTACCCCTCTCGGTCTCCTAACTTCAAGCCAATTTTGTATCCAATTGCCGAGCTCCCTCAGATCTTATGTGATTTAACCTTGCTAACCAGTCTACTATGCGGACCCTTGAATGCTTTGTTGAAGTCCGTGTAGACAATGTCTACCTTTCTGCTTTCATCAATCTTCTTTGTCACCTCTTCAAAAATCTGAAATCTACAGACCTTATTGAGGTACATAATCCTTGGATTAAGTCAGAATCTGAAATTTCAGTTGAGGAAATTCACATTCTTTTGCTTATTACACCTTTAATAACCTATAAAATCAAGTGTGTTTAAAAACAGATTCTCCAATTTATTAATCTTTATTACAAAGATACACAGAAAAAGCCAGGTGACAAGGAGGATCTCATCATTTACTGAAACATATTACAGAATGATACAGAGATAAAATAAAGAAAAAAAGACATTACTTAAAAATACTAATTTTGAAAAATTCACTTGACATGGTCAGCGCTAAGGGAAAAGTTAGGAATGATGGGAGGAATAAATATAATCTTGATTCAAAATAAAGATTTCAGAAACAGTTATACATTTTTATAAACACTTAAAATTGTAATTCTAAGATTTCTTCATTTTCCAGTCCTATTCCAAAAATGCTTGCCTCAGCAATACTAGTGGAGTTTCAGCTGTCTGGCATGATCTTGATGCTTGATCCATTCTCTGCCCATTGAAAGAAATTACACTGTTTTCCTATTCCTTGTGAGCACACATAAAAGTTACGTCCGTTATTGGGGCCAAGTTTCAGCACTGTCCTCATGATGCATCGCTTTCCATGTTTGCAGAATGGAAAATGTAAATCAGCCCACTATGAAATACAAAGTAGAGTTAATTCTCAAGAATTTGCACATAATTGTTTACTTCAAGTTTACAAAATCAGTTTCAAATACTTCAAGTGCTTACTGCATTTCTTTCCACATTGCAGTACAGAAAATGAACATAATTGTATGACATAAGTGAATATTTGTGAAGTGTTTGCAATTTTCAGCAAAACAATGATGACCTTTTCATCAAAGATGAAATCTCAAGTGATATGTAAAGCTTACAATATTTGCTGTTTACATTTAACAATAATACCCAGGATCCAAACGCTCGCTGACTTACAATAGTACTATGTCCAACAAAACATCTTTTTAAAAGAATCATCCCTACTTTCAATTTATAGAACGGTTACAGCACAATTATACCTCATTCAATCTCTCACATCCCTTCTGGCACTCCAGAACAACAATTCGCTTTATCAACCCCACCTAAGTCTTATCCCCATTGTTCTGAAAAGATCTCTCTTTGGGTAATTGTTGAAGTTATAATTGAATCACCACACTCTCAGGTGGTACAGTGTGGAGCCTAACCACTCAATACTGTTACAATCCCGGTGGGACTGAACCACAAAACAATTTAATCATATTTACTAAAGGACCCCAACAGAAGAAATTACCACAAGATTCCAATTACTTCAGTACTGCTGAAAATAAAGGCATTTTGTCAAAGCCTTTCACATACTGGAAGCTTTGTAATTAATGCACAGAGACTTGTTCTTTGTCTTCAAACAACATGTGCACACACTGCCTTGATTTCAACTCTGATTCATTTCTCAGAATCAACCTGCCTGGTTTAAAATTCAGACAAATCTTAGCAATTAACTGTCAGTCATCATTTAATTGTTGTATTTTCTAATGATAATGCCTCTACCTATCAGAGTCCACTTACCAACCAATCAGCGCTCTCGACTTACACTGTAGAAACATTGTTTTCTCTTTACTTTGGTATATCTTGTAAATTCCTTGAGTGTAAAAAGCTTCCACAAAATGTGTTTTTATTCAGCATTCCACTTCCTGGTAACTTACCTTAATACCAATCAGAACCATGCAAATTAAACATGAAATAACAGCAAAGTATAAAAGACAAAATTTCACTTCAAATAGCCTATACAACAAAGATGCATCTTAAACGACCTACATTACTGGTTATTCAAAAAGTATCACTGCATACAATTGCACAATAGCTGTCCAACTCAATTCAGCTCCCAATTCACATTCACAGGCAGATGCATTCCATGTGAAGTCCTTGACATGATTAGCACTGACATGGCACATTACTATCCGGCCTTCTCTTAGTCAGATCATGAGAGTCTTGATGGAATAGCCTTCCAGCATTACCTTTCAACCAACCCTAAGATTTTATCATGGTTAACCCACTTAACCTGCACATCGCTGCACACTATGGGGCAATTTTTAACATAGCCAATCTACTTAACTTGCCCATCTTTGGACTGTGGGAAGAAAACCCACACTGACAGAGAGAATGTACAAACTCCACACAGACAGTTAGCCAAATTGAACCCATCGTCCCTGGTGCTATGAGGCAACAGTGCTAACAGTGTGCCCACCCGCCTTTAGCTCGCTTATACATCGTTTCCCCAAATGGAGATCCTGAAGTTCAATTTTCCTTCTTGCCAAATAGAAAATCGATCTTTTTGTGGTATTTTGCTGGTTGCTTCTCACACAAACTCCTTGTTCCACTTTATGTCTGCCAGTCACTTTCACCATCCAGCTCTCCTACCTGTGGCTTTCACTATGGTCTGATCTATTTCTGATCTTAATTTCTTTGCTGTTGTGCAATTTCTCAGTCAAACATCACCAGATTACATATACTAGTATTTCATGCTATCCAAGAAAATTGAAATCGATTCGTTCGCAATTGCTGCAAACTCGTAAAGGTCCTTTTCACACATGCTAAAAAACTATTACAGACTCTACAGACATTTTAAAGAAATCTCCAATACTAATCTGGTAATGTTTCTGCATCAAAAATCATCACTCCACATAACAGACTATTCTTCCCCTTGTCACTTAAGGTAGGCTCGCCAATTACTCGGCCTTGCACTCCCTTGTCAGGTCCACATCTCCCCACCAGACAACCCTTCCCTCCCGGTACCTTCCCCTGCTACAGCGGGAATTGCAAAATCTGTGCCCACACCACCCCCCTCATCTCCTTCCAAGGTCCCAAAGGAGCCTTCCACATCCATCAGAGTTTTACCTGCACTTCCACACATCATTTACTGTATCTGTTGCTCCCGATGCGGTCTCCTCTACATTGGGGAGACAGGATGACTCCCCAGAGCGCTTCAGAGAACATTTCCGGGACACTCGCACCAACCAACTCCACCACCCTGTGGCCGAACACTTCAACTGCCCCTCCCACTCTGCCGAGGACATGCAGGTCCTGGGCCTCTTCCATCGTCACTCCCTAACCACCTGACGCCCAGAGGAAGAATGCCTCATCTTCCGCCTCGGGACCCTCCAACCCCACGGCATCAATGTGGATTTCACCAATTTCCTCATTCGTCCTCCCCCCACCTTACCCCAGTTCCAAACTTCCAACTTGGTATCGCCCTCATGACCTGTCCTACTTCTCCATCTTCCTTCCCACCTATCCGGTCCACCCTCCTCTCAAACCTATCACCATTACCCCCACTTCCAGCTACCTATCACATTCTCAGCTACCTCCCCACCAGCCACATCTCCCTCCTGTTTATCTCTCCACTCCCAAGGCTCCCAGCCTCATTCCTA
Organism: Chiloscyllium plagiosum; assembly: GCF_037043375.1. Classification (NCBI taxonomy): domain Eukaryota; kingdom Metazoa; phylum Chordata; class Chondrichthyes; order Orectolobiformes; family Hemiscylliidae; genus Chiloscyllium; species Chiloscyllium plagiosum. Next base: position 136,762,713 of record NW_028270140.1, read on the forward strand.
ATGAAGGGCTTTTACCTGAAATGTTGATTTTCCTGCTTCTTGGATGCTGCCTGACCTGCTGTGATTTTCCAGCACCACATTCTTGACTCTAATCTCCAGCATCTGAAGTCTTCACTTTCGCCTTGCAACCAATGAGAACAGTCCTCTTGGACAAGGTTTCCAGTCAGCTGCGGGATTGGGATTAGAAGTGGGTAGGCCCAAAGTTTTGCATTGCTGGCTACAGTGCGAGTTTAGTATTAAATTCTGACCCTGAGCGAATTTCAGAGTCTTTTTTGGAATCAAAACAGCCAATTAGTTGCAAATGGCAGGTAGCCAGTTGAGGAAAACAGGGCCATATGCTGCACCCACTAAAATTTACAGTTAGCACACAAGGTTTGCACCTCAGACCAAAACCCAGTAACTGCATCATGGTTCCCTCATGGTAGGAATGCTGGTGGGGAGGGGAGGGGTTTTGCATTTAATTTCAGGAAGGGCAGTATGTCCCTTCTGTGGAGGAGTTTCTATATTTTCCCAGTATCTTGGTCAATGCTTATTTTTCAGTCAGAATCACAAAACAAAATCTGATAACTATCACACTGCTGTTTGTGTAATGTGGTATGCCATTTGGCTGCCAAATTTTCTACTTTAGTGACTATGTATTAAAAATACTTAACTGCTGTAAAGTGTTTTGAGACCTTCGATGGCAGTGATAGATATACACATTAAAAAAATGCAAGACTTTCTTGCATTTACAAAATTCTGTATGACTGTCATATGTACATACTGGTTTTCTTCTTAAATGCACAACTGAACAAGTGATGATTAATTCAGTCCTGGATTATCATTCCTAAAGATTTCCTACAAGGTTAAACTGACTGGTCTGTAGGCACTGACTTTTAAACTCAGCCTCCATTACCAACACAGAAACATTTGAAATTCTCCAGTTCCTCTTGCACCTCTCCCTGTTGTCATTAACTTCTCCAAACTTCATGATCCACACCATGCCAAATCTGGCCTCTTGCATGTCCTTCGTGTCCAGTGTTCCAGCACTGCTAGTCATTTCTTCAACTATCAAGGCATTAAGCTCTCAAGTTTTCTACTCACACCTCTCTACCTCCATTTCTTCCTTAGGATGTTTCTTAAAATCTACCACATTAACCAAGTCAACTGTCTTAGTATCTGTCTTTTGAGGCTGAATGAAAAACATTTGCTTGATTATTATCTGTCAAGTACCTTGGGATGTTTGACTATGTTAAAGTTGCTGTATAACTGCAAGCTGCTGATATTGTGGTATTTACAAAGGAGACAGTGAATATGATCAGAACTCACCTGCAGGAAAGTTGTGAATTTGCTGTCCCGATGTAATTAATCTCTACATATTAATAATTGCTCCATAGTACAGAACTTAAATATTGTTAGAAGGAGATAAGAAGTTGAAACTCTTCATCTCACCCTTTTAGGGATTAAGATGCCAGAAACAGACATGAAAAGGGAACACACTGGTTTATACAGCATGAGAAGAAGGTGCTGACTGGTTGGTCCATCATTAGCATGGATGTGCTGCAAGACCAGTTAGCTAGCAATCTTTGGTTTCAGATCAATGAGGTAGACTCTGATTGTTCAAGGTGTTATCAAGGATATGCAGCAGAGATTGGCAAAATCCAATGTTGGTTGCTATTTCATTTTGCCTACATAAAACAGGGCCCTGTGTATTAATATATGTAGCTTCCAGCATGCACAAATGAATCACACTGCGAGCTTAACTATTGATTTTAAGTTGGTTCCCAGTGTAACTCTCAACACAGTCCTGATTATTTAATAAATGATTTCCAATAGGAGAATCACATCTAATTATGGGCATACCTTTGAAGTTTGCCAGATTAGGGTGGTTGAGCACAATCTATATATTGCCCACAATGATTAGTCAATGGGACCTGCTGTTTGGTATGGTTTGCCAATTGGAACATACTGCTTGCATACTGGCATCACATGTACAAACTCCACACAAGCAGTCGCCCAAGGCTGGAATCGAACCTGGGACCCTGGTGCTGTGAAGCAGCAGTGCTAACCATTGAGCCACCGTGCCACCCATAGTATTTGCAAGCCTCAGAAAAGAATGCCATAATTTAAGATGATTCTGCTTTTGGACATCTTTATTAAATAATACCAAAAGAGAAAATGCTGATAAATCTCAGCAGGTCTGGTAGCATCTGTAAGGAGAGAAAAGAGCTGACGTTTCGAGTCTAATGACCCTTTGTCAAAGCTGAGATTTTCCAGCATTTTCTCCTTTGGTCTCTTTTGGTTTCAGATTTGAGCATCCGCAGTAATTTGCTTTTATTAAATAATAGATTGCTCTAAGAGTCACACTGGAAACAAATTTAAAATCATCAAAACACTTCTCAGAGCTGCTGAGTTGCTCTAGCGTACTCCATTTTGTTTCAGAGTTACAGTTCTTTGTGATTACCTCTTCATCATATTGACAGATAACTCGCTATATCACGCTGCCAATTATGATCCTCATGTTGTCTAAATTGGTGTAACTGTTTTTTAATCTACTTCTTGCATCCCAATCTTGATGAATGCAATTCAAAAACCTTCTCATCTCTTGTTTTGCAGATAATTATTTTAATTGATCATTTTCTGTATAACATGGCTGATGCAAACAAGTCTATTTCTATAGCAGTTTTCTAGATGTGTAAAATATATTCAGATCTACATAATTAAAATTATAATCTTCAGTTAATTAGCAAAATCTTTTTGATTTGCAAACATATTATACAAATGATGTGTAACTGAGCTGAACAAATGTAATTAAATTATAAATAGTAGAAACACTGTTCTACACAATTTACTGTAACATATTACTCAATTATATCCATTACCTAGTACAGATAGCAATTATTGCAATTTCAAAGTAATTTTGAATAGTTCAATCAACAGTCTAGCTACAGTGCCACTGAGGTTTAAAGCAAATTCTGTATTAATTCATTTGCAATGGGATATAAGTCATAGTAAGTCTTGAATACTGTGGTTATTCACCTTCAGGTTTTTGAATGGTGTTGAAGTGCCCTCTGGAGGCTATTTAGTGTAATGGTACATAATCATGAGAGGTATCAAAGTGAATTAAATTGAGATTACACTAAACTTAGGTTGTGACATTGCAATATTGGACTTTTTAAAAATGAAATCTGTTGTTAATTACTGTCGGACATCGATAAAACTGACTTCAGGTTCACAGATTCTTTTTGCCATATTTAGCTGAAATAATAAAAATGTTCAATGAAAATCATAAACTGCTCATGTTCAAATGACTATTGTGTTTTAATTACCACAGAATTTTTCCTAAATTGATAATGTCACACAGTGTAACCTGGTATCTTTGATTGTCTCAGAATTGATGGTCTGTAGGATTCAAGCAGTTTCTTAAAAAAAAAATCTCTTTTCTTTTCACTATTCAAAGTTTCCTGTGCACTTGTCTGCAGTTCCAGCTGTGAATCCTGATACAGAACTGACAACTTCGGCTTTGGGACTGGAAAGCCAACCAGCAGATCTAAAGTTGGTATATATTCAGCTGCAATAATCACCTCAGCAACCTTGGCAGTGCTGACCTTAGTGAAGCTGTTGATATGAAAATCTGTACCACTTGTTTAAATGAGGCCTGTCCCGCTAAATAGAGTCAAAGAGATGAACAGCACGGAAACAGACCCTTCGGTCCAACCCGTCCATGCCGACCAAATATCCCAACCCAGTCTAGTCCCACCTGCCAGCACCCGGCCCATATCCCTCCAAACCCTTCATATTCATATACCCAACCAAATGCCTCTTAAATGTTGCAATTGTACCAGCCTCCACCACAGCTCATTCCATACACGTACCACCCTCTGCGTGAAAAAGTTGCCCCTAACATCTCTTTTATATCTTTCCCCTCTCACCCTAAACCTATGCTCTCTAGTTCTGGACTCCCCAACCCCAGGGAAGAGACTATGTCTATTTATCCTATCCATGCCCCTCATAATTTTGTAAACCTCTATAAGGTCACCCCTCAGCCTCCAACGCTCCAAGGAAAACAGCCCCAGCCTGTTATGACTCTCCCTATAGCTCAAATCCGCCAACCCTGGCAACATCTTTGTAAATCTTTTCTGAACCCTTTCAAGTTTCACAACATCTTTCCAAAAGGAAGGAGACCAGAACTGCACACAATGTTCCAACAGTGGCCTAACCAATGTCCTGTACAGCCGCAACATGACCTCCCAACTCCTGTACTCAATACTCTGACCAATAAAGGAAAGCATACCAAACGCCTTCTTCACTATCCTATCTACCTGCTACTTCACTTTTAAGGAGCTATGAACCTGCACTCCAAGGTCTCTTTGTTCAGCAACACTCCCTAGGATCTTACCATTAAGTGTACAAGTCCTGCTAAGATTTGCTTTCCCAAAATACAGCACCTCGCATTTATCTGAATTAAACTCCATCTGCCACTTCTCAGCCCATTGGCCCATCTGGTCCAGATCCTGTTGTAATCGGAGGTAACCCTCTTCGCTGTCCACTACACCTCCAATTTTGGTGTCATCTGCAAACTTACTAACTGTACCTCTTATGCTCGCATCCAAATCATTTATGTAAATGACAAAAAGTAGAGGGCCCAGCACCGATCCTTGTGGCACTCGACTGCTCACAGGCCTCCAGTCTGAAAAATAACCCTCCATCACCATCCTCTGTCTTCTACCTTTGAACCAGTTCGGTATCCAAATGGCTAGTTTTCCCTGTATTCCATGAGATCTAACCTTGCTAATCAGTCTCCCATGGGGAACCTTGTCGAACGCCTTACTGAAGTCCAAATTGATCACATCTACTGCTCTGCCCTCATCAATCTTTTTTGTTACTTCAAAAAACTCAATTAAGTTTGAGAGACATGATTCCCCATGCACAAAGCCATGTTGACTATCCCGAATCAGTCCTTGCCTTTCCAAATACATGTAGATCCTGTCCCTCGGGATTCCCTCCAACAAGTTGCCCACCACCGAATAGAGTGGATACTTATTTCAACACCAGCTCTGAAGTAGAGGGGCTGTTTCTGTCACTGTGGCGAGTATTCTGGCATCATTCTTTGATCAATAGCAGGTTCAGTAATCACTAAGATTGGGAGATTGTGAGGCAACAAATAGAGGTAACAAGGAGGAGCTAAAAAAATTGGATAATATTATGGCAGCTTTTAGAAGTATATTTGGGGCTTCAATCATTCTGGAAGAACGTCACGTCAAGGATTTCAGACAGACTACTCTAAAGTATAGCAACACACTCACTTGAAAGTAGTCACACTGGGATTCTCGAGGAAGGGAGCACACATAGAACTGCCTCCCTTTGTTCTCTCCTTCTTTCTTGACCAACCTCAATGTGCAGGGACGACTGTGCTTTTTGCAACGTGGAGTTTCAGGATTTACAACTGCAGGATCATCATTCATAATAACAGCACTCCTGTGAACACATGATTTTCTTTTATTGATCTAACGGCATACTTTTATCAAAATCCTACAATAAAGCTGCCTTTTGTGCAATTTCAGGCATCAGTGCTTGTTGGACAACCAGATTGCAGGCTGAAGCTTGATAAATATCACCATTTTGCAGTAAGAAGTTACTGACCTTCAAAATAATTATAAATGATACACCATTTTAGAATTATTTACTCTATGACGTTAGCTTGCCATTCAGATTCACTCAGGGGTTATGGTAAAGAAAACAAATGCATGGTATTTTTCAAACCCTGACATTCAAACTACTTTATGACAGTCATTTTTCTCCTGTCTGTTAAACTATTTCAATTTTAACTGCAGGTAAATCTCTGACATTTCAGCAAGCTTTATCCACATCTCTGCTACTGAAACCATATTGCTTGTAGATTGAAGGAAGGCATATAATTCACCAGTGACACAAAATTGCAAAGCCTTCAATAAACGAGAGCCAAATCATATTGAAGTGTGACCAGTCCTCATATGACATCCACATATACTTCGAGGTAGCAATAAGAACCTGGAATTCATTAAGATCTTTGCATAAAAACAATTGCAGGCAGGAGAAGGCCTTTAGCCCATCTAGGTAAAAAAAGGACTGCAGATGTTGGAAACCAGAGTCTAGAGTGGTGCTGGAAAAGTATAGCAGGTCACGCAGCATCCAAGGAGCACGAATATCGAAGTTTCAGGCAAAAACACTTCATCAGGAATAGAGCCTGATGAAAGGCTTTTACCCAAAACGTCGATTTTTCGGCTTTAGCCCATCTAGGCCAACTGGTCAGAGCATTCCATTGGTATATTTCTAAATACCTATCTGTGTACTACTATGTTGTTGGCTAACAATCATTTACCAATCAATATTAATACATTCACATCTATCTCATGATCCTGAAACTCATAATAGCCTATTGGATGAATGTTTCCCTGAAATCTAGGTAGATAAAATCCACTGCCTCTTCCATCAATATCAACTGGATCTGTTAAGATTAGATTAGATTACATTACATTACTTACAGTGTGGAAACAGGCCCTTCGGCCCAACAAGTCCACACCGACCCTCCGAAAAGCAACCCACCCAGACCCATTCCCCTATATTTACCCCTTTACCTAACACTACAGGCAATTTAGCATGGCCAATTCACCTAACCTGCACATGTGGGAGGAAACCAGAGCACCCGGAGGAAACCCACACAGACACAGGGAAAATGTGCAAACTCCACACAGACAGTTGCCTGAGGCAGGAATTCAACCTGGGTCTCTGGCACCATGAGGCAGCAGTGCTAACCTCTATGCCACCGTGCCATCCACAAAGCATTAGCTCCACAAAGTGACCCGTAAATCTTTTGAGCATGACACCTGAATGCTAAAACAATGGCACGTGTCTCAGTTTAGGTCAAGAAACTCCTTTGTATTAATCCCTCTTATTACTAACCAAGGGATAGTAAGAATAACAATAGAACTTCAACTGGGGCTCGTCTAACAGCAGTTACAGACCAAACCCAAACCTAGGTCCGGCATAGTCACAGCAAGAGTCACTGATCAGTTCAATTTGAGTTAAAGTTACTCGACACCAGGGTAGTTCGAGGATATTACCCAAGTGCTGCATTTTGGATGAGGCGCTATCAGTTGTAATCGACTAGGCTAGTCGCTTCTCATCACTATTCCAAAAACAGGAATTCTCATTTCCTGGCCCATGTGACATCATTGCACAACCGAAAGCAAAAGTCGATTCACACTTTTACTCACAAAGTTTTGGAAACCCAAGGTTGTGATATAATTTCAATCTCTTTCCATTTGAACTAAGCAGCATTTCGCAATAACCCGCTCAGACATGCAGTTTGGATTCTGCCAAGGCCACTTAGCTCCTGACCTCATTACAGCCTTGGTCCAAACATGAACAAAAGGAGTTGATTTCCAGAGGTAGGTGAGAAACATTGTCCTTGACATCAAGGCCACACTTGACCAAATGTGGCATTAAAAAGCTCCAGCAAAACTAAGATCAATAGGAATCGGGAGTAAACCCTCTCTGGTTCAAGTCAAACTTGGCACAAAGGAAAATGGTTACAGTTGTTGGAGACCAGTCAAATCAGCTCCAAATCATCTCTACAGGTAGGATCACTGGATCCCCAACTATCAACATTTAGGGGTTAGCACTGATCAGGAACTGAATTGGACGAGTCATATAAATACTGTGGCTCCAAGATCAGGTCAGAAGCCACAAATCTTGCAGTGTATAACTTACCTCCTGGCTGCCGAAAGATTGTCGAACATTTACAAGGCATAAGCTAGGAGAATGATGGAATACTCTTTGTCTGGATGAATGCAGTTCCAACAACAATCAAGAAACTTAACACCATCCAGCACAAAACAGTCTGCGTTAATTGCACCACATCTACAAACATTTTTACTCCCTCCGCCACTGATGGTCAGTAGCAGCAGTGCGTATTATCCACAAAATGCTCTGCCAAAATTCTCTAAGACTCGTTGGACAGAATATTCCAAACTCAAGAATACTATCATCTAGATGTCAGGACAGCAGCTACATGAGATCACCACCACGTTCAAGTTCCCCTCCGAGCGATTTGTCATTCTTGTTTGGAAATATATTGCCGTCCCTTCATTGCCCCGGTTCCAATCCTGGAACTCCCTTCCTAATGCAAATGGACTGCAGCAGTTTTAAAAAGCTGCTCCTTAATAGCAACCTCCTCAATAGCAACTACAGAAGAACAAAAAATGCTGACTCAGCTAACAATGCCCAAATCCCATGAATAAAAATAATTAAGGAAGCTTTCATTAAATTGACATCCACCTTGAAAACAATACTAGTCTTTCTGCCGTGCTCATTACACAATTGAAACTGCTCTTAATTTCCTCTTTAGTTTGTTCACAGCACGCAGCTGCCATGTTTTGATTTTTGTATCATTTCGGTATTTTAAAATGTGTAATAATGTTTTAAACAAACCACTGACAGAACATTCAACCCATGTGCAAACATAAGAAAGAAAAAGATCTAAAAGTAAAAATCTGTACTTATAAAAACACAAGACGTTTTTTTTAAATCGCATGCTACATGTAGAAAAATAATGTGGTCTGCATATATCAGATCCAGTGCCGTAAAAATTATTAGAAGCTGCTCAGATATGAAGTAAGCAGTTCAAAAGTTGACGATATTATCTTCATTCGTTTTGCAGAAATTAAGTTGCAGGGGTAGATAGAGCAATCATAGAATCGTACAGTACAGAAGAGGCCTTTAGGAGTATCCAGTCTGCACCAAAAAACTACTCTAAATCTACACTGGCCCCACTTGCCAGCATTGTTTTGACATTTGAAGTGCTCATCCAATTACTTTTAAAAGGTCATGAGCTGTTTTTTTTTTTAATCCACCTGTCTCTACCCTCTCAGACCCCTTTTAGCCTTCTCTGCACCAAAGAAAATAACCTAAGCTCATCCAGCCTCTCTTCATAGCTAAACTATACCATCCATGCAACATCACTGTGTGTCATGACTGCACCCGTTCCAGTTTAACCATATTCTTCCCATAGTGCAGTGACCAGACTGCACACAGTATTCCAGCTGTGGTCTAACCAAAGACCTTTACAGCTCCAACATTAACCTCCTGCTCTTATAACATACGCCACAACTGTTAAATACACATGTCCCATTTACCTTAACTACCCTAGCAACCTGTCCTGCCACCTTCAGGGATCTGTGGACAAGTACCTTAAGATTCCTGTGTTCCTCTGAGCTTTTTAGTGACCTGCCATTCATTGAATACTCCCTTGTCTTATTATTTCTTCCAAATGCATTACTTCACACTTTCGAGGATTAAATTCTGTCTGCCACTGATCTGCCCATCTGACCATTAATTTATATCTTCCTGTAACTCGGATCTCCTTCTTTACTGTTAACCATCCCGCCAATCTTTGTGTCATCTGCAAATGTTCTCATCATTCCACTAACATTTTCTTCTACATCACAAACAATAAGGGACTCAGGAGAAAGTGAGAACTGCAGATGCTGGATATCAGAGTCAAGAGTGTGTCGCTGGCAAAGCACAGCAGGTCAGGCAGCATCCGAGGAGCAGAAGAATTCACCTTTCGGGCATAAGCCCTTCATAGAAGGGACTCAATAGTGATTCCTGTAGTACATCACTGGACACAGCCATCCAGTCACACAGTTATCTACCGTCACCCTTCTGTCTCCTACCACTGAGCTAATTTTGGATCCAACGTGCCAAGTTATGCAGCATATCCTGTGCTTTTCCCTTTGTTTATTAACCTTCCATCTGGGACCTTGTTGAAGGCTTTTCTGAAATCTATGTAAACTGCATCAACTGCACTACCTTTACCTGTACAACTTGTCATCTCCTTGAAAAATTTAATCAAATCTATTAGCCATGACCTCCCTCTGATAAAGCCTGATCAAACTTTGCCTCTCCAAATCGAGATAAATTCTCTCCTTCAGAAGTTTCTCTAAAAATTTCTCTACCATTGACTTAAGACCCATGGGTCTGTAATTCCCTGTTTTGTTTCTATCACCGTTCTTGAAAAGTGGAACCATATTAGCCATTCTCCAGTCTTCTGGCACCTTTTCAATGGTCAGAGGGAAATTAAAAATTTGTGTCAAAGTCCCTGTAATTTCCTCTCTCCTCTCACAGCAGTCGGGAATACAACTCATCCGGACCGAGCGATTTGTCCATGTTTAAACTTGCCTAAACTTCCAATACCTCCTCACTCCCATGTCAAACTGCTCACGAACCTCACAGATTCTCTTCCCAAATTCTGTACCTAAATCCTCCTCAAAAATGAAGACAAGCGTGAAATACTTACTTAACACTCTACCAATATCCTCCAACTCCATGCAATGTATTCACCATAATATTTGATTAAATGTAAATGTCCCAAGGTGTGGAAAACATTCAACAGTTCTATCATGCAGCTAGCTTACTTTAACAGTGACATTTCACAACAACTTTCTGCATTGACATTTAATTTAAATAGATAAGACACGGGCGTACCTGGCAACGGAAATTTTATCTGTTGTCTGGGAATCAAAAGACAAATTATGGTCAGTTTTAATTCTTTTGGGAGGTTGATGCAATAAACTTTGGTTTGTACAAGTTGTAGCTATTGAATTGCTGGCCATTTGGTTTGCATAGCTATTAAAGGGGCCATTCATCTTGAGGCTCCAGCTCATTGCATTTGCAGAACTGCTTTTAATCAAAGACAAAGCTTGGCGTGAAGTGTTTCCATGTGATAATGGGGTCTTCCTTTTCATTTCGTCATCAACTGAGGCAGTGGCTTCAGGGCTTTCTCCAGGACTCCTTAGCGATGTGAGAACTAATGTTGATGTACCAAATGCTGCCTTTCGATTCAGTTTCCACTCAATCTTTGGCTTCCCAAAACTATTACATGGGTATTTTATGAGATCAGTGTCAAAGTCAGACATCTTAGGTGAGGTTTCCTCTTTAAAAGATGCAGAACACACAGTTAACATTGCAGAAAGAATACACAGTTTACTCTGATAAACATGATAAATCTTGAATGTCATGAATGGAAGTTATTTTTAAAGTTTCCTGTTGCAAATTAAATATTATACTTTCATATGAGGTGGCAAAGGAGATTGTATAGATTAATTTAGTTGTGAATAAAATGTTCATTACGATGTTAAATACTCAGCTCAACAAAATGCAAGTAAAGGACTCAGCTACAATTTTGAACGTTTTGCAATTTTCATTCACCTTTGCACCACAAAGCTATTAAAATTGCTATTATATCTACAATAGAACTCGTGCCTGAGAGGGGTATGGTAAAGCTACATCCCAGAGGTGAAGGAAATTCTCATATGTAAACAGTCATCAATATCTTGTTCGTGGTGTAAATAAAATTTAACAATTTGAAAACTTCAACTGACCTTTTAAACATTGCCTCTAAGTTCATGCAATTTCATGTTACATTTCCAAAAAGTAATACATCTCTTTTGATAGATATTGATTATGCTACAGGGAGCTAAGAAACTGGAGACATTAAATCACAAACATACCAAAAATAAATTAACTTGATAATGACACTAAGAGTTTTGGTCCACTTGCTGAAGACTACACTTACTCACAGGCCTTGGCGTTAGGCAGGCATTGCACGACTTGGACGATGGTGCATTTATTAATGTACAAAGCGAACATGTCCATTCTTCCTCCTCTTTTTTGGCAACGTTGTCATTAGAATGATGTCTAAAGGCATGTGCCCATCCCATCAGGCTATTCCGTTTAGGCAAATTACTGTTTAAAAAATACATTTGAAAACATGAGAAAAGTAGTTTTGCTGTGATTTAAGTAGACATTTACATAATAAAAATGTGACATTCCATTTAAAATGTTAGAAATCGTTGACAACAAGATTCTTAAGCATTAGCATGTTGTAAATGTATGTTTTGCTTACAATTAGGAGAATGTGAAAAAAAAAAGGCCGCTTGTAAAGAAAATGAGAGTGAACTTTGGTACACAGCAACAATACTGTTTCTAGAACACAGCGCAATATAAGCCCTTCAGCCATCGATATTGCACTGACCTGTGGAACCAATCTGAAGCCCATCTGACCTACACTTTTCCATTCTCGTCAATATGCCTATCCAATGACCATTTAAATGCCCTTAGGCTTGGTGAGGCTACTACTGTTGCAGGGAGTGCATTCCATGCTCCGACTACTCTGAGTAAAGAAACTACCTCTGGCATCTGACCTATATCCATCACTCCGCAATTTAAAGCTACGCCCTCTCATGTTAGCTTTCACCATCCGAGGATAAAGTCTCTCACTGTCCAACCTATCCAACCCTCTGATTATCTTATATGTCTCAATTAGGTCATCTCTCAACCTTCTTCTCTCTAATGAAAACAGCCTCAAGTTCCCCAGCCTTTCTTCGTAAGACCTTCCCTCCATACCAGGCAACACCCCAGTAAATCTTCTCTGAATCCATTCGAAAGTATCCACAACCTTCCTATAATGCGGTGATCAGAACTGTATGCAATACTCCAAATGTGGCCGCATCAGAATTTTGTACAGCCGCAGCATGATCTCAATGTTCTGAAACTCAATCCCTCTACCAATAAAAGCTAACACATTGTATGCCGTCTTAACAACCGTATCAACCTGGGTGGCAACTTTCAAGGATCTATGCACCTGGAAACACTACCAAGAATCTTATCATTAGCCCAGTACTCTGCATTCCTGTTACTCCTTCCAAAGTAAATCATCTCACACTTTTCTGCATTAAACTCCATTTGCCACCTCTCAGCCCAGCTCTGCAGCTTATCAATATCTCTTTACAAAGTTTACAAACGCTTTTCGGAACAGAATATGTAACAATCTTTAAATGTAGGACAGATTTCAGGAAGAGTTTCATAACCACAAAGAATGACCAATCTGCTGAATACTTTTCCAGATAAACATGTGAAAGAAAAAATCAAATTATTTGAATATAATAGATGTTGACATGGAGGATAAAAAGGAGACTAAGTTTTTTTTTCTGGATGGATGAATCAGAACAAGAGAATGAAAACTTCCTACTTGTTTATGCTGTAAAGTAATCTTGCACCTCACTGAGGGTATTTAAATAGAAACATGCATCAGATACAAACATCATGGTTACTACAGCACATCAGAGTCTGGATTTTTATGGAAATTGGCTCACTTACTGACCACCCCAAACCCACTACACAACTACAAGGGACAAATCTCTACTTGCATAATTAGATGCAGGTTGTAAATGTAAATTTGCTCGCTGAACTGCAAGGTTCATTTCCAGACGTTTCGTCACCATACTAGGTAACCTCATCAGTGAGACTCCGGTGAAGCACTGGTGGCATGGCCCACTTTTTATTTATGTGTTTGTGTTTCCTTGGGTTGGTGATGGCATTTCCTGAGGTGATTTTATTTCCAGTTCTTTTTCTCAGGGGGTGGTAAATGGGATCCATATCAATGTGTTTGTTGGTAGCGTTCCGATTGGAGCGCCATGCTTTCTAGGAATTCTCACACATGTCTCTGTTTGGCTTGTCCAAGGGTGGATGTGTTGTACCAGTCGAAATGTTGTCCTTCCTCATCTGTATGTAAGGATACTAGTGAGAGGGGGTCATGGAAAGGCAAGGACTGATTAGGGATAGTCAACATGGCTTTGTGCGTGGGATATCATGTCTCTCAAACTTGATTGAGTTATTTGAAGTAACAAAGACGATTGATGAGGGCAGAGCGGTAGATGTGAGGTATATGGACTTCAGTAAGGTGTTCGACAAGGTTCCCCATGGGAGACTGATTAGCAAGGTTAGATCTCATGGAATACAGGGAGAACTAGCCATTTGGATACAGAACTGGTTCAAAGGTAGAAGACAGAGGGTGGTAGTGGTGGAGGGTTCTTTTTCAGACTGGACGCCTGTGACCAGTGGAATGCCACAAGGATCAGTGCTGGGTCCTCTATTTTTTGTCATTTACATAAATGATTTGGATGCAAGTATAAGAGGTACAGTTAGTAAGTTTGCAGATGACACCAAAATTGGATATGTAGTGAACAGCGAAGAAGGTTACCTCAGATTAAAACGGGATCTTGATCAGATGGGCCAAGGGCTGAGAAGTGGCAGATGCAGTTTAATTCAGATAAATGTGAAGTGCTGCATTTTAGGAAAGCAAATCTTAGCAGGACTTATACACATAATGGTAAGGTCCGAGGGAGTGTTACTGAACAAAGGGAGTGCAGGTTCATAGCTCCTTGAAAGTGGGGTCGCAGGAAGATAGGATAGTGAAGATGGCGTTTGGTTTGCTTTCTTTTATTGGTCAGAGTATTGAGTACAGGAGGTGGGAGGTCATGTTGCGGCTGTACAGGACATTAGTTAGGCCACTGTTGGAATATTGCCTGCAGTTCTGGTCTCCTTCCTATTGGAAAGATGTTGTGAAACTTGAAAGGGTTCAGAAAAGATTTACAAGGATGTTGCCAGGGTTGGAGGATTTGAGCTATAAGGAGAGGCTGAACAGGCTGGGGCTGTTTCCCCTGGAGCATCGGAGGCTGAGGGGTGACCTTATAGAGGTTTATAAAATTATGAGGGGCATGGATAGGATAAATAGACAAAGACTTTTCCCTGGGGTCTGGGAGTCTAGAATGAGAGGGCATAGGTTTAGGGTGAGAAGGGAAAGTTATAAAACAGACCTAAGGGGCAACGTTTTTGCACAGAGGATGGCACGTGTCTGGAATGAGCTGCCAGAGGAAGTGCTGGAGGGTGGTACAATTGCAACATTTAAAAGGCATTTGGATGGGTACATGAATAGGAAGGGTTTGGAGGGATATGGGCCAGGTGCTAGCAGATGGGATTAGATTGGGTTGGGATATCTGGTTGGCATGGACGGTTGGACTGAAGGGTCTATTTCCATGCTGTACATTTCTATGACTCTGTGTCTTTTTGTGGCTAGTTGACGTTCATGGGTCCTGGTGGCTAGTGTTCTGCCCATTTGTCCAATGTAGTGATTGTTAAAGTTCTTGCAAGGTATTTTGGAAATGACATTAGTTTTGCTCGTATGTGTAAGTCTTTCAAGTTCATTAGCTGCTATTTTCATGTGTTGGTGGGTTTGTGGGCTAACATGATGCCAAGATGTCCGAGTAGTCTGACAGTCATTTCCAAGATGTCTTTGATGTAGGGGAGAATGGCTCGGGTTTCTGGATGGTGATTTTCCTTTGCTCTTCAACCTATCGTCTGAAAAATATCACCACACAGTGTATTCAAAAAGAACGAGTACCCAATTAACACAATCCGCAGATTTATCAGCAAAAACCCAAAGAAGCAGAGAAAACGTGTACAGAAACCCCAGCCACTCTCCCCTACAACAAAGATATCTCGGAAATTACTCAGACCTCTTGGCATCATGGTTGCCCACAAACCCACCAACACACTAAAACAGCAGCAAATGAACTTGAAAGACCCTATACAGACAACAAGCCAAACTAATATCATTTATAAAATACCTTGCAAGAATTGTCACGAACATTACATTGGACAAACAGGCAGAAAACTAGCCACCAGGATGCATGAGTATCAACTGGCCACAAAAAGACATGACCCATTCTCATTACTATTTATACATCGAGGAAGGACCACTTCGCCTGGGGACAACACATCCATCCTAGGACAAGCCAAACTGAGACACACGCGAGAATTCCGAGAAGCATGGCACTCCAACCGGAACTCTATCAACAAACACATTGACTTGGATCCCATTTACCACCCCGAGAAAAAGAATAGGAAATTACATCACCACAGGAAATGACATCACCAACACAAGGAAACAAACACATAAATAAAAAGCAGGTCACACCAGCAGTGCTTCACCAGAGGCTCACTGATGATGTTACCTAATATGGTGACAAAACATCTGAAAACGAACCTTGCAGCTCAGCAAGCAAACTTCCATCCAGTTACAAATCTTCTTAAAACTTGCTAAGATACAGGTTTAACAATATTAAAGAAATTTGATGTCATCCAGGACAAAGCTATCTACTTGACTGGCAACAATCCACATGCTAAAACATTCACTTTCTCTACAAGAGCCATATCCTAGAAGCAGAGTACATTATCAGTAGCCTGCATGGATGCAACCCGCCAAGGGACCTTTACATATACAACCTGCACCATCCATAAGAATATAAGTGCAGGTAATACAGGTATTTCTTCCATAATACCCATTTCGTCAATGCGAATTGGCTATAACACACTTGATGAATTGTGGACATTGTTTGCGTAAAATGAACTTTCTGCTGAATGGGTTTAGCGGGATTTCCATCTTCTACAGCGTGATTTCTATTGCAGTTTCCCATAACATGATTTTCTATAGCATAAGATTGCAGAAGAACACAACTAGCATGTTATAGCAGAATGCCTGTAGGTACCGAGGCCAGAATGATCTACAAGTTCTCCTTAAAATCATACACAATCCAGAACTTGGATGTCTCCCAGCATGCTTATTGTTGTTAGAAATCAAAGTTTTGCAAATCTCATACAGGCATTACAATGAGATTATAGTTATCTTGTTCATACATCATACAACTTAACAACAAAATTCTCAATGGACATTTTGGCCAGGTTCATTCAAAGTTTCACATTGCAACGATTCAGAGAGCTCAGCACAACCTTCTCAAGGGCAGCAAAGATGGACAGTATTGGCCAGTGATGGCACACTAAGATTGAAAATAACTTCAACAGGCATCAGTGTAATTCATTCACTCCATTGACTTAGATCGTGATTCCGAAAGAAGGTCATTAAGAGGGAAGGGTTAATAAAAAGAAAAGCAATGAGTAAAGACCAAGGGTAGCTGGTCTAGTCAGAGTTTAAAATACTGGCTCTTTATTTGAGATTTGCAATATTTGAACAAGCCATAAGAAGTCAAAGTAAATGTTGAATAAATAGGTGAAGAGATATTGAGTTAAGGGAGGCAACTACTGATGAGAAGCAGTAAGTACACAATAGAGAAAATGGCTGAGAGTGATCAGAAATAAATAGGGGACAAAAGCATTCAAAGTGGCAACGTATTGGGGAGCAAGAAATAGGAATGAATATTACAAGATTTGGAACTGTTTAAAATAAGCTGGGAAGATAACTATAGATTGAAGGAATGCCTTCAAAAGGAAAAATGAGTTTGTAATAAAACTCAAGTCATGCAAGTTTGCCAAGTGTTGTATAGTCTGATCTAAAATTTATCTAAATTACAATTTTGAAATGATAGACAAGTTCATATTGTCTCATCTTTGCTTCATTTTCAAGACGTATGACAAAATAATGTATTTTGTACATATTCAATACCTAATGTTAATCTGACTGGGATCTTCCTTCTGACAGCACGAGCAGAAATATGTCATTCGTTTATTCTCCCCAAGACGACAGACAGTGATTTTACCATTGCACTGTCCACAGGAGGAACGCTTGTATACTTTGTAATGCTTATACAAAGCTGACCCCATCTTACGACACTAAAATGTCAAAAGAAAAAGAATTAAATTATAACTGATGATGAAAAAAAAACAAATCTTCCAGTATTTTGTATGAGCTCAAACTGATAAATACATGTAAATGTTTATCAGGCTTAACAGTCATTCAGGATCAGAAGTGACAATTTTGATACTTACCTTGTGTAAAAGTTTTCTCGTTTTCCCCCCACATTTGATTTTCATGGAAACAACTAATGACAACGTTATTCAATATTAATGTCTATTTGTATACCATCTTTAATATAACATTAAAAATAATTCAAGTACATCAAAGATAAAAGACGTTGAATTGCAGGAAAGCAATGGTAACAAAAAGGAAGAATATAAAGGAAGGATAGGAAGCAGTAAGAAAACAGGGCTCAAGTAGAATTCTCCAAACATCTGCTTCAGCTGAGCCAGAAGCTTGTAGGTTCAAGCTCCACTCTAGAGAGTCAAATAATCTAGCTGGACAATTAGATGGGACGATAAAGCAAATCCAGTTTATCTTTTCACTTGTATACAAGAGATTCCTTGGTATGCCTTGAAAAAGTTAAAGGATTCCATCTATCCTAGTTAACACAAAACATTATTACAACAAATTAGCTGGTCATTATTTCATTGCTGTTTGTCAGACCTGGTTTTGTTGAGATTGACTACCACACTTACCCAGTCTATAAAAACAACTTTACACATATTGACTGAAAGCCTTTGAACACAAGACCAAATAGAGTGTAAGGAGGCCACATACAGAATTATAAATGAGGATAGGATTTTGTAGTCAATCTCCAAGTGCATTGGTAAAGATGCCCTTCAATTGCATATCACCTTAACTCTCCTCAAGGCGTAAGCAGCCAAATTCTACAACACAGTCCGATAAACAACAACTTGTTGGATGAGGAATAAATATTGGCCACAACACTGGGAGAAGTACCCAGAGTAATGCTGCCCAGGTATCTTGAGAGTTCACTTGAGTAGACATCATATCAGCAATTTGAATGTTTTAGTGCTCACTCAGTAAAATGCTGAAGTATTAATCAGGATTCTAAGCTCATGGTGCCAGAATGGATCATGAAGCCGTAACTGCCCTTCTTAGAGTCAAGAGTCATACCAAAGAACATGGACTGCTATTGCACAAAGGTTGGCGAGTGCAGCTGTGATAAAGCATGAGGAAGGGCATCTTTCATGGCCTAGGAACGTCTCAACACCAACGTACTACAGGTGAAGTGCAGTCAGTGTTGTAATGTAAGGAGAAGCAGCTGTCAAAGGTGCTACAGACAACAAAACGATAATGACCAGATAAACATTTTTAGTATTTTTGGTTAAGGAGTTAATATTGACAAGGTTGATGGGAAGAAGTTTCCTGCTCTTCTTCAAGATACAACCTTGTTCTTTTTTAACACTGATCTGAGGAACAGATGGAGCATTGATTTATTGCCTCAGTTCAAAGACAGCATTAAGTCATTCTTTAACACACTGGAATGTCAAAATATAGAAATTGGATTTAACTGAGAAAACACCTGATTGTGAGATAAGAATGCTACCAATAACTCATACCTTGCACTCACGATAGGGGAACAGCCCTTACGGTACATAGGACAATGGGTAGCAGGGGCTTGTAGGGGTTGTAGTTTGAAAAAGGATATGACTTGTAAAGTTAGCAAAAAAGGCACTAGAATAACAATCTGGAAGTAACAAGAACATGGATTGATCTTCATTTGACTCCAAACTACAACAATGTGGTCTTAATGGCCCTCCAGGCAATTAGGCATTGTCAGTAAATATGGGCCTAGCCAGTGAAGCCCACATCCCATAATGAATCTTTGAAAAAAAAGTCTTGAGTGATGGCATTATCCAGAGGCATGACTTTGTAAATCCATGATTATCATTAAAGTCAGGATGAAGAAGGTTATCAAAAGTGGAGTGTTGGGACAAACTCAAGGTGGAACAAAATTTATTTCAGGTAGTATATTGGCTGTAAAATTGCAGTAAAACATTAAGCTGTACTAGGACAGTGAAAAAGAGGAACTAGAAATTATAGTGCTGATCATATCTACAGAAGGTGCTGAACTTCCTATTTGTT
This sequence comes from Chiloscyllium plagiosum, assembly GCF_037043375.1. Classification (NCBI taxonomy): domain Eukaryota; kingdom Metazoa; phylum Chordata; class Chondrichthyes; order Orectolobiformes; family Hemiscylliidae; genus Chiloscyllium; species Chiloscyllium plagiosum. The sequence goes on from NW_028270140.1 coordinate 136,782,277, forward strand.
TATTTTTCTGATTTATTCCAAGATCCTGTACCTAGGAACCTTTGTGCCTAAGATGATGGTGACCTTGTAAACCTTTCACTGCATTCATGTGAGTACATGTTACATTAGACCTAATTCTAAATCTAATTATAATTGGTACCTTCTGCTTCTGAAACAGTAACTATTGTGGTGCCTTGCTATGTATAAATAAACAGGAACAGACACAAATGCCAAGCAATAAATTTACAATGAGATTCCTACAGAGAATTTCGATGTCTTAGCTAAGACAAGTTGGAGATAATCAGCTTTATAATTGTCAAGCTCAAGAAAAATACAGGAAGTTAAATATGACTTATGATCCCTTTTTATAATTTGTTCATGAAAACAGCTATGAATCTGACAAGATATAAATTGAAAAGCTGTTTTAAAGTCACAATTTTTGATTAAATCATTCCTACGTTGCAAGATTCAGTAATGCTGAGTTTGGTCTAAGTAGTTTAGCAAAGATATATGGAAAATCATAGGTGTGAACCATTGCACTGTCACTACTTGACACATACCACAGTAGATACACAAGCTTACAGCTTGAAAAGAATTTTTCAAATAAAACAATTTAATAATGCTCAAGTGAAAGTAAAGCTTTTGTCAACTTCAATTCGAGGGAGTTAGTAGTCATTTAGATGATGTGAACTGTAGTTTTATTTCCAACAAATAGATACACATTCTTACCTTATAGAACAGAATTGTGAAGTCATGTGTCACTTTTACAAGATGGTGTATTTGTTCAGCTGATAAGCGCCAAATCTATGAAAAAGGATATACGTCTGAGATAAGTACTTTGAAACAACCTGCTTGGAGATGTTGTGAGACACTTTTAGTATAGGTTCAACTTGAATCCTGTCTTCTGGCCCAGAGACTGGGACATTACCACTGTACCACAAGCACCAATGCATCAGAGATATTTTCTAATCAATCAATGACATTATGGCATACCTCTGGAGGAGGCTGGACTTAACTAGGGCCTTCTGACTCAGAGGTACGGACATTATCACTGCATCAGAAGAGCTCAATGTGTCAGAGATGTTGGTTTACCTCAAATCATTTACAGTTGCAGTTTGATTTTAAACTTAACTTGAAACAACTAACTGGCCTTACAGTGCCTTTTGATATCACTAAATGAAAATACTCCAAATATAAGTGCAAACTTTAACCACCACTGTAGTTTCCTTCAGGTGCAGGTGTTGCCTGGAGCATGTGTCTGAACAGGAGGTTGGCCAGAGATTAATCTTTTAATTTAAAGTGGTCAGAGAACTTCTTGACAAAAAGAGAGACAGGTCTGAAACACAGAAATAATTAATTAAAATTAACCCTCACAGGTTTACATAATTTTGTATCTCAGTTTAAGTGTAATGGATAATTACACAGCATTATGTGCAGCATTTAATAGAGGCCTCAAAGATTATGTCTGCCAGTTGGATAGCCAGCAAGAGCACTGTACCACCTCCCTGAGGGAAGGCCTGCCATACCTTTGGCACTCAGGCACTTAACTGGATAATGGCAACCCTTTCCAGGACAGAGGTTCTGCCTACCAAGAGGTGCTGGCCTTTCAGAAACCAGCAATTTTATTTAACAACAGCACCACAAGGGAGCTGGTGCCTGTTGTTAGTAAATCCCAATGCCAAGGCAAAATGATTTCGCTGGATCGCAGGCCTCAGGTGAATACTGGTGAGTGGGTATCACAGAGTAAGAATTGTGGAGGTGGTGGGGTCAGCAGTAAAGAAAGGGGTGCAGCTCTCAGCTGGATCCCTTGTTGAGGGACTAAGGAACTTTGAATGAGACCCACCTCTGGAGGTCTGCAGCAATCCAGCACTGGGATTTGTGCAGTGCCTTGGGACATTTACTACGAAAGCATTAAATGATTGCAGTTTGCTCTTGCATTTGAAATCAAACATATGTGTGCATGGAAGACTGCACAAGTGGTTAACCAAATATTTAAGAAGTTTATCAAATGCCATAGAGACAAGTCCCATTTAGAATTGCAATTCAATTACAGAATTAACAAAACATTCAAAATCAAATGGCTAAACTGTGTGGAATGTATTAAACACACAATTAAGACTGTAGCATTCTGCATTTGACAGAATTTTAGAGTGTTGTATAATTCTGAGACCAAAGCTTTGAAGTTTCTGGGATCTGTGCAATGATTAATTGAAACCGATCTCCTAGCAATCGGCCAGTTGAGAGACTGGTCAACAGGATAGCTCGGGGAGAAAGCTATAGGAAGGGTCTATGAAGATGATGCCCAGTAAATGTTCATGTGGCAGTGGGGAGACAATGGGAGAGAGAGGTGCTAAATAAATAGGTTGCAGTTTGGGTCGAAGGGATGGTGTGTCGGACAATCCTTGCAGTGGATTGCTTAAGCAACCGGTGGGGGGTGGGGGGGGGAGAGTAGTGAGTGAATGAGAAAGGTGAGTGCATGCTTGTGTTGCTCTCCAAAGCATTGTTGAAAAACACTCACTTGCTTGGTCCATCTGTTCTGGTCTCCTTTTAACTTCTGGGTTTCCCTTGCTCTAGGAAACCTAGAACGCCAGCATAAATTCAAATGCTCTCATAATCTGATTTAAAAGGCAACCTAATTGACAAGTTTCAATCATGGATCCAACACTACAGAGTGGACCCTGAACAAACATCTAATGCCCTTTCAAATGAAGTCACTCCTTTTTTATTCATCCCATCCTCTGCCAATGAATTAGCTCTCCTCCACATGTAACACCACTTAGACTACGTACAGACAGTAGCAACGGCCCAGAATGTATCATCACCTCAGTAGTATATATATCTAGGTGAACTTGCCAAGTCCTAAAGGATAGGACTGTTAAACTAGTTTGTAGCAAGGGTTCAGGAAATCAACTTTCAGTAAAACATTTACTTGACCTAATCTTCTGAAATCCAACGACAGCAGATACATCTGTCCGTGGAATCATCAACAGAAGTGACCTTTGCAGAACCTTTGTGAATACAAAGTTCCACTCTCATAGGGAGCATATTCCCACATTCTGTGACACTCATAATGCACTAATTAGGTTAGACAGATTTTGGAAAGATCTAGCCTCTTAAGGCTTGGTATCCATGACCCATTTTTGGGCAATCAGCAGCAACTGAACTGTATTCTACCACAATCTGTAACAAAATAGTCCAGAATACCCCAATCTAGCATCATTACCAAGCATATCTTAAAAATAAAGGTGTCATTCTGTTGCATGCCAAGCAGCATAAACAGCATGCAATAGACAGAGCTAAGTGATCCCATAACCAATGGATTAGGTCCAAGCTTTGCAGTCCAACCACATCCAGTTGTGAATGGTGGTGGACAATCAAATAACTCATTTGAAAGAGAAGTTCTACAGATATCCCATTCAATTATGGGAGGTAGGGCGGGTTGGAATCCAGCATATCAGTACAAAAGACAAGGCCTAAACATCCACAAGCATCTTCTGCCAGAAATGCCTATCATTTATGCCATCTCAGATTCCTCTTCCAATCCTTAACATTACAGACACCAATTTTCAGCTTATTCTATTCACACCACTTGATATCAAAAACTGTTGAATGCACTAGGATAACGCAAAACATATGAATCCTCAAATTATTTCTGCAACACTACCAAAGACTTGTGATTCAGAACTAGCCACACCTGTAGCCAAGCCTAGGTAGTACAGTTACAACATTGGTATGTACCCAGCAATGTGCAAAACTGCCAGGTATATCCTGTCAACAAAAATCAGAACCATCGCAATCTGGCCAATTACTGTCCAATCAGTCAAGTTTCAATCATAAGCAAAGTGATGAAAGGGGCCATTGACGTTGCCTTGAAATGGTATTCACTCAACAATAAACTGCTTATTGATGCTTAGTTTGGGTTCCAACAGGCTCGCGCAACTCCTGATCTCATTACAGCATTTGTCCAAATATGGTTTCAATTAATTAATTACGGACAAATGAGCGAAACTCCAGAGAGGATGTTTGATTTCCTTTGAAATCAAGGTAGTACTTGACCAAGTATGGTATAAAAAAGACTATGCAAAATTGCAATTAATTATATCAGAAGAAAACTTTCCATTGATTGAAGTCATAAGTGGCACAAAAGAAAATGAGCATGATTATCAGAAGTCAGCCATCTCAGCGCCAGCACATCTTTGCGGGAGACCCTCAATGCAGGCAGAACCAACTTCAGCTACTCCATTAATGACTGTCTTACCATTGTAAAGTAAGAAGTGGGGATGTCCACTGATCATGGCACAACGTTCAGAACTATTCATGACTTCTCAGGCACTGGAACACTCCATGACCAAATGCAGCTAGGTGTGAACAATAACCAGGGAATTCGGGAGACAGCAATAAATGCTGACGCAGCTAGTGACAGCAATGAATTAATTTTTTTAAAAATAGCTGATCAGTTTCAATTAATGGCACTCAAATATGGACTCTGCTAAATAAGGCTTGTACCTTCACAGCAGGATGTAAGCTGCTATCAAACATGGATTCATTTTTAATGATATTTCCCACTCCAGGAAACACAGTCTGGTCCAACAGCACATCACAAATCATGCGAGCACCATGTTGCTTCAATTCATTCTCAGCTCGGGAATGACTGAATCTAGCCGAACAAACATCCAGTTCTTCCAACAATTTTAATTTCTGTTCACACTCAGATGTATTCCTGATTGATGAGAAAACAAAATCAGTGTTAAAAATTACATACAATTTCCCCCTACACTATCCCATCATCATCCATGTGTTAATCCAAGGATTGCTTAAATCAACCTAATGCGGCTGAGTTAACTACATTGACAGGTCATAGAGTCATAGAGAAGTACAGCATGGAAACAGACCCTTCTGTCCAACCCGTCCATGCCGACCAGATATCCCAACCCAATCTAGTCCCACCTGCCAGCACCCAGCCCATATCCCTCCAAACCCTTCCTATTCATATACCCATCCAATGCCTCTTAAATGTTGCAATTGTACCAGCTTCCACCAATTCCTCTGGCAGCTCATTCCATACACGTACCACCCTCTACGTGAAAAAGTTGCCCCTTACGTCTCTTTTATATCTTCCCCCTCTCACCCTAAACCTATGCCCTCTAGTTCTGGACTCCCCGAGCCCAAGGAAAAGATTTTGCCTATTTATCCTATCCATGCCCCTCATAATTTTGTAAACCTTCTTGGTCACCCCTCAGCCTCCGACGCTCCAGGGAAAACAGCCCCAGTCTGTTCAGCCTCTCCCTGTAGCTCAGATCCTTCAACCCTGGCAACATCCTTGTAAATCTTTTCTGAACTCTTCCAAGTTTCACAACATCTTTCCAATAGGAAGGAGACCAGAATTGGACGCAATATTTCAACAGTGGCCTAACCAATGTCCTGTACAGCCGCAACATGACCTCCCAACTCCTGTACTCAATACTCTGACCAATAAAGGAAAGCATACCTAACGCCTTCTTCACTATCCTATCTACCTGCGACTCCACTTTCAAGGAGCTAGGAACCTGCACTCCAAGGTCTTTTTGTTCAGCAACACTCCCTCGGACCTTACCATTAAGTGTACAAGTCCTGCTAAGACTTGCTTTCCTAAAATGCAGCACCTCGCATTTATCAGAATTAAACTCCATCTGCCACTTCTCAGCCCATTGGCCCATCTGGTCCAGATCCTGTTGTAATCTGAGGTAACCTTCTTCGCTGTCCACTACACCTCCAATTTCGGTGTCATCTGCAAACTTACCAACTGTACCTCCTATGCTCGCATCCAAATCATTTATGTAAATGACAAAAAGTAGAGGGCCCAGCACCGATCCCTGTGGCACTCCATTGGTCACAGGCCTCCAGTCTGAAAAACAACGCTCCACCACCACCCTCTGTCTTCTATCTTTGAGCCAGTTCTGTATCCAAATGGCTAGTTCTCCCTGTATTCCATGAGATCTAACCTTGCTAATCAGTCTCCCATGGGGAACCTTGTTGAACGCCTTACTGAAGTCCATATAGATCACATCTACTGCTCTGCCCTCATCAATCCTCTTTGTTACTTCTTCAAAAAACTCAATCAAGTTTGTGAGACATGATTTCCCACGCACAAAGCCACGTTGACTATCCCGAATCAGTCCTTGCCTGTCCAAATACATGCACATCCTGTCCCTCAGGATTCCCTCCAACAACTTGCCCACCACCATGGTCAGGCTCACTGGTCTATAGTTCCCTGGCTTGTCTTTATCGCCCTTCTTAAACAGTGGCACCACGTTTGCCAACCTCCAGTTTTCCGGCACCTCACCTGTGACTATCGATGATACAAATATCTCAACAAGAGGCCCAGCAATCACTTCTCTAGCTTCCCACAGAGTTTTCGGGTACACCTGATCAGGTCCTGGGGATTTATCCACCTTTAACCGTTTCAAGACATCTAGCACTTCCTCCTCTGTAATCTGGACATTTTGCAAGATGTCACCATCTATTTCCCTGCAGTCTATATCTTCCATATCCTTTTCCATAGTAAATACTGATGCAAAATATTCATTTAGTATCTCCCCCATTTTCTGTGGCTCCACACAAAGGCTGCCTTGCTGATCTATGAGGGGCCCTATTCTCTCCCTAGTTACCCTTTTGTCTTTAATGTATTTGTAAATACCCCTTTGGATTCTCCTTAATTCTATTTGCCAAAGCTATCTCATGTCCCCGTTTTGACCTCCTGATTTCCCTCTTAAGTATACTCCTACTTTCTTTATACTCTAAGGATTCACTCGATCTATCCTGTATATACCTTACATATGCTTCCTTCTTTTTCTTAACCAAACCCTCAATTTCTTTAGCCATCCAGTGTTCCCTATACCTACCAGCCTTCCCTTTCACCCTGACAGGAATGTACTTTCTCTGGATTCTTGTTATCTCATCTCTGAAGGCTTCCCATTTTCCAGCCATCCCTTTACCTGTGAACATCTGCCTCCAATCAGCTTTTGAAGGTTCTGGCCTAATACCATCCAAATTATCCTTTCTCCAATTTAGAACTTCAACTTTTAGATCTGGTCTATCCTTTCCCATCACTATTTTAAAACTAATAGAATTATGGTCACTGGCCCCAAAGTGCTCCCCCCCTGACACCTCAGTCACCTGCCCTGCCTTATTTCCCAAGAGTAGGTCAAGTTTTGTACCTTCTCTAGTAGGTACATCCACATACTGAATCAGAAAATTGTCTAGTACACACTTAAGACATTCCTCTCCACCTATACCTTTAACACTATGGCAGTCCCAGTCAATGTTTGGAAAGTTAAAATCCCCTACCATAACTACTCTATTATTCTTACAGATAGCTGAGATCTCCTTACAAGTTTGTTTCTCAATTTCCCTCTGACTACTGGGGGGGGGTCTATAATACAATCCCAATAACGTGATCATCCCTTTCTTATTTCTCAGTTCCACCCAAATAACTTCCCTGGATGTATTTCCAGGAATATCCTCCCTCAGCACAGCTGTAATGCTATCCCTAATCAAAAATGCCACTCCCCCTCCTCTTTTGACTCCCTTTCTATCCTTCCTATAGCATTTGTATCCTGGGCATTCAGCTGCCAGTCCTGCCCATCCCTGAGCCATGTTTCCGTAATTGCTATGATATCCCAGTCCCATGTTCCTAACCATGCCCTGAGTTCATCTGCCTTCCCTGTCAGGCCCCTTGCATTGAAATAAATGCAGTTTAATTTATTAGTCTTACCTTGTCCCTGCCTGCCCTGACTGTTTGACTCACTTCTGTTCTCAGCTGTACCCATCTCAGAGCGATCTCTTTCCTCTCGATCTCTTTCCTCACCATCTCCCTGTGTCCCTCCCCCCACCTTACTAGTTTAAGTCCTCCCAAGCAGTTCTAGCAAATTTCCCTGCCAGTATATTAGTCCCCTTCCAATTTAGGTGCAATCCATCCTTCTTGCACAGGTCACCCCAAAAGAGATTCCAATGATCCAAAAATGTGAATCCTTCTCCCATACACCAGCTCCTGAGCCATGCATTTATCTGCTCTATCCTCCTATTCCTGCCCTCATTAGCTCGTAGCATTGGGAGTAATCCAGATGTTACTACCCTTGAGGACCTCCTTTTTAAATTTCTACCTAACTCTCTGTAATCTCCCTTCAGAGTCTCAACCTTTTCCCTCCAATGTCGTTGGTTCCAATGTGCTCAATGACCTCCTGCTGGCCCCTCTCCCCCGTGAGAACATTCTGCACCCTCTCTGATATATCCTTGATCCTGGCACTAGGGAACCAACACACCATTCTGGTTTTTCTCTGCTGGCCACAGAAACGTCTGTCTGTACCTCTGACTACAGAATCCCCTAACACAATTGATCTCTTGGAAGCCGACGTACCCCTCATTGCATTAGAGCCAACCTCAATACCAGAAACTTGGCTGTTTGCGCTACGTTCCCCTGAGAATCCATCATCCCCTACATTTTCCAAAACAGCATACCTGCTTGAAATGGGTATATCCACAAAAGACTTCTGCTCTCGCTGCCTACCTCTTTTACCCTTCCTGGAGTTAACCCATCTATATGACTGTATCTGAGACTTTCCCCCCTTTCTATAACTGCCATCCATCACATACTGTTGCTGTTGCAAATTCCTCATCGCTTCTATCTGTCTCTCCAACCGATCCACTCGATCTAATAAGATTTGCATCCAACAGTATTTATAGCAGATATAATCCGCAGTAACCCTTAAACTCTCTTTAAACTCCCACATCTGACAAGTAGTACATATCACTGCAAAAGCCATTTTTGCTCCTTCACAATCTACAGACCCAGAAAATAACACCATCTTATTCCTCTACAAACACTGCCCCAGGTTAAATTAATAGCTATGGCTTATATTTTAAGTTTAATCAAGAGACTTATCTCCAAAAACATATAATCAAGAAAGAATCCACTGTACCCACTACTGCAACCTATTCTTGGACAGACTTAAAACAATAATTAACTTATCTGATTCTGTGCTGTGAACTTCGCACAACAGTTCCTCCAAGATTAGTTGTGAATTTCAGTGTTTGTTAATTTTCCCAGATGCACTCCGATGTCCAGCGATACACGAATTCAAACAGCAAAGGCGGTAACTGTGCAGTCAGTCCCTACTAATTTGGTTTTCTTTCAAAAATATTTTCATTCTGCATTTTTTTGTGCCAAACAATTTAAATGAACCAACTCAATTACTCTGGTTGCACTATTCCAGTTCGAGTTCATTTTATAGATATATTTAAGATATTTTTATCTTACGCTACAAAGTGTAATATCAAAGGGATAATTGCCTTTAACTTCAGTTATTTCACTTTTTTCAAAATCTCAAGTCACATTGAGCTTACGTTTTGCACTACATTTTCCCCCTTATTTTTTCTGGACATATGTTTGCATTTGTGCAATTTTTTTCTCATTACATACTTTGCATGTTATCTTTTCATTCTGAGTGCATCATACTTGCCATTTTCCTTTGCACAAACTGTTCTCCTTCTGCACTCTTGATCAAAATTAATTAAGCTCTACTTTGTGTTTCCTTTCCTACACAAGTGCATGCCACTTTTTGTATTCTCACAGCATTGCATTTTTTGCATGTTCTCTTCCTGCTATGTGCTATATTACTAAACCCATCTATGCTGCTCAGGAGAACTACCGAGAGCTGCAAAGGCAGAATGACAAGATGGTGAAATGGATTGAAAAAAAAAGACAGATGGATTTCAAATGTGAGACTGGAAATATAATAAAAAGTAAAAATAATTACGGTTGAAAAACTGGATGAAGAGGAGCAAAATGTTTGCGTTCATATTCTCATGTAGTTAAAAGCAGCACCACAAGTGATAAGGTTGTAACAAAAGCCAATGTTCACCAGTTTTAAGGCAAGTAATATAGAATATAAAAAACAAGATACATTTGTGGATCTATATCAAATCCTAATTAGAATACAATTGAAGAAGTTTTAAGAGTTACAGATTAATTTTGTTTAGTACATTAAATGATCCAGGCAGAAATGTAGAGGGTTTGATCAGTAAGTTTGCAAATGAAACGAAAATTGGTTGTGTGGTAAATAACGTGGAAGAACACAGGACAATATAAATGGTCAGATGCACAGAACAATGGCAAATGGAATTTAATCCATGGAAGTGAGAGATGATATATTTTGGAAGGGCTAATAAAATAAGACAGTACACACAATGAGTGATAAGAACCTATGTAGTTTAGAGGATCAGAGGGACCTTGGTGTACATGTCCACAGATCCTTGAAGGCAACAGGTCAGATGGATAAGATGATTGAGAAGGCATATAGGATACCTGCCTTTATTGAATAAAGGCATTGAATACAAGAGCTGTGAGGTTATGATAGAACTGTACAAGATGTTAGTTAAGCCACAACTGTAAGCAATTCTGATCGCCACATTATAGGACGGATATGATTGCTCTACAGACACCATAAAAAAAAGTTCTGTAGAATATCTGTAGCTCAGGTTGTGGATTAGGTTGTTGTATTGCTCGCTGAGCTAGTGAGCTTGTTCGCAGACATTTTGTCACCATTCTAGGTAACATCATCAGTGCACCTCCGATAAAGCATTGGTGTTCTGTCCTTCTTGCTATTATGTTCCCTGGTTTGCTGGAAAGCATGATATCACTTCCAGTTTTGTTTCTTAGTGGTTCGTATACATGGGCTCTAACTCTACATGTTTGTTGATGGAGTTCCAGTTTGAGTGCCAGGCTTCCAGGAATTCCCGTGCATGTCTCTGTTTGGTTTGTCCTTGGATGGATACGTTGTCCCAGTCGAATTGTTGTCCCTCTTTGTGTGTGTGGACACCAGTAATAGTTAATCATGTGTCTTGGTGGCGAGTTAGTGTTCAAGTATTCTGATGGGTAGTTTTCTACAAGTTTGCCCAATGTAATGTTTTTGGCAGTCTTTACATGGTTTTTAGGAGAAAGTGGTTTTTGTATATAATTGTTGGTTGTGGCTACGGGAACTTTTATACTCACTGATGAGTATCAAATCTGTGCTATAAAAATCTTTTACTCTATGAGTTAATGGATCTTTATTATATAATATTCAGAAAGTGAAGAGGATGCAGCACAGATTCACTGGGATACTGCCTGACATGAGAATACATATACAACAGAGAAAATTTACAGCTGACACGGCAAGTACTTAAAACTATGAACAGTGCACAGACAACGATATGATAATAAAATTGTGGACATTTTTCATAAGTAGTGGCTTGATAACCCATACTTCAAAATGGCATAGGAAATAAATGTGTGGAACGAAAACACACAATTATACAAACACATGAACAAAAAACAAAAGTAGGCCACTGGGCCCTTTGAGCCTGCTTTGCCATTTAATAAGACCATGGGCTGATCTGAATTTAACCTCAACATTACATATATTCAATAATCTTTCAGCCCTTGGTGTAAAGAATCTATATACCTCTGCCTTAAAAGTACTTAAACATTCTACACCCATTGCCTTTTGACAAAGGGGATTCCAAAGACACTCAACCCACAAAGAAAATATGTTTCCTCCACTCTGTTTTAAATGGGCGCCCCTGCATTTTTAATCTATGACCCCTAATTCTAGATTCTACCATAACAGTAAAATGTTTTCACCATCCACCCATCAAATTCAGTGCTAAAGTTCAGACATTTTGATAAGAAACTTGTGATTTACTTTCAGAGATTAAAACACCATATAAATTGATAAATAAAATTATAAAGACTATCTCAAAAATAAACAAAAAAATTAAGTTTATACATATTTACCTGACATCCACTGTGGAGTCAAAGAAGGAAATCAAATCATTGGTCAGCTGGATTTCTAAAACTGCTGCAGCTCCATCCTTGTGCCTTCTCTCAGATGAATTGATACACACTGAACCATGCATACCAAAATGTATCCTGTAATGGCATATGAATGACATTTTTACTTATTTCAAACTAAGGGCATGCCAGAATTTTCCTTGAATGCCCCTCTTGACAAACTCTCCAAAGTGAAAGACAAAATCAAATCAAAAACTTTTGGTTATCCTTAACCTATGTTCATATACTGGTGTCTGCATTAATGAAAAATTACTCAGGAAAATATTTTTTTTAAAAATAATGATACACTCACTTTGAAATAAACATTGAATTGATGAAAATTTTCAAATACGGATTAGTCTGCAAGTCTGCAGAGCCAGAGAACTGAGACAAAATTAGACATTGCAAGCAGATATCAGCAGGTCTGGGAGCATCCATAAGAAGCGTGCAGAGTTAACATTTCAAATCTGGTGACTCACCATCAGAACTGATAATAGATAGGAAAAGGCAGTATTCATGCTGACAAAGAGGTTTGGTGGGTAGGGTGCTGTGTGTAGGGGCCAAAGAGTTGTGGGGATAGTTTGCGAGAAACACCGTGCAAGATATGAAAGATGAGAGGTTGGGAGGATGTGGAGGGAGTTTGGGAGGCACAAGGAGTGGTGGTTGTTTCTTGACAGTAGACCTGAAGAGAAGAGAGGCTGAATAAATGATAATGACAGCTGAGATTAGGAAAGAATGGGTTGGCTGCACTGCATCATGTCATGACAGGGGCAGGTTGTGGGGGTGGGTAAAAAAACATAAAAAGACAGAATTATGGTTTAAAGTGATTGAACACTGCGTTGAGTTCTAGAGTCTACAAGGAAATGAGAATGTGTTCTTCAAGCTTTCGCTGAGAGTAACTGGAACACTACAGCAGCCCTGCGACAGAAATGTAGGAACACTGGTGTGTCGAAGTGGCAGGAAACTGGAAGTTTGAGATCATATCTATGGACAGAACGTAGATGTTCTCCAAAGCAATCACCCAGTCTGCATTTTGTCTCCCCAATATAGAGGAGACCATATTATGAACAGCAAATACAGTAAACTAGATTGAATAATGTGCAGATAAATCGCTGCTTCACCTGGAAGGTATGTCTGGGGCCTTGGATAGTGAGAATGAAGGAAATAAATTAGCAAGTAATACACCAAGACTCTTAAGATATCTTAGGGCTGTAATTTAGGAGAGGTGATAGCCTATTGGTATTAGCACAGGACTGATAGTTCAGAGACCCAGGTAATGTTCTGGGGACCAGGGTTCGAATTCCCCCCACAGCAGACGATGGAATTTTAATGCAATAAAAATCTGGAATTAAGAGTCAAATAATGACTATGATCCATTGCCGATTGTTGGAAAAACCCATCTGGTTCACTAATGTCCTTTAGGGAACCGCTATCCTCACCTTGTCTGACCTATATGTAACCACAGACCCACAACAATGCCGCTGACTCTTAACTGCCTTCTGGGCAATTAGAGATGAGCAATAAATGCTGCCTAGCCAGCAATTCCCGTGAATGAATTAAAAAAAACAGTAGACTATCAAGGTCTAGTGGAACAAGTCAGATATAAAGATCATGTAAATGTTGGAACTGGCATTGTTTGAGTTGGAGTTCAGTGTTTTGTTCACAAACGGTCAAGTTCTATTCTCAATACAAGCCAAAGTACTGACATGCAAACACATTCCAGATATCATTTATCCACAGCAGTTCTACTGTATGATTTTTGAAGTTAGCACTGAAGCTAAACTATGCCTTCAAAAAATGGTTTTCCCAATTTTTCTTCAATGATACAAGAACTGTTCTTACTGGCTCAATACATTATAAATAAAACACTGCAATTAATTTGATTCAGCAATAACTACATTCCACAAAGCAATGAGAAAGAGACTATACTTACTATTTGATCTCTATATTGATACATTGAGCAATATATTATGGATACAATGACTAAGTAATTAAACCATGCAATTCAATACATTGCAGCAATATTTTTAAACATTTTAAAAACCTGCAGCTCACTAAGATAACCCTCAGCACTTCCTAAGCACTTCTTATTTCAAAATTCTTGCGTGCATATTTATGACTGCTCCAACATAGGTGGTGATTAAGAGCAACAACCCAGGGCAGGGCTCTCAGTCAATACTTGTCCTTTTCAGAGGACTCAGCGGAGACATTATCATTGAATTCAGCCACGGAAAAGTTGAACTTGAATCTTACATTTCAGTGTCCAACATTTTTGCAGGATTATTACAATAAACAGAGTCTTTCAACAAGGGTGTACTTTATTCAGTTAAAAAAAAAGACAGACTACCTTAGCGTAGTTAGGCCAAAGAAAATGAAAAGTTCCTTGCCCAATGTCTTCACATCAGTGTAAACCTTTCCTTTGAGGAGTAGGATTCCATTCTGACAAGAAACAGATCCATTAATTTGAGTGATCTGGAGAAAGAATAAAAAAGTAAATCGCCAAGTTTATTTTTCAGTTCCAATAAAAGATCATTGATCTGAAACATAATCTTTTAACCTCTCTCGCTCATTTGCAGTTCTGAAGCAGAACATAACTAGGGCATTTACATTTTTATGTGCTTAAAGAGTTCAATCATTTAAATTAAGCAACTTAACTCTATCCCCATTTTAAAGTCATATATCTTAGGCATTTTAAAATGATATCTCAACTATAATTAGAAGTCAGAAGAAAATGTTAAGAGTACAGGAACTATGAGAGGCCATTCAGCCCTTCAAGCCTGTTCATGGTTTACTTGTACCTTAACTCATTGACTTGTACCTTTGAGTCCCTTTGCTAAACATAAATATACAAATCTCAGCTTAGAACAGGACATAGTCTGAGAATAAAGGGGTGCAAATTTAAGACTGAGATGAGGGAGTATTTCTTCTCTTGGCAGGCTGAAAGTCTTCTGAAATACTGCCACAGAGAGCTGTGGAAGGCAGAGTTCTCATGTACATTTAAGGCTGAGATAGATAGATTCTTCATCAGTAGGGGAATCAAGGATTATGGGGAAAACATATGAAAGTGGATATGAGAAACCTTAGGTCAGTCATGATCTTATTGAATGACAGAGCAGGCTCAAGGGACCAAATGGCCTACTCCTATTTCCATTTCTTATGGTCTTGGTGCTTTTGATTTTACTCATCCTCAAAAGGTTTTTAGGGGAAGTAACAGATTTCTCCTGACTTTCGTAAGTGAGTTATTTTGCTGACATGAATGCAGAACAGCCTGATTTTAATTGTTTTTATATGCCTATTCCTGGATATGGGCAGAGCTGACGAGGCCACCATTTACTGTCCATCCCCAAAAGCCCTTCAAAAGATGGTGGTGTCTTCTTGAAATCCACAGACAGACTGCTAAACATTTGCAGCTCAGGTGGCCATTCAACTCATTGCGTCCGCACCGGTCACAACAAAGATCCAACTACACTAATCCTGATTTCCAGCTCCTGGGCCATGTCCTTATAACTTTTCTGATCTAGTGTCACTGAAAGAACAGCACTACTGTTTGAAATCAGGATGGTAAGTAGCTTGGAGGGGAATTTACAGGTCAGATTCCATGCAACTGTTGTCCTTGTCCTTCACGGCGTTACAGATCACAAGTGTGGAAGGTGCTGTTGGGGGAGATTTAGTGCTGCAATATATCTTGCAGATAGAATGCGCAGTGGTGAAGGGAAGGAACGTAGAAGGTGGTGAATGGGGAGTCAATCAAAGGGGGTGCTTTGTCAAGCAATGTGTTGAGCTTATTATATTGTTGGAGCTGAACTCATGCAGGGAAGTGAATGATCTAAAAAGCACAAGTCTGAAATGTGATGGAATATGCCCAACGTGCCTGGACAAATGCAGCTCCAACAACCTTTATTGACTGTCACTGACTACAGTCTACCGCATGGACAGTGACGGTCAATAGAGACACCATCCCTGTATTGACAAACACTACATGTACTGCTACTATTTTGACAGACACTTTCCATACCTTCCCTTTATTGAGAGGAGGTGTTGGCCGAGCGGTATTATTGTTGGACTGTTATTCCAGAGACCAGATACGCCTATTCCACCCCTACACCGACAGTCCCTGTCCACACCGCCCCTACACGGACAGTCCCTGTCCACACAGCCCCTACACGGACAGTCCCTGTCCACACCGCCCCTACATTGACAGTCACTGTCCACACCGCCCCTACATTGACAGTCCCTGTCCACACCGCCCCTACATTGACAGTCACTGTCCACACCGCCCCTACATTGACAGTCACTGTCCACACCGCCCCTACATTGACAGTCACTGTCCACACCGCCCCTACATTGACACTGTCCACACCGCCTTTACATTGACAGTCCCTGTCCACACCGCCCCTACATTGACAGTCACTGTCCACACCGCCCCTACATTGACAGTCACTGTCCACACCGCCCCTACATTGACAGTCACTGTCCACACCGCCCCTACATTGACAGTCACTGTCCACACCGCCCCTACATTGACAGTCCCTGCCCACACCGCCTTTACATTGACAGTCCCTGTCCACACCGCCCCTACATTGACAGTCACTGTCCACACCGCCCCTACATTGACAGTCACTGTCCACACCGCCCCTACATTGACAGTCCCTGTCCACACCGCCCCTACATTGACAGTCCCTGTCCACACCGCCCCTACATTGACAGTCCCTGTCCACACCGCCCCTACATTGACAGTCACTGTCCACACCGCCCCTACATTGACAGTCACTGTCCACACCGCCCCTACATTGACAGTCCCTGTCCACACCGCCCCTACATTGGCAGTCCCTGTCCACACCGCCCCTACACGGACAGTCACTGTCCACACCGCCCCTACACGGACAGTCCCTGTCCACACCGCCCCTACACGGACAGTCCCTGTCCACACCGCCCCTACACGGACAGTCCCTGTCCACGCCGCCCCTACACGGACAGTCCCTGTCCACGCCGCCCCTACACGGACAGTCCCTGTCCACGCCGCCCCTACACGGACAGTCCCTGTCCACGCCGCCCCTACACGGACAGTCCCTGTCCACGCCGCCCCTACACGGACAGTCCCTGTCCACGCCGCCCCTACACGGACAGTCCCTGTCCACGCCGCCCCTACACGGACAGTCCCTGTCCACGCCGCCCCTACACGGACAGTCCCTGTCCACGCCGCCCCTACACGGACAGTCCCTGTCCACGCCGCCCCTACACGGACAGTCCCTGTCCACGCCGCCCCTACACGGACAGTCCCTGTCCACGCCGCCCCTACACGGACAGTCCCTGTCCACGCCGCCCCTACACGGACAGTCCCTGTCCACGCCGCCCCTACACGGACAGTCCCTGTCCACGCCGCCCCTACACGGACAGTCCCTGTCCACGCCGCCCCTACACGGACAGTCCCTGTCCACGCCGCCCCTACACGGACAGTCCCTGTCCACGCCGCCCCTACACGGACAGTCCCTGTCCACGCCGCCCCTACACGGACAGTCCCTGTCCACGCCGCCCCTACACGGACAGTCCCTGTCCACGCCACCCCTACATGGACAGTCCCTGTCCACGCCGCCCCTACACGGACAGTCCCTGTCCACGCCACCCCTACATGGACAGTCCCTGTCCACGCCGCCCCTACACGGACAGTCCCTGTCCACGCCACCCCTACATGGACAGTCCCTGTCCACGCCGCCCCTACACGGACAGTCCCTGTCCACGCCACCCCTACATGGACAGTCCCTGTCCACGCCGCCCCTACACGGACAGTCCCTGTCCACACCGCCCCTACATTGACACTGTCCACACCGCCCCTACATTGACAGTCACTGTCCACACCGCCCCTACATTGACACTGTCCACACCGCCCCTACATTGACACTGTCCACACCGCCCCTACATTGACAGTCCCTGTCCACACCGCCCCTACACGGACAGTCCCTGTCCACACCGCCCCTACTGTCAATGTAGGGGCGGGATGGACAGGGACTGTCAATGTAGGGGCGGTGTGGACAGGGACTGCCAATGTAGGGGCGGTGTGGACAGGGACTGCCAATGTAGGGGCGGTGTGGTTAGTGACTGTCAATGTAAGGGCGGTGTGGACAGTGTCAGTGTAGGGGTGGTGTGGACAGTCTCTGTCAATGTAGGGGCGGTGACAGTCCCGGTGCACACCGCCCCGACCTGGACAGTCCCTGTCCACGCCGCCCCTACATGGACAGTCCCTGTCCACGCCGCCCCTACATGGACAGTCCCTGTCCACGCCGCCCCTACATTGACAGTCCCTGTCCACACCGCCCCTACACGGACAGTCCCTGTCCACACCGCCCCTACACTGACAGTCCCTGTCCACACCGACCCTACTGTCAATGTAGGGGCGGGATGGACAGGGACTGTCAATGTAGGGGTGGTGTGGACAGGGACTGTCAATGTTGGGGCGGTGTGGACAGGGACTGTCAATGTTGGGGCGGTGTGGACAGGGACTGTCAATGTAGGGGCGGTGTGGACAGGGACTGTCAATGTAGGGGCGGTGTGGTTAGTGATTGTCAATGTAAGGGCGGTGTGGTTAGTGACTGTCAATGTAAGCGCGGTGTGGACAGTGTCAGTGTAGGGGTGGTGTGGACAGTCTCTGTCAATGTAGGGGCGGTGACAGTCCCGGTGCACACCGCCCCGACCTGGACAGTCCCTGTCCACGCCGCCCCTACATGGACAGTCCCTGTCCACGCCGCCCCTACATGGACAGTCCCTGTCCACGCCGCCCCTACATGGACAGTCCCTGTCCACGCCGCCCCTACATGGACAGTCCCTGTCCACGCCGCCCCTACATGGACAGTCCCTGTCCACGCCGCCCCTACATGGACACTGTCCACACCGCCCCTACATTGACAGTCACTGTCCACACCGCCCCTACACTGACACTGTCCACGCCGCCCCTACACTGACACTGTCCACGCCGCCCCTACACTGACACTGTCCACGCCGCCCCTACACTGACAGTCCCTGTCCACACCGCACCCAAAATTGAGTCACTGTCCACACCGCCCCTACATTGACAGTCACTGTCCACACCGCCCTCACATTGACAGTCACTGTCCACACCGCCCTCACATTGACAGTCACTGTCCACACCGCCCTCACATTGACAGTCACTGTCCACACCGCCCTCACATTGACAGTCACTGTCCACACCGCCCTCACATTGACAGTCACTGTCCACACCGCCCTCACATTGACAGTCACTGTCCACACCGCCCTCACATTGACAGTCACTGTCCACACCGCCCCTACATTGACAGTCACTGTCCACACCGCCCCTACATTGACAGTCACTGTCCACACCGCCCCTACATTGACAGTCACTGTCCACACCGCCCCTACATTGACAGTCACTGTCCACACCGCCCCTACATTGACAGTCACTGTCCACACCGCCCCTACATTGACAGTCACTGTCCACACCGCCCCTACATTGACAGTCACTGTCCACACCGCCCCTACATTGACAGTCCCTGTCCACACCACCCCTACATTGACAGCCACTATCCACACCGCCCCTACATTGACAGCCACTATCCACACCACCCCTACATTGACAGTCACTGTCCACACCCCAACATTGACAGTCACTGTCCACACCGCCCCTACATTGACAGTCACTGTCCACACCGCCCCTACATTGACAGTCCCTGTCCACACCGCCCTTACATTGACAGTCACTGTCCACACCGCCCCTACATTGACAGTCACTGTCCACACCGCCCTTACATTGACAGTCACTGTCCACACCGCCCTTACATTGACAGTCACTGTCCACACCGCCCCTACATTGACACTGTCCACACCGCCCCTACATTGACAGTCACTGTCCACACCGCCCTTACATTGACAGTCACTGTCCACACCGCCCTTACATTGACAGTCCCTGTCCACACCGCCCTTACATTGACAGTCCCTGTCCACACCGCCCCTACATTGACAGTCACTGTCCACACCGCCCCTACATTGACAGTCACTGTCCACACCGCCCCTACATTGACACTGTCCACACCGCCCCTACATTGACAGTCACTGTCCACACCGCCCCTACATTGACAGTCCCTGTCCATCCTGCCCCTACATTGACAGTCCCTGTCCACACCGCCCCTACATTGACAGTCCCTGTCCACCCTGCCCCTACATTGACAGTCCCTGTCCACACCGCCCCTACATTGACAGTCCCTGTCCACACCGCCCCTACATTGACAGTCCCTGTCCACACCGCCCCTACATTGACAGTCACTGTCCACACCGCCCCTACATTGACAGTCACTGTCCACACCGCCCCTACATTGACAGTCACTGTCCACACCGCCCCTACATTGACAGTCCCTGTCCACACCGCCCCTACATTGACAGTCACTGTCCACACCGCCCCTACATTGACAGTCACTGTCCACACCGCCCCTACATTGACAGTCACTGTCCACACCGCCCCTACATTGACAGTCACTGTCCACACCGCCCCTACATTGACAGTCCCTGTCCACACCGCCCCTACATTGACAGTCCCTGTCCACACCGCCCCTACATTGACAGTCCCTGTCCACACCGCCCCTACATTGACAGTCACTGTCCACACCGCCCCTACATTGACAGTCCCTGTCCACACCGCCCCTACATTGACAGTTACTATTTAAATTGCTTTTATATTGACAGAGTTGAAACTTTATTGCTGGAACAGCACAGCAGGTCAGGCAGCATTCAGGGAACAGGAGATTCGACGTTTCGGGCACAGGCCCTCCTGGATGCTGCCTGACCTGCTGTGCTGTTCCAGCAATAAAGTTTCAACTTTGATCTCCAGCATCTGCAGACCTCACTTTCTCCCTTTATATTGACAGAGTCTATTGTGATATCCTCCATCCCTGCCACTCACCACGCTCCCTCTCAGCTCCACTACCCGCTGCCCTTGCTTCACTCGGCTCCTGATCTTCTCCCCATTTAAGGTACAACCAGGGCCTTCCACCATGTCCAACGAGATCAGTGAACAACAGGAACCAGCAGCGAGACAGAGAGAAGGAACCCGCCAAAACCAGTTAAACCGGGCAGCCGGCATCGAGCATGCGCCCAGCGATCAGTCCACACAGCGGCCGGCACAGAGCATGCGCCTCAGCGAAGTAACGTGACCGGATTAAGGACGGGGCATGCGTCTCAGGTATTACCATGAGAACCACTGCCGGTAAGGCGCATGCGCGTGTGCGAAACATTTGACCCGTTGCAGCAATGGGCATGCGCAGTGAAAAACCCGCCGAAACAGTCAAACGTGGGGTGGACTGCGTCTGCGCAAGTTACGTGTGGGTCACTTTGATTTTATTGTGGACCTGTTGCTGCAGGTAACTGAAGCTGAGTCCATTACAAAAGAGTTTTTATTGACCACTTAAGTGAAACAAGGAACTGCGGATGCTGGAAACCTGAAACAGAATCATAAATTGCTGTTTTTGGTCCTGGATGTGAAGTGCCCCTTTGAGGTAGTATCAGTTTTCAGCACCTTTCTGATCTGCCTCTGCCTTCACATACTGCCCTGTCCTCATCTTACCTCTGCCTTTCTGCCCCACAACAATATTGCTATCAGCCCACCTCACACTCAACCCCCACATACCCCCTTATTCTGTCTGCATCTTACATGTGGCGTAGACATTCTCACTCAGGAGTGGCAGGAGGCTGGGAGTACACAGCAAGCCAGGCACCGTCAGGAGATGGAGAAGTTGATGTTTTGGGTGTAACCCTTCTTCAGGACTCCAGCATCTGCAATTTCTTTTTGTCTCTAAGTAGCCTGACTGGAACAGGAAACCTGCAGAAAGGATTTTAAGCATGTCCAGTAATTATTATCTGCAAGATGTAAGAAGCATCTAGCTCCAGCAGTGGCATAATGATGAAGTCATTGGAATAGCATTCCATTGTCCTCGGATACAGACGTGGGTTTGAACCCCACAATGGCAGATACTGAAATTTGAATTCCACAAAAACCTGATTCCTCCTCCCCCCTCATTATTCCCAGTCCTAACCTTCCAACTCGGCACCACCCTCTTGACCTGTCCATCACCCTTCCCATCCATCTGCTCCACCCTCCTCTCCTACCTATCACCTTCTCCCCAACCTAATGCATTCTTAGCTCGCTCCCCCTGAACCCCAAGCCCTCCCATTTATCTCTCAACTTCCCTGGCCCACAAGTCTCATTCCTGATGAAGGGCTTATGCCCAAAACTTTGACTCTCCTGCTCCTTGGATGCTGCCTGACCTGTTGTGCTTTTCCGGCATCATACTCTCAACTTAAAACAAAAACTGTCTCGTGGTGATCATTGTGATAAATAGTGTAAGTACCCATCAAATGCCCTTTAAGGAGTCTAATCTGCTGTTCTTACACGGTTTGCCCTATACATGACTTCAGACCCACACAATGTGATTGAATCTTAACTGACTAATAAAATGAGCCAGCAAAGGCCATTGGGATGGGCAACAAATGGTGGCAAGCCCCCATAAATTAATAAAAAATTCCTCATGTTGAAGTCTTATCCCTGAAACTAGGGTTACATTTTGCTGCACTATTTCCAGGACTTGAAATGGCTCTTGTGTTTGTTTGTAATGAGGTGGTATAATCACATAACATGATATGTATGGATGCATGTGGATGTCTTTGGAAGTTTTAAAAGTTATACGAATGTATTTGCTTGCATTGAATTATTACTCAAGCAAAACACAAGAGAATTCAGATTAAGAAATAGAGTTGAGTTGACCTTTGCTCACTCTGGGATATGAGTCTGCCTATCAATTTAGTTAAATCAACATACAAAACAAATTATCATTTGTAATTCAGTATGGTGTATGCCAAATAAATGTACTTTATCAGTTCAGGTTATTGCAATAGATGGGTCAGACCTAACATTTGGGTATGTGTCCTTCAACTCACACTGAACCCAAACTCAGATTTTCAGTGACATTTTTTCCAGTAATCTATTTCTCATTAGAGTTGTTTATTCAATTTTTTAATTCACTTCTCATAATGCTTTAATGATAATTTGGCTTCTACTCACTTGATCCTGTTCTGTATCATTTTGTTTTTGACAGCTCTGGTGGAATAGTGCTTCTATTGACTATATTTTATTATTTAATTGAACAACTTAACTAGTTTTTGTGACTTCTGTGCTGAACAGAGGAGAGAACATCAGTGCAAGGGAATAGGTAAAATTTGGATGTAGTGTGCAATGTATTGCTTAAACTTAGAGGAATGGTGTCAGTTTTGCTCACCTCCAGCGTAACTGCAATATTCATTTTTCCAAGGCTAACCAAGCTTACGGTCTCCTCTTTCTCTCTTAATAACTGCTTAGTTTTGGGGCAAAATGCATGCATTACAACAGGCTTCTGGAGCAAGTGGGACTCGAACCTAGGCCTCGTGGACCAGAGATAGCAACACCACCATGCCATATTGAAATCTACAAGGTTCTTTGGGGACCTGATAGGAAGAAGTTGTTTTCCCTTGGAGTGTCTTGGACAAGAGGGCATTACCTCAAAATAAGAGATGGCGCAGAATCAGATGTTGTCGAATTTGTGTAATTCTTAATCACAGAAGGCTTTCAAGACTGGGTTGTTAAGTGTATTCAACGCTGAGATAAGCAGTGTTTTAATCAGTAAGGGAATCAAGAGTTATGGGGAAAAAGCAGGAGAGTGGAGCTGATAATTATCAGATCAATCATGATTTGATTGATTGGCTGAGCAGACTTGATGGGATGAATGGCCTACTTCTGTTCCTATGTTTTCTACTCTTATTTCTAGTTTTGTAGTAATAAGCAATTTCTTTAAAATTTTAGAGAGCATTGATAGCTATCTGTAAGCTTTGCAGATTTCTTCTTAACAAAGTTTCCTTTAGTTATGTTGCTATTGTCCCAGCTGTTGTTACAATTGAACAAGTCAGGTCTCAGAATGAAATCTGGCCTGAGATCATATTTTGATTTGTTTACTTTTAAAAGTGTAACTTTATGGTCTTTCGCTGAAACATTGCTTCATCAATGATTTTACCTCCATAATAAGGTTAGAATTCGAGATGTTTGTCAATGATTGCATAATATCGAATGCAACAGTAATTTATTGTCAGTTGTATTTTTAATATTTTTTGTAAAAATATACTGTGAAAAGTGTTTAAATAGCAGTACTGCAGCACCATTTTAATAATATTACATATGTTAAAGAAAACGAAACAATTAAGACAAAATCCATCTTGGCCCCAGGGCTGCTGAGGTTCAGGAAACCCAACATTGCAGCATCAACAAGGAATCCCAAGCCACTGCCAGAAATCAACGCCAAGGATGCCAAAAGCCACCGTAAGGAATCCTGGGCCAGACCCACTCTGACACCAAATAAGCTGCTGCAAGGAATCCCAGGCCAGGCTGGACCCTCCATGCTGCCGAAGATGCTGCAGAAGCCACTATAAGGAATCCTGGGCCATTGCAATCCCTGATCCAGATCCACCTCATCACCGAAGCAATCTACCACATCATAGGACTCACCAGGACACGATTGCAATGGCCACAAGGTACACCTGGATCCGCACTGCATTCTCCACAGCAGCAGCCTCATAATACCCCCTGTTTAACTTGCTGCTGACGTTTGTATATCCAAATCATTGGAGTTTAAATTTGTCCAAGAACTTTATAGAATACTCTAATCATAAATTTTATCAGCTTACAGGACATAAAATAATAATTGGTAACCGAAAATAATATGTTTCTGTGCAGTGTTTGTAGTTTAGAATCCCTTGTTCAGCAACCCAGCGTTCAGCATTGTTCATGACTCATACTGAAACAGTCCAGGGTTCAAATGTTGCAGGGTCTGGACAATATTTGGGTTTGGGCTGATAAGTGGCAGGTATCATCCACACCACACAAATGCCAGGCAATGACCATCTCCAATAACAGACAATCTAATCACCACCCCTTGACATTCAATGGTGTTAGCATCACTGAATCCCTCAGTACCAACATCCTGGGTGATACCATTGACCAGTAACTCAACTGGACTCGCCGCATGAACGTGGCTACAAGAGCATGTCAGAGGCTAGAAATACTGCAGCGACTGACTCTACAAAGCCTGTCCACCATCTAAAGGCACATGTCAGGCGTAAGATGGAATACCCCTCACATGCCTGAATGGGTGTTGCTTCAACAACACTCTCAGAGCTTGACACCATACAGAACAAAACAGCTCACTTGAATGGCACCGTATCCACAAGGTTTTAGTCCCTCCACCACTAAGGGTCAGTAGTGGCACTGTTCACTATTGCAAGATGCACTGTGGAAATTCACAAAAGATCCTTAAATAGCATCTTCCAACCCACAACCTCTTTCATCCTGAAGGACAAGGACAGCAGATACATGGGAACTCCACCACCAGCTGCAAGCTCCTTTCCAAGCCACTCGCCTTCCTGACGTGGAAATATATCACCATTCGTTCAATGTCATTGGGTCAAGATCTTGGAATTTCATTTCTAACATCTTTGTGGGTCTGTCTACATGGACTGCAGTGGTTCAAGAAAGCAGCTCATCACCACCACCTTCTCAAGGGCAACCAGGGACAGGCAAGTCAATGATGCCCACATCCCACAAGTTAATAAAACAAAACTCACTGAATACAATTTTTTAACTTCCAGATGAGGTGTGTTTGTTTAAAGTTTTGCAGATTATTAAAAGACTGAGAATGTTTAAGCTCTCAGTTGTGTGCGTATTTAAGGGGAAAAGCTTCACAGCTCACAAGACCATAACTGAGATAAAACAGCTAAGTCAGCATTATGTAATCATTGGTAACATCTCCACTTCTGACCTTATAATGGAGGGGAGGTTGTTGATGAAGCTGCAGAAGATGGTTCATCTGAGGATACTACTCTGAGGAATTTCTGCAGATGTGGCCTGGAGCTGAGATGACTGATCTCCAGTAACCACAGCCATCTTCCTGGTGCAGGTTTGACTCCAACTAGTGGAGAGTTTTCCTGCTGATAACCGTTGATTCCAGTTTTGCTTGGTTTCTTGATGCCACGTTCGGTTGACTGTAGCCTTGATTTGAAGAGCTATTTCTCTCATTTCACCTCTGGTATCCAGTGTACTTAATCGGCTCGGTTAGATTTATCCCGTGTTTTGTGTACAGGACACACAAAGGCAATTTTCCACATTGCCAGGTCGGTGCCTATGTTGTAACTACTGGAAGAACTTGGTTGGGAGTTTGGCAAGTTCTGGAGCACACGTCTTCAGTACTATTGCAGGAATGTTGTCGGGCCTGTGATATCTACAGTATCTGGAGCCTCTAACCATTTCTTGATATCATGTACAATGAATTGAATTGCCTCAAGACTGAGGATCACTGGTGAAGGCTGAGATGAATCATCCACTTTGCACTTCTGACTGAAGATTGCTGGAAATGCTTCAGACTTTTGCATTTATGCGTTAGGCTTTTTCATTATTGAGAATGAGGATATTTGTGGAATTTCCTTCTCCATTGAGTTGTTTAATTCTCCACCACCATTCGTGACTGCAGAGTCAGAGTCATACAGCACAGAAAAGGCCTTTCAGCCTATTAAGTCCACACTGATAATAACTATCACTAAAAGCGTGCTAATTCGAATTTCCTCCACTTGTCCATATCCTTTAATATTATGATATTTCAAATTCTTATGCAAATATTTTTTTAAAGCTGGTTAAGTTTCCAGCCTCTGATACCTTCGCAACCAGTGCATTCCAGATTCCCAGCATCCTGTGAGTGAAAAAGATTTTCTCAATTTTCCTGTGAATTTCCTGTCCTTTACCCTTAAACAATGCCTCCTCCTGATTGAACGTCAACCAAGGGGAATGGCTGTTCCCTACTCACCTTGTCCATTCCCTTCATAATTTTACACACCTCAAACACGTGCCTTCCTCAGCTTTCTGTGCTTAAAAGAAAATGATCCAAGCCTATCACGTCTCTCCTTATAGTTCAATTGCTCCATCCCTGGCAACATCCTGGTGAACCTCCTCTATACCCCTCCAGTGCTATCACATTTTTCCTGTAGTGAGGTTACCAGATCTGCACATAATACTTCAGCTGTGGCCTAACAAGCTAACTGTATAACTGTGACATTGTGTTTTCTTCTTGCCATGACTGATGAAAGCAAGTACCCAATTTAATTTGAGAACGTTCAATCGGAATCATCTGAACTTGGTTCTTCACTCTGTGTTGTACCATGTTCTCTTTTTATTTTCCTTCCCTATCAAAATAATATCTGAGCATAATCACATGACACACTCTGTGAGTTTTCCTTCTATCTGGCATTCTTATCAAATAATTCACCTCACTCAATTTCCTTTTCATTTATTAAGACACACTTAACCTTGCTTTGAAAGGTTTACTTACCATTGGTAATAATACTAACACTTCATCTCCCCTAGCAAAGTTATGAATTTTTGATTTCTCATCTACTTCCTGTTTCATTACATGCTGCGCTACTTTCAAATGCTGTCTAGCCAACTCCCCCACCCAACTTAATCTTTCCTTAAAATTTGAAACGTAGTCCAAATATGGGCGGCACGGTGGCACAGTGGTTAGCACTGCTGTCTCACAGCGCCAGAGACCCGGGTTCAATTCCCGCCTCAGGCAACTGTCAGTGTGGAGTTTGCACATTCTCCCCGTGTCTGCGTGGGTTTCCTCCGGGTGCTCCGGTTTCCTTCCACAGTCCAAAGATGTGCAGGTCAGGTGAATTGGCCATGCTAAATTGCCCGGAGTGTTAGGTAAGGGGTAAATGGAGGGGTATGGGTGGGTTGCGCTTCGGTGGGTTGGACTTGTTGGGCCGAAGGGCCTGTTTCCACACTGTAAAATAATCTAATCTAATCTAAACAAAAATCTAAAAATATGTGGTCTCTGAACTTTGTCTTAACAATTTTTTACTTAACTAATTTCAATGGTCCTCAGCTCAGGCCTGAAAACTAATTCAAATGGACTGACTTTAGTTGATTAATTTGATGCATCTCTAATTGCAAAAAGTGCAAGTGGAATTCCATTATCCCATTCCTCTGGATAGTCTTGATGAGAAGCCCTCAACATGGCCTTTGTGGTTTGATGCCACTGTTCTAGATGGTATGCAGTTAATTTAAATTGTTCTTTTCCTAAGCAATCCATAACTTCCTTAAACAATTTTGATGTAAAACTTGACTTTGAACTAATAGTATTTCTGTGTGTAGCTGGTATTTAATTTTTTAAAAATTGAGTAGCTCTTTTACAATCCTCTGAGCTGTGATGGTTTGTAATGAAATGGCCTCCAGAAATCTAGCAGACACATCCATTTTGGTCAACAAATATTGATTCCCATTTTTTTTGTTTTAGGGAGGGGTCCAACACAATCATTTAATACTCTTCAAAAAGGTGTCTCAAATGCTGGAATAGTTGCAGGTAGTTGTTCTGTAACGTGATGGTTGCGTTCTTGTGCAACCCTTCATTATAGAAAAATCGCACTTTAGAATCAGCGCTTAAAGTATTGGCGATGTAATCATGTTACAGCCGGCGCATGCTTTAAAAGTTTGCGCTGTTGAAACAATGTCTCCAATTTGTCAACCGTGTTACAACAAATCCGCATTAATGAAGTGGGTGTTATAGCAGAATGACCTGTATTAAGGATGCTTGTGTTTATCACTGCCTGAGGTTTTCCTGTTATCTGACAAGTGTGATATATCTGGCAAAGTTCAACTGCGTCTGTACACAGTCCAGGCCCAAAAGATGTTTTTGTATTTTGGCTTGAGTTTTCCTTATTCCCAAATGACCTCTTAATGGCACTGATGAAGTTTGAGAACCCCAAAAGTAAAAAAAAAAAAATTCTAGTTTACTGGCTTATCATAGTGTTTTGGAGTATTGGCAACTCAGTAGTTAAAGATCCCCTATTAGAGTGACTCACTATATGTTTGATTGTGTACCTGTCCTTTGATAGGCTGAGACCGGAAATCACAGTGGATGTCTGGCTACCTCCAAACTGTCAAAATCATGTGGAGCCGTAAGTGTGTATTTTGTTCCCAGCCCCGGACAAAGACATTTGTTTCCCTGACTAAGACTCTCAGCCCTGATTATAAATCTTATTAACTGCCTCCTGTTCCTATTAACACACCTCCTTGCCTATGAACAAGGGTATGTGAAGACCAACAATGAGGACAATACTAAATCCTAATATCCACCTCCTTTCTTATTATCATACAATTGTGAATAATACAATAACAAGCTCCTGTGGACAATTTGAAATCTGTCACAGGAAGGTTGCAATCATTAGTCATTGTAAGATTGAGAAACACCTGTTTTAACAACATAACAGCAATCAGCCATGTGATGTTACGAACTTTGTATTAGTCATACCTGAACACGGTATAAAATATACTGCTTGCATGCAATGTTCAGAGATTCATCGAGGATTGCAACCACAAGAAGGCTACAAGACTCCTTTTGGTGTCACCCTGAATCTCTCGCCAGCTGTTGAGTGTCTATCTTTGAACTGAAACTTGTGTTGTCCAGAGTTAAGACTCAACATTTGGTGCCATGACTCGGATCTTAACATAGGGAACATCTCACTGGGCTGAATAAGTGGCCTGAAAGTCTGAATTGAACAGAATAAATAGTAAGGGCAGCCCAGGGTATCTTAGCCCAGACCACTCCTTGTGTTCGGCCAGACAATCTGTCCCTTGCCCAGTGGAACTGGTACCTTGAAAAGGTCGAACGAACTACCTGGAGCCAGCTTGTAAGGTGGAAAAGTTGTATCCGATTGCTCTATGTTGCTGCGTGGTGACATTGGTTACTCTGTATTCTTTCTGTAGGAGAAATGTCAGGACTGGGTACTCTGGTCAGGTGTTGCTGGAAAAGCGCAGCAGGTCAGGCAGCTTCTAGGGAACAGGAGAATCGACGTTTCGGGCATTAGCCCTTCTTCAGGAATGAGGAAGGTTGGTCCAGCAGGCTAAGATAAAAGATAGGGAGGAGGGACTTGGGGGAGGGGCGTCGGAAATGTGATAGGTGGAAAGAGGTCAAGGTGAGGGTGATAGGTCAGACTGGGGTGGGGGCGGAGAGGTCGGGAAGAAGATTGCAGGTTAGGAAGGCGGAAATATACAATGCAACACCCCAGGATCTGTTTGCCTTCTGTTGTATGCTCTTGTCACCAGAAGAAGTTACTAAGTGGCAGGAGCAAATGGGCGAGGGTGACGGAAAGGGACCGGTCCACACCTATGATGATTTAAATGACAGATTCAAAGATGACATTCAAGCAAACCAAATTGTCCAGTCGTTAGAGCGCACCCTGCAACAGCCTATCAATAGTAGTAAGGTCCTGGACTGCAGACCTAAGTCGGAAGAGTCCGGAGCAACTTTTGGGAAAGATTTGTTCCATGTAATGGAATCTTTGCTGGGGATCAAGTTCTTAACTGCGGAAAGGACTCACCATTGTTTAACTCTATGCTTTTACAATGTGTCCCCTCGAGTGTCACGGACATTATACACACAAATAACATGAGAACACCAGGTTGCAGATGAGGAGAGCCCTTATTTACTACTGGGACAACCAGAATGACCCCAACTCATGCTCTAAAGGTCAGACAAAAACTGAGCTTGATCCGCTGCTCCAAGATTACAATGCACCTTCAGTCAGTACTGATGAGTTTCATTGGGACCGCGATACCCCGTGGGGACACAATCTCCCTCAGATGTCTATTCCACGGCCCATGCCATGTGGCCATTCCCCAAGGGGACCCCTGGAGAGGGGGTGAACCGTGGGTGTCCTATGATGTACCTTGGAAGAGGGGGAGACGGGGTCGATATCCAGTTAGGCAGACAGGCCTGTGTTTCAGCTGCGGGAAACCTGGTCACTGGAGGGCTGAATGTCCCTTTCGCCCAGAGTCCATCAAATCGCTTCCAACAGGTCTGCCACCCCAGAATCCTTCTACTCCAATTCCTTCGCCTGACGTCCGAGCTGGGATCTCCCAGTCATCAGTACATCCCCCCCAGCAGGAACCAAACATTACCTTATAGGTGGCTGGAGTTCCAATCCTGTTTTGATTGATACGGAGGCAACCAATTCCACCCTCGATCCGAAAATCATGAGGGATGAAGGATTTGTTATCGGGTGAGACTGTGGCTCTTCTTGGGTTTGAAGGAACAAATGGAATATATTCTAAAACAGTGCCGCAGGATGCTGAGTTCTATAGACGGGTCTGTACTATCGCTTTCATGGTAACAATTAAGATTGGATGGAACTTGGCAGGGAGGGATCTGCTCTGTCCCCTAGGAGTTGAGGTCATCTGTATGGACGAGGGAATAACTTTGGGACTACACGGCAGAACGCACTATCCCCAGTTTGCGGTTACCCCATGGTGGGGGCTCAGCATTGACCGCTGTACTTTCACACCGCCGATCCCAACACCGGACCCTCTAGTGATGGTTTGCTCTGATTCCACTGGATGCTCAGCTGAACATAGCCAGTATTACACTGTTCAGGGGTGTGTAAGTCTCCATTTCGGTTATTGGTGATGTTGAAGGTAAGAAAGGCTCTGCTTATCTTGTTCGGATCCCAGATTACTTGTGGCAGCAGACGGGGTTGGTAGTCCCACATATTACTTGAACCGTCGACCTTGAGTATAAGCCTAAAGATTTGGGTCATCTTGCCTACACCCTGACACAACTCACTTCAGACACCAAGGGGCTGTGGCAGCACTTTACAGGGGGTTGCTTGAAATACTGGGAATTCCCACAAGAGAAAATTGGCACTCTGACCCACCACACATCTTCTGTGGACCCAACCAGAGAAATTGAACTCCAGTTGTGGACTGCCTCTAGGCACGAAGTTGGCTATACCCCTTGTGTTCCAGTAAAGATAAAACTAAAAGATAATCAGACTCTGCCCTCAATCCCACAGTATCCCATTAAGCTGGAGGCGGAGCAAGGAATCCAGACCCTTATTAACTCTTTGCTGGCACAAAGTATTCTGGTCCTGTGCAAATCACCTTGCAACACCCCGATCTTTCCAGTCCCCAAATCGGGCCGGTAGGACTGGCGCTTAGTGCAGGACTTGAGGAAGATTAACAGTATTGTTGCACCCTTACACCCCCTTGTCCCAAACCCAGCTACTATTTTCAGTTGCATACCTGCCGATGCCTGCATTTTTACAATTTTTGACCTACAGCACATAGTTTTTGCTGTTCTGCTACACACGGACTCATTATTTGTTTGCTTTCACCAAATAGGGCCAGCAGTACACTTGAATCTGCCTGCCCCAGGGTTTTGTCCACTCTCCAACTCTATTCCCACAAACCCTCCATGGTCAGTTACAGACCCTGCAATTCCCGCAGGGATCGACAGTTGTCCAATATGTAGATGACCTGTTCATCGCCAGTAGCAGCTTGTCCACTGCGAGACTGGCACCACAGTACTGCTGAACTTCTCGCACTCCCTTGGGTGTGTGGTCCCACCCCATAAGGTAAAGCGCTGTCAAAAATAAGTGAAGTTTTTGGGACTTGTCATCTCTGCAGGGGAACGGAAACTGACAGAGGACTATGCATGGTTCATTGCTGGGACCCTGCTGACTACCACCCTAAACAGGCTTGTCTTGCACATTTGATTTTCTGCAGGCAATGGATTCTGAACGTTGCCCTCCATACTCACCTACTGGCACCACTGGCATCAACCAAAGCTCCTCCCAGCTTTACACTTCTGGCTGAGCAACTGACAGCCTTTACAGAACTGCAGAACTGCTTTCTGCAAGCCCCGGCCCTAGGTCGATCTCTACACGACCAACCGTTCCAGTTGTATGTCACCATTAAAGATGGGTGTGCCACTGCTGGCCTCGCCCAAACGCACGGTGACAGGAAACGACTGGTGGCATATCATTCAACGAAACTGGACCTGGTGGCAGCTGGCCTCCCGCCCTGCTCACAGATACTTCCTGCTATACATGTCCTCATATTGGCCGCCTCAAATATAACCCTACATTAGTTGATTCTGGTTTTAATACCGCATTCCATTGTCAACTTCTCCTGTCCTGACCATGACTGCCAACTACAGACTCACCTTCTCACCTCTGTTTGTAGCGATTTAGCAGACCTGCCACTTGAACATGCGGATTTCACTTTTTAAGTGGATGGCAACTCCTTTGTTTCACCTACAGGTCAGCGATGCTCCAGATATAGGATTGCCACGGATTCTGAAGTAGTTGAATACGTGGTGTTTGAAACTCCACTGTCAGCACAGAAGGCTGAATTATTTGCCCTCACATGGGCTTGCATTTTGGTGGAAGGGAAATCGGCCAATATTTATACGGACTCTCATTATGCTTTTTGCATTGCCCATGATTACAGCACCTTATTGGAGCATAGGGGATTTTTAATCTCCATGGGGCAACCCATTAATAATCTAATAATCTCTTGCAGGCCTTACAGTTACCATCCAGCCTGGTGGTGAACAAATATTCAGTTCACACTTGTACTGCTGACAGAGTCTCTAAGGGCAATGCGCACGTAGATGCAGGCAGCCGCACACCCCGCTGTCCTGGTCCCATTGGGTTCACAGCAACACCTCATTACAAAGAGTATGAGGATGGGTATGCCAGACCTGGGTGAGAATAAGTCACTTACAGGGGGGACCACAGGCTATGGTCACAGATGGGGGGGTGCTCCCTTGACATTCATACCAAACTCTGGGGACAGGTCTGTGTTCCTTCTTTGCATTTACCAATCTTGGTGGATTATGTACATAACTGTATACACCTAGGCAAGGATGGGACCTTGCTACAAACCTGGTGGCACCCTGATTTCCAGAAAACAGCTGAGAAGTGAGCCAAAACATGTTTGGTCTGTAAAAAGACAAATGCTGGAAAAGGGATACCATGCGGTTCTGGGACTACTCCCTTGCCTGGTGGGCCTTTCAATTGTCTACAACTAGATTCGATTGAACTGCCTGGAGTACAGCGCTATAAGTATTGTTTGGTAATAGTAAATGTCTTCAGCAGATGGATTGAGGCAATCCCAACAATGGACAACAAGGCTACAACAGTGGTAAAAATATTGTTGAGGGAAATTATTCCCCCGGTATGGACTCCCAGAGACAATAAGCTCAGACAATGGGCCACATTTTGTGGCTATAATTAACAAAGAGATCTGCAAGGAACTGGCTATAAAACAATTCTGCTGCACTCACCATCCAAAGGCAGCCGGGTTGGTGGAACGAGCAAATGGTACCTTAAAAAATAAATTGGCAAAACTAAAACAGGAAACAGGCCTGAACTGGTTGAAGGTCCTACCCTTGGCTCTGTTCCATATGAGGGTTACCCTCTCAGGTAAGACAGGTTTGTCTCCCGCTGAGGTTGTTTACAGAAAGCCCATGAGGACGCAATGGGGACCTGGGATAAGCCGGCCACCCCTCCCTGAAAGATTAGATATGAACACTCTGTGGGAGGAAGTGGGGAGGTAATTGCAGAGGTTAACCAAAACTCTCCAAAGTTTGCATCTGCAGGTACGCCAAGCTTACTGAGAGAGTGACGTTCCGCCTGAAGGGGACTAACCCACTACCGAGCCTGGAGATTTCATCCTGATAAAAAACTGGGACCAAAAGAAGCTGGAACCAAGGTGGTAAGGACCATTTCAGGTGCTGCTGACCACCCCCATGTCTGTGAAAGTGCAAGGACAACCCCGGTGGATTCACAGAACTAACTACGAAAGAGTCCATGTGGAAAAGCACAGTGATTAAAGACAAAGATGTATTCCTATACTTGTGACTTTGGTGTCTTTGGGGGATGTGACTTTGGGAGTAGACGGGTTCCAAACTAACACTAATACCTTTTTGCATTTGGCCTATCAGATGGCCCGTGTGTCGGGGAGAAACACTCATTGTTGGATATGTGCCCCACGTGCCACCCCACTCGATGGGGGTATTCCTCTGTGGCCCATATCTTTTCACTGACACGAGGTGGCCGAATGGCAATTGTGTCGGAGCCTTTCCACTGATCCTGCTAACACTGATGATGCACGGAAATGGCAGTCGGCAGGGTGTAACATGGCCTTATTCAGGGATTGGTATCAGTCTAACTACAACAGAAATCCTCTAAAGGCACTTATGTGGAGTTGCGTAAGTGCTTCTTTGATATCCCATGTGTTGAGCCTATTCAGAAGTTATTGGAATATGGCTAATTTGTGTTTGATTGGTCTGCCATCCCAAATAACACATCAGGCTCCCTCAGCAATGACCCTGCTTCCAAGTTGTGGGGGGAGGGGGTGCAGTCTTCAACTTAACATCTTACAGTGACATATATTTTATTTACGGGCTAAATGCCTACCCATTGTTTTGCTCCGATTGGAGGAAGTCATGTTAAATGGGGTATTTTCTACCTCACATCCAGGTTTTGGATAATTTACCTTCACCCCCATGACGCAGAAGGTCCCTCACTGGGTTCCTCACCTGGGTTGGAATGTTTTCTCCTCCCACAGGGATCTATTTATAGGCCCAAGAACTTAGTAAGATCAGGACAGTATGGAAAAGGGTTGCCAATGACACTGCCAATGCCCGAAATGGAATTAATGCTGAACTACTCGCAGTTAGGACTGTGGCCCTCCAGAATCACTTGGCCTTGGATTTCCTACTGGCCAAGAAGGGTGGTACTTATTCTATCATAGGGGCGGAGTGCTGTATCTACATCCCTGACAAGCCTACCAATATCACCGATCTTTCTAAGTACATCACACAGGAAATCTGGACCCTCCATACTATTGACTATGGACTTAATAGTGTCACGGGTTGCCAATGACACTGCCAATGCCCGAAATGGAATTAATGCTGAACTACTCGCAGTTAGGGGGCCATTTGGGGGCCTTCTTGGAAAAATTGGGGGCGTGTTGCTACATTACAGGATTGCTATACTTATTGTAATCGCCTGCATTCTCGGGCTTCAGTGCTTATGGCCACTGTTCTCCAATTGTTATCATTATAGACTCTAAGAGGTCATTGTTGATCATCAAATGATTAATAGGAGGGAATGATGAAGTTCGAGGACCCCCCAAAAAAAATCTAGTTTACTGGCTTATCATAGTGTTTTGGCCATTTCTCATCTGCCTGAATATGTAATGAGATCTCATTTTTAAGCTAATAAAATTCTGGCATATGCTCACATTCTCCTGTGTATGCTTTTTGATACAACTGCTTTTGTTGTTCATCTTTCTATTGTAATTCAACTAATTTCTCTGAACTGTAAGTGTCTACTTTGTCCTCTACCTATTTTTTGTTTCTCTCAACGATTTGATTAAACATAGTTTCTGATAATTGAACTTCAACTTCAACTTCCTTACCGTTATTCTTTGATTTCCCCTGTTTCAACCTGTGGCTTTATAACTTTGTTATCACACAGTCAGAAAAAAATTCCAGGATATTTTTCCTGTGACATCTCAGTTGCCTGATTTTCCAGTGGCATCATTCCCACCTGTGATCCAGCTATATCATTACCAATTGTATCTCCAGGACAGAGAATTTCTCTAATACCCCTACCATTATTTACCACTTTTCACCAGTCTCCCCACCTTCATCTTATACAGTGGAACACTGATCCTTTCACCTTGTATTCCACATATTAACACTTTTTCTGATAATGTTCTTTCCATCGTTCCATCTTTCTCGCCATCAAAGATTGACTTGTTCTTGTAGCTGTTAAAATCTTAATTTCTTTACCTACTCCTCCTGGTACACATGAGTAAACCTTACCCACACAGGTAAATTGTTTAAAGAGATCTGGTACTTTCTGATTAACTAACGCCTGATCAGGTTATACAGTCTTTTGCAGCTCTTTAGTTTCCACTAGAATCTCCTTTACCACTTTAATAAGCCCCACTGGCTTATTCTGTTTCACCACATCTGTCTTTCCAGTGCTTTTTGTCAACCACCAACACTGACTTCAAGCATCCTACTTTATTACAATGAAAACATCTGAGGAGTTTTACTTCTCTTCCCTCCTCATGGGTTTCCTTTTAAACTTAGGTTAAACTGTCTTTACTATCTTCAATGAGATCTCATTTTTCTTTTCTACCTGAGGATTTCTCTTTTTCCTAATTTCTATCCCTCACATTGAAATTGATGTTGGATGCCAAACAGTCCTTCCAGGTGAGACAGAGGTTCACCTGCCTCTTTTCCAATCTAGTTTACTGCATCAGGTGCTCCTGATGTGGTCTTCTCAACATCGGGGAGACCTAACATAAGCTTAGGGAATGGTTCGCCGAGAATCTCAGCCAGACCAGGAGAAAGTGAAGTCTGCAGATGCTGGAGATCAGAGTTGAGAGTGTGTTGGTGGAAAAGCACAGCAAGTCAGGCAGCATTCGAGAAGCAGGAGAATCGACATTTCGGGCCGGAGCCCTTCATCAGGAAGAATCGACATTTCAGGCCAGAGCCCTTCATCAGGAATGGATGTGAGGGAGGTCTCTGGCTCAAAATGTCGATTCTCCTGCTCCTCGGATGCTGCCTGACTTGCAATCTCAGCCAAACCTGCTGGGGCTGACCTGACCTTCCAGTCACCGTCCAATTTAATTTTCCTTCCCACTCCCATTCCTACATGACAATCCTTGGCCTCCTCCATTGCCACAATGAGCCAAACCGCAAATTGGAGGAACAACACGGGTGGCTAGCACTGCTGCTTCACAGTGGCAGAGACCCGGGTTCACTTCCCGCCTCCTGTGTGGAGTTTGCACATTCTCCCCGTGTCTGCGTGGGTTTCCTCCGGGTGCTCCGATTTTCTCCCACAGTCCAAAGATGTGCAGATTAGGTGAATTGGCCATGCTAAATTGCCCGTAGTGTTAGGTGCAGGGGTAAATATAGAGGAAGGGCCTGTTTCCACACTAATTAATGTAATCTAAAAACACCTCATACTCCATCAGGCAGCCTACAGCCCAGAAGACTCAACATTGAGTTCTCCAATTTCAAATAGCCTCACTTCCCTTCCCTTCCCCCTCCAACTCAATTCTCAGCCTCTCCTCACCCCCCCCCCCCCACTTCCACTCCTCCCAGCTACTTACTGGACTCATTCTTCCCATTGACCAACCAGCTTGTATCCTGTGCCTGTCTTCACCTATCCCCGTTTCACCATCCTGTCCTCAACACCCCCTTTACGTGCAGCTCCCCTACACCCACCCCCCGTCCTGAAGGAGGGTTGCACCCGAAACCTTGACTTCACTCCTGACACTGCTTCCTGTGTTTTACCTGTCTACCTTGGATTCCAGCATTTGCAGTTTTCTTTCTGACTCCAGTCAAACAATCTCTGAAATGCCCTCAAGTTTTCTAAACCAAGTTCAATTCTTGATTTTACTGAACTAAATTTGAACTAATGGCCTTCAATGTTTGCTCCAGTGGTCTTAAATCACTCCAGTGTAAACAGTTTCCAATTAACACTCCAGCGGTTCCTGCTCTCTGACACATTTTGGATGAGGTTACCAGATAGATTTTTTTAACCTAGTTCTCTTTTTTTTAAGAAAGCCTTCTCCAAAAGTAACCAACCAATATGCCAATATTTTAAAGTCATAAATCTAAAATTGAAATCAAAATATATACAGCACACCCTTTTAATTAGTGAGGAAAGCTGGCTAAGCTGCCCTACTTGTCTTTCTGAAAGGAAAATGATTTTGCTGAGTTACGGGCAAAACCAGTTTGTTCTTTTGAAAGAATGATTGAAGAAGCATCTGAAGATTGCATTTTCTGACAAGCTGTTCTACAAGACCTTAGAACAATGTGTCTGATTAGAGACTTGACTACATTAACCAGAACATCAGAGCAACAGACTCTGGAACATTCTGTACTTTATCTTTTTGCCATCATGAATGCCACATTTGCCAAAGGGATTTTTTTTCAGTAAACCAATCTTCAGAGAATTCTGTTTGTTACTTTTCTTGAAAAGAGACAGTGCATGTGTATTTGTGTGTTGTTTTGGGAGCATTTAGAAGGTTAAGCATTTGTACTTGTGTATTAGTGACTGTATTAAACAATTATTGTATCTTTATTGAATAATTTCTGCTACAGTAATAAACCAATAATTGTATTGATTAAGAAACTTGGTTGGTAGATCTTGATATAGATAATCTATTTAATATTCTTGGGACAAGAGCTGGCCAGCATTTTATTGCCATTCTGATTGTCTTTGTGAATGTGGTGGTGAGTCGCCTACTTGAACTGCCACATTCTTGTGTGATGTAGTAATCTCCAGAACGTTTTTTTTCTCTGTAGCAGTTTCGTAAGGCTGTGTAGTTTGCTAAGCGATTTGAAAGGCCAGCTCAGAGTCAACTATACTGCTGTGGATTTGGAGTTAGAGGGAGGCAGATTTCCCTCCTCATTTCATCTGAAGTATGTGAGCAAACCAGATGGGTTATGTGAGTCCCAGTATGTGGTTTTCAGTAGTTGAAGAAGACAACTCCTTATCACTTTTCAAGGGGGATGAGGAAAGGGTAATTATCTCTTAACATTGTACTTTTTTGGACTGATAAAGCAACTCATGAACTAAAATAAAAGACAGGACGCTGCAAGTTTGTAATAATCTATCAGCTAATTGTTGCAGCCTGTTGCAATTTTAGGACTTGCCTCTTAGACTCCAGTTGCGTTGTCACATCTGTAAGCAGTCTAGGCAAATTAATTTACAGTGATATGCCGATACTGCATAGCTTCTGACTATATAAATGGAGAACTTAGAGGCATAATATGGATTTCCCTTGTAATTGGAATAAGTATTCAAATGAAACCTAAGGCCCAACTTAGAATGAGTCTCAGACTTTCAAGTTTCGGCATGCACTGTCTGCACGTTGTTGGTTAAGAGCCCAAAACTGGACCATAATTAATTCAGACGCACGGGTTCATTGATCATGACCAGAATCTGTCAGATTACATGTCCAGATTTAGTTGTCCAGATTTATTGTTTTGGAACTTCATATTCCATACTTCTTTTAACTATTTGAAATTGTGTAATTACCAAAAACATGTCCAACATAGCTCATAATTGTTGATTTTTAATTTCTAACATAACAAGAATTTTTGTGAAGTAAGAGGGAGGCAGTGTTTAGATATCCTTGGGCCAGTATTCTTGTTGAAGTTCGTTTCTGGAAGTTGGCAGCTGTGTACAGGATATCCCAATTAAACTTCAAAGCATGCTTATAACAGGATATGACCAAGTGTGATTTGAGAACAGAACAGGGGGAAAAACGAATATACTAAGTTAGGGTGGTGTATAAATTGATAACTTATTATTGTACCATGAAATGGATAACATTTTAGGATAAATATTTTAAGTTTGTACCTGACCATATAATGGTACAGATTACAAAAGCAAGAAGGATATGTTAAATGGTCGAAAACATTTGGACAGGTACATGAATGGGAAAGGTTTAGAGGGATATAGACCAAATGCAGGTTAATGGGATTAGTTCAGATAATGAAACCTGGTCGGCATGCACAAGTTGGGCTGCATGCCTCCGTGACAATGTTGAGATCTCAGTTATAGAGTCTTAGATTTGTACAGCATGGAAACAGATCCCTTGGTCCAAATTGTCCATGCCAATCAGATATCCTAAATTAATCTAGTCCCATTTTCAAACATTTGGCCCATATCCTTCTAAACCATTCCTATTCATGTACCCATTCAGATGCTTTTTAAATGTTGTAATTGTACCAGCCTCCGCCACTTCCTCTGGCATCTCATTCCATACACGCACCACTGTCTGCATGAAAACGTTGTCCCTTAAGTCTCTTGCATATCTTTCCCCTCTCACCTTAAACCTCTAGTTTTCGTCTCCCCTACCTTGGGAAAAAGACCTTAGCTATTTACCCTGTCCATGCCCCTCATAATCTTACAAGCCTCTATAAGGTGACCTCTCAGCCTCCAACGCTCCAGGGAAAATAGCCCAAGGCTATTCAGCCTCTCTCTATAGCTCAAACTCTCCAACCGCAGCAACATCCTTGTAGATCTTTTCCGCACCCTTTCAAGTTTAAGTTGGAATACTGTGTACAGTTCTGGGTACCACACTTTAGGAAGCAGGTCAATGTATTGGACAGAGTTCAGAAGAGTTTTAAGAGAATGAGTCCAGAGATGAGAATCTTAGTTAGAAAGATAGATTGGTGAAGTTAAGACTCTTTTCCTTAGAGAGTAGAGGGGTAAGAGAAAATTTGACTTAATTTTCAAAATTACACATAGATTAGACTGATGTAAGGTCTTCCAGCTCATAAACAGATGAAGAACAAGAGGTCATAGATTCAAACATAGGAAGTAGAAGCATGAGTATTCCTCCTGCGCATTGAGTCTGCTCTTCCATTCAATATGATCATGGCTCTTTCTAAGTCCTGTCACCCATACACTCTCCATACTCTGATATCTGTAGCTTCCATTTTAAAAAAAATATGTTGAGTAACTTTGCTTCTGTAGTAGAGATGCCAGCGATCTAATGAACAAGTTAAAAAAAAACATCTACCCACTCACTCAATTTGTCTAAATTGCCCTGAAGCCTTCAGCCAATCCCACTTAATTTTGTGTCATAAGCATTCATTGAAATATTTGATTCCCTCATCAAAATTGTTAATATGTGTATCAGCTATGAATAGCTAGGGGCCAAACACTGATCCCTATGGTACTCTACTTGTCACTGCCTTCTATTCTGAAAACAACCCATTTGTTGCCATTCTCTTGCCTGTCTGCTAATCAATTCTCAATCCATGCCAGAATATTATCCACAACGGGCGGCACGGTGGCTCAATGGTTAGCACTGCTGCCTCACAGCACCAGGGTCTCAGGTTCGATTCCGGCCTCGGGTGACTGTCTGTGTGGAGTTTGCACATTCTCCCTGTGTCTGCGTGGGTTTCCTCCAGATGCTCCGGTTTCCTCCCACAGTCCAAAGATGTGCAGGTCGGGTGAATTGGCCATGTTAAATTGCCCATAGTGCCATGTGCATTGGTTAGAGTGAAATGGGTCTGGGTGGGTTACTCTTCGGAGAGTTGGTGTAGATTGGTTGGGCCGAAGGGCCTGTTTCCACACTGTAGGGAATCTAATCTAATCCTATGTATGTTGATTTTGCACTCTAACCCCTTAGGTAGGAGTTTGTCAAAAACTTGCTGGAAGTCCAAATACATCTCATCCCACCCTGCCCCTTATCACTTGATCCCTTCAGGACTCTATCAACCTTCTCCTTGAAAACACGTAAATATTTTGGTCTCAACTACTTTCTGTGGTATTGAATTCCACAGTCTCACCATTGCCTGGGTGAAGAAATTTCTCATTCTCAATCCTAAATGGTTTATCCCTTATTCTAAATAATGACCCCTGGCTCTGGACTCCCTGACAATCAGGAACATCCTTTCTGCATCTGACCTGTCTAGTCCTGTTAGAATTTTACAGGTTTCTATGAGAGTTCCCTCGCATGCTGAACTCCACTAAATACAATGCTAACTGACACAATCGGTCCTCATGCATTACTCTTCCCATCTCAGGAATCAATGGCTTGCTAGGCCATTTCTGAGGACGATGAAGGACACCCCTTTATCCACATTGCTTGTTACGTCTGAAAAAACCTCCAATAAATCAGTCAAATATGATTTCCTTGATATAAAAACCTGTTGATCTTGCTTGACTGCAACGCAATTATCTAAATTCCCCACCATCGCCTCCTTAATAACCTTGGCATCAACCTGACAATGTGGGGAATTGCTCAGGTATGTTCTGTCCACGGAATGTAGGATAAATCCAGCTCAGGTAATTACTGCTGTATCAGTCTATTCTTGATCATCAACAGATTCATAGAAGGAGACATTAAAAATGCTATCAAATGGTACTTGCAAATGAATAACCTGCTTGCTGATGCTCAATACGTGTTCCAGCAGGACCACATAGCTCCTGAACTCATTACACCCCTAGTCCAGATATGGAAAAAAAACTGAGCTCCAGACACAATTTGAGAATTAATATCCTCATCATCAACATTTGACCATGTGTGGCATCAAGGAACCATAGGAAAGATGGAGTCATACAGTCATAGAATCATAGACCTGTACGGCATGGAAACAGACCCTTCGATCCAACTCATCCACGCGACCAGATATCCTAAAGTAATCTAGTACCATTTACCAGCATTTGCCCCATATCCTTCTCAACCCTTTCTATTCATATACCCATCCACATGCCTTTTAAATGTTATAATTGTAGTCACTTCCACTACTTCCTCTGGCAGTTCATTCCACTCATGCACTACCCTCTGCATTAAAACATTGCCCCTCAGGTTCATTTTAAATCTTTCCCATCTCACCTTAAACCT
Source organism: Chiloscyllium plagiosum (assembly GCF_037043375.1). NCBI lineage: Eukaryota > Metazoa > Chordata > Chondrichthyes > Orectolobiformes > Hemiscylliidae > Chiloscyllium > Chiloscyllium plagiosum. The sequence goes on from NW_028270140.1 coordinate 136,825,431, forward strand.
ATGACGTCTAGTTTAGGACTGCCCTACTCTGGGGAAAGGACCTTGGCTATTGAGTCTATCCACGTCCCTCATGATTATATAAATTTCTGTAAGGTCACACCGTCAATTGAAATCATGTTTAGAGTCATGCCGAGAGAAAATGCAAATGATTATTGGAGGTCAGTTATGATTAGATTAGATTCCCTACACTATGTAAACAGGCCCTTCGGCCCAACCAGTCCACACCGACCATCCCAAGAGTAGCCCACCAGACCCATTTCCCTCTGACTAATTCACCTAACACTATGGGCAATTTAGCATGGCCAATTCACCTGACCTGCATATCTTTGGACTGTGGGAGGAAACAGGGAGAATGTGCAAACTCCACACAGACAGTTACCCAAAGCTGGAATTGAACCTGGGACTGTGAGGTAGCAGCGCTAACCACTGAGCCACCGTGCATACCTTGAGTTCTTCAAAGGAGTATCCTAAGCCCAGTCATCTTCAGTTGTTTCATACTGACCTTCCCTCCATAATGAGGTCAGAGGGGAAGATGCCTGTTGACGATTGCACAATGTTCAGCCACATTCGTGGTTGCTGAGAAACTGAAGTAATGTATGTCTATAAGCCAAAAGACTTGCACAACACTCAGGCATAGGATGAGAACTAACAAATAACATTTGTGCTATACAAATGGTAGGCAACGACCATTTCCAGCACAACATCACTCCTTGATGTTTTAAAGGTATTGCCCTGGCTGAATCCAATGCTAGCAGCATGCTGGGCATTACCATTGACTTGAAACTAAAATGGACAAGCCCCATAAAGTACTGAGGCTATAAAAACAAGTCAGAAGCTTGGAGTTTTTCAAACCCCTTTTTATAAAATGTCATATTTTCCCACATTTCTTGCCATTGCACACACCGCTTGAAGGCTGGGAAAATTCCATCCAGTGTCCCTAAATTTTTTTCATTTCATAATCTTAGTGCATGTTGACCCGAATAAGAATGCTTTTACTTCTGAGAATTCACCATTTTTGTTTATATTTTGAACTTATATGTCCCTGACTGATTAATCAATTACTGTGAGAAGCAAAACAAGTTGGGTCAGGATCATTACTTTTCAAGCTCTATTTTCAGTATGAAATAAGCGAGAGATATTCAGTGGGTGAAATTCAATGTAAATATTGCGGCATGAAAAATATTGGAAACTGCCTTGGATTTGAATTCTGCAAAAGTTTGAGAAAAACAAACAAGGTCTAAACGTGTAAGAAAGGGGACCGGTAATAAAAACACTTCTTAAAATAAGTGTAGAATTATTTTATACATATTTTTAACTTGCCTGTTCAGGGATATTATGACACATCTCTGGAGCAGTTGGAGACTTGAACCAGTACCTACTACTTTGGTCCAACTAGTCCACACTGACCATGTTCCCAAACTAAACTAGTTCCATCTGCCTGCATTTGGACCATATCCCACCAAACCTTTCCTATTCTTATCCAAATAACATTTTTAAACATTGTAACTGTATCTGGATCCACCACTTCCTCTGGCAGTTCATTCCACTAACCATACTCTGTGTAAAAAAGTCACCCCATGTCATTTTTAAATCTTTCTCTTCTCACCTTAAAAATATGCCCCCTAATTTTGAACTCCCTCTCCCGAAGGAAAAGACTTTTGCTATTCACTGTATCCAAACCCCACATGATTTTATAAATTATAAGGTCACCCCTCAATCTCCTTTGCTTCAGGGGACAAAATCCCAGCCTCTCCAACCTCTCCCTATTAGTCAAACCCTCCAGTCCCTGCAACAGCTTGGTAAATCTTTTCTGAACCCTCTCAAATTTAATAATGTCCTTTCTATAGCAGGATGATCAAAACTATACACTGTAGTGGTCTCATTAACATGCTGTGCAACCTCAACATGATGTCTCAAATCCGTTACTCAATGGGCTGATCAATGAAGGCAAGCGTTTTAAACACCTTTTTAACCACCCTGTCTACCTTTAATGCAACTTTCAAAGACCTATATACCTGAACACTTAAGTCTCTCTGTTTGCCAACACTATCCAAGCCCTACTTTGTAAGTCCTGCCCTTGTTTGCAGGGGAGGCAATGGCCTATCGGTTTTATCAGTGGTCTATTAATTCAGAAACTTCAGTTACATCTCTATGACTCTATGTTCTTGGGTCCTGGGTTCAAATCCTATCATGGAAGATGTTGGAATTTGAATTCAGTGAAATAAAAATCTGTAATTAAGGGTCTAATAATGATCATTAAGCCATTGTCATGAAAAACCCATCTGAATCATTAATGCCCTTTTGGGAAGGAAATCTGCCTTCCTTGTCTGGTCGACATGTGACTCTGGACCCAGCAAAGTGGTCGACTTTTAACTGACCTCTGGGCAATCCAGATGGCCAATTAATGATGGTGTAGCCAGAGATGACCTCATCCTGTGAATGAATTTTTAAAAATGGAATTTACCAAAACATAATACCTCGCGTTTATCCAAATTAAGTTCCATCTACCACTCCTCAGCCCATTAGTCCAAATAATCAATATTCCTTTGTACTCTTAGATAACCTTCTTCACTTCTACCATAATTTTGGATCTTTGGAAAATTTCTGCAGTTCGCGTTGTAGAGAATTAACACTAATGCTACTGAGTGTCAGTGGTGGCATGACTGAATGTTTCGGAATGTGGTACCAATCAAGAGGGCTGCTTTGTCCTCATGGTGTCAAGTTTCTTGAATGTTGTTGGAGCTGCACCCATCCAGGCGAGGATGGAGTTTTTCATCACAGTTCTGACTTGTGCCTTGTACTTGGGGAGTCAGGAGGTGACCTGTTGACCTGTTCTTGTAACCATGTATTGATATGGCAAGTGCAGTTCAGTTTCTGGTCATGGTAATCTACAAGACGTTTATAGTGGAGGATTCAGTGGTGGTAATACCATTGAATGTCAAGGTTTGGTGGTTAGATTGTCTCTAATTGGAGATGGTCATTGTGGATGGCATTGAGGTGGCATTTGTGTGGCACTCATGTTGCTTGCTTTGGAAGCACATAATTAAATAGAACAAGCTCGAAGGGTGCAAAAGTTGCAACCTATTTCTGATGGTGTATGTAAAAAAAGATAAACAGTATATGATGAGTTTTTACAGAAGGTGCTATTGACTCCAGCAGCATCACTTTGGGAAACTAAATAGAGTCAGAGACCAAACAGACAACACAACATGGTGGTATCAGAAAGGGGAGGAAATAAGCAACAAACTCAGCAACTGAAGTGAACTTCATGGTCAAGAAGTCAAAGAGTGTGGTGCTGGAAAAGCACAGCCGGTCAGGCAGCATCCAAGGAGCAGGAGAATCAATGTTTTGAGCATAAGCCCTTCATCATGAATCCTGCCTGACTGGCTGTGCTTTTCCAGCACCACACTCCTTGACTCCGATCTCCAGCATTTGCAATCCTCACTTCCTCCTCATGGTCAAGAAGAAAATAAAAAGCTTTTCTACAAGACTTACCCAAACATTTGGTTTATCTTGGTACAACAGAAGAGGACAGCTGCAGAGAGCATTGGCTTGAAGCAGCGTGCAGTGGAATAAACATGATTGTAGGTGCAGGAACAGCTTCAGAGCTCAGATGAGGAATGGAGACTAACCTATCATTCCCAAGACACTCCAGGGAATTGAGGTTCTGCAACAAGCCCAGGAATGGAAGGTTTTGAAGTGAAGTTGTTTTCGAGATAATGAACAGTTTTAGGATGACAGAAGAAAGACCTGCTCAATAGATTATGTAGTGGGAACCATTGCTAATACCCATTGATGAGAATGCAGAAGCGGTATTGCAAGTATTTTATGTTTAGTTCGCGTTCAGAGAAAATTAATTCTTGCGCATACAAAGTTAAATGGAAGAAAGCCGAGCCCTGATGAAAGTATGGATTTGTTGACAAGTAATCTTTATCGGTTGGTAGGAATTGCACTTATGAAGTGACTGGACCACGGTCAGAGTGTCAGATGAGGCTTTGTTAGACCTTTTACAAGCCAGGGAGAAAGAAAATACTGCCAAGAAAATACTGTAGATTGGTAGGCAAACTGAATTTCAAAAAGCTGGACAAGGGCAATGCGATGGACTATGAAATAAGCAAGTAGGTGTTTCATTCTGTAGGCTTCAAGGGAGAGAACAAGCAAAGAAAGTTTTGGAGACTGCTAACATTCTGGCATATTCAGATTAATTCCTGCGTTCAATCATCTTGAAATATCTCCTTTGAGGGTCATTTGTCATTGTACTGTTTTATTGCCTTGGGTGCGAAATTACATTAAAGTATCTATATGAATATAAGTTGTTTGTGTTGCTTGTGTTGAGTGCTCCTGATTAGGCTTGTATGGAGATTTCATAATACCAGAGTAAATACGACTACATTTTGTGCTTTTAAAATCAAATCTGTAATGCAGTAATCACATAGTGACTGTAGAGGGAGCTATTGGCATGGATTTTCACATTATTTCTCCACGTCATGACATGATGTTAAGAAAGAACAAGTAACAGCATCATCTCTATTGCTGTCACATACTGGCACAATGGAATGTAGGGTTTATCCATGATCGCTTGGAAACATGGATGAGAACAAAGAACTGTCGAGCTGTCATTTCCAAAGACAGCAAACTGAATGAAAGCAGAAAAATCTGGGCAGACTCAGCAGATCAGAGCCACATTGATGAGAGAAATATTTCAATATGTGAACATACAAATTCAGCCTGCTCCACCATTCAGGATTGGTTTGGCTGATCATCAAATTCAGTACCATACTTTTGCCCTATAGTAGAGAGTGTGGGGCTGAAAAAGCACAGCTGGTCAGGCAGCATCCGAGGAGCAGGAGAATTGACATTTTGGGCATTAGCCCTTCATCAGAAATGAGGCCCCGTAGGCAGGCACTGAGGAAGGAGATGTGGCTGTGGTAGTCAGTCTGCTTCAGGATGTGGCTGAAGAGCTTAAGGGCAGAGGAGATGACCTGGGGGTTGTAGTGAGAGAGAGACTCACTGAGATCCTTGTAGAGAGAGAGGGAGAACTTCTTCAAGATAGGCATCCTTGTAAGAGTCTTCGCAGTAGAGCTAAAATCAACTAGGAGAAAGTGAGGGCTGCAAATGCTGAACATCAGAGTCGAGAGTGCGGTGCTGGAAAAGCACAGCCGGTCAGGTAGCATCCAAGGAGCAGGAGAATCAGCGTTCAGGCATATGCCCTTCATCAGGAATGAGGCCTGATACCCATTTTGCCCCATACCCTTTGATTTATTTAACGCTTAAAGTGATATCAAAGTCCCTGGCAACATTCAATGTTTTGGCCTCAACCATTTTCTGTGATAGAGAATTCCAAAGGCTCACCACTGTCTGGGTGAAGAATCTTTTCCTCATCTCAGTCCTAAATGGTCAACCCCTTATATTTAGACTGTAACCCTTGGTTCTGGACTCTACGGTTATTGGAAACATCCTTCCTGCTTCTACCCTGTGGAGTCCCGTTAGAATTTTATAGGTTTCTGTGAGATTGCCCTTCATTCTTCAAAACCCTTCTGAGCCATGCTCTGCCGTTGAAATAGCTACCTCTGGTTTTAAAATTATTCAGTGAATTTGCCCTCCTGGTCTCTGAAATAAAGAGCTCCACAGGCTCACAAACCTTTGAGAAAAATAAAGCTGCCCTTATTTCTACCTTCCATGGGAGACTCACTATTTTTTAATGAGTGTCTCTTAGTTATCATCTCTGCAATAAGGATAAACATTTACTCAGTCATGTACCCACTTATGTGTTTCAATGCATCCAATTATTCTCAAGTCCAGTGGATGCAGGAGCTAATGTTTTAGTTTAATGATATGCCATCAAAAGATCTGACCATGAGATTGTGCCTTTTGGTTTGGTTCTCGGACTCATTGATTTAAATATTTCCTGGTTTCAGAGATATCGACATTACCTCTTTAACTCCTCCTAGCATGTTAATTACTTTTAAATTTTATTATTCTGCAGTTTAAGAATATTAGCCACGTTGATGTACATGCCTTAAAATGGAGAAAAACATAGCCTATCTTTCCACCAACACTAACCCGCATTTAGATTTTCTATTTCAATTAGGTCTTGATGCAATTAAGATAGTGCCATTTAAATGCAAAATAATGCCTGCTTTAGAAGAAAATAAATCTGTCCTGAAGTTCTGATCAATTTGAAAAAGTCAAAGAAGTTTCTGTGGGAGTTTATTCTTGTTAATTGGAAAGGGAAGATGCTTTTGGATTGGAGCAAAGTGATTTATGCATCACAACAATGTAAAATTGTCAGTGTAATGCCAAAGTCAGATTAGCAATTCACACAGGGAATATAATCCTGGCAGGAAGGAGTTTTGCAACAACAGTCAGATAACACAAGTTGCAATGTAATTGGAGTATCATGTAGTTTCAGTATGTGGCACTGAGTGGAGTATAATGAGAATTTATAACTTTGTGGACTGATGTTGTAAAAAATGATATAACATTGGCATCAGTAGTCTCATGCTATTCAGACTCGGAAATTTAGGGAAGAGAGTTTAGAGATTAATGTTGCCAGAGGTGGTGTGATTAAAGTCAGGAATGCAAAATAGGTTAAAATTGACTAAATGTCAAGATTTCAGAAAGGTTTGGAGCCGAAGGATGTTACGGTGGAGAGAGAGCGCAAGGGAGGCCATGGATGAGATTGAAAGCAAAGATAAGAAATTTTAAACTGAGATATTGCTGGACTGGGAGAGAATTTAGGTCATTATGTTGTATGGGCATACCAGATAATTATGCTCTATACTGTCACCATTCTCTGTAAGTGCAGGAAACTACAGGATCTGGATCGGTAGTGTTTTATGAAAGATTTTAGCTGCAATAGAGATTACATCCTGTAAGAGCCAGCTATTCTGTAATATAAATGATAGTTTATGTGATAACCTGGACTAGGTTTCACCACGTAAAGCAACTGGAAAGGATTTTTTCAGTCTACTCCCTAATTTGCCTGGCTCTTTGAAGTAGCTTTCGTCTCTCCTGAGATATTATATATGGGTTCAGGCAGCTAGCTCATGTCATTTATACATTGCACTAGCTATTGCAATAAATTGTCAGATTTGAGAGACCACTGTGTTTTTTATTGTTTGTAATTTTCATGTGTTCATACACTCCACAGCCTGCAAAATTATTTAACATAATTTGTTACATATACAGAATGTACTTCTAATTTTTTGTTTTCATTTTTAATCCAATTTTCCCAATATACAAAGTTCTTTTTTACATTTGTATTCCTATTACTATTTTTGTAGTAAACTATTACCAGTCTTAATATTTGTGTCTAGATTTCGCCTGGCGTTTCTGAGCTTGCTCATGTGAAATGTGCAATTCAGTGAAGTGACAACAGAGTCCAGAAAAGTCAAACTGATTTAACATGGTTTATGGTGATGAATGGACTGATTGCACCAATCTGTCTAATAGATTCTGGAGGTGCAACTGAGACTATATCAAGGTTCACAAGGTTTGTATCCTGACTTTCTACTTCACAGGAACAGCAGTACATCACAGTTTGAAAGATAAATAAACATGCTGCACGAACAAAGCGACTACTGTTTCACTTACTTTCTTATCTCAGTTTTAACAGCTCACTGAGTGAATTGAAGGAAACATTCTTTGAGTTAGGACAGTTTTCCAAAATCCTTTTTCTTGTTGTTGAGGTTAATATTAATGACACTGTTCTTTAAATTCCCACAGTAGAATCAGAATTAAAAAGAATAAAGTTTTTTTTTTCAGTATTCAGGGTGTGGAGTACTTTAATTGTGCATGACTAAGGAAGCAATTTTCTTATTTGTCACTTCAGGCTTTGTTGCACATGGATTAATTCAGCCTCTTGTCTCAGTTTCAAAATATCATCACGAGTGGCACAAATACAAAATATTCTGAGATTTTCTGAACTTTGACAATGTTTTCAGGCAGGCAAAGACAGAGTTTACATTATTGAAAATATTGTGCATGGAAGATAGGCAAAATGAAATAAACCAATAAATTGAATCTTGTAAATATTATATAACCCATGTGGACTGGATCCAGGTGTGCTGATTGATAGTTAACCACAAAAGATAATGCGATGTCCACATGTATTGTGATGTGGAATTTTACAGTATAGAAGGAAGTATATTAACGGCTGCCAGAAAAAGCTAATCTAAGTAGCCCATTCTGTCTTCCCTTTTTCTGTGCCTTTCTAAGTTTCCATTTTTGAAAATTTATCAACTTTTATTTTCAATGCAACAATGGTTTCCTCTTCCATTACATTAATCCATAACCTATTCCATAACTCAACCTCAACTCCAGCACTGTGCCTCAGAGCGTAATGGACCCGGGTTCGAATCCACTCTTAGGTGACTGTCTGTGTGGAGTTTGCACATTCTCCCCGTGTCCACGCGGGTTTCCTCTGGGTGTTCTGGTTTCCTCCCACAGTCCAAAGACGTGCAGGTCAGGTGAATTGGCCATGCTAAATTGCTCATAGTGTTAAGGGATGTGTAGGTTTAGTGCATTAGTCAGGGGAAATGTAGAGTAGTAGGGTCAGGGAATGGGTCTGGGTGGGTTACTCTTCAGAGGGTGGATGTGGACTTGTCGGAATAGATGGCCTGTTTCCACACTGTAGGGGCTCTCTGATTCTAAATATAACTGTCTTTGTTTCCGTTTCTGCTGTAGCTCACAGTGCCTTGTGGATGCAGGCTAGGGTTGCTAGACTTGTTCTAAATGTATCCACTTTAGCATGGTGAGAGCACCCTGTAACAAGATGGACTGTATCCTGAGTATTTTGTCATTACAATTGTCAGTATAGTGGGAGATGTGATGGCCCAGTAATATTAATCCAGTGGCTATTAATCCAGTGACCCAGGTGATGTTCGGGGGACCTCGATTCCAATCCTGCCATGGCAGATGCTGAAATTTGAATTCAATGAAAATCTGGAATGAACAATCTAATGATGATTGTTGCCAATTGTTTACAGAAAACCCATCAGGTTCAGTAATGCCCTTTCGGGAAGGAAATGAGGAGTGGCAGATGGAGTTTAATTTAAATAAATGTGGGGTGTTGAATTTTGGTAAGGCAAACTAGGGCAGGACTTATACAGTTAATAGTAGGGTCCTGGGGAGTGTTGCTGAGCAAAAGAGACATACAGGTACGGGTGCATAGTTTCTTGAAAATGAAGTTGCAGGTAGACAGCATGTTGAAGAAGGTGTTCGGCATGCTTGCCTTCGTTGGTTATGGCTATACAGGACATTGGTGAGGCCACTTTTAGAATACTGTGTTCATTTCTGGTCATACGTCTACTGCAAGGATGTTGTGAAACTTGAGAGGTTGCAAGTGTCAAGAGTGTGGTGCTGGAAAAGCACAGCAGGTCAGGCAGCATCAAGGTGCAGGGGAATCGACATTTCGGCATATGCGCTTCGTCAGAAATAAGGCTTTTGGGCCGGGGAATGAGCGATTAATGGGAGGGGGCATGGGGTTTGGAAGAAGGTAGCTCAGAAAGCGATAGGTGGATGAAGGTGAGGGAGAAGGTGATAGATCAGAGGGGACAGTGATGGACAGGTCCAGAGGGCAGTGCCAGCTTGGGACTGAGATAATGTAAGGGGAGGGGAAATGAGGAAGCTGTTGAAATCCATATTTATCCCGTGTGGTTTCAGATCCCAAGACAGAATATGAGGCGTTCCTCCTCCAGGCGTCGGCTGGTAATGGTTTTGCGGTGGAGGAGGCCCAGGACATGTCCTTGATGGAGGGGGAGTTGGAAGTGTTCAGCCACAGGACGGTGGGGTTGGTGGGTGCAGGTGTTAACACAGCCATAAGCACTACTTCCACCCCCTTTGTGAGCGTCACTTCCGTTGGTGACATCACTACTGACCCCATAACCACACCCACTCAAGCAACTGTCTCCGCCCCACTCCAAGCTCCAGCCCCACTCCAGGTCCTAGCTGTCATTCCTGCCATGTCTTCACCATTCCCCCAGACCTCCTCCTCACTGAGGACAAACGTTTAGTCCTTAGTAAAGGCCTCATCTTTATCCCTCTACGGTATCAGATTAATGAGTTCAACACACACTGCGAACTTGAATGTTTCTTCTGCCGCTTCCATCTTTGGGTCCACTTTTACAACCCGCCCACCCACCAAGGACCCCTTCTCCTGCCTCCAACACACCCCATCAATCTGGACATCCCATGTCAGCCTGTTACCCGCCCTTGACCTCTTCATTTCAAATTGTCACAGTGACATCGACTCCTCACCTGTCCACCCTCCCTCACCCACTTCAACCTCCCACCTTCACTGCGCACAGCCCTCCACTCCAACGCCAACCTCACCATCAAACCTGCAGACAAGGGGGGGCAGTGTGGGGGACTGCAGTAGTAGTGTGGCTCACCAATCTCTACACGACTGAAGCCAGGTGCCAACTTGCAGACACCTCCTTGTACTGCCCCCTTGATCACAATCCCACCTCCCATCACCAAACCATCATCTCCCAGACCATTTATAACCTGATCACCTCTGGGATCTCCCATCCACAGCCTCCAACTGCATTGTCTGTGAACCCTGCACTGCTCGATTCTACCTCCTCCCGATGATTCACAAACCTGACTGCTCTGGTCGATCCAATGTCTCAGCCTGCTCCTGTCCCACCAAACTCATCACCTCCTACCTTAACACCGTCCTGTCCCCCTTTGTCCAGGAACTCCCCATCTACGTTTGTGACACCACCCATGCCCTTCACCTCCGCCAAGATTTTTGTTTCCCCGGTCCCCAGTGCCTCATCTTCACCATGGACATCCAGTCCCTGTACACATCAATCCGCCACGACAAAGGTCTCCAAGCCCTCCGTTTCTTCCTCTCACACCGTCCCAACCAGTACCCCTCCACCAACACCCTCATCCACCAGGCTGAACTGGTCCTCACCCTCACAAACTTCTCCTTCCAATCCTCCCACTTCCTCCAAACCAAAGGAGTAGCTTTGGGCACCCGCATGGGACTCAGCTATGCCTGCCTGTTTATCGGGTACATCGAACAGTCCATCATTCGCTGTTTTACCGGCACAACCCCCCACTTGTTCCTCCTCTATATCGATAACTGTATCGGTGCCACCCCGTGCTCCCATGAGGAAGTTGAACAGTTCATCAACTTTGCCAACACCTTCCAACCTGACCTCAAATACACAGGGACCATCTTGGAAACCCCCCTTCCCTTCCTGGACCTCTCCATCACAGTGTCCAGTGACCACAGACATATTCTACAAGCCCACCGACTCCCACAGCTACCTAGACTACAACTCCTCCCACCTTACCTCCTGTAAAAATACTATCCCTTATTCCCAATTCCTCTTCCTCTACCACATTTGTTCCCAGGATGACCAATTCCACCTCAGAAAGTCCCAGATGGCGTCCTTCTGCCACTATCGCAACTTCCCCTCCCACGTGGTTGACAATGCCCCCAGGGCATCTCCTCCATTTCACACACCACCGCTCTTGAACCTGAGCTCTCCCAATGCAACAATGACAGAGCCCTCCCGGTCCTCACCTTCCACCCCACCAACCTCTGCATACATCACATTATCCTCTGCCACTTCCGCCACCTCCAAATGGACCCCATCACCAGAGACATATTTCCCTTCCCACCCCTATCAATGTTCCGTAAAGACCATTCCCTCTGCGACTCCCTTGTCAGGTCCAAAACCCCACCAGCCCACATCCCACTCCTGGCACCTTTCCTAGCCAGCGCAGGAAGTGCAAAACCTGCACCCTCATCACCCCCCTCACCTCTGTCCAAGGCCCGAAGGGATCCTTCCACATCCGTCAGAAATTTATCTGTACATCTACCAATGTCATCTACTGCATCCATTGCACCCGGTGTGGTCTTCTCTACATCGGAGAGACAGAAAGTCTTCTTGCGAATCATTTTAGAGAACATCTCTGGAACACCCGCATCCACCAACCCCACCACCCCATGGTTGAACATGTTAACTCCCCCTCCCATTCCATCAAGGACATGCAGGTCCTGGGCCTCCTCCACCACCAAACCATTACCACCTGATTCCTGGAGGAGCAACACCTCATATTCTGCCTTGGGACCCTGTTACCACATGGGATAAATGTGGATTTCAACAGCTTCCTCATTTCCCCTCCATCCACATTATCCCAGTCCCAAGCCTCCAACTTGACACCGCCCTCCAGACCCATCCATCACTTCCCCCTCTGACTTATCACCTTCTCCTTCACCTTCATCCACCTATCACTTTCCCAGCTACCTCCCCACAAACTCCGCCCCCCCACCCCATTTATCTCTCAGCCCCGGCCCACAAGCCTCATTCCTGATGAAAGGCTTATGCCTGAAACATATTTTCTCCTGCTCCTCGGATGCTGCCTGACCTGCTGTGCTTTTCCAGCACCACACTCTCGACTCTGATCTTCAGCATCTGCAGTCCTCACTTTCTCCTTGAGAGGGTGCAGAAAAAGATTTACAAGGATATGATTTTAGTTTCGGTATCAGTCTTGGAGTAGTGGCAGCAGTTGTGTCTCAGAAGCTTGAAGGGCTGAATCTCACTCCAAAGATATAGGCATGTAACCTATAGACAGTTTTTTTAAGGCCAATACTGAAACAGTACTACATCATCAGAAATCCAGTCCATCAAATGAAGCAATAAGGCAAGGAACTCATGACACCTCTATTCAAAGCACTTTCAAGGATTACCTGTGTTCCAATCAATATTCATCCCTCATTAGTGTATAAAACAGCTGTTCTGGTTGTTTATTTCCTTTCCATAGGTAAATGGGCTGTATTTTCTTCTCGTTTATGGTATATGGGCACCATTCACAGGGTTGGCTTTTAATGTCTATCTCTAAGTGTCCTCAAGAAAGTGGCAAGGAGCCAGTTTCTTGAACAGCTGCAGTCCATGCAGTCCATGTACACAAAAAGGGAGAAAAGTCCAGGATTTTGACTGAGTGATAATGAAAGTACAGCGATATGGTTCCAAACTAGGATGGCATTTGAATTGGAGAGGAACTTGCAGGTTAGTGTTCCCATGTACCTTCTGTTCTTTTTCATCAAGGTGGTAAAGGTGTGGGAAGTGTTTGTCACAAATGTGACTTCACTTTTATTGCAATTTACTGTCTACAAAGCATTTGTGTCCAATGACAATGAAAGGTGTAATTACAAATCTAGATTCTGTTTTTAGAAAGTCTGGAGACAAAAGAAGACAATTCACATTCCTCCTTCAGGAGCGCACAATGGCAGGAAATGCATGCCAACATTTGACTTCATGCAAGGAAGCAATGGCCACAATGAACTTCCACTGTGCTCAGGAATTTTAGGAATGCAAATACGGGAATCAAATGCCTTCGGGGGTTTATGAGAATGTCAACCTTTTTCTTATAAACATTTCCACGTATTCCCTAATCTCTTCACGAGCTATTGGTTTCTCTGTAAGGATGAGTAGCTGATTTAGTTTGCTGCTCAAACATATCAATATTGACCAATTTTTTTTTACCCTCCTGTGATGCGCTGATTGAAGGGTTAATGAAATTTGCTGAAGGTCATACCACACAGTTCTCTCATTCCTGCCAGCAGCAGTGACCATTCACCGGTCCCACCATTCACCCACACAAAAGCAGAAACTGATGGAGGGCCTTAGCAGGTGTGGCAGCATCTGTTCAACATTTCTGGTCTGGTGGCCCTTCTTCACCTTTCCTTTAAATGTAAGGCAGAGAATCATCTGATTTTAAGTTCATTCTTGAGTTGTAGTTGTCACTGGCACAGTCTCATCTGTGCTCATTCCTAGTTGCCCTTGATGAGGTGATGGTGAACCAGCTAAATAACATACCACAGCGGTGAAAATGCTTCTCACAATGTTGCTTAGCATCTCATAGCATCATAGAGTCATAGAGATGTACAGCATGGAAGCAGACCCTTCGGTCCAACCCGTCCGCGCCGACCAGATATCCCAACCCAACCTAGCCTCACCTGCCAGCACCCAGTCCATATCCCTCCAAACCCTTCTTATTCATATACCCATCCAAACGCCTTTTAAATGTTGCAACTGTACCAGCCTCCACCACTTCCTCTGGCAGCTCATTCCAAATATGTACCACCCTCTGAGTGAAAAGGTTCCCCTTAGGTCTCTTTTATGTCTTTCCCCTCTCACACTAAACTTATGCCCTCTAGTTCTGGACTCCCCCACCCCAGAGGAAAGACTTTGTCTATTTATCCTATCCATGCCCCTCATAATTTTGTAAACCTCTATAAGGTCACCCCTCAGCCTCTGATGCTCCAGGGAAAACAGCCTGTTCAGCCTCTCCCTATAGCTCAAATCCTTCAACCTTGGCAACATCCTTGTAAATCTTTTCTGAACCCTTTCAAGTTTCACAACGACTTTCCGATTGGAAGGAAACCAGAATTGCACGCAATATTCCAACAGTGGCCTAATCAATGTCCTGTACAGCTGCAACATGACCTCCCAACTCCTGTACTCAATACTCTGTCCGATAAAGGAAAGCATACCAAACGTCTTCTTCACTATCCTATCTACCTGCGACTCCACTTTCAAGGAGCTATGAACCTGCTCTCCACAGTCTCTTTGTTCAGCAACACTCCCTAGGACCTTACCATTAAGTGTATAAGTGCTGCTAAGATTTGCTTTCCCAAAATGCAGCAGCTAGCATTTATCTGAATTAACTCCATCTGCCACTTCTCAGCCCATTGGCCCATCTGATTAAGATCATGTTGTAATCTGAGGTAACCGTCTTCGCTGTCCACTACATGTCCAATTTCGGTGTCATCTGCAAATTTACTAACTATGCCTCTTATGCTCACATCCAAATCATTGAAATAAATGATAAAAAGTCTATTCACTTCTATCCACAATCAAATGATACTGTCCATTCTGATATAATGCAATAACTCTGTTCTTGTGTAATCTTGTGTCAGAAGAAAATCACACTATAGCTGTGCCATTTAAACTGGGACTGGGATCATATTATACCCAATATTGATAAGGAAAGTTTGTGTTCTACAAATAGTAGTCTAAATTCTTCAATCATTAAAGCCAGTTTGCTTTGAAGAAACTCACAATATAGAAGAACCAAATGTTTATTTCTTTTTTCAATTACCATGATCCAAATCATTCCTAAATTTAATGGCCTCTATTATCTCTATGAGTCTATGATTCGATCAGATCTCTTCATGTTTCCTGTTTTAATGAACAGAGGCCCTGGGCACAATCATCCTGTACCCAGAACAATGTGGGCAATAACAAGTCAGGAAAATATGGCGAGATCAGAAAAATGAAATTCTTGATGTTGAGAAAAATAGTTTAACTTTCCACCCAAAGTTTCAATGGCAAGGTGAGAATCTTGCTCATGAGTGGCAAGAGGCTCCATTTGCATGTACTAATATCTCATTACTACCTAATCTTGTTACATGCAATTTGCTATTTTGCCAGGCAGTGATCAGTCAGAGTGAGTAATCGCTCACTAATAAGTATGATTGTTCACTAGTAAATTCCATGTCATGGGTTTTGTGGGCCCTTGTGTGATTGATGAGCCAGATCCTAGAGCCACATCTCCACATTTGGCAGATTTTTCTGGGAGTAGAAATGGTCCTTGGTCTGAAGATTAGTGGTATTGCTCTCTCCAGTTCTTTTTCAATACTTCCTCTCGCTGAAAGGTATTCTTGAAGAATTGTGTCCCTTCACACAGGAGTTTCCTCCAATTCAGTTTATTCTGAATGAGGGTCTCCCATGTATAGCTATTTTATATTTCTTGAGGAAGGCCTTCAGGGAGTCTTAGATTAGATTAGATTTCCTACAGCGTGCAAACAGGCCATTTGGCCCAACAAGTGCACACTAACCCTCCAAAGAGTAACCCACCCAGACCCATTCCCCTTCTGACTAATGCACCTCGCCTTTGGGGTAATTTAGCATGGCTAATTCACCTAACCTGCACATCTTTGAACTGTGGGAGGAAACCGGAGCACCCGGAAGAAACCCACACAGACACGGGGAGAATGTGCAAACTCCACACAGACAGTTGCCCAAGGCTGGAATCGAACGTGGATCCCTGGTGCTGTGAGGCAGCAATGCTAACCACTGAGCTACCGTGCTGCACCATGATTCCTTTGTCCTCCTCTCATTCATTTGCCCTCCTTGAGCTTGACAAAGGTGATTCACTTTGGCAGTCAGACCTCAGGCTGACCCAATGGTACAGAGAAACTAGAAGGTAATAATTTCTAACATGGAAGTTTGAGCAGGTACCTGATGATTACAGCTCACCATTTGTTCTTGCAGAACCTCTGTCGCAGCCAACATTTCCCAACATTTGAGGGCACATTCCATGGGCAACAACTGCCCCAACATCCGTGGAGGTTGGTATTAGACATGCAGTTGTCTCACCAAGTCATCATGGCACATCTTCGACTGACTGATTGCACAGTTCACCACTTTAATGCCGCACTTTGTAATCGGCCAACACCTTTCATTTTAATGCTACGTTTGTGCAGGGAGAGGCACTGGCACCCAACTCATGCATCAGAACACAAATAGTTAGAATATAGTAAATAGAATGAAGTAAAGAAACTTTATTAAATTGAAGGAGATCATTCAGCCCTTTGTGCCTGCTGGTGCTCTGAAGGAACAGTTCACCTCATGCAACACCAGCCCTTGCTCCCTCAACTCTAGATATTATTCCTTTCCAGTTAAATCTCTTTTCAGTTTCTGAATTGCACCTCCCTTTAACACGTGCTCAGGCAGTACATTTCAGACCTTGGTCCTTGCTGCGTGAAAAGATTTTCCTATGTCATCATTGTTTCTTTTGCCAATTATCTTAAATCTTTTTCTTTCCAATAATGGGGACAGTTTGTTTCAATCTACTCTGTCAATAGCCTTCGTGCTTTTGAATACCTTTATCTGATCTCCTCTCAACCTTCACTTCTCCAAGGAGAACATTTCCAACTTCTCCAATCTATATTTGTAATCTCATTCATGGAATTATTTTCATGGATTTTTACTGTTCCCCGTCTAATGCCTTAAATCCTTCCTGAAGCATGCTGCCCAGAACTGGACATAGTATTCCAGCTGAATCTGAAACAGTGTTGTAACTTTAATTTCTTGCTTTTGTACACCATACCTCACCCCAACAGTCTGAAGTCACAGAACACCAGGTTATATTCCAACAGGTTTATTTGAAAATTTTCGGAACGCTGTTCCTTTGTCATGTGACTTCAGACTTTGTCCAACACCCCAGTCCAAAACAGGCACCTCCATTTCAATGCTATCACCCAAACAGCACTGAGAAAGCACCCAGAAGGGACTCAGTTCCAAATCTGTTCAGGAGTACTCTTCCAACTTATATAGGTAGTTTCCCTCCTGGACCCAGTCCCAGAGTTCCAGAAATTTAAAGAAATCCCTCCTGCACATTCATTGTAAGCATGTTTAGCAAATGAACATAGTTATTAATCAGTGGCTCAACGGTTAGCCTCACAGTACCAGGGACTCAGTTTCAATTCCACCATCGGGTGAGTTTGCACCTTCTCCCCGTGTCTGCATGGATTTCCTTTGGGTGCTCCAGTTTCCTCCCACAGTCCAAGATGTGCAGGTTAGGTAGATTGGCCATGCTAAATTGCCCATAGTGCCCATGGAAGTGGAGGTTATGTGAATTAGCCACGGGAAATGCAAGATTACAGGAATGGGTCAGAGTGGTAGGTCTGGTTGGGACACCCTTCAGAGCTGGAAATGTGTTGCTAGAAAAGCGCAGCAGGTCAGGCAGCATCCAGGGAACAGGAGAATCGACGTTTCGGGCACAAGCCCTTCTTCAGGAGGCTTGTGCCCGAAACGACGATTCTCCTGTTCCCTGGATGCTGCCTGACCTGCTGCGCTTTTCCAGCAACACATTTCCAGCTCTGATCTCCAGCATCTGCAGACCTCACTTTCTCCACACCCTTCAGAGGGTTGGTATGGCTCAATGGGCTGAATGGCCTGTTTCTGCACTGTAAGGATTCTATGAAACGTTGTTAAATGTTGGGAAAGGCAACAAGACAAACCTTTGTTAAAAAAAAGTTTAAAATGTTAAGGGAAAAGCAAAAATATTTCGCTGTTCCACAGAAATTATTGCTTTAAGTTGCCATACTTAATGGTATTGTGGGTCTACCTACTGCAAATGGACTGCTGCCGTTCAAGAAAGCAATCACCACGACCTCCTCTAGGCTAAGTAAAGAGCAGAGCAATAAATGTTGGTTCAGCCAGCACTGCCCATGTCTCTTGAGTGAATGTAAAAGGAAAAGTTGCGAGATCAGCATGATGCTATCTTGCTCAATCTAAAATGACCCAATAAGGCTTGGAGAAGATGCAGAAAAAGCATGGATGTGTTGAACAGGATGGGGAAATTATGAGAAATAACCTGATTCCTTAGTAATTCAGCATTTTAATGATCTTTGAACACCTGAAGATGATTCTTACAGTAGTTGGAGGATAATTCTGAAACATGAAGAAGCTTTAGAGCTTTAATTGATAGAAATTTTTAAAAATCTCTGAAAAGAAAAATAAGATGAAAGTTAAAATGTATCTTCAGAAAAACAACAATGATAAAGCTTCATTAATAATTCACCTCACGTAATTGAAGAACATTATTACAATCTTTTGAAAGCTTACTGATCGGTAGTGTGTGTCGGGAGGGTGTGGAAAAACAAAAGAAAACTGAAAGCTTACTGATGAAGATTCAAAATTTAATACATTTGAAGTGGTTGAACAGTACAAACAGTTACATCTATTGAAAAGTTATTTTTGCACAGTTTTCAAATAACTTAGTTAGAATGAGAAATAGCAATGGTTATATGTAATGACAATGGTGATATACCTCCAGGACATTTAAAATCACAAATCCTTCAGAAATGGTATTGATTTAGACCATAAAGAAAAGACAATTTCTATGATATAGATTTGCTTTAAGACTAAAAACGATGAATGCAAATCTTTACTCTGTGAGGCTGGTTGCAAATCATGTTGTAAAATAGCAAGGTATGAGAAAAGGGACAGACACTTTCAACAATATTGTAAAAAGAATTTATCAATCACTTTACATCATATACCACTTATAACATGTAAAGACCAAGGTTTAATTGAAGGATATAGCTGGGGAGCCTGTTAACAACTTTGGTAATGAGCTTCACATATTTTAATTATGACAAATTTTAACCAGAATGATTTTGAGGCAGAGTTGTTGATGAAATTTCTGACATATCTGTTTCAGAGATGCTACATGAAAAGAGAATCTCACATTGGAAAGAGCGATCTAGGTATTGCTGGAAACTGAAATTTAAGAACAAAACAACAATTTGAATTGAAAGCCAATCGAGATCAAAACCCTCATCAGACTTTGAGAACTTTCTGCACAAACACCAAAACACCACATGATGGACCAACACAAATCATCTTTATATCCTTTGATGCTAGAGGTTAGTGTTCCAGATGTGGGGTTTAGAAACCATATAAACATAAACAATGTTCAGCTTTATCATGGCCACTGCAATCTTTGTAAGAAAGTGAGACATTTCCAAAGAATTTGCAATAGTCAAAAACAACATATTGAGAGCAGAACTAGTAATTATTACATGTAAAGATAGATTAAAACTTTATAACACGCAGCTTTGGAGGAAAAGCCAGGATGCTAAAACATACCTTCATTAGAGTACAGATTTTTATATAATGAAATGTATCCTTTGGAATACACAAATCAGCCTTTTTCAGGGTAAATTGATAACTCATCTAAACCAGTTCTAACAGAGATAATACACATTAAAGTTCATCCATTGGGCAAATCGGGCAAATATTACCATCCTATGAGAAAAATATTCCTTGATTGACACTAATGAAACTGTAATGTTTGTCAGAGAACATTATGGCTCTGGCAGAACATTGCTTATGGTCAAAGGAATGCTGAGGGTACTTGTAAAGCATACCACGTGAAATGGGTGCATATAGTTTGAAAAGAACACTTCTTTCAAACAGAAACACATGCTTCCTTCTTGAAATTCAAAAGTATGTTGAAAAACCTCAACAAGCTCAGTAGTCAAAAACCAGCCAAGAATCTAACTTTACTCAATTTCGATCTCAACACTGTTACAGTGTATCGTCCCATAACCAGTCATTTTAACACAGTGTCCTGCCCGCATGCCCCACTAGTCTGTCCTTGGCATGCTGCAACGCTGCAGTGAGTCACAGCACAAACTGGAGGAACAGCATCTCATCTTCAGACTGGGAATCTTACAAGCTTCTAGACTTAACATTGAGTTCAATATGTTCAGATTGTGAACCAACAATCAGTCCTTCCCTTTCTTTTAGCTTTACTTGTTACATTCTCTGTTACAATGTCCTCTCTCCCCTCCCCCAGTTGCCTGTTCTTTCCAGTCTGGCATTTAGTCACGCCAGTGTTTGGCCTTTCTTGCATTCGGATCACTTCATCTGCACTATCAACATCCTTTCTCCCCCAGCACTCCACCTCCTCCACAACTGCATAAATGCTGCCTCCTCCTCACATCAGCTCTGATGAAGAGTCATCTGGACTTGAAACGTTTCCTTGCTCTCTCTCCATGGATGCTGCCTGACCCGTTGTGATTTCCAGTATTTTTTGTTTTCAGTACAGAGTCCAGCATTTGCAGTCATTTGCTCCTATTGTGTATGGGGCCTTCTGCCAATTGTTCCTGAATCAGCTGTCTGATGAACATTAAGACGTGGTGCCATCCTCTGCCTTTTGCCCTTGTCATTAAACATTGTTCCTATTCGAATAATCATATAATGCCCTATTTAATGCCTGAGTTGACCTGCTTCCACCACAGTTATGAGAAGTGCAGATCTGAGCTAGTTGTTGCGTGATAAGGTATTTTCTGCTATACTTACAAACGATGTTAAATGTGTGGCCTCTGATTCTCAATCTTTGTTTCAAAATCTTTCAAATTGTGTAACATACAAAGAGTTTGTTCTGTTTTATTTTCATTACTTTTGTATAATAAATATGTCTTATTGTTAAAACCAGTCTGTAGCTTTGCATGCTTATGTTTCAGTGAAAGACCATCATGTCAAATATCAAAAAGAAAATATGATCTATCAAAGGGAATTTCAGTCCAGGATCTGACTTGTCCAGCATTAACATCAACTGGGATCATAACAGGTCTAACAATTACCTTTTGTAAGTTCAGTATAATGTTCCTATTCTTCTACTCTGAGCTCTAGCATTAAAGCCCAGGAAACTGTATGTGTTATTATCTGCTCTCTTCACTTGTCCTCCACCCTTCATAAACTTAGCACATCTGTCACAAGTCTCATTGATTTTATGATCTCTTAAGTACTAGACCCAGTATTTCTTAATGCCTGTCCATGTTCTTCCTGATAAAATGCATCACCACCCACTACTCATGACTGGATTTTGTCTACCATCTATCTGCCCATTCTTCCAAATTATCTTTGTTCCCTTTGGAGTTCTAAAAACCCCATCTCATAGTTTACAATGTCTCTTTAAAATCTGATCATCCAATATCCTTTACACCACAACCACCAGCATTTGTAGTAGATGCTTGATAGAGTTCATTCCTCTGTTTACATGAAGCAAAATCAAAACAGCGCTGTCAGCCTTACTATCTACAATTGAATTTGACAGGATATTGAGGTTATCCAAAAGAGTGAAAGCAAGAATAGAAGGATCACTTCTGCGTAAACCACAACTTTCTTTGGGGACATAACTTGAGGAAACTGAAGACCCTACAATAAAAACAAGCCATTAATACTGACATTGATACTATGGGATATCCTCAACAAAAAGTCTTCCAGAAACTAAAGAGCTAGCAAGATTCCAATGTGGCAATGAAAGGGAACCAAATATTTTGTTCTCATCCAGCAGATTTTCAGTATAACCAAGTTGTCACTTTTAAAGTCTGAGACTTGGGAAAAGATGGGGTCATGACAAACTACTTATTTGAAACAATTGTACTAGTAATTTGTAATGGGAAAAAACTTGAGGTGAGATGTTATATGAGATGATTAGTATCTGAAAAGGTTAACTGATATTACAAGTTAACAATCAAGAAATAAAAAAGTGTTCTTGAGAAGAGCAAATCAGTTAGGATAATGGTTCTACCTTTATAACTTATGCTCTGTGCGAATATTCTAATAGCAGTAATGTGAAGTCACTCTTAAGTTGACCCTACTATTTCTCAAAAGATCATCATGAATTCCAGATATAAGGGAAGGTCCTAGGGAATTTTGCTGAACAAAAAGACCTTGGAGTGCAGGTTCATAGCTTCTTGAAAATGGAGCTGCAGGTAGATAGGATAGTGAAGAAGGCGTTTGGTATGCTTTCCTTTATTGGTCAGAGTATTGAGTACAGGAGTTGGGAGGTCATGTTGCAGCTGTACAGGACATTGGTTAGGCCACTGTTGGAATATTGCATGCAATTCTGGTCTCCTTCCTATCGGAAAGATGTTGTGAAACTTGAAAGGTTTCAGAAAAGGTCTACAAGGATATTGCCAGGGTTGAAGGATTTGAGCTATAGGGAGAGGCTGTACAGGCTAGGGCTGTTTTTACTGGAGTGTCGGAGGCTGAGGGATGACCTTATAGAGGTTTACAAAATTATGAGGGGCATGGGTAGGGTAAATAGACAAAGTCCTTTCCCTGGGGTGGTTGAGTCCAGAACTAGAGGGCATAGGTTTAGGGTGAGAGAGGAAAGATATAAAAGAGACCAAGGGACAACTTTTTCACACAGAGGGTGGTATGTGTATGGAATGAGCTGCAAGAGGAAATAGAACATAGAACATAGAAGAATACAGTGCAGTACAGGCCCTTCGGCCCTCGATGTTGCGCCGATCCAAGCCCACCTAACCTACACTAGCCCATTATCCTCCATATGCCTATCTAATGCCCGCTTAAATGCCCATAATGAGGGAGAGTCCACCACTGCTACTGGCAGGGCATTCCATGAACTCATGACTCGCTGAGTAAAGAACCTACCCCTAACATCTGTCCTATACCTAACCCCCCTTAATTTAAAGCTATTCCCCCTTGTAATAGCTGACTCCATACGTGGAAAAAGATTCTCACTGTCAACCCTATCTAAACCCCTAATCATCTTGTACACCTCTATCAAGTCACCCCTAAACCTTCTTTTCTCCAATGAAAACAACCCCAAGTGCCTCAGCCTTTCCTCATATGATCTTCCTACCATACCAGGCAACATCCTGGTAAACCTCCTCTGCACCCGTTCCAGTGCCTCCACATCCTTCCTATAGTATGGTGACCAAAACTGCACACAATACTCCAGATGTGGCCGCACCAGAGTCTTATACAACTGCAACATGACCTCAGGACTCCGGAACTCAATTCCTCTACCAATAAAAGCCAGTACGCCATATGCCTTCTTCACCGCACTATTTACCTGGGTGGCAACTTTCAAAGATCTGTGTACATGGACACCAAGATCCCTCTGGTCATCCACACTACCAAGTATCCGACAATTAGCCCAGTACCCCATCTTTTTGTTACTCTTACCAAAGTGAATCACCTCACACTTACCTACATTGAACTCCATTTGCCACCTTTCTGCCCAGCTCTGCAGCTTATCTATATCCCGCTGTAACCTGCCACATCCTTCCTCACTGTCTACAACTCCTCCGACTTTCGTATCATCCGCAAACTTGCTCACCCAACCTTCTAACCCCTCCTCCAGGTCATTTATAAAAATGACAAACAGCAATGGTCCCAAAACAGATCCTTGTGGAACACCGCTAGTGACGGCACTCCAAGATGAACCTTTGCCATCAACTACTACCCTCTGTCTTCTTCCAGCCAGCCAACTCCTAATCCAAACCTCCAACTCACCCTCAATGCCATACCTCCGTATTTTTTGCAGTAGTCTACCATGGGGAACCTTATCCAACGCCTTACTAAAATCCATATACACCACATCTACCGGTTTCCCCTCATCCACCTCCTTAGTCACCTTCTCAAAGAATTCAATAAGGTTTGTGAGGCACGACCTGCCCTTCACAAAACCATGCTGACTATCTTTGATCACATTATTCCTATCCAGATGTTCATAAATCCTATCCCTTACAATTCTCTCTAAGACTTTGCCCACAACAGAAGTGAGACCCACCGGCCTATAGTTACTAGGGTTATCCCTACTCCCCTTCTTGAACAAGGGAATCACATTTGCTAGCCTCCAATCTTCTGGCACTACTCCTGTAGACAACGAGGACATAAAAATCAAGGCCAATGGCTCTGCAATCTCCTCCCTTGCTTCCCAGAAAATCCTAGGATAAATGCCATCAGGCCCAGGGGACTTATCTATTTTCACCCTTTCCAGAATTTCCAACACCTCTTCTCTACATATGTCAAAGCCATCCATTCTACTTAATTGTGACTCAGTATTCACATCGACAACAATGTCCTGTTCCTGAGTGAATACTGACGAAAAGTATTCATTCAGTGTCTCCCCAATCTCTTCAGCCTCCACACACAACTTCCCACTACTATCCTTGACTGGACTTATTCCTACCCTAGTCATTCTTTTATTCCTGACATACCTATAGAAAGCCTTAGGGTTTTCCCTCATCCTACCAACTAAGGACCTTTCATGTCCCCTCCTTGCTGCTCTTAGCTCTCTCTTCAGGTCCTTCCTGGCTACCTTATAACTCTCAATCGCCCCAATTGAACCTTCACGCCTCATCTTTACATAGGCCGCCCTCTTCCATTTAACAAGGGATTCCAATTCCTTATTAAACCACGGCTCCCTCACACGACCCTTTCCTCCCTGCCTGACGGGTACATACTTATCAAGGACACTCAATAGTTGCTCCTTGAACAAGCTCCACATATCAATTACGCCCTTGCTTTGAAGCTTACTTTTTCAAACCACACATCCTAAGTTATGCCTCACTGCATCATAATTTCCCTGCCCCCAGCTTTAACTCTTGCCCTGTAGTGCACACTTATCCCTCTCCATCACTAGAGTAAAAGTCACCGAATTGTGGTCACTGTCCCCAAAGTGCTCACCTACCTCTAATTCTAACACCTGGCCTGGTTCGTTACCCAGAACCAAATCCAGTATGGCTTCACCTCTTGTTGGCCTATCTACATATTGTGTCAGGAAACCCTCCTGCACACATTGGACAAACACTGACCCATCTAACGAACTTGAGCTATAGCTTTCCCAATCAATATCAGGAAAGTTAAAGTCCCCCATAACAACCACCCTATTACTTTCACTCTTCTCTTGAATCATTCTCGCAATCCTTTCTTCTACAATTCTAGGACTATTAGGAGGCCTGTAAAAGACTCCTAACAGGGTGAGCTCACCTTTCCTATTCCTAACCTCAGCCCAAACTACCTCAGATGGCGAGTCTTCATCCATCGTCCTTTCCACAGCTGTAATACTATCTTTGACAAGCAATGCCACACCTCCCCCTCTTTTACCCCCACCTCTGACCCTACTAAAACATTTAAACCCTGGGACCTGCAACAGCCAATCCTGTCCCTGTTCTACCCATGTCTCTGTAATAGCCACAACATCGAAGTCCCAGGTACCAACCCACGCTGCAAGTTCAACTACCTTATTTCGTATACTTCTTGCATTGAAGTATACACACTTCAAGCCACTTTCCTGTTTACAGGCACCCTCCTTTGAAATTGATGCCATGTTCCTAACTGCCCTACACTCCAGGTCCTGCACCCTAAAGCTACAGTCTGGGTTCCCATGCCCCTGCAGAGTTAGTTTAAACCCCGCCCAAGAGCACTAGCAAACCTCCCACCAAGGATACTGGTGTCCCTCAGATTCAGTTGCAGACCATCCTGTTTAGAGAGGTCACACCTTCCCCAGAAAGAACCCCAGTTATCCAAATACCGGAATCCCTCCCTCCTGCACCATCCCTGTAGCCACGCATTTAACTGTTCTCTCTCCCTCTTCCTCAACTCTCTATCACGTGGCACGGGTAACAAACCAGAGACAACAACTCTGTTCGTTCTAACTCTGAGCTTCCAAACTAGCTCCCTGAAAGCCTGCCTAACATCATCAGCCCTCCTCCTACCTATGTCATTGGTGCCAATGTGGACCACGACTTCGGGCTGCTCCCCCTCCCCGTTAAGGACCCGGAAAACACGATCAGAGACATCACGTACCCTTGCACCTGGGAGGCAACATACCAAACGTGAGTCTCTCTCGTTCCCACAAAACCGCCTATCTGTGCCCCGAACTATCGAGTCCCCAATTACTATTGCTCTGCTCTTCTCCACCCTTCCCTTCTGAGTAACGGGGACAGGCTCCATGCCAGAGGCCTGAGCCCCGTTACTTACCCCTGGTAAGTCCCCCCCCCCACAAGTATCCAAAACGGTATACTTGTTCTTGAGGGGAACGGTCCCTGCACTGGCTGCTTCCTCCCAGTCCCCCTCACTGTCACCCATCTATCTGCCATCTTTGGAGTTACTATTTCCCTAAAGCTCCGATCTATGACCCCCTCTGCCTCCCGAATGATCCTAAGTTCATCCAACTCCAGCTCCAGTTCCCTTACACGGTCTTGGAGGAGCTGGAGATGGGTGCACTTCCTGCAAGTGTAATCAGCAGGGACGACCATGGCATCCCTCACCTCAAACATGTTGCAAGAGGAACATTGCACTGCCTTCACTGCCATCCCTCTGAAAGTAATCTTTTTTTTAAAAACTGGGTCTAAAGAATACAACAAGCAAAATGCAGCACTTACCTACTTACCACAACGGGTCTTATTATTAGGTTAGAGGAGGAGGGCGGGTGGGAGACACTACCTCTGTAGTGCCACGGGTTCTTCTCCTGCAGCTTTTAAAGGGAAAAAACCTACCCAGGTAAGCTTACGCTCTACCTGCTTCCGGGTCCCGGCTGCTCCTCTGGTCTTCGTCACTGCCCCCTGCTGCTCCCGCTCTTTCTGTGAAGAGAGAAAAAAACACCGCTGCCCGCTACCGGTAAGTAATTTTAAAACAAACTGTCTTACCTTAGCTGCTGCTCTCACCCCACAGAAATGGTGGAGGCTAGTAGAATTGCAACATTTAAAAGGCATCTGGATGGGTATATGAATAGGAAGGGTTTGAAGGGATATGGGCCAGGTATTGGCAGGTGGGACTTGATTGGATTGGCATATCTGGTCAGCTTGGACGAGTTGGACTGAAGGGTCTGCTTCCATGCTGTACATCTCTATGACTCTATGCCTATAGCTTCGACAAAACCCCTGTTCAGTGATATCCTTAACCATTCTAGATTCGTACTTGTATTTATGCTTATTTGTTCCCTATACTGTTCAATATCCTATCAATGTTGCTCTCCAGTCTTCTTTGTGGCCCCTTTTACAGCCAAGTCAGCCATAGCTTCTGGACTAGGCTCCAGTGACACTCCCTATATCCATCAGTGTACAGAACTGAATACTGGTGGGACAGTGTGATGCACTCAGAAGACCCCTGCATTACCTTCTTCTTTCTTCCTGATAACCTAGTAGTCTCTTCTTCCCTGTCTCCCAGCTTACTCTGCACAGTGGCCACACCTATAAATATGCTATTCATGAAGATCTCAACCTGACAAATAAGTCTGAAATCTAGAGCTTGACTGTCACAGCTGACAACATCTTTGTTGTCAAGATAGTAAAAAATGTCCCATGTAGCTAAGGATGTGCACTTGAGAGGCTGGAACTATCCTGCCACTCCTCTATCTATTAGATTATGAAACTTACTTTCTAAAATAAGACATTTGCCAGCAGTTTGCTTTCCTCCTGCTAATATTATTTAAATATTGCAAAATTTACTTCAATGTTTTACAGAACCATTATTATCTAAATAAAAATGAAAGTTCTAGTTTTTCTGGTCCTTAGTACAGTTCTCTAATTTAGTGGGAAAGGATACAGGCAGCAATACTCATCAGTCAATCAACTGCTATCCCATGATATCTATTTTGATATTTTTCTTTCACATCTTCAAACTCAGGCCTCAGTCCTCTGTTGTTGCTGCTATTTTCAGTCAGGTCTTTGTCTCTTCCCACTCTTTCTCACTCTTTTTCATCCCCGGCTGTTGTTATATTTTCTAAAATATGGAGCTGCTCTGTACTGATTCAAGGCAACTCCAAAGCATCACTTACATATTCATCAAAGAGCCATGTTTGGATTAATGTAGTTTATGTCTTTGGAGCAACTCGCTGTTAAGGAACAAATCCATATAATAACTGAACTCCACAAGAAATGTGAATGAGGCCAGTACTAACAACTTTAGCATTCAAGAGTGAACTGAAAGGTTTCAACATGCTTCCTATGAGCATTATCAAATATGCTATGACATTGAGTCACATGAAGAGATTTTTGAGCAGGCCAAAAGCTTGAACAAAGATAAAAACAGAAATTGCTGAAAAAGCTCAGCAGGTCTGGCAGCATCTGTGGAGAAAAAGTAGAGTTAACGTTTTGGTTCCAGTGACTGATCTTCAAAACTGATGGTAGTGAGGAAAATGTTTTTTTATTCAGAAGGTCGAGTGATGGGAGGGGGTAAGGAGTAAACCACAGGTGGAGATAGAGCCCAAAGAGAAAGAAGAACAGTTGGACAGACAAAGGAGTGAATAATGGTCAGCCGAAGAGAATGAATAGTTACCATTGGGGTTGATTAGTGCCTAACAGTGAGTTATGTGTAATAGCAGACCATGTGGTATCAAGGCCTGGTGTTTGGGAGTTGGGGTAAGGGCATGAAGAAGGTGCCTCAAGCTCTAAAATTGTCAAACTCTATATTAAGACCAGAAGGTTGTAGTTTTGCCAAGCTGAATATGAGGTCCTCTTCTTCCAGTTTGCGCTGAGCTTCGCTGGAGCACTGCAGTAAACCTAAGGCAGAGAAATATGATGGTATGTTGAAGTGGCTTGATCAAAGAGATAGGTTTGAAGGCATGTTTAAACGAGCAGTGTGAGTCAAAGTTGGGATCAAAACAACTGAAGATACGATTTATCCAGCAGTGCAGTCATTAAAATTGGGAGTGCACAAGAGGTCAGAATTAGAGCTGGCTGATATCATGGAGGGTTGTGGGATTGTAAGAAATTACAAGAGTCCTGTGACCTTTAATACTTAGAAGAACAAAAGTATTGGATGCATGGGAGAACCACCTATAAATGCTGGGCAGCAATGCCCACATCCTCTGAAAGATTAACAGATGGGATGTCAAGGAAAAGGCTGTCAAGCAATTTGAAAATAAGGATGAGAATTTCAAAATCAAGACCATTGCCTGAGCAGGAGCCAAAGTGAGGGCTGGGGTGGTGGGGGTATGACAAAACTGAGAATTAGAAGTCGAGCAAGTTAAAGTATTTAGCTTCTTAAAATGTAATTTGTCTGAATGGATCTGCATTCTGGGACTGACAAGCAAAACAAAACAGCTGGATATGGCACACAGTACTTGAGTACAAGGAGACTGAGCAGAACATGAGGGGTTGGAAAATTAGTACTGATTCTTCCCACATTTTCCCTGCCCTTCGAGTCTTCATTTAACCTGACCGTGCTGCACACACTGTATTAACAATTTCTATAACCACAACGCTAGAAGACATTGAAACATGACTTTGTACTCTCTCTCTTCTGAATAGAATATCCCAGTTTTTTGCAAGGGCCCTGAGATTGGAAAGAAAGAATTTTCTCATGATGCATTACTGATATTACTGATACTGTCAGACATGGTAGAGCTCTCCGCCAGTTAGACAGGCTTACTCAGGAAGCCTGTACAAGTGATGTATTCAACTGGAGAAGAGTTTGGTTTATTTGGGTATTTTTAGCAGTCAGGATAAATATTGCATAGCTTTGTGTCAGCTGTCAGCAGAAAACAACCTCCAGACGCACGATAATAAACTAAAGATAACAAGCACGCTCATTCATGAAACACATTCTTGTCCATTAGGAGCTGGTTGTGAAACAATCCCATGAAAGGGAATGAAAATTCTTGAGTATTTTAAAGCAAATAGTACCCTGGAATTTTAGAATGACACATTCATGTGATTGTCAAGAAACTTTACGATGTTTCCTTCTCGTGATCTTTTCTCTACTAGTCTGATTTCGTTTGGATCATGGAACTGTTTGACCCATTTAACCAGATTAATGCTATCATTTTACAACAAGTCTTTGTTTACAACTTGATGTTATATCACACTCAAAAAAGCGTCAGAAAGCTAATTAGATGTGGAGAGAAAACAGTTCTGAAGATTGTCACTGGACTTGAAATGTTGACTCTGCTTTCTCTCCACAGATGCTGCCTGACCTGTTGAGTTTTTCCATCAATTTCTGATTTCCAGAATCCCCACTTCTTTGGTTTTCAGTTCCGTTGGTTGGGTGGCTAGTGTATTGTTTAGGATTCCATGTGAGCTCCATTCCTATTCTGGTTCTGTTAGACTTAAGAGCTGTTTCCTTGTCTTGTCCTTGGGTGTTGATGAAGCATTAGTAGACAATAAGCCAAGGACCTGCTTTTGGGTAGAATGTGCATGACAAAGGCTTGCAATAACAATTAGAACTTCACACCATTCTGCTATGTTGCGTATAATGTACGTGTCAAGGATTACAGTTTGCTGGCTCCTTCTATTGAAAATTATTTAGTCAATAATCCAGACTGTGTTAAGACCTAGACCCAAAACCAATTTCAGATCATCACTTGGCACCACATTATGATGCATTTGCACGTGTTAGAAGCTACACATTTAAATATGCAGGACCCTGATTTATGGAGGCAAAAGGAACATTGCACCTTTTTCATAAAATAAAAAAGGGTCATGGAGACAGCCAAGCTCTGCTGCATCTGCATGGCAACACCCTGAGCAATCAGAATCTACCTGCTTGTTCTGACCATTATTATTAATAGTGAAGTTGAAGTTGCCATTGTCACACCAGAAAAAGGCTGCTCTCTCATTGGAGAGACCTGACTGGCAGTGGCTTAAACTAAAGGTTGCCATACCTCAGGTGAGGGGAATAACCACACAGCATCAGCATTGACTTCACTAGTTTCCAAATCTCCCCTCCCCCCACTTCATCCCAGATCCAACCCTCCAACTCAGCACCACCCTCTTATCCTGTCCTACCTGTCCATCTTCCTTCCCACCTATCCGTTCCACCCTCCATTCCGACCAATCACAATTACTCCCCACCTGTATCTACCTATTGTCTTCCAGCTCCCTTCCTCCAGCTCCTCCCCCTCCTATTTATTTCTCAGCCCTCCTCCCCCTCCACATTCCTGATGACAAGCTTATGCCCAGAACGTCGACTCTCTTGTCCCTCAGATGCTACCCGACCTGCTGTGCTTTTCCGTACCACACTTTTTGACTCTCACTCTCCTGTGTCTGCAGTCCTCACTTTCTCCTAGGGGAAAGGTTGAGAAGGACAGTTCATTAAGATAACCACAGCCTAGACAGGCATAGAATCCATGCAGTTGGCATGCACATCACAAACCAGGCATCCAACCAACTGAGCTAACCAATCCTCTTTTGTTAACTTTTCTTGCTGCATCTCCATGCCAATCATGGCCCAACCAATCAATGCCCACTTCTGCACAAAATGGATTTCCTTTATTCAAGCCTGTTCTTCTATCCCAGTTCAGGTTAAAGACTTTGACATCTTGCCTCCTTTTAGCAATGTTCAAGTCAGGTTAGATTGTGATATGGACGAGAGGGAAAAGATGCCTACGTTTCCATCTATCACTGTGCTTCTCCTGTGAGGGGGCAGAAGTCATGCGTTTGAAGGCAATATTGATGAGTTACTGTAGTGAATCCTGCAGATGTACATATTGCTGCCATTGTGCTTTGTAGATGTTTCATGGTGGATCGGATTATTAGAATGTTGCTGGTGTATTTTTTTTTATTCCTAATGGCATGACTTTGCATTGATTGTGTTTTGCAGGTTTCCAGTGTTACCAATGTCAAGATTTCTTTGGCAGTCCTTGAACTTGTTCTTTTTTAATGAGTTGGTTTTTGTCACCAATTTCACTTGTCCAATTCCGGATCTGGTACTAGTCTTTTAATTTGGAATTGGCTTTTTGCATTTCTATTAAATAAGACAAGTGAAATGTATCAGCCTTACTCTCTTTGAACTTTCCTTCTTAACTTTTGAAAATTGTATCTGACACTTCAATTTCCAAATCATCTCTCTGTTTTATAGATTCATTTTCTTTCTGTCTAATTCTATTGTCTTAAGATCTAGTCACAACACAGTCTGGAGACAATCCAGGCTTTTTCTTTTACAATATTTCTATTCATTTTACCTCCACAGGTTGTTCCATTACCATTGGGCCTGCCAGGTTAAGTCCCAAAATATAGTTAATTCCTTCTGTAGGAGTTTGTTTTACTACTTCCACTGCAGCCCCTTCATTTTCCAAAGTATTCTTCATTCAACTCTGTATAATGAGACTGCTTTTGTGTAATCTCTGTGTAAACATCTGGTGGGTGGCATGGTGGTTAGCACTGCTGCCTCACAGTGCCAGGGACTAGGGTTCAATTCCCACCTCAGGCAACTGCCTTTGTGGAGTTTACACATTCTCTCTGTATCTGTGTGGGTTTCCTCCCACAGTCCAAAGATGTGCAGGTTAGGTGAATTGGCCATGCTAACTTGCAGAAGTGTTAGGTGCAGGGGTAAATGTAGAGGGGAATGAGTCTGGGTGGATTACTCTTCAGAGGGTTGGTGTGGACTTGTTGGGCCAAAGGGCCTGGTTCCATATGGTTGGGAATCTAATATTTTCTCCTTCATCAACTGACACCAGTGACTAACAAGTTTTAATGTATCTTAATATCTTTATTAGTTTACTTTCTTGATTTTAATCCTTAGGAAATACCATCATTTTAAGTTGAAATACTCAGAAACTCTAGTGATCTCATTCTCCTTGTCAACATTAGAAAATGAGATTCCATGACTACTTTGAGCCATTTCTTCCATCTAAGTACATTCTAATGAAACATTGTCTCTTTGTACTATTGCTGCTGTTTCAATATCTACTTCCTTTCCTGATATTGCTTGTTTTCCTGAAGATTCCTTAGACATTCCAAGTACTGCAGTCTCTAATTTATATTTTAGCAATTGGTATGTACAGTCTTATTACAATGGAAGCATGTTAATGTTTTTGTACAACTTTTTTTGGTTCTAACTTTTGCCTTTTATTAATTTGTGTCCTTCTGTCTGTTCTCTAAATGTAATTCACATACCATCTGCAGACCTTTTTCCTGTCAATACTCTTGTAGATTACTATGTGACTAATTCTCCAATTTCAGAATTTCTTACTTAGAAGTTAGAATGTTGGATAATCACTTGAAGCATCTCATCCTGGTAAGATCCTGCTTTCAATTCTACCTTCAATTTATCTGTTTACTCTTTCCGGTTGGGTTTAGTAAAATATCTCAAATTCTCCGCCGTTATATTTCATCTCAAATTTATTATATTTCATCCACTTCCATTAAACCTGTCAGCATTCAAAGTTATCTCCAAATTCCATGCAATAAACTTCACACTGCACAGCTATTTTATGTCATGAATAACACTTCCACATTATGCTGGAAAGAATGACACAGATCCATCTTAAATCCAGTAAATTCAGGTCCCACAAAAAGCCCCCAATTGTTATCATACCAGCTGATGGTATTATGGGACAGAGCTGACTTGATAGATAATTTTTTTCTGACTTTAAGGTGATCTTTCATTAAAACATATGCACTACAATATAGTTTATTTTAATAATACAGCAAATATTATGTAGCTGAAATGAAGAGCAATTGAATAAACCAAGCTATTTACATATAACACAAGTTTAAACATTTTGAAACTCTCAGTAAAGTACTTTCTCAATAGCATTCCTTTGCTGGACTCATGACAGAGAGAAATTGCTATTCTATCATGTATATAGGGCTTAACTTAACTGTGCTTCAATTCTCAGTCTTGAGGAACGTCTTCTTTGAGTCTTTGTACAACTGAGCTTAGATTTTCTCAGCCTCAAATAACCCTTCAGGGTTTTAACCAACTACTTCTGGCCAAGAACTTTCCAATTAAACTCCTGACACAGATCAAATTCCATGTGAATCTAGTTCAAAATGAACACTCTAAAATAAATGAAAAATACACAAAGCACACACCTTATAACATAGATGTTGTTTTTATTTATCTACTGATAGAAGTTTGGAAAGTGCTTTTGGAGGAGCCTTGGTGAGTTACTGCATTGCATTTTGTAAATGTTACACATTACTGCCACTGTGCATTGGTGGTGAAGGAAGTGGGATGGGGTGCCAATCAAGCAAGCTGCTTTGTCTTGGATGGTATCAGGCTTTTTGAGTACTATTAGAGGTGCACTCATCCAAACCAATGGAGGGACTGCTTGCCAAAGACAATATTTTGAAATGATGATTTATGGAAGGCTGTAGATTAGAGCATTATGGCATAGATGGGTTGCCTCTTTTTGTAGACAGAAGAATAAGAAATAAGATTGGGATCAGGGGATATTGTCCAAATGGCACTTTGACATTATTCTGACCTTACAGTCTGCCTCTACTGGACAATCTAAAAGAGTAGTAAGGAGCAGGAGCATGGGAGGATTTTTCACAGTTGAAGGAGATGTTGCACTGGGCTATTTAATGACCATCCCAACTAAGCACCTTCCTCAAATATCTTATGAGAGGGAAAAAATGTGCTTATTTTTCATGAAACCTTTATGGGATTGCCATTTTCTCAGTCTTTATCATCTTTCTTGTTTTCCTTGTCCCTCCTCATATCTCTGTTCCTCTCCTCACAGCACACATCTCCTGCATATATAACCTGTATCACAATAAAATTATTAATGTCGCATTGACATCACACTATATGCAGGGGCACCTCGATTATCTGAACGAGATGGGCGGGCACAATTTCGCTCGGATAATCGATTATTTGCTTAATCGATTAAATGCCTTTCCTCTGGGGCTCGGAATTCTTAAAGACTGCTCCCTGTTCAGGAGACTAGCAGCAGCACACAGCATGCGAGACTCCGCCCCACGGCCAACCCCGCCCTGTCCAACACCCCCCCTCCCCTCCACCCAACCCCTGACACCGCTCCCTGCCCCCATCCAACACCACCCCCGTCCCCCGACACCACCCCCAACCCTGTTCAACACGTACCCCCAACATCTGACTCTGCCCCCTGCCCTCAACTCCATCCAACACCGGTCCCAACCCCGTCCAACACCACCCCTCCGCCCCCAGACACCACGCCCCCAACCCTGTCCAACATCTCTCCTGACCCCGGACTCCGGTCCTGCCCCAACCCCATCCAACACCACCCCCTCCCCCTCTCCAGGGCAGCCGGCCTGGACACCAACAATAAGACTGCTGCTGCTACAGCTGCTGCTAGAGCTGCTGCCACTGCCTTTGTGGGGTAAGACTCCAAATAGCACACAAACACACACCTTTGTACTGCAACTTTTTAACAGGTTCTACCTCTGCCCTGTACAGGACAATGTTGGTCAGATTATCTGGGGAAGGGGGTCGGGGTGAGGGTACAGTCCTCTGTAGAACTCCAGGGAAAGTGTGGGGAGAGAGAGAAGGCGGGAGGTCAGTCATTTGGAGACAGTGCCTGCTTAAGCACTGTAAACAAAAGATGTGACCACTATTGGAAACAAATCTTTGATGTAATGTTTCTATCGAGACCTCGAGATCTCCTTTTATATCGCACCTTTCAGAACCTCAGAACATCCCAAAGCAATTCACAGCCAATGAAATGTCTTTAAGGTCCAGTCACTGTTGGAATGTAATCATACAATTAAGTAATAAAAAAAGAGAAATGCATCCTACTTCCAAGGTATTGACATCTTTTAGGATGATATAATTGGAATGTTGATATATAACCTGAAAGGTGACATACTCTGACTTAAAAATGTTATGCAACTGCTTAGAGAGTACAGTGGTCTATGTTGAGTCATTGACCAAGTTCTGTAGTGCAAAGAAGCCAACCAGGCTGAAAAATTAAAGAGCCTTTCCTTCTCATTGGTCATTCTCTTTCGAATAAAGAATGACATATACTTGTGAACTTATTTGTGCAGTGAATGACTGACCTTAAATCACGCATCAATCCCTTCTCAGTTTAACATAACGCTTTCGCATATTTAACCAAACATTTCTAGCCTGGAACTTTTAAACTAAATTCTTTCCACTCTTTCTTACCTCCCTTTCTTAAGAGTAACTGTTTTACATGTCAAGCTTCGACTAGGACTTCTGCAAACTTCCTAAACTGAACTGAAAGTTATGGATGCTTCCTCCAGCCAAAATAAAGAAACGAAGAATCGATACCTGTCATTCTAATGAACAACTGCTTACTTTGTTTGCCCATAAAAATCTCCCAATGTTAACAACTTCCCATTCGCCTCCCTGAACTATCTCTCTCAGACTGTTTTTTAAAAAAAGACATCAATATGGCCACAGAAAAGCTTAGAAAATAATCATTAAACCTCCTCAAACACACGGAAAACCCATATGCCACTATTTCAAAATTCAGAACCTGAAGTTACTGGTATTAAAATATATTTAAGTAACAGGGCTTACATCACAATTGAAAGACCTGATAGCAGTGGAATAAAGAAGAATCCCTGCTTCAAGGTTTTCAGGCAGTCAATGTGTCTTAGTCCCAAATTTTACAGATGAAAATGATCAACAAGTAACAAAGACTCTTCAATGTTTTTGTGCAGCTGACTTTCCAGCAGTGTAGAGATAAATCAAATGATTGCATCTAATTGTGATTCCCTTCTGTTCCAACGAAACTAAAATATAGTCAAGTCGGGATTGACCAAAGAAGCAGATGTTTAAAAAAAACAATAGGATTAATTTTTTATGTCGACAGTAGCACATTCACAAAGGCAGTGTGTTGCACTAACTTTCATAAAGTAATTTCAGTGCATTTGAGACATTTTCAACAATTGTTTCCCTACTTAGGTCACTGGATAAAGGAGTATTTGCAGCAAAAATACAATGTTCTCATTATTCCCATTGCCATCAAGAGAATTGGTTTACAAGTTACAGAATCGGCAACGGATCATTTCGGAAACTGGCAACATTTGTCATTTGGAAGATATTCGCCTGGAACAGGTCATTGCCTTTTATGACTAATTTGTTTTATAAGTTGTTTGTGGGATGTGGGTGTTGCTGACTAGGCCAACATTTATTACTAATCCTGAACTGCCCTTGAGAGGCTGGTGGTGCACTGCCTTTGTGAACTGCTACAGTCCTTAGTGTACAGAGCCACCCAGAGTTAGCAATGGAGTTCCAGGATTTTAGCCTAGTGACAGTGAAGGCACAGTGAAATATTTCCAAAAATCATGGCAGTGCATGACTTGGAGAGGAACTTGCAGATGGTTGTGTTACTGTGAATCTGTTCCCCTTGCCCTGCTGATCAAGGTCACAGGATTGGAAGCTGTTATCGAAGGTTAAGGAAAAATTGAGTGCAAAAGAAGGATAGTTCTTCTGTTTACTTCCTTTTTTGCAGCAGAAAGCAGTTTCTCTCAGGAAAATGCCACCTGGTAAAGGTATTGTCGGTCAACAGCAGTTTTAAGAATGGGTCCTGATTTTAGGTCATTGCATTATGAGTGTAATTTATAGGCAGATATTTTGAAACATTTACAGGTAAGCACCCAATTTCCCTTCAATTACAGGGATGAATAAATGCAGTGTACTTAGTGGACTGTTTGCAGACAGGTAAAAAGCAGCTTGCTCACAAGAAGGTTGTTCTGTTCACTTTTAAAGTTTTTTGTTATGTTGAGTGCATTTAAGAAAGGACCACCAATTCTAATTTGTCCAAAATCCATTTTAAAATGGACACTGTCCACTAACATCACCACGCCATCCGTGGTATTATGTGTTATTTCATTTGTCTTCTTGAAACATCTCATCTGGTGAAGGAGCAAGGCTCCAAAACCTTATATGTATTGGACTATAACATGGTGTCATGTGACTTCTGACTTTGAAGCATCAAAGTTTTTATATTATGCTGTCTTCTGAAAATGATTGTCCATCTATCACAAAATTTAGACTCAGGAACAGGTAGGTCTGTATTATAAATTGATTTGTCTCTGATTATAACTTGTAAAATCAAGTTGCTTTCTGATGGCTTTACAATGAAATGCAAAAAGAACCTGCTTGTTTTGATGAAAGACTATTAACCTGAAATGTTAATCCCACTACCCTCTCCAAAGATGCTGCTAAGTCTGCAGAACATATCAAATCTCTTCAGTTGTTATTTCAAATTTCAGGCAGCCTCATTATTTTACTGTTGTATTACTGACTCTAAAAACAAACTACGAGATCAATGACTTGGAAACTATATAAATCTTTGAAGAACTATGCTTAATCTATTGGCTCCCCAGTAAGCATGGGATATTGTTTGCAGTTATGGTTGTTCATTGCCTTTGTGCGTTGTCGTGCCATACATAATTGATAAGCAAGTATAGTTTATGCAATTGCTTGGCAAGTGATGAAATTCTGAAGAAATTAAAGTTTAATATCTGTAAAGTTTTGGCAAGCCCCCTTTTTATTTTTCCCTTTATGACCTTGTCTGCACTCAGCAATCGTCTGTTTGGAAGATCTATGGGTGTAATAACTTGTGATTAAGCTGCAGACAGTGAGGTATTAAACAGACCTCGAAGACAATCACATGGATGAAAAATCTGGACAGTTTTCAATTGATATTGAGGGGCAAATGTGGGTGCATAAAACTACCGTGTGAGGTTGTGCATTATCAGCCTATCAGCTTGTTTCCGGTGAACCAAACTCGGTTGAGAAATTTGACAACCTGCTGTCCCCTTTAAGATCTGGTGACAGAGATTTGGAAGATCAGGAATAAAAGTTTTAAAATGGCATGCACCCTGTTCTTTACTTCTGAGATTTCATGTTAGATTCTGGACATTGTCTAAACTGGCATCTGGCACATGCAATCTGCTCCTCGTAAAACACCAGCAATCTGGTTCCAAGTTCACAAAACAAGCAAGCAGTTTTCTTTTTAGGCAGATCTCTCCCAAGAGAAAGAAAACGGATTACAGCATTTGTATAAATGAAAAAGGCATGTAGAAAACTGATTTTATATCAAAACCATATTAAGGAAGTTTATTAGTGCTGTTAAATTAAGATGATTCATCAAGTGTCTATGATTGTCATTGTGTAGTTTCAACAATCATTCCTTCCTTATCCGTTTACCAGCTGATCATCCTTTTCAATTACCCTTCCCATTGCATGCCCATAAAGTGCATCTGAGCCAACATTTATTCAAGAACACTAGGCTGAATCTTGTCATATTTAGACTAAGTTTCAATTTCAATGGTGGATGCAGTAATGCAATTATGGGCCTTCCTCTTCATCCAGGACCAACAGTGAAAGCCAAGACATTGAATCCTACTAGGCTTGGCCAAGATTATCACTCAGTCTCAGCCATCTGGAGGGAAGTCTAGCAGTGTATCAGAAAGCCAATCTAATCTCAGTTGAAGACAAGCCATTGGAAGCAACTCTGAGGGTCAAAATTAATCTGCATTTGATGAAGCAGGGAATAATCAAGAACAGTCAGCCTCGGTTTGTTAAGGGGAGGTCATGTCTGATCAATTCAATTGAATTTTTCAAAGAGGCGGCCAGGTGTGTAGAAATTTGATGAGTAGGACTTCAGCAAGGCTTTTAATAAGGTGTCACATGGGAGACTGAGAGAGAAGATAATACCATAAGACCATAAGAAATAGGAACAGACCCTTCAAGCCTGCTGCACTATTTAATAGGATCCTGGCTGATCTGACACTCCTGGCATTCACTTTCCTGCCCTCATTCCTACTAATTTCGACTGATCATGAACCTGTCTATCGCAGCCTTAAATATACACAAGGCTTCCTCCCCCATTGTTCTCTTTGGCAAGGAGATTCACAAACCCCTGAGAAAAGAAATTCCTCCTCATTTTGTTTTAAATTAATGTTGTGTTAACCTGAGACTATGCTGTCTGGTTCTTTACTCTGCCATGAGGGAAATGCTCTCTCAGTTTTTATCCTGCCAAACCCCTTAAGAATATACTGCAAAGAATCTGTGAGATCCATGGCTGAGTGGCAGGAAACAGAGGATAAGAGTCTGGGGTATTTTAGTGACTGGGAAGCATGTGTCCAGAAGGGTTCCACAGGGATCAGTGTGGGAGCCCTTGCTGTTTGCAGTTTATATATATAATTTAAACTTGAATGTAGGAAGGTTGATCAGTAAGTTTACAGATGATGCGGAAATTAGTGAACTGGTAAATAGTGAGGAGGATAGCCTTGGGTTAAAAGAGGTTATAACTGGGGCTGATCAGATATTGAGAAAGGCCTCACCTGACAGTTTTGCATGATTCTCCCAGATTGCTCACCAGAACCCAAATTGTTCAGGCTCCTATGTGATTCTGCCCACTTTGTTTTTCTCTTTCATCCACCATTTCTAGTTATTTTTATCATTTATTTACATTTCTCTCCCAATCATATTTCCCTATTTTCCATGATTAATTCTCCATTTTCACTTCGGTTCTAGCAGACCTCCACCTTTTGCATTTTATATGCCAATGATCACTGTCAGAAAAATCACTTGTCCCACTGTGATAGAAACAAGAACCATGTTTTGCAAGAAGTTTTGTTTTGTATTTGCACACATTTTAATATCGCATTGGCCATTAATGGAACTTTTTAAGGGCATTAAAATGTGCAGCAATTTTTCTGAGAATGCATTTATGTATTCTGAATTGTGAAAAAAACAAACTATAATAATGATTTAATCATTAATTATTCGAAAGTGTGTGTCCCACCTCACCAACCCAATTTGAGTCCCAATTTTGGGGCTCACTGGTTGAGAATCATTGTTCTCAATGCTCACTTTGTTAACCCTTTTTATTGTATGTTAATTCTAATCTTTCTCTCTTCTGCTGTAACATCGTATTCTGCGTCTGTTCTGCAACCTTAATGCACTTTATATGTTATGATCCACCTGTATAACACACAAAACAACACTTTTCACTATATCTCAGTACATTTGACAACAGTAAATCAATCAATATCCAGAGAAACACTTAATGGCTGCTTCTATATTTCTGGCTATTTTTTCCCCTCTTGATTAATGTTTTGTTCACTCTTTGCTGTTTTTCACATTTAATCCAGTTTCCTGATCTGCCACTCGCCTTTGCACAAATCCATGTTTTGGTTTCCCTTTTAGTTTGATACTATTATGAACATTATAAGTTAACCACACATGTTGGGTCTATCCCTGGGAACTTTTTCTCAGTCATTGGCATGTATTCTATGCATGGGTTGTTCTGAAATATTCCCCTAAATGTGTGCCACTATATTTCTATAGACTTAACATTTTACATGATTTTCCAATTTAACATCTGCTTTCATGCTCTCGTAATTTCCCTTGTTTAAATTAAAACAAAATAGTCTCAGGATCATTAATCTCTCCCTGAAACTGAACAAAAGGTTATATCATATGATACTCATTGCTACCTAGGAGTGTCTTCGCTTCCCAGTGGTTCACTAATCCTGCTTCATTGTATAATACCAGCTCTATCCTACTTTTAGGTCAGCTCCACATTCAACATCTACCCCAAATTAATTTACAGTTTTCCATTTAACTATAAGCATTTAACAATTAACTCTTTTCCTATGCCACCCCAACCCACCACTCCCATACTCACTCTGGCTAAGTTTTAAATCTACAAGCATATCATTAACACTTTGTGAGGTTGGGTGAGATGGATATGTTTCATTGGGTTCTCCTTGGAAGGAAAAGTCCTCGACTGGTTGGGGTTCCAGCCTTTGACAACAATCCAGTTGTATAGGCAGTGGAGAACAATGATTTCCAACCAGTGAGTCCTGAAAGTGGGACTCAAAAGCCCACTCACGAGTTTGAGGCTTTTCTGGAAAGGACAACATCATAGCGTCATACAACATGGAAACAGACCCTTTGGTCCAACTTATCCATGTCAAACATAATCCCAACCTAATCCCTGCTTCCTCTTGGCCCATATCCCTCCAAACTTTTCCTATCCATGTACTTATCTAAGAGTCTTTTAAATGTTGCAATTGTGCTCAAATCCACTACTTCCTCAGGAAGCTCATTGCACATGTGTAAAATTAATTATGCCTCATTTCTCTCCTCTCACCTTAAAAATGCGCCCTCTCATCTGAAATTTCCCATCCTAGGGAAAATACACCTACCATTAGCCTTATCTATTCCCCTCATGATTTTATAAATCTGTATAAGGCCACCTCTCAACCTCCTAAGCTCCAGTGAAAAAGTTCTCAGTCTATCCAGCCTTTGTTTATAACTCAAACCTTGCATACCTTGCAACCATCCAATTGTAAGAATCACTTGCTCTTAAGAATGGTAGTGGGGAAGCTGTTGGAGGAGATACTGAGAGACAGGTTTTATTTACATTTGGAAGCAAATAGACTTTTTAATGTTAAGGTCAGAAATCACATGACACCAGGTTATAATCCAACAGGTTTATTCGAAATCACAAGCTTTCGGAGTGCTGTTCCTTTGTTAGGTGATGTGTATCCTTCACCTGAGAAAGAAGCAGCGCTCAGAAAGCTTGTGATTTCAAATAAACCTGTTGGACTGTAACCTGGTGATGTGTGTCTTCTGACTCGGTCCACCTCAATCCAACACCAGCACCTCCACATCATTGTTAGCAATAGCTAGCCTGGGTTTATGTGGGGAATGTGATGTATCA
This sequence comes from Chiloscyllium plagiosum, assembly GCF_037043375.1. Classification (NCBI taxonomy): domain Eukaryota; kingdom Metazoa; phylum Chordata; class Chondrichthyes; order Orectolobiformes; family Hemiscylliidae; genus Chiloscyllium; species Chiloscyllium plagiosum. The sequence continues at coordinate 136,868,157 of NW_028270140.1, forward strand.
CCAACTTGATTGAGTTTTTTGAGGAGGTGACAAGAATAACTGATGAGTGGAGAGCAGCAAATGCTGTCTGCACGGACTATTGTAAGGCATTTGATAAGGTACCTCATGGCAGGGTGGTATAAAAGATACAATTTTGTGGAATACGGGGTACGCTGGCTAGATGGATGCAGAATTGGCTTGGTCATAGAAGACCGGGAATAACAGGGGAAGGATACATTTCAGAGTGAAGATCAATAGCTAGTGGTGTTCCACATGGATCAGTCATGAGAACTTTGTTGTTTGTAATATATGTAAATGATCTGGAGGAAAATGTAGGTGTTCTGATTAGTGAGTTTGCAGATGGCACCAAAATTGGTGGAGTTGCAGATAGTGAGGAGCATTGTCAAAGGATATAACGGAATTTAGATAAATTACAGATTTGGGCAGAGAAATAGCAGATGGAGTTTAGTATAAAGAAATGCAAGGTTATGAATTTTGAAAAATCACATTCAGGTGCAAATTATACAATAAATGGCAGAACCCTTAGCAGCATTGACATGCAGAGGGATCTGGGTGTAAAGGTCCCTGAAAGTGGCAACACAGGTGCATAAGTTGGTCAAGAAGGCAAACAGCACACTTGCCTTCCTCAGTTAGGGCACTGAATATAAAAGTTGGCAAGTGATGTTACAGTCATATAAAACTTTATTTAGGCTATGTTTGGAAAATTGCATGCAGTTCTGGTCACCACACTACCAGAAGGACATGGATACTTTCAACAAGGTGCAGAGAATGTTTATCAAGATGCTGTCTGGTCTGGAGGGTTTTAGATATAAGGAGGTTGGATAAACTCAAATTGTTTTCACTGGAAAGACAGAGGCTGAGGGGGTGACCTGATAGAGATGTACAAAATTATGAGAGGCGGATAATCAGAGACTTTATCCCAGGGTGGAAAGGTCAACTACAATAGGGCACAGGTTCAAGATGAGAGGGGGAAATATTAGAGGACAAATGCAAGGAAAATGTTTCATATAGAGGGCGGTGGGTGCCTGGAATGCCAGTGGAGATGGTGCAAAATGACACATTAGTAACATTTAAGACGTCTCTTGATAGACACATGAATAGGAGGCAAACAGAAATCGCACATGGGCAATAAGTAATAAAGGCTAAGAATTGGCGCGTATGATCTGAAAAGCCTGTTGCTGTGCCTTGTATAGGTAGCCTCAGGACTGTTATACAAGCATTAACTAGAAGTTCCTCCCCTGTGTAACTCAAAGCTCCTGGGATGGCAAGAAAATGTGGAGTTTTGTCATTATGTACAAGAGAAGACTTTGAAAGTGGACTTTGTGGGACTTCTTCATCAGGAATGGGAGCTCTAGGAAACCTTTCTGCAATATCATGATCTGGAGACTTGATTGACAATTGGAGTCTGGAAGGTCATGTAGAGTTTGTCACCTTTCTAGGAGTCTTAACCTCATCTGAGAGTTTGGACTGGCTAGCTGTTAAGGGCCAGTGAGGTCTGCAGATGCTGGAGATCAGAGTTGAAAGTGTGTTGCTGGAAAAGCACAGCAGGTCAGGCAGCATCCAAGAAGCAGGAAAATTGACGTTTCGGGCCGGAGCCCTTCATCAGGAATTCCTGAGGAACAGCTCCGGCCTGAAACGTTGATACTTCTTTTCCTCGGATGCTACCTGACTGCTGTGCTTTTCCAGCAACACACTCTCAACTCAGCTGTTGAGGGCTTAATTTCTCTATATCTTTTGCTTATCCCTTCTTCAAAGCTGCTGCCTTTCATTATTAATGATTTGGCTTTCACATGATAGGCTGCTGTAAGTTAAGATTTGTGGCCAAAAGAGCTTACAAAACATGACAAGATTGTTTGACCAGCTAATGTATAGTCCACTGTAACATCTGTATCTAAAGCCAACAGTATCTCTTTTAATTACTTTAAATTTCATCTGCAATAAATTTTACAGTACAGATATAGAATTAAGTATATTTCTGATTTTGTTCCATATCTTTAAATCCCTAAGTGGTGTGACTGCCTCCTATAACATGGTATCTATTCCAATCTCTCCTGCTCCACTGGCTCTCTGGAACCTCAGACTGCCAAGCACACAACACTGAGCTGATGTTACTTGGAAGACACACACTTACCATAGACATATGCATCTGGGAGTCTAATACCACACATAAAATCCCACATGCTACAGGTATAGCTCACCACCTCTCATCCCCATATAAAATATTGTAATTAATTAGTTCATGTTTAACTCATAAATGTAACAAATTACATAATTAAATTATAGATAACTCAAATCAAACATTTCCCCATGACACAAATCACTACATGTGTTGGAAATAAAATACAATAACCCCCTCCAAATTCTTCATGTAATTCCCACTTGCACTACTTATGAACATTCTGCTTACTATTGTTGACCTTTTTGGAGGTATTCAGGCATCCTTTAGAGTCATTTGACAGTGAGCTGCCACTGCCTAAGACAAACCTTTCATGTCCGTCTGGTTCTTGGTGTATCATATCACCCAGAAGATAGCACGCCTGATCGATGCAATCCAACTGTACTGAAAAGGAATGAGTCTTGACCCCATCATCGTCTGGATGAGGTGAGAGTGCTTCATCATGAGCCAAGGCTGACCCTTCGACATGTTCCATAAATCAGCAACATATCGCAGCTGAATACTTTTATTTAACTTGCCAACCATTTCCTTTGGCATTGATAACCCTGGCTGCTTCTCTCAGACAGGAGCTGGCGATTTACAAAGGCTTCCAATCCAACAGGCATGTTTATGAATAACACTGCTTAACCTGTACTTTGTCTCTGGAGTTGACTCATCAAATCTCCTTTTCACAGTTATCTTAAAGTGGCAGGCCTTTTACACAGAGCTCCATGTTAGCAGCAAAGTGCGATTACTAAGTGGAGACTCCATACCAGCAATAAACAATGCAGTGTTGTTAGTTTCATTCAGATAGCTATCAGTTTCAGTTAGTGTTTAACTGATTTAAAGAGCAGTTGTTACATGATCGCTCATAGTGAGTAAATGCATCACAGTTAAGAGTACTGCATGCAGTTTTGTTCTCCTAGGTCCAGGAAGGCCTTTGAGGTATAGAAAAAGAACAGTGAAGCTACACTAGGATGCGAGGAACTACAAGTACATAGAAGGATTTAGAAAATGAGGACTGTTCCTGTTAATGCAGATGACAATTTCGTGCAAATTTGTCACAATAAATGTTTGTTTAATCGGCAGGTGTGGCAGCACCTGTGGAAAGTAAAATGGAATTAACATTTCATGTCCAAATAAATTCAATAAGAGACCTAAGGGTGCAGGTGCATAGTTTGTTGAAAATAGAGTCACAGGTAGACAGGGTGGTGAAGGATGCTTTTGACATGCTTGGCTTCACTGGTCAGAACATTGAGTATAGGAGTTGGGATGTCATGTTGCAGCTGTATAGGACATTGGTGAATCCATTTTTAGTGGGCTGCTTCCAATTCTAGTCACCTTTCTATAGGTAGGATGTTGTTAAACTTAAGGGGGTGCAGAAAAGGCTTACACGGATGTTGCTGGGTCTGGAGGGTTTGAGTTATAAGGAGAGACTGAAGGGAATATCTGGTTGGTGTGGAAGAGTTGGATTGAAGGGTCTGCTTCTATGCTGTATGATTTTATGAGTTGAGTTCCAAAGAAGAAATCATATTCAACTCAATGTTAGCTGTTTCTCTCTCCACCAGCCGTAGTATTTTGATTTTGTTATGCCAGTTTAATTCCTGCACTGAGCTGCAGCTTCTGCTTGTGTATTGGGAGGTGCAAGGGCATGATCCTGTTTGCATGTGAGGTGCCAGCAAAAGTCATGATCTATGGAAGGGAAGCCACTGAAAGGGAAAGGCAAATGTCATTTTGTAGTTGACCTCTGCTATAATTGTTTCCAAAAACAAAAAATGCCTTCCATATTGGCATCAAATCACATTGGGGATTATGTTGAGATCAAGCAAAGCAAATCACTATTTTGGAGTGAAGAATGAAGAACGGTGGCTCAGTGTTTAACACTGCTGCCTCACTGTGCTAGGGACCTGGATTGGATTCCACCTTCAGTCTGTATTGAATTTCTTTGTGTGTGCGTGGGTTTCCTCTGGGTGCTCTGGTTTTCACCTATAGTTCAAAGATGTGTAGGTTAGGCAGACTGGCCAGGCTAAATTGCTCATAATGCCCAGGGATATGCCGGCTGAGTGGATTAGCCATGGGAAATACAGGAATAGGGAAGGAATGTGTCTGGTCAGAGGATCAGTGTGGTCTTGATGGGTCAAATGGTCTGGTTCCATACTGTGGAAATTCTACAAAATCATTAGTGACTAAGAGCTTTTTGTGAAACGCTGACTAACTTGCAATTTCTTTGTGATAGTTCTAGAGTTAATTATTCCACTGAGGATGAAGTTTCACCAGTAACAGAGCCATTCTGTGTGGTACTGGCTCATGCACAATTTCTTTTTGATGGTTTTGTTAGTTCAAGGGTGAATGTTTCCACTGAGGATGAAATTCTGCCACCATCCTTCCAATGGAAAGAAACAATTGACGTCACTATTACCTGCAGATGGCATGACTCTGGAATGACATTGTTCTAATGATGGAGGTACCTACTCAGAGTAATCTCACTGATAACCTGCTGCAGGAAGCAGAGCTCCACATTGAGTTACCCTTGAAACCCATGTTGGACAAGGCAGATGGACCTCTGCCATCATAGAGATATTTCCTTCCATCAACATTGCTGTAGTTGTTGGCATGGCTGCTGTTGGATACTTGTGTGCCCAATTGAGTGGGGTGAATATAATGGAATACACCAACCCTCGCTCCTCCTGGGAACTTGCCAGGAGGCATCCATTGATTCCGTGGTGAGTTGTCCTCATTAAGCCAGACAGTCCTGATGCCAGTAACATCAGGTAGAGGTGGGAGGTGCTCCTTAACGGAGCACAATTGACCACACTATGGGCTGTTGTGCTATTGAGGTTCCTGTCATGGGTATAATGACATAACGACTGAAATACCAAACTCAACCACCTCCCATCCCATTTCCATTTGGCAAAACCCAAAGCTGAGAGTGAATTCATAAGGTTAAAGAAAAAAATGAATACAATTTAACTAAATTGCTGTTGGGCACTGATCAACTTTTAAGTTTTCCGGAGAATCCCTTCTGTGATGGAATGCCAATTGCTACAATCTCTCTGTGATGTGCTTTCCTCTGCACCTCCTCTGTGCTTACCGCTCAATGGCAGTGATTAAGTCCAAGGGAGAGCTCTAAGTAATTGCTGAAGATTGACAGGAATATTTTAGGATTTTTAATGAGAAAAAATAGGTTGAAGGAAGGTTTGGATGTGATGTGTTCTTGTTTCTGGGCCAGACTATTGCCATGTAATATTAATGAACATAGTGTTATTCATATAGTGAATTTTACGCTAACTATATCTACACCTTGTAGTATTTGAAAAGAATCTTTTGAATGATGGAATAACTTATATAGTATAATATGTACATTTCTGAAGATTTTCAGCCAGTTCCACCATGCTATTTCAAAAGCAATTGCAATGCTGTTACGTATTGCCATGGTGATCCAAGCAAACCTACTGTACAGCACTTACACAAGATTGTCTATAGGCCCTGTCTAGAGTAGTTCCAGATTTGTCCTTTCTTGATGTGTGTCCTTTCAAGAATCATCTTACAAACTCAGGTAGCTGATGAAGGAGCAGCACTCTGAAAGCTTGGACTATAACCTGGTATTGTGTGATTTTTAACTTTGTCCACCGCAGTCCAACACTGGCACCTCCACATCTTTTAACTTAGTAATTGTTAGTAAAAATACTAGACTGATATGCTCTAAACAAGTTAGAAATTGTACCTGTACTTAATAAAAGAATAAAGGATATTAAACTTATTACTGCAGCTGGGTTGTGAGATTTATTCACTATTTGGATATGAGTTTCACTCATTTATGCAATTTCATGGAAGCACTGTTTTGTCAGTTAGTTTCTTAAAGGGATAATGGTTCCGTTAATAGGTATTTAACAGGTACTTACTAAAGAGGAACCTCGATTATCCAAATACCAATTATCCGAAAATCGGATTATCCGAAGGAGATCTCGAGGTACCGACAGAAACATTACATCAAAGATGTGTTTCCAACAGTGATCATGTCTTTTGTTTACAGTGATTAAACAGGACTCTCTCCAAATGACTGACCTCTCGCCCTCTCTCTCTCCCCCCACACTTTCCCTGGAGTTCTACGGAGGGGTGAACCCTAAACCAGCCCCCCAACCTTTCCCCAGATAATCTCTCCAACATTGTCCTGTACAGGATAAATTGGAACCTGTCAGAAAGGTGCAGTAAAAAGTTGTGTGTGTGGCTGCATGTCTGTGTATGTGTGTGACTGCGTGTGAGTGTGTGGCTGCTTGTGTCATTTGGAGACTTACTCCACAAATGCAGCAGCAGCAATTTAGTTGTTGGTGTACAGTCCAGCTGCTCCGGAGAGGGGTGGGGGTGTCGGAGAGGGAGCGTCAATGGTCAGGGGCAGGGGGTGGTGTTGGGGGCGGGTAGGGTGCGGTGTTGGACGAGGGTGAGGGACAGTGTGTGTGGGGCAGGTCAGTGTTGGGAGCGGTGTTGGACTGGGTTGGGGGTGAGCGGGGGCTTGCAGCTGTGTGCTGCTCAGTCTCCTGAACAGGAAGCAGACTTTAAAAACTCCTCGCCCCAGAGAAAAGGCATTTGATTGGTTAACCAAATAATCGATTATCCAAATGAAATAGTGCCCGCCCATCTCGTTTGGATAATCGAGGTTCCCCTGTAATTGGGGAATCTATTCAGGTCCAGGAGATGGTTGGTAAGGGCTGATTAATGTTATAATATGTTGGGGAAACTTGCTGGGAATGATATTGTTCTGTATGCTGCATTTATTCAGAGGTAAACATTGCTTGCAGCAAGGGCTGATAAGGTGAAAAGGCAGTAAAGTGTAGCAAGCTGGTGAGTCAGTTAATAAAAAAAACCTATAACACAATGTCTCATAACACAATATCTCACATCATCCCACTTCCTTTGGATATTAATCATATGTTGTGCCATCAAAAAAAGCGAAATGTAAGTGTTTGTGTTTCTCTATAATTTTGTTTTGGTCTCTGTAATTCTTCCCATTATTCAAGTCCGCATTTTATTGCAGAAGTGCTTCATCTGAAGGAAAATAAATGATCAACAATCAGTAGCCAAGTTTATGTAATTATACTCCTTTTAACAATAGGTCCTTTATGAAAATGTTACTTTGTGACATTCTTAAATAATCTAAATTGTTGAAGAAAAAGCAGCACCTGAGGAAGGAGGGAAATCAATGGTGCAGTGATAGCATCCCTACCTGTGAGCCAGGGGGCCCATGTTCAAGTCTTACCTGCTCCAGAGATATGTAATAATATGGCTGAGCAGGTTGATTAGATAATAAATATCAAAAAATAGGTTAACATAATGTTCCATTATAGAGAGGGATCAAGCCCAAGAAAGAATGAATGAATTATTAGGATATAAAATTTGGGTTCATAAAGGAGTAAAAAGTGGTGAGAGTTTCCTGATCTGCAGTAGTTCAGCACACAATATCATTGGCACATTGTACAGACTGATAGCGTTGGCTCCCTGTTCTTGTATTGGAGATATGCAGAGTGGGTGGCTAATGATGTTCATTAATGTACAACTCTGTTTTAATGCCTGTCCTGCCTATTTGCTTACTGATCCTGTTAACACCCCTTCGTAAACACATAAGCATTCAGCGGAAGGTCAGACCATCTTCACCTACTGGCATCGTTTAAAGACATCGCCATTTAACCTACAGGCGAAATGCTTCTGATTATTTCCCTCTATTGCCGAGTATTTGAAAAGTTCTCTCGTGTTGGATGAGATCAGGCAAATAGTTTTAAGTCAGAATGAAAGAATTGTGTAATTTTTCACAAGCTTCTTAGGGGCTTTAAATTACAATCTCCCCTGGGCTGTGCCATCAGAGGGAACAGAAAAGGCTGTAGCTCACAGAAGGAGGAGGTGAAGACAGAGAATAGTTCTGAATGGAATACCTGACCCAACTAGGCTCCTTAGGGTCGTAGCACAGGTCGTACCTGTGCTACATCAGTGGCTGGCCTTTATTAAGGAGCAACTCACAGAAACGTGTCACATCCTGACCCACAGCAAGGTGAGGATGGCACTACCAGTGCAGGACTCTGAATTCCTATGACGCTAAAGCATTGCAATATTATTACTGCACAGATTGAGGCCATTCAGCCCACCATTCCTGCTCAAGAGAGGAAGAAACAATAACACATGGAAATAACCGGTACTGCTCTGAACTGGAAACAGCAAGCCACACAGCCACTATCATTGCCTTGGGGTGGCACTTCAGTGATGCCAGTAATCTGTTGGAGTACAGCTTGCTGGGCCTTTGCAGCACTTGCAAGTCTCCTTAAAGAAGATAGCAGTCAGGGCTTGCATGGTTTTAACTCAGTAACCTCTGAATATCTGAGTTTCCACTTCAGTAATCAGACATTAAGCTGTTCTGGTCTCAGCTGCAGAGAAAGTAGAGACATGGGAGTTGCATCTGCAAATGTTGTCATGAAGTTGGCCATCACCGCTTTACTACAAAATAAATTGTCTCCAAACTCTGTGCTAAGTTCTGTGCCAGGTTGGAACCAAACTATTCCGTGCTCTGTTACAGCAGGCTCTCTGTTAGACCTCTAAATGCATCACACATTTCTGAGTGCTTGTTCATTAGCCCTTTCCTGTATGCCATCCCATTGAAGCCCATACCTGAATTCTTTCCAGCAGACATTGTCTGCTGCCTCTCCTTCCAGAGGGTTTTTTTAATCCCCTAGTCTGACTGCAACTCAATAATGTCTGGTAATTCACCACATAATGATCTGACTAGTATTAGTAATATAACTCTTCACATGAAACCATGGTAGGTTGTGAAATTTAAATCAATAATAAAATAGAATAAAATGCTAGCTCTTTGTTGATTGTCATTAAAAGTAATTGGTTCACTAATATCCTTTAGGGAAGGAAATCTGCTGTCCTTACCTGGCCTGGCTTACATTTGACTCCAGACCTGCAGAAATGTGGTTGACTCTTAATTATTATCTGGGACGTTACTGATGAGCAATATTATTGGTCCAGACAGTGATGCCAACACCCAATGATTGTTTAGCAAGTATCCAGGAGAGCAAGTCATAGAATCCCTACAGCATATGACTTGACACATTGAGTTCATACTGACCCACTGCGACCCACCCCATCCTTATAATCCATGCAGACACAGGGAGGATGTGCAAATTCTCAATCAGCCTAGGGTGGAATTTAACCTGGATCCCTGGTGCTGTGGGGTCACTGAACCACCTCAAATTGAATTGCTCCCCTTACACAAGAGTTGATAAGAGTAGAATAATACAGATTTCCACCTAAAACAAACACAGAATGCTGAAGAAACTCAGAAGATCTGACAGCACGTGTGGACAGAGTTCAAGTTTTGAGTACAGTATGACTCCTCTTCAGAACTGAAAGGTATTGGAAAATATTTGTTTTTATTCATTTTTGATAGAGAAGGACACCCAGTGCAAAAGATAAAGGGGCTCTTTATGACGGAGAAAGCAAAAAAAGATTCTAAATCTACTTTCATAGAATCTGTTTTAACTCTGTCCACACCATGCTATGCATGTTCAGTGATGTGTTGTTCCATAATTTCATTGCATTTTCACTCCGGGGTCTTGAACTCCTACACGTTAGCTTTCGTAAACTTTCACTACAGGTTAGCATCCTTGAAATTCTGCACTTAAATCTGCTTCCTAATTTGCAATAACTCTTAGCAGGAAACTGACCATTCCTTTTCTATTTCATTAGCTTCCACGTAAATCACAATGACCTGTTACACTCAGTCTGCTTCTGTAACCTTTTCCTGAAATATTTCTGACTCTAACTCCTAGGAGACAACATCTGGACAGAAAACAGTAGTGTCCACCAATCCAGCTATAACAATAACCAGACATGGATTCTCAGTGATGAGATTTTGTTGGCACTAGAGACATTTGTTATCTTGCTACTTTTACCTAGATTTTCTTGTCTTTGCCATCTGATTCCTCAGTTAACAGTGCATTGCCCTGCTCATCACTTTGTTCAGAGAACAGAATGAGATAAAATGCTCTGCCCATTCAACGTTTCCTTTTGATCCACTCTTTTCATTTTTCCATAAAAACACTCATATCACAATGCTTTTATTTGAAACCAAGAATTAACGACTTTTTAAAACTCCTGTTAAAGGTTCTTCGGATTTGGCTGTTATCCTTGAATTCAACCTCTTCCCTGTTTCCCATTCGTCCCCTCTGTCTGAACAAGAATATGGAAGTAATGATGATAGAGAGACTGATATTTTTATTGGAGAAGGTCCATCTTGCTACAAACCCAGAGACTTTGCTTCTTGCAGAGGGCGTTAAAGCAGCTGCACTTTGTCTTCAGAAACAACAATTTCAGGGAACTGAAGGTCATCCTCAAACAGAAAAAAAACTCCAGTGTACTGCCAAAGATGAAATCTGTGAAAACATTTCGAACAATTACTTCTGTTAATTTTGTTTTGTTCAAGGCTTTGCATTGTGCCATTTGTTTTATCTCCACTTGCACATGATTGGTACTCCTTGATAGTTTTAATAAGCAGCTATTTAAGAGTGACTTATGCAAATTTATGTTCTGCTTATTGGTTTGGAGTTTTCCTCTTACTTTTACCTCATCCAGAAGTTTACATGTGCCGCATAATCCAGCTTTTAGGCATTGGAGTAGGCTGGATGGGACAGTGGTCTTTCCAAGTACATCATTTTTGTATATTCATAAATACCACAAACTGTTGAAATTCTAATGCAGACGATAAAATATGCACTCACAAAACCATTTGGTGAAAATAATTGAGTGTAAAGTCAATGTTATGTTGGACTCTGATCTTCTTATCTGGTTTTTGCCTGTGAAATTTATATTTGTTGGGATTGGTATTTAAAAATGTTCAATACATGCATGCTTAGAATGAGATAAAGAAGAATAGTTGGGGAACCAAGTAACTCAAATATGAAGATTGACTTGACTATGGTAATAGAGTTTAGGGAGATGGTATCCTCCAGGTAATATCACTGGACTAGTAATCCAAAACCTCAGATTAATGATTCGGGGCATAAATTTAATTCCCATTTCTGGTAAATGGTGAAATTTGAATTCAATAAAAAACTAGAATGAAAAAAACAACTACCCTAATGGTGATCCTGTAACCACTGCCAATTGCCATATAAAAAACTATTTAGTTACTAAGGTCTTTTATGGAAGTAAATCTGCCTGGTCTGTCCTACACATGATTCCAGACCCAAAACAATGTGGTTGACTCTTAATTATCTTCTGGGAATTGAGGGATTGGTGCCAATGATGTCCATATTCTATCAATTAATTTTTTAAAATGTTCAAATTTATAAAATAAATTGAATTCATTTCAGGACAGAAAAGATTGGGGGAGGGGAAGATTAACTCAAAATAGTGCAAAAATGTCAAAAAGCAAGAAAAAATTGTTTCACTTCTTTAAATTTCAAGATGTCCCAGAGTGATTTACAATGAACAATGGACAAGGATGCTTATGAATTCAGGTGCTGTTGCAATGTAGTAAACGTAGCTAATTGGCACACACCCACGACCAGCTGAGGCAATTCAGCCAGCTGTCAGCAGACCTGCCAGTTGGCATCTGCTGAACATTGGCAGAGGGACAGACTGGCTAGTTAATTACTCAAATTCAATGGTGTTTGGGTCGCCATAATTGGCAATCTGTCAAAAGTTCCTGGAGATGGGCATGTATCATTGAACCCTGACATATAATCTGGATGAAAGCTACTTCCTTTAGGTCCCATCTCCAGGCTGACCTCCATGGAACTGAAAAGGGTCTATCCACAGTATCAACTAGTTAATCAGTTTTGGTTGCTGTTAGTTAAGGGATTAGCATTGACTAGGACACCAGGGAGAACTCTTTGCACCTTTGGGATTGTAAAGGATCCTATTATACATTCCCCTGAGAAAGCCGGCAACTTCCAAGGCCATTGTTAAGATAAATAAGGAAAACGCTACTTTCACTGATCAACAAAGGCAACAATTAGTGGGTGGAAAGTTATTTGTTTTTGGATTATAGATTAATGTAGAACTGGCATTGTCTGTTGCCCTGAGAGGATGACAGTAGGCTTTCCGACTTACATGACAATTAGAGCTGTGTTGCTTTCTTGGCCACTTAATAGCCAAATTAGGTATTATACTGTGTATTGTGAGCATGAGTCATCTGTAGGCCAGATGAAGTGGCAGCTTCCCTTCTCTGAAAGACATCAGTGAAACAGCTGGATGTGTACAATATCTCAGCAGCTTCCAATATCATTTTCCAGAATAAGTCCAGATGTACTTTACAGACTTTGTCATTTGAGCTCATAACTTCCATGTCACTCTTCCTGAAGAATAACTATGGCTGCAGGCACATCATCAAAAGATGAAGCAATTGATGAGCAACTTTGATTTCCTTGAAACGTTTGAGAAGTTTGAGTCCACACAAAATGTTCAGATAGTTATACAAGTTAAATGAAAAAGGTGCAGAATAAATGAATACATGAATTAGACAGTTGGCACAGAGTGTTATGCCTAATTGACCTTTTCTCTGCTGTAATTTAAAAAAAAGGCAATTAAAACATTATGAAAGAAGCTTAAATTGTGATTGAACTTGTTCAATTCTACCATTTTCTAATTTAAAATTTCTTCTATTCTTATATGAAGAATTCATATATCCACACAGTGATTTGATCTAAATTGTGCATTTTTTCAATTCATTCATGGAGGAGTATACTGTTGACCATCCATTATTGCCCTTGTGAAAATGCTGGTGTGCAGCTTTCTTCAAATACTTCAGTCCATATGACATCCACATAGCAATTCAGGATGAGCAATAAATGCTGAGCTAATAATCCAGTTGTCCAGGCTACTGGGTTCAAATCCCACTATAGCAGCTGATGGAATTTAAGTTAATAAGTCTGAAAAATAAATCAGATTTAGTAGTGTGTGACTGTTGTAAAAACCCATTAAGTTCATTAATGCCCTTTAGAGAAGGAAATCTTCCACCCTTACCTGGTCTGACCGACATGTGACATCATACCCATGGCATGAATTGATTTTTTTAGTGAATTGACTTGGTTTATTGTAGTCACATGTACCTAAGTACAGTGAAAAGCTTTGTTTTGCAAGCAGTACAGGCAGATCGTAGCAAACAAAGACATACAGATCATAAAGAGAGCGAGGCACACAAGGTTACAGCTGCACAAGAGGTGCACAAAGTAGAATCAACATCAGCAAGGTCAACGTTATTTGAAATTAGAGAGTCCATTCAGCATCTGGATTAGTGGTGCTGGAAGAGCACAGCAGTTCAGGCAGCATCCGAGGAGCAGTAAAATGGACATTTCGGGCAAAAAGCCCTTTACCAAGTCCATTCAGCAGTCTAATAATGTCAGGGATGAAGTTGGTCTTGAACCTGTTGGTGCTTGCGTTCAAGCTTCTCAGTCTTCTGCCTAATGGAAAAGTTTGTAAGAGAGTATTACCGTGCTGAGAGGGGTCTTTGAAGATATTGGCTACCTTTCCACTGCAGCAAAAAGTGTAAATGGAGGCTGTGGATGAAAGGTTGACTTCTGTGATGGTCTGGACTGTGCTTCTTACGGACCTGGGCAGAGCAGTTGCCGTACCAGGCCGTTATACACCTGGACAGTATGCTTTCATTGGTGCAGGTGTAAAAATTGGTGAGGGTCCTTATGGACATGCTAAGTTTCCTAAGCCACATGAGAAAGAAGAGGCATTGTTGTGCTTTCTTCACCATTGCATCTACATGGGGAGTCCAGGGCAGAGTTTTGGTTATCGTCACTCCGAGGAACTTTATGCTCTCCCCCCTTCTCAACCTCAGCTCTGTGGATGTAGATGGGGGTGTGCCCTCCTCGTTTCTTCCTGAAGTCAGTGATCAGTTCTGTTGTTTTGCTGACCCTGAAAGACAGATTGTTCTCATTGCACAATGTCACCAACCCTCTATCGCCTTTTTGTGTTCCGACTCGTCTTTGTTAATTATCCGTTCACAGTGATGTCATCAGCAAACATGTCAATGTTGATGGTTCAGAGTTTGGCAACACTGTCGCGGGGGGTACAGGGAGTACAGTAAGGGCTGGGCGCACATTCATGGGTGGCTCAGTGTTCAGTGTAATTGTGGAGGAGATGCTGTTGTCCGTCTTCATGGACTCCAGTCTGTGGGTCAGGAAGCTGAGGATCCAGTTGCAGAGGGCGGAGCTGAGACCAAGCTCACGGAGTTTTGAGATCATCATGAAGGGCTTTTGCCTGAAAGATTAATTTTCCTGCTTCCCGGATGCTGCCTGACCTGCTGTGCTTTTCCAGCACCACAGTCTTGACTCTGATCTCCAGCATCTGCAGTACTCACTTTCGCCAAGTTTTGAGATCAGTCTGGCGGGTGTAATGGTGTTAAAGGTGGAGCTTTACTCGATGAGCAGGAGTATGACATAGGTGACCTTGTTTTCTAGATGTTCCAGGCATGAGTGCAGAGCTAGGGAAATAGTGTCCACTGTGGACCTGTTACGTTGGTAGGCAGATTGTAGGAGGTCGAGGCTGGGAGACCGGAGATGATATGGGCCATGACCAAACTCTCAAAGCACTTCATAATTATGGAGATCGGAACCACTGGGCAGTAGAGATTAAGGTGTTGCATGTGATTTCTTAAGAATGGGGATGATGCTAGTCTTCTTGAAGCAGATGGGGACATCTTGTAGGAGGGAGAGCTTGAAGATGTCAGTCAATACCTCCACCAGCTGGTCTGCATGGGATCTGAGTGCTCAGCTGGGGATACCATCCGGGCCTATTGCTTTTCTTGGGTTGATTCACAGGAAGTATGATCTGATGTCTGCAGCCATGACAGAGGGAATAGGTGTATCCAGGCCTGTTGGGGCTCAAACCCAGCAAAGAAAGCATTGAACACGATAGGGAGAGATGTGTCTTTGCCTGCTATCTTGCTCTGCTTCATTTTGTATCCCATTATGTTGTTTAGGCCTTGCCACAGGAGGCAGGAGTATTATGGTTGGTTTGGGCCTCTAACCTGGTCCGATACAGCTTTTCGGCGTCTCTAGGTTTTCTGTATAGGCCTGTGCTGTCTGACTTGAATGCTGTACAGCTGGTCTTCAGTCGAATGTGGATTTCCTGGTTCCTTCAAGGTTTCTCAGATAGACCTTTTTGGCACATACTCCTCCATGTGCTTGCAAATGAAGTCCGTGATGATGGTGGTGTACTCATCTAGGTTGTCCCCTGAGTTCTTCTGTATGTTCTACACTGCCAAGTCCAAGCAGTTCTGGAGAAGCTCTTCCACTGCCTTGGACCAGCATTGTACTACCTTCTGTGAAGAGTCCACCCATTTAAGCTTTTGTTTGTAAGCTGGGTGGAGGAACACAGTGCGGTGATCGCTGGGGCTGGCATGGTGGCTTAGTGGTTCGCACTGCTGCTTCACAGCACCAGGAACCGAGATTCGATTCCAGCCTTGGGTGACTGTCTGAGTGGAGTTTGCATATTCTCCCTGTGTCTGTGCGAGTTTACTCCCACAATCCAAAGATGTGCAGCTGAGGTGAATTGGCCATGCTAAATTGCCCGTAGTATTCAGGGATGTGTAGGTGAAGTGCATTGGGTCAGGGGTAAAATAGGATAATTGGGTCTGGGTGGGTTACTCTTCAAAGAGATCAGTGCTGACTTGTTGGACCAAATGGCCAGTTTCCACACTGTTAGGATGCTGATTCTGATCTGATTTTCCAAAGTGTAGGTTGGGGATGGAGTTGTAGGTATCTTTGATGATTGTCTAGCAGTAGACCAGGATGTTCTGTCCTCTAGGGAGGCAGGAGATATGTTAGTGGTACTTTCTTTTGAGGTCGACCTGGTTGAAGTCATCGGCCACGATGAATAAGGCCTCGGGTATTTCATCTCCAGGGCATTTACAGCAGTGTAGATTTGATTCAGGACATTCTTCACTTTTACATGGGGTGAGTATATAGACTGCTATCAGGATGGTGGAAGTGAACTCTCATGGCAGATAGAGATGGCATTTTACTGGAAGGCATTCTTGGTTCAGGGAGCAGTGGTTCGCCAGGGTCCCCACATCTGAGCAACAGGAGGTGTTGGTTCGGAAGCATCCTCCTCCGCCCTTTGCCTTACCCCAGGATGCTGGGCCGTCCATGCAGTGTATGGAGAACCCCTCAGCATGCAAGGCACAGACAGGTACGGCAGGAGTGAGCCACGCCTCCGTGAAATAGACCACTCCACAGTCTCTCAGTCCCCTCCAGAAGGTAAGTCTGGAACCGAGTTAATCCGTTTTGTTTTTGATAGGTTGGAAGCTTGCTCGGAGTATGTAGGGGAGGGGGAACTTGAAATCACGTTGTTTCAGTCTCACCCGCAAGTCAGCATGTCTTCCCTTTTTCCTTGTAGGTCTCCCGCATCTGGACTGTCTTGGGAGTCGGTGGTGAGAGTCTGCTAAGGTAGGTAAGATGGGTCTTGTTGGGCTGTGCCTCCCCCAGGGGCGGGACACAGCGAGGTCAGCGTTCGGGCCTGGGCTGGCCTGGTCGTGGCGGTCAGAGTTTTGCTCCTGGATGGTTCTGGGTGTGGATGGTGTGAGTCTGTTGCTCCAGAAGGTAAGGCAATGTGGTGATTCTCAAATGGCCTCTGAAATGCAAGATCAAGACATTCAGTTCAAAAGCATTTAAGGATAAGCACCACATATTTATATAAATGACTTGGATGTGACCATAGTGGGTATAATTAGTAAGTTTGCAGAGGTTGGAGGTAGAGCGGACTGCAAAGAAGGTTCCCCCAAAGTACAACAGGATCTTGATTAGATGGGCTCATGAGCCGAGGAGTGGTAGATGGAGTTTAATTTAGATAAATGTGAGGTGCTGCATGTTGGAAAGGCAAATCAGGATTGTACTTATACTTTTAATGGTAAGGTCCTGGGGAGTGTTGCTGAATAAAGAGACCTTGGAGTGCAGGTTCCTTGAATGCAGAGTCACAAGTAGATAGGATAACGAAGGAGACATTTTGTATGCTTGCCTTTCTTGGTCAGACCACTGAGTATAGGAGTTGGGAGGTCATGTTGTTACTGTACAGGACATTGGTCAGGCCACTTTTGGAATATTATGTGCAGTTCTGGTCTCCTTCCTGTTGGAAGGACATTGTGAATCTTAAAAGGGTTCAGAAAAGATTTACAAGATTGTTGCTAGTATTGGAGGGTTTCAGCTACAGGGAGAGGCTGAATCGACTGGGGCTGTTTTCCCTGAAGCATTGGAGGCTGAGGGGTGACCTTATAAAGGTTTATAAAATCATGAGGAGCACGGATAGGGTAAATAGACAAGGTCTTTTCCTCAGGGTGGGGGAGTCTAGAACTAGAGGGCATAGGTTTAGGGTGAGGGGGGAAAAATTTAAAAGGGACCTAAGGAGTAACATTTTCACGCAGAGACTGGTATGGAATGAGCTGCCAGAGAAAGTTGTGGAGGCTGGTACAATTGCAACATTTAAAAGGCATCTGGATGGGTATATGAATATGAAGGGTTTAGAGGGATATGGGCCAAGTGCTGGCAGCAAGACTAGATTAATTTAGGATATCTGGTTGGCATGGATGAGTTGGACTGAAGGGTCTGTTTCCATGTTGTACTTCTCTATGACGCTATGATTCTATGTTGACTTTGCCGACAATACTCAAGTTCCATGAAAGCATGAAATATAAAAAGGTGGTAGCTGCAATTTTGGTGAGCTTCTGCAACGATCTTATATATTCTACAGACTACTGCCACTGTGCACCAATGGTGGACGGAATGAATGCTGGAGGTCAAAAAATGTGGTACTGGAAAAGCACAGCCGGTCAGGCAGCATCCGAGGAGCAGGAGAGTCGATGTTTCAAGCATAAATTCTTCGTCAGAAATGATGTTTATGCTTGAAACATTGATTCTCCTGCTCCTCGGATACTGCCTGACCAGCTGTGCTTTTCTAGCACCACACCTTTTGACTCTGATCTCCATCATCTGCAGTCCTCACTTTCTCCTGACTGCTGAAGGTCACAGATAGGCACGTGAAAACAAGTTGCTTTGTCTTGGCTAGTCCCAAGCCTCTCAGGTCTTAGTGGAGATGCATTTATCCAGAGCATGTGGCGAGAATTCCATTGCATACCTGATCTGTGGCTTGTCAATGTTGTACTGGTTTTGTGAAGTCAACTGGTGAGTTACTGAAGAATTCCCAGCCTCTGCTTTTGTGGCCATTGTCTTATACGGTTGGCACTAAAGAGCTAAAGAGGTGGCCAAGGTTGCATCTGTATTTATTATCAGATACTAGATTGTTAAAGGAGTTGACGAGCACGCTGGAATGAGAGAATTATGGAGGAACTGATTAAGACTTAAGGGTGGCACGGTGGTTCAGTGGTTAGCACTGCTGCCTTGCAGCGCCAGAGACCCGGATTTGATCCCAACCTCGGGCGACTGTCTGTATGGAGTTTGCACATTCTCCCTGTGTCTGTGTGGGTTTCCTCTCGGTGCTCCGGTTTCCTCCCCCAATCCAAATGTTTGCTGGTCAGGTGAATTGGTCATGCTAAATTGCCCATAGTGTTAGATGCATTAATCAGGGGTAAATACAGAATAGGGGAATGGGTCTGGGTGGGTTACTCTTGGGAAGGTCGGTGTGGACTTGTTGGGTTGAAGGGCCTGTTTGCATACTTTAGGAAGTCTAATCCTAATTACATTGCCTACTAGAGTTCATTACATTGACTGTAAGCCATTTTAATGGATAGCATTTTTCTCAATTATTTCTTCTAACAACAACTAGCTGAGAATAAGTAAACTGATCATTTTGAATACTACTAAAGCCGTGCTCAGCTTTTTAATATTCACTTACTGATTGGGATTGACAGAGTGCAGCGCTTAATGAGAAATTTCGAGACACATTGAGAGACTTTCTTGATTTGTCAAGATTTCAGCAACATCCTGTCAACGTTCGTGCTAGCTGTTCTTTATTGAGAAGATTGAGTGCTGTGCTGCCTGATATCTTACAGGAGTCTCCAGAGGAAAGCAATTGGTGGTCATGTCCATCTTTCTACCATTCCCCTTTTTTGTCTCAGGAATTGAAAGACGAGATTAGGGCAGAAAAAGCAGCATCCACTGTTGCAGGAAATAGAAGCAGCAGGGTACAGAGGGTACAAAGCAGATAGCCCTATACCTTTAGTGGTTTCAGAGTAGCATGTTCCTACATTCACATCATCAAAGGCCAGTGCATGAGCGAGCTTTAGTTTACAAAGAGGTCATCAAAGAGGCACGTGGTCTTGAACATTGAAGACACAGCATCACAGCACATCAACTGTATTGTATTGTCTGTGTTATTTGAGGTCAAAATAGAACTTAGCCTCAGTGGAATTATATAAGTGTTGGCAACATTTGTTGAGGTCAGAATGAGTGACCTTGATATCAAGCCAACATTTGATTGACAGAGTAGGAAACTCAAACAAAACCAAACTCAGTAGGATTCAGGGGGTAACCTCTCTGCTGATTAAGCTCATACTTGGCACAAAGGAAAATGGTTGTGATTGTTGGAGGTCAATGATCTCAACTGAAGGATATCTTTGCTGCAGTTCCTCAGGGTAGTGTCCTTAGCCCAACCATCTTCAGCAGCTCCATCAGTGACGTTCTCTCGATTAAAACATGGGGATGTTCACTGATGATTGAACAATATTTTCAGATACTGGAGCAGTCTATGTCCAAATTCAGCAAGACCTGGACAATATCCAGATTTCTGGTAAGAAGTGGCAGGTAACATTCACATCACACAAGTACCAGTCAATGACCATCTCTGACAAAAGAGAATCTAACCATTGGCTCTTTATGTTCAATGATATAACATTTGTTTTTTATTCACTCATGGAATGTGGATGTCACTGGCTGGGCCAACGTTTATGCCTGTTCCTGCTTACACCTGATGAGTTGCTTTCTTGAATTGCTGCAGACCATGTGCTGTAGGTAGACCCACAATACTGTTTGGAAAGAGTTCCAGGATTTTGATTCAAATACACTGATGGAATAGTGATATATTTCTAAGTCAGGATGGTGAGTGGCTTTAGAGGGAACTTGCAGGTAGTTGTGTCCCCATGTATGTGCGTCCAGATGGAAGTGGCTGTGGGTTTGGAAGGAGCTGTGGTGAATTTCTGCAGCAAGTTTTGTATTTAGCCCACACTTCTGCTGTTGAGCAGCAGTGGCGATGGGAATAGACATACTTTGGGGACTCAGGAGGTCAGTCACTGGCTGCAGGATTCCTTATGTCTGACCTGTTTTTTGTTGCCACATTATTTTATGCCTAATCCAGTTCAAAGTTCACCTAGAATCTCCCACTAAAGTAAGTCACCACAGTCTTACCAGATCAAAGGGCTGCTCTCTCATAGAGTTGGCATTACTCAGAATCCCAAACCGGTTTTCCAGCCAACTGCATTAGACTGACCTCTAAATCTCCCCCTATGAGCATCCTGGAGATTACCATTGACAAGAAACTGAACTGAAGCCATATCAATATTGTAGCAAAAAGAGCAGATTTAATGCTAGGAATCCTATGGCAAGTAACTCACCTTCTGACTCCTCAACTTCTGACAACCAGCTATAAGGCATATGGAATACACCCTACCTGCCTGGAGGGGTGAAGCCACAGCAACACTCAAAGCAGCTGCCTGATTAGCATCACATCCACAAACTTTCAACCTTTCCACCTCCGATGCACAGTAGTATCCATGTTGCAAAGGTGCACAGCAGAAACTCGCTCAACACCTCCTTCCAAACCAATGACCACTACCACCTGGAATGACAAGGGACATGGGAATACCATCACTTGAAAGTCATTCACCGTCCTGACCTGAAAATTCTTTGCTGTTTCTTCCCTAATGCTGATCAAAACCCTGTAACTTCCTCTCAAAAAGCATTGTGGGTGTACTTACATCAAACGGTCTGCAGAAATTCAAGTTCACTACCACCTTTTTAAGGGTAATTGTGGACAGGCAATAGACACCCTTCTCTAGCCAAGATGTCGGGGTGGGTGAGCAGGTTGTGGCAATTATAATGGTCAGAGAAAGTCTGGGATTACAGCACCTTATCATAGAATCCCTTCAGGGTGAAAAGAGACTATTCAGCCCATCAAGCCTGTACTGATCCCCTGAAAGGCATCCCGCTCAGATCCATAAACTCCAATTAGCATGATTAATCCACCTGGCCTGCACATCTTTGGACTGTGGGACAAAATCATAGCACCCAGAGGAAATCAAGCAGAAAACAGGGAGAATGTGCAAACTCCACACACACTATTGCCTGAGGCTGGAATCAATCCAGGGTCCCTCACGCTGTGAAGCAGCAGTGCTAAACATTGAACCACTGTGCTACCCTTCTCAGCTTGTCAACAGGGTTGGTGTACAACTGCCCAGAAGCCAATTGAAACTCTTTTGTGGGCAATTAAGAGCCCACTTCTGTGTTTCTGCTGGGGGGGGGCAGCATGGTAGCTGGGGTTAGTACTGTTGCCTCACAGCACGAGGGACCTGGTTCGATTCCAGCCTTGAGCGACTGTCTGTGTGGAGTCTGCACATTCTCCCCGTGTCTGCATGGATTTCCTCTGGATGCTCTGGTTTCTTTCCACAATCCAAAAAAAAGATGTGCAGCTTAGGTGAATTGGCCATACTAAATCGCCCTTAGTGTTCAGGGATGTGTAGGCTCAGTTCATTAGGCAGGAGAAATGTAGAATAATGAGGCAAGGGAATGGGTCTGGGTGGCATACTCTTCGGAGTGTTGGTGTGGACTTTTTGGGCCGAATGGCCTGTTTCCACACTGTAGGGATTCTATGATATTTTTATGAAATGTTATCTTCTCAGACACTGATTGGACTGTAGTGAGGAATCCTCTGGCAGTAATAACACCGTATTCCCTCACCATTGAGGAGTGTCTGATTGATCTATGAACTCCCAGAATTCACTGACTTAGTTGGCAGGTAGGGTATCCTTACATTGCATCCTTTTTCTTCCTGGTGCATTCCAGTTGTGGCCACAGCTCCCAGTGTCACTACTGAGCTGTTGACCCTCTGGCTGGGTGACTTGCATAGGGACAGTTGAGTCAGAAGTGACCAATTAAATGGTCTGGCTCCTTCTAGGTCCCACAAATGGCCCAGGCACAGATGTCACCAGATTTTGATCTTGTGGCTGAGGTCCCAGGTGTGAGAATAAAATCTTGACAGAGGGCAAGACACTTCTTAGACCTCAGCAAAAGTATTGTGGACATTTGTGGATGCCATATTATGAGCACGATGTGAATGCCTTGGAGAGAGTGAAGAAGCGATTAAGAAGAATGGTCCTGGGAATGAGAATCTTCAGATAGATGATAATTTGAAGAAGGTGGGACTGTTCTCCTTGGAGAGAAGAATGCTGAGACGTGATTTGGTAGAGGTCTTCATAATCATGAGCAGGCTGGATAGGGTAGATAGACAGAAGCTGTTCCCACCTGTGAAAAGAACGAGAACGAGAGATTTAAAGTGATGTGCAAATAAAGCAAGGGTGATATGAGAAAAGACATTTTCACTCAGCGAGTAGTTTGACTATGTAACACACTGCCTGGAAATGTGGTGGAGGCTGGTTCAATTGAAGCATTCAAGGGGGCATTGGATGGTTATTTGGATTGAATTGATGTGCAAAGACTTTGGGGAAAATGTGGGAATTTGACCATAGTTAATAGAACAGGTGCAGGTACGATGGGCCGAATCATCTGCACCATAACAATTCTGAGACTCCGAGATTCTGTGTAACATTACAGAAGATAGGGTGGCATGGTGGCACAGTGGTTAGCACTGCTGCCTCACAGCACCAGAGACCCGGGTTCAATTCCCACATCAGGCAACTGTCTGTGTGGAGTTTGCACATTCTCCCTGTGTCTGCGTTGGTTTCCTCCGGGTGCTCCGGTTTCCTCCCACAGTCCAAAAATGTGCAGGTTAGGTGAATTGGCCATACTAAATCGCCCATAGTATTAGGTGAAGGGGTAAATGTAGGGGAATGGGTCTGGGTGGCTTGCTCTTCGGAGGGTCGGTGTGGACTTGTTGGGCTTCTCAGTAACTTGTATTTGATGTTGTATAATTGAATGTTTCAAATGGTCATTTAAAGTTCCAAGAGAGCATTGCAGGAACAGTAAGGAATTCACTAACTCCTTTCACAGTATTTTCACCTCAGTCAACACAGCCCAGATTAACTGGATCTTGGACTCATGAGAGATTTTACTGTCACAAAATAGCTGCGAAGCCTTCCTCCATTGCAAAAGTTCACTGCAATTCTAAATATTCAAAATACCAAATGGTTTGGTATTCGTGGACCTTTGGAGGAGAGAATGGGATATTGATGGAAATTTTTCTTAACTTCTGGGGCATGTGAAAAATGGAATTACTGCCATCAGTCACAGTTACAGCCAGTGGGAAAACAGGGACAAGGTTTTACCCTCAACATCAAAGTCGGGTTGAGACTGGGAAATACTTTGAGTGAGGTCAGTGATAAATGGTTCATGCATTATTTACATTACTGTCTCCCAGTCATTCCTTCCTATTTGCTATAATTCACTTTGCACACTATTTACTGTCCCCCATTAACATTGCTATTTTACAGAGCAGCTTCTGTACTCAATCAAACTTTAGTGCAACAGTTTAAAAAAAAAGACTGGTCTATAAAATGGAGTTTTGTCATATGGGTACATCATGACAACTATGATTCGGTGCAACATGATAGAAACCAAAAACCAGAACTGATTCTGGGAACCAATATGAGTAGATATCTGCTGGTTTGAAATGAAAGGAGCTTTAGGCAGGAAGCAGAATGTTGGGAGAGGATTTAACATTATTTTCAAAATATATTCTAGCTTTGAGAGGTTATTATACTGTTGTAGAAACTACTATGCACATGTCAGTAAACCTTGTCATTATGTATCTAATGCAAAAAAAACCCCACATATTTACAGAATTAATTTTAAGTACATCATTAATTCAGCATCCTGATGTTCAAGAGACCACAACTAGTGGATAACACACAGCTTGGAGATTTACAGGGCTGCAGGACGTTATTGAGATAAGAAGAGGTGAAGCCATAGGGTGTTTTAGAAACAAGAATGGATTTATTAAAAACCTGACAAATCTGAGGAGGAACAAATTAGACAAAGGACAGCCAGTGGTCCTAATCGATTTGGATTTCCAGAAGGCCTTTGACAAGGTACCACATAGGAGGCTTCTAAATAAGATAAGCGTCCATGGCATTAGGGTTAGGTACTGGCATGGATAAAGGATTGGCTGATTGGCAGAAGGCAGAGATAAAGGCGCCTTTTCAGGATGGCAGTCAGTGACTAATGGAGTTCCACAGCGTTCAGTTGGGACCATAACTGTCATGTTATACATCTGTTTTCCTCACATTTGCATGACTATTTTACATATTGTAGGGTGTGGGGGGTGGGGGTGAGGAGGGGGGAAAGCTGCCCATGAAGTGTCCAGACAGTGGAGAAAAAGACAGTGGAGCTAGACTTGGAAATATGTAAAAAAAATCTCGTAACTTGCTTTCAGCACCAAAGGAGAGAGAGAATGCAACATTCACTGATAGCAGCAAGGGTATTGAAATCTCTTCTCTCCATCCCACTCTCAATCTCAGAAGTCAACACTAGTGGAAAAGCAACTTGGATAAATCGCAATTGTCTGAGAAATCGAGCTTACTTGTGCACTTTGACACTCCTGAGGAAACAGGATAGCTACTAATTGGTATAATGGGCAGGGGATGTGATGGCCTTAGTGCCATTATCGCTGCACTGTTAATCCAGAGACCCAGATAATATTTTGGGAACCTTGGTTCAAATCCTGCCATGACAGATGGTGAAATTTGAATTCAATATAATTCTGCAATTAAAATCCTAATGATGACCATGAATCCATTGTCAATTGTCAAACAAAAAACCATCTGGTTCACTAATATCCTTTAGGTGGGGAAACTGCCAACTATAACTGATCTGACCCACATGTGACTCCAGACTCACAGCAATGTGGGTGACTCTTAACTGCCCTCTGGGCAATTAGGGAATGGGCAATAAATACTGGCCAAGCCTGTGACACCCATATCGCATTAATTAATAGAAAAAAAAGTCCACTCATCACAGTAAAAAAACCCTCAAAATTAGCTCTCAATTTTTAATTTAGCTAACTAACATAATTTAATTTAAAAATCACACGACACCAGGTTATAGTCCAACATGTTTATTTGGAAGCACTAGCTTTCAGATCACTGCTCCATCATCAGGTAGTTATCAAGTTGTGAAGGAGCAGCACTCCGAAAGTTAGTGGTTCCAAATAAACCTATTGGACTATATCCTGGTGTTGTGTGATTTTTAAATTCAATTATGTTAGTTGGCTAGATTAAAAATTGAGAGCTAGTTTTGAGGGTTTTTAATGTAATGAGTAGAATATTTTTTTCCATTCATTAATGGAATATGGGTGTTGTGTGTTTTATAACTTTGTACACCCAGTCCAACATTGGCTCCCCCTCATCATGGCTACCACCGACACCATTAATTGAAGTGTGATAGCTACATGCCAAAACAAAAATAAAATTATTTGGTGTGACTAACATAATTCAATTATGTTATTTAGCTAGATTAAAAATTGAGAGGTAATTTTGAGGGTTTTTTTAATGTGATGAGAGGACCTTTTCTTCCATTCATTAATGGGATATCGGTGTTGTGTGATTTTTAACTTTGTACACCCCAGTCCAACACTGGCTCCCCCAAGTAATTGGCTACCACCGACACCATTAATTGAAGTGCGATAGCTACATGCCAAAACAAAAATAAAAATATTTGGTGTGACTAACTGAGAGGAGGTTTTAAAACGGGGACATCTAATTGTAACCACAGAAATCCAGCAGAACAAAGATGATGTTTGCTTCTGGCTAGAATCTTCATACAAATTCTTTTAACATAGGGAGGCTGTTGCATTGTAGCTATCATATACTTCCAGCTGAACAGGAAAATTTGCCATTCTTACCACTGGCCATAAGTGAACTGGAAGGAATTACAAATTAATAATTTATTCGGTAGTATTATGACCCTCTTTTTGGGGGCTGTAAGTTACTGACATGGGTCTTAAACATGGATCTGCTGGCCCACTTGTAAGGCTGCACCACAAGGCCAGTTTGGCTTCGGCCCAGGTTCCAGGGAGAACAATGGAATTGGTGCCGAGGGATGGATTTGGAGCAGGGCCTGAAAACAGTAGATTTGGCCTTCCTAATGTTTACTTGAAGGAAACTTCTATTCCTCCAGTACTGGATGCCAGATAAACGGTATGGTGATTTATCAACAGTGCAAGAAATGAGAGAGGTGGTAATGAGGTGGAGGTGGGTGTTGTCAGTGCAAATATGCAAGTTAATGCTGTGCTGTTGATTGAGGGGAAGTATGTGAATGAGAAAATAGGAGGATGCCGAGAATCGTACCTAGGGGGACACTGTCACCACCACTATCACTATTGTTATTAGAAATTTCAGGAGAGAATATAATCATGTACTGTACATAATATTTCAATTGTAGTAGATTGTGGGGAGAACAGCAGTTGAAGCATCAATTAGCCAAGGCATTTTGTCCACAGGGACCTGGGTTGAATTGAAACTGGTGGATTGCAAGCAACTGGAAGGAAATGAGTAGTTTCAATCCAGTTTGTTGTTGGCAGGGCTCAGAACAAACCTGTGTTAACTGGCATTAACTGAACCTGGCACAAAGATATCATGCAATAGTTAATTTAAGAAATAACTACGCAATGGTTATGTAATCTGGATCAAGCCGACACGATAGGCTCTGGCAAAACTCAGTTAGTGGTAAAAACCTGTACTGTAAAAATGATATCTAGTTAAACTACTTCAGTACAGCCATAATTTTGGCAATGAGGCAGCACTGTAGAAAATTGTCAAGGTTTGGCCTGTTCACAGAAAGTTATTATAGACATGATGGCTCGAATGGCCTCCTTCTGCACTATAACGAGTCTGTGATTCTGTGAATACAGCACCAACACAAATACTGCTGAATCAGTCTATTCTTGATCATCAGCAAATTGATGAAATGCTATGCGTTGACAATGCTATCAAGCAGCGTTGACATGTTAAAATGTCTTAATTTTTGTTTGGCTTGGAATATTTGTTATTTGAGATGAGGAGAAGGTTATTCGGCATCTAGATGTTCCTATCTAATGATGTTTGATGCTTTGACTATTTGATGGTCATGTAAATTATTCCATCTTGAGCACCCCTCAAGATGCTAAGAAATTTAAACACCGATTCACTGAAACATAGCAATTACAAACTTGACAGGGTGTGTTAAAAGTGACAAGGAGGTGCAAGAGTGTTACAGACAGAGCAACAGGGAGAGGAAGATACTGTGACGATGCTGTTACTTTAAGACTTTATTTTGTCCTAGTTTTTTTGAAGGGAGGTTACAAGGCAGAGGTGGAGAGCTGTCTCTCAGAAAGTAAACAATGAAAGCAGCCTGGGTGTGGCCAGCTCTCACAGACCAGGTTTTCTAATTTTTTGAGTGTTTGGATTTATTTTTAAGCAAAAACCTTTGTGGTCTCCAAAGAATTGGTAGCTTCAGTCAATGTCTCCTGGCTGCTACACTTCCTGAACTTTCTGTTGATTTTGTTTTCCCTTCCTGGATTGGAGAACTACATGTAAGAATCTGTGTCTGAATTTGCCTATTTGCCAAGGCGTCTGTACATGGGATTTTACTATATTGGAGCAGTTAATTACTAATAGGTACTGTATCTATTATTCGGTTCAGTTTTCCATTGGTTAAGTTATTCTAAATTCCTCTTACTTTTGTTGGTATTTTAACTATAATGCTTAAATAAAATGAGTTTTGCTTAACATCGAGTAGTTTGACCAGTCACATTGCATCTGGATCACAGCCCTTCACAACAATCTTTAACATGGAAAAATATTAATGTCTAGGCTACCTTCTTAAAATATATTGAGGGGATCTGGTCTGGTCCATAACAAATAGGGGGCTCTTGTCTGGATTGAGTTCTTTAATTCAAAGTTGGGTTTAGGGTTGTTGGACTCGAATGTGGCCGAGTGGATGGTGTTAATGTCTTTTGTTTGGAGTCATGAATTCAGTTGCTTTAAACAGGGCATGTCTTGTGTAGTAATGGTTCTTTTGGTCACTGAGAGTTTCCTGGGGGTGGAGGAAGTGACTTTGGGAGTTTTACAAAAAGTGAGCAAGGCAAAGCTGTTGAATTTGGCAGACTGGCTAGAGTTGGGATTGCCTGGGTCTGTGAGAAAAAGGGGAGATAATTGCAGCAATAGCTTGATGTTTAAAATTGCCGGAAATGCCAACAGAATCTTTGGAAATGACTAAAATACAATTGTAAATGAAACAGCTTGAGTTAGAGGCATAAGAAAAGGAAAGAATAACCCTGGGAGAACAAAAGGAAAGAGAAAACGAAATGAAACAATTTGAATTATGATTAAAAGCAGAGGAAAAAGCAAAGGAGAAGAAGGCCCTAGCAGAAGAAAGAGAGAAAGAGAGAGAGAGTTTGAATTTCAAAAGTCGACAGTTAGAGAAGAAATTCAACTTAAAAGGGGAGGTGAAGGTAGAAGTTAGGTTTAATGAGGAGTTTAGTGATGATGAGCAAACCCTTGGTAGCCAAAGGCCTGGTGGGGATCTGTTTAAATATGTCCAAACATTGCTTAAATTCAATGAGAAAGATGTAGAAGCATTTTTAAATTTCATTTGAAAAAGTGGCTAAACAAGTGAAATGACTGGTGACCATGTGGGTAATGATAATTCAAACAACATTACTAGGTACAGCTAGTGAGGTATTTGCATTGCTATCAGAGGAAGTATCTGAGGAGTATTACGAGATGAAAAATGCGCTTGTAAATGTGCATAAGCTGGTACCTGAAGCCTACAGACAATGTTTCAGGAACCTAAGGAGGGATCCTGGTCAAGCATACTTTGACTTTGAAAGGATCGGACAAAATAATTTTGATCGGTGTATGAGGGCATTGAAACCAGATCAAAAATGATGCTCTTAGAGAGAAGATTATTTTGGAGGAGTTCAAAAATTCATCTCCTGAAGTAATGAGAATTCATGAGGAAAAGCAGAGAGTTAGTGGGTGGCACGGTGGCACAGTGGTTAGCACTGCTGCCTCACAGCGCTAGAGACCCAGGTTCAATTCCCGCCTCAGGCGACTGACTGTGTGGAGTTTGCACATTCTCCCTGTTTCTGTGTGGGTTTCTTCCAGGTGCTCCGGTTTCCTCCCACAGTCCAAAAATGTGCAGGTTAGGTGAATTGGCCACGCTGAATTGCCCGTAGTGTTAGGTGCAGGGGTAAATGTAGGGGAATGGGTCTGGGTGGGTGCGCTTCGGCGGGTCAGTGTGGACTTGTTGGGTCGAAGGGCCTGTTTCCACACAATAAGTAATCTAATCAAATCTAAAATGGCAAGATTAGCAGCTGAAATGTCTGATTATTATGAATTGGTTCATAAATCAAAGTTTGGCTTTTACCATCAATTTCAATCCATGAGGGCTAGAAATTGGGGAAAAGAGAAATCCTTAGGTGGTAAGGGAAAAACAAATCTCATTGAAGATAATAAAGATAGTTTACTACAGTGTAAAAAGGAAACCAATGGGAGAAAGAGAAGTAAAAAAAGCTCAGGTGTTTTCACTGCAATAAAGTAGACCACACAAAGTCATAGAGAAGTACAGGACAGAAACAGACCCTTCAGTCCAACTCGACCATGCTGACCAGATATCCCAACCCAATCTAGTCCCAATTGCCAGCACCAGACCTATATCCCTCCAAACACTTCCTGTTCATATACCCATCCAGATGCCTCTTAAATGTTGCAATCATACCAGCCTCCACCACTTCCTCTGGCATCTCATTCCATACATGTACCACCCTCTGCATAAAAAAGTTGCACCTTTGGTCTCTTTTATATTTTTCCCCTCTCACCCTAAACCTATGCCCTCCAGTTCTGGACTCCCCCACCCCAGGGAAAATACTTTGTCTCTTTATCCTATTCATGCCCCTCATGATTTATAAACCTCTATAAGATCACCCCTTAGCCTCCGACACTCCATGGCAAACAGCCCTGCCTATTCAACCTCTCCCTATAGCTCAAATTCTCCAACCCTGGCAACATCCTTGTAAATCTTTTCTGAACCCTTTCAAGTTTTACAACATCCTTCCAATAGGAAGGAGACCAGAATTGCACGCAATATTCCAACAGTGGCCTAACCAATGTCCTGTACAACCGCAACATGACTTCCCAACTCCTGTACTCAATACTCTGACCAATAAGGGAAAGCATACCAAATGCCTTCTTCACTATCCTTCACTACCTACCTGCGACTCAACTTTCAAGGAGCTATGAACTTGCACTCCAAGGTCTCTTCGGTGCTGGTGATTTGGAAAAAGCACGGGGAAGACAGTGACTTATGTTGAAATGGTAAAGGAAAACACAATGGAAGCTGTACCAGAATGTACAACCTGTTCAGGGATTGGTTGAGAAGAAAGTGCCAGATCTTCTTAAACTATTTAATTGCAAGGGTAAGGTTTACTTACATGTGCCAGGGGGACCAGGTAAAGAAATCACAATTTTGAGAGATATGGGAGCATATCTGTCTTTGATGTTGAGAGATTGGGAGATATGTAATTCAGAATAACTATTGCTAGAAAAAGTGGTAATATGTGGAATTCATGGTGAGATGAAGAGTGCTTCATTATGTTAAGTGAAGTTGGAATGTCTGGTGAGAGGTGAAGAAGTGATGGTAGCAGTACTTGACAAACTCTCAGGGACACAAGTTTGTCCTTGGTAATGATATAGGAGACAGTGAGGACTGCAGATGCTGGAGATCAGAGCTGAAAATGTGTTGCTGGAAAAGCGCAGCGGGTCAGGCAGCATCCAAGGAGCAGGAGAATCGACGTTTCGGGCATGAGCCCTTCTTCAGGAATGGAGTAATGATAATGATATAGCTGGTAATGATATAGCTGGATCACAGGTAGGAGTGCCGCCTACTGTGATTGAGATGCCAGTGGAAAATCAGGCAACTGATGTATTACAGGAAGTATATCCTGGGATTTTTTTCTGGTCACAAAGCCATAGGTTGAAGCAGCGTGAGAAATCAAAAAATAAATATAAGGAAGTTGAAGTGTAATGATCAGACACTATGTTTGATTAAATGGTTGAGAAAAAAATACAAGAAAGAATAAAGTGGATATATTTTGTTCAGAGAAATTAAATGAGTTACAACAGAAATTGAAAAGCTGAAGCAGTTGTATCAAAAGGCGTACACAGAAGAATCTGAAAGCATCCCAGAATGTTATTATCTTAAAAAATTATGTCTTGATGAGGAAGTGGAGACCATCACATATTCAGGTGGATGAGAAATGGGAAAAAAATCATCAAGTTGTATTATTGGTGGGTTACAGAATGGAGGTGTTGCAGATAACATATGAATTACCAGTGGGAGGTCATTAGGGAGTACGGAAATCTCAAACAAAATACAAAAGCATTTTTACTGGCCTAGCCTGTATAATGATGTGAATTTTGTCAGACATGTCATATACATTAGGTAATTGGAAAACCTCAGGCAGTGATAAAAACAGCACCTATAGTACCCAATCCTGCATTTGAGGAACCTTTTAAAAGACTCTTAATTGATCGCATAGGACCTCTACCTAAGACAAAAAAGTGGGAGTCAGTATTTGTTAATCATTATGGATGCGTCCACTAGATTTCCAGAGGCTATTCCATTACCCAATATCACAGCTAAAAGGATAAAAGAGGAGTTACTCAATGTTTCACTAGATACAGACTATTCAAAGAGATAAAATCAGGTCTACACTCAATGTTATACAAAATTATACAAGAAAGATATTGATAACGTAGGAATAAAGTAATTCAAATCAACTGCATGCCATCCAGAATCACAGGGAGCAATAGAACATTGGCACCAAACTTGAATGGCAATGTTGATGCCTAATTGTCAAGACTATCCAGAGGATTGGGAGAATGGAATTCCATTAGTACTTTTTACAATTAGGGATGCACCAAATGATCATACCAAATTCAGTCCATTTGAATTAGCTTTGAATATGAGGTGAGAAAAGCCATTGAAATTAACTAAGGAGAAATTGGCAAGTCAGAGATCAGAGGCCGCATTTTTGGACTATGTGTCATACTTTAAGGAAAGACTAAATAGGGTGGTGGATTTGGCTTAACAGCATTTAAAAATAGCAGGAAGCAAGAAACAGGAAACAGACATGAAATCAAAAATTTGCAATTTTGCTAGTGGAGACAAAGTTAATTTCAAAAGCAAGGTTTGATGGACCTTATCAAATCAAAAAGAGATCAAGTGAGGTGAATTATTTGTTAATAGTGCCGGATAGAAAGAAATCTCAGAGTGTATCATGCCAATATACTCAAACGGTATTCTGAAAGGGAAGGAAAGCAAAAGGAGATTGTGTTACTGGTTACAGCACAAAGTGAAGAACCAAGTTCAGAGGTCACTGAATTGGAGCTCTGCAAATTAAATTGGACAATGAGGAAGTTCTCAAAAATTGAGATAAATTATTGAGTTACCTTCCAGAGGAAAATCAAAATTACCTGAATGAGTTATAGCATGATGCAGATATAGGAAATGCTGTTCCAATTAAGTAACATCCTTATAGACTTAATCTTCTGAAGTTGGTACAGGTTCAAAAAGAGATTGGAAACATGCTCAAAGAAAATATAATTAAATGAGTTGCAGTGATTGGAGCTCATCCATAGTAATGACGCCAAAAACCAGATGGTACCCAACAATTATGTGTGGACTACCGCAAAGTCAATGCAGTTACAAAATCTGATTCATATCTGATTCTACATTCGGAAGACTATATTGAGAAGGTGGGGCAAGTAACTGATAGTTCTAAGTTGGATTTGTACAGACAATACTGGCAGGTATTTTTGTCTGAAAAATCGAAGACAATTTTGGCTTTCATGACTCTGAATAGACTATACCAACTTGAATTAAAATTATGACGTTTGGTATGAAAAATGTGCCAGCCACATTTAAAAGGCTAACAAAGTTATTTCTGGATTAAAAATTGTGTGTTGTCCATTGACAACCTGGTGATTTTTAGTCACACATTGAAGGAGCATTTGCAGTGCTTATTGGAATTGTTTGATTGGCTTTGGGAGGCAGCTTGGTGAGCAACCTGGCTAAGAGTGAATTCTCCAAAGCCTAAGTCATTTGTCTGGGCCATGTTATTAGACATCGACTATTGGCCCCATGGGATGTGAAAACAAAGGTTTTTGGGGAGTTTCTCACACCATTGACCAAGAGGGCAGTACGATGATTCCTGGGATTGAATGGGTTTTATTGGAAGTTCATACTGAATTTTAGCATTGTGGTTGCTCCATTGACTGACTTATTGAAGAAATACAGAAAACGTCAGCAGACAGCGGACTGTCAGAAGACACTTGACAGCTTGAAAGCTGTGTTAACCACCACTGCTCTGGTGTTAGCCACACCTAATTACGCAAAGACTTTCAAGGTGGTTATCGATGTGATTGTGTTGTGAGTGTTGGTGCTGTATTCTTATAAGAAGATGATGAGACAATAGAAAGAACTATTGGATATTTTTCCAGAAAAATTGAATAGGCATTAGCAGAAATATTCCATGATTGAGAAGGAATCCTTGAGCTTGGTGTTTGTGTTACAACATTTCAGCATTTATATTGCCAGTAACGTGTTTGAGACAGTTGTAAATACTGATTATAACCCATTAATGTTTTTGAAGAAATTTAAGGACCAAAGTTTTAGACTGTTTAGATGAAGCTTATTATTGCAGCCATTCAATTTGAAAATTATACATATGGCAGGATGAGAAAACATAATTGCGAACGCATTGTTGTGACGTTGATGAAGAAAGACAGAGACGTTTGGTGGTGGGAGTAAATGAACTGAAATAGAATGTAGTTGTGAATGTTTGCATGCTTTGAGTCAATGTAATGGATATGCATTGCAGTGTACTAATACAGTAAGGCTAGGGGTTTTAAAAATGAAACCATCTTTGTATGCTGATGGGTTTTTTTAAGGGAAGAGGGGTGACGATGCTGTCACTTTAAGAGGTTATTTTGTCCTGGTTGTTTTGAAGAGGAGTTGCAAGCCAGAGGTGGAGAGCTGTTTAGTTTTAAGCAGAAGCTTTTGTGGTCTCCAAAGAGTTGGCAGCTTCAATGAATGTCTCCTGGCTGCAACACTTTCTGAATTTTCTCTTGATGATTTCCTCCCCCTGGACTGGAAAACTGTATGTAAGAATTCGTGTCTGAATTTGCCTGTGTGCCAAGGTGTGTGTTTATGGGATGTTACCATATTGGAACAGTTAATTAGTTTTATTATTCAGTTAAGTTTTACAATAATTAAGTTATTCTAAATGCATCTTTCTTTTGTTTATATTTCAACTATAATGTTTCAATAAATTGTTTAATTTGCTCAACTTCAAGTAGTTAATTTGCAGCAACTTCAACCCGTCGCATCTGGATCACAACACTCCACATTGACCTTTAAAATAAGAAAAAGTTAAGATGTAGGCTACATTCTCAAAATATATTGAGGAAGTCTGGTCTGGTCCATAGAGTCAAAGAATCATAGGGATGTACAGCACGGAAACAGACCCTTCAGTTCAACTCATCCATGCCGACCAGATATCCGAACCCATTCTCGTCCCAACTGCCAGTATCCGGCCAATATCCCTCCAAACCCTTCCTATTCATACACTCATCCAGATGTCTTTTAAATGTTATAATTGTACTAGCCTCCACCACTTCCTCTGGCAGCTCAGTCCATACATGTACCACCCTCTGCGTAAAAAAGTTGCCCCTTAAGTCTCTTTTGTATCTTCCCCTTTCACCCTAAACCTATGCCCTCTAGTTCTGGACTCCCCCACCCCAGGGAAGAAACCATGTCTATTTATCCTATCCATGCCCCTCATGATTTTATAAATCACTATAGAGTCAGCTCAGCCTCCAACGCTCCAGGGAAAACAGCCCCAGCCTATTCAATTGCTCCCTATAGCTAAACCCCTCTCAGACTGGCAACATCCTTGTAAATCAATAACCTTGTGGCAACATGTTAGCCAACCTCCAGTCTTCTGGCACCTCAGATGTGATTATTGATGATACAAATATCTCACCAAGGCGCCTAGCAATCACTTCCCTAGCTTCCCACAGAGTTCGAGGGGATTTATTCATTTTTATGTGTTTCAAGACATCCAGCACTTCCTCCTCTGAAACAGACATTTTTCTCGATGTCACCATCTATTTTCTGTATCTTCCATGTCCTTTTCCATAGTAAACATTGATGCTAAATACTTGTTTAGTATCTCCCCCACCAGAAGTGGCTCCACAAAAAGGCAATCTTGCTGATCTTTGAGGGGCCCTATTCTCTCCCTAGTTACCCTTTTGTCCTCAATGTATTTGTAAAATCCATTTGAATTCTCCTTAACTCTATTTGCCAAAGCTATCTCATGTCCCTTTTTTGCCCTCCTGATTTCCCTCTGAAGTGTACTCCTATATGGGGGCTTTTTGTGCATGGGAAATCATGTCTCACAAACTTATTAGATTAGATTCCCTACAGTGTGGAAACAGGCCCTTCGGCCCAACAAGTCCCTCCAAAGAGCAACCCACCCAGACCCATTCCCCTACACCTAACACTACGGGCAATTTAGCATGGTCAATTCACCTGACCTGCACATCTTTGGATTGTGGGAGGAAACCAGAGCACCCAGAGGAAACCCACGCAGACACGGGAAAATGTGCAAACTCCACACAGGCGGGAATTGAATCCAGGTCCCTGGTACTGTGAGGCAGCAGTGCTAACCACTGAGCCATCGTGCCGCCCGGTTGAGTTTTTTGAAGAAGTAACAAAGAGGATGGATGAGGGCAGAGCAGTAGATGTGATCTATATAGACTTCAGTAAGGCATTCCACAAAGTTCCCCATGGGAGACTGGTTAGCAAGGTTAGATATCACGGAATACAGGGAGAACTAGCCATTTGGATGCAGAATTCGCCCAAAGTAGAAGACAGAGGGTGGTAATGGAGGGTTGTTTTTCAGACTGAAGGCCTGTGACCAGTGGAGTGCCACAAGGAATTGGTGCTGGGCCCTCTACGTTTTGTCATTAACATAAATGATTTGGATGTGAGTATAAGAGGTACAGTTAGTAAGTTTGCAGGTGACACCCAAATTGGAGGTGTAGTGGACAACGAAGAAGATTACCTCAGATTACAACAGGATCTTGACCAGATGGGCCAATGGGCTGAGAAGCGGCAGATGGAGTTTAATTCAGATAAATGCGAGGTGCTGCATTTTGGGAAAGCAAATCTTAGCAGGACTTACACACTTAATGGTAAGGTCCTAGGGAGTGTTGCTGAACAAAGAGACCTTGGAGTGCAGGTTCATAGCTCCTTGAAAGTAGAGTTGCAGGTTGATAGGATAGTGAAGGAGACATTTTGTATGCTTTCCTTTCTTGGTCAGAGTATTGAGTACAGGAGTTGGGAGGTCATGTTATGGCTGTACAGGACATTGGTTAGGCCGCTGTTGGAATATTGCGTCCAATTCTTGTCACCTTCCTATCAGCAAGATGTTGTGAAACTTGAAAGGGTTCAGAAAAGATTTAGACAATAGACAATAGGTGCAGGAGTAGGCCATTCTGCCCTTCGAGCCTGCACCACCATTCAATATGATCATGGCTGATCATCCTTAATCAGTATCCTGTTCCTGCCTTATCTCCATAATCCTTGATCCCACTATCCTTGAGAGCTCTATCCAACTCTTTCTTAAATGAATCCAGAGACTGGGCCTCCACTGCCCTCTGGGGCAGAGCATTCCACACAGATTTACAAGGATGTTGCCAGAGTTGGAGGACTTGAGCTACAGGGAGAGGCTGAACAGGCTGGGGCTGTTTTCCCTGGAGCGTCAGAGGTTGAAGGGTGACCTTATAGAGTTTTACAAAATCATAAGGTGCATGGATAGGATAGACATTGTCTCTTCCCTGGGGGAGTGCAAAACTAGAGGGCATAGGTTTAGGGTGAGAGGGGAAAGATTTAAAAGAGACGTAAGGGGCAACCTTTTGCACACAGAAGGTGGTACGTGTATGGAATGAGCTGCCAGAGAAAGTGGTGGAGTTTGGGACAATTGCAACATTCAAAAGGGATTTGGATGGGTATATGAATAGGAAGGGTTTGGAGGGTTATGGGCTGGGTGCTGGCAGGTGGGACTAGATTGGGTTGGGATATCTGGTCAGCATGGATAGTTTGGATCAAATGGTCTGTTTTCATGCTGTACATGTCTATGCCCTTATACTCTTCTAAGGATTCACTCGATCTACCCTGTCTACACCTGACATATGCTTACTTCTTTTTCTTAACCAAACCCTCAATTTCTCTCGTCATCCAGCATTCCCTACACCTACCAGCCTTTCCTTTCACCCTAACAGGAATATACTATCTCTGTACTCTCGTTACCTCACTTGTGAAGGCTTCCCATTTTCCACGTGTCCCTTTACTTGCGAACATCTGTCCCCAATCAGCTGTTGAAAGTTCTTGCCTAATATGGTCAAAATTAGCCTTTCTCCAGTTTAGAACTTCAACTTTTAGATCTGGTCTATCCTTTTCCATCACTATTTTAAAACAAATAAAATTATGGTCATTGGCTCCAAAGTGCTCCCCCATTGACATCTCAATCACCTGCCCTGCCTTATTTTCCAAGAGTAGGTCAGGTTTTGCAGCTTCTCTAGTAGGTATATTCACATGCTGAATCAGAAAATGTTCTTGTACACACTTAACAAATTCCTCTTCATCTGAACCCTTAACACTCTGGCAGTCTCACTCTATGTTTGGAAAGTTAAAATACCCTACCAATACCACCCTATTATTCTTCCAGATAACTGAAATCTCCTTACAAATTTGCTTCTCAATTTCCCACTGACTATTAGGGGGTCCATAATACAATCCTGTTAAGGTGATCATCCCTTTTTTATTTCTCGGTTCCACCCAAATAACTTCCCTGGATGTATTTTGTGGACTATCCTCCCTAAGTACAGCTGAAATCCCTTATCAAAACACTTCTCCCCCTTCTCTCTTGCCTCCCTTTCTGTCCTTCCTGTAGCATTTGTATCCTGAAACATTAAGCTGCCATTCTTGTCCATCGCTGAGCAACATTTCTGTAATTGCTATGATATCCCAGTCCCGTGTTCCTAACCATGCCCTGAGTTCACTTGCCTTCCCTGTTTGACCTTTTTCATTGAACGCAATGCAGTTTAATTTATCAGTCTTACCTTGTTCTCTACTTTGCCCCTGCCTGCCCTGACTGTTTGGCTCACTTCTTTTCTCAAATGTACCAGTCTCAGATTGATCTCTTTCCTCACTATCTCCCTAGGTCCCTCCCCAATGCACCCCCCCCCCCCCCCCCCACACACACACACCTTACTAGTTTAAATCCGCCCAAGCAGCTGTAGCAAATCTCCCTGCCAGTATATTCATCCCCTTCCAATTCAGTTGCAATCTGTCTTTCTTGTACAGGTCACTTCTGCCCTGAAAGAGATTCCAATAATCCAAAAGTGTGATTCCTCCTTCCATACACCATCTCCTCAGCCATGCATTCATCTGCTCTATCCTCCTATTCCTCCCCTTACTAGTTTGTAGCACCGGGAGTAATCCAGATAGTACTCTCCTCGAGGACCTCCTTTTTAAATTCCTTCCTAACTCTCTATAATCTTCCTTCAAAATCTCATTCTTTTCCCTTCCTATGTCATTAGTTCCAATGTGTACAATGACCTCCTGTTGGTCCTTCTTCCCTTTGAGATCATTCTTCACCCTCTCTGAGACATCCTTGATCCTGGCACAAGGGAAGCGACACACCATTCTGATTTTTCGCTGCTGGCCACAGAAACATCTGACTATGCATCGGACTAGAGTCCCCTAACACAATTGATCTCTTGGAACCCAATGTACCCCTCATTACATTAGAGCCAGTCTCGATACCAGAAACTTGGCTGTTCATGCTGCATTCCCCTGAGAATCCATCCCCCTACATTTTCCAAAACAGCATGCTTGTTTGAAATGGGATAGCCACAGAAGACTCCTGCACTAGGTGCCCACCTCTCTTGCCTTTCCTGCAGGCAACCCATCTATGTGACTGTATCTGCAACTTTTCTCCCTTCCTGTAAATGCCATCCATCACACTCCCTTGCTCTTGTATCTGTTTCTGTGCTGTGACCTCTCCCAAACAGGTTCCTCCAAGATCAATTGTGAATTTCACTGTTTGTTAATTTTCCCAGATGCACTCCAATGTCCAACGATACATGAATTCAAACAACAAAGGCAGTAACTGTGCAGATTCACTGCTGTGTCAGGGAGCAGTGTGGGTTTCTTTCTGTCTGTCTCTCTCTCTCTCTCTCTGTCTCCTGTACAGACTATGTGCTGCCTTTGGCTGTTCCTCTCCCTTTTATAAGTGCCGTTATTTTTACTTGTTCTTATCCAACGTTCAAAAACAATGCAGGAGCATATAAAACAGTAATTGCTGCTCCTGGAATTCGATGAAATCACCTCCAACACCTAAAATACCTCAAAAAAGGAGCACCCTGTTACAGCCAGAAATTCTTCCCGTCTCCCATCTTTGATTACCCAGAATCCACTTCTGATAATAATACATTTTTCATTTGTGGAATAATTGACCATTTGTTCAATTTTGTCAGCTTTTTCCATTGCTGTCACACCTGAATTAGGCAGGACAGCAGCCAAAAATCCACATCACTGAAACCTGTGCAATGTAACCTGTGGATTTTTATAACAGTCCTGCCACATCTACTGGAAATAGGTCATTAAACCTCTAACAGAAGAATTTCCCTCCATGAACATCTTCATCCTTAATGATGACAGAACACAGCAAGTGGATGCAAAACTCAAGGCTTGCTGATTGTAACAATCTCCAGCCGGAGGTGAGCGTAACTGATCAGTCCAGGTTTTCTCCTAAGCTTCTTGCCAGTCTTTAGTTAATCTAATTCCTTCCACATGATATCATGAATTGGACATGTGCATTAGATCCAGTAAATACTATCAGTCCTAACAACAACCCAGTTAGTAGTGAAAACCTGTACTCTAAAAACAAGTTATGTTTCGAGCAGAACTACAAATCTGGCAGCGATTTAACACTGCTGCTTCAATCCACTCTCAACCATCAGCAAAGTGATAGAAATTGTTGTTGACAGTGCTATCATATACCCGAGTGACTCTGGTGTCAAAAAGCCAAAGGGAAATTGAAGTCAGTGGGTATTGATTAAGGCTTTTTCCTGGTTGCATCTATGTCTAGCACAAAGGATGTGATTGTATTTATGGTTGTTGAATGTTAATCTTCTCAGCCTCAGAACAAAGCTGCAGGAATCCACAGAGTAGTGACTGAAGCCTAAGCATTTTCCATTGCTTCATCAATGGCCTTTCTTCTATACCATGATCTGAAGTAGGGATGTTCAAGATGATATTTCCATGGTATTTGGGTCCTCCCATGATTTCTCAGTTTCAGAGGCCATCCCTGTACATGCAACAAGTCCATGACATCCAGATTTTGTTGTCTGATCGTTGCTAAATAACATTTGCACCACAGAAGTAGCAAGTAATGACCAACTTGAATAAGGGAAACTTTAAGCCATCTCCTCATGACATTCAATGGCATTATCACTGTCACACCCTCAACATCAACATCACTAATTTCAAGAGGTTGATGGCAGGAGTGAGTTGGTAATCAAGCTTGATTATTCCATGTGTCATTACCAAATGCCCAATCGAATCACCAAGTTGGTTAATTTACCTGACTTTGATTGGTCAATCAAAAGAAACCCACAGCAGGATTTATAAAAAAAAATTTACAAAGATCAAACTTATCTTCCAACAATCAACAAAATGAATTAATTATTACTGTTCGGCAAACTCAAGCTAAATCCCCTTTAAACCCAAACATTAATTCACAAATAAAGTGGTAGAGACAGACAGCTGTACAGAACTACCATGGATAAAAAACATAGGTTAAAAGCCATCAAATTCTGTGGATCAAGAGACAAAACTACAAGGAAGGAATGAGATGACTTCCTTACTGTTATAGAATCATAGCATCATGGAGCCCTATAGCATGGAGACAGGCCCTTTGGCTCCAACTTGGCACATGCGAACCAAAATGTCCATCCACGCTAACCCCATTTCCCTGCACTTGGCCCACAATGCTTCTAATGTTTTCTTATCCATGTATTTATCCAAATGCCTTTTAAATGTTGTTAATGTACCCGCCTGAACTACTTCCACTGGCAGCTCATTCCATATGCACACCCCCCTCTGTGTAAAACAAGTTCTTTTGGATTTTGGAAATTATTGTCGACCCAGATCCTCAACTCATCAGCTGGTCAGTTAGACCTAGATCTTTGCTTGAGCTAAAAGGTCTTCTTTTCAGTATCTTTGTGAATTATTATTCACTCACAGAGAATAAGAAAGAGAGAGACCTGTCTCTGTGCACAGGCATTCTGGCATTTTGAGTTCAACTGTCCCTTCTTCCATCTGTGGTAAACGCAGCTTAAAAATCCGAAAATTGTGACTAGGCAGCTTCGAAACCAAAATGTACCTGGTACTAACTTGTCTCATGGAAATATTAAATCTAACTTCTTCACAACTTACATGATCTTGCAAAACCAATCAGTAAACACAGCAGAATTCCATTTTAGATCTTTTGAGTTGAGGAAAGTATATTTTAAAAAGCTGGTACAATGTAGAAATATCCAATCTTCCATTTTCCTAGATTACATTCTAAAAAATTACAAGTCATCTTAACTTACTTGACTCCTATCCATCACCTACAGCACACAGTCATGGGTCTGAGGAAATCTTCTTTACTAGCACAAATGAGTACAACTCCAACAACATGCAAGTACTTGAACATCATCCAGCACAAAATAATACATTTGGCCAGCATGCTATAACCTAAGGTAAACATTCACTGGTACAGAGCCGTAGCTATGTGTTTCACCTCGAAAATACAATGAAGAAACGCATGGAATGGTCTTCAACAGCACTTGCATAAATCCACAACCTCTACCAGTGAAAAGGGTAGGGCAAAAAGTGCAAAGAAACATCAGCACTTGCAAATTCAGCTCCAAGTCACACACCAGCT
The DNA here is from genome assembly GCF_037043375.1 of Chiloscyllium plagiosum. Classification (NCBI taxonomy): domain Eukaryota; kingdom Metazoa; phylum Chordata; class Chondrichthyes; order Orectolobiformes; family Hemiscylliidae; genus Chiloscyllium; species Chiloscyllium plagiosum. The sequence continues at coordinate 136,910,533 of NW_028270140.1, forward strand.
GACTTGGAACTATATCACTGTTTGTTCAAGGTCAGAGGTCCAAAATCCTGGAACTCTCTCACTAACAGCACAGCAAGTACCAGGTGTGCTCAAATTCCAGCTTCTCAAGGCAGCAGCTCACTGGCACTTTCTCAACGTTTAGTAGAAACAAATATTTGGCCTTGCCAGTGATGTTGACATCACAAGAATTAATGAATAGAAAAATGGATGAATAATATATTTTTAAATTATTAAGTTTTTTAGATCAAACATATTTTTAAAATAACTAATATTATAGCAAATATTCAAAAGCCTTTTAGAGTCTAACAGCATGGAAATAAACCCTTCAGTCCAAACAGTTCATGCCAAACATAATCCTAAATTAAACTATTCCCACCTGTCTGATCCTGACCCATATCCCTCTAAACCTTTCCTGTTCATGTACTTATCTAAGTCTTTTAAACATTGTAACTGTGCCTGTATCCATCACTTCCTCAGAAGGTTCATTCCACATCTGAACTACCCACTGTGTAATAAAATTGCCCCTCATGTCTTGTTTTCAAATCTCTCCTCTCACTTTAAAAATGTACCCCTTGTCTTGAAATCCCCCATCCGAGGGAAAAGACCCTCATTAACCCTATAAAAGTGCCTCATGATTTTATAAACCTGTTTTATTCTGGGAACAAATCTACTCAGAAATCCTGAATATTATATTAAACATTAATTTATAAATACAACTGTGAACACCTATTCTCCATTCCAAGTAAATCTCTTCTCCAATTTAAAGTACTTAAAAATTTAAGATAATTCTGTACTTTTACTGGTTTCTGGCTCCTAATGCTTAAAGTATTCCGAAGATGAAGGACAACTTTCCAAGTGTGATGGTGATACCAATGATTGAAAGAATAAATACAGACTGGCTGATGTTCAAATCTCCTTCCTATTAGAGTATGTAGTAAGCAATAATATGCGTTCTGGATCTCCATCGTGTGTTGCAATTCCAAGTGATAAAAAAAGTGAGGAAAATGGAAATACAGTGCAGAAATTTTTACTTTTATATGGTAGTCCCTTTTTTGCTCAGTCTGATTCAGCATGGTTTATTGCTGTATATATCACAGAGCAATGCAAAGTAGATGCACCTGTGTGATCTGTGTAAAAGATCTTAGTCACAGTTGCGATGAAAGCTATGAATTATAGATTATTATTTTTGGAATTTGAATTGTTTTAAAAAGAGAGGAATTTGCACGTTAATTACTGCAGCAAATAATTTTGTTGTAAAGGTTAGAAAATAATTCTGGAACAGTGACACAAAATCAACATTAGTTATAAAGTAAATTCAGAAATTGCTGGAAAATTTCAGCTGGTCTGTTTGCATCGGTGGAGAGAAAGCAGAGTTAACATTTTCGTTCCAATGACTCTTCTTTAAACCCTCTTTTGAAGAATGGTCACTGCACTCGAAACATTTACTCTGCTGTCTCCACAGACGCAGGCAGACCTGCAGAGTTTTTCTGACAGTATCTGATTTTCTTTTTGGTTTCCAGCTTCCACAGCTCTTTCTTCATACACCATGTGATTGCAGATATCTATGCAATAATGTTGATACTTTTGAGTTTGTGGCAGGCCACGAATATTTTTATCAGCACAGACTGGACGAACCGAAGGATCTTTTGCTGTTCTGACGATCTCTATAACTATTTGATTCTAATTGAAAGAAATATAAAAAAACAAACACCAAGAGCTTCTATGGTATATAAAAAGAGAATAGCTAAACTCTTGGAGGATGCAGGTAGAATATTGGAGAACAGGGAAATAGCAGATAATTAAAAGCAATATGTTTCATTGATCTTCACACAGGAGAGCATACTAACCAGCGCAAAGCTAACAGATAAACAAGGTGCTAATTGGAGGAAAGATTTTATAATTGTCTCTATCATTGACAAATTAATGGAACTGAGGGCAGACACGTCTGATGGCTTTCATCCAAGGCCTTTACATTAGAAGGACTTTTCCCCAATCCACACAGGTTGAGAGCTATATCAGAGATGCAGTCACCAATAGATGTGAATGTGATGTAATGACTGACTGGATTTGTTCACTACCCAGAAAAGCTTTTTGCCTAATTTGGAATCAGAGTATGAATCTTTATGCAAACTCTATACTATGCTTAGGTAGACCTCAAGAAGCAGCTTTTACTCAAGTCAAGAACTAGCAACAACAATTCAACATGCTCTAGGAATCATCAACCCAACAGAGACATTGAATCTGAAAGACAAATGTCTTACTTTGATCAATCAATCATCATGGAGAAAATTATCCCCAGAAGAGGAACACCACCCAGGAATGAGCAGATGCTAAACTACCAATGGCAACTCACACACATGCCAATAAAGATATAAAGGATTTAGAGATTGATGGATACAATATGTAAAGCAGAATCTAACAAAAGGCAGACTAATTAGGTTGAGCATGTTTTATTCAATGAGCATTTTCTTTATAAACTATACGTATTGGATAAATGGAAGGAAATTTGAAGCAAGTGGTAAGGAGAGTGTTTTTCTTTCTGAAAATGGGAATGTTGAAGAAATGCATTTGTAAATGTGTGTACATATGGCAATTTCCATAGTCATGTGATCTCTGCTATAATTTACTTTCACTTTAGAAGAAAATAAAACATAAGATAGACATAATAATTCATGTCTTTTCTCACTCATCAGCTGAGCAGTTATATTCCAAATTTGATCAGCAAATAAATACTTGCAATTTACAGAAAAGATTAATTAGAGGGCATATAAACATTTATAAGAGTGGGTTTCGTTGACTTCATGAGAAGAGTCTTCAAGAAAAAATGATGGAGTTTAATTCAGATGGAGGAAATGAAAATGGAGGAAATGTATAGGAGTTGTTTCCAATGATTGAAGAGTCAATTATCAAAAGGCACAGATTTTGAGGTAATTGTTGAAAGAAGTACAGGAGACATGAGAAGAAACTCTTCTATGCAATGAGTGGTTAGGATTTGGAATGCACTGACTACAGGGTGGTAGATCTGGACTCAATAATAACCAGCAAAAATAAGTTTGAATGAATATGTAAAGCAGAAACAAATTTCAGGAAAATGGGAGGAGAATGTTCTTCAAAAAGGCTGATGCTGACTCAATGAGTTGAATGATCTCCTATGCTATACTATTCTCTCAGTCTATGAAACAGTACCGAGTTGCTGAGTTTGTACATGTGCTATTTAAGGTACTTTGTTATCATAATTCAGAACATAGAAAATTGGAACAGAAGTAGATCATTCGGCCCCCTTGAGCCTAATCCATAATTCAATTAGATGATGGTTGATCTTCCACATTACTTCACTTTCTCTCTCAAACCCCACAGGCCTCCATTCATTTATGTCAAGTACACAGAAGTGGAAATTCTGAGGTTTAATCCATCCAATTTTCACTCCTCACTGACATCATGAACATGCAAGTGGTTGGAAGTTGAGTGGATATTTTTGGGTTCAATTCAACAAATTAATCACATGATAAAATTATTCAAACTGATACATAAAATTGTTCATTTGGATAAGTTACTGAAACCCGATAGGTTCTATCAAACTACATTTACTTTCCGTTAGTATCTATCTTTCAACCAGTATCACTTAAAAACAGATTATCTGGTCATTATCACAATAATGTCCAGGGGATTTAACTGTGCAGGAATTGTCTTCCAAATTTCCATACTGCAGTAGCATTAACTGTGCTTCAAAACTATTTAATTGGTTGGGAGATACTTTGGGGCTTTTAAGGTCATACATCTCAAAGCTGTTTGTTACTTTCTAGGGTATAGTGTTCATAGATGGTACAGTGGCAGAGTGGTTAGCACTGCTGCCTTGCAGTGCCAGGGATCCAGGATTGATTCCACTGCTGGCAACTGCCTATGTGGCATTTGCACATTCTCTGTGTCTGTGTGCATTTCCTCTGGTGTTCTGGTTTTCTTCCACAGTCTAATGATGTGCAGGTTAAGTGATTGGCCCTCCTAAGTTGCCCTCTAGTGTCCAAGGATGTGTGGATTAGCCATGGGGAATGCAGGGTTTCATGGGTGGGATGGGTCTGAGTGGGATGCTCTTCGGAGGGCTGGTGTGGATTTGATGGGCTGAGAGGCCTGCTTCCACTCTGTGTGGATTCTATGATTGTTTTCTTTACATCCTGCATTTCTTGTTGGTCACTCATACTTCGAGAGCATCTTGGTTGGTCTGTAAGACAGCAAGTCCAACTGACTGATCCATGATCCTATAAATCATACAAGCCTCTGGGAGAATGGGATCGCTGCATTTTCATTGATTTCTCCTGAAGAAGGGGAAATAAAGGGAAATTGTAATTTTTCCTGACTTGATATAAAGCAGCTACACACTTTTGAACTGGTGATATTCGTACAGGGACAGTCCAGAGTCGATGAGACAGACATCAGCACATTAGAGAAGAAGTGGAAGCATTCATAGAATCCCTAGTGTGGAAATAGGCCCTTCTGCCCAACAAATCCACACTGACCCTCAGAAGAGTAACCCACCCAAACCCATTCCCATACTTTAACCAATGACTAATGCACCTAACTTACAAATCCCTGAACATTATGGGCAATTTAACTTGGCCAATTCACCTAACCTACACATCTTTTGAATGTGGGAGGAAATCGGAGCATCTGGAGGAAACCTACGCAGACACGGGGAGAAAGTACAAACTCTACAGACAGTCACCCGAGACTGGAATCGAACCCAGATCTCTGATGCTGTGAGACAGCAGTTCTAACCAAAAACATTAATAGGTATTATAGGATTGAGTATCATAAGGACCAGGAGTAATTCATTTTCTGTTGTTCCCTATTGGTTATGCATACTGTTTGCCACCTTCTTTTCTATCAATGTGTGTTTGGAAAATTAATTGCTCTGTGTACATAATTTCAGCATCCAAATAAGTGCATTAGTTATTTGGATGTAGTGCTGTCGGAAATGAAAGAACATTATACAGATCCCAATGAGAAGCTAAGTGCTTGAATGAAAATACTGAAACAATAGATGTATATAGTTTACCATCAAGGGACACAACATTGACTGACATGCCTGTGGAAACAAGAGCTGCAGTCACAGTTCTGACATGCCGAGTTGGCAAATAGATAACACCGTCTTCCTATTGTTTTCTTGGAATTGTGTCTGTGTGGCACTCATTCATTTCTGGGCTACCTTTGGGCTTGTTAATGTTTAGCATTCCAGTGTAACACATCACCAGTTCCTTCTTGATTTGTATTTAATTTCTGAGTATGGAAAGTTGTGGTGGGTTGACAGCACCACTACCTCTGGGTGAAAGGTTTGGATTTAAGAAACCCCTGCCTTGGAAGCATGTCATAATATGTAAAAAGAGGTTGATTAAAAATAATTGAAAAGTTGCTTTCCTGCTCCTTTGGAGGCACTAATGTTATTTGAGTTACTTGTGCATTAGAACATAACCTGAACATGATTTCAACTAATAAGAAAGCTATTATACTCTCCTATTGCCATTTTAAACAGGCATCATTGTGAATATCGCAGAGCCATGTGTCCTCACTTGTATTGATTAAAGACTCTCTTGCCACTGTCTCAGAATACATCAGCCTGTTTGTAGCGACGTGCTATCACTCACGTTACCTGTCTCCATCTGAATAAAACAGCCTGACCTCACCACATTCTCAACCCATCTGCTGCTGAAACTCTCCTTAAGGTCTATACAGTTCCTTCGAGACCAGACTAGTCTTGTCTTGTCTTCCTTCGATCATGTTCAGCTCATCCATAAAGCTGCTGCCTTTCTTGTAACTTGAGGAAAATCCCATTCATCTATCAATCCTGTGCTCACTGATCTGTAAAGGCTCCTGGTCAAAACGTGGTTTGATTTTAAAATTCTCATTGTTTATTTAAAATGTTTTAATAGGTCCTCCCTACCTCTGTTACCTCCTTGAGCTCCGCAACCCTATGAGGTATCCATGCTCAGCTAATTCCGAGATGTTGACCAACCCAACTACTAACCTTGGTGACTGAATCTTTGGTTGCCGAAGCTCTAAGTTCTAGACTATCCTCCCGATATGCTTATAAGACAGTTCAAACCCTTTGATCAAGTTTTTGGCTATTGTCCTGAAATTTCCTGATGAGATTCATTGTCTTATTTTGTTTACCGATGTTTATCTGAAGTACTTTATAAATGCAGTTAAAAAAATTCCCATGACACCAGGTTATAGTCCAACAGGTTTATTTGGAGGCACCGGCTTTTGAAGTGATGCTCCTTTACCAGGTAATGAAGAAGCAGTGCTTCGAAAGCCAGTGATTCCAAATAAACTGTTGGACTATAACCTGGCGTTGTGGGATTTTTAACTTTGTCCACCCCAGTCCAACGCTAGCTCCTCCAAATCATTTATAAAGGCAAGTTGCTGTTTTTGGGAACTACCCATTTCTGACAACATAGGATAAGAAATTAACAAAATGAAACTGTCTTTCTGAGCCATTTCCATTGGTCTAATCAGTATTTGCAGAACTCTGGGAGAGAGAGTTCCACATAAGTGGGCCATAGTGCTGACAACATTACTCTGGGAATAAGGGTCACCAGGGAAAGTGACCAGTAAGCAGAAATACAGTTTGGCAGCAAAGTCTTTCGGTCTGTCTCTGAGCCACTAAGATTAAAAAGATCCCAACTTTGATTCCCAGTCTTTGTCACATTTAGCTGATCTTAGCTCTGGTGAGGGTCGGAATGTTACAAATGACATCAGCAACTTTATTCTCTTTTTTCTCCTTGTCTTGACTCTACTTTTACCCAACAACTGAGCTGGGAATCTGAATCTTGCAAATGTCGTAGGAATGTTGTGGAAGCCCAAAGGATTTATAGTATTCATCTGAATATTTCATGAAGAAGTGAATGGCTTACTCCTGAATTAGGAGATACATTCCTTTGAAGAGATTCAAAAACAAACAAAAAAAATTTTTAAGTTCTCACCCACCACACCACAATCTGCACCGGGGGTAAAGCAAAGAAGCAGGTCCTGCATGGAACCCTGTAGCCTGTGTAGTTGTCACCAATTTAATTCACAAAAGCCATTCAGCCAATCACCACAAACCCCTAACAACCAGTCAAAGTTGGTGTGACAATCTGCACTTTAAAAACAGGTTGTAACCTGAAGCAATGATAGTGACGATACAGATTTCAATTCCTTTCTATAATGGGTCTGACCGGAGTGCTCTGTCGCTCTCACTGCTTGTCATTGGCATTTGTTGGAAGGGTTTACAAGTTTTTAGACAACCTGTTGTGTATATAATGAGTGCTGAGTCATGAGGTTCTGACTGGAGTGGGCCTTGAACTTGGAACTTCAGGGTCAGAGGCGGAGACACTACCACTACGCTACTTGATTCTCTACAAGTTTACATCAGGGGAGCAAAATCCCTCTAGAGCTTCTATTTCCAACAGTGGTGTGATGATCCAATTGAAAATGCTCATGTATGGACGGAGAACAAGATCAAGTGTGAGACAGTCTCCAGAGCCAAAGAGATAAGATAGCTGAGGTGGGGGAGGTGTCGGGGGAGGCGCCAGGGGAGGGTATGGCAGCGGTGGCCTTGCATCAACTGAATTGAGAAATTTGACATGGAGATAAACCTGATTTTATTCATGCTGTTTGAATTAAAGTTAGTGACACGGTCCACACACTGTGCTTGAGAACCAAGAAGGCAACTAAGTGTGCTCAATTTGTTAGACTCAAGGTCGTGATAACAGAACCTGATGTTTTGATCATGTATATTTTGATTTGAAGGATCGGAAATCTTTCCAGTCAGGTCAATGGTCTGCTGGAGGTCAAATGAAACAGCAAAGACAATATAATAGTGGCATTCTGTAAGGAATTTTCAAGGCAGTTGCCAAGTCAAACACGCCCTTAGATGCCTGATATATAATTTCCAGGATGTTAATTGCTGTCTGTGATGTAATTTTAACTGTTGGCTTTCAGTATCCCTGTCCCATCTGTTTCAAGTGTAAGTAAAGTGAACCTACAGCCTTCATTGAAACTGCTCTTGTTTACAGTTACTTTTGCACAAAATGCAAATGAAAAGGTTTCTCTCAGGTCTAGGTATTTACCAAACGACTGAAGCTTTCATTCTGTGGATTTATCACTCAAAAAACATGAGTTCTTGCCAAAGAGGTCAGCTTTGATCTTGTTTAATGTGCCACAGCTGACTCATAACATTCTTTTAAAAATTCGGAAAGCTACTTGTAAGTCTGAGGCCCAAGCGGAAACTTGTCTTGTTTTTCCAAAATGTATGATATTGTTTATATAGGCCAATAAGGGTATGAGTGTTTTTTTACTGAAACACATACGATCCTTTGCAGTAGTATAAATAAAACTCAAATACAACTTATAACTCCTGTCCTTTTTAATCCTTACTTTAAATACAGCTCTATTTTAATTCAATTGATAAAAATATTTGAACCAGGTTGATCATCCAGAATTCTGCTGCACATGTTACTATTCACATCAAATCCTTTCCGCTATCAACGCTACATTTACTGAGCTACTGTGACTTCCAGCTCAGCAACTTACAAATTTAAAATTCTTTGTTTTTGAATCTCTTCAAAGGAATGTACCTCGTAATTCAGAGCAGGAGTAAGCCATTCACTTCTTCATGTTAAATTCAGATGAATACTATAAATCCTTTGGGCTTCCACAACATTCCTACAATGGGACTGAAGACATGCATTCCAGAACCAACATTTGCAAGATTCAGATTCCCAGCTCAGTTGTTAGTAAAAGTAGAGTCAAGACCTGGTTGCTGGGAGTAGGTCTTTCCCAGGATCATACAAAAGCAAGAATTAGCTTGTAAATTTGTGTAAAATACTGGATCATCTTCAATTGGAGTATTGCATCCAGTTCTGTGCATTATACTTCAGGAAGGGGATTAGAGAGGGTGTAGAAAAGATTAATTAGAATGGTTATAGGGATGGAGAATGTTCAGTTATGTAATCAAATTGGAAACTTGGGTCTCTTTTTGTATTATTCTTACAGTGATGAGGATTTGTTACTTGGACACTAGCAGAAACATCAGAACACACTGCCTTTACCACAAGGTATATTCTTAGTGATTCCAAAGACAATGTTACAAGATCCCATGTACAGCATGTGTACAGCAGAAAAAAAAGACTATCCAGCTTATCAAGTCTGCATCAGTCAAAAATAAACATTTAACTATTGTAATCCCATTTTATAGCAACTGGTTCATAGTCTTGTAAGCCTTGGTATTACAAGTGCACATTCAAATACTTCTGAAATGTTGTGAGGGTTTCTGTGTCTACTGGCCTTACAGGCAGTGAGTTCCAGATTCACATGAAAATACATTTCAGAAGAAAAAGAAATCCTCACATCACCTCTAAATCTTCTACCCCTTACCTTAAATCGATGCTATTGGTCATTGATCCTTCCACCAAGGTGAAAAGACTCCTCCTGTCTACTCTATTAAAGCCTCCCCATAAGTTTATTCATGTCAGTCATGGGGCCAACACCCTTCCACCCTCTCAGGCTCATCTCCTCCAAGGAAAACAACCTCAGGCTGTCCAATTTCTCTTCATAACTAAAACTCGCTAGTCCAAGCAGCATCCTGGTAAATCTCTTCAGCACTTTTTCTAGTGCAATAACTTCCCTCCTGTAATGTGATTTCTAGAACTACACACAATACTCTGAACCAATGCTTTATTAGTTCCAGCATAGTCTCCCTGCCTTTAAACTCTTTACTTGGTTAATAAATGAAAATATCCCATGCGCATTCTTAACCACTTTATCTATCTGACCAACTACCTTAAGGGATCAGTATGCATGTACACCAAAGTTCCATTCTTCCTCAGTGCTTCCCAGGGTCCTCCCATTCATTACGTATTTTCTTACCTTGTTCGTTCTGTCTAATTGCATCACTTGAGATTTGTACAGATTGAATTCCATTTTCCACTGATCAGCCCATCTGACCAGCCCACCTATATCCTCCTGTAATCTAAGACTGTCCTCCTCACTATTTACCACCCCACCAATTTCTGTATCATCTGCAAACTTACTGATCACCGTCCTACATTAAGCTTTAACTCATTGATATATACTACAAACAGCGAGGGCCCAACTACAGATCTCTGGGGAACTCTACTGGACACAGGCTCCCAGTTACAAAAATATCCCTCTGCTTCCTGGCACTCAACCAATTCCAGATTCAATTTGCTAACTTTCATTCAATCTGATGGGCTCTTACTCTTGCTATTAATCTCCCATGTGGATGATCAAAAGGTAAATGATCCTGATCCATTATCAGTTCTCCAATATTCTCAAGATCTAAATAGAGATACTAAATTCAGTGGTGAGGATTTTCTGTTTGATCTTTGAGCGTACTTCAAATTAATTCAAACTATAAGCAAATGATTTCCAATTGCAATGGTGGTGCCACTATTTCTCAATGACTATTGCTCACAAACCAACACTGTTAACTTTGAAGTAAGTGGACTAATATCAGAAGTCTATAGTGTCTTCAGAGGTTCAGAAATGCATTGAGAGTGAGATAGAATGATAGAAACAGCAAAGGTTCATTCAGAAATGTTACCAGTACTGAAATCAATGGAATGTGGAATTTGAAATGCAAACAGGTCAGCCAAGTTCTTATTGAATGAATGAGCAGGCTCAAGGGATCAATTGTCTATTTCTGCTCTTATTTCACATCAATCAATTTTTAGCAAAGAACAAGACTAGAAGAAGAATGGCACAAGTTGAAGATTGGATTATAAAATAATTGTGAGCTCTAGCATTGTCATGATCTCAGCTGATAAGACTATAGACAATAAGATGTGGGAGCAGATGTAGACCATTTGACCCATCAAATCTATATCACCATTCAATGCGATCATGGCAGATCTGATAACCAACAACTCCACTTTCCTGCCTTTTCCCTCTGGCCTTTGATTCCCATATTGACTAAATACCTGTCTATCTCAGACTACTTAATGATCAAGCCTCAATAGCCCTATCTGGTAAAGAATTGCACAGATTCATTATCCTCAGAAAAGATTCCTCTTCATCCATCTTACTCTGAGATTATACCCACTGGTGCTAGACTCTCCCACAAGAGGACATGACCTCCACACATTTACCATGTCCAGTTACTGAAGAATCTGCTGTTTCAGTAATGTTGCCTCTCATTTTCCAAGTTCCAATAGTACAGGCCCAACATACTCAACCACTTTTCAGAAGACAATGTCTCCATATCTGGCATCGTAAGTACCCCATGTATAAATTAGCCTGTATGAACTGGATGTGAACTGGCCAGGAGGAGGAGGAAGGGTGTGGATGGAATAGCAAAAAAAAACTACTTAGGTAGCAAGAATCTAAAGGAAAACGCAATGTGCTAAATAAATGTCATGTAACTTTGGAGGGACCTAAAACAGGAAACAGAAAATGTTTGAGCCTCAAAGATCTGTAAAGTCAAACTCTGAGAATTGCTAAAAATTGACTAACAACACAGATGCTTGGAGGCTGGTGGATGTACAGGATGAACTAATGTCTAGGAATCTCACTCCTGTTTTGAAAGCAGTAGATAAAGAAACTAGCTTTCAAATGTGTTTAAACCTGAAGTGGAAGACGCTCAAAAACAAGTATATGTGATAAGCAGCGAAGGGTCAACCGATCATAGAGATGTGATACACTAGTGACACCTACTTGTTTTCAAATGACCAAATCAGACAATGTTTTCAAATCAGACAATGGGGTTGACCCATCAATCTCTGACGCAGGCTGTGTGCACAAACTGGAGAATAAGAATCCATGTCCCAGTGTAACAACTTGTGTGCTCAGGGAAAAGGTTCAGTCACTTGGAGGGTGGATCAGGGAAGAACTGATCGTCCACTTCAACCACTCTCAGGCGATGCATGCAACCAACCTGTGTTGATACATGAGTACAATGATTGCAGGATTAATACTCTTGAAGCACTAAATTCATTGTAGAATCCCTACAGCTCAGTAAGAGGTCAGTCAGCTGATTGGGTCAGCACTGACCATCTGAACAGCTTCTCACCCAAGATCCACCTCTTTCTCTAAATGGGTTTTTTTGTTTTTAACCAAGGCTAACCTGCTCATCACTACAAGGACTTTTTAACCATATCAATCCCATTAAGCTGCACGTCTTTGTTCTGTGGCAGGAGACCCACACAGGCACAAGGAAAACATGCAAACTTCACATAAACAAGTAGCCAGAGGGTGGGATCAAACCCAGATCCCTAGCCCTGTGAGGCAGCAGTACCAACCATTATGCCAACATGCCACAATTGACATGCTGTGTGGGTAAACTTGGTAATTTTGTGTCGTTGATACTGTTATGAAGTTGAAGGTGTGTACTGTATCTTTAAGAGAGAGTGAATGCTGTTCTGAACTGAGAGATTACAAGCACATGTGTATATGACTAGATAGCAGTCTCAGAGTGTACTGGAAATTTGAAAATATGTAACATTTGGCTGTGAAATGGATATCTGAGTTTTGGTTGCTGTTTTGACAACAATTCAAATTTAAGTAATCAGTTTAAATTATGCCTCAGGATATTAAAACCCAATCGAATTTGAATTGTTTTGCCAACATTGAACCAATGAGCCGATCCAATGTTAGGGATATAAAAATGCAGACATTTTGAAAATTGGAAAGAGAGCAACTGACATCAACACAGATCCAAGAAATTAGGAAACACTCTCTATCAAAGGTACCTATTCATGTGAAACATACTGTAAGAAGAAAGAAGATGACTCAGGGAGATCAGCAGCTAGAAGAGTGAAGTCACAGAAGATGACAGTGGCTGTGTGGTTTTGAAATTAAGTTGACATAATTTTAGTAAGTGTCTTATTGGAGCAGCATACTGTTACAGAGTTGGATGCAGATAATAAGCAGTTAAGAGAACAGGGGGCTTAGTGTTGTGAATAGTTGCTGTTTAATGTTTGCTTTTAGAGTTCAAAAATAAATTGATGTTATTTTCTTTAAATTGTCATATTTGGGAATTCTCTGTCACTCAACTTGAACAGATTATGAGGCCAGGGTGTGTGGCCAAATTAACAGAAGAGTTTACCACCAAATACACAATGTAAACATTTGAAGAATAAGTAAGACTACAGTACCACTGGACAAGTCATCTCAGAATTTTACCAGAATTGTTTACATCACATTTTGTTCTATTTAATCAATTAACATGGTGGTATTGTAAAGTGAAATGGTGGTAAAAGTACCCTGACTAACCTTGACCAATTTGCAGTAACCCTGTTTATATCTCACACATTACATGGTGAGATAGACAAAGGGGACAAGAGTTAGAGAAAGTTCCAGCACAGCCTTATTGAGCATTTTATCACTTTAACAGTATTTATCAGGATCTATTAATATACTTTAATTAAACTCTATCAAACTCTATCAATCCCTTCACAGTACCTTTCAGTAAATATTCTTAAATACCTGAGTAAGCAGTTTCACATCTACATTTGCTATGTATTCTGAGACACAGAGGATTCATTGCACTCTATCCAGAGGTCCCTATTGCTGTATTTAAATTGTTGGTCTAAAAAAAACTGATAGTTCCCATTCAATAAGGCTGGGACAGGGTTCGCTAATGCTTCAGGATATGCAGTCATCAATTTGGGCTTCCCCTCTGTTCTAGGGCTGGTTCTGGACTTTAGGTCATCTCACCAAGATGGTCTCCTGGGTCTGGTCAGCCTGAGGACACTTGCCACAAGGTACAAGGAGCTGGAGATGCTGCGTGGCTTGTCACAAAGCTGGTCCTTTTTTTCCAAAAGCTGTTTCTTTTCTCAAGGATATTGTGTCCTTGATTTTTTCTTCAAAGGGGTCGGAAAACAGTTCGGGCTCTAAATTGTCTGAAGTGGTACAGAGATGAAAGGGTTTACTGAGAGGCTTTTTGTTTATACATAAACCGATGAGACTTTAAGCCAAAGCTTTTATGCTTTAGAAGTAACCTGTGTAATGAAAGGGGAGTGGTCAGTCCTGAAAGCTGAATTCCTGTTTTTTACTTCAGCAGGAGCTGTGTGTGAAACAGGCTGCTGAACTCTCTTCATCTGCCCTTCTAACTTCAACCTGTAAGCTTCTGTTTCAGGTTTATTCTATGTTTAAGGTGATTTATTTATTGGGATTGTTGTTTACATTCAGAACAACACAATTAAGTCTAGTTTGGATAGACTGAGTTCTGTGGGTATTCTATATTCTGTGGTTGAGTTTCATTCCATAATTGTGTGAATAAATTTTTGTTCTATTTTAAAACCTGGTAGTCAACCTAGTTACCTTACTCAGGATAATTTTCACTGTACACTTATCGATACAAATAACAAAGTTACGGTCTGGGTTGCCTGCTGCAGAACTTTTTTATCCCCCTCTTCACAACCTTCTTAAAACATCTGTGGCCTATGTCCAATACTAACATTAGTCAGTGTTATGACATGGCAATGAACCCTTCTGTTAATTAAACCAAACACCCCGAAAAGCTCACCACGCCTCATGATCTGTTAAAATATAAGTGACAGAGAACTCCCAAATTCCACTATTTAAAGAAAAAGCAACTGTACCATTCAAGATCAGAGACGGTTACAGAGAGTGGTGTACTTGGCCCAGACAATCACAAAGGCCAACCCCCATCTATAGAATCCATTTACCAGGCCCACTGTCAAGGAAAGGCCTCCAGCATTCTTAAAGATCCATTCCACCCTGGCAATTGTTTTCCACAACCTCTACCATTGGGGAGAAGGTATAGAAGCCTGAACACACGCACCAGCTGGTTTTGAAACAATTTCTACCCGACTGTTGTTAGAATGCTGAATGGACTCACAAACTCTTAACATTCGCCTGTACCTGTATTTTTGTTTTTGCTGCTGTTTACCTATTGTTTGCTTATGTATGCTACTTAGTTATTTGATCTGCCTGTATTGCTTACAAGACAAAGCTTTTCACTGTGCCTCGGTACACGTGACAATAAATTCAATTCCGTTCAATTCAATTCATTTCAATTCATTTCAATTCAATTCAATAATATCAGTTTATTTTTTAACTCTAAAAGTGCGCATTAAACAACAGCTATTCACAACTCTAAGTCCCCCTTTCTCTTAACTGCTTATTATCTGCCTCCAACTCTATTACAATATTGTGTTCGAATAAAACACATATTAAAATTATATCAACTTAATTTCATAACCACACATCTGCTGTCGTCTTCAGTGTCTGTCTTCTTCCAGCTAAGGGTCTCCCAGAGTCATCTTCTTTTTTGTTACTGCAAGTATGTTTCACATGAAAAGGTATCTTTGATAGAGAGGGTTTCCTAATTTCTTGGATCTGTGTTGATGGCAGTCGCTCTCTCTCCAATTTTTAAAATGTCTGCATTTTTATATCTCCAATATCAGATCGGCTCATTGGTTCAATGTTGGCAAAGCAATTCAAATGCGATTGGGTTTTAGTATCCTGGGGCATAATTTAAACTGATTAGTTAAATTTGAATTGTTGTCCAAACAGCAACCAAAACTCAGATATCCATTTCACAGCCAAATGTTACATATTTTCAAATTTCCAGTATACCCTGAGACTGCTATCTAGTCATATACACAGGTGCTTGTAATCTCTCAGTTCAGAAAAGCATTCACTTTCTCTTAAAGATACAGTACACACGTTCAACTTCATAACACCAGGGACAGGAAGATCTGATGAGGAGACTACTTTCAGTATTTGGAGGCTGCAGAACATGGTTTTGAACCTTCAGCTGTCAAGTGCTGTCCATGTCAGGCTCTGCCTCTGACCTCCGACTGAGCTAAATGACAAATTCTGTGCAGCATTCTTCTAACAAAGCAGCTTCACCGGAGGAGTAAACAACTCTGAAACAATGTGGTTGATAGCACCCAGCCAGGCAGTTTTGATAGGAAGTTGGTTATCCAAGGCCTGGTTACATAAATACTGTATCGAGAGTGTAGTGCTGGAAAAGCACAGCAAGTCAGGCAGCATCCAAGGAGCAGGAGAATCCTGGCCTACTGTGCTTTTCCAGCACCACACTCTTGACTCTGATCTCCAACATCTACAGTCCTCACTTTCTCCTGCGTGAATACTGTCCATTCCAGCTCTGAAATTTGCAAATTGCAGAGACCAGTTGGGTTTAATCTTGGCTTCCTGAAGAAGGGCCTGTGCCCGAAACGTCGAATCTCCTGTTCCCTGGATGCTGCCTGACCTGCTGTGCTGTTCCAGCAATAAAGTTTCAACTTTGATCTCCAGCATCTGCAGACCTCACTTTCTCCTTTAATCTTGGCTTCCACATTTTGAGTTTTTAATCACTCTCTCGAAAATGATCAATATTTCTGGAATGATCCTGGAGGTCATAGGTCACCTGACCACCATGGTTAGTCACTGCTGAAATATATTTACATAATGTGGCAGATATTCTGGAACAACAGAATATACATTTATTACAGAAAAGAAATAAAGCGAAATGACAACTATACATAATATATACATTACAATTAGAAATATCTTTCTGCCAACATCAAAATAAAGTTTCAACTTATTTTGCAACAGTCTATTACCATAATTCAAGTCCAGAGGAAGTAGAAAACATACCTCAATTTTCAAATTTACCATTTAATTGGTTCTTTTCAATTTCTCTTTCTTGAACTAGAGATAAATTTACAATTTCTTTCTGAGTCTGATGGCATGCACCTTCACAACTCTGATGGCTTAAACGTTCTTAATTGTAACAATCTGAAAATTTCCTGTCCCAAACTCTCCATGCTTGAATCATAGAATCCCTACAATGTGGAAACAGGTCATTCAGCCCATCAGGTCCACACTGACCCTCTAAAGAGCATCCCACCCAGATCCACCCTATCCCCGTAATCTTGCATTTCCCATGGCTAATCCACTTAATCTGCACCTCTTTGGACTGTGGGAGGAAATTGGAGCACCTGGAGGAAACCCATGCAGATACGGGGAGAACATACAAACTCCACGCAGACAAGCACTCGAGGAATCAAACCCCAGTCCCTAGTGCAATGAGGCGGACGTGCTAACCACTGAGCTACTGTGCCACCCCATGCTGCACAAACTGAGCCTCATTCTTCAAGATGCCCATGTTCACTTTAGCATCTCTTTTTCTTTTCCTCCCTTGCTATTTCGGCTACAGTGGCAAGTTCCCAGACAGCCTGAGGAGTATACTCCCACCAGCAGTGTACTATTCTCCCTGTCTGCATGGGTTTTCTCTGGATGATCCAGTTTCCTCCCATGGTCCAAAGATGTGCAGATTAGATGGATGGGCCAATCTAAATTGCCCATCATGTCCAGGGATGAGCAGGTTAGGTGGATTAACCATGGGAAATGCAGGATTACAGAGATAGGGTCGGGGTGCGTGGGCCTGTGTGGATGTTCTGCGAAGGGTTGGTGTGAACTTGATGGGCTAAATGGCATGCTTCCACATTGTAGAGATTCTATGATTATTCATGATGAGTATGACAGCACAGCATTACAAATTTCTTTTATTTGTTACATTGTGTTTATCAGTGTACAAATATCCAATCGACATAGTAAAATAAATTCCATGAACTGCATGATTCAACTCAGTACTAAGAGTTAGAGTTGCAATCCAAAATTAAGGAATCGATACAATGATACCCTGGTGTACTACTCTGATATTCCTGTTCCAGTGAGCTTGTTTTGGTCTGTTCCGAATTCCCTACAGGATTTGTGCTTCGTTACTAATATGTCCATGTCTTAGAGTCATAGAGTCATAGAGATGTACAGAATGGAAATAGACCCTTCGGTCCAACCTGTCCATGCTGACCAGATATCCCAACCCAATCTAGTCCCACCTGCCAGCAGCCGGCCCATATCCCTGTATTCCTGATGAAGGGTTTTTGCCTAAAACGTTGATTTTACTGCTCCTCGGATGCCTGCCTGAACTGCTGTGTTTTTCCAGCACCATTCTAATCTAGACCCCGGCTCATATCCCTCCAAACCTTTCCTATTCATATACCCATCCAAATGCCTCTTAAATGTTGCAATTGTATCAGCCTCCACCACATCCTCTGGCAGCTCATTCCATACACGTACCACCCTCTGCAATGAAAACGTTGCCCTTTGGTCTCTTTTATATCTTTCCCCTCTCACCCTAAACCTATGCCCTCTAGTTCTGGACTCCCCAACCCCAGGGAAAAGACTTTGTCTATTTATCCTATCCATGTTTTTTATAATATTGTAAACCTCTATAAGGTCACCCCTCAGCCTCCGACGCTCCAGGGAAAACAGCCTCAGCCTGTTCAGCCTCTCCCTGTAGCTTAAATCCTCCAACCCTGGCAACATCCTTGTAAATCTTTTCTGAACCCTTTCAAGTTTCACAACATCTTTCTGATAGGAAGGAGACCAGAATTGCATGCAATATTCCAACAGTGGCCTAACTAATGTCCTGTACAGCCATAACATGACCTCCCAACTCCTGTACTTAATACTCTGACCAATAAAGGGAAGCATACCAAACGCCTTCTTCACTATCCTATCTACCTGCAACTCCACTTTCAAGGAGCTATGAACCTGCACTCCAAGGTCTCTTTGTTCAGCAACACTCCCTAGGACCCTACCATTAAGTGTATAAGTCCTGCTAAGGTTTGCTTTCCTCAAAATGCAGCACCTCGCATTTATCTGAATTAAACTCCATCTGCCACTTCTCAGCCCATTGGCCCATCTGGTCAAGATCCTGTTGTAATCTGAGGTCACCCTCTTTGCTATCCACTACACCTCCAATTTTGGTTTCATCTGCAAACTTACTAACTGTACCTCTTATGCTCGCATCCAAATCATTTATGTAAATGACAAAAAGTAGAGGACCCAGCACTGATCCTTATGGCACTCCACTGGTCACAGGCCTCCAGTCTGAAAACAACTCTCCTCTACCACCCTCTGTCTTCTATCTTTGAGCCTGTTCTGTATCCAAATGGCTAGTTCTCCCTGTATTCCATGAGGTCTAACCTTGCTAATCAGTCTCCCATGGGGAACCTTGTCGAACGCCTTACTGAAGTCCATATAGATCACATCTACTACTCTGCCCTCATCAATCTTCTTTGTATCACTTGAGACATTGTAACATTAGGCAAGAGGTTTTACACCACAAACAGGAAGGTCAGCAGCCAAGGCTCTGCCTTTAGAACATAAAACATAGAACATTACAGTGCAGTACAGGCCCTTCGGCCCTCGATGTTGCGCCGTCCTGTCATACTAATCTGAAGCCCATCCCACCTACACTATTCCATGTATGTCCATATGCCTGTCCAATGACGACTTAAATGCACTTAAACTTGGCGAATCTACGACCGTTGCAGGCAACGCATTACATATCCTTACTACTCTCTGAGTAAAGACATCTGACATCTGTCTTATACCTATCTTCCCTCACTTTAAAGTTGTGTCCCCTCGTGTTTGCCGTCCCCATACTTGGAAAAAGGCTCTCCCTGTCCACCCTATCTAACCCTCTGATTATCTTGTATGTCTCTATTAAGTAACCTCTCAACCTTCTTCTCTCTAACGAGAACAGACTCAAGGCCCTCAGCCTTTCCTCGTAAGACATTCCTTCCATACCAGGCAACATCCTAGTAAATCTCCTCTGCACCCTTTCCAAAGCTTCCACATCCATATTATAATGTGGTGACCAGAACTATACATAATACTCCAAGTGTGGCCATACCAGAGCTTTGTACAGCTGCAGCATAACCTCCTGGTTCCAGAACTCAATCCCTCTATTAATAAAGGCCAAAACACTGTATGCCTTCTTAACAACCCTGTCAATCTGGGTGGCAACTTTCAGGGATCTGTGTACATGGACTTTAGTGTAGTCAGGGTTGCCTTTGTAGCCATAGTCACACATCAGAACTGTTTTTCCAAATCCCAAGAGAGAAGCTGAACTTGTGAGGGCAGAACTTCACACTCTTGCCAAAACCGTACAAATTCCTTCTGATTATGATTATTAAATTGGTGATTATAATGACTTTGCAGTTTTAGAAATTTTCTTTTGGAGATCCCAAATAACCTTGCATCCACCTTTACGAGGTATTTTTATGTACTTAACTGTTATCATGAAGCATAACCAGAGTCTCCAACTGAGAAATCTCAACTGATGAACGTTGAATCCATCTTTGGCTTTAGTCACTGAGTGATTTCCGAATTATATGAGACAACACCAGGTAGATCTTTCAACAAAATTGCTCTCTGTCAACATCCGCAGTTCTTTGTTTTATTTTCTACACCATTATTCATTATCTACATATGCCTCCTTCCACCCCTCTTCATTTCAACCTCTCAACAAAGCCTTCTATTCTATTCTCCCACATGCATTTATTTCCATTTATGCTCTTTGTCTCAACTATTCCTTGTAATAGCATGTTGCAGATTCATTGTTTGAGTAAGGAAGTTTTTAATAAATTCTGTGATAGATTTATTCATTTTTAATCATCCTATCATATTTTCGTATCCTCTGGTTATTATGATTTCGATGAATGATAATTTTTGGACGATCACAAAGTAAGGTTTGAGAACCACTGCTTTAACTGTGAGAGACAAAAAAACTGCAGATGCTGGAATCCAAAATAGACATGCAGGAGGCTGGAAGAACACAACAAGCCAGGCAGCATCAAGAGGTGGAGAAGTCATGAAGTCCAGTCCTGGAGAAGGGTTATACCCAAAACGTTGACTTCTCCACCTCCTGATGCTGCCTGGCTTGCTGTGTTCTTCCAGCCTCCTGCCTGTCTATTTACTGTCACAGGGGCTGGAAGCTGAAGGAAATGCATCAATGCAAAGTCAATGTATTCATAAGCGGAATTTTTGCTTTCAGAGAAAATTGCTCATTTGATACATTGGAGACATGGTCTAATCTATATCAGTTCAGGATGACAGTTAAATTAAACAAATAAGCAATGCTGCACATTGCAGGAGCAAAAGTTGGCATTTGTCTTAAATGGATGATCATGCCAATTTGCACACATGCCAACAATCTTGAACTTTTCAAGTTGTTGCTGATAATCATCAAGGAGTGACTGGGCTGCTTGTTGGCAGTCTAACGTTTCAAACAAACAAGTTGATGTCTATATGCTTTGGGAATTTTCATAACATTGTCATGATTTTGGATTCTTTCTCCATTTTTCTTAAGAAAAAATCATTTTTAATATGTGTTTTTGCAAATGTTGCCTAAAAGGCTTTTCTTTTGCAGTGTGACCCTGTGTAAAGTGCTGGACACTTAGTCAGAGAGAATATATTTGAAAAATTGTAGACATAAGAGCTCCTTCTCCGTTTGTAGGCTGAGACTGTCAGCACTAAATACAGCAAAGAAGCAGCATTTAATTGGGTCAGACGTGGTATGGCCCAGTTCCAAGCCCTGAGTCTCTGCCATGTCACCAGGAAGGGGACAGAAGTGAGCCTGCAAAAGGCAGAATGGGAGTAGGGGTGGGTTGCAAGGGTGGAATTTGGGAAGAAGGAGGAGCTGCAATGTGAAGACAGGAACTTACAGGAGTGGGAGTGGCTGAGAGTGAGGGAAGGGGTTGTGAAGAGAGGGGAGAGAGGCGGCAAAAAGGAATGATGACCTCAAGGGAATTTCAAAGACTGGAAAGGGGATGATAAGGGCTACAAAGTGGATAAAGGAGCCACTACAGGGAGTGAGTGCAACAAAGAGACAGTTCCAAGGGAGAGTGAAGGTTCCTAATGGGTGTGATGTATGAAAAGAGGACTAAGGGACTGTGAAAAGGGGACAGTAGCCACATTGGGGAGAGAGTGGTTGTAAAGTGGAATGAGCAGTTTTAAGCTTTTTAACAAAGGACTACTTAGCCAGATGGGAATGAGGAAAGTCTGATCTCATTGACCTTATGCATCCCTTGCAAATGAAGATAGGGTCTGTAAATTAAGCCTCCAGATGTTCAGGGGTTATGCTATGAGAAAAAATACAGTGAATGCTATTGTAATCACCACTATTAATTTAATCAATAGTTTTAATTCATAAGGAGTTGCAATTCTATGTTATCTCAAAGCCTTTGATACATTTGAAACACTTTGAGGGGTAGAGACTGTGTTGGAGCCAAACTCACAACTCTTTACCTGTAACCTTAACTATACCACGGAAAACATGTTCAGGTTTTTGTCGATGGAAGTATATCTTAGTTATTTTAAAATGCATGTGTCTTTTGGCAGTTTAAACTATGATGTCTAGGCAATTGCAGACACAACACATATGGAAAGTATTATATTTCATGGAAAGTAATGATTTTTGAGGATATTGAAAATTTCTTCTCATTCTTTTAAGTTCAAATGCTGCATTAACACTGATAGAAAAATTAATGTTGCTATATCATTGTATCATCTCATAAATGAGTTCATGAAAATGAATAAGCACTCCTGAAAACTAAGCTCCCAAAAATCAAAAAGTAGCCCTCAAAAAAAAAGACCTATTGAGAAAATTATATTAAATTATAAACAATCAGAGGCCAGTTGGTAGAAGTTGCTGATGCAAATGTCACACTTCCTGAAGTCCAAGATCGTTGAGAAACCCAGGCTACAATTAAGTGATAGTTGTCTAGTTGCCACAGGATGGAAGTCATGGGTTAGTGGGGTTGGTTGATAGGGCAGTATAGTGGCTCCCAGTGGATCCTGACTTCCAATGTTGGATCTCCGATCAAGTAATGAGTGTCTTTGAAGGCGGATCCTCTTTGTAAGTCCACAAACAACCCGAATAAGCTTTGACTTTTGGGTTTACCCTATAGCGAGTCCCCTGTCTGGGACTGGATGAATACCAGCAGTGATAAGAGCGGCCCTTGAATAGAAATTAATTCCTCCTCAAGAGTCTCGATTTGTGACAGGGCAAGAAGGTAATCAACAGTGTATGAATCAGGGTTTGAGATGACAGTTTCTTCACCCACCATCTTCTCACACCAATGTCCATCCATCATCAACTGTGCTTCTCCTTTCGGGAGTGATAATGAGAACTAATCGTGTAGAGAGCCAGCTTAGACACACTGGGATTAATGGCTCCTTTTTGAGTTGTAAGCATTTTATGATTCAATGTTATATTGGGTGTTTAACTTAAGTAATAAATCAGGTACTGATAAAAAAGAGAAAAGTTGTATAACAATAGAAGGTATAAAAAGACAGAAAGGAATTGTAAAAATAAATTTAGAATGCGAAGGAATGAGACTCCACAAAAGTAAAATTTAGTTTTCAGCATCAAAAAAATTGAAAGTCAGAATGGACATTTATTACAGAGGTTGAAGTGAACAACTTTTTTTTGTGGCGAGTTTAGTCCATATTTAGCATTGAAACACGGCAACTAAAAGAATAAGAAAAGTCAATTCACTTCAATGGAATGTTCTTTATTTTATGTGATTTTTATTTTCATTGGTGCCTCACCCAGGAGGAAGATTTCAGGACCATTACTGTACCCCATGGAATTTAATATGATTGATTTTAAAGAAAGGGGTATGAAACAGTGCCTGCTGCATTTACACAATTCACTCTTCTTGATACAGGTAATCCCCGCTTTTTGAAAGTTCGCTTTATGCCACTTTGCTTTTTCGAAAAACTTACATTAGTTCCTGTTTTCACGAACAAAAAGAAATCCGAAGAGGGTTTTCAGTTTTATGAGAAAAGGCAAAATTTTTCCCATGTAAATTAATGCTTTTGTGCTTTATGCCATTTCGGCTTATGAAAGGTTTCATAGGAACGCTTCACTTTTAGATAACAGGAGATACCTGTACTACTTAATCTGCTGAGTCAAGGTTAATGTTCAGGTAAGGAAGGATGTCTAGTGTAGTGATTGTAATGAGGTTGTCCTGTCCAGATCCAAACTGTGCTGGTCTGAATGTAGTCTGGAGTCCATGTGGGATCAGTTGGTTCCATAGGCAGGCACTGAGGAAGTAGATGTGGCTGTGGTAGTGTGTCTGTTTCAGGATATGGTTGAAGAGCTTTAGGGCAGAGGAGATGACCTGGGTGTTGCCGTGAGAGAATGACTCACTGAGATCTTTGTAGAGAGAGGAGGAGAAATTCTTCAAGGTAGGCATCCTTGCAAGAGGGTTCGCATTAAGGTTAAAATCAACTAGGCAAAAGTGAGGACTGCAGGTGCTGGAGATTAGAGTCAATATTAGAGTGGTGCTGGAAAAGCACAGCAGGTCAGACAGCATCCGAGGAGAAGGAAAATTGATGTTTCGTGTAGGAGCCCTTCATCAGACTCGCTACCCACAGCCACATCTCCTTCCTCAGCGCTTGCCTATGGAACCAACTGATCCCACATGGACTCCGGACTACATTCAGACCAGCACAATTGGATCCAAACAGGACAATCAGTACAGACTACAAATTCATAACCACCAGCAACGGTTCTCCTTCAGGATACTCCACTCCACTCCTGTAATGAGGTCAGTCAAGTGGACCTGATAGAATATGAGTTCCTTGACTGGGGCTATTAATCTGCTCAAATCAGGGAATCCTGGCTGACAGATATAAACAGGAGTGTCACTTTTATGAGAAAAGGCTAAATTTTTCCCATATAAATTAATGCTTCTATGTTTTATGCCATTTCAGCTTATGGAAGTTTTCATAAGAATGCTCTACTTTTGGATAGCAGGAGGTACCTGTATTATTTAATCTGCTGAGTCGAGGTGAATGTTCAGGTAAGGAAGGATGTCTGGTGTAGTGATTGTAATGAGGTCAGCCAAGTGGACCTCATAGAATATGAGTTCCTTGATCAGGGCTATTAATCTGGTCTAATCAGGGAGCCCTGGCTGACAGATATAAACAGGAGTGTCAATAAACAGGATTATCAGAGGTTCCGTTCACTCTGAGAGCTGCCTCTGAGGGAACTGGATCAATGTGTGAAGGACTCTCCACTTTGTGTGTTAGGGAGAGGAGGAGACTGACCTCTGAACTGCCTGGACCACACAGTCAGTGCGTCTTATTACTGCTGTTGGTGTTTCTACTGAGGAGAGTTTTCCTTTTTGTCTCTCTCCCCCTTGTTTCAGGTAGACTTTGTTTTGATTTTTTTGGTTTTCTTAAAAAAAAGTAATACAAAAGGAGTGTCAGAGGTTGTGTTTACTCTGAGAGTTGGCCCTGAGGAAGCTGGCTCAGTGTCAAGGACTTTCCACGTGTAAATAAAAGTGATTTAGTGATAGGATACTGGCCTCTGTGGAGTTATTTCAACCTAGATGAACCATTGTACTGTCTGCTGTCCCTCAATTTGGGAAAGACCTGTTCTCAGAATGATAAGAGTTTACCAAGGGTCTTCATATTACTGAACAGAGGGATTCTCAACCCAGACATATTTAAGCACATTGTACAGGTCATTCCATGAGTTAGTAGGATCCAAAGTGTAGACTCTCATCCTTTTCATCTCTGCTGCCTCATCATGATACATTGTAATTCATAGCGCAGTGCAGCAGAATGCACAAGTTGTCCACATTTTGATTGATAGGAAACTTCACAATGTCATGAATTTTCATGCTGCTACAATTTAGAGAGAGTTTCAGATTGTCTTTGAAATATTTTCATTTCCGATGAAATGTTTCCCATTTGAGAATTGAAAAAAGAAACAGAAATTGCAGGGAGACATTTTAAGCCTTCTGGACGAAGTGTTCACTTAGTTGAAAGTTAATTTTGCAGGGGTTAAAGTTGAATGCTTGTGGGATGTTCTTCAGGAATGACACATGCCTCTGTTCAATGGTCTTTGCAATTTAAAAAAAAATCATTTGTGGGGTGTGGGCATCACTGGCTGGCAAACATTTATTGCCCATCCCTAGTTGCCCTTGAGAAGGTGGTGATGAGTTGCCTTCTTGAACCAGCTACAGTCCACTTGCTGTAGGTTGCCATTAAGGAGGGAATTTCAGGATTTTGACCCAACAGCAGTGAAGGAACAATGATATGTTTCCAAGTCAGGATGTTGAGTGGCTTGGAGGGGAACTTGAAGGTGGCTGTGTTCTTATGTATTTGCTGCCCTTGTCCTTCTAGGTGGAAGTGATCGTGGCTTTGGAAGGTGCTGTCTGAGGATCTTTGGTCAATTAAACTGGAAGTTGTGGCAGAGGAATTCCTGATGGGATTTCTCTCAAGCTCTGATGTGTCACTGATAAACAATCCAGTTCTCACTGCAATACAGGTGTATGGTAACATCAACTGCTCCATACACCAGTCTTTGTTGATCTGTGGTGATGTTTGTTGTCAAAACCTTGTCTGCTATAGTGTGCAGAGGGCTGAGCTGGTGCAACTGATCGGGTGTTCATTCGCCATAACAATAGTGGCATTTTAGTAGGAGCTGCTGCCAAGGTGATACAAGTGCTCAGCACATCCCAGGTCCTTTCCTTCCACAGATATGGGAGGTGGAAAAAAGAAACAACAAAAGTGCTGGAGAAACTCTGCAGGTCTGGCAGCATCTAAGGAAAGAAAAACAGAGTTAATGGTGCGAGCCCAATGACTTATCTTTGCCATGTCAGCGATTCCTCTGGAAAATCTAAAGTTGTACTGCATCTCTCAGAGAATTTCCTCAGCTGCACGAAGTGAATGCTTCAGGAGAAGGCTTGTCAGGACCTTTCCTACAATGCATAAGGAGGAAAGAGGCCATTGGTTTCCACCTCATGACTTACCTACTTTCTTAAAGGTAGTTACAATTTTCACGTTGTTAAACTTCGGTTGGAGGGAACGGAGGGGAGTTCACTTTCCTCCCATGTCTTCAGAAGAGTGCAGGGGATTTTGATGGGAACAAGGGTGCTCCTGATTTGATGACCGCAGATGGAATACCATCAGGGTCAAAGACATTGTCTGCCACCAACTATTTGATTGCATGTTACAGTTCTCCTGTTGATACTCACGCACCCTTAGATTCTACTACAGGGTACTAGGAGAATTGCCTGGAGAGTACCAGCTGTCACTGTGGATTCACAGGTGAGAATTTGTTGAGAACGCTCTTTTCAGCCTTGGTGAATGGCATTCTCAAGAAGAGAAACTACATCCTGTCAGCAAAGAGGGTTTAACCAAATTGACTTTGACGTGTAAGTGACCCTGGTGGCTTTAAAAGAAAACACACTTAACATGATTTCAGCATATTGTTGGATTTTCTTTTGGACTTTCACTTATTACTGTATGTCTTTGGGTGTCATTCTTTCATCTATGGAAGTACTGCCATCTTCAATTTCAATTTCAGAGGTTCTTTAAGGAGGCCAAATATTCCCATAAAATTCTCACTGGAACAGTCCTGTTTCATTGAAGTCAAAATCCAGCAAGGAGGCCCATTGGAAATTACTATGATTGATTTCAATGGAAGGAATGTGAGAGTTGATCTACCACCTTCCACCCTGCAATTCTCCATCATGGATTTTTTTTATACATTGACTAGGCAGAGTACAATGTCCAATCATAAATGGATGACTAGTTCGATTGCTATTATCCAAGGTAAGCAAGCAAAATTGAACACTTTAGATAGGACAAGTGACAACTTGGTCATAAAGGTAAAAATTCAGAGGGGAATTGAAAGAGGAATGAGAGAGACAAATTAAAGAGATTTAGAGAAGAATTCAAGTGTCGAGCCTTTTCTTGGTCACTTACTCCACAAATGCATTCAGCATGTGATAAACACAATGATTTTGAACCCATTAACATTGCAGAAGCCAACTTCCAATTTTCCATTGACACCAACGTGGGCATTAGAGGCCTGCAGAAGTCCTGTTTCTGATTAGCCAGCTACAGATTCTGGACAAAATGCAGAATGGAATGCAAGCTGCATTTCTGTAACTTGTCTCGCTCTCTGACTTCTTTTGAATATTTAATGCAAACAGAATTCAACAACATTTACAGTTTAATGAACAACATAAGAACATAAGGAACAGGGTCAAGGGTAGACCATCAAGCCAGCTTTGCCTTTCAACATAATCATGGCTATTATTCTGCTTGAACTCCACTTCTCCACCCACTGTCCATATCCCTCGCTTTTCTGAAAGATCAAACATTTGTCTCAGGTTTATATACATTCAATAATGGAACAGACACAAACTTTTGGGTGAATAAAGTTCAATTCATCCCAATCTTAAAAGATCAGCTCCTTATCCTGCAATGGTGTTTCTATGTTCTAGATTCCCTTCCCAGAGAAATAAACTTTCAGTTTAATCCCCTTCAAAACACGGCATGTTTTACTGAACCTCCAAAATTACATTAACTACAAAAATCGTAGTAACTGATTGCACAGTCCAAGCTCATTTGAATCACCTTGAATGTACCATGTCCATAATCTATCAATTTTCAGTCAAGACTGGAGAGTAAAAGGAATTATGACTTTGCTCTATATGTTTTTACAGAACCTGTATGAAAGGAACTATGTTACAGTTATGCCAGACTAAATGGAACCAAATCCTCAGTCTGGGGAGGTTCCAAGTGAGCTCTCCCCTCTTATGATCCTCCGTACTTTTGATCATATGAATAGAATTAGAATTAGAATTAGGTTTCTTGTCACATGTACTCAAGTACTGGGGTGCGGGAATACAGTGAAAAGTACACAAAGTCACCATTTCCAACATCATCATAGGTACAAAGGTGCCTAGGTACAAAACCTGAGGTACAAAAATAGAAATATAAAGAAATAAGATCAAAAATTCAACATTACAGTTCTTAGTATAAAACAAAAAATAAAGAGTAAAGGTAAAAGCTAAACATTAAACATTGCAGTCCTTTCTTAGCCATGGGCATGCAGATGCATCACGCTGGGATTTCCTCATAAGGGTTCACTCTTCACAACAGTGAGCATGCCTTTCACCCGTACTGTGCTAAGTCTTGCCAGGGTTTGCCAGCTGCTTTGCTACCGATTGTCACTTCACTGCTGACCACCATCTGGGTTCAGGCTGACCAACAAAGTTCTGCTCCGAGCCCCTAGACACTGCCACGCTCCATTACCATCTCCATAACCAAGCTCTCTCCAGAAGATAAGTAAAAAAAATATGAAAAAAACTAAAAGAAAAGGCAAAAAAACAGAAAAGAAGGGAAAAAAGAAAAAGTGAAGCAGACCAAAGGTCAAGACCCACGCTCAGGAGCCTGGACACTGCCTACTCCACCACCTTCACCATTTTTAAAGGATCGACTTTAAATTATAGCCCCAATAACTGACTGATTAAAGAAACCACATAGTGGGATATTCAACCCTTTTGGTCATGTCCACTTTTACTTTGATTGCAAGGCTGCGCTGAATTATTTAATCTCATTCAGACTCATGGTTGAGCTGTTAAAATCTGATCACAGATTGAAAGAACAATAAATAAATCAGTATATGTCTCTATACTTCACCATTTGGAGCAGCAGTAGGAGCAGAAGTAAGCCATTTAGCCCTCTTCAGTCTTTTCCATCATTCAATAAGGTTATGGCTGGTCTATGGCTTTTTGAATTCCACATTCTCATGTATTTTGTTTGATTCATTAATCATAGAGTCATAGAGATGCACAGCATAGAAATAGACCCTTTGGGCCAACTCATCCATGCTGACCAGATATCCCAAACTAATTTAGTCCCATTTGCCAGCATTTGGCTCATATCCCTCTAAACCCTTCCTATTCATATACCCATTCAGATGCCTTTTAAATGTTGTAATTGTACCAGCCTCTACCACTTCCTCAGGCAGCTCATTTCATTCCATACATGCACCACCCTCTGGGTGAAAACGTTAAACCTTTCCCTTTTGAATTTTTCCACTCTCACCTTAAACCTATGCCCGCTAGTTTTGGACTCCCCCACCCCAGGGAAAATACCTGGTCTATTTATCCTATCCATGTCCCTCATGATTTTATAAACCTCTATAAGGTTATCTCTCAACCTCTGATGCTCCAGGGAAAACAGCCCCAGCCTGTTCAGCCTCTCCCTATAGCTCAAATCCTCCAATCCTGGCAACATCCTTGTAAATCTTTTCTGACCCTTTCAAGTTTCACAACATCCTTCTGATAGGAAGGAGACCAGAATTGCATGCAATATTCCAAAAGTGACTTAAGCAATGTCCTGTACTTCTGCAACAGGACCTCCCAACTCCCAACCTTGATGCTCTGACCAATAAAGGTAAGCATTACCTTCTTTAAATATCTACACCTTAACAATATTGAATTACTACATTCTGATGCAGAGACTCCAAAGTCGCACAGCCCTCTAAGAGAAAATATTTCTCAATGTCTCTCATAATCCCTAATTTTCAACTAATAAATAAAGGAAAACTCCACTGAAACATCTCCAACGAATTATTCTGTGGCATGGGAAAGATCACATGGAAGTTGAACAAAGAGTGGGAGAATTTTGACATCAGATGTTAACAACAGGAAAAATCAGTTGGCCACAGTCGGTAATATATTATAGAATTCAAAGTCTCCTTGCTATAGGAATGATGTTGTGAAATGTGAAAGAGTGCAGAAAAGATTTACAAGGATATTGCTAAGGTTGGAGGATTCGAGCTATAGGGAGAGGCTGAAAAGGCTCTGGTTTCCCTGGTGCATCAGAGGCTGAGGGGTCACCTTACAGAGAATTATAAAATCATGAGGGATGGAGTGAACGGTCAAGGTATTTTTCGCAGGGTAGGGGTGTCCAAAACTAGAGGGCATAGGTTTAAGGCAAAAGGGGAAAGATTTAAAAGGGATCTAAGGGGCAACCTTTTCAAGCAGAAGTTGATGCATGTCTAAAATGATTTGCTAGAGGAACTGGTAGAGAGAGACAAAAATACTGCAGATGCTAGATTCCAAGGCCTCCAACTGAAAGCAAGAACACTTTCAGGCTCTCTGCCATTCGTTCACCTTTCATGAAAAGTTTATTGTTAAATATGAACCAAAATCTCATAGGCTGCCCTTGATATGATATTCATGAATGTTAAGGACTAAAAATGTTTTGACAGCACTGGGAACATATATCATAAAATTAATGCATCACTTTATAATTGTCAATTCATCAAGATTAATGGATAAAAATCATGAGCTATGTATGTGTGCAGTTTCATGACATGCACTCCTGGTGTGTGTCATGGCACAGAGGATGAATTTATATGCCTAAATAGTCAAGCTCTCTGACAGGACAGGGTCAGTCTGAGAATTTGATAAAGAAATATTGTTATATTTCTGAGTATGTTTCTGAAAATCAGAAGAAAAAGCATGCAGCCTGGACGGAATGGAATGAGCTTGCCTTTATTCGTAACAATGCTACACTGACTTGGAATAAGCTTTAATGTTGACACTTGGTGCCTGGATAGAAAACATGCTATTCCCAGATGTCACATCCCTCACCTTTATGAGGGCAAAGTTGACAAAAAGAAATGTTTTCTTTTAATCAGCTTACTGAAAAGTATGTTGGTAAGAGAGTAATCAATTTCAACAGCTTGAGTTAATAATTAATCACAAAACATGAACAATAATGTAATTATGGAATATTCATGTATGACCTTTTAATTAACCTAAAACAAAGTACCACAAATTTATAAATGATTCCAATGTAAGCAATACGAGAAACATTAATCCACAATCAAAATTAACAATGACATACAGCATGTGGAAACCTCTTGTGTGTGTCTTGGACCGAATAATACATTGTCAACCTAATGACAAAATAAAAGTAGACTGTTGCACCAAACTGATTTTCCAGTAATTATTGGAAGGAACCCTATTGTGATCCCACAAGGACCCATGTTGGGCCTTAATTATACAGCCAATGGGATAAAAAAGTTACTTGTCCAAATTTGCATGGACATGAAAATAGGGGACATAATAGGCAGTGATAAGAAAACAGGCTCATGCTAAATATGTTTAAATTTACTAGCTGAAGACAGATATTTGATTTTTAAAAAAAAGACAATCTTTAACCCAAGCAAGGTCATGAGTAAAACTGAAAATGGTTACCGTAATTTGTATAGTCCACATTCCAATCCACTAGGTTGAAGAATGTTTGGATTGAAATGCAATCTTGTACAAATGGGCCCCCTGATTTGCTGTAGTCATGTGATGTCAACTATGAGGCACACACCCTATTGATGGCCATCTTAAGTTCCACTTCAATAAGGTCTTTGTGTTGAATACACTGCTGTATGGTGTAAAAAGAGGCACCGAGATGAGTGTCCAGGATTGAAATAAGAAGGAAACATGACCACCACTGTGGAGTAGTGAGCTGCCTCTGATAAAGTAAAAACACTGCTTAAGATAAATTGCCTGCAGTATTTCCCCAACCAGCTTCTGTTCAAATTAACAGGGGTGTGAGGCAACAGGGGTAGGAGGCTAAACTGGGAACTATTCCATGAGCTATGGTGGAACTATACAATCACAATATTGCTCAGATGCACCGAACTTTAAAATGTCATTAGCTGGTACAGAAATTAATCAGAAAATCCAATGGAATGCTGACCTTTATACCCAGAGGGTTAGAATACCAGAGGGCTACTAAAGGAATTAAAGGTTATGGTTAAAGGGCAGGTAAGTGGAGCTGAGGCCACAAAAAGATCAGCCATGATTTTATTGAATGTTGGGAGCAGACTCGAAGGGCCAGATGGCCTATCCCTGCTACTATTCCTTATGTTCATATTAATACAAGAGAGTTGAAGTCATGATTCACATATACAAAGGCCTGGTTGGTCCATGCCTGGAGTACTGTGAGTAGGTCTGGGTGCCACATGGTTGTAATGATATATTGGAGTTAGAAGATGTACAGTGCAGATTTAACAAAATTATATTTGAATTTCAATGTAGGAATTTTGATGAGGGCACATGTAAGCTAGCGTTATCTTCCCACGAATATAGAAGATTGAATGGTGATCTAATTGAAGAATTTAGCATATTAAAGGGAATAGATAACATAAGGATTCTGGGGTAATCCAAATGGAGGATGGGAAAAATTTCTGGCTGTAACAGCTGCTTCTTTTTTGAGGTATTTTAGGTGCTGGAGGTGATTTCCTCGAATTCCAGGAGCAGCAATTACCATTTTATGTGCTGTTGCATTGTTTTGGAACTTTGGAGAACAAAAAAGTCAAAACAACAGCACCTTTAAAAGGGAGAGGAACAGACAAAGGAAGCACATGGTGAGGTCAGTGCAGGAGAGAGAGCAAAAAAGAAACTCACTGACACACCAGTGAACTTGCGCAGTTACTGCCTTTGCTGTTTGAATTCGTGTATATGAGCTTCCAGAGGAAGTGGTGGAGGGTAGTACAATTGCAACATTTAAAAGGCATCTGAATAGCAAAGGTTTGGAGGGATATGGGCCGGGTGCTGGCAGGTGGGACTAGATTGGGTTGGGATATCTGCTCAGCGTGGACAAGTTGGACCAAAGGGTCTGTTTCAGTGCTGTACATCTCTATTACTTTATGACACTAAATAGAAGCTATTTCAGCTCAATGGGGAATTTAGGACTGGTGAGTGTTTTCTTTACAAGTAGTGCTGGGTTTTTCAAAAGTGAAATTATAAGGAATCTTTTCTACAATGAGTGACATTTGGAACTCTCTTGTTAAATGAGAAGTCATGGTAGTTCTATTGTTACTTTTAAAACTGAGATTGATGGATTTCTGTTATCCAAAGGTCTTCAGCTCTGTGTGGAAAGTAGAGAGAAGTAGGAGATCATGCTCATGCTCATGCTCATTAGCCCTTTTCTTCATTTGTTCACAGGATGTGAAAATTGCTGGCTAGGCAAGTATCAATTGCTGAGCCCTAATTGCTCCGGACAAGGTGGAGATTTCAATTCCTATTGTTATGTTCCTGCACATGTAAGTTATTATAGATACAGGCTCACCTCTGCAAATTCCTGTTCTTCATTTATCATTAATATATGGTTTAAGGTCATTAGTTGGGTGATGTTTCCCTTCTGATTTTAATGAATCTTTTGGTATTGTAGAGACATTAATGATTGCACAAAGTATTACATGGAAGGATGATCCTTTCCTCACTTCTACCCACAAATCTCCACCTCTCTTGATTTTCTCCATTCTATTACACTATATTACGTTGAATTAAACAAACCTACTTTTATTAAGTCCAGTATCATCATTACTTTTAATGTTTTCATCCTATTTATTCTGTTGTAGTTACACCCACATACTTTCTCACAACATCTCTACTGTGTTGAAATCAAGAGGGATTTTATGAATATACATCTTCGGTTGTGATTACTTGTCACTCATAGGGAGAATTTGTAGCAGGCTCTCCAGTGATTTTCTATTTATTATGGGAGCTGCATGCACAACATTATGCATTGGGTCAAACTCCTAGCACATCCTTCCTAAGGCCACTCTGGCTGGACCAAAGCCCAAGGATTACAATAGTTCAAGAAGGCAGCTCACTTCCATATACTCCAGAACAATAAAGGATGGATACTGGCCTAGCCAGTAATGTACACGTCTTGTGAATGAGTACAAAAAGAAAAGGCAAATACGGTCTCTCGCTGTACAACTGAAAAGATGGAACAGAGGTTCCTGGTGTAAAATAGTGTGAACAGTAAAGTGAGGGTTCCTGAGGTCTAGAGCTAACTCTGAGCCAAATGACCTGTGTTTATGTCCCACCTGCTTCAGGGATATGTCATAACACCCTTTATGAGTTGATTAAAAATATCTGAACAGTAACGGGGTTCAGCTCAACCTGGAGTACTTTCTACAATTCTGGGCATTAATAGCACAAAAAAAACAAGGAATTGTTGGAGAAACTCAACATCCATGGAGAGAAAGAGTTGAAAATGTGTTGCTGGAAAAGCGCAGCAGGTCAGGCAGCATCCAAGGAGCAGGAGAATCGACGTTTCGGGCATGAGCCCTTCTTCAGGAATCCATGGAGAGAAAGCAGAGTCAACATTTTGAATTCAGTGACCCTTCTTCAGAGCTGATAGTAGCAAGAAAAAGGTAGTATATGTGCGAAAGAGAGAGAGTGAGGGTAAAGGAGTAAGCAGATTGGTGGAATTAGAACCCAGGCAGAGAGAAAGACAGTTAGGAAGACAAAAGGATGATAAGCCAGAGAAGCAAAAAAGCTGATTGTGTGCAATCATGAATACCATCCTCAATTATCCGAATGCCAATTATACAATTTTTGCATTATCTGAACAAGATCTCTAGGTCCCGTAAAAACTGCATTAGGCAACACAGCATTCAGTTAAATGGCATTTTTGCATGCATTGTTGGATATTTGAGAAATGATTGATAACCTGCACTCAAATTACCGCTTGTTGATGATAGGTCACTTATCAATTAAAAGGCATTATGGCGATCATTGCTGGATAACTGAGCATGTTCTGATAACTGGCACTCAAATTACTGCTTGTTTATGATCAGATTAGTTATCCAAATGATCAATTATCCAAACAAAATACCTCCTGTCCGTCTCGTTCAGATAATTGAGGATGGTGTGATAAAACTGTGTAAAAGTCGGAGTTTTTAGATTATTGTTTAAAGTAAAATGTAGGGAATCGAATATTACGTGGATACTACTTTTGAGGGGTTGAAATTCATGCTATCATCCAAAATACTGTATCATTAGCAGAAGTCCAATTGATCTCTAAACGAATAAAGAAAAAAGAAACAACAAATTACAATAATTCCACAAATGCCACAGGGGAACTGGGCTCAGCTGCACACAAAGGAAGGTTGTCACCTGACTCTGTCCTACTGCGTCTTAAACAACTGTGCCAAATTCTTCTACTTCTCTTCCTTTTTTCTCGTCTATTGTTGTTTTAGTTTATCAAAATAATGTTTTTAGCTTTTATTTCTGATAAGTTATCAGACATTTGACTCTCATACAGTCTCACTGATCATTGTAGCCGTGAGAAATCGTCTCCAGCTGCATGGTAATTATAGTGAAGTAAATACATATCAACCTATCTTATATAGGAAATGATGGTGTGATAAACTTTGTATCACACTAATTGTACTAATCAGAGTGCTCATTCAGTAATACATTTAAGAAATATGTAGCCTAATGTTGGTGTGAATTGTACATCAAGATAAATAACAGCATGAAAAAATTTATTTCCTTATCGTAACATTTATGTACAGGATAATACCTTGACTCACAACTGTTGATCCATTATCTGTGAAGAAATATGATTGACTATTATATGAGATACATGGAAAATTCCAGATTTTTTGGCCAAAAACTGGGGGTCGATCCTTTATATGAGATTGTCTTTAACTTGAGTATATATGGTAGGTGAAAATGGGTTGTCTATGCTGAAAGTAGCCCATGTGATGACAGGGCCTGGACTGAGGGGATGGATAAAGCACATGGAGTGACATGCTCAGATTCTAAAATTATTGAGCTCGATGTTGAGTCCTGAAGGGTCACCCAAGTGAAAAATGAGATGCTGTTCCTCCAGCTTACACTGAGCTTCACTGGAGCACTGCAGCAAGCCTGTGATAGAAATGCTAGCCATGGAATTGGTAGTCAAAAGGTGTTGTGCTAGAAAAGCACAGCCACTCAGGTAGCATCTGAGGAACAGGAGAGTCGATGTTTCGAGCTAAGCTTGTCATCAGGAATCGGAGGTGTGTTGAAGGGGAGTGCCATTGGAACTGGATTGTCAGCACACTCTGACTTTGGAGAGAGGATAAGCAACTGAACAGATACTGTTGGGATGAGGATCTGTGGAGCTGGGTTAATTCTTTATGGTTCAGGGCAACTCTGAATATCCAGTAAGTGCCATCTGGGCTCACATCAGAGGAGAAAACAAGTTTAAGAAAAATGTCAGGAATCTTGGAATGTTTATACTGGAATAAAGAAAACTCATCAGACTTCTTAAAGGTTTTAGAACGGGTATATAAACTGAATCTCATAAATCATTTCAGCTTAATTACAGTCTTTGCAACCAGGGAATGTAACCTTACACTCAGAAGAGGAAAGGTGAACAAATACCTTATATTTTCCTACTTTATAAAAAGGATGATGAATGCGTGGAGTACAGGGAAAGTAATGCAGGCAAATATCTCAACAAATTCAAGAGAGATTAGCTTTTTTTTGGCGTAAACAGGAACATGGTTCTAGGGGATAAATGTGCTATTTTTTGTGTTTCATGCCAATTTGATGGGCCAGATGACTTTTTAACTAGTCCTGTATTACCACATGTTTGGCGGCATTAGCTGCAAAAACATAAATCTATTGTAAGGTGGGAAATGAAGTATCTTAATACATTTAAAGTGCTCCAATTTATGCGTGTTTTGAAAAATCAATATTAGCTTAATTTAGTCTGTCTGCATAGAGCAAATTGGATCATGCATTTTTACTGGATTTGTTTCACTTGTTTACTAGCATACTGCTTGTTGTGCAGTGATCATATGATCATAGATTAGGGGGTAGAGGTTATCCCTTCCAGGAGCAGCATGGTGAAGAGCAAGAAATTTGAGAACATTTGGTCTTGAAAGAAACGAAAATCTTGACATCATAAGAGCCTGATAGTCCTCTTATCCTTTCAACAGCATTTTCAAAATCTTTCAACACAACATTACCTCTGTGCAATTGCATCTCAGTATTTACCCAAATCGTTTCATTTCTGTATCACTTCCAATTCTCCTCTCTTTCCCTGAGAAACTTGAAGCAACTTCCTGATGTGTACATCAGAGTGGGTACCTAGAACATAGAACATAGAACATAGAACAATACAGCACAGAACAGGCCCTTCGGCCCACGATGTTGTGCCGAACATTTGTCCTAGCTTAAGCACCCATCCATGTACCTATCCAATTGCCGCTTAAAGGTCACCAAAGATTCTGACTCTACCACTCCCACAGGCAGCACATTCCATGCCCCCACCACTCTCTGGGTAAAGAACCCACCCCTGACATCTCCCCTATACCTTCCACCCTTCACCTTAAATTTATGTCCCCTTGTAACACTCTGTTGCACCCGGGGAAAAAGTCTCTGACTGTCTACTCTATCTATTCCTCTGATCATCTTATAAACCTCTATCAAGTCACCCCTCATTCTTCGCCGTTCCAACGAGAAAAGGCCTAGCACTCTCAACCTATCCTAGTATGACCTATTCTCCATTCCAGGCAACATCCTGGTAAATCTTCTCTGCATCCTCTCCAAAGGCTTCCACATCTTTCCTAAAGTGAGGCGACCAGAACTGCACACAGTACTCCAAATGTGGCCTAACCAAAGTCCTGTACAGTTGCAACATCACTTCACGACTCTTGAATTCAATCCCTCTGCTAATGAATGCTAATACACCATAGGCCTTCTTACAAGCTCTATCCACCTGAGTGGCAACTTTCAAAGATCTATGAACATAGACCCCAAGATCCCTCTGTTCCTCCACCTCACTAAGAACCCTACCGTTAACCCGGTATTCCGCATTCTTATTTGTCTTTCCAAAATGGACAACCTCACACTTGGCAGGGTTGAACTCCATCTGCCACTCCTCAGCCCAGCTCTGCATCATATCTAAGTCCCTTTGCAGCCGACAACAGCCCTCCTCACTACCCACAACTCCACCAATCTTCGTATCATCTGCAAATTTACTGACCCACCCTTCGACTCCCTCATCCAAGTTATTAATAAAAGTTACAAACAGCAGAGGATCCAGAACTGATCCCTGCGGAACTCCACTTGTAACTGGGCTCCAGGCTGAATATTTGCCATCTACCACCACTCTCTGACTTCGACCGGTTAGCCAGTTCTCTATCCAACTGGCCAAATTTCCCTCTATCCCATGCCTCCTGACTTTCCGCATAAGCCTACCATGGGGAAACTTATCAAATGCCTTACTAAAATCCATGTATACTACATCCACTGCTCTACCCTCATCCACATGCTTGGTCACCTCCTCAAAGAAATCAATAAGACTTGTAAGGCAAGACCTACCCTTCACAAATCCGTGCTGGCTGTCCCTAATCAAGCAGTGTCTTTCCAGATACTCATAAATCCTATCCCTCAGTACCCTATCCATTACTTTGCCTACCACCGAAGTAAGACTAACTGGTCTGTAATTCCCGGGGTTATCCCTATTCCCTTTTTTGAACAGGGGCACAACATTCGCCACTTTCCAGTCCCCTGGTACCACCCCCGTTGACAGTGAAGACAAAAAGATCATTGCCAACGGTACTGCAATTTCCTCTCTTGCTTCCCACATAATCCTAGGATATATCCCGTCAGGTCCGGGGCACTTGCTATCCTCAAGTTGTTCAAAATGTCCAACACATCTTCCTTCCTAACAAGTATCTCCTCTAGCTTACCCGTCCGTTTCACACTCTCCTCTTCAACAATACAGTCCCTCTCGTTCGTAAGTACTGAAGAAAAGTACTCATTCAAGACCTCTCCTATCTCTTCTGACTCAATACACAGTCTCCCACTACTGTCCTTGATCGGACCTACCCTCGTTCTCGTCATTCTCACGTTTCTCAAATACGCATAAAATGCCTTTGGGTTATCCTTGATCCTATCCACCAAAGATTTTTCATGCCCTCTCTTAGCTCTCCTAATCCCTTTCTTCAGCTCCCTTCTGGCTATCCTGTATCCCTCCACTGCTCTGTCTGAACCCTGTTTCCTCAACCTTATGTAAGCCTCCTTCTTCCTCTTTACAAGACATTCAACCTCCCTCATCAACCAAGGTTCCCTCACACAACCATTTCTTTCCTGCCTGACAGGTACATACATATCAAGGACACGTCGTATCAATTCCTTGAAAAAATTCCACATTTTCACGACATCCTTCCCTGACAGCCTATGCTCCCAACTTATGCTCCTCAGATCCTGTCTTACAGCATGGTAATTACCCTTCCCCCAATTGCTACCCTGTTGCACGCACCTATCTCTCTCCATAACCAAGGTGAAAGTCACAGAATTGTGGTCACCATCACCAAAATGTTCACCCACTAACAAGCCCATCACTTGTCCCGGTTCATTACCGAGTACCAAATCCAATATGGCCTCCCCTCTGGTCGGACAATCTACATACTGAGTTAGAAAAGCTTCCTGGACACACTGCGCAAACACCGCCCCATCCAATCTACTTGATCTAAAGAGCTTCCAATCAATATTTGGGAAGTTGAAATCGCCCATGACTACTACCCTGTGGCTTCTGCACCTTTCCAAAATCTGTTTCCCAATCTGTTTCTCCACATCTCTGCTGCTATTAGGGGGTCTATAGTAAACACCCAACAAGGTGAATGCACCTTTCCTATTTCTGACTTCAGCCCATACTACCTCCAAAGTCAGATCCCCCTCGAACTGCCTTTCTGCAGCCGTTATACCATTTCTAATTAGCAACGCCACCCCCCCCCTCCTTTTTTACCACCCTCCCTAATCTTACTGAAACATCTGTAACCAGGAACTTCCAACAACCATTCCTGTCCCTCTTCTATCCACGTTTCCGTGATGGCCACAACATCGTAGTCCCAGGTACCTATCCACGCCTTAAGTTCACCCATCTTATTTCTGATACTCCTTGCGTTGAAGTAT
Organism: Chiloscyllium plagiosum; assembly: GCF_037043375.1. NCBI lineage: Eukaryota > Metazoa > Chordata > Chondrichthyes > Orectolobiformes > Hemiscylliidae > Chiloscyllium > Chiloscyllium plagiosum. Next base: position 136,950,948 of record NW_028270140.1, read on the forward strand.
ACGCACTTGAACCCATCTGTGTGTCCGCAAGTATTCCCTGTCAGTGCTACCTTCTTCACAGCCTCCCTACATTCTTGGACATCCTGACAAACAGCTAGCCTACTTACTGGACTACAAGTCCAAATCCCATCCCCCTGCCAAATTAGTTTAAACTCCCCCCCCCCGAAGAGTGCTAGCAAACCTACCCCCCAGGATATTGGTGCCCTTCTGGTTCAGGTGCAACCCGTCCTGCTTGTACAGGTCCCACCTTCCCCAGAATGCAGTCCAATTGTCCAAATACCTGAAGCCCTCCCTCCTACACCATCCTTGCAGCCACCTGGTGGATGCAAGCATCTATCACCCAATGTGTTTTCCCTACAACATTCCTGCATACTCCATGCACACTCTCCTCCTACCCCTTCATCGTGTAAGTCATCAGGGGCAACCTTACAACATCATCACTGTTCTCAGTCCAACTCGCACTGCTTCAGCCCTTCAAGGCTTGACTTTGGAGATCAGAGACCTCTGCAACTTGCATGCATTTGCTACATTGCTTTGCGCACCGTGGGGGTACATAGGCATTTAAACAGGAGCCTCTGCAGCTTGCAAAGCTTTGTTTAGCACAGGGGGAGGGACAGGCTGCTTATCATGATTGCATGAATGTCCTGGCAGTTTATGTGGCAAACGTACTACCCGTACTTCACCTAAATGGCCATGTCTGAAAATGAAGGGGGAGCTGTAGTAGGGTCAAGGAAGACTACAGTTAGATAGGGCTTGACCAATTCCAGTTTAAGGAACTGGAAGTAGTCAGATAGGTACTTGGTCCCATCATAATCTAGTAATTTGCATCCTTACAGTCTGGGGATTGGGACATTGTCAGTCTTACAGTTCGAATGCCACCCATCTCGAGATTACTGGTACATTAGTTTTGTGCTTTGGATACATTAAACTAGGGGATGGATCATGTCTTCATGCAATGAGACAAACAGAAGGATTTAGTGTGGTTGAATTGGATGGAAGAGTAGTTAGGGCTGATACAGGAGGAGGTATGATGCTAAGATGTCCCCAGAGGGAGAAGGAAATGCAAACAGCAGGGAGGGTTGGTGAGGATAAGGTGAATGACAGCTGTTGAATTGACAGGCAATATGAAGAGTTGTAGTTCTTGAACCTTGATGAATGTAGCAGCAGAGGTAGAGTTAGCAGCAAGCATGTGAGTGCGAGGTAGTAGATGGAAGACGGTGCCAATTACCCTTGCAGAATGCAAAAGATCTTTGCCCTCTTACTGCACTGCCGGGCCTTTCTTTTATCCTGGACACAGCACACAATGGGGTTATCATCTAGCTCTGGGCTGGCTGTTTGTGTGGCATAGCCTCCTTTGGTGATCAGCAGTTAAAAGATAGCCCTTCTCTTCATTGCCCAAGTCCTTGGCCATGAAGCAGGATGAGAGGTTATCTCTCAGAGCCATTTCCTCAGTGATAATGATGGAGCAACACAGTATGAAAGCCAGTTGCAGTTTCTAAAGTGGTATGCAGCTGGCATTAAGTACCAGCTTCAGCAATGTACACACTACAAGGACATGGCAGTGATGAAGAACTCTGTCTCTCCTGCATTGTGATTCTATGTTAAGGGCACCAACATAGAGCTAATGAGGTGAAAACTAGAGGATTGTGTGAGAAAAGTCATTGCAGGTCATAGTACACTGGGTTGAAAATGTGTTGCTGGAAAAGTGCAGCAGGTCGGGCAGCATCAAAGGAGCAGGAGAATCGATGTTTCGGCATGAGCCCTTCTTCAGGTTGAAGAAGGGCTCATGCTCAAAACGTCGATTCTCCTGCTCCTGGGATGCTGCCTGACTTGCGCTTTTCACCACAGAGGGTGGTGATAGAGGGTTGCTTTTTAGACTGGAGGCCTGTGACAAGTGGTGTGCCACAAGGACCAGTGTTTTTTTGTCATTTTCAGCTCTGATCTCCAGCATCTGCAGTCCTCACTTTCTCAAAGTACACTGGGTGCCATGAATCTCACTCGGGAAAACTCAAGAATGTAAAATGCTTTTCCAAGTTTCAGACAATACCATTGCTTTGTGATTCACCAATTTCTGAACGATTCTTGGTCTTCTCATGCTGCAAAACAATTTTTTTAAAAATTCAGGATACACTTGTGTTAATTAAGAAACATCCTTCTGTGGCTTGAACTTGCCATGAAGCTGCAATAGAATGGCATTGGGTCATTTCCTAGGATGAGGTATCCTCTGTCTTATTACAATGTCATACAATCAAGCTTACCTGCAATTTATGACTTGAAAGTGCATTTGAAATCCCCATATGTACATGGCAATACTTTGATTGACTTCCTATAATAAGACTCTGGTTACTTCAAAAGATAATTTGGCTGTCTTCTTGAAGGGTTTTGGACTAAGTGGCAAGGTGTAGCACTGATTTCAGGGCACCAACTGACCTACACTCGCCAGTTGGCTTTGGTGCCTCTATTCCACCATTAATCTAGTTACCGGTAAAGTAAAGCAATTCAAATCTTTATTCCCATTATCTACATGGCTATATAAGGTTCTACATGGCAGCCTGGTTGGTAAGATTAGATCACATGGAGTCTAGGAGAGCTAGCCAACTGGATACAAAATTGGCTTTGGAGATAGCAAACAGAGGGTGGTGATAGAGGGTTGCTTTCTAGACTGGAGGCCTGTGACAAGTGGTGTGCCACAAGGACCAGTGTTTTTTTGTCATTTATATAAATGATTTGGATGTGAATATCAGAGGCACGGTTAGTAAGTTTGCAGATGACATCAGAATAGGTGGTGTAACATAAATGAAGAAGATTATCTCAGTGTAAAACGGGACCTTGATCAGAAGGGCCAATAGGCCAAGAGGTGGTAGATGGAGTTTAATTTCGATAAATGTGCGATTTTACGTTTTGGTAAGGTAAGTCAGGGCAGGACTTACACATTTAATGGTAGGGCCCTGGAGAATGTTGCTGAATGAAAAGACCTAGGGATGCAGGTGCACAGTTCCTTGAATGTAGAATCACAGATAGACAGGGTGGTGAAGAAGGCATTTGGCACACTTGACTTCATTGGTCAGAACATTGACCATAGGAGTTAGGAAATCATGTCATAGCTGTACCGGACATTATACTGTGTATAATTCTGACCACCCTTCTATGGGAAAGATGTTGTTAAAGTTGAGAGGGAGCAGGAAAGATATATAAGGATGCTGCCAGGACTGAAGAGGCTGATTAGGCTGAGGCTTTTTCTTTTACCTGGAGCACTGGAGCATAAGGGGGTGATCTTAGGAGGTTTAGAAAATCATGGGGGGGGAATGGATAGGTTAATAGGCAAGGTCTTTTTCCTACAGTGGGGGAGTCCAAAACTAGAGGTATAGGTTTGAGGTGAGAGAGGAAAGATTTAAAAAGGATCTGAGGAGACTTTTTCATGCTGAGGGTGGGGAGTGTTTAGAATTAGCTGCCAGAGGAAATGGTGGAAGCTGGTACAATTGTAACATTTACAAGGCATTGGATGGGTGCCTGAATTGGTAGGGTTTAGAGGGATATTGCCAAATGCTGGCAAATGGAACTAAGTCAGATTGGGAATTCTGGACTCTTTGACTACAGTCCTGGTGAGAACCATTTCTCTGCAGATACAGGGAGTTGCTTCTTTCTGCAGCCTCATAGAGATATCGAGATCCACGACACATTAAAAGACCTTTTAACTTAATGTGTCTGCCACTGGTCAAAAATAACCACTTAACTATTTTAATCTCATTTTTCAACTCTTGGTGCATAGTCTTCTATGTCTTGGCATCTCAAGTGCACATCTAAATACTTCTTCAATGCTATGACGGTTTCTGCCCCTTACCGGTAGTGAGTTTCAGATTCCCACCACCACTCAGGGTGAAAGAGTTTTCCCTCGCATCTCCTGTCAACCTTCTGCCCCTTAACTGAAAGCTACTGTTCTGGTCTTCGATTCCTCTGCCAAGGGGAAAAGTTTCATCCTCATAATACCCTTCATATTTTTATACATCTTAACCATGTGCCCCATCAGTCTATTCTAATCTAAGGACAAACAGCCGCAGTCTATGCAATCTCTCTTATGACTGAAAATCTCCAGCCCAGGCAACATCCTGGTCAATCCCTTCTCCAATGCAATCATATTCCTACAATAATGTGAATTCCAGCACTGAACTCAATACATTAGCTATGACCTAGCCAATGTTTCATACCAAATGCAGGTTTGCTCGCTGAGCTGGAAGGTTCATTTTCAGATATTTCGTCACCATACTAGGTAACATCTTCAGTGAGCCTCCGGACAGCTTTGTCCGGAGGCTCACTGAAGATATAACCTAATACCTATAAAATGTCTGAAAATGAACCTTCCAGCTCAGCAAGCAAACCTATATCCAGAACCTCAACCTGAGATACAATACTTGCTAATGTTTCATACAGTTCCAGCACAACCTCCCTGCTCTTAAACTCTGTGCCTTGGCTAATAAAGGCACGTATGCCATATCTTAAATCCATTTTCCACTTGTCCTGATACCTAAGGGACTGCTGTGTATGATCCCCGATTCTTCCTAAGGTCCTACTGTTCATCATGTAGGGCCTTGCCTTGTTTGTCCTGCCCCAAATGTATCGTTTATCTTGATCAAGTTCCATTTGTTACTGATAAATCATCTGACCAGCCTATCTATAACCTCTTGTACAATGGTACTCCTTGCCAGTTACCACCCACTAACTTTAGTATCTTTCCAAACTGAAAATGTGTTTATGGAAAAGTGCAGCAGGTCAGGCAGCATCCAAGGAACAGGAGAATCGACGTTTCGGGCATAAGCCCTTCTATGCCCGAAACGTCGATTCTCCTGTTCCTTGGATGCTGCCTGACCTGCTGCGCTTTTCCAGCAACACATTTTCAGCTCTGATCTCCAGCATCTGCAGCCCTCACTTTCTCCTATCTTTCCAAACTGTTCCTCTTATATTGTGCTTACACCATCAGTTACAACACTAACTGATTCACATTAATACTCCAGCATAGAATCACAGAATCTCTACAGTGTGGAATCAGACCATTCATTCTGTTGAGTCCACACTGATCCTCTGAACAGCATTACATCCAGACCCACACCCCCTACCATATCCCTGTAAACCTTCATTTCCCATGATTAATCCACCTAACCTACACATTGCTGGACACTATGGGCAATTTAGCATGGCCAATCCACCTAACCTGCACATCAATGGACTCTGGTAGGAAACAGGAGCACCTTGAGGAAAGCCACGCAGACACAGGGAGAATGTGCAAACCCCACATGAACACTCACCCGAGGTTGAAATCGAACCATCTAAAATGTCTTGTTATCATGTGGTCTCAAATGTATGCTGACTGATCCTTTCTCTTACGTTTGGCCACAGAGTAATCTAATTGATTCTCCATTTCATCAATGGAAGGTGCATCTAGAGCCTGGACTTCATTTGTGAAGCAAGGTTGCCTCGATACTGACTCCAGCACTTTGAAGCATGTTCAGACCTCGCCTGAACAGAAATAAAAATACAGTGCGAGACAAGTACAGCATTACGCAAGTGAGCAAGAGAGATTAAGAACTGTTGTACACACAATTCTTGTTGGGTTCAGCAGTTCAAGGAAGAACTGTTGTGTGGTAATGAATGCTTGGACAGCGATACTTGCTTACTTTGTAGCAGAATCAATAATTCATGCCAATTTGGCAATATATGTGCTTAGTATTATCAACTGGTACAAATTGAATCAATGTGGGTTGCTTGAGAGGTTTTAGTGTTCTCATATAATAAAGACAAGATTTCCCCAGTCTTTCTACCTATCTAGTTTAGCTGAGCTACTGACGCCCACATAGCGAAATATGGATTCCAGCTGTGCCATTGTGGGAAGATGCTAAGTGAAACACAGATGTTTCTTTACATGATACAAGGGAGGACTAAGGAGTGTCATAGATGTAGGCTCAAGCAGGGACACTGATAGAGTCCTGCTGGTCTTCAGATTGTGCCCATGTATTCAGGGAATAAATCATGGCATTCATTCTAAACTGTAGATCACAGTTTAGGAGCACTCAAGGATAGGGCTTTAAGGACATAGTGTGCAACAGAATGAAAGAGGCTGTAGGTCTTGGGTGTATGGACAGAAGACAAACCTTTTAGCATAAACATAGCTTAAAAAGTGTACCACAACTACCAGTTCTTATCAATATGTGTATTCTGGTTTTGTACAGAGCTCAGAGGGGATCACATATTGCTGATAAGATTAGGTGTGCACCTGAGCTGTGACAAGACTGATTGCTTACCTGTAGCACTGACAGTGGGCAAAGGTACTTTCGTTTTCTACATTGTTTGGTAGACTCCTTATCTATAAACAATACATCGTGAAATTACAGTGAGTCAAAGTCAGATGAGGAGGCGATGGTCACATGGTATTATCAGGAGGTAATGAATCCAGAGAGGAGAAAGTGAGGACTGCAGATGCTGGAGATTAGCGTCAAGAGTGTGGTGCTGGAAAAGCACAGTAGGTCAGGCAGCATCCGAAGAGCAGGAGAATCAACGTTTCAGAGATAAGCCCTTCATCAGGAATGAAGGGTTTTTGCCCAAAACGTTGATTCTTTTACTCCTTGGATGCTGCCTGACCTGCTGTGCTTTTCCAGCACCACACTCGGAATTAATCCAGAAACCCAAGTATTGTTCTGGGGACCTGGGTTTGAATTCTCCCATGGTAGATGGTGGATCAATAAATAATCTAATGATAACCATGAAACTATTGATAGGAGAAAGAGTGTGTGAGAGAGAGAGAAAGGTGGGGTGGGGGGGGGGGGGGAAGTGCGGTTGTGGGTGGAGGTGGAGGGAGAGACAGAGAAATAGAAATTCGGGAAGTATGTTACCTTCAGAGGCAAAATGATATTAAAGATTAGTTTACTATTAAGGATTATTGTAACTTTGTTCCTTATAAAGTTGGGACTGTTCTTTATTGGTGCTGGCTTGTGTTCATATTGATTTGACCTCTGTGGTAATGTAGGACTGGGCAAATTCATTCATAACACTGTGGTCAGAGTTGACTAAATTGTTTTAAGGAGAGACTAGTCAACACCTGGCTTGTTAGATCCCAACTTTGTTTTTTTTAAATCATAGATGTCAGTTATTAAACTCATTCACCGAGGCTGCCGATGTACGTTTAGCTCAAAGAATAAAATGTTTATTGAGCAATAAAGAAAACATGAACTGCATCGTGTTGGGTAAAAGGGATTGGAAAATTATTCAAACTTACATTATCCTTTATACCCCAGCAAGATCCCCACAAACACCCAGAGCCTCAGTGAGGAATCACCATTGTCTATTCATCATGGCCACCTTTTTAGACTTTGATACCACTGCCATTAGTTTTTTTTTGGTGAATTTCTATGCAGTCACTTTATATTTTTTTGCTCCCTCTGGTATCTCTCTTTGAGATGGCTCTCTGAGACACCTAAATTAAATTGCTAACTAAACTCATGATTATTTTTAACCTTAGAAAAAAAAGACCCACATGATTCCCTAAGCTCAGTTGTCTAGCTGACTTGCTTGTCCTCTGTGATATACATACACACAGACTGACTGACTTTCTGGATTGTCCTATTTCTCTTTGTCAATGGACACCTGTGAATAGTTATCAACATTTATTTTTCTCCATCTTCTTTCCTTAATTCACAATGTAGATTTCTCAACATCACTGTGCCATACTGTCAAATGACCTCCAAAAATGACTAATCCCCTCTTAACACATAAAATGCAAAACAGTAGATTAGACTCTCTACAATGTGGAAACAGGGCTTTGGCCCAACAAGTCCACACCAACCCTCTGAAGAGTAACCCACCCAGACCCATTTCCCTTTGACTAACACCTAACCTATGGGCAATTGAGCATGGCCAATTCACCTGACCTGCACATCTTTGGATTGTGGCGGGAAACCAGACCACCCAGAGGAAACCCACGCAGATACGGGGAGAATGTGCAAACTCCACACAGACAGTCGCCCGAGGCTGGAATCGAACCTGGGATCTAGTGCTGTGAAGCAGCAGTGCTAAACACTGAGCTACCGTGCCGCCCCTTCCACTTAAAATTGAACATTGTTCTTAATAAATGACAAGACACTACCCACGCCAACAAAATGACCTGGATGATCTCTGTCACATTTGCATGCATTTGATGGCTGAACCAGTGAAACTTTCTTTTCATGCTTTATAAATTTGTGCTCCTTTTTCCAAACCTGGTTTCTTGTGTCCTTGTCCTACTGAGTGTAAGGTAAGAAACATTCAAGTTAATGTCTCCTTCTTAACAATATTAAAGTTCTGTACTGTCAAGTGACTATTTGGACAGAAGGTATCATCAAAAGGAAATGAAAATTATCATCATCACAGTTTGGAGATAGTGAGGGTGGCATACGCTGGAAAGTTAGCATCAATAAAATGTGGAGCTTGAAAAAACACAGCAGGTCAAGCAGCATCAGAGGATTTGGGGTGTAGATGTATTTTATCAGGACCCTTCATTAGGTTTCTCTCTTCTCCTGCTCTTCTGATGCTGCTTGACCTGCTGTGCTTTTTCCAGCTCCACATTCTATCATCATCACAGCACCTTGTCAAGGGCAACTAGGGATGGGCAATAAACATTGGTCAGCCAGCAAAGACCATGTCCCAAGACTGATTTTAAAAAAAGACAACTGTGCACCGGAACACTACTGGTCTCAAGTCCAACATAATGACCAAGTTCTAGCCAATGAACCAGGAGATGATCTAAAAATATAAAACCAATCGAAGCTGAGCTCTCAGCTAATCAAGCTATCGATGAGAATCAGAGTACAATGCAATTGCTCTCAAGGTCAGGTTAATATTGAAAAAGGTGTAAAAGGTACTTTGTTCAAATAATTTACAACTGCACACGAGTTTGAGAATGTGGAGTAGAATGTTGAGACCACCCTGCTGATGACATTATTTTCACATTGCTATGGGAGATTGGCATGGAGATTTCGTCAATGCACACCCCAAGAAGATCAATGATCCTGAAGGATCTGATAAATGCCAGTCCAGCTGCCTGCTTTCTTACCTAATGGATTATAGTCTGGATTAGAGGTGCTGGAAGAGCACAGCAGTTCAGGCAGCATCTGGTTTCTAGCATCTGTAGTCATTGTTTTTACCTAATGGATTATATGAAGGCAATAGAGATACACCAAAATTTTATACCAAAACATGAAAATATTGATAAATAATTGCTGACTATATGGATTAAATGGGTTCTCTGAAGCTAAGTGGATTATGGAGCTAAGTCTCAACATTTTTCAGTTCAAAGCTTTTGTCCTTTACAAGATCAAGGCCTTATAAGATGTGAATACATGAGGTTTTTTTCACATCTACTACATCAATGCATTTTCATTTGGCATTAGAATCTTTTAGCATGATCCTAATACTAATCATAGAGTAGTTGCACATTTAATTTGTCAAATTATTTCTGCAACGAATGGACACATCACAACAAAACTGGGTACATTGTCATGGAATAGCCCAAGGAAGAACTAGTTAGCTTTCGGTGAATACATGCCCTTGATCAGGATTCTGGAATGTTTTTAAGGATCCTTCATTTAAGACTGGGAGAAAGAGGATCATTGACATTCTATCAGTATTTATTGCTCATCCTGAATTACCCTGGAGATGGTAACGGTGAACTGCATTCTTGAACCGCTCCATCCACTGTTGTGTAGATACACCCATAGTGCTGTTCTGAAAGAAGTTCCTGGATTTTGAACCGGTGACGGTGTGTAACAGCAATATAGTTCCAAGTCAGGATAGTGTGGGGTTTTAAGGGGAGCTGTTACTGTGCATCTGCAGTACACTGATGATGCTTGCATATATACAATCTCAGAGCATGTACTCCACACCATCATCAGCATCCTTACGGAGGCACTTGAGAACATGAGTCTCACCCTGAAAATCCTTGAGGCAGAGTTCCTCTACCAACCTGGCCTGGCATTACAAGGTGAACCTCTGATCATCAAGGACCACAGGGAGGCCTTAGAGAATGTTGGCCACTTCCAATACCTTGGGGGTGTCCTGTTGGCCAAAGCATTTATTGATGAAGAGATCCAGGACCATTTCCACTGTGCTAGTGCGGCCTTCGGCTGCCTGAGGAAAAGGGTGTTCAATGACAATAACATCAGATCTGACACCAAGATCATGGTTGTTCCCGCTTTCCTCTCTGAGACCTGTCTACAATAGGCACCTCAAGGCAATGGAGCAGGAGCGCCAATGCTGTCTGTGCAAGATCCTGTGAATCCACTGGGAAGGCAGATGCACCAACACCACCATCCTCAACTAGACTAACATCCCCAGCATCAAGGCACTGACTACCCTTGATTGTCTATGATGGGCTGGGCATGTCGTTCACATGACTCACCCAGCAGATGCTCTACTCTCAGCTCCAAAACAGCAGGCGAGCACCAGGTGGACAGAGAAAGCACGTCAGGGATTCACCACGAGGCCTCAGTGGTGAAATGCAGCATTCTCACAGACAGCTGGGAATCACTGGCCCAGGGCTGTCAAAGTGGAGAAGGAGAATCCAGGAAGACATCAAGTGCCTTGAGACTTGCTGTTGGGTAAAAGTGGAAACCAGGGGAGAGGAGAATGCTGTAAAACCAATGCCCCATTCATCCCTCCTACAACCACCTTCTGCCCCCAGGTGTAACATAGGCTGTGGAAGCTGCATTGGCCTGTAAAGCCACCCTCAGACTGATCCTGAGAGTGGAAGAGAGTCACCCTTGTCTGCCTGTGCATCTGTTGCCTTGTCTTTGGGTAGCAGAGGTCACCAGTTTGGAACAAGCTGCCAATACAGCCTTGATGAATGAGGCAGTGCATGTTGTAGATGGTACGACCACTGTCTGTTGGCAATTAGGATCCTGAATGTTTAAGGATGTGTATGGGCTGACAATCAAGTAGACTGCTTTTTGCTGAAAGGTCTGAGCTGTCTGAGAGTTTTTGGAACTGCACATATTTGGGGAGGGATGAGGGCTGAGGGTATATCCATCACGCTCATTAATTCTTGTAGATGATAGACAGACTCTAGGGAGGCAGGAGATGAGTGACACATCTCAGGCTTCCAGTGTCTGACCTGCTATTGTAACCACAGCACTTACATGGCTGGTAGATGTGACCCCAGTTCATGGTACCACTAGAAAAGCGAGCTGCTGGATAGATAATAGGTTAGTTTTTAAACGTTGTTAAAGTGTGGTCAGTCACCGAAATATAGCTGCATGAGAAATGGCTAGTAGCAGGACAATGAGGTACATCAAACAGAAGCTGGAATTGCTGGAGAAACACAGTAGGTCTGGCACAATCAGTGGAGAGATCACAGAGTCAGTGTAATGAGGCCTGTGACCCTTTGTCAGAACACATTAAGCTTCTGGTCAACTTTCTTGCCCTCACTGTGGGCATAAAGGCCTCTACTCCAAATTACCATGATCTATGGTCTGTTTTTTGACAGTCTTTATTTCAATTAATTTAAATGTAACTTCTTCTCCAAATCAATCTGTTCAGAAATGTTATTACAGACCTCTGGAGCAGATGGGACTTGAACCGGAGTCTCTTATTCCAGGGGTACGGACACTACCTCTGCTCCACAAGAGTGCCCTTCCTTATCTCTATTCAAACAGGCAGCTCCTGTAGGTTAGGATCAGATTCTGTCTCAATTGTAGTTATGTTCTATTAATTTTTTGACCCTTTCTGAATCTACTCAGACTGGATGAGGAGGGGTGAATTATATGGCCTCTTGTCAACCTTCCCAGATGGTGCCATGTGCTTTGTAGCATGAGACTATACCTTGTGCGTATAAGAAAGTGCCTAGCCACTGTTGAATGTCTATGAGGAGCCCGTGACAAGGTTTTCTTGAATGAAACCGGAAGGTTAATTGAATGACATCTAGCAGAGTTCTCACTCCTACCAGGTTCCCAAATTTACATTGCTAGTGATGCACGCTATTTATGAACACACTCTTGTGAGCTATTTTGAATTAAAATAGCTATTTAATTCAAATTTATATTTTAATTGTAAGATGAGTTCAACTGTGGTGTGGGTGGAATTCGTAAACTTGTGGGTAGTTCTTAATTACCATTACACTGGGAAAAAATAACAACCGCAGTAATTTGTTTCTATAATGTACTTAAAATCCAATACAGTATCTCAAGGCACTTCACAAGAGCATAATCAAACAGACGGTGGCGCTAAGTGCAGAAATCAACATTAGGACAGATGATCGAGAGCTTGAGTGAAGATGGGAATTTTAAGCAAGATCTGGAAGGAGGTAGGTTAGAATGGCAGAGGGGTTTAAGACAGATATTCCAGAACTGAGAATTTTGACAGCTGATTGCACAAACACCATTGGCAGTGATTTAATATTTGGAAAGTGCAATCAACTGGAATTAAAGAAATACGTTTTGATTGTCAAACTAATGGGCATCATTCCACACAGATTATTCTCATCATCTGAAAGTCAATGGGTTAGAGGTTCTATGACAATTCCCAAATCTATATCTTCAAATCTTACAACTCAAGTTTCTTAAAAATATTACTTGTGATCCTGCAAATCCTCCAGTGTAATAGTATTCTTTCTCAGGCTAACATACCCAGTTTCACTGATTGCAGACCATACGCCACAGAAGCAGAAGAAGGCTTTTCAGCCCTTCGATTCTGCTCTGTCATTCAATGAGATCTGATAATCTTCAATCTCAAGAGCATTGACATCTTACACTGAAGTCTTGAGGGCTTTTGTGGTGCAGTGGTAGTGAAGATTTGTACTCGTCTGTTTGATATGTTCAGATTTCAGTTGTCTGTTCCCAAAAATCTATGGAAGGCATATTTTACTCATTTACTTCCCAGTTTTGACTTCAGATTTCATTAAAAATACAACGGAGGTAGTTTGTTGGTCTTTTTGAGCCCTTCCAGGTAGAGGCTGGAAGCTTCATGTAGGTTGAAAAAGATGGCATAAAGGACATAAAATTGTTACAATGCTAAAATGCCTCTCAATTTTCATTTCTCTTGAAGTTAACAGAAAACAATAATGAGGAGAAGTGCTTAAGCTGACATTGTCCATCTTACATGATTGTACAAAGCGACAATTACCCCAATTAGACCAGGCCATCACATAAGCCGACCTTCCAGCCATTGACTCCATCTATATTTTTCCTTGTCACAGAAAGGCAGCCAACATCATCAAAGACCCCCCCGCCCCACTTTTAATCTCTTCAACCTCTTCCATCAGGCAGAAGATACAAAAGCTAAAACACACCAACAGGTTCAAGAACAGCTATTGAATAGACTTCTCAAATTTCAAATCTAACGTTGATCTTGCTTTTTGTGCACCTTCGTTGCAGCCGTAACTTTATATTCCTCGCTCCGTTCAATCACTCAATGATCTCTACGCGTTACGATCTGCCTGCAAAACAAAAATTTTCACTGTGACAATAATAAATCAAATCAAACCAATTGATTTTATGTTCCAGGTTCAGTATTAGTGAGAGATTCAGCACAAGTTTACACCCTTCAAATTAGCTTTTTTGCATTGAAGGGAGATCTGCTGGTTTGAGCTCACTTATACTTTCAAGAACATGATTCCTGGCGTCCTGAGAGTGATAAGATAATTCTACTGTTATGTTGGCCTACAGAATATGAAGGGTTTGTACTATTTCCAGTAAGCTACCCAAAGTAACCAGTTGATGTTTGCTCCCCCGTTGGGCATTTTCGCACTAAAATAGATCGTATGCAAGGCTCTGAGCAGATGTTCTTTTCCTTAGAATTCAGAACTTGATTTTGAGAAATCGCTGTCTTTGGCCTCCTCATCTGAACTCCTTGCCATAAATCTGTATCTTGCCTGCAAGGCGAGGGCGTAACCGATCACAGGAAAACAAAGAGAATATTGAATTTATTATTTAAAGTGTTTCAGGGCCAGCAACAGTGAGTCCTGACATGATTAGATTAGATTACTTACAGTGTGGAAACAGGCCCTTTGGCCCAACAAGTCCACACCGACCCGCCGAAGCGCAACCAACCCAAAGCCAATTCACCTAACCTGCACATTTTTTTTTGGACTGTGTGAGGAAACCTGAGCACGTGGAGGAAACCCACGCAGATACAGGGAGAATGTGTATATTCCACACAGACAGTCGCCAGAGGCAAGAATTGAACCCGGGTCTCTGGCACTGTGAGGCAGCAGTGCTAACCACTGTGCCACCGTGCCGCCCCAAATATGACTCCAATGTCATCTCTTTGGATTTATTATGAAAGAAATCTGATTCTGTCCTAAGTATATTTAACACCAGCAAGTAATCATAATTAAAACTGGCTTCAGGAAGCTTGTATTCTGAGTCGAGAGTGTAGTGTTGGAAAAATACAGCCGGTCAGGCAGCATCTGAAGAGCAGGAAAGTTGACGTTTCGGGTGTAAGCCCTTCATCAGGAATTTTATGCCCGAAACGTCGATTCTCCTGCTCCACGGATGCTGCTTGACTGGCTGTTCTTTTCCAGCACCACACTCTCAACTCTGATCTCCAGCATCTGCAGTCCTCACTTTCTCCAAGCCTGTATTCTGTACAGTATTGAATCGCTTTTAGTTTCTGATGACGATTTGTGTTTACTAAGAAAGCAATCGACAAAAAGCTAGCTGATTGTCCATGTGCAAGATCTCAATAGTTAGACAGAGAATTAGCAATTCTGGTGTGAGGCGTTTTGATGCAGGGGCTGAAGTGCCCCCGCCTGTGTGAAAAAAATCTTAATTTTCCTCATCTTTGAGTATCACTGTAAAGAAGAGATATTCAATCATAGACTTTTGTCTTGCACCCATGAGGATAAATGCAAGAAATCCAAGTCTCAAAACCACAGAGATATTACAGGGCAAAATATGTCCATTCGGCCCATTGTGACGAGTCCAGCTTTTTAAATGGATGTAATGGCTCAATGTTACTCTCCCACCTTTTCCCTATATCCATTGTATTTGACAACACCCTTTCTAACCAATTAATCTTCCATTGCCCTCTGAAGGCCTCAATTGAACTTGGTTGCACCACATTTCCAGGCACTGTATTCCACACCTGAACTACTCACTGTATGATAAAGATTTTTCTCTTATTGACCCTGTTTCTTTTGTGCATCGCTTTCAATCTATGCCTTCTCGTTCTTGTTCTTTTTATGAGGGAAACAGCTTCTCTCTATCTATTCTATCCAGTCTGCACAAGCTATTAAAAACCTCCATCAAATCTCTTCTCAGCCTTCTTCCTGATGAAGGGCTTATGCTAAAAACGTTGACTCTCCTGCCCTTGGATGCTGCCTGACCGGCTGTGCTTTTCCAGCACCACACTCTCGACTTGGATCTCCAGCATCTGCAGTCCCCTCTTTCTACTCAGCCTTCTTCTCTCCAAGGAAAACATTCCCAACACCTTTGATCTATTCTCATAGCTGAAGTTTCTGATTCCAAAAACCATTCCTGTAAATCACTACTGCCCTCTCTCCTATGCATTCCCATCTTTCCTGAGATGTGGCACCCACAATGATACACAATGCCCCAGCTGAGGTCTAATGTGTGTCTTGTATAAGTTCAACATCACTGTCTTGCTCTTGTACATTGAGTTCCTGTTAATGAAGCTGAGGATAATTGCATGCTTTGTTAATTGCTCTCTCCACTTGATCACTCACATCCAATGATCTGTGCATAAATAAACCTAGTTCCTTCACCCCTTTTTGAACTTTTCCCCATATTTTATATTGTTTTTCAATGCTCTTCTGACCCAAGTGCATCACTTCATACTTCTCTGCATTGAACCTCATCTGCCACCTAACCGGCCACTCTACTAACTTGTCAATGTCTGTCTGGAGTTCCAGACAGTCCTCCTCACAACTTAAAATTCGTACAGATTTAGTGGCACCTGCAAACGTTGACATCGGTCCCTGCATGCCAAGATCCAGATCATAACATAGATCAGTAAAAGCAAGTGTCCCAATACATCCCCTGGGGACTCCACCACAAAACTTGCTTCCAGCTTGAAAAATATCCATAGACCATTACTCTCTCCTTCTTATCACCCAGTCAATTTTGTATCCATTTTGCAATGGTCACTTTTTAACCATGACCTATATCTTTCCTCACAAGTCTACTATGAAACACTGCATCAAACCCCTTCTGGAAATCCATGTCTACCACATCACATTCATTGAGCCTCTCCATTGTGTCTTCAAAAAAATCCAGTAAATTAGTTGAGCACAATTTCTCTTCAGAAATCCGTGCTGACTCCTCCTTGTCAAACCACTTTTCTCCAATGACTATGAATTCAATCCGAAAAATTGTTTCCAGAAACATCACCATTACAGAGGTTAAGCTGCTTGGTTTTGATTGCTGAGATTGGCCGTGTGATTTTCTAAAACAACAGTGTGAAGTTTTCAATTCATCGGTCATCTGGCACCTCCCACAATTCCAAAGAAGACCGAAAGATAATGGCTAGTGCCCCCCAAATTTCTACTCTCACTTCCTTCAGAACCCTTGATTGTATCTGGTCTTCGTGTCTTGTGAACTTTAAGCACCGACAGTCTTTCCAAACTTCTTCCTTATTAATTTTGACTCTTATCATAACAGAGTTTCCTTCTGTGTCACCATTGCTTGGGCAGCACCCTCTTCTTTTCAAAGGTTGTAAGTTTATGCTCCTTAACTAAAGAATGCTAATGTCAGCAAGTAAACTCTGATTGGCGAAGGTGTTGCCATGGAGAATGCACCAGGAAACAGTCGTTCCCCCCAGGCTTTCCTTTAATTAAAGAAAATTTGAGAAATTGTGCTTAACTAATTTACTGGTATTTGTACCTTCATCATCCAGAGGAAAGGTCTGTACATGTGACTGCATGTAGATTTCTGTAAGCGTAAGTGTGACACGTTGCAAGTTCAACCCAAGGTTTTAAATTGGTTGTTAGTGTAGTTCTGAGTGCATTTAGGATTGCTCGGCAATTGTTGTCCAATCACATTTAACGTTAGATTTTACGTACAAAGTTTTGGAAACAGGAGCTGGATGAGTGTGATCTGTGCTCAGCTGAGTGCAGACAGGATATGCTGCTTGCTTTGATCCATCAGTCATTGGGGGTATCTGTCATCACAGCAGCACTGAAATTCATAAACCACTTTACTCACACATGTGGCAGAGAGAACAGCTTCATGGCAGCTTCCTGTTCAGGCTGGGGAAGAAAACACTCATGATATGACCATTTGTTTCTTTTTTATGAACCACCTCCAGCAATCTTAGAGTCATAGAGATGTACAGCATGGAATCAGACCCTTCAGTCCAATTCATCCATGCTGACCAGATATCCTAACCTAATCTAATCCCATTTACCAGCACTTGGCCCATATCACTCCAAACCCTTCCTATTCATATACCCATCCAGATGCCTTTTAGATATTGTAATTGTATCACCCTCCACCACTTTCCCTGCCAACTCATCCATAGACGCACCACCCTCTTCATGAAAAAGATACCCCTTAGGTCCCTTTTAGATCTTTCCCCTCTCACCCTAAACCTATACCCTCTGGTTCTGGACTACCCCACCCCAGGGAAAAGAACTTGTTAATTTACCCTAACCATTGTCCTTCATGATATTATAAACCTTTATAAGGTCACCCCTCAGCCTCCAACACTCCAGTAAAAACAGCCCCAACCTATTCAGCCTCTCCCTGTAGCTCAAATCCTCCAATCCTGGCAACATCCTTGTCAATCTTTCCTGAATCCTTTCAAGTTTCACAACATCCTTCCAATAGGAGGGAGACCAGAATTGCATACAATATTCCAAAAGTGGCCTAACCAATGTCCTTGATTAAGTTGGTCAATAACAGGAGCAATGAAGAATTTATTTTGCCGTCCATGTGCTTTTATGGAAGATATTTTTCTGCATATTATGTTTAGCTTGTTGCCAATTGTTAATCTAGATATCAGCCGAATCCACTCATGTTTGGCAATACCCTTCAAATGCAACTACAACAGACCAGACAGCATCTAAGCCAAAGCTACACAAGTCTTGAAAACCAGTATCGATGTTGCTGATATAAGGCAAGAAATATTATCAATATTGTAAACAAATATTCTGCAGAGTGTTTAATCAAACCTGGTTTGGTTTGCTGAAATATAATGCATTTCCATTTATGATGAAGCAGCATGTGGATCTCCAAATACCAGCCCACCTCCAGATGTTATTTTTGGCATTTTACTATGCTCAGATGGATTTTATTTAAGCAAATTGTTTCATTTAAAAAAGTATGCCTGTTATCATCTGACACGGAACCTGTATGCACAGTTGTCAAAACAAGTGCACCAACCACAGCTTAATGAGGTACCTGATATTATCCCCTTGCCAAGCCCAACAGCCACTTCAGTTCAGCCTTTTCATGAAGGTACTGACTCCTTTTAGGATCAAGTACTAATCTCCGGTACCAGAGTTAAGTGACTATGACTCATGTTTGAGCCATAACAGCGAATGTTGGCAGTTTATCTGATTGACGGAGAGTCATCACAGCCAATCAGAGCCATCCAGCCCAATCTGAAGACTACACACATGGACTTTTTCCACCAGTGGTTTGCTGGATCAAAGTCAGGAAGGGGAATCCAGCCCAGCTTCCCTCTGTCTCAAACACTGACATGTTATTGTGCAACACTGTTAAACTCCTTTTATTTATTTTATGATTACCAGCAGTGTTACTTGCTCCTGCTTCCTATAGCTCAGCTGTTCTCCGAAATGAACATGAGTGTACATTGCAAATTTCTTAAAACTGAAATATAGCTGCAAGTTGCACAGGCTCCAAGCACGTGTTCAACTAAAAGAAAGTCAGAAAAAACAAATTAATTCCAGGCATCTGATAATTTATACTCTTCCCTGAATCACAATATTTATTGGAAGAGAGATTGCTAACTTGTTATATCATGGTATTGCCAGTGTTGCTTAGCAATCCATTACTTTGTTTTCCACAAAACAGCTTCATAATTTACAGTCCAATGGTTCAACATATCCAACATGTTGACCTCAAATAGTGAAGTTGATTTTATTTCTGATACAAAACTCATTCCTCCAATTGGCTATAATGACATTTAGTTATTCCAAGTGTGTAATTAGAGAACTTCAAAGGAAGAAGAATTGAAGAGCCATATCAGATTTGAAATGTTAACTCTATTTCTGTCCCCACAGATGCTGTCAGACCTACTGAGTTTCTCCAGCATTTTGTTTCTGTTGAAAAGTTGAAGTTTATTTTAGAAGCATTATGTAAATGTGACATCAGACATCTTGGTTTAACCTGTAAGGAAATTCTGAGTTCACTCTGTGTCTTCTATGTTGTTCCTTTCAGGATTATTCTAGTTTCTTCATCTCATGTGAGACAACTTTTGACTTGATACAGCAAGAAAAGTCAAAGACAGAGTCAGATAACTGAAAGCTTTGGATAAAGACCTGAGTCATTTTAAATACTGCCAACCACCTTCAAACAGAAGGAAATGATGTTTTTTGAAGTTATCTTTTTTGTTCCCATCACCGCAGTTCTCGGCCAACTTGTTTCATTTCACATAACATGAGAAAATGACAGAGCAAAGTTGATGGGCCTTGATGCTATCCTGGGTGTACTACTAAAGACCAGCGGCTCAGAACTAGCCACATACTTAGTGAATCCCTACACTGTGTAAGCAGGCCACACTGACCCACACTGACCTTCCGAAGATTATCCCTCCTTGGCCTACCCTCCTACCCACCACCTGTAACCCTGCATTTCTAGTGGCTAATCTGCCTACCCTGCATATCCCTGGACACTTTGGGCAATTTAGCATGGCCAATCCACCTAACCTGCACATCTTTGGATAGTGAGAGGAAACCGGAGCACTTGGAGGAATCCTACACAGACATGGAGAGAATGTGCAAATTCCACACTGACAGTCACCCAAGGATGGAATTGAACCTGGGTCCCTGGCACTGTGAGGCAGCAGTGATAACCACTGAATTACCGTGCCACCCCTACCATGTTGCACTGTGTCCTATCAGGGACTGAAGCTGTCCCCATGCAACTGCAACGCAAGTATCTAGTTAAGTGTGGAAACGTGCCCACAAATAGTAAGACAAATACAATTCAAACAATAGCCTCCCTATTTAGGGGAGATCGTGATGTAGTGGTAATGTCATTGGCCTCATAATTCAGAACCCCACGTTAATGTTCTGGAATTGTAGCTTTAAATCCCATCCCGGCAGAGTGAAATTGATAAAAATCTGGGCATAAGAAAAAACCAGCCTGATGGGGATTATGCAAACGTTGTTGATAGTTGTAAAAACCCATTTGGTTTACTAATGGCCTCTGGGGAAGGCAATCTGCTGCCTTTACCCAGTCTGATCTACATGCGACTCTGGACCCACTGTGATGTGGTTGACTCCTAACTTCCTTCTAGGCATATTAATAAAAAAGACTTACTATTAACTCACGAGCACCCTGATGGATAGATCCACTAACACTGTCATCAAATACTAACTCACCAACAACTCTTCTCAGTTGTGCTTGGGGTGTACCAAAACACTCAGCTCTCATTGCATCATTGATCACTAAAGACCAAGGGGCATTGGTAGTATGTACCCTTGACATCAAGGCATCATTTGACTGACTATGGCAGCAAGGGTTTCCAAAATTGAAGTCACAAGTGAGCCCAAGCATGAGTGAGAGTGGCTGCTGGTAGACTACTTCTTGGCAACATTATGCAAAAATTTACTTGTTTTGTGTTTCCTACCAGCCCTTCTCTGGGCTTCACTGAAGTTGCTGTTAGTTGAGATGGCAGGTAGAGAAATCAGCCAGTTTCCTGAGGCTAACCCTCCCAAATGATGATCAATGTCTGGCATTCTGACTTGCATGATTTTTTTTTATTCTTGCAAAGGGCATGGCTATCCCTAACATAAATCCCACACTTATGACCATTCTGAATTGCCCTTGAAATTAATGATTGCTCAGGCCATTTCACAGGGCAGTTAAGAATGAACCATATTGCTGTGAGCCTGGAGTCACGTGTTGCAGGTAAGGACAACAGAAAGGAAGGTTCCTAAGGATTTGTTAAACAGATGAGTTCTCACAATAATTATCAATGGTTGCATACTCAACATTAGGCCAACTTTTGAATCCCAGATTTTATTGGATTCAAATTTGATCATCTCTCATGGTGAGATTCAATCCATGTCCCCAGGACATTCCTCTGTCCTCTGAAATGCAAGCCATTACCTCAATGCTTCCGTCTCCTTCCTTGATAGGTGTTTGTAGCGGAAAGAATACTTCCGATGGTATTGTCAGCACTAGGAATCTTATAGCAAGCTGTCTCATCTCAAATTCCTTCATTTACTGCTTTTTTTTTCTTAATACTCAACTAACCAGCTCATAATAAATGTGCATTGTCCTCCTATACAGAGGGGTCATGGGAGGCATTGATTAGTGGAGGTATTGTGATCATCTTGAATGGTCAGAAAATAGTATTTTTCTCGAGTTCTAAATGAGTGTTCCCAGCAAAGGAAGATTATAGCAGATTCAGAGCTATGAAATTACAGGGCACTGACCCAAAACAAATAGGCCAATCTGCTGGTTAACAGACTCTTAAGATCATTCCACACTTTATAAAGTGCAAACTCATGAATGGACCTATGGTCATCAGTTGTGGTCCTGAAAATTTCCCAGTGCACCTGAATAATCCTGGAAGAATAAGGTATCTGCTATAGGGAGAGACTGAACAAGCTGAGGCTGTTTTCCCTGGAGCATCAGAGGCTGAGGGGTGACCTTATAGAGGTTTACAAAATTATGAGGGGCATGGAGAGGAAAAATAGACAAAGTCTTTTCCTTTCCCTGGGGTCGGAGAGTCCAGAACTAGAGGGCATAGGTTTAGGGTGAGAGGGGAAAGATATAAAAGAGACCTAAGCGGTACTTTTTTCACGCAGTACGTGTATGTGTATGGTACGTCTATGGAATGAGCTGCCAGAGGATGTGGTGGAGGCTGGTACAATTGCAACATTTAAGAGGCATTTGGATGGGTATATGAACAGGAAGGGTTTGGAGGGATATGGACTGGATGCTGGAAAGTGGGACTAGATTGGGTTGGGATATCTGGTCGGCATGGACGGGTTGGACTGAAGGGTCAGTTTCCATGCTGTACACCTCTATGACTCTAAGTGAAGGCAGCTATTTTAGCACTAACAGGAATGCTGCCATCAAGCTGACAGAATACACTAATTTACACACAGATTAGCAATGTGGTATATGAATTTCAGGAGGAAGTGAGGTCTGCAGATGCTGGAGATCAGAGCTGAAAATGTGTTGTTGGAAAAGCGCAGCAGGTCAGGCAGCATCCAGGGAACAGGAGAATCGACGTTTCGGGCATAAGCCCTTCTTCAGGAAATAGGTCCTGAAGAAGGACTTATGCCCGAAACGTCGATTCTCCTGTTCCCTGGATGCTGCCTGACCTGCTGCGCTTTTCCAGCAACACATTTTCAGCTCGTATATGAATTTCAGTACCAGTATGATGCCTTATTTGTGGGTTATAAGTCTGGCAGATCATATCAAATAGCATTTACTTTGGCAATTTGCAACCTACAAGGTACAGACCATAAATCACAACTCATTGTGCAACATTAGATGTGATTCAGTGATGGAACTATATTTGCTAGGTAATCTTTACTATGCAAAGAATTACATTGACAATCAGACTCATGACGTGGAATACTTGCATGCACTGGAAGGTACATAGGTTATTTCATAGGGCTCTAAAGTTATTGACAGAATGCCTGTTTCAACTCAACAAAATAGGTCACACCCATTTTTTTGATTCAATTTTCAGTGGAATGGTTTGACTAATCAGATTTAACCCGTCTGATTTAAAATTTCAGCAAATTTTGACAGTTAACTGCTAGTCTTCATTAATTGATGCATTCTCCACAGCATTGCCTCAACTAATCAGAGCCCACTTACCAGTCAATCAGCACTTTCCACAGTATAAATGTCAAATTCCCAACATTGGTAATTGTCATAATGAGTGCAAGTCAAAAAGTTTTATCAAAATTTTCCTTTTTTCAGCAATAGTCAATAAGTAGAGAACTGGATGAGGAACAAAAGGATGATCAGTGGGAGAAAAAAGCTTTGCTTAGGATAGGTCTGAATCCCTGGAAAAGGGAGAGAGAAAACTGGAGAGAAGGAGAGAAAAGGGAATGATGAACTTGAGTAAGAAATCACAATTCTTCAAAACACTGATCACAATGTCATGACAAATTACATTTGTAACTTCCACAAATTTCATATCCCAAATTACTTTCCTTTAATTTTCTGTAAGGCACTGTTTACTGTGAGTTGCTGGTATGTTTGTAGTTTTAACACATTGCTTCATGATGCACAAGGGAGCTGAGCTATTGCTTATGCAATCCCTTGTGATTTAATTTTTGCCTGTTTAATTTCACGGAAACCTAAAGAAACAATAAACTATGAGTTGAAGTTGATACTGACAGGAGAGAACGAGTTTCGTTTGCAAAAGCTATGTCCTCATGGGAGCATTTGCCATATGCAATCAGGGAACAAGGTAGCTTAAGGATTCTGCTCAGTAGGTAATGTTGATCTATGTTTGGAATTTTCTAGTCCAAAGCACAGCTCAGAAAGGAAACCAGTAGTCCCACACCCCCTCCCGTGGAACTTATTACTCGTGACTTATATCTATAGGAAATTGGGGGTGTCAATGAGGAACATGATTTTTAAAAGCCATCTCACGAGAAACAGGAAACTTTGTAATTTATTTTAGAACCGGTTAAGCAAATAAACCTTAAAATATGGCAAGAATCATGAGAAGCTAAGTCTGCTGAAGTGAAAGATTCAACAAAGGATCCTTTTGCTCTTGATTGTCACACTGAATGATGACAACTTGTCTTAGGATTGTTTCATTACCATTTTGGTGTTATTTCTGAGGCTGTCTGAAGAACTTTGATTGCTAAGCATCATGTGTGGTCTGGATTTATAAAAGTTGCTTGGTTAGCTCCCAAAACAGGATTGTTCTTTTAAGTTATTATTCATTGCCATACCATTCCTCAAATGTAATAGGCAAGGAAACTGTGCTTGGGATATTCTGGTTATTTACTTTATTACCTTTAGAGATCAGGGACGATTCATACTAAATCTTCCCTCAAGCAATGCTTCGTACAAAGGAAAACCCATGGATCATTCTTTCTGCTGATTTAAAGTTTGATAAAGTTGAATTATTTTTCTTGGCTACTTCTTACTAAATTAGTTGTCATCAATGTTTAAAACTTCCCTGCCTTAGCTTCGAATTAAAAAAGCTTACTGATTGCCATTGACACTTTGTTAGAGAACCCTGGTAGTTTTAGGTATCTGCTGTTGATGCCTGTGATTTTAAATTGTAGCAAGTCAGACAGAACATAGAAACATGTGATACTGGATAATCTGTATCCTTATTCAGTCAGTCTGATGTGCTTCTATCTCCTTAATTTAGAGTAAACAGAATTATACCAGTACTAAAGAATAGCTAACGTGTATATGCAAAAAGACCTATACCATGGTCACAACTTATCACATGGAAGTGGAGTCCAGGTTTGAAGGGTTTCAGATAAGATCTCCTCTCATGCTATCCTCTGTATTTATCC
This sequence comes from Chiloscyllium plagiosum, assembly GCF_037043375.1. Taxonomy (NCBI): domain Eukaryota; kingdom Metazoa; phylum Chordata; class Chondrichthyes; order Orectolobiformes; family Hemiscylliidae; genus Chiloscyllium; species Chiloscyllium plagiosum. Next base: position 136,975,624 of record NW_028270140.1, read on the forward strand.
GGCTCAATAAAACCAATTGTTGTTCGTTCACAAGAGTTTCGATTACATGTTACAGTTTTACACTTTAGCAACATTGACTTGGAAGTGAGTACTCATAAGACCTTAGAGTGAGGCCCAACAATAGTTACAGTGCTCTGGGAAGAAACCAGAAGTCCAGCAATCTAAACCTAGAAATAGAGGAAAAGGCTTTTCTGAGAAGCAAACAGCAAAATAGGAAAGGCTGTGCTGAAGCTGTGAAGATATGGGACAGAGTCCATAGCAGGGTGTGTGATAATCAGCAGAGATAAATCAATTAACCACAGGGCATAACGTATTCCAGAAACAAAAATATAAACAGAGCTGGGAATAAATACTTACAAAATACACTGATGGCAAGTGCACAAAGGACCTGTCAAGTCAAAAACAGAAACTGCTGGAGAAACTCAGCATGTTTGTCAGTATTTGTGGAGAGAAAGCAGATTTAACACTCCAAATCCAATGTCACTTCTTTAGAACTGATAATAGCTAGGAACATGAGAATGAGTGAGTGAGAGAGAGGGAGAGAGAAGAGAGAGAGAGAACAAAGAGAAAAAAGAGAGCGAGAGAGAGAAAACACCAGTTAGGCAGTCAAAGGGATGAATGACAGCACGCTGAGAGAAAGAAAAGCTGATAATGGCACCCATTAGTAGGTGAAAATGGATTGGCTGTGCTGAAAGCAGCCCATGCCATGATAGGGGGTCTGTAAAGGACATATTGAGTGTTGTAAGGGCAAAGAGCCTGAGGAGCAAGGATTGGACATCCCTTGTGCAGAAACTTGCAGGATGAATTCTGCTACACAGAAATTCAGTTACACAGAAGGAAGATTAATTCCGAATTGTTTACTAGAAAGGATAAGTCAATCCTTTCAGATGCTATTGCTATCGTTAAGGCCAAGAATCCACAAACTTTCTTCAATCAAACATTTGGGTTAATGGAGCACTAGAGTCAGAATTCCATTGGGACCTGATAGATGCTTCACTTAGCTCCAATTGAAGAGAGACTACAGAGATCCTGTGCATGATTCTTAATTATTATGGTAATTTATTAAGCAGAACTTCTTGTCAAATGTTAAATCTTCATTGTTTAGCAGACACCAAAGATGTTGACCGTAACACACTGTATCACCCACACCTGCCCTAGCATGACAGGAAGGTGATGAAGACATTTCATTTCTTTCAAACAGAAACTGACAACAATAAGAAAGAATAATGCTAAAGAAGGTGGTGATTAGCCACCAGAGGGCATTTTGGACCTTGGTTTGCTCTTTCGCATATACACAGGGCAAAGAAATCCATCAATCAAGTTGTTCAAGTACTAGCATCTAAAAATTGTAACTTAGGATTCAGATGCACTATTCATGAGAACCCAAACGCCTCTTTTGAGGGTAGTCAGTTCGTTCTTCAGGAAGGTGATGAAGAAGCTAAGTTGTCCATTAATTTCACAGAATTTATCAGGAGATGCAGTAACAGCTATTGCAGCCGCAGTTAGTTGAAGTGGTTCCTGTCAGAGTAGAAAGATACACCATTGCTGGAAAGCAACAACAAAATCTTGTTTGAATTCAATCACTAATGAAAGCAATTCATGCTTCAAACATATATGTAGACAGTAAAATGACACAGATTCTGAGACATTTAGGATTATGGACTTAGAAGAAAGATCTCAAACAGCCAATAAACAAGTCTCAAAGCTTTGAAAGATATTTAAGACAGTTGAAGATTCAGGCTGGATGGATAATGCTACATGGTAGAAGGCAATTGTATGCAAGAAGTCTTTATAGTCATGCACTCAGAACATCAATATGTACAAGATATGGTTAGAGAAAACACTCATGATTCAGAAAAGGCCCATCATGGGGGTCATACAACAGCAAGTAACTCATTCAAGTCTTCTCCTTTGAATCAGTGTTTCTTCAATTGATCTTCACTGCTGCTATGTTCATGTCTTTACAAGAGAGCCATCCCAAGAGCCAATGACCGTCTGAAGGTGCCGATCCACTACACCAATTTCCTCTATGGAAATGATATGTGTTAGACATCCTCCAACAGAACAGTATACACTGTTGGAGATTATTTCCTCAAGCAAAAGATGTTTGTGAGGGTGGGAGGAGTAGAAGTGAAGTAAATAGTTGAATGATCATGATTATTCAGGCTATAGAAGGACTGACGTTTATCTTTTAATTTTATTTCTTTACTTTCGTAATTTATACTATGAAAAACTGTCATTTAGAAACTTTTAACTTTTTTCTTTATTTCCCTACTTTTGTACATAATCTGTTTTAGTACTGAAGATGTGTAACTCTAATTCTAACTCTAAAATAGTTAAATTAAAAAGTGCTATAATGATCTTAGGGCAATATATTCTTTAATTTCTTGTCCTCGAGGTGTAAAGGCTGATGTTGCAACAGTTTTTTCGATTGCCTTTTTCTGCCTAAATGATATCTTAGTGATCCACGTACATGGAACTTAAAATCTATTTGGACTTACACTCTTCCAAGCATTACCTGGATTAAAATAATGCTCTGATAATTTTTCTTGTTCCAGATGATTTACCTGCATAGATATCACATTTTTGCCCACACGCTTAATCTGCCAATTTCGTTTTGGCCATTTTATATTTTTATCTGGACATTCTCTCTTCTAAAATACTTGGATATAGGACTGTCCATTGTGCTCGAGAAGTCATGAATACTGGAGAGTCCACACATGCGGGCAGCGCCTTAACAAATTTCCTTCCAAATTCACCTACAAACACATTATCTTTATTTGCTGCAACTACAATCTAACTAATCTTCTAACTTGGCCAATAACTCGTCTGCAAAGCAATGCAGCTGATTCATATAAAATTTGCCTTATATTGACTATTTGTTTACTTTCACTGGGGGGTTTATTGAGGCATAACAGGCTTGATTCTACTATCAATCCAAATTCATCTTATCAGTGACCTACTCAGTCCCTATGACATCCCACTTGTCTGATGCTAGCCTGGCTCCACCAAACATTGTATCAGGACGTATATGCCATTGCAACTGAATACTCTGGAATCCCTGGTGCTGACACTACCAATGAGTATTGAGCACCTGGAAAAGCATTGGCATTCTGAAACTACCTGTGTGATTTCCAAGAGACCACGGCCTATAAGGAGAAATTGAAATGAAGGAATACCCACAGACGGGCTGGGAGAATCAAGGCTGGAGGTATGGAAGCAAAGGGCTTTATTGAAGTGGGGATAAGGATAGTGATGGGAAGGGGGTGGTTGGGGTTTGTGGCGCAGATAGCATATGCCAAATAGGGTGTAGGGATATACTGAAGGCATAGTAGGGGAATGTTAGTCACAGGGACCACTATGGGGTCTCCACAGAGAAAACACAAGATCAGATTAGACTAGATTAGATTACTTACAGTGTGGAAACAGGCCCTTCGGCACAACAAGTCCACACCGCCCCGCCGAAGCGCAACCCACCCATACCTCTACATGTACCCCTTACCTAACACTACGGGCAATTTAGCATGGCCAATTCACCTGACCCTGCACATCTTTTGGATTGTGGGAGGAAACCGGAGCACCCGGAGGAAACCCACGCAGACACGGGGGGAATGTGCAAACTCCACACAGTCAGACGTCTGAGGTGGGAATTGAACCCGGGTCTCTGGCGCTGTGAGGCAGCAGTGCTAACCACTGTGCCACCGTGCTGCCCATCAGTGTTGGCATCATTGACGTCTACTACCAGAGCTTGTGGGGCAGCTCGTCAGTGTGCTGAGTCTAGCCATGGGGCAGCTGGAAATGGGCAGTGGGGGTGGTGAGAGATGAAAGGGAGCATGGATGCTTGGAGCGGGGAAAGAATGTACTTGGTGAGCAGATGGGGCACATTGCTGACTGTTTTCACGATGAGCTGCAATCCCTAACATGATTAACCATTCTCTTGATGTGAAGGACTGAGACACTTAATGGTAAGCTCCTGGGGAGTGTTGCTGAACAAAGAGACCTTGGAGTGCAGGTTCATAGCTCCTTGAAAGTGGAGTCCCAGGTAGATAGGATAGTGAAGAAGGCATTTGGTATGCTTTCCTTTCTTGGTTGGAGTATTGAGTACAGGAGTTGGGAGGTCATGTTGCGATTGTATAGGACATTGGTTAGGTCACTTTTGGATTATTGCATGCAATTCTGGTCTCCGCCCTATCAGAAGGATGCTGTGAAACTGAAAGGGTTCAGAAAAGATTTACAAGGATGTTGCCAGGATTGGAGGATTTGAACTATAGGGAGAGGCTAAATAGGCTGGGGCTGTTTTCTCTGGAGTGTCAGAGGCTGAGGGGTGGCCTTATTGATGTTTATAAAATTAGGAGGGGCATGGATAGGGTGAACAGGCAAGGTCTTTTTCCTTGGTTGGGGGAGTCCAGAACTAGAGGGCATAGGGCGAGCGGGGAAATACTTAAAAGGGACCTGAGGGGCAGGTTTTCCACACAGAGGGTGGTGCGTTTATGGAATGAGCTGCCAAAGGAATGGTGGAGGCTAGAACAATTACAATATTTAAAAGGCATCTGGATGGGTATATGAATAGGAAAGGTTTGGAGGGATATGGGCCAAGTGCTGGCAAATGGGACTAGATTAGGTTAGGATATCTGGTCGGCATGGACGAGTTGGACCGAAGGGTCTGTTTCCATTCTGTGTATCTCTATGACTCCATGAGTCTAAATGCTACTAGCAACTGACTGTAAAAACAACCAGTTTTTATGGCTTCAGTGTCTGGTTGGACAAAAGTACGAGATCCATATTTGTTGGATGCTATGACATTGTAGTAGCAGAAACTCAAACATCTGTTTGCAAAGCACAGCAACATATAGTTTGCAATCATTTCATTACTCGGTTGCTATGCGTGCAATGTGAAGATGCTCAGTGGTCAGCTGCTGGAGTGAGCAGCAATGATGGCCAAAGCTGGCTGAAGGGGAATCAATATATCTTCCAGTTTCCAAGAATTCTGTGTGAGCCACATCCCCATCTATCATGTGAGGGTAATGATGGTGTACTGCACTGTGAAGGTGAGTCTTTTAAGTATACCTGGGGTAGATAGGGTGCCTGTAGGCACTCCCTTCTTGATTTCATGTGGTCGTCACTCAACGGGGGTGGGCCTTCACCATGCTGCTGCTGCTATGGTTGAGCCTAACCTCTCACTATGTGGTGAAGAGTGCTCAGCCCTCGTTTGCAGTGTATGTTACCAAATGACTGTTCTCAGATCTGTTGAAGTTGTTCACTCTTTCCGGTGCCAATTTAGGTAGTTTCCGCTGAGAGTCCTGGGCCCTGCCCACTGGAGACATGACAGTTACTGTGGCTGCCTTCCTGAGGGGCCAAAGGTGGATGCAGGAGGAGCAGGACCAGCAGCAAGCTCAGGACCAGCAGCAGGGCAGTGTGGAGGATATGGAGCACCCAGTGCAGATAGAGATCATAGAAACTAGGAGCAGGAGTAGGCCATTCAGCCCTTTGAGCCTGCTCCACCATTCAATATGATCATTGCTGATCAATACCCTGTCTTGCTTTCTCCCCATACTCTTTGATTCCTTTAGCCCTAAGAACAACATCTAACTTCTTGAAAGCATTTACTGTTTTGGCTTCAATTGCTTTCTGTGGCAGAGAATTCCACAGGCTCACCACTTTCTAGGTGAAGAAACTTCTTCCCATCTCAATTCTAAATGGCCTACCGTGTACATTTAGACTGTGACCCTTGGTTCCAATCTCCCTGGTCATCAGGAGCAACCTCCCTGCATTTACCCCATCCTATCCTGTTAGAATTGTATAGGTTTTTATAGCTGCTACCGCAGGTGCCCTCAGGATGTTTCAGAGCCAGAGGGTAATGAGAGATTTTTTAGGCCCCGACTCCATTTCCTGGGCATGAGGCTGAACTGCATCCCCTGAAAATGGGTTGGCGTGTACATTAACATCCAATATAATGGGCTGAACCTTGACTTATTTTGGAAAAGGGTCATTTACATTGAGTTTCATGGAGGGCTTCTCTCACGCATTTTCTCCTGCTCTCGTACCAAACCCATCTCACTAACTACCTAGCCCACCCCACCGGCACCCCTCTCATCCAGTGCAAGCCCAATTCCCCCCTCACCACAACCAGAATCATTGAGCACTGCTGGAATATCCAGGGATACCTTGAATCCCTGGCGCCAGCACCACCATCAAAGTGTCACCGTGGCAAGCACTGTTCTTCTGGAGCTGCCCTACATAGTTTGTGACATCTGCTCTGGACATCGTGCCCTGCTGGGGAAATCTTGGGCCATCCTCTTCTTCGAAGACAATGCCACGACACAAGGTGCTGCCCTTCTGGTTTACTAACTAAGTCAGTGTTGTCCGAAGTGTCTGGAAGAATTCTCAGCAATGTTGGAAGGAAGTGAGTGACTCGTCCACTCTGCCATGGTATGTGCCACCATTTTCTCTCTGCTATCTCAAACTCACTCTGTCCCTGCTACTGCATCCACCTCCCACCAAGGCTCATGTTGTGCCACCCTCATGCAGCATCTTCCCTCACTTGGCCGCATCCTCCGACCACTCTCTCCCCTTCATCTCACAAACCTCAAACCCTGCCTGGTCTCTGTTCTGTCAACTTGCTCACTTTGGAAGAGACTTTCGACTTCCCACACCCCTACCTCCTCCCCAATGGGAGATGATCCTGACCCTAATAAGTATAGGCTTCTGTCTGACCGGCCCCTGGTCTCTGGTCTGATATCAAAGGCTGCCCTAGACTTACTGTACCCCCCGCCCCCCTCTGAGAGACAGGTGCCTCCCTGCACTTTACTGAGGACCATTTTCTTTAGACATTGAGACATGGCTGTATGCTTATAGCACATGCTGTGTATTTGTCACTTAAACTGCTGGCACAAGGTGAAAGTGTGAGGGAGCAACGTACCATACAGCAAGGTGTTTACCTCCTTGACTGAGCATTGCTGACTATCAGGACAAGTTTCATTGCTTTGTGTCGGTGCTAAACTGCAAGACAATACAGCAGGACTTTAAACTGAGGCATCGCAGGCAAAGTGTAAATAAACAAGGCAATGCAAGACAGGGGTAGAATCCTTACAGTGTGGAAAGCAGTCCATTAAATCCATACTGACACTCTAAAGAGTATCCCACCCAGACCCACCCTATCCCTATATTTCCCATGGCTAACCCAACCTAGCCTGCACAATTCTGGACACTTTAGCAAGACCAATCCATCCTAACCTGGACGGTGGGAGGAAACCAGAACACGCAGAGGGAACTCACACAGACATGGGGACAATGTGCAAACTTTACACAGACTGTTGCTTGAGGGTGGGATCAAACTTGGTTGCCTGGTGCTGTGATGCAGCAGTGCTCACCATTGAGCCACTGTGCCGCCCCAGGATGTGTGAACATCTAGGTAGGCATGAGGTGAGTGTGTGCTAAGAGAGCAACCAAATAGCCCTGAGAGGCAGCCTGATGCAATCCATGAGCTGGGCTTGTGTCCCTGCCACAAAGTGTCCTTTCAATGATCTATGCTGGTGAACTCCAAGTGCAGCATTAATGGCAGGAGTGCATGGCAAGTGGATTGGACATCATGATTAAGCAAGACTGGCAAGTTTCATCGTTCAGCATCTCTGGAAGTGTGGTAGAATTGCTCAGTGCCCTGGAGTGTGCTCTGAAACATTGGCACTTTATGTCAAAGATGGAGCTTTGGAAGTGGAAGCAGTGAACTGGAATCTCCAGGTACCTGCTCTGTCTTTTGCGTTTGGGAATTCTTGCCATGTCATAGAGTCATAGAGATGTACAGCAAAGAAACAGACCTTTCAGGCCAACTCATCCATGCCAACCAGATATCCCAACCCAATCTAATCCCATTTGCCAGCACTTGGCCCATATCCCTCTAAACCCTTCCTATTCAGGTACCCATTCAGATGCCTTTTAAATGTTGTAATTGTACTAGCTTCCACCACTTCTTCTGGCAGCTCATTCCATACATGCACCACCCACTGCGTGAAAAAGTTGCCCCTTAGGTCCCTTTTATATCTTTCCCTTCTCGCACTAAACCTATGCCTTCTAGTTCTGGACTCCCCCACTCTGGGGAAGAAACTTTGTCTATTTATCCTATCCATTCCCCTCATGATTTTATAAACCTTTATAAGGTAACCCCTCAGCGGAGCTCCTATCTGGTGGATGTTGGAATGGATACCTGCATTTTAATGAGATGAGATCAGGTAGTGGTAATCCATGACAATCCCCAATGATAGGCCTCTCATCACGCACTGGAAAGAATGTAACTTCAACACGTGGACTCTGTTGGAAAATGTAACTTGTTGCTCCTAACATTGAGAAAGTGTTATTCTTGACTTCTCATGAGGTTTTCCCAAATTTCTTAACATAGCTTGTGTCACTCAGGACCTGGAAATATTTCACCCAATGGAACTCTATTCCAATTTTCTCACTAGTGTTCCCCTGAATAAATTGCTTCACAAAATGGAAATAATCAACATGTCCAAACTCCTGTCTCTGACTGTGAGAATCACTTAAAAGTGAAACTGAGTCAGAACCAGAATTGTCCCACGCACGTATACGCACACAGAATAATAAAATAATTGCCATTAATCACTCCAGTATAATTCCAGACCATTGAAGCAAATTTTGCAAGATCTTGCACAGAATGTTAGTTAATGGCAAACTTAGCTTCCTTGTGGAAGTATTCTTAATCAACATTATCTCAACAAGGGCTTTGTAAACCAACTCACTACAAGCCCAGCCATGCCATGAGTTTGTAGAAAGATAATTAACTGCCAAAACAAAAAACCTGTAGAAACATTTCAGCAAGCATTTTTCTTTTGGGCTCAGAGTATTCATGAAAACGTTTTCTTCCCATACGTTTTCTCTTGTCTTGTGAACACATAATGATGGGTTTCTTTAAATCAAAAGCCAACAATTTTGAGGCTGAAATCACTGGGTGTCAGGGGTGACCCTGTTAGGGGGAGGGGATGATGGGCATTGGGGAGGACATGATGCGTGAAATATGTGAGCTGCAGTCCATGAGCACAGTGGCAGAGTCAGATTGTATGGTGGCTTTGTGAGTGTGAAGTAACAGGGAGAAGATAATGGCACATACTCTTGTTGAAGACAGAAGATCATTAACATTCTTTCTGCATTGCTGTGTGCCCTTTTTAACCTGGCACACTGCACAGATCATAAAGCCATAAGACCATAAGACATAGGAGCAGAAATTAGGCATTCAGCCCATCGAGTCTGCTCCGCCATTCAATCATGGCTGATAAGTTTCTCAACCCCATTCTCCCACCTTCTTCCCATAACCTTTGATCCTCTTGATTCTCAAGAACCTATCTATCCCAGTCTTAAATATACTCAATGACCTGGCCTCTACAGCCTCTGTGGTAATGAATTCCATAGATTCACCACTCTCTGCTGAAGATGTTTCTCTTTATCTCCGTTCTAAAAGGTCTTCCCTTTACTCTAAGGCTGTGCCCTCGGGTTCTAGTCTCTCCTACCAATGGAAACATCTTCCCAACATCTACAGGCCATTCAGTATTCTGTATGTTTTAAATAGATCCCCCCACGTTCTTCTGAACTCCAACGAGTGTAGATCCAGAATCCTGAAACATCCCTCCTATGTTAAACTTTTCATTCCTGGGACCGTTCTCGTGAACCTCTGAACATGCTCCAGGGCCAATACATCCTTCCTCAGATATGGGGCCCAAAACCGCTGTCAATTCTCCAAATGCAGTCTGACCTGGACTTTATAGAGCCACAGATGTACATCCCTTCAAGACTCAGGCTGGTATCTCAGTCCAGGCTGATTAGGTGCCCTTCTTTGGCATCAAGACAGCATTGCCCTCCTTTCTACCCCCCCTGTGATATTAGATTTATTCACTATAATAACTGTATGCATTTACTTATTCATATTCACTCCTCTAATTCATTTCCTGCACTGCTTTACAATCATTATCACCCTGAAATGCTCTCTGAGAGGCACATAACAGCAGGTAACGGAGCTACAGCCAAAATTCTCAGTACTCCCCATTGGGCAATAGAGTTGATCATCATTAGACACTTAGCTGTGACCTGCACTCAATGATGCTGTGTTGTTACTGACAAAAACTCTCACTGTCACGATGATATTTCATAACCTCAGGCCACCAAAGGACATGTAGAACATTTTTTTTTTGAAAGGATAAACTGCCAAAAGATGATTGAGGATTTAATTTCACTGACTGTTGTTTGGAGAGGAATTCTGGAATATTACATCTAAAATGCCAAAGGAACTTCAAATAGCAACCCTTCCAAGTGAGAGCTTGAAATGCTTACAGATCATCCATGATCTTACTGAATAACAGAACAGACCCGAGGGGATGAATGGCCTACTCCTGTTTCTCTGTTCTTAGAAGAAAGGTAAGTCAAAACAAGCTCAAATATGATCTTTCAGTCGACAGAAATCCATCTCCTGTGAATTATGTCCAAACCTACAGACACATTTATGTGTTACTTTTTTGAGTACACACAAGGACAGTGGCTAAAAGCTAATTTCAGCCTGGTCTGTGTGTACTAGGGGTGAAGTAGTGTACTCTGAAGGACGCAGCTGAGAAAACCTTGACTCAGCTTTACTTTCCAGGTAAAAAGGAAGCAATATCTCTTTTTGCTGCTCGCTAGTCACAGTTGAAAGGAAACAGATTAGAAGAATTTCAGCTGACCTGCAAAGCCAAACATCTTAAAATCAACTGTTTGTCTATCAACAACAGTGATACTGAGCAATGCAATGGTCACAATGTTCCACTAGCTATACTTTACAAATAATCCAGATACGGATCAACATGTCTTTTCATTTTATCTTTTTTAGAACTTACATCTTGTGTCTAATTTGTGCACTTGTGGTATTATTATTTATTCTTGTGTTTAGTAACTAATAACCTCACATTAGTTAACTTATGAAAGCCCGATTAAACTATTTCCTTTCAAAACATAAATTAATTTGGTCTGGGCCTTTTTCAATAAACCTTACTGTAATCCATTGAGGATGCCAGTGAATAAAGAAAGAGAGAAAGCTAGTTCATTCCTCCTCACTGGAGTGAGACAATTTGGGGCAGCACTGTGGAACTATAACAAGATGGGGAAACATTGCCTGGGGACTGGTCTTAACAACACTTCTATCATTTTTTCCGTAAGTAAGCTTCAATAAGGATCTGAAACTTTAACTGATCACCTTGCAATGATCAGGAGGAAGTGTGGATACTAATGTTCTTTTGCGGTGATAAAGGCACCAGATAATTATGACTATGAGTTCGTTCATGCTGTGCCATAATGTCTTGTTTTCAACACCTTGATATCAAAATCTTTATTGAATTAAAAGATGATAAGAACTAGGAGCAGGAGGAGGCCACCTGGCCCTTCGAGCCTGCTCTGCCATTCAATAAGATCATGGTTGATCTTTTCATGGCCTCAGCTCCACTTACCCGTCCTCTCACCGTATCCCTTAATTCCTTTACTGTTCAAACAATTATCTGTCTTAGCTTTAAAAACATTCAGTGAAGAAGCCTCGACTATTTCACTGGGCGGGGAATTCCACACATTCCCGACTGTTTGGGTGAAGAAGATTCACCTCCATTCAGTCCTGAATCTGCTTCCTCTAATCTTGAGGTTATTCCTTCTTCTCCGAGTTACACCTGCCAGTGGAAGCATCTCCCCTGCTTCCATCTTATCTGTTCTCTTCACAATCTTATAAGTTTCTACAACATATTCCCTCCCGCCATTCCTGTAAATTCTATGAACATAATCCCAGTCTGCTCAGTTTCTCCTCATAAACCAACTCTCTCAACTCTGGAACCAACCTAGTGAACCTCCTCTACAACCCCTCCATGCCCCTACATCCTTTCTCAAGTAAGAGACCAAAACTGCATGCAGTACTTCAGGCCTCACCAGCAACCCATACAGCTGTAACATAACCTCCCTGCTTTTAAACTCCATCCCTTTAGCAATGGAGGACAGAATTCCATTTGCCTTCTTAGTTATGTGTTGCACCTGCAGACTAACTGTCTGTGATTCATGCACAAGGATATCCAGGTCCGTCTGCACAGCAGCATGCCTGCAATTTTTTACCTTTCAAATTATAGTCCATTTTATTGTTATTCCTACCAAAATGGATGACTTCACATTTATCAACTTTGTACTCCATTTGCCAGACCTTTGCCCTCTCAATTAAACTATCTTTATCCCTCTGCAAACTTTCAGAGGCCTCTGTACACTTTGCTCTACCACTCATCTTAGCAAACTATCCGTGGCCCCCAACTCGAAATCATCTGTATAAATTGTAAATAATTGCGGTTCTAATGGTCATCCCTGAGGCACAGCACTAGTCACTGATCACCAACCAGAAAAGCACTCATTTATCCCCACTCTTTACTTCCTGCTAATTTTTAGATTTTTTTAGATTAGATTAGATTAGATTAGATTAGATTAGATTAGATTAGATTACTTACAGTGTGGAAACAGGCCCTTCGGCCCAACAAGTCCACACCGCCCCGCCGAAGCGCCACCCACCCATACCCTTACGTTTACCCCTTACCTAACACTACGGGCAATTTAGCATGGCCAATTCACCTGACCTGCACATCTTTGGACTGTGGGAGGAAACCGGAGCACCCGGAGGAAACCCACGCAGACACAGGGAGAACGTGCAAACTCCACACAGTTAGTCGCCTGAGGCGGGAATTGAACTCGGGTCTCTGGCGCTGTGAGGCAGCAGTGCTAACCACTGTGCCACCGTGCCGCCCCGTGCTACTTGTAGTTCTGACCATCGTAGGATTAATGGCATCTGACCATCTATTTTCAAGTCAATCACAGATTTCCTAGGTATGCACTAGTTTTGTTGCCCTAGTCACTTAAACTGAAGAACAATGGTGCAGGTGAGCTTTTATCACGTGGTAGCTATGGGATTTAAGGCCCCAAATGGTTCTCAGTCCAACAGAATAATCAGTCCAGAGGTTTATTCTGTTTTTTCCTGGTACAGAGATTTTCAATTTGGCCACCCAGAGACCTGAGAATGTCTGAAAGCAACATTTTCAGGATCCATGCTCATTCTCAATGTGTTTGCAATTGCCTTTCCAAAAGGAATTTCCAAATTTTACAATGTAATTGACAAAGAGGACCAGAGGCACAAATAATGATTCAACTGTTCTCCTCAGAAAGGGATGTGGAAGCAAGTTTTCACTTAAGTCAAAGATGGCTCCAAAATCACTTGCTCCATAATAGAAGTTTGGAACAAAGTCAGCATGCTGCAATGGACTGTCTAATCAGATTTCTACAATCTTGCAGGGTTGTAGTGCATATCAATCAGCTGTCTGATTTACTAGGAGAACTTGGAGTGATCATACACCACAAAACATAGGAACAGAAGAGGGCCATCCAACCCATCAAGACTGCGCTGTCATTAATCTTACGACTCAAGGCAAATTTCTTTTTTCAAGACTGTAGGTGACACAATGGTCCCGCCTGGATAAGCAGTGAGAAGCTTACCAATGCTATCATTGTAAGTTGCACTGTTCCATTGAAACCTTCTAAACCTTGGCTCTGTCAATATGCGGCTGATTTCTCTGGTTGTGTGCTTTGCAAAGGAAATTAATTGTTACACTAGTGTGAGCTTTGCACCAGCATTTTTTGGGTTTACTCAGTATTTGTCGGAGGCAATCTTGCTGTATTCTGAAAAAAATGTCAGGCTTTCATTATCCACGCTAAAAAAATTGCAATGCTCTTGTTCTGTACTGCACAATACATTTCATACTCTGTGGTTTTCTATTTGTTTGAGCACAGTGAAAACGTTCCTTCCTGTTGCAAGCTTACTGTCCTGACATGCAAAATTCCTCATCAGATAAAAGCAGAAACAATATGCTTTTCAATGTAAGAATACTGTGGGTAGTCTGAGTGGTGGGCTCCCTTGATGATATCTACATTCCCAAACTTGGGGGAAAGATTTGAATAAAGGCAAACAATGGATTTCCTATGCGCTGGTGAAAACAATCATCCATTATTGGAACTTATCTTCAAATGTGGTCTGTATTGTTTCGGAAATAGATTTCATAATTGTTTTTGGCTTGTCTTGGTCACAGTTCTTGCTGCTTACAATCTATTACAGTTATATCTGCCTTGCCTACTTTCTACTCAGGTTTGACTGCTATGCAGAATATAAGCATTCTGGGATCTGCCCTGCACTTACAATGTGAGACATCAAAATACCCCTGAAACAACTCAAGTTGGCCTCGCGTGATGCTTCTTCTTTGGTGGTCCTTATCCTCTTTAATGATTCCACTGGCCAATCTACAATCAACATTTTCACCTCTTCTCCTTCAATGATGTGCCTTTCAATAATTAGTTGGCTAAGGGGATCTCATTGACTGACTGAAGTGCAACAGTAGATCATATATGAGGAGTACAAACTGAATATTGTTCTGTGCCCTATTTAAACCCTTGATAATGCTGGAATAAAACAAAGAATTGAGGACGGCGGAGATCTGAAACAACCAAAACAGAAATTTCTGGAGAAATTCAGCAGGCCTGGCAGCATCTTTGGAGGGAAAGCAGAGTTAGTGTTTCGAGTCCAGTATGTTTCTTCTGTTTTTATGTATTTTTCATAATGCTGGATATCTGTGAACAATGGCCATCCTTTCTCAAGATGAAGGGAGTGTAAGTTGTAGAGAGAAAAATTGATTCCCATAAGTACTTGCCTTTGGAGGGGTGAGATGTGATTCTACTGAGAGGCTACAGTCAATGGATTTTTCCAGGATATATTTGAATTACTCTCACTTTGGCCAACAACTTGGAAATATAGAAAACTGCTGGACAGAAATGGACCAAGGTTTATCTAGAGCACCATCCAGGTAATCAGAAAATATAATAATAATTCATTTGTGAATGCAATTTGTTTATCAGTTAGCATCAGCTGGCTGATCAATTAGTCTACAGCAGATCCAAACATAGGGAAACTGTAGTGATGCAGAGCTTTGAGGATTGATGTCATATCTTCTTCCTGAGCTAGCTATGCTCATGTCTCAAATTGTTCAAGTACAACAGCCCAAAATTGTACTTTTGGAATGAAATCAACTTCATTTGCATTTGAATACGTCAATCTCAATTGCTTCCACTCTCCCATAAGGAGTCAGTTTCATGCATTGACTGACTGAAATATTGGCTCTAATAGAGTCATAGAGATGTACAGCATGAAATCAGATCCTTCGGTCCAACTCATCCATGCCGACCTGATATCCCAATCCAATTTAATCCCACCTGCCAACACCCGGCCCATCCCATAGGATTTACAGGAAGGAGGTAGTGTTATGGTCAGGAAATCTGAACACTGTGTTTTCACAAACACTATTCATTACATTTTTGCCAACAGGGTCACCTGATTGACAATTGGATAACTTCATCACCTACTATCAGATTGGTAATGCTTCAGAAACTATCACAGCCACGGTTTCCTACTGGTCATGATTAAGATAGCTCAGAACAGGGTTGGCACAGAATAGTTTGTGAGTTGGATGTGATGACAGTAAGGAGTCACATACATATTAGTGGTTAAAGTTGAGGGTTTGGGGTAAATCAGTGATTGAGCAGTGGAGGAGTGAGACAGGAACCAGGATAATGGGGATGCACATGTGCAATATCTGATCATGGGAGGGTGGTCAGCAATGAGTGGAGGGGTGGGTGATGTTGGCATGTCTGATCATTAGAGGGCTTGTGGGTGATTCTGGTGAGTAAAAGCATGTTTGTCTTGCAAGGGGAGGTGGGAGATACACAACCTGGCTACAGGCAGTGTTACAAAGCATTTGTTTTTAACTCATTCAAAGAAGGTGGGTAACAGTGGCAAGGCCAACATTTATTGACAATTACCAATTGCGCCAAGGGCAGGTAAGAGTCAACTGCATTGTTGGTGGGTGAGTTACATGTAGGACAGACTGGGTAAGGTTTGCATTTTTCTTTATAGTGACGTTATAGTGAACCAGATCTGTTTACCCCCTCAGAGTCCATTCATTGTTATCATTAGACCCTGTTCTATTGATTTTAAATGCCACCATGGCAGGATTTGAATCTAAGTACCTGTAACATTAGCTGGGTTTCTGGATTGATAAATCAAGTAATTGCCTATCCACACTGTAGCCCCATCTCCCTTTAGACTTCCCACGGCCCAAGAAACATGGCTGAAGAAGATTCAACCTGGAGGGAAGAGAAAATATGCAGGATGCAAGCAACTTTATTGTGATCCACCTTGGGTTTGTAGAACACCCAACCGAACTCTGTTTCAGTGAAATATTAGAAATTCTACCCACCACTCACATCTGCAAGCGATCTCTACAGGCAATTCCCATTCATTGGTAAAAATATGGATACATTTGGTCATTGTGTAAAAGAACTTGTTCATTCATGGAATGTGGGTAATGTTGGGCCACCATTTATTGCCTATCCCTAACTGCCCTTAAGAAGATG
Organism: Chiloscyllium plagiosum; assembly: GCF_037043375.1. NCBI lineage: Eukaryota > Metazoa > Chordata > Chondrichthyes > Orectolobiformes > Hemiscylliidae > Chiloscyllium > Chiloscyllium plagiosum. Next base: position 136,992,124 of record NW_028270140.1, read on the forward strand.
GTGGTGAGCTGCCTACTCGAACCGCTGTAGCCCATTTGGTGGAGGCGGACCCACAATGCTGTTAGGGATGGACTTCCAAGATTGTGTCTCAGCAACACCGAGGGAATGATGATATCTTTCCAAGTCAGGATGGTGAGTGACTTGCAGGAGGTGGCATTTCCATGTAACTGTTCAAATAAAATGTAATTTTAAACCTATGCTATACATACACACTATACTATGTATCTTCTTATTCAGCAGAAGTGGCAATTTTATGAAAAATAAACCATGGAAACGTGCCATGAAAAGTAAATAAAATAACTTCTGCCATATGAATGTGAATTTGAGGCACTTATTAAAAAACGTTGGCAAACTTGCTCATAATTGTTTTCATTTTAACAAAAAAACCTACTCATGAAGTTGAACATTAATGCTTTCTGATTAACACAGTTTAAGTTATATGTCAAGCAATTAAAGAGAAACTGGCCTCTTGCCTGTAAAAGAATATAATGCAGGTGAGAACTGCTTCCCTTCAATTCATGCATCAAGCTACGTTTCTGAAAGATTTCACTGTATGTATGACTAACAAAGGGTTCTCAGCCAAATTTTCTGCTTTTGTTACTCAGAATCTTAAACCAGTGCCAAATCTCAGGTCTTTCATGAAAAGAAATATGATGTTTTGCTCCTCTGTGCACCTCTAGATTTATTCATAGCACACCCTTAAGACATATCATCAAGTTAAGGTATATAATCTAGACCGAAATGTTGGTGCAAAATTGATTAAGTTTCCACTGGCAGAAAAGATGATCTGGTGCTTCAGTTCATTGCTGTTTGTGAGACCTTGTTACACTCATGCTGACTGCCGTGTTCTCTATAATCACAACAGCAACTCCACTTCAGAAATGCTTAATTGGCTGGAAAACACTCCCTAAAGGCACAAGTTCTTTCTTGCCTATTGTTCAACAGCCTTTGCTTGTTGGGACGACAGAAATAAAATGGTCTCAACAAGTGTATCATTGAGAGAACATCTATGATCAGAAAAGTTTTCTTCCTTGAAATTTATTTCCCCTAATCTGTTTATCTAGGTACTTATCCCACTCTGTATAGGAGACCCAAGAGACATTCTGATTAGACAGAAGCTTCACTGTCTCATATGGGCTTTTATGTCATTTGTAATAAAGATCTGAGCCCTTACTACACAATCTCAGTAAAAATATTGTGCAATTATGAAGATAAGAAGGGATTAGATAAACAACTACCACAAGTTAGTGTTGAAAAATATTTGTCAACTACAGTTTGTTTCCTAATTATCTTTCCACACTCACAGTACTGTCACAGTGCAGAATCAGTTAACTTGGCCCATTTTGTCCGTACCTGCACCTTTGAATAAGCAATTTGTTTAATGCCATTACCCCACTTTCTCCGCCTAACCCCGCACAATTTTCCTCTTCAGATAGCAGTCTAACTCCATTTGAATGCTTTGACTGAACCTGCCTTCACAACACCTTCTGGCATGAGATTACCGACATTAACCACACACGGAATGATAAATGGTTTTCTTATATCATCTTTGCTTTTTATGGAAGTTACCTTAAATCTGCACCCTCTCATTCTTGATTCTTCAATCAAATAGTCTTTCCTTAATCATTGTGAAAACTTCCTCTCGGTCTCCTTTCCTTCAAGGAAAACAGTCCGAACTTTCCCTGTCCATTTTCATATCTGAAGCTCTGCACCCTAAAAATTATTATTGTGAATCTTCTCTGCACTGACTCCAATGCCTTCACATCCTAATTACAGTACAGCTCCCAGAACTGGATGCAATGCTCCAGCTGAAGGAGAAGCTGAATGAGTTCCCCTTTTCCGATCACTTGTTGAAACCATTTTATTTCTGTCGTCCCAACAAGCAAAGATCAGTACAGCTCAGAAACAGGTCCCACGGCCCACCGAGACTGCTCCAAAACATGATGCCTTTCTCAACTAAAAACATTTCATTTCTATGTGGTCTTATCGCTCTATTCCTTGCTTATTCATTGTATCTGTCAAGTGCCTCTTAAATGTTGTTACTTTATCTACCTTCACCACCTCCTCTGACAGTGCATTCCATGCACTTACATCCTCTACATAAAAAAACTTTCCTCTCACATCTCCATTAAGACTTCCCCCTTTTACCTTAAAGCTCCGGCCTCTAATAATTGACATTTCTCTCCTGGGATAAACTCTCCGACTATCCATTCTATCCATGCCTCTCAGCATTTTGTAAAATTCTATGTGCTCAACCTTCTGTCACTAACATTCAAGTGAAAACAAAGCAAGTTTGTCCAATTTCTCCTCGTAGCAAATATCCTCCAAACTAGGCAACATCTTGTCAACATTTGCTGTACCCTCTCTGAAGCCTTCATATCCTGCTGGTAGTGTGGCAACTGGAACTGTGCACAATATTCCAAATATGGTCTAACTAAAGTTCGATACAGCGACAACATGACTTGTCATGATTGATACTCTATGCCCTGACCGATGAAGGCAAGCATGCTATATGCCTTCTTGACCACATTATCCACTTGTGCTGCCACTTTCAGGGAGCTGAGAACCCATATGTCTAGATCCCTTTGTACACTGATGCTTCTTCCATTTACTGTATACTTTTGTCCTGCATTAGACATTCCAAAATGCATCACCTTTGTCAGGCAAGGCAAGGATCCCGAAACCACCCCTTGTAGAATCCCTCTAAAACCTTCCTCCAAATTGTAAAACATCCATTAAACACTATTCTCTGTTTCCCATCACTCAGCTCATTCAGTAACTATGTTCATGTACCTGTTCAGAAATTACACTAAACCCTGACACCAGGACTCACCATTGGAATCTGAAGTGGCCTTTTAATGGGACTTTGTGTGATGAGAATTCTCCTTTTATCTGTGGTATTCTCTGCCCAGTGAAGCAGTTGAAGTTACCTTGTTGACTGTTTTCAAGGGAGAGAGTGAGAGAGAGAAAGAGTGAGATAGTGTGAGGGTGAGGGTGAGCGTGAGGTTGAGAGTGAGGGGTGAGAGTAATGATGAGAGTGAGAGAGTGTGAGTGTGTGAGTGTGTGACTGGGTGCATGTGTGCGTGAGAGAGTGAGAGCAAGATTGAGATTGAGAGAGAGTGAATGCCTGAGAAGCAATACTGAAAGATCAGCAGAGAGTAGATTAACACGAGGGGAAGTTCTGAAAGGAATTCCTGACAATTCATGCAAGGAGAGCATTTTTAGGTAACTAGCCTTTTGAGTTTAGTTATAGGGCCCCAAAGATATTGTTGTAGTTTTTTTCCCTTATCTTATTGTCGCATCAGTCAGAGATTTACTGAACTCCTGAGAAACAATAATCAACGGCAGGTTCAAGTCCCACTGGTTCCAGAGGTGTGTCATAACATGTCTGAAGATTACTTAAATGTATTAACTGTGGAAAATCATTGTTTTCGCCAATCCTTCAGGGATTCTGGGACCATTGGCAAAGATCATTGTGGGAATGTGAGAGACACCAATGTGGCATTTTCTACCAATGACCCATAAGTTGGAGTCCAGCAGTAACAAAGGTGAGATTATTCAAAAAGTTAAGGATGTTATCAATTAGTCATTTGTTTTTGTCTGATTTTCGAAACTCATCTCCATCAAGCTGGGAGAAGCTACTGATTCAGCAATTACAGCTAAAAACTGCTGATTTCTCACTCTGAGATGCACTTTAATTTGCTTACATTCTCTAAAGGACACCCCAGTGTACCAGCTGGAATTTTATAACAAGCCAGAATCTTGATGGTGATATCAACAGGAGTAGCCTTTTATCCAACTGAACTTAAATTCTGAAATGGTTATATTGGACTTTGAAATTATGGTCATTGGATAATCAATCTAGACCCCTCAGTTGAAAATTCCAGTAGCTAATCACTACGTTGATATGTCCCTGAACTAATGAGGTGACACAGTGGCTCAGTGGTTAGCACTGCTGCCTTACAGCAACAGGGACCATTGGTGACTGTGTAGTGTTTGCACATTCTCCCCTTGTTTGCATAGGTTTCCTTCAGACGCTACAGCTTCCTCCCACAGTCCCATAGATTTGCAGGCTAGGTGGATTGGCCATGCTAAATTGTCCATAGCATGCAGGCTAGGGAGACTAACGATGGGAAATGCAGGGTTACAGGAATAGGGTGGAATGGTCTTTGGAAGGTCATTGAATGACTCAATGGGCCAAATGGTCAGCTTCCAAACTGTAGGGATTCTATACGTATGGGCGTCTTGAGTATGGACATGTTTGTTAAGTGATGAATGATCTGTGGGGGTTTCCCAAGGGATTTAGGAGCTAACAGTGCACATCTGACAGATTGCTTAGGGTTAGTTTACAAACAAAGATAGTGAAAGACTGAGAATACATGACAGGTCTATCAAAATCTGTCAATATGGAAAAAAAAACGGATGTCACATTTCTTGTGTTCTTACATCATGAAAATTCATCTCTGTTTTTAATTTAGATTTCAGAGAATTCTAACTCTTTGGAGCTCCCTTCCTCAAAAGTCAGTGGATGCAGAAATCTTTAAGGCAGAAGTAGATAGATTCTTTTTTGCCAATGGGATGAAATATTATCAGAGATAGGCAGGAATGTAGAGTTGAGGTTAAAATCAGATCAGTCATGATTTTATTAAATGGTGGGGCAGGCATGGAGGAACTCCAGTTCCTTGTAGGTATTTCATATCGCGCAGCTTTTTGCCCCCTTCATAACAATGATAACAATTTATGTTGTACTTACATAGCACCTTTAACAGACTAAAGCATTCCAAGGTTTTATACAGAGCATTGAAATAAGGCAGCAAGCCTCATAATGAGGTTTTATGTCAGAACAGCAAAAGCTTAATCACAGAAGTGTGTATTAGAAAGTGCCTCCAAAGGGAGGAAAGTAGGACAGATAGGCTAAAAGGGACACAGAAAGTATTCCAGAACTAAGGGTCTGGACAACTGAAGACTCAGCCGCCTTTGGTGAAGTGAGCACAATGATATACAAGGCTGCAGAATTAAAATGAGTGCAGATACCTCAGATTTCTTTGGGGCTGGAGGGAATTCCATGCATTCAGAGGGTCAAGACAATGCGCTGATTTGAAAACAAGGATAAGAAGGTTAAAATCAAGAAATTGACAGAGAATTGATATCGGGCAGTGAGCACAGGGGTGATGGGTAAGTGGGATATGCTGTAAGATCTGGGCGGTAGAGTTTTGGATGAACTCATGTTTATGGAAAGCAGGATGTGGGAGACCAACCAGGAGTGCATTCAAACAACTCAGTGTGGAGATAACAATAGCACTAATGAGAATTTCAAAGGCTGATGAGCCAAGACAGTGGTGAAGTTAAGTGACGTTAAAAAATGGAAACAAGTAGTCATTACAATGGCATAAATGAGAGGTTGGAAACTATTCCTGGAGTGAAGTCTGGCACTCAGATTGTGAATAGCTTTGTTTACTTTCTGCATTGCCAGGGAGAGGGCTGGAGCAGGTAGTTAGGGAGTAGAATTTGAAGTAGGGATTGAAAACACCTCTTGTTTTTGGAACTGTATTGCAGCAGCTTACTTTTTAAAGTTGTGTCATTGTCTTCTGCAATAGTGCCATGTGTCACAAAGCTGGTTTATTTCTTCTAAAGGTTGTTTCTTTTCTCAAGGATGCCATGTTCTTGGGTTTTTTTCAGAGGGATTGTAAATGCTCCTGGTGCCGATCAGACTAATTTGGTACAGAGATTAAAGGGTATTGAGAGGCCTTTTTGTTTATATGTAAACAGGCCAAAGTGATCATGTTTTAGAAGTGACCTGTATAATGAAAGGGGAGGAGTCAGCTCTCTAGCTGAGCAGTTCAGTCCAGAACTAGTTGGGAGTTCAACAGCGAGCTGTGTAGAAACTCTCTTTCTCTCTTTCTGCTCTGACCTTCTGAGAGGATAAGCTCTGACCTTCATTGCATTGGCATTCTCTGGAGACATTGATCTGAAAGGCAAATTGTCTCAAATTCACCTCATGTAGTAATATCTCCAATTTGCCATCTATTGTAACATAAATGATTAATATCACAAGTATTGATAGTGGTGACGTATAATGACACAACAATAAGGTTAGAGTTATTTAATTGACTCATGCAAAGTAGAAAGAAGCAAAAACTCAAACGTAATGTGATGAGGGTGTATATATACATCATATGTAAATCAAGAGGTCTTGCAGAATGCTCCACAGCCTTTGGCAACTTTGCTTTGGGAGACTAAATACAGTGAGCTTCCAAACATCCATCAATTCGGACTGAGAGGGGGCAATGTCAAGTTCCATATTTTGCCTTGTTTTTAATGAAATATTTAACCACCTTGTCTGAGTTTCAGCTACTAGTGCTTCACTCACTCATTTCCCTTCAAAGACTGCTGCAGCTTTCATACAACACATAAAATTCTGCCCCACCACAACCATGCAAGTTTCCAGCAGTTGGCACATTCCAGTCTGGGACCTAGGACCAAATATGAAATGAGGTTGAAATGTTTGGCGGGAACACCGTGTAAACTGAACATGACAGCTGGTCAGAAATTTCAGTACCTACATGTCTTAGAAGGAAGATTCTGAGAGAAAGAGAAAGCTCTTGCATCTCAAAGGTCAGTGAGGAAAATCAAGCCTAGATGCAACATAAGGTGTGTGTGTGTGTGTGTGTGGGGGGGGGGGGGGGGGGGGGGTGGTGGTGGTGAGGGGGGTGCAAGGGGAGTCTATAAAGGATTAGTGGTTAGGTTACAGTCATCAAGGTAAGTTTTCAATATATGCTTGCTATTTGCCATTCTACCAATTTTCCATCATCCACAAAATTCTTGAACATTCTTCTTACATGTAATACCAAATGATTAATGTATCTTGCAAACAACAAGGACCCCTGCAGAAGCCAATTGGAAACAGGTTTCTATTTCCAGAAACATTCCTCTGCCTTCTCTCTCTGCCTCTCAGCCAGTTTTGGATCTAACATGCCATTCTTCCTTGAATCCCACAGGTATTTAATACAACAAAGTATTAAGGGTCTTATCAAAAGCCCTGCAAAAACCCATGAAGACTATATCAAATGCATTGCCCTAATCAACACTTCTGGTTACCTCCTCAAAAAAATAAAATTTGTCAAACATGATGACAAATCCATGCTGACTATCCCTGATTAATCCTTGTCTCTCCAATTACTGCCCCTCAGAATTATTTCGCGTAACTCCCTTTACTCAGAGGTAAGGCTGACTGGCCTGTAATTTCCTGGCCTTTCCTCCTCTTTCCTTTTTTTAAATACTGTAATGGAATAACATTAGCAAACCTAATGTCCTCTGGCACCTCACTTGTAGCCACAGAGGTTTTAAAAATTACTAGCAAGTTCCCTGATGTCTCTCTCCTCACCTCCCTGAACAGCCTTGGGTACATTTCCTCCGGACTTGAAGATTTATCCAATTTTAGGTGGCTACACCCACTAGCAGCTCTTCTTTTCACATATCAATTTCTTCCATATTTCAGTCTTCCATCCTACTATACCTGTGACATCCTTACACAATGTGAGGACTGACACATTGTATTCAGCGAGTCATAGCGATGTACAGTATGGAAACAGACCCTTCAGTCTAACTCGTCCATGCTGACCAGAGCCATTGATATTCTGCCCATGTTTTCAGAGTCTAAACACAGATTAGCTCTATGGACAATAGCGGTCATTCTTTCCACAGTTATTCACTGGCTCATTAAAAAAAACAGTTCTGGGTTTTCCTTTATTCCACCGGTCCATGATTTGTCATGCGTTCTCTTCATTTCCTTAATTTTCTTCTTGTTTCGTCCACTCCACACTTTATACTCTTCCAGGGAGTATTGAATTGTATTGCTGTATTGAACCCTTGGTATCTGCCATAAGCTTCCCTTTTTCCCCCCCAGTCCTAATTTTTATTGTCTCGACGTCCAAGGTTCTCCAGGTTTTGTCCCACCCTTTGTCTTCACTATTTGTCCTGTACTTATGTAATTTCCTCTTTGAATGCCCCCCACGGCTCTGACACAGTTTTATCTGCAAGTAGCTGCCTCTGCTCCAGCTGAGCCAAATTGTATCTTATCTTAGTAAAATCAGCCTTTCCTCAGTTTAGAAATGTTATTCCTAGCTCAGCTTTATCCTTTCCTATAGATATCCTAAACCTACAATGTTACCCTACTGATACACCTTCCATTTGCTCTGGATCATTTCTCATTATTAAGTTGCTAAATGACACCCTTCTTTGTTGAGCTTTCTATATACCAACTAAAAAAGTTCTCCTGGATCCAATTCAAGAATTTTGTTTTCTCCCTGCCTTGTACACTGGAACTAGCCCATTAATATTTGGGTAGGCAAAATTTGCCTTATTCTTCTTACACATCTCTGAAAGTTAATTATATATTTGATCCTCTACCTTTCCCCAGCAGAGTATTTTCCCCTTTTGTATCTTTTGACTTTTACCATATGACATCATTTGATGATTGTTCCAAGATATTATCCCTCCTCCTGCAATAATCGATTTCTTGATTCATACCCTCCTCTTTTATCTTCTTCCTTACCTCTTGTGAACGCTGTATAACCAGGAATGTTGAGCTGCCAATCCTGACTGAGGAGCAGATAGGTCGATTTTTAATTAGTAATGGATTGAGGAGTTATGGGGAAATGGGCAGGAGAGTGGAGTTGAAGCTAAGGTGAGTCCAACTAGGATCACATTAAATGGTGGAGCAGGCTCAAGGGGCTAAATTGCCCAGTCCTGCTTTTACCTTTTATGTTCTTATCCTTCAGTCAACTTTGGTCATAGTTATGATATCATACTGCCATGTGCTTATCTGTGCCCTCAGATCATCTGTCCTATTCTTCAGCCTCCTTACTGTAAGATATATTCCAGTTAGCCTTGTTACACTCACTCTTTTCCTGATTAGTTTATGTTTCCTGAATTCACCCTTGATTCTCATCGATTTCCCTCTCAGTTCAGTGCTGCTGGATTAAGGCACAGATCCACCAAATGAAAATACATGGCTATTTTCAGTATTCTGTCCCTGTTGCATGAATTGATTGAGGGAGAATTTATTTCAGACATCCCAACAACAAAGAAAACATTAAAAAACTTCTGACCACATGCCTCACTTCAGTTTGCTAGATTTGTACATGCCGTCTAATTCTTTTCAAATGCTAACGTTGTTAGGTAACTGTATACATCTTGATGCTTAATATCTTGCTATCAATTAATGTCATGTAAATTTTATGAAAGCAAGTTCAGGGTCAGTGACTCAAACTGCATGATGTTACACAGAACAATTTGATTTTATTCCAGAATGGCACTCTAATGACATACCAAATAGATAAAAGATTTCTGATTTACTTTATTTGTAAATAATCTGAAGGAAGGATCCAGAGTAAGGGATTGATTACATGATCTGTGACGCTGCACATTGGGTCTAAGCAGTATCCATTACTGGGCCTAATGTGCCACTAATACATGGGTGGGAGACATGGGGGTGCTTCACAATATTTTTGAGTAAACTGCAGTAGAGAAGCCATTAGTGTTGTGTGTAGGTTAAAACTGAGGAGTGTCGTGAGCATCCCCTATTACGGTGATATATGGATTTATGGTCAGAACAGCGATAAATGTCAAAGTAGTGAGATATATGATTGCTACAGGGACCTTGAAATCAATGATAATAACATAAATGCAACCTATAGATAGTTACCAACATGGAATAAACAGTCAAGGGATTCCAACCATGGGACCAGGAAGTGTCTTTCCTCCACTACATTATGGGAAGTTTCCCACACTTCAAGAGAACAGTGGCATGAGTAGCAGCCCATAGGCGTATTTAATAGTGTCTCTGTTCCTTAAATCCATTGCCAATTTATTTTCACACAGTTGAGGTAAAGATAATTACTATGAAATTCAAGGGTTTTTTAGTGAAGTCCACAAGAATATTTTAATTAAAATCTTAGCAACAGTAATTTTGCTTTCAATACAAAAAGTAATTTTGCCTTAGACATGAATGTGAACATAATTTTCCATAAATGCAAATACACAATCTATCGTGTGAATTATTACCTCTACTCTGACAAGAGGACAGCAGATTCTTTGGCCTGCAGCAGATTTGTTCAGAGTGTACAAAACTGAGCACCACATAGCCCTTAAAGATCTGCAGAACACCTTAAAATATCGGGAAGCAGAAATTGTGCCTGATGATTCACAGCAGCTCCATAAAGATACACTGGCAGTTGTGTCTTGGGGCAGAATGGCATAAAAATATCATGCTATGGTAAACTTCAATTCTATAGAAAAAAACCCATCTCTGATCAATGCAAAGCGTAAAAATCACAGGAAGCAGATGACAGAGATTGTTATACTCTTAGATTTAAACAAGATTGATGAAAAATCGTATTTGTTCTTTATTGAAGGTATGTTGATGTTGAGATAGCACTTATTGCAAAACTATGCAATGCATCTGACTCTTGCTACATAATCACAGAAGTGTTAAAGTGCAGAAGGTGGCCATTCGGTCCATTATGTCTTCACTGGCTCATCAAATGAACATCATTACCTACTGCCAATTTCCTGCTTTCTTCCCACAGACCATGCCAGGCAAGGTGGGATGATGCTGCCCCTTTAACAAAGTTATGTTTTACTTGCATTTTTTCAAGAGGGGTCATAAAGGCAGAGGTTCTGTTTTAATATCTGTTATAAAACAATAGCAGGGGAGTGGTCAGTTCTCCCTATGCAGGTTTTTCTTTCCAGTTTGTATTAGTTTTGACAGAGAGCCAAAAACTGCTGGAGTCCTAGAGAAGCAGCTACAGTGAAAAGAAGTTCCATGCTTCAGCAGAGGCATTATCGAGTCATAAATATAGAGATATACAGTAAGGAAACAGACCCTTTGGTCCAATTTGTCTATGCCAACTGGATATCCCAACCTAGTCTAGTCCCATTTGCCAGCACCTGGCCCACATCCCTCTAAACCCTTCCTATTCATATACCCATCCAGATTTCTCTTAAATGTTGCAACTGTACTAGCCTCCACCACTTTCTCTGGCAGCTCATTCCATACATGTACCACCCTCTGCATGAAAAAGTTGCCCCTTAGGTCTCTTTTATATCTTTCCCCTTTCACCCTAAACCTGTGCCCTCTAGTTTTGGATTCCCCCACCCCAGGAAAATAATTTGTCTATTTATCTTTTCCATACCCCTCATGATTTTATAAACCTCTATAAGCTCAGCATCCGACGCTCCAGGGGAAACAGCCCTAGTCTATTCAACCTCTCCCTATATCTCAAATCATTGCCTGAAATTTCTCTCTGAAAACTCTCCAGCCTGTAAGAACCTGTGTTTGTAGTTACTTTTTGCCAACAGGTGTGATTATGCAATGTTGCAGGGATTGGAACAGTTCCTTCATTACGTTGTGATAGTGTCAGTTGGGTTATCAAATAAGTTACATTATATTAAATTCTGTTTTCTTTTATTCGTGTTTCATCTGTTGTGTTTAAATAAATGCTGTTTTGTTTAAAGCTGATTGGTTTGACCAGCTGCATCACTCCTGGAATATCCACTTCACATCTGCTGAAAACAAAAGTTAGTATCTGGGCTACCATCTTGAAAGATTTTGAGGGGGTTTGGCTTGGTCCATAACAAGGGATAGAGAGTAAACGTCCAAGAGTAAATCAATAGATAATGTCAGAGATGAAAAAAAGAAATAACAGGAGAAAACTAAAGGCTTTCTCTCTGAATGCACATTGCATGCTAAACAAGACAAATGAACCAATAGTGCAAACAGAAATAACTAAGAATGACATAACACTATGGAGACATGACTTTAGGATGGTGAGCAAGTTTGCAAAGGTGCAAGGGTAGCCTTTTTCTTTCTTTTACTCATTTGTGGGATGTGGGCATTGTTAGCTGGCCACAATGTATTGTCCATCTCTAGTTGGCCTTCAGAAAGTGATGGTGAGTTGCCTTATTTAACTGCTGCAGTACACCTGCTGTGGGTTGACCCCAATGCCATTATGAAGGGAATTCCAGGACTTTGATCCAGCAACAGCGAAGGAACGCCAATATATTTCCAAGTCAGGATGGTGAATGGCTTGGAGGAAAACATGCTGCTGGTGGTGTTCTCATGTATCTGCTGCCCTTTTGTCCTTCTAGATAGAAGTGGTAATGGGTTTGGGAAGGTGCTATTAAAGATATTTGGTGAATTTCTGTTGTGCATCTTGTAGATAGTATACATTGTTGCTACTGAACATCATTGGTGGAGGGAGTGGACGTTTGTGGATGTGGTACCAATCATGCAGGCTGTTTTGTCTTGGATGGTCGCAAGCTTCTTGAGTGTTGTTGGAGCTGCATCTATCCAGGCAAATGGGGAATATTCCATCACATTCTTGACTTGTGCCTTATAGATGGTGGACAGGATTTAGGGAGCCATGAAGTGAGTTACTCATAGTTTCATAGTAATAGAAGCAGGAGTAGACCATTTGGCCCATCGAGCCTGCTCCACCATTCATTAAGATCATGGCTGATCTATCCATCATCTCAGCTCCTCCCACCTGCATTATCCCCATAACCTTTAATGCCCCTACTATGCAAAAACTCATCCAACCGTGTCTTGAATGTATGTAATGAAGCTCCTCTACTGCTTCCTTGGGCAGAGAATTCCAAAGATTCACTACTGTCTGAGAAAAGCAGTTCCTCCTTTTCTGTGTCCTAAAGCTACTCCCCATAATATTAAGACCATGTTCCCTCATCCTAGCCTCATTTACCAGTAGAAACAACTTGCCTGCCTCTATCTTATCTGACCCTTTCATAATTTTATGTGTTTCTATATGATCCCCTCTCATTCTTCTAAATTCTATTGAGTACAGTCCCAGCAGCTCAAGCTCTCCTCATAGGGTAACCCCCTCATCTCCAGAATCAATCTGGTGAACCCCCTCTGCATCACCTCCAAAGCCAGTATATCCTTCCTCAAGTAAGGAGACCAGAACTGCACACAATACTCCAGGTGTGGCCTCACCAACACCTTGTAAAATTGCAGCAGAACCTCCCTGCTCTTAAATTCAATCCCTCTAGCAATGAAAGCTAATATTCTGTTTGCCTTCCTGATTACCTTTAGCATCTGCAAATCAACTTTTAGCAATTCATGTACGAACACTCCTAAATCCCTCTGCCCAAAAGCACGCTGCAATCTTTCACTCATTGCAGTATTCCTAGCCTCTGACTTGCTCTTATAGACAGTGTTTATGTGGTGAGTCCAGTTCAGTTTCCAATCAATGATAACCCCTAGGATGTTGATAGTGGGGGATTAAATGATGCTAACACCATTGAATGTCGAGGCGATGGTTAGATTGTCTTTTATTGGTGATGGACATAGCCTGCCATTTGTGGTGCGAATGTTACTTGCCACTTATCAGCCTAAGCCTGGATTTTGTCCAGGTCTTGTTGCATTTGGACACAAACTGCTTCAGTGTCTGAAGAGTCGCATTTGGTGTTGAACATTGTGCAACCATTGGCAAACATCCCTCCCTCTGACCTTATGATGTATGGAAGGTCATTGATGAAACAGCTGAAGATGGTTGGGCTGAGAACTCTACCCTGAAGAACTCCTGCAGAGATATCCTGGAACTGAGATGACTGATCACTAACAAACACAACCATCTTCCCATGTGCCAGATATAACTCTAACCATCAAATAGTTTGTCCCCTGATACTCATTGATTCCAGTTTTGCTAGGGACACCCACACCAACCAACCCAACCACCCCGTGGCTCAACACTTCAACTCCCCCTCCCACTCCACCAAGGACATGCAGGTCCTTGGACTCCTCCATCGCCAGAACTTAGCAACACGATGGCTGGAGGAAGAGCGCCTCATCTTCCGCCTAGGAACCCTCCAACCACAAGGGATGAACTCAGATTTCTCCAGTTTCCTTATTTCCCCTTCCCCTACGTTGTCTCAGTCAAATCTCTCTAACTCAGCACCTCCTTCCTAACCTGCAATCTTCTTCCTGACCTCTCCGCCCCCTCCCCCACTCCAGCCTATCACCCTCACCTTGACCTCCTTCCACCTGTCACATTTCCAACGCCCCTCCCCCAAGTCCCTTCTCCCTACCTTTTATCTTAACCTGCTGGACACACTTTCCTCATTCCTGAAGAAGGGCTCATGCCCGAAACATCGATTCTCCTGTTCCCTGGATGCTGCCTGACCTGCTGTGCTTTTCCAGCAACACATTTTCAGCTCAGAACAGTTTAGGAACAGGGATTGAGTATAATAAAGGAAGGAAACAAAAGTACAGCATGAGAAAGCCAGCTCAGAATATGAAAATAGTAGGAGCTCATATATGAAGTTAACAAAGTGATCATCTGTAGTCCTCACTTTCTCCTAAAGTGATCATTGGTCCAATATAAAGTGTGCCTGAGGAATTAGTAATGAAAAATGAGGAGTCAGTTGTAAAATTAAATGACTGTTGAAGTTTGGATCAGTCGTCCCTACAAGTGATAAAAGTAAAATTCCAAAAATTGCTCAAAATAGAGGAATGAAAGTGAGGGAGAACTCAAGAAAATTACAATCACCACTGAAGTAGTACAGAGTAAATGTTTAGAGCTGTGTGTTCGAACATGTCTCCAGATTCTGACGGACTTCATGCTACAGTCTTAAAAGAATTACTGACCAGTGTGATAATTGAATGAATGAATGAATGAATGAACAAATGAATGAATAAATTAGCTTCATTGTCATGTGCACTCAAATGAGTGCAGTGAAAAATTTTCAATGCTGTCATTTGTGGCGCCATCTTAGGTACAAGATACCTAGGCACTGATACTTATTTGGTATAAAATTGAAAGAATAATCAATAAAAGTTCAGCATTAGAATTAAAAAGAATAAAAAGTACTCTATTTACAGTTCTTCCATCCCAGCATCTAGTCTCCAGACTGCACTGGGCCAAATCTCCAGACCACTGATGTGATTGTTTAATTTTTCAAACTTCCTTTGATTCAGGAAAGGTTCCATTTGGTTAGCAAATATAAGTCATTATTCATGAGGGGGAGAGACTAAAACCAGAAGCTACCAACTAATTAGCTTAACATCTGTCACTGGAAATATATGAAAATGAATCATTAAAGATGTTGTGGCAGTGGCAGCAATGCCTCATCCTGCGAAAGAATAATAAAAAAAAAACATCAGCATGAACTGCAGACATGTACAGGAGCAGATCATGTTTTAAATTGACAGAATGATAATACAAAATAATGGTAAAGCATTTGACAAATAGAAATAGACATGTGTCCATGGTGTAATGGAACTGAGCATGAATACAGAGAAAGACTATTGACAATAGTGAATTTTCAGAGCTCTTGCACAGGAAGTAACAGGAGGTTATATTTGACTGTCGGATTACTTGTCTGGCAGTCCATTTGTTAAAGTTAACATGTCCGCTATCAAAATTTTAACCATTAGAATCAGTTTCTATTACCTTTCAAAACCACTATCTATTCTGCTTTTAGCCTTCATGCTTTAAAGAAGACGATTTCAATCTCATTCCAAGGATGTTTTCATATCTTAAAAGTGCTTCTATAAATCCAAATTCTTGCTGCCAGCATTAAGCATGACTTTCCTGATTCTGTGTGTTGCCTGCACCACATCAGAGCAAGATTACATTCTAAGTGCTTCCCCTATAAAATCAATTCTTCTGTGTATGATTACAGAGAGACTGCAGATAACACTATGCCAGGTGTTCCAGTAAATTATGAAAAGTAGAGCAATCATATCAGGCTTAATAAAAATAAACATGAGATGGCACATTTTGGGTGCAGGAATGTGGATAAGAATGTTTCAGAATCAGTGGTGTAATCAACATTGAATTCTGCACAGGAATTCCAAACATCAAGACGTTCCATTCATTCCACTTTACACCTTGCACTCTGCACTTGGAAACAAGTAGGCTGTTGCCTATTGATAGTAATTGTTAAACACTGGGTGGTCTGTATACAGAATATGGCATCAGCAACTGCTATGAGCCACATTGCACAACAGTCAGACATAAACAAGGAAAAATAGTGAGTGACCTTTGGGAAGAACCACAATTTAAATTCATGTTGCATTTCTTTTTAACCCTGTAGTGCAAAATCTTGGTTTTTAACTGCTCGTTTAACTACTTTACGTACAACACATTCCCATTCTCTTTCGATTTTACCTCAGCAAACACCATTTGCTGACTGAATTGGAAATTCTGAGATTCATGATCATCAAAGCACAGAAGGAGGCCATTCAGTCCCATCAAATTCATACTGGCCCTTTAGCTCTATCCATCAGTCAGTAGAGAATTCTCGGCCTGTATTCACAGAAACACTTGAAAAGTACCCAGGGGTCAGAATGTAGAGAATTGAAAAGATGCATACATACAATTTAGCAGACATACTTGATAGTGAACAAACTTTAATTAACAAATTTTATTCATCTTTTACATTCGAAATGGTTCAGCTGTTATGAAAAATAATTTCTATTCGGTAGCCATATCAAAGACAGCAAATTCTTAAATAATTTCTTCAAGTTATCAATCAAACTTTGAAACTTCCCCCTCCATGGCCAGTATTTTGGATTATGAAACCCAGCCAGGCATTCATAATGATATGTTTAGAGCTCCTGGCAACGACATTTTGTTTGATACTGTACAACCAGATACGACTTCCTTTTCTAATACATGTCTGTTAAGCGAAACTGTCTAAGAGATGGTCAGCTCGTAATGTATAGTAAAGGTCTATAGAAACTACAAACTGTCAAGTTATTTTAAGTGGCACTGGGAAACAACAACAAACAACACAGATTTGTTTACCCTGTAAAGTCCTTCTTACTAACATCTGGAGTTAACACTAAAATTGGGAGAGCTGTCTCACAGAGAAGTCAAGCAACAGCTTGACATAGTCACACTCTCAGAATCATACCTTACAGACAATGCCCCAGACACCACCATTACCATTCCTGGGTATGTCCTGCCCTGTCAGTACTGTGAATTACTGTGGGAGACATTGAAACATACCAACTAGGAGCAGGAAAAGGTTATTTGACCCTTTGATTCTGCTCCACCATTCAAAATGACCCCAGCTGATCATTCAACTCAGTGTCCAGTTCCCATTTCTGTGCTTTGATCCTTTTAGCCTGAGGAACAATGCTAACTCCTTATTGGCCTCAAGTGACCTTTGTGCCAGAGTGTTCCACAGGCTCACCAGCCTCTGAATGAAGACATTTCTCGTCATCTCAGTCCTAAATAGCCTCTCTCTTATTCTTACACAGTCACCCCTGGTTCTAGATGTCTTGTCATCCAGAACATTGTTCTGGCATTTACCTGTTCTAGTCCTGTTAGAATTTTACAGGTTTCTATGAGATTCCCCTCTCCACGCCTCATTCTTCAAAACTCCAGTGAATACAGTCTTAATCAATCCTATCACATAAGCCTTGCCATCCCAGAAATCAGTCTGGTAAACCTTCCACACTCTCCATAGCCAGAATATCCTTCATCAGATATAGAGATCAAAACAGCATACACTACTCCAGGTGTGATCTCACCAAGGCCCTGAACAGTTGCAGCAAGACATCTCGGTTCCTGGACTCGAATCCTGTTACTATAAAAATCATCATAGTATTTGGTTTTCACTATGATCCACTGGAGAAGTTCATGAGATTACCACAGTGGGGAGGAAGGAGCCCTGGGAATCTGTACCCCATGATGTCTGATGGCATTGGGTCAAACATGGGCAAGGAATCTTCCTGTGGATTATCACGTCTGGTCAGTCCTTGGCTGATGAACCTTTGTTGAACACCACCCTGGAGAAACACCATCTAGAGGAATTGCTGAGAGTGGAACAGGCATTGAATGTACCCTCGGTGGGGGATTTCAACATCCAACACCAAGAGTAACTCAGCAGCAGCATTACTGATAGAACTGGTCAGGTCCGAAAGGACACAGCTTCTAGATTGGGTCAGCAGGTCATGAGGGAATGAACAAGAGGGAAGAATGCACTTGACCTCATCATCAACGATGCCGGCCACAGATGCATCTGTCCATGAGAGTATCAGTAAGAGAGACCACTGCACTGCCCTTGTGAAAACAAGGCCCCATCTTCACATGAAGGAAACCCTTCATTGTGCTGTGTGGCACTATCACTGTGTGAAATGGGACTGACTTCAAACAGATCTAGTAACTCAAGATCGGGCATCCATGAGGGATTGTAGGCCATCAGCCAAAGCTGAATTTCATTCCAATGCAATCTACAACCCCATGGCTCAGCATATCCCTTACTCAACTATTACCATCAAGCTAGAGGATCAAATCTGGTTCAATGGAGAGTGTGGGGTTGGGTCGGGGTAGGGGGCAGTTGGTGGGGAGGGTGCATGCCAGGATCAGCAGCAGGCATAGAAATAAGATGCCAATCCACTGAATTTACACAACAGCATGAGCAGCAAGTGATAGACAGAGCTAAGCACTCCCACAACCAATAGATCAGATCTAAGTTTTGCAGTCCGGCCACATCCAGTCATAAATGGCATTGAACAATTGAACTATCCCCATCCTCAATGATGGAAGAGCCCAGCACACCAGTACAAAAGATAAGGCTGAAGCATTTGCAGCAATCTTCAACCAGAAGTGCCAAATGGATGATCCATCTCAATCTCCTCCACAGGTCCCCAGAATCACAAATACCAGTGTTCAGACAATTTGATTCACTCCACATGATATCAAGAAATGGTTGGAGACACTGGATACTGCATGTGCTACAGCTCCTGACAACATTCCAGCAATAGTACTGAAGACTCAGTCTTCAGAATTTGCTGCACCACTAGCCAAACTGTTCCAGTACAGTTACAACACTGACGTCTACCAGACGTGTCATACAAAGGACAAATCCAGACCAGCCAATTACCACCCCATCAGCCTACTCTCAGTCATCAGTGAAGTGATGGAAGGTGTCATCAACGGTGCTATCAAACAGCACTTGTTCAGTTTGGGTTCCTCCTCAATCATCCAGCTCCTGACTCCATGTCCTGGAAAAGTAAGCTTCAAGGCATTGTTTGGAGGTGGCAGAAATGTAGGCGGATGATTCGCATAAACCAAATCATCCGCCGACATTTCCGCCACCTCCAAAGAGACCCCACCACCAGGGATATATTTCCCTCCCCACCACTTTCCGCCTTCCGCAAAGACCGTTCCCTCTGTGACTACCTGGTCAGGTCCACGCCCCCCTACAACCCACCCTCCCATCCTGGCACTTTCCCCTGCCACCGCAGGAACTGTAAAACCTGCGCCCACACCTCCTCCCTCACCTCTATCCAAGGCCCTAAAGGAGCCTTCCACATCCATCAAAGTTTTACCTGCACATCCACTAATATCATTTATTGTATCCGTTGCTCTCGATGCAGTCCCCTCTACATTGGGAGACTGGGCACCTCCTAGCAAAGCGCTTTAGGGAACATCTCCGGGACACCCGCACCAATTAACCACACCGCCCCGTGGCCCAACATTTCAACTCCCCCTCCCACTCTGCCGAGGACATGGAGGTCCTGGGCCTCCTTCACTGCCGCTCCCTCACCACCAGACGCTTGGAGGAAGAACGCCTCATCTTCCGCCTCAGAACACTTCAACCCCAGGGCATCAATGTGGACTTCAACAGTTTCCTCAGCCCCCTTCCCCCACCTCACCCTAGTTCTAAACTTCCAGCTCAGCACTGTCCCCATGACTTGTCCGGACTTGTTCTACCTGCCTATCTCCTTTTCCGCCTATCCACTCTACCCTCTCCTCCCTGACCTATCACCTTCATCCCCTCCCCCACTCACCCATTGTACTCTATGCTATTTTCTCCCCACCCCCACCCTCTAGCTTATCTCTCCACGCTCCAGGCTCACTGCCTTTATTCCTGATGAAGGGCTTTTGCCCGAAACATCGATTTCGAAGCTCCTGGATGCTGCCTGAACTGCTGTGCTCTTCCAGCACCACTAATCCAAAACATCCATAAACATTTACTCCCACCATCATCAATTGCAGCAGTCTGTATCATCTGCAAGTTGCACTTTCATCAAATCTCTTTGGATAGCATTTTCCAAACCATGACCACTGCATTCTAGAAGGACAAGGATAGCAGATACTAGGGCATACCACCACTCACAAGTTCCCCTCCAAGCCACTAACTGTCCGAAATTAGAAATATACCATTCCTTCACTGGGTCAAAATCCTGGAATTTACTCCCTAACAGTATTTTGGGTGGATCGACAACGCAGTTATGGAAGGCAGCTTACCACCACTTTCTTAAGGGAACAAGGGACAGGCAATAATCTGTAGCCCAGTCAGCGATGCCTACAGTCTAATGGTGAATAAAAAGGAGGTATCAAACAAACTTCTTTGTCCTGGATCATGTCAAGTTTCTTGTGTGTTGTTAGAGCTGCACTCGTCCAGACAGGTGGGGAGTGCTTCGCCCTCGGCCTAACATGTGCCTTGTAGATTGTGGACAGGCTTTGGGGTGTCAGGAGGTGAGTTACTTTCTGCCATGTTCTCAGCCTCTGACCTGCTTTTGCAGCCACTGTATTTATATGGTGAGTCCAGTTGAGTTTTGGTCAATGATAATCTCCAATTTGTTGATAATGGGGATTCAGTGATAGTAAGGACAGCGAATGCCAAAGCGCAATGGTTGGATTCTCTCTTATCGGAGATGTCTCGTCCAGTTCAGCTCCTCTGATGCTGCCTGACCTGCTGTGCTTTTCCAGCACCACTCTAGTCCAATTCAGTTTCAGGTCAATAGTTCAGAATATTGATTTTCTTATGAGGAAAGGCTAAGTCTTTCAGAGATTGAAAGGTGATCTGATTAAAATGTCAAAGATCTTGAGGTGAAAAAACAGGATAGTTGCTGAAAGGATGGTTGCTACAGGATGTTTGCTACAGCGGGCGCAGAGAGAGGGGAGCCGGAAGGTAAGCGGAGACCTGTTTAAATTAACGTTTTTCTTTTCGCAGTCTGTGTTTTTTTTCAACTAGGAGCGGGAACCCGGAAGTCATCAACAGAGGCTTCTGGGAAGGTAAGAAGTTTGAGTGGAAAAGGAACCCGAGACATTACACGTGTAGTGTCTCCCACCCTCCCTCCTCCTCTAACCTAAAAAAAAGGACTCAATCGGCTGAACAGGTAAGCTACTTAGTGTTCTTGTTTTGGAGACTAAGTGCAGAGTTATGGCAGCGCAGGCAGTGGAATGTTCCTCCTGCAGGATGTTTGAGGTAGGGGTGACCACCGATACTCCTGCCGACTTCACCTGCAGGAAGTGCAGCCAGCTCCAGCTCCTCACAGACCGCGTTAGGGAACTGGAGCTGGAGTTGGATGAACTGAGGATTATTCGAGAGGCTGAGAGGGTGATAGATAGAAGCTACAGGGACATAGTTACCCCAAATAACAGAGGTAGCTGGGTAACAGTTAGAGGTGGGAAGGGGAGGAAGCAGGCAGAGCAGGGATCCCCTGTGGTCGTTCCCCTCAACATTAAGTATACCGCTTTGGATACTGTTGGGGGGGACGGCCTAGCAGGGGTAAGCTGCAGTGACCGGGTCTCTGGCACGAGGTCCGGTTCTGAGGCCAAGCGGGAGAGGTGGAGAGCGCTAGTTATAGGAGACTCGAAAGTTAGAGGGACAGACAGGCAGTTCTGTGGACGTGGGCGAGATTCTCAGATGGTTTGTTGCCTCCTGGGTGCCAGGGTCCGAGACGTCTCGGACCGTGTCTTCAGAATCCTTAAGGGGGAGGGTGTTCAGCCAGAAGTCGTGGTGCACATTGGCACCAACGACATAGGTAGGAAGAGGGGTGGGGAGGTCATTCAGGAGCTCAGGGAGTTAGGCTGGAAGCTAAAAGCTAGGATGGACAGAGTCGTCATCTCTGGGTTGTTGCCGGTGCCACGTGACAGTGAGGCAAGGAATAGGGAGAGAGTGCAGTTGAACACGTGGCTGCAAGGATGGTGTAGGAGGGAGGGCTTCAGGTATTTGGACAATTGCACTGCATTCTGGGGAAGGTGGGACCTGTACAAGCAGGACGGGTTGCACCTGAACCAGAAGGGCACCAATATCCTGGGGGGTAGGTTTGCTAGCACTCTTTGGGGGGGTTTAAACTAATTTGGCAGGGGGATGGGATCCGGACTTGTAGTCCAGCAAGTAGGTTAGCTGTTTTTCAGGATGTCCAAGAATGTAGGGAGGCTGTGGAGAAGGTAGCACTGACAGGGAATACTCGCGGACACAGAGATGGGCTCAAGTGTGTATACTTCAACGCAAGGAGTATCAGAAATAAGGTGGGTGAACTTAAGGCGTGGATCGATACTTGGGACTACGATGTTGTGGCCATTACGGAAACGTGGATAGAAGAGGGACAGGAATGGTTGTTGGAGGTTCCTGGTTACAGATGTTTCAATAAGATTGGGGGGGGGGGGGGTAAAGAAGGAGGGGGGTGGCGTTGCTAATTAGAAATGGTATAACGGCTGCAGAAAGGCAGTTCGAGGGGGATCTGCCTTTGGAGGTAGTTTGGGCTGAAGTCAGAAATAGGAAAGGTGCAGTCACCTTGTTGGGTGTTTACTATAGGCCCCCCAATAGCAGCAGAGATGTGGAGAAACAGATTGGGAAACAGATTTTGGAAAGGTGCAGAAGCCACAGGGTAGTAGTCACAGGCGATTTCAAGTTTCCAAATATTGATTGGAAGCTCTTTAGATCAAGTAGATTGGATGGGGCGGTGTTTGTGCAGTGTGTTCAGGAAGCTTTTCTAACTCAGTATGTAGATTGTCCGACCGGAGGGGAGGCCATATTGGATTTGGGAACGAACTGGGACAAGTGATGGGCTTGTTAGTAGGTGAGCATTTTGGTGATGGTGACCACAATTCTGTGACTTTCACCTTGGTTATGGAGAGAGAGATAGGTGTGTGCAACAGAGCAGGTTTTACAATTGGGGGAAAGGTAAATACGATGCTGCAAGACAGGATCTGAGGACCATAAATTGGGAGCATAGGCTGTTAGGGAAGGATGTCGTTGAAATGTGGAACTTTTTCAAGGAACAGATACGACGTGTCCTTGATATGTATGTACCTGTCAGGCAGGAAAGAGATGGCTGTGTGAGGGAACCTTGGTTGATGAGGGAGGTTGAATGTCTTGTAAGGAGGCTTACATAAGGTTGAGGAAACAAAGTTCAGACAGAGCAGTGGAGGGATACAGGATAGCCAGGAGGGAGCTGAAGAAAGGGATTAGGAGAGCTAAGAGAGGGCATGAAGAATCTTTGGCAGGTAGGATCAAGAATAACCACAAGGCCTTTTATGCGTATGTGAGAAACATGAGAATGACGAGAACGAGGGTAGGTCCGATCAAGGACAGTAGTGGAAGACTGTGTATTGAGTCGGAAGAGATAGGGGAGGTCTTGAATGAGTACTTTTCTTCAGTATTTACAAATGAGAGGGACCGTATTGTTGAGGAGGAGAGTATGAAACGGACTGGTAAGCTCAAGGAGATACTTTTTAGGAAGGAAGATGTGTTGGACATTTTGAAAAATGTGAGGATAGACAAGTCCCCTGGGCCTGACGGGATATATCCTAGGATTATGTGGGAAGCAAGAGAGGAAATTGCAGAACCGTTGGCAATGATCTTTTCGTCTTCACTGTCAATGGGGGTGGTGCCAGGGGACTGGAGAGTGGCGAATGTTGTGCCCTTGTTCAAAAAAGGGAATAGGGATAACCCCAGGAATTACAGGCCAGTTAGTCTTACTTCGGTGGTAGGCAAAGTAATGGATAGGGTACTGAGGGATAGGATTTATGAGTATCTGGAAAGACACTGCTTGATTAGGGACAGCCAGCACGGATTTGTGAAGGGTAGGTCTTGCCTTACAAGTCTTACCAATTTCTTTGAGGAGGTGACCAAGCATGTGGATGAGGGTAGAGCAGTGGATGTAGTGTACATGGATTTTAGTAAGGTATTTGATAAGGTTCCCCATGGTAGGCTTATGCGGAAAGTCAGGAGGCATGGGATAGAGGGAAATTTGGCCAGTTGGATAGAAAACTGGCTAACCGGTTGAAGTCAGAGAGTGGTGGTAGATGGTAAATATTCAGCCTGGAGCCCAGTTACAAGTGGAGTTCCGCAGGGATCAGTTCTGGATCCTCTGCTGTTTGTAATTTTTATTAATGACTTGGAAGAGGGAGTCGAAGGGTGGGTCAGTAAATTTGCAGACGATACAAAGGTTGGTGGAGTTGTGGATAGTGAGGAGGGCTGTTGTCGGCTGCAAAGGGACTTAGATGTGATGCAGAGCTGGGCTGAGGAGTGGCAGATGGAGTTCAACCCTGTCAAGTGTGAGGTTGTCCATTTTGGAAGACAAATAAGAGTGCTGAATACAGGGTTAACGGTAGGGATCTTAGTAAGGTGGAGGAGCAGAGGGATCTTGGGGTCTATGTTCATAGGTCTTTGAAAGTTGCCACTCAGGTGGATAGAGCTCGTAAGAAGGCCTATGGTGTATTAGCGTTCATTAGCAGAGGGATTGAATTCAAGAGTCGTGAGGTGATATTGCAGCTATATAGGACCTTGGCCACATTTGGAGTACTGTGTGCAGTTCTGGTCGCCTCACTTTAGGAAAGATGTGGAAGCTTTTGGAGAGGATGCAGAGAAGATTTACCAGGATGTTGCCTGGAATGGAGAATAGGTCATACTAGGATAGGTTGAGAGTGCTAGGCCTTTTCTCATTGGAACGGCGAAGGATGAGGGGTGACTTGATAGAGGTTTATATGATGATCAGGGGAATAGATAGAGTAGACAGTCAGAGACTTTTTCCCCGGGTACAACAGAGTGTTACAAGGGGACATAAATTTAAGGTGAAGGGTGGAAGATATAGGGCGGATGTCAGGGGTAGGTTCTTTACCCAGAGAGTGGTGGGGGCATGGAATGTGCTGCCTGTGGGAGTGGCAGAATCAGAATCATTGGTGACCTTTAAGCGGCAATTGGATAGGTACATGGATGGATGCTTAAGCTAGGACAAATTTCGGCCGAAGGGCCTGTTCTGTGCTGTATTGTTCTATGTTCTATGTTCTATAAGGCTGTCTCCCCTTGTCGAAGAGAACACCTCGATAGGATAAAGCTTAAAGATAAGGGTCTCCCATTGGACGTAGAGATGAGATTTTCTTTTCCTCAAATTGTTTTTAGTCTGTGAAATTCACACCCCGATGAAGCAATGGAGGCAGGGAATTTTAATATTTTTAATGCTGTTTTTAAATAGATTATTGATTAACAGGGGAGTGAAACATTTAACGGGAGAGACAGGAAAGTGGAAATGAGGTCTCAATCAGATCAGTCTTAAGCAGGGAAGGCTTAATGGGCCTAATGGCCTAGATCCTTTCCAAATTAGAATTTTGGCAGGGGATATGCTGGCAAATTTTCGCGTTGACAAAAATCCAAACCCAAATGTTAAGATCAAATCTGACTAACAGCAGACACAGTTAATTTGGTGTCTTATCACTACAAAGTCTGATCCACAAACAAGCTCTCTCATTCTTCACCTCAGCAGACACTTGGACAGAAAAGAAAACCGATGTTTCAAGTAAATCATTCAACTGACAGGGAGAATTAATTGGACACAGCAAATTTACAAATGAAAATCCTCTGTCATAATAAATGAGGGTGTAAATAATTGGTAATGCTGTGCACAAAATTTCAGAGCTGCTGAAGCTAAAAGTGCCATGATTAGTAAAACATGGAAATCAAAAGAGAGTGTTCTACAGTCGTAGGTGTTCAAACAGCTGTCTTCTAGCCCTGTCATAGAAATAAGAAAATAAAGTTGTTAATTATTGAGTAAACAATTAATTTCAAATTAAATGTTGGTCTCCAGAATCACTTGTGGTCAGGGGATAAGTGCATTTGTCTTATTTGAATGATAGTATCACAAGCACAATCTCCAATGTGCATGATTTCATTGCTTTTCCACTGGCAACATGATTGAGTAAAAATGTGCTCTGGATGAGTCATCTCTATATAAAGTTGCATTTTGTTTATATGTAAAACAAGGGTATCTCAATTCCTTTACAGAGTTTACTTTCATGACTTCAAAATAGCTTTGATTTATTCGAGTAAGTGTGTACAGCTATTTCTGGATGTATGTGTAGGTATTGTCATAGACAGGTGTCAGTGGTGCATGGGTGCTGTGCTGATCTTGTATTCAAGTGAGTGTGTTTGAGGATGAGGTGAATGAGGATGTGTCTGTATGCATGTGTGCGTGTGCACGCAAGCTGAGGGACTGCTGCATGTGGACAAAGAGGATGAATGAGGGATGAGAGTGTCTGGGATTCGAGTGTATGGGGACTAAATGCGTGGGGAGTGAAGAAAACTGTGATGGTGAAAATGTGCATTTGAAGGGAAGTAATGTGGGACAGTTAAATGTCAGTGGAGTCATAGAGATCTACATCGCAGAAAAAGGCCCTTCGGCCCATCATGTCCAGTCAAAAGCAACCACCAACCTATTCTAATCCCATTTTCCAGCTCTTGCCCTGTAATCTTGCATGCCTTAGCATTACAATTGCACATCTAAATGCTTCTTAAATGTTATTAGGGTTTCTGACTCTAACACCCTTACAGGCGGTGAGTTCTGGGTTCCCACCACCTCCAAGTGAAAAAGGTCTTCCTCATCTCTGCTCTAAATTCTCTGCCCCTTGCTTTAAATCTCTGTCCCTTAGTCATTGATCGTTCCATCAAGAGGAAAGGTTTTTTCCACTCTACCCTACCGATGTCCCTTCTAATTTTATGCATCTTAATTATGTCCCCTCTCAGTCTCCTTTGCTCTAAGGAAAACAATGCCAGTCTGATCAATCTTTCTTCATAATTGAAACTCTCCATTTCAGGCAACATCCTGGTAAATCTGCTTTGCACCCTTTCCAATGCAATCACATCCCTCTATCATGTGGATTTCAGAACTGCACAAAGTACTCTAGCTGTGACCTAATCAATGTTTTATAGAGTACCAGCATAACCTTCCCGCTCTTAAACTCTATACATGACCAATAAAAGCAAGAAACACATATACCTGCTAAATCACTTTATCCACTTGTGAGAGCTTGTAAGAGGATGGGGTGAGTGGGTGTGAAGTTTATTTGGTTAAGTCCATCATTGTCTTTCCCATGCCAACTGGAAGGAGAAAATAATTCTTTATTAATCAATTGAATTGGCCTTAACTGCTAATGAGCACAAGGAGGGAAGAATTAGGAGCAAGAATAGACCCGTCGATTTGTTGAGCAGCAATGACATTTGACAAGGTCTGATTCTGCCATGACTCCATTTTCCTGTCTGCCTTCCATAACTCTCGACTCTCTTGTTAATTAAGCTATCAAACTCAGCCTTGAATACATTCAATGACACAAGTACTCTGCAGTCTGGGAGACGGCAGATGATTGACTGTCTGAGAGAAAAGAAATTCTCTTTCTCCATCTTAAAAAGGAGTTATCTAGATGTTTAACTCTGTCCTGTAGTTCTAGACTCCCCCAAAAGAAGAACCACTCTTTTAGAATCTACCTTGTCAAATCCTCTCAGGATCTTACATCTTTCATTACTGTGATCAGAGTTAGGCACTATAACCTTAGAAAGATATATTGGCCTTGCAGTGAGTACAATATAGGTTTACAGGAATGACACCTGGACTTCAGGAATTAAGGTATTAGGAGAGGTTATACAATTTAGGTCTATTTTCTCTAAAATTTAGAAAGTTGAGGAATGATCTGATCATAAAAAAAATCCCCACTAGTTAGTATTTTAGAAGCAGGGGTCATATTCTGAGAGTTAGAGCCACTGTTCAGGAAAGCTGTGAGGAAGCACTTCTATACACAAAGGATGGTAGATATTTGGAACTCTCATCCACATTTGTTAGTTGTTAGTTTTATCTCTGAGATAGGTCAATTATATTAACCAAAGGTAAAAGGGCTATGGGCTAAAGGCAGGTATATGTAGTTAGGTCATAGATCAGTCATAACCTCATTGAAAGGTGGAATAGACTCAAGAGGCTGATGGTCTACTCCTGTTTCGATGCTCCTGTGTTTGTCTATGATTCCTCTGATATTATTGAAACTTATCTTTCCTGTCATGACTGCAGTTCTGAATTTCAACATGCCGATGAACATCACAGTCTGCTATCTTACAGATGGGATTTGTTACATCAAACTCTCATAAACCATCGGCATATTATAATAGGCTTGGTAGCTGAACGATGTATTTCTCTTGACTGATGAAAGAGAGGGAATAAATCAGTGGCCATGTCACTCTGTAACCAATGCAGAGTCTGAATTAACTGGTTGAAACCTGTAGGTCTTTGAGGATATGAATGTTGGGAATGTGGAAAATGTGCGGTTATGGTCGGATTGGTAATGATATAATGAAAATTGAAATATTAGATGCTGAAGATAAAACTGTTCATATAATTTTCCAAACACACACACCATGATTCTGTTTGTTTGCATATTATTCATGAGAAGTAGGAATTGCTTCCAATGTTGGAATAAATCGCCCTTCTCTAGCTGGCTGAGAAAGTGGTTTATAACTGGAACTGTTGCAGTCTCTAAGGTAGAACATAGAACAACACAGCGCAGAACAGACCTTTCAGCTCTCAATGTTGCACCAACCTGTAAACTAATCTAAGCCCATTCCTCTACACTATCTCATCATCATCCATGTGCTTATCCAAGGATTGTTTGAATCTCCCTAATGTGGCTGAGTTAACTACATTGGCAGGCAGGGCATTCCATGCCCTTACCACTCTCACAAAGGTGCTCTCACAATACCGTTAGGAATTTGTGCAGAGAATAGACTTGGAACTATTGTCCTTTCTTGGGGTCCAGAATGAAAAGCAACTGAAGAAACTTAAAAATGATATTGGTGTATACTGGGTAACTAGGAACGGGCAATAAATGCTGGCCCAGCCTTTGAAGCCCACATCTCCTGAATGAATTTTTTAAAACAGCTATACTTAGGCTGAAACCTGGTCAGACTTTTATTCCTTTTAAGACTTATAACTCAGTTGTCTTCTCTTCCAGCATCAAGTTATATTCACCAACGATTTTAACAGTCTGATGTCCCAGAGCAATTCACAATACTGCTATCATTATATTGTTGCTACAATTGAGAAACCAAGGCCCAAATATCATTCAGGCAACCATTGATATTTCAATAGCCACAGTGTTATCTCTCAAAGACTTTAAACTATAACTTTAGTTCACATAGCTTTCTATCCACAGTGACCTGACTTTTATTGAATTCCATTCTGTCAGATGTTTCCATTTACAAGATTTTATTTGACAGATTTATATAAAATAATTTGTACTCATAAAGAGGAATAATATTGAATGTTACTGATGATTATCAAACTAGGAAGATTGGATAATTGTGAACTAGAATGTTTGAGACAGCAGGAGGAATCAGCTTAGTTAGGAGAATCAGCAGATAATTTTCGGTGTAGAGAACTATGAAATAATAACACTTAAGTGAAAGAACAATTAATTGAAGTATATATGGGAATGCCACCCAATACAAGTTTCTCTCTAAGCCACTCACCAGCCTAACTGGGAACATTTTGCCATTTTTTCACTGCCTGTGGATCAAAGTTCTGGAACTCCTGTATAAACAACTTTGTGGGTGTCCTTGTGCTCTAAGTCGAGAGTGTGGTGCTGGAACAGCACAGCAGGTCAGGCAGCATCTGAGGAAAAGGAGAATCGACGTTTCGGGCATAAGCCCTTCATCAGGATCTGCAGTCCTCGCTTTCTCCTCCTTGTGCTCTCAGGCCTGCAAATGTTCAAGATGAATCTCTCAAAAACCTTCTAAAAAGCAGCCAGGGATGGACAACAAATGCTGAATCAGTGGTGCTGGAAGAGCACAGCAATTCAGGCATCATCCAACGAGCAGCGAAATCAACGTTTCGGGCAAAAGCCCTTCATCAGGAATAAAGGCAGAGAGCCTGAAGCGTGGAGAGATAAGCTAGGGGAGGGTGGGGGTGGGGAGAGAGTAGCATAGAGTACAATGAGTGAGTGGGGGAAATGCTGGTCTAGCCATTGAAGCCTACATCTCTTGAATAAATAAAAAAAAGTCAGCCTTGGAAAAACGTTAGATTTTTCCCTTTTAAGCCTTGCGGCTTAGGCATCTTCTCTTCTGACATCAAATTGCAGTTACCAGAAACTTCTAGTCTGATGTCCCAGTACAATTCAAGTGATATCAAATAAATAACATGAGGAAATATCAGGACATATGACCAAATGCTCAGTTAAAGAAATAGGCTTTATAGGAAGGAAGAGGGAGCAAAATTTCAGAGCTTGGGACCTCAGCAATTGAAGTTAAGATCACCAAATTGATGACTGAAAGTTGTTAGGATTGAAGGAGAATTCTCAGTGGATTTGGAGTGAAATGAGATTTCAAAGATAGGAAAGTGAGAGGCCTTGGAGGGATTGAAAATAAGGATGAGAATTTCTTGCTATCTCCAGTTAAAAGCAGACCTCATCCGAATTTGATGAGAAAGATTTTTCACAAACTGCATGGAAATACAGATCAAGATAACAATCAGATTGGTGGACTGAAAACAGAAGGTGAAGGCAAATATTGAAGTGAGAGGAGACTAGAGACTTTGCAATGTGAGTGAATGGTCTTAAGAAGGCACACAAACCATGATGATGTATAGCAATCAAGGCAGCAACCATCAGCTTCAACCAGAAATATTATCACAGCTTGAATGCAACAACAAAAAAGCATTTGGTCATGTCCAAATAGACATTACGATGCCCCAGTTCCCCTTTTAAATTATTGCTGCAACATTAAAAAGGAAAGTGATTTGTTCCATTATTAAATCTCTGATTTGAAAGAACCCAAATGGTCTTGTATTACATCAGATCTTTTAGAATGTAAGCACTATCATGAGATATGTAAACAAGCATCCTAAAGCTCACTAAATATGAAGATTTTTCATGTATCCCATTAAAACACAAAAGCTTTCAGTTCTGGGTTCAAACGTTCAAAAGAGAAGCACGCTGATACTTTAAAGTTGAACACTTAGAAACAAATGTTTGAATTATTATGGTAAATTCCTTTAGGAATTTGATTTTAAGGCAGAGTTTGGATTTCTAAAAGATATTGTGGTTGAGATTAAAAGAAAGAACATGTTAGTTTTACATTTGGATGTGAGTATCACTAGCTGGGCCAGCAAGTATTGTCCATCCCTAATAATCCAGAAGCCAGTTACAAATCAAATTGTGCTTGATCTTGAGATATATGATGGGCAAACCAGGTAAGGGTGACAGATTCCCTTTTCTAAAGAACATTTGTGAATTAGATTTGTTTTAAAAAAATGATAATTGACAGTAATTACTTATTTGCTTTCTGCTTCAGAACTTTTATTGAATTCAAATTTCACCATCTGCACTGTTGAGGCTTGAACTCATGTTCCCGAAAAGGCCTGCGTTTCTGACTTATTACACCACCATCTCTCCATTGTTTCCAAAAAAACCCCATCATGCCAACCTCATCCCTTGCTTGAGGCATCGTGACTCATAGATTCAACTCATCGCTGGGATATGGTAGAGCCTGGACCGGGGATACCTGACTGCAGTCAACCCTGAGCCTGGACTCTTGGCAGCTGGCATTGACGGCAGTGGTTGCAGTGCCCGGAGCAGGGATTCCCAGACTCTTGGCTGTCAGCTGCCAGCGGCGGGGGAGTGGGAATTCCTGGCTGCAGATGGCTAGAAGCGGGAACTCTTGGCAGCAGTGTCAGGTCACCTGCTGCAGTATCCGTGCCTGGAGTGGGGACTCCTGACTTTGGTAGGCCCAGAGATGGGATTCTCAATGATCAGTGAGACAGCGGCATCATGAGGACTTGGGGTCTCCTGAGGCATCAGCATTGTCATTATTGCACCCAGAGCAGGGATTTCTTGAGGCCAAATTGTAGTGACATTGCAGAAGCCTTGGAGCTGTGTTTGAGACACCGGTAGATGAAGATGAACTCTATTTTTTCTTTCTTTCTTTTTCTTCTTTCTTTTTATTCTTTTTGTATCTTAAAATGGCGCAGATTGTGATGAGTAAACACTTTTCATTGTATCTCCCTAGATGTATGTGACAGTCAGCCAGACTCCACCAGTTGTCTGTCTCCAGTAAGAGAGCAGTCCTATGATCTTCTCAGACTACGGCAACTGTACCAATGCATTGCCTTTCATGACGTCAGGAAGCTACAAAGCACTTTGCAAATCCATAGATGGGAAGAGGTGTAAATTATTCAATTTGGGATTGAATGAGTACTTCATGGTGTAACATCAGACATATTTATTCATTTTTGAATTGTGAGCAAAATAATAATGCTAAAAGAAAGCATTAATTTGTACACTACAAGGTTGCACAAGTAGCAATGGTCATATCATCTATTTCAGGTATTGATCGAAGTATACATGCGTTGGTTCCTATCCAATTGCTGATCTACCCAATTTTAAAATTGTCTTTCTTGTTTTCAAACAATTCCAGATCCTCACCCTTCCCTGTCTCTAAACTTCTGCCAGCTCCACAACTTTTCAATATATCTGTTGAATACAGTCTCTTGAGTAACCGGAGTTTTAATCACTCCAATGGCGTTGACCATGTCTTCACCTGCCCAGGGCCCTAAACATTGAATTACCTCCTTCAGTCTCTGCAACTCTAACTCCCCTTTTTCCTTTCGGACACTCCTTTAAATGTACTATCAAGGCCAAACTTTTAACAATCGAACCGAATATCCTCTTATGTGGCTCAGCTTCATATTTTGTTTAATATGACCTGAGTAAATTGTCTTGACTCCATGATTGTACATAATACAAGGTATTGTCCTTGGGTACCGCTCTGCTCTTCTTAGAACTGTTCTATTGGACCTTTTGCATTGACCTGAGGGCAAATTGGGAAGGAGTCTGGTTTTAAACTCTTTCCTGGAAGGTACCTCTGACAGTGCAGCTCTTCCTCAGTGCTGCTCTGGGGCAGATGGGACGTGATGTCATAAACTTCATTCGAAACAAATTTTGGAACAGGGTAAGAGAAAGTAGGGAATATTTTTACAATGATTGGAATGATTTCTAACTTTAATTTACACAATGATTTGAAGAGTGATCAAATGGAAGTTGTCTTTCCTATTCAAATGTAGTTGCCATAATCGCAGAGGACTGCTCTCTCACAGGAGAGAGACAATGAGTGGTGACTGTGGCTGTGTGTCACATACATCTAGGGAGATACAATGAAGCATTTACTCGCCATTTTAAGATATAAAAAGAATAAAAAGAAAGAAAAGAAATCAGGTAATCAGGAAGGCAAACGGAATATTGGCTTTCATTGCTAGACTGAAAAAAGAGCAGGGAGGTTCTGCTGCAATTGTACAAGGTGTTGGTGAGGCCGCACCTGAAGTATTGTGTGCAGTTCTGTTCTCCTTACTTGAGGAAGGATATACTGGCTTTGGAGCAGTGCAGAAGAGGTTCACCAGATTGATTCTGGATATAAGGGATTTACTCTATGAGGAGAGGTTGAGCCACCTGGGACTGTACTCACTAGAATTTAGAAGAATGAGAGGGGATCTTATAGAAACATACCAAATTATGAAAGGGACAGATAAGATAGAGGCAGGCAAGTTATTTCCACTGGTGGGTGAGACTAGGACTAGGGGACATGGCCTCAAGATTAGGGAGAGTAGATTTGGGATAGAGACGAGGAGAAATTGCTTTTCCCAGAGAATAGTGAAGCTATGGAATTCTCTGCCCAAGGAAGCAGTAGAGGCAGCTTCATTAAATATTTTCAAGATGCAGTTAGATGGGTTTTTGCATGGTAGGGGAGTTAAGGGTTATGGTGATAATGCAGGTGAGAGGAGTTGACAAGGTGGATAGGTCAGCAATAATCTGAATGAATGGTGGAGCAGGCTCTATGGGTCAAATGGCCACTCCTGCTTCTATTATTATGAAACTATGAAACCTGGTCATGTGAAAGAAAATAATTTGCTATGAAAATCAGTCATTGGGTATGTGGGATTTGTAGCATCTGAAAATTAAATTGTTAAAGCATTAATGGGTCTGTCAGACCCAAAAGACCTGGGGCAGAAACTTACATTGTTTTGGCTAATTCTAAGTTGCATTGAGCTTTTTCAACGGTTTTTCCTAGTGAGTTCTCTCCTTAGAATTTGAACAACTTAGCCACATTGTCAACATAATGGGTGGCACGGTGGCTCAGTGGTTAACACTGCTGCCTCACCGTGCCAGGGACCCGGGTTTGATTCCACCCTCGGACAATTGTCTGTGTGGGGTTTGCACGTTCTCCTCGTGTCTGCATGGGCTTCCTCCGGTTTCCTCCCACATTCCAAAGATGTGCAGGTTAGGTGAATTGGCCAAGCTAAAATTGCCCGTAGTGTTCAGGGATATGTAGGTTAGGTACATTAGTCAGGGGAAATGTGGAGTAATAGGGTAGGGGAATGGGTCTGGGGATGGTCTTCAGAGGGTTGGTGTGGCCTTGTTGGGCCAAGTGTCCTGTTTCCACGCCATAGGGATTCTCTGACTTAGGGCTCTGCAATTGTTTTTAAGTCAGTTTGAAAATGACTTTTAAGAGTTTTCACCAATTGCAGAAAGATAATAAAATAAACAGGTCTAATTGGCCTTTGACCTGGAAGCAATACTAACAAAAATAAAGTTCAGCTAGAAGCCACATGACCTGATACAGAGAACAAAGGTCAAGTGGGGATTTTAACAATTTCTACATCTGAGTCAACATTGGCAAGGACTTTGGTTATTTACTTGATTTTCCTTTTGCATCTTCAGAAGTTTTTTTTCAATAAATTCGACTATTGTGTTTCTTTCTCATTCTTTCATGAAATATGGACATCATTGGCATGGCCAGCATTGTGTCCATCCCTAATTGCCCTTGAACTGAGTGCTGTGCTATTTTGGAGGGAAGTTAAGAGGCAACCATGTTGCCTGTGAGTCTAGAGTCCCACATAGTCCAGACTACATGAAGGCAGAATTACATCCAGATTCTTTTCATTGCCCCAGGAATGTGAGGTGGTCTCTGAGCACTTGATTGGGTTTTCCGGCATCGAGAAGGGGTTGGACACTGAACGCTGTCCCTTTTCTCTTACATCTGACACCCCCTTCCATTATGGCAAAAGTGAGGACTACAGATGCTGGAGATCAGACTTTAGATTAGAGTGGTGCTGGAAAAGCACAGCAGGTCAGGCAGCATCCATGGAGCAGGAAAATCGACATATTGGGCAAAACCCTTCATCAGGAATGTTGATGAAGGTCTTTTGCCTGACACATCAATTTTCCTGCTCCTTGGATGCTGCCTGGCCTGCTGTTCTTTTCCAGCACCACTCTAATCTTGACCCCCTTCCATTATCCTCACATTCTATCCATTCGCCACTCATTTTTGGACCTTTGTTGATTCTGGGATTCAGCAATCACCAATTAGCTGGCAGCTCTCATGGGGTTAGAATTCTGGACCCATGGCCCTCCCCTGCAGAAAGTCCAAAGTTGTCCACTAATATGGAGGGAATGTGGGTGTTTTCTGCCAATCCTCCAGTCATCAGGTGCATACTCTGTCACATAGATTAAATTCCACCAAGTTGGTTCCAACACATTACAATCCACAGTCGCCTTTCTGTTCTCCAATATCGTTCTGTAGCTGTGTACCCTTGGAGATTGGCATTACAGCACACAGTCTCTGAATTGGTATCTGTGCTTCTCTGTTGTTTACATGGCAGTTAGTAAGATTAGTGTAAGAGCAGCTGTTCTGGAGATGGTTATCAGCAGAAGCAGATGTTGAGGTGATCCTCTGCATAGTGATCATGTTGCCACCTTGTTTATCTATACTCTGGAACTGGACTGGTTCCCCATAAGTTACCCACCCAGGAATTATCTGGACCGATAGCAACTATTCAACAGAACTCGATGATAAGGTTTTGAAGATCCAAAAGGGTTAACAATACAAACTAACTTATACGTCAGCAAGAATGCCCAAACAGATATCCAAAAGTGACCCGATATGAGAATTAACCTTAAGGTGAACCACAGGCATTGGAAGGTCATTAGGTTAATCAGTATGAAACCTTGAATTCAACAGCTTAAAATTATATCTTCTTTGCATTTAACATCAGTTCAAAGGTCATAGTATACGCTTATGCTTTGCTATGTATCACTGGCTGAGAATTTAAAGGGATACCACATAATTTCAAGCTGTTTCCTAATTCAGTCCAGAAGATAATTTAATTCTGTGAGTATTTTACTTCACTGGAGAATCGTTGGCATAGTAGCTATGTTATTGAGCAATTAATATAAGAAGCCAGGCTAATGCTCAGGGAATCTTTGTTCAATTTCCACCATGCAGCTTGTTGAAATTAAATTTGATTGATTAATCTAGAATAGAAAGTTAATTTCAACAGCACCATCATGAAACTAACATAAAAACTTATTAGGTTCACTAATGTCCTTTCAGGAACGAAATCTGCCTACCTGGTCTAGCCTACATGTAACTCCAGGCCCACAATAGTGTCGCATGGACTCTGAAATGCCCTAGCAAGCTACACAATTCTAAGACAACTCGCAATAGGCAACAAATGCTGTTCCTGCTCACTTTCAATTTATTGATCATTTTAACCCATCACAGCACGATTAAGTTCCATGACATCAGTTACCAAAACAAAGGACATTTCTGCACTCAGTCTTCAAATTGTATTGCTCAGATCATTCCTGATGAAGGGCTTTTGCCCAAACCGTCGATATTCCTGTTCCTTGGATGCTGCCTGATCTGCTGTGCTTTTCCAGCACTACTCTAACCTCACTCAGATCAAGTCAGGTGGTTAAAAATAGCACCTACTTTGTGCACAGCATGGAATATTTATCAGTGTTGCAAAGATCTGTGTTTATGTAGAGCTGTCAAAACCACCCAAAATTGTGATTTCAACATGTGTCAATTGAGCCATATGAAAACGAAATTTGTGGTTAGTCGGAATACAAACAAAATTAAAAGTTTGAATAGAAATGATCTAAATCTGCTGTATCCTTTATAAAGTAGCATAAAGTAGTAAATAGGAGAGAATTGGGATGGTCAATGGGTTAACTTTGACAGTATATTGGACTTAAACAACCCTATATTATGAGCGCAGTGGTTATATTTACATAACCTTCATCAATGCCACAGCTGCTCTTGGAGTTTGCCTTTTTTTCCTCCAGCCACTGGTATTATTGAGGTGATAGATACCACTTTCCTGTGTTTGACATTCTTGTGTATGAAGTGCATCTGGAGCATGTCAGGCTTTAAACATAATCTCGGTTTTGAAAAGGTAACTGAATACTTGCGAATCCATTCCCAAAACGGAACTGGATGTGTTAAAAAAAGTTAGCACCATCTGCAATCGTTATTTAACTGTAGCTTTGTCAAATCTATTTATAATTCCTTTTTAGAAACTTTGGGCCAGTTTATTCTCCTGAAATATAGTAGTTTGGACCCTTTGAAACAAGTTAAGAAGGGAATGTCAAATCAAAGCAAAAGCTTTCAGCATCAATTCTTTTCAATATCCAGTTATAACAATGAAACAAGTGATCTTATGTTGAATAAAATCTTCTGGTGAAAGGATAGTGCCACCATACTGAATAGTTACATTGGAATACTTTCAGATAAATGTTATACATCAAAATGTTAAGATAATATTTTCAATGAATAATGTTGGAAACATTATTATACAGAGATGGGGTTTAATTAACATGCAGTTGAGCCTCTGAGGTAGGCTTCAAAATCAATTGTCATGGGGAAGACTTTGCTACAAAAATGGAACTAAAACAGCTCAGACTGCAGAGTTCTGCTACACAAGCATCGTGTGCATAATTTTAAAAGGTAAAGTCACCATAGACTTACCAGATCATTGCACTGCTCTCTCAACAGAGAGTGATGACTGGTGGAGGTTTAACTTGAGGGTGACCACACCTCAGGGGAGGGGGAGAGGTTGAGAAGGAGATTCCTCCATTGCGACCTCAGCTCGTATGGGAATTGAATCTACACTGTTGGCATTACTCTGCGTTATAAACCAGCTGTCCAGCTACCTGAGCTAACCAACCTGCATATAAACTTAATAAATACAGTTGAAAGAAATAACATGCTGCCTGGATTGAGCTTCTCTGAGCACATGAACCCAGACTACAGCAGTTATCACGCTATAGGTTTAGAAAGAGACAAGCAATCATTGCGTGTATTTTGTTTTAATCAGCTGGCTTACAAAAAGCAGTAGCTCTTTCAATGATAACCATTGACTTGCTTTCCTCACCCCTCCATCTGTCTCAGTTTAACAATTCTCAGTTCCATCAATAAATGCATAACAAAGTCAAAAGATGAGTGAACACCCACACTACATAGAGATGAAGAGGAGATTTTTCTCAGACAGTAGTGAATCTGTGGAATTCTTCACTCACAGGGGCTGTTGCATTTGGGTTGTTAAGTATATTAGAGCCTGAGATAGATTTTTAATCAGGAAAGGAATCAAGTGTTACAGGGCAAGGTAGGAAAGTGGAGTTAAGGATTTATTAGATCAACCATTGAACAGCAAAGCAGACTGATTGAGCTGAGTGGTTTACTTCTGCTCCTATATCATCTGGTTTTATTATCTGAATACAGACTGACCTTATTTCAAAAACAGCAGCATCATGTCCCTAAAGTATAGATGACTTAAATGCTTACATTAAAATAGTAGGATGAAATTCAACAATGGGGCAAAATCAGTCTGATTTCAACATTCACATAATATTATGCTGATGGATCAGAATCCAAAATTACTTTTTTAGACCTTTCACTCCAAAATGTACTGTTTTATTACAAAATAAAAGAATGATAAACAAAAAGAAAAGCAAGCCTGAAGATACAAATTCAGTGTCTGGCTAGCAAAGTTCTTTCTGAATTGGAAAGACAGAATGTCACAATTGTGATTCAGGGAACCCTCAAATAGTGTTAGGTGGCTATATACAAGACTAGTTCATGTTGGGACTTACTATAGACCCTCTCAACTGAAAGCCTCCACAGATATGCCTGTTTGCCCTTTAGAAATGTACAAAAAGAAATTATAAAACTAACTGCACCACTTGTCTCTGTGGGTGGCATGGTGACTCAGTGGTTGGCACTGCAGCCTCACAGCGCCAGGGTCCCAGGTTCGACTCCAGCCTCGGGCATCTGTCTGTGTGGAGTTTGCACATTCTCCCAGTGTCTGCGTGGGTTTCCTCCGGGTGCTCCGGTTTCCTCCCACAGTCCAAAGATGTGCAGGCCAGGTGAGTTGGCCATGCTAAATTGCCCGTAGTGTTAGGTGCATTAGTCAGGAGCAAACGTAGAGAAATGAGTCTGGGTGGGATACTTTTCAGAGGGTCGGTGTGGACTTGTTGGGCCGAAGGGCCTGTTTCCGCACTTTAGGTAATCTAATCTAATCATTACAAGCTGGATGTCCATGTGTGGACTGGAGTGCTGGGAGGGTCACTGAGTTCATGTGGGTTTGGGAGAAAAGAATCCACAAAGAGAAAGAATTCTTTTTGAATTAATCTTGTTACAACCAACTGGGTGAACAACTGAGGGGAGCTAGTTCGACTCTTCATATCTGGAAGTTTGATAATTTGAGGTATCCTGTCTGGATATCCCAGGGTTTGCTCTTAATAAGAGAAAACAGAGAACAATCACTAAGAGATTTGACTATGAACAAGACCATACACATTGGTAAAGATATGCACAGATAAGGCAGAGGAGAAACATGGAAAGTGAAATAGATTTGGATGGATTTATGACCCTAATTTTCCCAGAATGGCAAACCAAAAACACCTAATAAAGAACTATATATGCTGGAAATCTGAAATAAAGACAGAAATAACTGGAGAAATGCAGCAGATATGGCAATATCAATGGAAAGAAAGTACGGTCAATGTTTTGGGTCCAGTAACTCTTCATTGGAAGTGATTGTAGCTATTAAGAGGTGGTACATGGTTACTCTTGGCAGTGTAGAGGAACAGAGGGATCTGGGTGTGCAAGTAAATAGATCCCTCAAAGTTGCCACCCAAGTGGATAGGATTGTTAAGAAAGCATAGGTGTTTTGGCTTTCATTAACAGGGGGATTGAGTTTAAGAGCCGCAAGGTTTTGCTGCAGCTCTACAAGTCCCTGGTGAGACCACACTTGGAATATTATGTCCAGTTCTGATCGCCCTACTATCGGAAAGAGAGGGTGCAAAGAAGGTTTACCAGGATGCTGCCTGGATTGGAGGGCTTGCCTT
This sequence comes from Chiloscyllium plagiosum, assembly GCF_037043375.1. Classification (NCBI taxonomy): domain Eukaryota; kingdom Metazoa; phylum Chordata; class Chondrichthyes; order Orectolobiformes; family Hemiscylliidae; genus Chiloscyllium; species Chiloscyllium plagiosum. Next base: position 137,032,389 of record NW_028270140.1, read on the forward strand.
ATGAAGAAAGGTTGAATAAGCTCGGACTTTTCTCTCTGGAAAGAAAGAGGAAGAGAGGAGATCTGATCGAGGTGTACAAGATAATGAGAGGAATAGATAGAGTCAATAGCCAGAGACTTTTCCCCAGGGCAGGATTGACTGATACAAGGAGTCATAGTTTGAAGATATTAGGAGGAAGGTATAAAAGGAGATGTCAGAGGTTCTTTACGCAGAGAGTTGTGAATGCATGGAATGTGTTGCCAGCGGTGGTGGAGGAAGCAGAATCATTGGGGATATTTAAGCAACTGCTGGACATGCACATGGATAGCAGTGAGTTGAGGGGTGCGTAGGTTAAGTTAATATATTTTACACTAGGATTAAATCTCTGCACAACATCGTGGGCCAAAGGGCCTGTTCTGTGCTGTACTTTTCTACGTTCTACCTAACCATAATCCTTTATACCAACTTTTCCCAGCTACAAATAATTCTGAAGAAGCGTCACTGGACCAGAAATGTTGACTCTGCTTCCTCTCTTCACGGATGCTGCCAGACTGGAGTTTCTCCAGAAATTTTTATTTTTGTTTAAAAGGAAGTCTTGTCATGATGTTTAAATTATTGATCTTTCATGATATCCAGTCAAGGAGAAATTCATATCATCAATAATTCTAAGAACATCACTTAATGGGTTACGATGATTACGGTACTGATAGTAGTAAATTTTTCACCTGACAGAGTCATAGAGGTGAACAGTACGGGAATAGACCCTTCGGTCCAACTCATCTATGCCGACTAGAAATCCCAATCTAATCGAGTCCCATTTGCCAGCACTTGGTCCTTATCCCTCTAAACCCTTCCTATTCATAAACCCGTCCAGATGCCTTTTAAATGTTATAATTGGACTAGCCTGCACCACTTGCTCTGGCAGCTCATTCCATATACGCACCACCCTCTGCATGAAAACGTTGCCCCTTAGGTCTCTTTTATATCTTTCCCCTCTCACCCTAAACCTATGTCCTCTAGCCCTGGACTGCCTCACCCCAGGGAAAAGACCTTGTCTATTTATCCTATCCATGCTCCTCATGATTTTATCAACCTCATTAAGGTCAGCCCTCAGCCTTCAACACTCCAGGGAAAATAGCCCCAGCCTATTCAGCCTCTCCCTATAGCTCAAACCTTCCAATCTTGGCAACATCCTTGTAAGTCTTTTTTGAACCTTTTCATGTTTCACAACATCCTTCCAATAGGAAGGAGACCAGAATTGCACGCAATATTCCAAAAGTAGCCTAACCAATGTCACGTACAGCCGCAACATGACCTCCCAAATCCTATATCCAATACTCCGACCAATAAAGGAAAGCATACCAAAGGCCATTTAAAAGTAAATGACTTAGGTCATTCAGAAACAGTTGAATGTACAGACAACCAAGCGTTTAAAATAATAGAGCCTGGAGCTAATGTAGTTGTAACTGCAGTACTTTATTGTAAACTGTGGTTAAAGAATTAGAAGGTGTGATGACATAATTACTCAGACTTGAACAAGACTGCAGACCTGTTTTATTTCATTTCACCCGAATCAAGCATAGTCTGACCCATGTAGATCAGTAATCAGGAACAATTAGCGTTTTACTGCTAATTTTCTCAGAAACCTGTGATGTGTGTATAAACCAGGACGATGATATAGACACTGCAGAAAGTTGTTTCATCCCCAGTTGGATCTTTGAAACACAAGCTGTTGAATTATTTGCTCCATAGTATTACCTTTTTGTTCATGGCCACTCTATTCTAAGATTTTGCCACAGTACCAAGTATTACTTTCCTAAGATATCCACAATGGGAGGTTTACAATGAAAGATAGAATAACTTGCATTGAAAAATGCCTTTCATGGATAATGGGCATTCATGCCAATTTACTACTTTACTGTACACTACTCCACATAAGATATACCATAGTTATTTGGATTCTTCTTCAGTCAGATATCAGAGGTTTATGTAAGTAGCAAGTATTTACAAGGCGATTATATCACAAACTTACACATACACTCTGTGTTCTGTGCTTATGAATGTAATCTTACATCTTTGCAAGATCATGGCAGAGTAGGCTCGTCCACTTCATCCATTCTTCTTCCTTTGCTTTTTACTCCTTTTCTCATTTAACATTTCCTATTTTTTAAAATAAGTTTTAGTATATTCTTTAGTGTTTTGTTTTGACTAACCTATCTTCTGGAGAGAGGCAGCAGTGATAGCAGTATTGGGATTGTTGGATTTGGCAGTTGGCTGGACATTTTGTGCGAGACAGCGGCTGGGGGCCTGAACCCGAGACACTCAGTGAATTCTTGATGCCCGACATGTGGACCGTAGGTGAGGATAAGGCCAAGCATGGATGGCACCTGGATTGGGACGTTGGTCTGAGATCCCAGGAGTGAGCTCAATCTGATGAACTGCAGCAACGATGAGAGTAGGGAAGATCAAGCCAGCACAGGAAAAATGTGCCAAAGTGAAGGAGATCAAGCCCTTGTAGAAAGTGCAGTCCCAGCATGGCTAAGCACTTGGGAAAGACTGCAATGGTTGAACATTTGCTTTACATCTTTATTTTTTACACTACACCAACAGTGACTGTAATGTTTAACTTAGTTCATTATTTCTTTCAACGTCATTCTTAAGTTTTTGTACCTAGGTAGTCCTATCTGACATGGCGTGTGTGTGCTACTTTTGTAGTTCAGTACATGTGACAATAATGTCTAAATCTAAACATACACACACACACACACATATACACACACATTCCTGACTAAAGATGAGGTGAGTAACTTTATTCCAAAATGTCACATGTCATGATGTCATGCACCTATGTGGCCTGTAATCTATACCATAGTATAACTGACCCATTGCTTCACAGCCAAAGTGTATTTCTGAAGTGTGGTCAGTGCTGTAATAGTGTTGGGAAGATCACATAATGGTATTATCACTGGACAAGAAATATAACGACCAAAGATAATGATCTTGGGCTGAGAATTCAAATCCCACAAAATGCCAGCCGGTGAAATTTAAAGTCAATTGATTAATCTGGACCTGCAAAACTCCCAGAGATTCCGACCATGGAACTACAATTTATTGTTGCCAAAATCCATCTGAATCACAAATGCCCTTTAGGGAAGGAAATATACCACCTGCCTACATGTGACACAAATACATATGAGAGATAACCTGCTGCAGTAAAGTTGATTAAGAAGTATTTTCCAGAACACAATAACCCTGTTCTTAACAATGGTGTCTTGTAAACTTTCACATCCTGTACAAGGATATAAAGAACCTCAGTTTCATGTCTCACCTGAGAAGTAATATTTCCTCACTCCCGCACTGTTGAGTAATCCTTTATATTTGTGCTCAAGTAGGAGTGGAAGATGAATCCACAGTCAAAGACAAGCCTGCCAGTAACTGAGACAGGGCTATCACAACAACGCCTTAGTGCCATACAGTCATCGAGTGATATATCATGGAAACAGACCCTTGATGATATACAACATTTTTGAAATAATAAAATGCTCAGGATGCTTTATTGAGAAGGAAATTAATCCAAAATTGCTCAAAGATAAGAATAAGATAGTCAGAGACCTGATCAAAAGTTCAGTTTAAGAGGGTGGTTTTATAGAGCGCCATAAAGGAAGAGAGAGACATTCAGGGAAGAAATTCCCTAGTTCAGGGGCTGACACAAACAGGGACCAATTGTGGGATGAAAGAAATGAGAGTTCTCAAAAGGCCTGACCTGGAGGAGAATGCAGTTTCCTCGGGGTAGAGGAGGTTATGGAGATAGGGACGGGTAAAGTTTGAAATTCTTGTTGAAGTTACTGACCATTGACAAAGTAAACTTCCAGATATAAACAACGTCCACGAGCAAGGTCTAACCAAACAAACTTTGGTTTAACTATGTTTGTATCTAGACAGATTTTTTGTTCTCTGCTTACATCTCAGAAACAAATTACTTTGTTCCTGAAATGCTCTCAGCAAGGCCAATTTAATGTACAATTTCCAGATATGCCAACTAGCTCTGTAGCCAAGGCAAATATTACAGCCCTGGCTTCCCTTTTAAGCATTTCAATATTTGACCCAAGCTAATTCACTTCAAAAGAAATATATAATGCCACATGAATGAAAATTAAACATAAACTAGGATGCTTAACAGTTATGTTTGAAGACACATTTGTGGTTTGGAGAAATATAACAGAGCGAATGATTTAGGAAAAAAGGAATTTCCAAAGTGTAAGGCTATAAATGGTCTTCCATAATGTAGCTCACAGGAAAATAGGAGTTGGCTCAGTTGGCTTGGATGGCTGGTTTGTGATAGGGAGTGGTGCTAATAGCATAGGCTCAATTACTGGAACAGCTGAGGTTACCATGAAGGACTCTGTGGCACGGTGACCTTCAGGTTAAGTAACCATCTTTCTCTTTCTAATGCAAGGGTCGGACTTAGCGACTTTACTATTTCCAAAACTTGAATTTAGGGTGAAATATTTGTAATGTATACATTATTAAATTCTATTACTAATTTTATGTCTTAGATCATCAGAATTCCCTTAAGCTACAAATTCAAATGACTAAAAGTGAAAAATTCAAAATTGAAGGGCCTCTAGTTATGCTACATAGTAAAATGAATTAATTATTAATGTATGTTTTAGTGGGCAGTAATTTAGTTGAATTTCAGACAATATGTTCAGAAATATAAATTATTACAATAATTATAGGTTATTATTCTCTAGCATCAATTACAGCTGAAAGGAACAGTTATTTATCACAAATATTTAAATTGCATCCTGTTGACTATTGCTTAAGTCCAAGTTTTGAAAATAATACAGTTCTGATTATTTAATAGGTTTTAAGGAATGAATTAAAAGCTAATAAAAGGTCATTTACAATACTCATAGATAGTGTAAGGCAGAGAAAATTTGCAAACTGGAAGCAGTTGTCATACATACAGGAAGATTCATGAATAGTGAAGCCATCCTGTCAGAAAGATTCCCTGTATTCACAACTGTATTTTTCAGATCCAGATCACATTTTGTTTAAAATGAATTATTCATGTTCCAACTATCTTTCCATTGTGTTGTTTCCGCACTTGATAAACAGGTATGCACCATTAAACATTAGCTGTTTGAATTCTTTCCAATTTGAACTATACTGTTTGGCAGTTGTGATCCAAGGTTTTTGGCTTATATCGATGAACAAGTTATTATGTCTGTCAGATAAGAGATATCAGGGCTGTGGAATGTAATGTTTTGTTCTTTCTGGCACCCAATCACATCATTCGGCAATAGCATTACTGAAGTCAAATGAAGGTTGAATCTCCCACAGGTCCATTGCAACCAAAGACCCTAAACCAAAATACTTTAGTGAGGCCCCACTTGACCTCTCAAGTGGATATAAAGAATCCCAAGGCAGTCTGTTTTAAGAGAAGCAGTGGAGTCACCCCTTGTTCCTTGCTAATAATTCTATGAACATAAAAAATAAGACATTCAGTTACTTGAAACTGCTATGCCATTCAAGAAGACCACAGCTGACCTGATTGGGTTTAGAATTTCACATTCCCATCAGCTACCAACAACCTTGATTCCCTTGCCCAGCCTGAATTGATCTACGCCTGTCTTAAAAATATTGAACCAACTATGGGCCCGACTACTTTCTGATGAAGCAAGTTCCAAAGTCATAGATCATCGAATCCCTACAGTGTGAAAGCAGGCCACTTGGCTCTTCAAGTCCATACCAACCATTCAAACAGCACCTGTCCCAGTAACCATGCATTCCCTACGGCTAACCCATTTAGTCTGCACATCCCCAGACACTATAGGCAATTCAACATGGCCAATCCACCTAAACTGCATATCTTTGGACTGCGGGAGGAAATTCGAGAACCCAGAAGAAACCCACAGAGACACGGGAAGAATGTACAAACTCCACACAGACAGTCGCCCAAGGCTGGAATTAAACCTGGGTCCATGGCACCATGAGGCAGCAGTGTTAATCACCGAGCCACCGTGCCCCACTTTCAAAGAAATTCTCCTCATTTCTCTCCTAAAAGTGCAACCTCTCATTTTAAAAAAGAGTACCTTCCAGTTTTAGAGAATCTTATGGTCTTACGATTGAACAAACAGCTGCTTTCTCTGTAGTGGTGCAAGAACCAACTCCAAATCAGCTCCAAAGAATCGATCTCTGTTTCTGACTGCCATCTCAGGGTCCTTTTCTCATGTGTTCCTCCAGGTGATGCTGACTACCTGTCTCGGGATCCATGGCATTATCCTTCCCCACCTTAATCAACACCACAAAAATAGATTTTTAGGTTGTCATTGCTTTGTTATTTGTGGGAGCTTATTCTGAGCAAACCGTCTGAACTGTTTCCTTTATTACAACACCTCCACGCAGTATTGCAACATCAGCAAAGCACTTTTGAATGACCAGTGTAACTGTGAAGGGCGATATGTAAATCAAGTTTTTTTTCTTTTTACCCCGTGGAAAATACGACCTATTGCTGCAAATTGTATGCATGCCTAATTACCTTTCTGATTTGGACTGTCATGCGTTAAATGGTTTGGAAGAAATAAAATGTATTCAGAAAAATTCACAGAACAATAGGCAGAGATAGTGCAATGGGGTGTAAATCTACAGTTTTCTGATTCAGTTGACTGCCAACTAGGTTAAGCTGAATCATCATGCTTTGTATCAATTTCTTCAGAGGATTGTGTGCTAATTCCACTGTAACATAGTGGATTTAAATCCAAGTATTTTGAAATTGCACCCTTTATCTGTATAAGCATAATTCCTTTCAGTGAGAAACCTTAGTCAAGAGCTAATGTTTATGCTGGAAGGCACCAGAGGATTTATTGCAAACAACCACATTTAATGCAGTCCATAGCCCAAAGTAGTTGACAAGAGCAAAACACAGATTTGTCAAGCACAAGTAGCAGTTGGTCACCAAGAGCAAGTTGAAAGAGACATGTTTTGAGGAGGCTTTAAAAAAAAAGATAAGAGTTGGTTTGGAAGAGGCATTTGGCAAGGAGATGGTAACATAAATGTAACTGAAATAACTCCACAGAGGCTGGTATCCCATCACCAAGTCACCTGGTATTTATACATGCAAAGTACTTGACACTGGTCCAGCTTCTTCAGAGCCAGCTCTCAGAGTGAACAGGACTTTTAACACTCCTGTTTATATCAGACCAGGGCTCCAGGTTAACAGCCCCAATCAGGGAACTCATACTGTGTGCAGTTCACCTGGCTGACCTCATTACAATCACTACAGTAATGTTAACATATCGTTAATTGAGGACTTCAGTCTAATCCTGGGCAAATATGAGTTCAACTTCCACCAGAGCACTGAGTCAAATTTAATTTCAATTAATAAATTAAATAAATTAGTCTCAGTCATGATTATCATAAAACATTATTGATTGTATTAATAAGGAAGATTTGATTAACTCATGCTCTTAAGGGATGAAATCAACCATCATTAGTAGGCCTGGCCTACATGTGACTCCAGGCACAAAGCCCAATATGGATGATTCTTACCTGGCATTTGAAATATTAAAGTAAGCCAACAAATGCTGGCTTTGCTCCATATCTCATGAAAGAACAACAAAGAATAAATGAGCAAGAGCTTGAGATTGTAGGGCTAAGAGAGCTTAAGTATCTGTATGAACGGCACACAAAGCCCGAATAAGCTATAGAAATTGAAATCCCACCCAGATTAAATCACTGTAATTGTAAGGCATGAAGGAGGCCATGAGGCCTATCTAGTCTACGAGAGCTCTTTCAAAGAGTAATTCAATTTATGCAACATCATGGCTCTTGTCCATATCATTGTACATTTTTCCTTTGGAATATTTATCCAAATTCATTTCAATCTGTTCTACACTTGAATGCAATTGATCTTTTATCTCTGCCTGATCAGGCAGTGTATTACAAGTCCTTCTCACTTGTTGCACAAGAAACTCTTTACTAAAGGGTGACTGGCAAAAGAAGCAAAGAACAAGAAATGAAGACCCAGCTGGGTCTCATGCACAGAAACTCTCCATGAAACTTGATGAAAATGACTTTCACCGGATGAGGTTCAGTCTCTACTCATAATTCCCAGAATCCCATATATTTAAAAACTGCTTTGATAACTTGAATTTTAAAGTTTTGAACATTTAAGAACACTGTAAAATAGTTTCACAGCTTTGTGAATGAGTTATTGTATAAGGCAATTCAACAAATTTTGTCTTTTAGTAGGTGAGAATGGAGAGAAAACAGAATGTTTAAAAAAAATTGACTCAAGAATAGGATGCTGCAGATGTTTATTGGTCTTAATGTTGGCAATAAATTAGAATAAACCAAGAAATAACACTTAATTGAGGCTAATTAATTAAAGGACCATTACTGGTGTAGAAAGAGTGTTGAAGACCACATGACAGCCTGGTGTAGACTTCACATTGTGCAACTGACACAGTCAATTGTGCTGCATCTTCCGCATTTGGAGAATTTCATTTCCCTAAGGTTTCCAGACAAAGGTGCAATTACTGTCATGTCCACCAACTCACTGTGTGTATCCCAGCATCTCAGACAAGAGCATTGCGCTTTAGGTGAGGAACACTCCAAAGACTTCAAAGCATATGTTAGGGCAGAAATTAATTCATGACAAATCAACAATCTTCAACATCGCTTGAAAAATTTGTATGCAGGGTTTATGGCAGAACCTGGAATTGAAGATTTGAACACCAGTAAAGATGCACCAAACTAAAACACCTTTCCAAAGTGGGTTGTTTTCTATGATACAGTTCACAGATGGAAGCATGCAACAGCATGTCTTGATCATCATGATTGAACAAGATCATTGATGATGAACAATACCATCTCCAGTCTTGTGCTCTAAATAAATTGAGTCACCAACAATGTTTTTTCCTCAGCAGTCAGTGCTGCAAGGCATTGTGGTAACCTGACGTCCATTGTGAGAAGGTGCAAGGTATGTAGTGGTCTCCATGTCTGTCCTTACCACAGTGCCAATTGAGGTATTGACTACACTCTTGTCAAAAGTGCAGTGGAGATCCACCTCCAAACATTTCACATTTCTAAATATGAAGGCCTGCCATGTATTAGCATCCTTCTACACAACAACAATGCCAAATATCAGTCTAATCTACACATGAAATAACCCCGATTTGATACTTCAGATAAGGCCGACAGTTTTTAAGATCTACGTTCTTAGCTGTATGGCTATGATTCATGGGTGACTTGTACCTGTCAGGAAAAGAAGCTCAATAATTTCCATCTTCAACATCAGCAACACATTATGGGGTATGTTCTGGGAGGACCAAAGCCAAACTCCCAAGTGTGCTCAGACCATGATCAAACAGAGGCAGTTTTGGTGGATCAGGCACATTACAGGAAGGAAGACAGTGTCATACACTCAAAACCTTTCAGAATCTTAGGGTAGTCAGTGAGGCAGGGACTGAAATGGTAGGCCCAGACACTGCTCTTGGCCCAGGTTCACAGAGCCATCCCCATCCCCTGTCCTGTCATAGTCGCCCAGACCTTGTCCTCAGTCCACAAGCCCTCTACAGCCTCAACCCAGGTTATTCTTGGGCCTTGATATACCCCCCCACTTTTCCAGGCCCTGATAGCCACAGCCAGGTGATCAGTGGGTATCCAAAGGCTCAACTTCAAGGATGCTTGGAAGAGTGACATTAAGGCCATAAATAATTGAATAGCTCCCCTAGGGGTTACCAACTAGTGAATGAAAGAAATGGAGATACCTCCTTAGGATGGTGCTCACTACCACAATGACACAGGCACCAATAGCAAAATCAACAATCCTCCACATCGCCTGTCAACTTTTCAAGCAGGGTTTAGGGCAGAAGCTGTAACTTAAGTACTGAACACCAGTAAAAGGTGCACCAAACTAAAACACTCCTTTAAGTGGATTGTTTTCTGTGAGACAGTTCACAGATGGGCGCATGCCAACACATTAAATAGGACGAACCAAGAAATAAAGAAAGCACTCACATTTACAACATGCCTTTTATTACGTCAGTACACTTTTAATAATGTTTTTCAGCCAAAGAAACAATAATAAAAAGTATACTGCAGACAGAGACAGCTTATGGAAAGTGTTTTTTTTAAACGTAAGGAGTTGTGATGAGGAATGCAGTGCCTTAAAGAGCAGTGGAAGCAGGATCATTTGCAATATTGACAAAAGGAATTGGATAAATACGTGAAGGAAACTCAGGCAAAGGGGTAAGACTACAGGAGGAAGATCAAATGGATAGAGCTACCAAATAGATAGCACAGGCCCCATGGACAGAATTGTCTTATTTTGTGCTGTATTATTGGATAATATGACTAAGTGGTGACCTTCTAGAGGTTTATAAAATCATCAGGAGCACCCTGGTTTGTAGATAGGGCTTTACACTTCATGTGCTGTTACATGAAAAATTCTAAAATCAATGGGAACTAGGTCAGAAGCAACTGTGTTTAACTTAAACAAAGGGAATTACAATGAACTGAGGATAATTCAAATGCAATAGTGTCTGACAATATCCAGACTTGAGCTGGTGAGTGGCAAGTTACATTTGAAAGGGGGTCTGGTTAAGACAAATTTGAGGTGATGCATTTTTGGAAGTACAGGTGGAAATTATACAGTGAAAGGCAGAACCTTTTTAGGAGTATTGATGTGCAGAGGGATCTGGGTGTGCTGGTCCACAGATCACTGAAGGTAGTGGCGCAGGTAGATAAGGTAGTACAACAGGCTTAAGGCATGCTTGTCTTCATTGCGTATAAGGATAGATGAGTTATGATGCAGCTTCATAGAACTTTAGTTCGGCCACACTTGGAATATTGTGTACAGTTCTGGTCACCACACTACCAGAAGGATATGGATGCTTTGGAGAGGGTACAGAAAAGGTTTACCAGGATGTTGCCTAGTATGGGGATTTTAGGAAATGAAGAAAGATTGGATAGAACGGGTTTGCTTTCACTGGAACGCAAGAGGTTGAGGGGTGACCCGATCGAAGTTTATAAGATTGTGAATGGAATGGATAAAGTGGAACGTATGAGGCTTTTTCCTCAAGATGGGGGGGGGGGGGGGTCAATTACTAGGGGACACAGAATCAAGGTGCAAGGATGGGGGGGGAGTTTAAAAGAGATGTGTGAGGCAGGTTTTTCACACTAAAGGTGGTGAGTGCCTGGAATGCGCTGCCAGAGGAAGTGGTGGAAGCAGACACAATAACAGCATTCAAGAAAGACCTGGATGAATATATGAATAGGAAGGGAATAGAAGGATACAGGTCCTGTAATTGGAGACAGTTTTAATGTGGAAGAGCAAAATGTGTTGCCACAATCTTGCAGGGCCAAAGGGCCCGTTCCTGTATATTGTTCTTTGTACGTGAGACCAATGATCATCGTGCAAGAGAGCGCCCTGGGAGGTGGGGACTCAGTGTCCACATATCTCCCAGTCCTCACTTTCTCCTCTGCACCGTACAAATGCCAAGCAATGACCATCCCAATAAGAAACAATCTAACCAATATTCCTGGATATTCAAAACTGTTACCATCACCATTACATCCACTATCAACATCTTTGGGGTGACCATTAACCAGAAATTTAATTGGACTTGCTACATAAACACAGTGGCTACAAGAGAAGGTCAAAGGTTAGGAATACTGGAGTAACTCATCTCTTGACTCCCCAAATCCTGTCCACCATCACAGCACAAGTCAATAGTGTGATAGAATACTCCTCATTTGCCTATATGACTCTGTTCCAACAACGCTCAAGAAGCTTGAAACCATCCAGGACTAAGCAGACCACTTGTTTGGCATCATTTCCACAAGGATCCACTCCTTCATCACTGACACTCAGTAGTAGCAGTGTATACTATCTTCAAGATGTACTGTACAAAATTTATCAACAATCCTTCGACAGCACTCTCCAGACCCACAACTACTTCCATCTGCAAGGGCAGAGAATATATATGGAAATACAATCACCTGCAAGTTCCTCTCCAAGCCACTCACCATCCGATTTGGAATGATGTCACAGATCCTTCAATGCCACTGGGTCAAAAGCCTGGAATTCCCTCCCTATGGGCTTTCTGGGTCTATCTACAGCACATAGTCTGCAACAGTTCAAAAAGGCAACTCAGGACTACTTTCTTGAGGGTAGCTAGGCATGGGCAATAAATGCTGGCCAGCCATGATGTCCACGTCCCACAAGTGCAGAGGGTGGTGGTGGAGGGTTGTTTTTCAGACTGGAGGCCTGTGACCAGTGGAGTGCCACAAGGATCGGTGCTGGATGCACTACTCTTCACCATTTATATAAATGATTTGGATGTGAGCATAAGAGGTATAGTTAGTAAGTTTGCAGATGACACCAAAAATTGGAGGTGTAGTGGGCAACGAAGACGATTACCTCAGATTACAACGGGATCTTGATCAGATGGACCAATGGGCTGAGAAGTGGAAGATGAAGTTTAATTCAGATAAATGTGAGGTGCTGCATTTTGGGAAAGCTTATCTTAGCAAGACTTATACACTTAATGATAAGGTCATAGGGAATGTTGCTGAACAAAGAGATGTTGGAGTGCAGGTCATACCTCCTTGCAGGTAGGTAGGATAGTGAAGAAGACATTTGGTATGCTTTCCTTTATTGGTCAGAGCATTCAGTATTGGAGTTGAGAGTCATGTTGCAACTGTACAGGATATTGGTTAGGCCACTGTTGGAATATTGCTTGCGATTCTGGTCTCCTTCCAATCAGAAAGATGTTGTGAAACTTGAAAGGGTTCAGAAAAGATTTATAAGGATGGTACCAGGGTTGGAGGATTTGAGCTATAGAGAGAGGTTGAATAGGCTAGGGCTGTTTTTGTTGGACCGTCAGAAGCTGAGGGGTTATTGATGTTTAGGGGCATGGATAGGATAAATAGTCAAAGCGTGGGTGGGGAATCCAGAACTAGAGGGCACAGGTTTAGGGTGAGAGGGGACAGATAAGGATGCGAGCATAAGATGTACAGTTAGTACATTTGCAGATGACACCAAATTGGAGGTGTAGTGGACAGCGAAGAGGGTTACCTCAGATGACAACAGGATCTGGACAGGATGGGCCAATGGGCTGAGATGTGGTAGATGGAATTTAATTCAGATAAATGCGAGGTGCTGCATTTTGGGAAAGCAAATCTTAGCAGGACTTATACACTTAATGGTAAGGTCCGAGGGAGTGTTGCTGAACAAAGAGATCTTGGAGTGCAGGTTCATAGTTCCTTGAAAGTGGAATCGCAGGTAGATAGGATAGTGAAGAAGGCGTTTGGTATGCTTTCCTTTATTGGTCAGAGTATTAAGTACAGCAGTTGGGAGGTCATGTTGCAGCTGTACAGGACATTGGTTAGGCCACTGTTGGAATATTGCATGCAATTCTGGTCTCCTTCCTATCGGAAAGATGTTGTGAAACTTGAAAGGGTTCAGAAAAGATTTACAAGGATGTTGCCAGGGTTGGAGGATTTGAGCTACAGGGAGAGGCTGAACAGGCTGGGCCTGTTTCCCCTGGAGCGTCAGAGGCTGAGGGATGACCTTATAGAGATTTACAAAATTATGAGGGGCATGGATAGGATAAGTAGACAAAGTCTTTTCCCTGGGGTGGAGGAGTCCAGAACTAGAGGGCATAGGTTCAGGGTGAGAGGGGAAAGATATCAAAGAGATCCAAGGGGCAATATAAGGGATATGGGCTGGCAGTTGGGACTAGATTGGGTTGGGATATCCGGTTGGCATGGACAGGTTGGACCGAAGGGTCTGTTTCCATGCTGTACGTTTCTATGACACTATATAAAAAGAGATATAAGAGGCAACTTTTTCATGCAGAGGGTGGTACATGTATGGAATGAGCTGCCAGAGGATGTGGTGGTTGCTGGTACAATTACAGCATTTAAAAGGAATCTGTACGGGTATATGAATAGGAAGGATTTGGAGGGATATGGGCCAGGTATTGCAGGTGGAACTAGATTGGGTTGGGATATCTGGTCGGCATGGACAAGTTGGACGGTAGGGTCTGTTACCGTGCTGTACATTTTTATGATTCAGAGGACTCTAGGTAGATATATTAACAGGAATGACAGTAACTAAGCAGAGGCAGATATTTGAGGAGGTAATTCAAGACTCTCAGCAAACATATATCCTCCAATTTATCTCTCCATCCCCAAGGCTTCCAGCCCCATTCCTGATGAAGGGCTTCTGCCTGTAACGTCGATTTTCCTGCTCCCTGGATGCTGCCTGACCTGCTGTGCATTTTCAGCACTACTCTAATCTTGACTCTAATCTCCAGCATATGCAGTCCTCACTTTCCACCCTCAGACTGTGGCCAAGACTGGGGGACAGAATAAATCTGTGGGAGGAGGGAAGAGGCCTGAGAAATAAATAGGGGATGAAACTAATTGGAATCTGCACTGATCAGTTCCTAGTAAAATTACTGTTTCACAAGCTACATTATGAGAATCCAATTTTCCATCTTAAACCGTTCCTGTCCTCTGAATCAGATGTACTCAGGACACCCACTGGGAACTATTGTCAAAACAGTGCCAGCAAATCATCAATTGGGCAGCAATGTTCCCAAAATAATTCTGAGGCTATTTGCACTTTGTGAATGGTGGGCAGAGTCTGAATGCACCTAATATGCTGAAAGACATTCCCTCTCAGAATCTCGGAGTCGTTAACGTGCAGAAGGAGGCTATTTATCCTATCATGTTTGCACTAGCCCTCTGTGCAATTTAACTTGGTGCCAATCTCATGCCTTTTCTTAGTAACCCTCTCTTATTTCTATTTAAATAATCAGCCAGTGTCCTGATGATTCCTTCAGTGAACCTATCTCAACCTCACTTCCAGCAGTGCATTCCATACCACTCACTGCATGAACAAGGTTTTTAGAACAAAGAACGAACAAAGAAAATTTACAGCCCAGGAACAGGCCCTTCGGCCCTCCAAGCCTTAGCCGATCCAAATGTACTGGCTGAACCTGTCGGTCAATTCCTAAGCATCTGTATCCCTCTGCTCCCCACCTACATATGCATCTGTCCAGACGCATCTTAAATGAATCTACTGTGCCTGCCTCTACCACCTCTGCTGGCAACGCATTCCAAATGCCCACCACCCTCTGTGTGAAGTACTTATCGCGTGTATCCCCCTTAAACTTTCCACCTCTCACCTTGAAAGCGTGACCTCGCGTTATTGAATACTTCACCCTGGGAAAAAGCTTGTCTCTATCCACTCTGTCGATATTGTTCATGATTTTGTAAACCTCAATCAGGTCCCCCCTCAATCTCCAGAAAATAAACCTAACCTACTCAACCTTTCTTCATAGCTAGAACAGTCCACCTGCTGTGGGTTGACCCACAATGCCATTAGAGGGGGATTTCTTGAATTTTTCATCACCTTGTATTTGCTTCTTTCACAAAACACTTTAAAACTGTGTACTCTGGTTCTCAATCTGTTTAGAAATGGAAGCAGTTTCTTCCTATCCACTCTGTCCAAATCCCTCATGATTTTGAAAATTTTGATCAAATTTCCTCTTAGCTTTCTCCTCTCTGAGGAAATGTGTCCCAACGTCTCCAATCTATCCTCCTAACTGAAGTGTCTCATTCACAGAATCATTCTTGTAAACCTCTTCTGTACTGTTTCCAATGCATTTGCATTACTCCTATAGTATGGAACCATACACAACACTCCAACTGAGGTTTAACCAGTGTCTTGTACAAATTCATTGCAATTTTCCCGCTTTTGCACTCAGTCCCCCTATTTATGAAGCATGGAATACTGTATGCTTCATCTCCAGCTCTCTCTTTCTATCCTGCCACAAATAATGACTTCTGTTATACACACACATATTCACTTCAAAATTTCATATGTGGTCTTATTTCTAGGTGACTCATTAATGCAGGTTTGAGGATAACATAATGTATCTTTGTCATGTATTCCACTGTCTCACTAACCTTTGTTACACTCAACACTAATCAGCTTACTTTGGCCTTTCTTTCTTGTTTGTGACATCATTGGGAATTTTTCAGACATGCCCCTGCTCACCCATTACAAACCATCCATAAATGTTACAGGAATTTCCACCATAAGGAAATGACATTACAGCAGAAATAGCTCTGAAAAATTTCCATAAGATGGTGTTATGCATGCACCCATATGACCACTCCATGTTGACCAAGCTGTTCAAGAAGCATATGCCATATATTCATGAATCTGCAGTAACTCTGTACCTTTGTCCTGTTGTAAACTCACACAATTCACTTAATTGTGAAAGTTTTTATTGAAGTTAATACTGAATACTTCAATCATTCCTGGACCTCCAGTGCTGACCATATATTGTGAATCATGATTTCCATACATTGATCAACTCCAGTATATCCAGCTGTCTGCTGAGCTGTAATGTAATTTTATGATTCAAATGACAATGCACTATTACAGAGTGGGTGATGATAAAAAATAAATATTATTCCTGACAATTTAGTTGGCACTCAAATGTCATAGTTTAATATTGACTAAAGACAGAACTTGTCTTTTTTTTTATTCACTTGTGGTGGGATGTGGGCTTTGCTGGGCTGTTTAGCATTTATTACCCATCCCTGCTTGCCCTTGAGAAGGTGGTTAGAGATAAAAAAAAACAGTCTGCAGATGCTGGAATCCAAAGTAGACAAGCAGAAGTTTGGAAGAATAACACAAGCCAGGCAGCATCAAGAGGTGGAGAAGTCAACGTTTTGGAAGAAAGGCTATACCCAAAACATCAACTTCTCCACCTCCTGATGATGCCTTACTGGAGAAAGTGATGGTGAGCTGCCTTCTTGAACAGTCCACCACTGTGGGTTGGCCTACAATGCCATTGGAGAGGAAATTCTTGAATTTAGACTCAGTGACAGTGAAGGAACTGCCATATATTTCCAAGCCAGGAAGGGGAGCGGCTGGAAGGGAATCTTGAAAGTGGTGGTGTTCTGATATATCCATTGCCCTTGTTCCCTCTAGATGGAATTGATCATGGGTGGGAAGGTGCAGTCTAAGGATCTTTGGTAAATTTCTACAGTGCATCTTATGATAGTATATACTGCTGCTATTCGTTGTCAGTGGTGGAGGGAATGTATTTTTGTAGATAGGTGCCAATCAATGGGCTGCTTTGTCCTGGATGGTGTCAAGCTTCTTGTTGGAGCTGCACCCATCCAGGCAAGAAGAATATTCCATCACACCTTTGACTTGTGCGTCGTAGATGGTGGGGAGTCAGGAAGTGAGTTACTCATCACAGTATTCCTAGCCTCTGACGTGCTCTTGTAGCCACAGTTTATATGGTGCAGTTTGCAATGAACATACTTTATTGAGTGAGTTTCTTGGCACTCAGTCATTCATGGTTGGAGTAGCCTCTCTCATGCAATCTTCCACTCTTCCCCTCATTAATTATGCAGTTATGCTGTTAGGCACCTTTCTTGAGAAATTATACACCAGGAGTGGTCAGAGTGTTCACCATTGCTGGGACATACAGACAGAATGCTGGAGAAATTCAATTGGTCTGGCAGTATCTGTAGAGAGGGAGAAATAGAGTTAATAGTTTGTGTCCAGTGTGACTCTTCTTCAGAACTTCTAAGAATACAGGGTAGAAGATTTAGGACTGACATGAGGAGAAATTTTTGAATTCAGAGAGTGGTGAGCCTACGGAATTCTCTTTCTCACAGAAACTGGTTGATGCCAAAACATTGAATATTATCACGAATGAGTTAGATATAGGATCAAAAGGGTACTGGGAGAAAGAGTGCTGAGTTGGATGATGAGCCATTATCATTCTGAATGGTGGAATAGATTCAAAAGAGCCAAATAGCCTGCTTCTCCTTCTATTTTCTACATTCCTACGTTTTTCTCTCTCCACAGATGCTGCCAGATCTGCTAAGATTCTCCAGCATTCTTTTTCTTAGTTTCAAACTTTTCTCAAGATGTCAGGAATCTTAATTTTTTTTATTCTCATCATTAGTTTAACACCTTTCTCACCATTACCCATGCCACACTAGAAAGGGGGGAGATTCCACACACTCTGTTGCTCACACAGTGGGATGCATTTGGAAGGGGAAACAGCAGGAACTGGGGCCTATTGTAATACCTTTGCCCTGAAGGGATTTTGTCCAGGGCACTCACACAATTAAAGGCAGGTTCCAGGTCCCACTAAAGGCAGTGAACAAACACTGAAAGGTAGAGGATAAATCAGCGGAATACCCAGTTGTAAAAAGGAGAAGGTACCTCAACAATATGTCATTTCAGCAACATGTTTAAAAACATAATTATTAAAGCTAATGCACAAATGAGCAATGGCTGTGAAGGGGATGAGCTAGGGGCAGGGAACCCCTGCACAGCATGGCGTTTTTAGGTAGAGCCTGTACCTGCCCCTAGGTTCCCACATCCAGTTTACTGATCTGCCATCTGAATGGTTGGAAACAAGACACAAAGTGAAAGCCTAGTCTATTGCTTGCTCTTAGCCAATTTCTAAATGAACCTAATTCACTCGTCAACTCTTGGGGGCAGGCAACCTTGTTGGGATCCAAACTCAACTGAACAAAAATGACCAGCACTGACCAATGGGTTGGTTGTTCTACCATTTTTAGGCTCTGGAAGATACCAGATTTCTGACAACCCAGCCTCATTGCCCAGCACTGGGGTTATTGTTGAAGGGTTGAGTTTGGATCTGGGCTCTATTCTCCTCTACTCAGCAGAGGCCCAGATTCCTGCCCATGGATTGAACCAATAGGTTACTTAACCCAGGATGCTTATTTCAGCAATATTAATCAATGACCCCCTTCCCTATGTATTTGATTTCATCCTATCTTCCTTGGATGACAAAAGAACCTATTTTAATATGTATTATTTATATTTCATTAATATTTATAATACAGGATAAGATAAATATACACTCAGATAAAAATAATACTGGACAGTCAACATAGCTTTATCAAGGGCAGCTCCTGACACGTTCATTGAATTCTTTGACGAGGTGAGACAGGCAGTGGATGACAGTAGTGCTGTGGATGTTGTATAGTTGGACTTTCAGAAAGCATTTGATACAGTTCCACATGTCAAGTCAGTTAGCAAATTGAAAACGCTTGGCATTACTGGGTCTGTGGTAGCATGGATTAGAAGTTGACTAAAAGGAAACAGAGGGTAGATATTGGTGGCCCTTTCTCAGATTGGAGATGTGTTGAAAGTCGTGATCTCCAGGGATTGATGCTGGGACCTTTGCTTTTTGTGATTTATATAAATACTTTGGAGATGGGTGTTGGGGGCAAAATCTCTAAACTCATCAATGATACTAAGCTAGGGAGAATATTGAAGAAGTGTAAGGAGGATTTTCAGTAACTTCAGAGGGACATTGATAAGTTGGCCAAATGCCAGACACCTGGTAGATAAACTTCAATACAGAGAAATGGGAGGTAATGAATTTGGGAGTGGAAAAACGGAGAGATCATTGAGTCAATGTTTCAACTGTGAGGAGGCTACAGGAGCAGTGGGCCCTTGGGGTTCATGTGCATAATTCTCCGAAGATGGCCAAGCAAGCTGAAGCAATTGTTAAGGCGGCTTATAGGATCCTTGGGTTTATAAATAGTTGCATAGAGTATAAAAGCCCTGAAAGTGATACTACACCTCTACAAATCATTGGTCAGGCCACATTTGGAGTATTCAGTTATGGCCACCTTGTTTAAGGAAGGGTGTTAAAGCCCTGGAGAGAATGAAGAGGAGATTTACTAGAATGATATCAGGAATGAGGGATTTTAGATACAAGGAAAGATCAGAGAGATTGGGCTTATTCTCCTTGGAGCAGAAAGATTAAGAGGTTATCTTACTGAGGTGTTCAAAATTATGAACAATTTTGACAGGCTAAAGGAGGATATTCTGTTTCCCCTAGTTGGTATGTCAGTAAGTAGGGGTCACAATTTCAAGATCACCAGCAACAGAGCTAGGAGTGAGATGAGGACAAACATCTCTACTCAGAGTTGTTAGGATTTGGAATGTGCTGCCTAGGAGAATGGTAGAGATTGTTTCCACAGGAGGTTTCAAAGGAAAGCTAGATATATTTTTGAAAGTAATAAAATTAGGAAGCTACAGAGAAAAGGTTGTGGAGAATGGGATGAGCAGGGTAGCTCTATTAGGAGCCAGTACAGACACAATGGGTTAAATGGCCTCTTTCTATACTATTAAATGTTTTGACTCTATAACTTTCGTAAAAGGGGAAATATTGATTCAAACTGTTACAAGTTTTCATTTTCATTGACACTTAAATTAAAATTCTCCTCCCTTTCCACGTTTGACCCTATGACTTCTCATAAACAAGTTGCTCAAATCTTTTTGCAGTGTTCATTGGAAGAATGTTTTATAACAAAAATTCATGAACCACTCTAAACGATATCTTGATTTTACAAAACTACAGCACTCCCCAGCTCTGACAGTTATCTGTCAGCTTGAGTTATGTCATCAGTTCCTGGAGGTTTGACTTACAACCATATACACTAGCCTTCTGAATCAGAAAAGGGAGCAACTGTATGATCAGAACGATCGGAGGAAAGGAGCTTATCTGAAGCTTACCAGAACAGGGAGAAAATTAGAAAAGGAGCACTAAGTAAAGAAATGGCTAAGTTATCTAAACTGAAAATGTGTTGCTGGAAAAGCGCAGCAGGTCAGGCAGCATCCAAGGAACAGGAGAATCGACGTTTCGGGTATGAGCCCTTCTTCAGGAATGGGGAAAATGTGTCCAGCAGGCTAAGATAAAAAGTAGGGAGGAGGGACTTGGGGGACGGCGTTGGAAGTTATCTAAAGAACGTGGATGGAAAATTGGCAACGAGCTGATGTGTGTAGTATGAGGTATGGTGGAAGAAACTCCAGATTCAGGTAATCAGTGTTATAACAATATATAGAATTATACATGAAACAAACTCTTCCACCCAATATGTCGATGTTGATATCTAAGTCCCATAGGGGTCTCTATTTTACATAAATGTCCCTGCATTTTCTTTACCTATTCTTTTCTCTCAGAGGTGTTTACGCAGCTATCGGTTAAATGCATCAGAGCTGAGCTATTTGCCTTAAATACACTTTAGGATCACAAGTTCCACAATCTGTTCATTCTATAGATGGTCAAAGGACATGAAAATAACTCTTGTGGAGACATCAAGCGTTATGAGTTAACTATTGTTGTTGGGAATTTTCTCTGTGTAAAACTTGTTAAAATTAATACTATGGCCTCAGTTTAATGTCTTGCCAGGCAGCACAACCTCTCACAATTATACCATACCACCAGAACTGAAGAGGAGGATCAATGAGATCATGTATCTGTCACAGAGCAGAGCTGACCCCTCAAAAGTCAAACAATTAATTAGAAAGTATCGATTTAAATTCCCCAACTTCTCCCTCTCACACCAGATAACGTCCTGATCAACTTAGTCAGAGCATATCATTGCATACGTCTGGAACAGATGGAACTTGAACCCAAGGTTCCTGGTCCAGAGGTAGGAACTTTACCATTGTACAAAACGTACCCCATTCCGTCTTACACCAATGCCTCAATGGTCTCCTGCTTGAGCTTTTGCCTGAGACGCTGGAGAAGAAGCGTGGCATTGTGGTCGGAGTTCCTGAAATGAGGGCGGGAGGGTGGAGCGGTAGGCATCCTTCACAGTGGTATAGCAGCGATCTAAAATGTTCAGGCCCCTGGTGGGGCAGGTAATGTTCTAGTGGTACTTAGGCAATGGGACCAGACAGAGTACCAGGCCGTGGACTCAGAGCATGCGCAGATTAACTGGCAGAGTTCTTCTCGGACATCTTCCACCTCTCCCTGCAGCAGGCCACTGTCCCTGCCTGTTTCAAGATGGCCAACATAATTCTGTGCCTAAGAACCTCATGCACATGTCTCAAAGGCTACTGCCCAGTGGCCCTAATTTCAGTGGTCATGAAGTGCTTTGAAAGGCTGGTCATGGCATTAATCAACTCCAGCTTCCCCACTACTCTTGACCCACTCCAATTTGCCTATTGGACCAACAGATTCACGTCAGATGACATATCACTTGCCCTTCACTCCTCCCTAGAACATCTTGACACCAAGAACAGCCATGTAGGAATCCTACTCATTAAGTACAGATCAGCCTTCAACACTGTTATCCCCTCAAGACTGATTACTAAACTTAGTGATCTCGGACTAAGTCCCATTCTCTGCAACTGGATCTTCAGTTGCCACAATCAGTGAAGATTGGGACAATATTTCATCTTCACTAACACTCAACACTGGAACCCCCCAGGGGTGCATAGTCAGCCCCCTACTGTACTCACTGTATATCCATGACTGTGTCGCCAAATACCAGGCTAATGCCATTACAAGTTCGCTGATGACACCACCATTGTCGGTCGAATCTCAGATGGTGACGAAACAGACTATAAGCGGGAGGTGGAAGACCTGGAAAAATGGTGCACTGAGAACAACCTAGCTCTCAATACTGGCAAAACCAAGGAACTCATTATTGACTTTCAGCAGGATGTAACTCATGCCCCCCTGCACATTAACAGTACAGAGGTGGAACAAGTGGAGAGTGTCAAGCTCCTGGGAGTGGTCATCAACAACAAGCTTTCTTGGACTCTTCACATGGACGCACTGGTTACAAAGGCCCAACAACATCTCTTCTTCCTCAGGCAGCTGAGGAACTTTGGCATGACAGCAAATACCCTTGTCAACTTTTATAGGTGTGCCATCGAGAGCATTCCGTCTGGATCTATCAATACCTGGTAGGGCAACTGTACCACTCAAGATCAGAGACAGTTACAGAAACTGGTGAACTCGGCCCGGACAACCGCAAAGGCCAATCTCCCATCAACAGAATCAATCTACCAGGCCCGCTGTCAAGGAAAGGCTGCCAGCATTCTGAAAGATCAATCCCACCCTGGCAATGTTTTTCTACACCTCTACCATCATGAAGAATGTACAGAAGTCTGAACACACGCATCAGCTGGTTTCACAACAGTTTCTACCCTGCTGTTGTTAGAATACTGAATCAACTCTCCATCTCAACATTCGCCTGTACCCGTGTTTTTGTTTTTGCCGCTGTTTACCTATTATTTACTAATCTATGCTATTTAACTCTGTGATCTGCCTGTCTTGCTCACAAGACACAGCTTTTCACTGTGCCTCTGTACACGTGACAATAAATTCAATTCAAAGAAAATTAGCATTAATCATTAAAATGAACTTTTGTACTGAAACCTTCTGCTCAAATGGTATCTGGAAGTGAAGTGAGAATGACAGCTCATGACATCAAGGCTGCCATCAAGGAGCACTCGCAAAACTGAAATGAATGGGTATCAGAGGGCAAATTCTTTGCTGGTTTTATTCATGCCTGGTGCATAAGAAGTTGGTTATGGTTGTTGGAGATCAGCCATCTCAGCTCCAGGGTATCTCTGCAGGGGTCCCTTAGAGTAATGCCTGAGGTCAACCATCTTCAGAAATGTTGCTGCATAAATGACAATCCCTCCATCATAAGGTCAGAAGTGGAGGTGTTCGCTGATGATTGCACAATGGTCAGCACCATTCATGACTCCTCAGACACTGAAGCTGTCAATGTGCAAATGCTACAAGAACAGGACAATATTCAGATTTGGACTGACAGTGACAAGTAACGTTGGGGCAACACAAATGCCAGACACTTCCCACCATCAATAAGATACCATCTAACCATTGTCCCCTAACATTCAATGGTGTTACCATTACTGAGATCCCCCCCTATCAACATCCTTTGGGTTACCATTGACCAGAAACTTAATTGGACTCACCACATTAACACAATGGCTACAAGCGCAGGTCAGAGGCCAGGAATACTGTGGTGAGTAACTCACCTCCCGACTCCTGAAACTCTGTTCACCATCGACTGGGCACTAATTAGGAGTTATTTGGAATATTTCTCATTTGCCCGAATAAGTACAGCTCCAACAAAACTCAAGATGGTTGACACCATCCAGGAGAATGCAGCCCACTTGATTGGCATCACAGCCACAAGCACCAACCCTCAGCACACGTCACCATTACATCTCCATGATGCACTGCAGAACTTCACCTGGGATCCTTAGACCACACCATCCAAACCCACGACCACTTCCATCTCAAAGGACAAGGGCAACAGAAACATGGGAACACCACTACCTGCAAGTTCTCCTCCAAGCCACTCACCATCCTGACTTGAAAATATAACGCTGTTCCTCAGACAGAATCTTGGAATTACCTCCCTCAGGTCATTGACGGTAAACCTGAGCACGTGGACTGCAGCAAATCAAGATGGCAGCTCACCACCACCTTCTGAAGGGCAGCTAGGGATAGGCAATAAATGCTGGACAGCTAGTAATGCCCATATGCCATGAAAAAAAACACTTCTTCAAGTTCAGAAAAGATTTAACAGGATGTTGCGGAGACTGGAGGGTTTGAATCATAAGGAGAGGTTGGATCAGCTGGGAATGTTTTTCACGAGCATAGGAGGTTGAGGGATTACAATACATACGTTTATAAAATCATGAGGGCTATAGATAAAGTGGATAGCAAAGGGTGGGTGAGTTCAAAGCAAGGGGACATACTTTTAAGATGAGAGAAGAAAGAATTAAAAGGGACTCAAGGGTCAACGTTTTCTCACAGAGGGTGGTTCTTATGTGGAATAAACTGCCAGATGAATTGGTAGATGCAG
The DNA here is from genome assembly GCF_037043375.1 of Chiloscyllium plagiosum. Classification (NCBI taxonomy): domain Eukaryota; kingdom Metazoa; phylum Chordata; class Chondrichthyes; order Orectolobiformes; family Hemiscylliidae; genus Chiloscyllium; species Chiloscyllium plagiosum. Next base: position 137,057,106 of record NW_028270140.1, read on the forward strand.
GTACAGTTACAATGTTGAAACAACATTTGGACGGTTATGTGAATAGGAAGGGTTTAGAGGGATATGGACCAAATGCAGGCAGATGTTTAGGTGGTTAAGGAAACCTGGCCAGCGTGGACAGGTTGGACTGCAGGGCCTGTTTCTGTGCTGTATGACTTTATCACGCTGTGTTAAATGCTGGGGAAATTGGAATTGAGTTTCCAATTGAAGAAAAGGACAAAGCTGAAAAGAAGAAACCAAAGATCTGAAGTGCCATTAATTGTAGATAAGATCATTATCTTTCAGGGCAGAACTTAAACATTTTTAAAAGAGGTGAAAAGACAACTTCAAATGTCAAGTCTTTGCATTCCTGATGAGAGCGAGATGAAAAACTTCAATTTAGTTTCTTTTTTTATGTTCCCTGCTTATCATTGGTAAAAGTTGGGTATTGTACATTTCACTAATTGTTAATCTATTTGAATAAACTGAACTTTATATTGTGGAAAATAAACACACTGTCCAGCAGGCGAATGTTGTAATCACAATGAATTTTGACAGAAATTCCTGCCCAGCAATAAACAGGATTAAAAAGGTACAATTAACACAGGCTATAAAAGCTCAGACTGAGCTGACAAAGCAGCTATTTGAGACTTATAATGCAAAATGGAGCCTAATAAAGAGGTATAAATCATTACAACCTTAGATCACTCTCCAATTTGTTGAAAGGAACAATGCATTTATTCATAATTGTAAATCTATATGTGTATATATACTTAGAGAAATACACATCATATGACTGTTCTCAGTCTTTCCATGACTTTTAATTTACCTCCAAATGGCAACAGTGATATAAAATTATACACTTGGGAATAAAGGAATAATAAATAAAGTTCTGAAACCTCTACAATAAAAACATACAATAAGTCTCACACATTTTAGAGCGATACTGTAACACTTATTAACCTCAATTACTCTCCATGCTGGTGAAAGAGAGTTATATTAAATACTGGCAGTAGTTGAAAGGTGATGTTAATATATACTTTGTAACAGCTTTGATGTCTGTGAGTATTTCAGTCAAAATGGCAATGTTTGCTGTAAAAAGAAGTTTATTGATGACATTTTATGGGTGAAGATGGTCGAATAATTGACCAGCAATTGCCTTTCAAAGTCCGTGATAACAAGACAGGTTAACTACAGGAGATATCAGTGGACCTTGTGTACCATATGAAATACCATGTTTTACTGGTAAATTGTGACATTGTCTAAGATGGAATGATGTACATTGTAAAAGATAGGACATAAGGTGTTGTTGCTCTGAGACTAAACATGGAAGTCACACACCGACACTAGATGCACATGTGGGAAAATTTTCATTTCTTTAGAACATAGAACATAGAAAAATACAGCACAGAACAGGCCCTTTGGCCCATGATGTTGTGCCGAGGTTTAATCCTAATTTGGAATACAGTAACTTAACCGATGCACCCATCAACTCACTGCTATCCATGTGCATGTCCAGCAGTCGCTTAAAGGTCCCCAATGACTCTGCTTCCACCACCTCAGCTGGCAACACATTCCATGCATTCACAACTCTCTGCGTAAAGAACCTACCTCTGATGTCTCCTTTATACCTTCCTCCTAATATCTTCAAACTATGACTTCTTGAACCACTCAATCCTGCCCTGGGGAAAAGTCTCTGGCTATTGACTCTATCTACTCCACTCATTATCTTGTATATCTCGATCAGGTCTCCTCGCTTCCTCCTTCTCTCCAGAGAGAAAAGTCCAAGCTTATTCAAGCTTTCTTCATAAGGCAAGCCCTCCAATCCAGGCAGCAACCTGGTAAACCTTCTTAGCACCCTCTCCAAAGCCTCTGTATCTTTCCGATAGTAGGGCGACCAGAACTGGACACAATATTCCAAGTGTGGTCGCACGAGGGACTTGTAGAGCTGTAGCAAAACCTCACGGCTCTTAAACTTGATCCTCTGTTAATGAAAGCCAAAACACCATATGCTTTCTTAACAACCCTATCAACTTGGGTGGCAACTTTGAGGGATCTATGTACTTACACACCCAAATCCCTCTGTTCCTCTACACTGCCAAGAATCCTGTCTTTCATCCTATATTCAGCATTCGAATTCGACCTTCCAAAATGCATCACTTCGCATTTATCCAGGTTGAACTGCCATTTTTCAGCCCAGCTCTGCATCCTATGTCGCGCTGCAGCCTGCAGTAGCCTCTTATACTATCGATGACACCTCCAACCTTTGTTTCATCTGCAAATGTACTAACCCATCCCTCAACCTCCTCATCCAAGTCAATTATAAAAACTACAAAGAGCAATGGCCCAAGAACAGAGCTCTGCGGGACCCTACTTAACACTGATTTCCAGGCAGAATACTTTCCATCTACAACCACTGGCCTTCTGTCAGCCAGCCAATTCTGAATCCAGATAGGCAAATCTCCCTGTATCCCATACTTCCTGACTTTATGAATGAGCCTACCATGGGGAACCGTATCAAATGCCTTGCTGAAGTCCATATACACCACATCCACTGCTCAACCTTTGTCGACCTTTCTTGTCACCTCCTCAATGAACTCAATAAGATTTGTGAGGCATGCCCTGCCCCTCACAAAGCCATGCTGACTGCCTTTAATCACACTATGCTTTGCTAAATAGTTATAAATCCAATCCCTCAGAATTCTTTCCAAAACTTTGCTGACCACAGACGTAAGACTGACTGGTCTGTAATTGCCAGGGATTTCCTTATTACCCTTCTTGAAAGGAGGAACAACATTCGCCTCCTTCCAATTTTCCGGTACGACTCCCGTGAAGAGTGAGGAGGCAAATATGCTCACCAGCGATGGACAATTACAATGGACTCTCCTAATCCTTCCCAGTAAAAAGTACTCAACAAAAAAAATTTTGATCGAGTGTTTGCAAACTGCTCCCTTTTTGACCCCATGCTAAATTCAATCACAAAGACCTTTAACCTCCACCTCCACCTCCATATTATCACCTGCCTATCTTGGTTAGTTAGGTTTTCAAACCATCATCCATGTCAGTGTCATCTCCTGACAGAACGAGTAAAAAAAATCTCAAAGAATTGCGGATGCTGGAAATCAGAAACAAAAACAGAAATTGTTGGAAAAACCCAGCAGTTCTGGCAACATATGTGGAGAGAAAGCAGAGTTAATGTTTTGGGTCAAGTGACCATTCTTCAGAATTATTTCAATTCCTCTTTTCTTCCCATCTGCTCCCCATTCCACCTTTTAACGCCTTTGGTTCTGACTGGATTTCCCTAATTGTTCTGATTCCCTTCTTTCCTGATCTACTCCATCTGACCTCTTTCATCCCAGTCACCCTTCCCACCTAAATCCCTCTTCAGTTATCTTTCCACCAGTGGGGGGGGGGGGGGTGTGGCACGGTAGCTCACAGCACCAGAGACTCGGGTTCAATTTCCCCCTTGGGCAACTGTCTGTGTGAAGTTTGCACATTTTACATTACATTACATTACAGTGTGGAAACAGGCCCTTCGGCCCAACAAGTCCACACAGACCTGCCGAAGCGCAACCCACCCATACCCCTACATTTACTCCTTACCTAACACTACGGGCAATTTAGCATGGCCAATTCACCTGACCTGCACATTTTTGGACTGTGGGAGGAAACCGGAGCACCCGGAGGAAACTCACGCAGACATAGGGAGAACGTGCAAACTCCACACAGTCAGTCGCCTGAGGCGGGAATTGAACCCGGGTCTCAGGCGCTGTGAGGCAGCAGTGCTAACCACTGTGCCACCGTGCTGCCCACTAATTCTCCCCGTGTCTCTCCTCTGGGTGCTCTGGTTTCATCCCACAGTCCAAAGATGTGCAAGTTAGGTGAATTGGCCATGCTAAATTGCCCGTAATATTAGATGCCTTGGTCAGAGGTGAATGCAGGGGAATGGGTCTAGGTGGGTTGCTCTTCAGAGGGTAGGTGTGGATTTGTTGGCCCGAAGGGCCTGTTTCCATCCCTGTAGAGAATCTAATCTAAACTATCTTATCTCTGGCACCAATCAGAATTATGACGCTGCCTTTGTTTCAAATCATCACTTACCAATAAGCCCTACTGGCCCCTGTAATTCTCTTACAAATCAGCCACCCTCATCCATCATTTCTTTACACGTTTACCATTTCAAGGATGCAGAGATTTAAAACTCTTCGCCTATTCACCAGCTATCTGCACAGAGTTCTTTTCCAGACTCAATTAAATGAGATTATGATATTGTGTGCAGCTGGGAGCTATCCATTTAGACCCAAAGTCTATTTCTTGGAGGCAATTTTTGCAATTAGTATTGATTTATGGCGCAGTGTGCCAGAAAGTGAGGTTTGTACTTGTCGATGGTGATGAAATCCATTTCCAGTATTCTGCAAGAATGTAACATTCAGAGCATGCCAAAGGATATTAGGTGGCAACATTTAATTCTGCTCTGTAATAGGGGTTGGATGTATTGCTACTGTTCCAAATGGTCACTCAGAACTATTTGAGGCACACAAAAAAAAAGCTGTTCTGGACTGACAGTAAGTTGGGGAAAGAGAGACAGACTGAATCTTCGTGTAAGACAAAGCTGGAGTGCTAGAAAGGAGTCATCAGTAGTTGGATGGCTGTTAAATCAAAGTTAGGAAGAAGTTCCAGGAACTTTTGGCAACTAAGTGCTGGATGCAGGACTCAAGAAATCGTGGGGAGTTCAGGCATTGGGAAGACTGATTGATCTTTTTAACTAGAGCACAAGGAATGATTAGCTTCATGAAGCCAGTTCATGAGAGAATCGGAAGACATCTGCTAACAATTAATACAACAGTGCAGCTGAGAGGGGTTTGAAAAGCACATAAACAGCTTTAGCTTCATATGACTGAGCAAGATTAGAGCTGAGAGAAAAAGTTCCAGGTGCAGGTCTGGCTGGGTGAACCTAGCTGTCAGTGAAAAGCTGTGCCTGTAAATATGAACTAAAGTGCCATTTTCAGAGTCCAGAGGAGCATAGACCCAAGAAAAGAATGTGATCATCTACAACAGGTGTCGTCACTGAAGCAGTTCATGATAGAGTGGCTTTTGAGAGAGAGTGTCAAGCCTTGATCAGTTAAAGAATTTTTACCCTTCTGAAGTTTAATTAGATTTGATGGCATCATGTCAGTAGCATCTGTGGGGGAAGGAATTGCTGAGAATCTAAGAGATCAGTCCTGTTAAAATGCATTTCAAATAACCATTGCGTGTTGTTTGATCACACTATATTACCCTTGTGTGTTAAAATAAGTTGTTCATGTATTGCTGTTGTAACAAGTATAGTAAAGTTTATTCCTTTTGGGATCTTGTGGCTTTATTCTCTTATAGATCCCATGGATTTCATCTTTTGTCTATGTTCGAAACAAACACTGCAAACAAGTACTATATTTTGGTGATATCACTTGAGGTTAGAACATAAAGCTGATGTTCTGGTCTGATCTATGATCATGACATTGTAGGATATTGAGGGCTTATGTTGTCAGTAAAGGAGAATGCTGAGCCATTTTGCATAGTCTGGACCATTGAAACTTATAGTTACTGCTTCCTGGAATGGATTCTCTTTTTAAGTTCATTTTGCAATGAGTCCTGTTCTTTAGCTCCATCTATTCATCCTTGACCTTTAAAGAGATCATACAGCATTCACTACTCATGCAGACACAAGTTTACCACTGGTGGAAGCAGACAAAATCTGGTCAATTGTGCAACCATTTCCCAACCCTGTTCAAGCTTCTGATTTTAATGATTCATGTGGTTAAATAAAACCCATAACAATTCCTAAACAGTAGACAGAGTCAAAACTGAGTAGAGACCCTACGTGATGTTTCTAAGATAAATAGTGACTCAGCAATGACTGTCACATAAATTTAACAATGCCTTTATTTGGGCTTCAAACTTCACCGGCTGTCTATTCCTCTATCTCTCACTCATATACTCCATTCAGAAATCTTTTTCTTTCATTCATAGCAAATGGGTATCATTGGAAAGTCAGAATTTTTGCTCATCATATTTGATCAAGAACAGATGGTGAGGAGTTGACTTCTGGAGCTGTTTCAGATCATGTAACTCTATAGTCCTGTTAGTGAGGGAGTTCTATGATTTTTGGCTCAGCATACATTGAAGGAATGGCAATTATATGTGTATTACAAGACAGGGTGGTGTCTGACTTGGAGGGGAAATTACAGATGGTAGGTGGTGTCCGCATGTGTCTTATTTCCCATGTTTTCCTGGATAGTAGAGGCCACTGGTTTAAGGAATTTTGTAAAGAAGAGGTGGTGATTTAATGGCCTCCAGTTTTCGTTGTGCCCCTTGCCTTATTGGTAGCTCACTAGCTGGCACTCATATGTAGGGATACGAAGGACTGATCCACATCTCATATACTCACTGCTGCAAGAAGTAAAGCAAAGATCAAAAATAAAGATATTGTGCCTGGCGCCTCCAAATTATGTAGAGATGAATTTCATTATTCTCAATGTGTGAACCATTATAATCCTTTAAAAATGTCTCAAACTAACTTTCAAATACGCGAATCACACCCACAGGCTTGGCTCACAGCAATATAGTCCAATGGGCAGACAAGAGATATCAGTCAATTTAACACAACAAAATGATATATAAATGAAAACTGTTGCAGAGACCAGAAATCTCAAATAAAAGTGAAGAAATAAAGTGTGAGAAGTTTTCAGTGGGTCAGATTGAAACTGAGAAGGACAAAGTTAAAGCTTTGAAGGTGGAGAGTTTGAACATCAAAATGCTAATGTATCTTCACTCTCCAATAATTCTGCCTGACCCATTGAGTATCTGTCACATTTTCTGTTGTCTCAGGTATAAGGTTTGTTTTGTCTGAACTGCAGTTAAGTTTTTTATCCCATGCATAACTTTGATCTCAAAAAAGAAAATCACTTCATGAACATCTCACTACAAATGTACAGGGTGTGTCATGACGATTTATTGTCTGGCCATTGATGTCTGCTGCCTCTTTGTTTTGCAACAGCACCATAGCAATATGAATTGCTCACTAACATTCAATGAATAGAGAAAACACAGTGTTCCATAGAGAGCCATTGGAACTCATACCTCACCCTTGCCACCCCATGTAGCCACTCCTCTCAATATTGTTCATTGTCACTCATCCTGTGTGCAATAGCAACAGATACTATTTAAAAATTGTTTGGAAAAAGTGAAACCTCAAACAACCTATCAAATACTGAGCTGAAAAATGTGTTGCTGAAAAAGCGCAGCAGGTCAGGCAGCACCCAAGGAGCAGGAGAATCGACATTTCGGGCATAAGCCCTTCTTCAGGGCTTATGCCCGAAACGTCGATTCTCCTGCTCCTTGGATGCTGCCTGCCCTGCTGTGCTTTTCCAGCAACACATTTTTCAGCTCTGATCTCCAGCTTCTGCAGTCCTCACTTTCTCCTTGTTGATATCAAACACTGAGTTCAAGCAATGTATCATTGATCAATTTGAGGCATGATGGTAATGTGCATGGATGATTAGCAAAGCCAGAGGCCCATAGTGGCATCCTGCCCCATCATAAGTTCAAGTCCCAACACAGCAGCTAGTGGAATAAATTGAGCTGGTAAATCCAGAGCATAAAGCTAGTCTACAAAGCATTGAGTAATAGTGGCTATATAAATTACCCTTTGGTGTTGTAAAAACTTATCTAGCTCTCTGAAGCATTTTAGGGAAGGAAATTCAGGCTACCAGTCTATATCTGGTGGTGGTACAGTGGCTCAGTGGTTAGCACTCAATGGGTCGAATGGCCTGTTTCCACATTGTAGGGATTCTATTATTTTATGTGGCTCCAGACTCAATGATGGGGTTAAAATACTCGGGGTAATTCAAAATGAACAATAAATGCTGTACCTGCCAGGATACCCACATTCCATGATAGAATTTATCAACTTCAGTGTAAAAAAAATTGTTAGAGCTAATCTTACTTCTTTTTTGTCTTTGTTAGGTCTAGGTTTCATTGAATGTTTTGGAGGGCATTTCATCGCAAGACCCAAAAGGTTCCCTCATCACATATGTACCACATGCAAAACAACACTTTTCACTCCATCTTGGTACATGTGACAATAATAAATCAAACTCAACTGAAACTTATTAATATGAAGGGCTTATGCCCGAAACATCGATTCTTCTGCTCCTCGGATGCTGCCTGACCTGCTGTGCTTTTCCAGCACTACACTCTCGACTCTTGAAACTTATTAATGACCTACCATGCCTCTATAGTGTCATGGAAATTCATTCAACATCTACCATGGGAAATCCTCAGAACTCATGCTCAGATTAAATAAATGTCTTAACTGTCTATCGATGTATGCTGTTTCAAAAAAACATCACTCATTCATAAAATCCCAATGGTACATTTACCTTTTCAAATCAATTATGAAGTAATCAGTTAATTTTTAGCCACATTTGATTGAGGTTCTAACCAATCAACCAGAGCTGTTATATGAACATAGGACATTCCACTGTGATAATAAAAATTGTAAGATCAGAAACTCCTCCCATATGGTCTAACAGTTAGGATTCCAGGTTTTCACCCAGGCGGCCCGGGTTCGACTCCTGGTATGGGAATAGGCAATTTTTAGGGTGGCACGGTGGCTCAGTGGTTAGCACTGCTGCCTCACAGCACCAGAGTTCCAGGTTCGATTCTGGCCTCGGGTGACTGTCTCCCAATTTGCACATTCTCCCCATGTCTGCGTGGGTTTCCTCCCACTGTCCAAAGATGTGCAGGTCAGGTGAATTGGCCGTGCTAAATTACCCATAGTGTTAGGTGCATTAGTCAGAGGGAAATGGGACTGGGTGGGTTACTCTCCGGAGGGTCGGTGTGGACTCGTTGGACCAAAGGGCCTGTTTCCACACTGTAGGGAATATAATCTTTAAAAGAAATAAGGAAGACTAATTTTATCTTTTTTAAAAAAAAAAAATCACTTAACGATAACCCTCAGGCTTATGTCAGTAGATTATATGAACCAGCAAATAATAGTTATACTCTAACACTCCACACAGATTTTTAAAAATATTTATACAACAGGGATTTTGACAACTTGGTTTTATTGTAAACCCCTTTAGATAGTTCTCTTATAGTTTCAATAAATTTGACAATTCCAATGACTTTATGCACTTTGTTTCAAACCAGATTCATGTCTAAGGGCACCTTACTGCACCAAAGGGCAATTGGCATCCTAACGACATCCTGGGAGGATAACCAAACGAGTATTCTACCACTCCAAAGCATTCTGGCAGCTTTAGGCATTCACTCACCAGAACTAAGTTGTACAATTTATGTTGGACAATCCACTTGTGAAAATCAGACCGTAACATGTAAAGTCCTCTCAGCAAACAATGGATGTACAATTTGGAACCCATGCCCAATGCATCCTCCACCCTGCCCTGTGGATATGCCAGATTATTCATTTGGGGTTGGAATTTACACAATTTGATGTGTACTGCCATTTTTGCAGCAATGCTGAGATTCTTTATACTGTTGTAGGTCTGAACTTCTATAATTATTTGTGTCATTGCTATTGTTACATAAAGATTTCCACCACAGTCATTCTGCTGTGAGAGATACCAGTACATCATCATGAAAACAATCAGTCCCACTATTCTCCTTTCAGTATGGGATCGAAATGTCTTGACTTGTGCAATGTGGTACGGGGAAACCACTTAGTAGTCACCTGTGATTCTTCCCCTTTTGAACACCATTAAAAGGACAAGTAGATTGGAGCCATCTTTCTTCCCTGTTATGTTTTCATCTAGTATTTTTCATTGCCTGGATAGATAGAGGTAAAGGTTTTGGCCTTGTCTAAAATAAGATGTAGTTTTGTTATGGTATAGCTGTTGGGTACAAGTCATATTATATGTTACTAAGACTGAGTGAAATCAGGGAGATAGTTCTATTTCTTTCGAGACTCCATATTGTTCTCACACTCAAGTCTGCATGTCTTCATCACATTGTTAAAAATCACACAACACCAGGTTTTAGTCCAACAGGTTTATTTGGAAGCACTAGCTTTCGGAGCACTGCTCCTTCATCAGGTGGTTGTGGAGAATAAGATCATAAGACACAGAATTTATAGCAAAAGTTTACAGTGTGATGTAATTGAAATTATATATTGAAAAAGACCTGGATTGTTTGTTAAGTCTCTCATCTTTTAGAATGACCATGTTGGTTTTAATTCTTTCATATGTAAATCGCAAAACTTTTTTTTTTAAAAGTTACATTCTCAAATGAACTTTAACAATTGGTGTCATGTTGGCCCAGATAATGTAGTGAAGGTGAGAGCTTCCCTGTGAGATTGTTTGTGCCACAATGGTCAGATTGATTCTAATCTAAAAAATTGATTTACAGAATCTTACTTAGACCGTTGTGGCACAGACAGTCTCACACAGGGAAGCTCGCACCTTCAATACATTATGTGGGCTGACACGTCATTTATTGCTAAAGTTCACTTGAGAATGTAACTTTTAAAAAAAAAGTTTTGCGATTTACATATGAAAGAACTAAAACCAACATGGTCATTCTAAAAGATGAGAGACTTAATAAACAAGGTAAAAACAATGACTGCAGATGCTGGAAGCCAGATTCTGGATCAGTGGTGCTGGAAGAGCACAGCATTTCAGGCAGAATAAACAATCCAGGTCTTTTTCAAAATATAATTTCAGTTACATCACACTGTAAACTTTTGCTATAAATTCTGTGTCTTATGATTTTATTCTCCACAGCCACCTGATGAATGAGCAGCGCTCCAAAAACTAGTACTTCCAAATAAACTTATTGGACTATAACCTGGTGCTGTGTGATTTTTAATTTTGTACACCCCAGTCCAACACTGGTGTCTCCAAATCATTCATCACGTTGAGCAGTGCTTAATGCACTCTGCAGCATGTGCCCTTTCATTACCTAACACTTTATAGAGCAGTCATTATCTAAGATTAAGGTAAGTTCACAGTTTATCTCACAATCACACCAGGGAGCTACAATCAAAAGGGGCATGAGTATTGGCATCACAAACGTAGCAGCCTCATCTCCAAAAGCACCCACTCTGTGTAGGACAGCCAACTTTTTTGGATTGCCAAAGAGACTATAGAAATGAAAAATAAAACTCCTAGAAGCTGCTGCTGACAACCCAGGAGAATATATTGCATTTTCAAGAAGTACCCTTGACAGATACTGGAATAAGCAGGGATTAGAGGGATGTGCTCAGTGTAGCGGCTAAAAGGTTTTTAAGTTTTGAAAGGCATTCATGTGTTGGTACATTCTTGGTGGGCTGAAGGGCTGTTCCTGTGCTGTGCTGTTCTTTGTAAATGTGCTTTCCGTTAGCATGTTTCACAGTGAATGCTCCTCATGATTCTTGTCAAAGAAACTACAAGTCAAGGCACTTGGCTTCAAAAATAATCAACCATTCATAGAAAAATGTAATAACATTGCAAACTGCAAGCAAATATGTGACCGGATGTGCGATCAGATGTCCCATTAAAATGTATTAAAAAGTGAATGTTGTAGATTTAAATATGATCAAACCTCCAGATGTACATCCAACCAGGAGTGAGTAGAGTTTTGTCTTGGATGAATAGAAACCATGAATTTCTAATGTGGAAAACCATTTTGCTAACACCTTTCCAAAATTTACATTTCCAATTTTTAACATTTAAATTAATAATATAATCAAAAATATCAAATACTTGAAATTCTACAATTAATCCTTCAGCTATTTGATTAGATTAGATTCCCTACAGTGTGGAAACAGGCCCTTTGGCCCAACCAGTCCACACCAACCCTCATTTGGTCAGAATGTTTCTGTGCCATTTGCTTTAATTAGTCCATTGATCATCAACTCCTTACCGTGGAAGACATTGCATAAAATAAAACAAAATATACTGATAAGAATCAAGGTCTAACTTTAGAGCTTGGAATTTTTGTGACCTTACACTACACAATCACACTGGCAAGGATATGTATTTTGCTTCTGCATGAAGGTACCTTCTCTTGTATTTTGAGCATCCCTCTTTACCTGCGAAAATATGAATCTAGATGGTTATATGAATATTATTCTAGTTACATAATTCTGTAGTTATTTCCAAATCTGGGAAAGGAGGTTTTCCGAAGAAGCTGCAGCACTCAAACAGATCATTCAGCCTTCAGCTCAGTAATGGTATTTGTGTTTCATATCAGACTTCATCTATTCATACGTTCATATTCTATTTTTTTCTCTATCATTTACTGTCTAGTTTCTCCTTGAATGCATCACATGCTAATCACCTCAATTACACTGTCTGGTAATGGCTTCTACATTCCTCCATCCTCTGCAATTCTGTTGAATTATTTATTGGATTTATTAGTGACAATCTTATATTCATGGTCCATGATTTTCTTATCGTCTTCTGGAAACATATTTTCTACAAAAACTCTTTCAAATTAGGAGCATGAGTTGAAGGCGTGTACTGTACCTTGAAGAGAGGATGAATGCTGTTCTGCACGGAGAGCTTACAAACACATGTCATATGACAAGCTAGCAGTCTCAGAGTGTACAAGAAAATTGAAAATATGTAACATTTGGCTGTGAAACAGATACTCGAGTTTTGGTTGCTATTTTGACAACAATTTGAATTTAATCAATCATAGAGTCATGGAGTCATAGAGATGCATAGCATGGAAACAGACCCTTCGGTCCAACTTATCCATGCCAACCAGATATCTCAACCCAATCTAGTCCCACCTGCCAGCACCCAACCCATATCACTACAAATCCTTCCTATTCATATACCATCAAGATGCCTTTTAAATGTTGCAATTGTACCAGCCTCCACCAGTTCCTCTAGCAGCTCATTCCATACATGTACCACCCTCTGTGTGAAAAAGTTGCCCCTTAGGTCTATTTTATGTCTTTTCCCTCGCACCTTAAATCTATGCCCTCTAGTTCCCACACACCAGGGAAGAGACCTTGTCTATTTATCCTATCTATGCCCCTCATGATTTTGTAAACCTCTATAAGGTCACCCCTCAGCCTCCGACGCTCCAGGGAAAACAGCCCCAGCCTGTTCAGCCTCTCCCTTTAGCTCAAATCCTCCAACCCTGGCAACATTCTTGTAAATTTTTTCTGAACCCTTTCAAGTTTTACAACATCCTTCCGATAAGAGGGAGACCAGAATTGCACGCCATATTCCAACAATAGCCTCATCAATGTCCTGTACAACATGACCTCCCAACTTCTCTACTCAATACCCTGACCAATAAAGGAAAGCATACCAAACACCTTCTTCACTATCCTAGCTACTTGCGCCTCCATTTCCAAGGAGCTATGATCCTGCACTCCAAGGTCTCTTTGTTCAGCAACACTCCCGAGGACCTTACCATTAAGTGTATAAGTTTTGCTTAGATTTGCTTTCCCAAAATACAGCATCTCACATTTATCTAAATTAAACTCCATCTGCCACGTCTCAGCCCATTGGCCCATCTGATCAAGATCCCGTTGCAATCTGAGTTAACCTTCTTCACTTTCCACTACACCTCTAATCTGCAAACTTACTAACTGTACCTCTTATGCTCCCATCCAAATCATTTATATAAATGATGAAAAGTAGTGGACCCAGCATCGATTCTTGTGACATTCCATTGGTCACAGGCCTCCAGTCTGAAAAACAACCCTCCAACACCACCACCCTCTGTCTGCTACCTTTGAGCCTGTTCTGTATCCAAATGGCTAGTTCTCCCTGTATTCCATGAGATCTAACCTTGCTAACCAGTCTCCCATGGGCAACCTTGTCAAATGCCTTACTGAAGTCCATATCGATCACATCTACTGCTTTGCCCTCATCAATCCTCTTTGTTACTTCTTCAAAAAACTCAAATCAAGTTTATGAGACATGATTTCACTTGCACAAATCAGTTTAAATTATGATTTTGAATTTATTGTTTTGCCAATGTCAAACCAATGAGATGATCCGACGTTGGGGGATAAGAGAGGCAGGTAGTTTGAAAGTCAGACAGATCATCTGCTATCTATCGAGAGACTGCCATTCAAAACACTCTATCAAAGGTACCTTTTTCACATGAAACACCTTTGCATCAAAAGACCGAAGACAACTCAGGGAAATCTTCAGCCAGAGGAAGACAACCACCGAAGATGACCATCACTGTGTGGTTTGAAATTAAATTGATGTAATTTTCATTTGGGTTTTTATGGAAGAAATATATTGTTCTAGAGTGGGAGGCAGATAATAAGCATTTAAGAGGAAGGAGGCTTAGAGCGGTGAAGAGGTTTTGTTTATGTTCATTTTTAGAGTTAAAGAATAAATTGATTTTTTTTCTTTAAACAGTGGAATTTGTGAGTTCTCTGTCACTCATACTTTAGCAGATTAGAAGGTGAGGTGAGCTTTTCTGGGTGTTTGGTTTAATTAGCAGAAGGGTTCACTGCCGTGTCGTAATGTTAGGAATTGGCTTCAAAGACTTATACTGGGTTACTGCTTAGCCTTCTTTCTCTGAACAAAACAGTTCCAACCTGCTGAATCTCTCTTGACAATAATGGCCTTTCAGTTTTGTTGTCCATAAATGTATAGAAAATAGGAGTAGGAGTTGGTCATTTGGCCCATCAAATCCAACTCACCATTCAACCTGATCATGCCTGATCCTCTACCCCAATGTAACACTGCTGCTTTCTCTACCTTGACACCTTTAGCCTCTTAAAGATCCATACATCTCTTTCTCAAATATCTTTAGTAAATTTGTCTTCAGAGCCATCCAGAATAGAGAATTCTACAGTTTCACTTACCTCTGAGTATAAGGAATTGCTCTCCTGCCAGTCCAAAGTGGCCTTTTGCATATTTTGAGCAAAAGCCCTCAGGACTCTCCTGACCAGGGAAACATTAGCCCTGCATCCAGTCTGGCCAGCCCTGTCAGAATTTGTATTTCACAACTGATCTTTTTTCATTCTTCTAAACTCCACTCAATCCAATTGCTTCCAAAGACTATAAATCTGTCTTCTCAAGAATCAATCTGGTAAACCTTTGTTGCTCTCCCTCTCTGTCATATGGCAAGTGTTTCTTTCCTTAGGAAGGCAGAACAGCACATAATACTCCAGCTGTAGTCTCACCTAGACCGCCTGTACAACAGCTGTAGGAATACACTGGGGCAGCACAGTGGCTAGCACCGTTGCCTGACAGTGCTAGGGACCCAGCCTCAGGTGACTGTGTGGAGTTTACACATTCTCCCTGTGTCAGCATGTGTTTTCTCTGGGTGCTCCAGCTTCTTCCCACAATCCAAAGATGTGCAGGTTAGGCGAATTGGCCATGCTAAATTGCCCATAGTATTGAGAGATATGTAGGTTAGGTGCATTAGTCAAGGGTAAATGTAGGGGGGTTGGATTACTCTTTGGACAGTTGGTGTGGACTTGTTGGGCTGAAAGGCCTGTTTCCACACGGTAGGGATTCTAATTCTAATACCTTGCTATTATACTCAACCCTTTTGCAATGAAGGTCAACATGTCTTCCTTATTGCTTCCAACACTGACTGGTGTACAAGGACACTGTTTATCCTCTAACCTTTACCAATCTAATACTATTTAAATAACACTTTACTATTTTGTTTTTCCTATCAAAGTCTACAACTTCACACTTACTCATCTCATAATTGCATCTGCCTCACATTTACCTGCTCACTCATGATTTTTAAAAATCATCCTGGACCCTCATTACATCCCTCACAATCTCACTTCACTTTGTATCATCAGCAGACTAAGATTCCGTGATCCAAACTGCTGAGTTATCCTTTGAACAGCTGGTACCCAAGCACTCATTGCTATGATATGATTTGGAGATGCCGGTGTTGGACTGGGGTGTACAAAGTTAAAAATCACATAACACCAGGTTATAGTCCAACAGGTTTAATTGGAAGCACACTAGCTTTCGGAGCTCTGAAAGCTAGTGTGCTTCCAATTAAACCTGTTGGACTATAACCTGGTGTTGTGTGATTTTTAACATTGCTATGATATGCCATTTGTCCACTCATCCACTCTGAAAACACTCTAGTTATTCCTACCCTCCACCTGCTCTTACATGCCTTTCATATCAGGAATCCAGAACTGAACATCCAGTATTCTAAACATGGCTTAACCAACTTTTTAGGCACATTTAACATGGTTGACATGTTGAGGAGTGAAACTTTTGACTTCAGTGATATGTAGGAAACTGATGATAGTGTGTTAACTGTCTATTATACACCCTGAATACCTTTACCTTTGCATTGCTATCAGTCAGTGTTTATCTAGAGACCTAACACCACACTGCGAATGTCACTTGATGCTCACCCATTCAGTTTACATCCATTGAAGGAATACGAAGGCAAGTGGGATTAATGTAAACGTGGACAGTAGTGTAATACAGGAGACTGAGGGTCAGTCAGCTATTATACATATTCCCCAATATCTCTTTTCTTAATGGAAAGTAAACTAAAAACATATTTTCACAATATAATGTTAGGATTGCAAGAGCCTAATTTGGAGAATCCACCTTATTAGGGGTTCAGTGGATCACACGGAAACCAGGGATAGAATGATGTGCAAATGCAATTCAGTGTGCAGTGGGGTTTCTACAATCTGATCTGACAAATCAAACATTGGAAGGAATTCAAAGAAAATCAACCCTCTCCTCCTACTGACCTTCACACATATTGAAAAATTAATTTCACAAAATGACTGTTTATCTTTAATATACTCAATTGATCACAATATCAGCATCCATTTGTAAGGAAATTTCATTGAAAAGCAAACATTTGTAGCGTGGGATATTTTATGTCCTTCTTGCTACCAGTGTACAAGACATTGGTGAGGCCACAGTTACAGGATTTCTGTTCTATTTATTTAGGGAGGAATATGGTTTCACTGGAGCCAGTTCAGATAAAGGTCCCTGTGTAAAAGAGGTTTTCTTATGAAAAAACATTGTGCAAGTTGAGTTTATACTCACTGGTGTCCAGAAAAATAAGAAGTGATCTTATTTAGCCATGTACGATTCTGAGGTAGCTTAGTGGAGTAAATGCTGATAGGATGTTCTCATGAACACTGTCAGTCATTGAGCTGAAAAGTTAACTCGGTTTCTCTCTTCATAGATGCTGTTTAACCTGAGTATTTCAAACACTCCCTGTTTCAGTTCAGGCTCACTCCTTTAGAGCAGGTGGGACTTGAACCCAGGTCTCCTGATTCATAAGCAGAGGGCACTGCCACTACACCACAGTTATCAACCTCACTGCTTTGCCCTCTCCTTCAAGCCCCTGAATCTCTGTTTCAAACAACAATCCTTGAAGTTTTCTTTCATACATGCCTAACGTTTGTGATTTTTTTTTTAGAAAAATCATTGAAGGTGGGGAAAATATCAGCTCCTAAGCTATAAACAGTCACTTGCAACCCACTTTTCAACAGAAAGTACACTTCAGTCAAGTGCCTCTCGTTCAACGGTGCTGGCAGATTTCACAACCCGCCCCTCCTCCTCCTACTTTCAGTGATGAAGTGGTTTCCAGATGAACAATGCTGCACTGTGAGAGAACTAAAACGAACACGAGTCCATAAATGGCCCCTGATTTATTGCAGAAATTGCACAAAAAGTTGGATAAAAATGCCACTTAGTCGTAAGCAATTAAATTTACACATGGCCCTGTTAGATAGCACAGCTGCAAATGGGAAGTTCCTCTGAGGAATTGTGCAATAACATTCTAACCTTGCCAGGGCAGGTGTGGCAGATAAGTAGCTGTAGTTTACTAAACGAAGGCAGATCGAGTTGGTGGGGTGAACAATATGTGAGAGGATCTGGGGGAGTCCATTTATCAGTACAGTGGGGACATTTAGAAGTGGCAGAGGATTAAAAATGGAATTTACTCATCGTCAAATCCTGATACATAAAAATATACGAGGAGGCACAACAAGTGAACAAGCTTCAAACAAGGAAGCATTTGATGAAGGAAGCCATAATATCAACAAAAATCCAATTACAAACTGATTTCAGATATATTAAAGAACAAAGAGAAACAGATGTGTTCCACTTTGCAGAGCCCTTTTGTTCTGATACTGGACCACAGTGTCTATTTGATTGGATTGACAATGTGGAGGTTTGGCATGATAATTTGGAGACGTCGGTTCAAAATGCAAAACAGCTGGGACTATTTACTCAATTTATTAAGCAAATCTGTGATAAACCTGGCATTAATAATAAAGACCTTGAGGATCAGGAACAAGACCACAATACTCATCATGACAGCTCAAAATTCCTGGCTAGTCTTGTGGTTGAATGCGAATTTCCCACCCCTTCCCACATTACTTGATTTTGGGAATAGCCACAAATCTAGTAAAAAGCAACAAGGTAAAAACAATGACTGCAGATGCTGGAAACCAGATTCTGGATTAGTGGTGCTGGAAGAGGGGGAGAGATAGCTAGAGGAGGGTGGGGAGAAAGTAGCATAGAGTACAATGGGTGAGTGGGGGAGGGGATGAGTGGAGAGATAAGCTAGAGGAGGGTGAGGGTGAGGAGAAAGTAGCATAGAGTACAATGGGTGAGTGGGGACACCCCGCGCTGGCCTATTATCTGCCCTCGACCTCTTCATTTCCAACTGCCGCCGGGACATTAACCGCCTCAACCTGTCTACCCCCCTCCCTCACTCCAACCTCTCACCCTCACAATGCGCAGCCCTCCAATCCCTCTGCTCCAATCCCAACCTCACCATCAAGCCAGCGGATAAAGGGGGCGCAGTGGTAGTCTGGCGCACTGACCTCTACACCGCTGAAGCCAAACGTCAACCCGAGGACACCTCTTCCGACCGCTCCCTCGACCATGACCCCACCCCCCCATCATCAAACCATCATCTCCCAGACCATACAGAACCTCATCACCTCAGGAGATCTCCCACCCACAACTTCCAACCTCATAGAACCGGGCAGTGCGGGGTTCCCGGACTATCTCCTTCCCAAGATCCACAAGCCTGACCACCCTGGCCGACCCATTGTCTCAGCATGCTCCTGCCCCACTGAACTCATCTCCACCTACCTCGACACTGTCCTATCTCCCCTAGTCCAGGAACTCCCCACATACATTCGAGACACCACCCACACCCTCCACCTCCTCCAAGACTTCCGTTTCCCCGGCCCCTAACGCCTCAGCTTCACCATGGATATCCAATCCCTCTACACCTCCATCCGCATTACCAGGGCCTCCAAGCCCTCCGTTTTTTCCTCTCCAGACATCCCCAACAGTACCCTTCCACCGACACTCTCATTCGTTCGGCCGAACTGGTCCTCACCCTCAACAATTTCTCCTTTGAATCCTCCCACTCCCTCCAGACAAAAGGGGTAGCCATGGGCACACGTATGGGCCCCAGCTATGCCTGTCTCTTTGTTTGCTACGTAGAGCAGTTGATCTTCCGTAATTACACCGGCACCACTCCCCACGCTACATTGATGACTGCATTGGCGCCGCCTCGTGCTCCCAACAGATTCCACCCTGACCTTAAATTTACCTGGACCATCTCTGACACCTCCCTCTCCTTCCTGGACCTCTCCATCTCCATTAATGACGACTGACTTGACACCGACATTTTTTACAAACCCACCGACTCCCACAGCTACCTGGATTACACCTCTTCCCACCCTACCTCTTGCAAAAATGCCATCCCGTATTCCCAATTCCTCCGCCTCCGCCGTATCTGCTCCCAGGAGGACCAGTTCCACCACAGAAAACACCAGATAGCCTCCTTCTTTAGAGACCGCAATTTCCCTTCCCACGTGGTTAAAGATGCCGTCCAACCCATCTCGTCTACATCCCGCACCTCCGCCCTCAGACCTCACCCCTCCAACCGTAACAAGAACAGAACGCCCCTGGTGCTCACCTTCCACCCTACCAACCTTCACATAAACCAAATCATCCGCCGACATTTCCGCCACCTCCAAACAGACCCCACCACTAGGGATATATTTCCCTCCCCACCCCTTTCCGCCTTCCGCAAAGACCGTTCCCTCCGTGACTACCTGGTCAGGTCCATGCCCCCCTACAACCCACCCTCCCATCGTGTCACTTTCCCCTGCCACCGCAGGAACTGTAAAACCTGCGCCCACACCTCCTCCCTCACCTCTATCCAAGACCCTAAAGGAGCCTTCCACATCCAAAGTTTTACTTGCACATCCACTAATATCATTTATTGTATCCGTTGTTCCCGATGCGGTCTCCTCTACATTGGGGAGACTGGTCACCTCCTAGCAGAGCGCTTTAGGGAACATCTTCGAGACACCCGCATCAATCAACCACACCGCCCCGTGGCCCAACATTTCAACTCCCCCTCCCACTCTGCCGAGGACATGGAGGTCCTGGGCCTCCTTCACCGCCGCTCCCTCACCACCAGACGCGTGGAGGAAGAAAACCTCATCTTCTGCCTCGGAACACTTCAACCCCAGGGCATCAATGTGGACTTCAACAGTTTCCTCATTTCCCTTTCCCCCACCTCACCTTAGTTCTAAACTTCCAGCTCAGCACTGTCCCCATGACTTGTCTGGACTTGTCCCCATGACTTGTCTGGACTTGTCCTACCTGCCTATCTCCTTTTCCACCTATCCACTCCACCCTCTCCTCCCTGACCTATCACCTTCATCCCCTCCCCCAGTCACCCATTGTACTCTATGCTACTTTCTCCCCACCCCCACCCTCCTCTAGCTTATCTCTCCACGCTCCAGACTCACTGCCTTTCTTCCTGATGAAGGGCTTTTGCCCGAAACATCGATTTCAAAGCTCCTTGGATGCTGCCTGAACTGCTGTGCTCTTCCAGCACCACTAATCCAGAAACAAATCTAGTAAACACAAGCTTAACATTACCCAGTAATGGTCATCCATCATCTTCAGAGCTAGAGAAATCTAATTGCCTTCACCAAAGCCCTGTCCAATTGCCGCAAGCCATCTTTATTCATATGCTCTAATGACCTTTACAATAAAGAGTGACGTGCCATTACTTTGTCACAGTGACTTACGACCACATTCTCCAGAGCAGTTGAGAATGGGATTAAATGTTGCCCAAGCCAGAAACACCCATATTCAATGGACAAATAAAAATGAAAGCAGTCATTTGATAGTATAGAACAAGAATCTTTGTCTTTGTATGTGAATCCTTTGGTACATCCCATGCTTTTTGTAAATCCAAATACTGTATACTACATTTATTGGTTCCCCTTCAGCTATCCTATCAGTTAATTAGTCTTAGACATGGTAACTTAAGTTTCTAGACAAACACTATGTAGACTAAGCCCTCTATTTTCTCTTCTAAAACCAGTAATCTCATGTCACTATAGTGTGCATTGACCAACTGGAGATCTCCAGGAGAAAGTGACAACTGCAGGTGCTGGAGATCAGAGTGGAGAGTGTGGTGCAGGAAAAGCACAGCGGGTCAGGCAGCATCCGAGGAACAGGAAGATCAATGTTTCGGGCAAGAGCCCTTCATCAGGATTGAGTGACAAAGGGCTCTTGCCAGAAAAGTCTCCTGCTCCTCAGATGCTGCCCGACGTGCTGTGCTTTTCCAGCATCCCACTCTCAACTGGAGATCTCTACTGACATGTCAGTAGCACTTCATATTGGGACTGCCCATTTATGTATGCTCAAAACTCATAACACAATTTTGAAGCCACATGAATGGTAGTAATGCTGTCCATGGCAATCTCTCACTAATAAACATGATTGTCCATCTAGGAAATTCTGTGTCACTGGGCGTGGGTTCTGTGGGTTCTTGTGTGGCTGATGAGCCTGGCCCTGGACCCACATCTCCAACAACACATTTGTCAGGTGTTTCTGGAAGATAGAACTGTTCCTTGGTCAGGGGAACATTAGCATTCTTTTCTCCAGGTTCTTTTCTGTCCTTCCTCTTGCCAATGGGCATTTTTGAAGAATCGTGTTCCTTCTTACAGGAGGTTCCTCTAAGGTTTTTTTTTCCCTGAAAGATGGTGCATTGGCATCTATGCTGCATTTCTTGAGGGAAACATCCAAATCAGAAAAGATTTTACAAGGATGTTGCCAGGGTTGGAGGATTTGAGCTATAGGGAGAGGCTGAATAGGCTAGGGCTTATTTCCCTGGAGCGTCAGAGGCTGAGGGGTGACTTTATAGAGGTTTACAAAATTATGAGGGGCATGGATAGGATAAATCGACAAAGCCTTTTCACTGGGGTCAGGGAATCCAGAACTAGAGGGCGTAGGTTTAGGGTGAGAGGGGAAAGATATAAAAGAGACATACATAGAACATAGAACATAGAACATAGAAGAATACAGCGCAGTACAGGCCCTTGGGCCCTCGATGTTGCGCCGATCCAAGCCCACCTAAACTACACTAACCCACTATCCTCCATATACCTATCCAATGCCCTCTTAAATGCCCATAAAGAGGGAGAGTCCACCACTGTTACTGGCAGGGCATTCCATGAACTAACGACTCGCTGAGTGAAGAACCTACCCCTAACATCAGTCCTATATCTACCCCCCCTTAATTTAAAGCTATGCCCCCTTGTAATACCCGACTCAATACGCGGGAAAAGGTTCATACTGTCGACCCTATCTAACCCCCTAATCATCTTGTACACCTCAATCAAGTCACCCCTAAACCTTCTTTTCTCTAGTGAAAACAGCCCCAAGTGCCTCAGTCTTTCCTCATACGATTTTCCTTCCATACCAGGCAACATCCTGGTAAACCTCCTCTGCACCCGTTCCAATGCCTCCACATCCTTCCTATAGTATGGCGACCAAAACTGCACACAATATTCCAGATGCGGCCGTACCAGAGTCTTATACAACTGCATCATGACCTCAGGACTCCGGAACTCAATTCCTCTACCAATAAAAGCCAGTACGGGGTAACATTTTTACACAGAGGGTGGTACGTGTATGGAATGAGCTGGAGGCTGGTACAATTGCAACATTTAAGAGGCATTTGGCTGGGTATATGAATACGAAGGGTTTGGAGGGATATGAGCCGGGTGCTGGCAGGTGGAACTAGATTTGGTTGGGACGGGTTGGACCGAAGGGTCTGTTTCCATACTGTACATCTCTATGACTCCTATAAGCCTTTAAAATGCTTCTTTTATCCTCCTTTCATCGGAGTGCTTACTTTGAGTTAGACGAAGAAGATTTGCTTTGGTCCCTGGAAATCAAGCAGCCGAAGCACATGTCCAGTCCAGCAGGGGTAACACATTAACATTAAACAGTGAGTTACACAGTAACCATACCATATTGTACGTGGGTCCATGGGAGCCACAATCCTGGAGTCCTCCCTGTTCACTTTGAAAAACCATCCACTCTCACATTTCTTTTTCCAGGCACATGGACAGGTTTAAAATTATACGGTTGGAGAATTCAATTCCATTGAAATATTCATGAGTTCTTGTCCTGACCTTTTTTTCCGGGAAAGTCAAAGGATTGTGACCTGAATGGATGACTTTTTTTTCAGATTGTTGGTGATCAATATTTGGAAATGACAGAGCCAATTCGATGCTCAATGTCATCTTCTCAACTGTTGAATCTTTTTATTGACAGGCAGGCGATTTCTTTGAAAAGTAACTGATAAGCCATTCGTTCCCCATCTTTTCATGCTGCAATAAAACAGCTCCCATCCTGATATTGCTGGCATCAATACTCAATTTGAACTTGGCATGGCTAAAATTAACATAGCGACCCAAGTTGTCAAAGGCACTCTGACATTGTTGCATGTGCTCAGATTTTCATAAAATCAGTAAATATGTAAAGACAGGACTGAAGTCCAAAAGAAACCTGCAATAAAATGCACCCGACAACATTTCATGAATATTCACATTTTGACTTTGACATGGGACGACCCAAAATAGTGGGATGAGCAGGATTAAATCAGCCATTTCTTCTTAACCCCCTTGCTTGGCCGTACTGAAGATTTACTTAACTTTCTGGCATTCAGCTAAATTATTTTTCAATTAAAATGTGGCACCAATTATAAGGTTTTATGAGTGGAAGCAAAAGAAATTCCTTTTATTCTTCAGGTTGAGAAGAAATATCAGATGATGGGAATAGAAAATTGATTGTCGATTTTTACCAGATTCACAACAGAGCCCCTTCCTATGTCAATGGCCTGTTGGGTCAGACAAAACAAAGATTTCAGTGGACAAGACCAAGCTCAGATGAACCATCTTTTCCAAACGATGGATGAAACTAAAGGCAGTTGTGAGCGATTTCATTCTTCAGTGTCAGAATTAAGATACCTCTGGTGTATGTTTGAGTTCCTTTGAAGACATCTGGTTTCTTTTCTTGGCAGGTTTTCAACTTTTATAACTGTATAAGAGAGTGGACAACTCAGTTGCATTGTCTATGAAGCATTGGTTCTACAGAGTTAAATAAAAATCTCACAACACTGGTTATTGACTAAAAGCCTTATTTGGAAGCACTAGCTTTCGGAGCGCTGCTCCTTCATCAGGTGATTGTAGAGTGCAAGATCATAGGACGCAGAATTTATACGGCAGCTCCAATTCATTGACGGAATTTTAGTGCTGCAAACCTTTCTTATTCCCCAGTTGAATAACCCCAAGCCAGTTGATTATACCCCAAGCCCACATGAGATTGAAAAGGTAAACTGAGAGTCAAAATGCTGAAATGCAGTGGAGAAGTACTTTGGGCTTGGATACATGACCTTGTCTCCCTCATCTAAAGACTCCAGCATCCGCAGTAATTTGCTTTTATCAAGTGGGCCTACTGTCTCGGCGAAAGTGAGGACTGCAGATAATGGAGTTCAGAGTCGAAAAGTGCGCTGGAAAAGCACAGCAGGTCAGGCAGTATCCGAGAAGCAGGAGAATTGACTCTGAATAGGCATAAGCCCTTCATCATCATCAGACCTATTGTCTGCATGCCCAAAACAAAATTTCCAAAGGTCTCTACTTAGAGCTCAATCGCAGCAAGCAGTTTGAGAAAGGTGCAAAAAAAAAAGTTCAAGTGTGTCCTCAAAGCCTACTTCATTAAATTCAGTATCTCTGCCAACAAGAGAATCAAGTACCCCGAAACAAGAGTGGGTTTTCATCTTTCTGAGTTTTTCTGGATAATTGATAACTTCTAGTGAGTTTAAGTCACAAATTTCAACTTGCAGGGTAATTCCTGTCAAGTCAGTAGAATATACACCATCACATGGTTTAACCTTAAGCTAGATAAGTACTTGAGAGCAATAAGGATAGAGGGTTATGCTGTTAGCTTAGGATGATGTATTATAGGTCAAGGTTCATGAGGAGCATAAACATAGACTCAGAGTGGTTGGATTGAATGGTCTCTTTCTGTGCTCCAACTTCTCTGAGTTTGTATTTATTCATCACTGATAACTGTTGATCACTGATTTCTTTTGGCCCACAATTTGCTACCCCAAATTCTAAAACAAGCTGAAAGAGTTTGGGAATCAAAGGCTGTGCAAGCCTGAAATAAAAACTGTTGCTGATTTGATTGCTGATGTTTTCACATTGGCGTTGATCTTGTTTTCCAAGAGATTATCACTTATGCATCATCTTCACAAATTTGCACAATGCAAATATTTCTATTTCCGAGCCACAACAATCAGCCATCTCACCTTCTTGGTCTAAATCACTTCATTTGATTATCGCCCAACATGCTATCAAAACTCTTGTGAAAACCCATCTCTTCCACCCTATCTTTGGTCACGAGTGGTGACTCACTCTCTCCTTTGGGTTAGGAAGTAGAACACCTTGGGTTGTTTTGGTATATTAAGGCTTATATAAAATCTAGTGCTGTAAATCTGGCTTACCCCACATATTGGTGGCCAAATCCAGGGTGTGATCACTCTGTGTTTGTACAGGACATTGCTGTACATGTTAAATGGTCTTCAGAATGAAAATCCCATTGCATTTCTACTAGTTCCGGCTCATGACATTTTTAACAGTGCTCTTCACTTACACTTCCTACAGGAACTAATGATCCAGACTGAAAGGAATTGTTGAAAAAATATTCGCCTCCTCACAAGAATGTAAACAAGACATTTGTAACGTGACAAACTACAGCCTTAATCTCAGATTCTGAAGGTGTTAAGCACATTCTTGATGTGTGCGATTTGGGAAGAATGTAGCCTGTCTGGCATATAAATTACAATATATCCTCCAATAGGTCACTGTCCTGCTGCTAACTTTCACTGCGCAGTGACTGTAAAACTGCATAAAGATATTTTCAAGTATTTTTGATACAAATACAAATTTTAAATATGCTTCATGAAAGGTATTTAGCTAAAGCTTACAATTATCAGTTTCTTTTTGATCACAAATATTTTTTTTTCCCTTACACTGCCTTTTGGAGTCATTACTAACGTATCTCTTTTCAACTTATTTGTATTGCTAGCATCAACTAGGAGTCTTATAGAAACATACAAAATTAGGAAGGGACTGGATAAGATAGAAGCAGGGAGATAATTTCCACTGGTGAGTGGAACTAGAACTAGGAGATATAGCCTCAAAATAAGGGGGAGCAGATTTAGGACTGAATTGAGGAGGAACTTCTTCCCCCAAAGGATTGAATTTCCTGCCCACTGAAGCAGCTGGGGCTACCTTGTTGATAGATAGACTTTTGAACAGTGAAAGAATTAAGGGTTATGGTGAGTGGGCAGGTAAGTGGAGCTGAGTCCATGAAAAGCTCACCCATGATCTTATTGAATAGCGGAGCAGGATTAAGGGGCCAGATGTCCCAGTCCTGTTCTTATGTTCAGGGTGAGGTTGGGGCAAAGTGAGGTAGAGAGCGATATCAAACATGATTAGAAAGAAAGAAAAAGATTAAAGGAAATGACCAAAGTACAACTTTGTTTTTGGAGCTTTCCGTTGTGCTGAGAGATCACAGCAGTTTGGGATGAGGATGCTATTGCAGAATAAAGGAAAGAGCAGATGCACCTTATCCCAGAGCTGAAACAGCAGAGAATCTGAGAAATACAAGGTGAGAAAATGCAGACGAAGTTTTGTGCAACTTTAAGATAGTAAGGACAAGATGTTTAAGACAATGGATGTGAATATGGATAAGGGTGTCAGGAACAGCTGTAAATAGGAGTGTATAACATTGTGCAATCATTCAATAAGTGGGAGTATGGACTGAAGCATGAAACTTTTGTAGGAATGTTGAATGTTAGTTGATTCTGTCATTGCATAAAATGTATAGTTAAACATTATTCTTGGAAAACAAGCGTTATGTAAATGTTGGATTGTCCTATTTCACATTGCAAATGGTAAATCCCAGAATATTAATATTGGATTATTCAATAATGGCAATGCCAACAAATGTCAGGGAAGGTCATTACTGACACATGTGTGCTGTAATTGTTACTTGTCATGTATCTGCCCAAGTCTGAATATTATGCCTATATGTGCAAGACTTGGACAGACTACTTCGATATCAGAGGAGTCATAAACATTGCTGAAAATATTGCAATCATTACAGAATATCCCCAAGTCTGAGATTATGATAAGTGTATAAAGCAGTTGAAGATAATTAGTCCTAGGACACTTTGAGGAACTCTTGTAGTGATGCCCACTCTCTCATCTTTGGGTGTGACACAGTCCTTCTTATGGACCATATATATGGCCTCACCGTGATTCTTGCTGGAGTCGGTACTGTCAATGAGTGGATAGATGAGACAGAGCACCAAGTGGTGGAGCAGTTCAGGAATATCTCTGCTCTGCACGCTCCAACCAATCCCACCACCCCGTGGCCAAACACTTCAACTCCCCCTCCCACTCCCACAAGGACATGCAAGCCCTGGGCCTTCTTCACCACCAAACCAAAGCCACCTAACTGGAGGGAGAACGTCTCATCTTCCGCCTTGGGACCCTACAACCACATGGCATCAACATCAACTTAAGCAGTTTTCAAATCTCTCTCCTCCTCCCACCTCATCCCAGATCCAACTGTCCAACTCGGCACTACCCTCTTGCACTGTTCTACCTGTCCATCTTCCTTCCCACCTATCCCCTCCGACTTATCACAGTTACCTCCCACTTGCATCCACCTATCGCGTTCCCAACTACCTTCCCCCCACTCCATCCTTCTATTTAATCTCTCATCACTCTTCCCTTTCCACGTTCCTGTTGAAGGGCTTATGCACGAAGTGTCCACTCTCCTACTCCTCTGATACTGCTGAACTTTTCCAGGGCCACACGTGTGGACTCACATCAGGTTAAGCAAGGTGTTCACAAGAACTGTGAAAGGAGCACTGAAAAGAAAAACATGGGTCAATTGCAAGGCTCACAGGACCTGCTATAGGAAATGTGCTGCGTAACCTGAAAAGATTTACAAGAATGTTGGAGAGTTTGAGCTATAGGGAGAGGCTGAATGGGCTGGGGCTATTTTCCCTGGAGCCTCAGAAGCTGAGGGGTGACCATATCGAAGTTTATAAAATCATGAGGGATATGGAGAGGGTGAATAGCCAAGGTCTTTTCCTCATGGTAGAAGGGTCCACAACTAGAGGGCATAGGCTTAGGGTGAAAGGGGAATGATTTAAAAGGGACCTAAGGGACAACTTTTTGATACAGAGTAGTGCATGCATGGAATGACCTGCCAGAAGAGGTGGTGGAGGCTGGTACAGTTACAAGATGTGCAATGAATAGAAAGAGTTTGGAGGGATATGGACTAAATGCTGGCAACTGGGACTAGAGTAATGTAGAATACCTGGTCAGCATGGATGAGTTGGACTGTTTTAGTGCTGTACATCTCCATGACTTTGTAACTGTTGTTCCAATCAGTGCAAGGGTATTAATCCAAAATCAGAATATGATTCAGGGGTATGGAAACCTGTATCCCACAGAGTGATCTCACAGCTAACACAAGTGGCCACATCTATGCTGTTGAATTAAATAAGAGGAAAATACTGTGGATGCTGGAAATCTGAAGTGAAAAACAGAGAATACTGGAGAAACTCAGCTGGTGAGTAGCATCTGTGGAAAGAGAAAACGTTCATGTTGCTATGACTGTGCTTCAGAACTAGAAGAAAGCCGTGCAAAACCATGGTTTTTGTGCTGCTGACAGAGGGATGCAGGAGCAAGTGGAATAGGTTGCGAGGATACGCAGAACAATAGGCAAAAAGGAGGGGTAATGGTGGTAAAGGAGAGATAGAGGTGTCAAATTGGTGTAAATGATCAGTGTGAAAAGGTGAAAATGGGTTTGACCTGCTGAGAGCAAAGCCAAGGAGACACGAACAAGACCCAGGCATGTTGGCCTGGGTGATGAAGTGAGCAGATGAAGTCAGAGTGGAGGACAAAGGTGATGCTTTGAAGCTCATAAATTCAATGTTGATTCATCAGAAACGTGAACTACCAAGACAGAAAATAAAATGCTCTTCCTCCACCTTGCATTGAACTTCATCAAAACACTATAGCAGACCCAGGACAGAGATATAATAAGGATGACCCTAACCTTCCAGTTACTTGTCACTTTAATCAGCTCTCTCACTCCCATGCAAACATTTCTGACCTCTGTTTCTCTCTATATAGTTGCTGCCAGACCTACCTAGTTTCTCCAGGATTTCCTGTTTTTATGTTGTTAAACCAATAGCTTGAGGGCAGTCTCAGGAAACAGTTCAGAGTGTGGAATTGCTTGAGACTAGAAGTCTCATTGTGCACAACATTAAGGCAAGCAATTCACTCAGCAGTATTGCAGATGTTAAAGTGTGATAACTTAAGGAAAGTGGAGTTAGATAGTGTTAAGGAATCCTGGAGTGACTTGTGTGATGTGAATCCAGGGTTGAATCCAGTGAGAGGATGTTTACTCCCATCCTGGGAAAGGAGACAGGGATGAGAGAAGCCAGAAGCTAGAAACTGAAGCAACAATTGCTGCCTATAAAACAACTCCCACAGACCTGACTGACCAAGATCTCAACATGGACAATCCACCACAGAACTTGGCTCCCATGGAAGGCATGAGGTAAAATTTGAGAATTTCCTTTTGAGCAAGTACTGAATATCACCCTGAACCTTACATTTGCCTACATTGGTGATGCAAGAAGCTGCCACTAATCCAAATATTCCAGCCATCAAGGCTCAACTGAACTACTGATCATGCAACTGCTTAATAAATGGCCACCGAATGTGGTTGTCAGAATGGCAAGTTTCAAGTGTGCCTGCAGCAGCAGATGGCGATGTTGAGGGAGGACATTAAGCAGAGCAGCTCATCCAGTTATGCCAGAATCTCCAGCAGCAGTTAGTTCTGGGAAGGGAGGGCACCAAGCAGTGCAGTCGGACAGACACTCTGGAGGAATGGAGGTCTTTGGCAAAGTGAGAAAGGTCAAACAGACCTTTTACCAGCTTTCTTCTACTAGATAGAGACCACAGGCTTAATTCCATGAAAATATTCTGCTTAACCTTAATTATCTTTCATATTGTTTGTTATGATACCAATTAGAATGAAGAATTCTGCTTCATTGTCTTTGGGCTCTCTGTACTTTCAAATCTAATTTTTCACTGAGCTATACACTCTTGCAAATAAAAACAAACACAGCTTTATTGGACATAACTATATACAGACAATGGTAAGAAAGGACATGTTACTTGGAAATGTACAGACCAAGATCTAGTTGCAGATGATGTGATATCACAATGACATTGCTCCTTTCATACTCAAAGGGATAATATAGTGTCTTTTACTGTGGAAAGATAGTGGCTGAATTGGTCTAGAACTTAATAGGCTTTAAGCAAATGTTGCTTTGTTCTCTACAAAGCTGTTTCCACTTAAGAAATGGAATGCTACATTGGTCTAATCCAGCTCAACATATGCTTCTGAAGGTTATTAGGATCAAAATAAATAAGCTTTATATTAATACAAAGCAACATGAAGGTCACTCAGTTCATATACACTGAAAACAGCCAGATCACTGGTAGATCACACATTTAGTAAATACAGACTAAAGCCAGTAGCACTAAGGTCACCGCATGACTACATGACTACTCCTATTCCCAGTCACTTTCGATATTATATCTGAATAGTAACAGTGCTGGAGTTGGTTATACCCTGCAAATGTTTGATTCTACCTTAGCCTGATACTGCACCCTAGCTCACAAATAACATTATAGATGTGAGTGAGTATCTGTAACAAACTGCCTGTACTGTTGTCAGCCAGATACAATTCTTTACGGGCATATCAAAAATTTCAAATACAGCATTTGCATGACCCAAATCTTCACTTTCTTCTGTTCTGTCAGCTAAGGTTTAATTGTACAAAGCTCTTCTGTGAATGACATATTTACATGTCCTGCAGCTTCCTGCACCTGATAGAACATTCTTCCTCCTTTAGACCGTTGCGATAAGTTTACAACAATCCTGGTTGTTCCCTAGGCTTCTTGGTCAGAATCATCATTGATGGATTAGCTGAGAACCTTCTGAATTATCAGTTATGCAAGACTGAGCACAGTCATCTATTATGAACAGGGGAAAACGGACTGATGGAAGAAAGTTTGTGACTTAGTTCAAATCATTGATTCGCACGAAAGGAGGTTCAAATTAATGCAACAATATTAAAGAATATTAGTTTGTGAGGAATTCAGCTGCAAAATTGTAAAATACATTCATTCATGATGTATGAGCATTTTTGGCTGCTCCAGCATTTATTGCCCATCCTAATAGCCCTGGAGAAGTTGATGAAGAGTTGTCTTCTGGAACCACTGCAATCTGGTAGTGGCGGTATAGCACACTAACACAACACGACCAGTAGCCTAGTGATGTTATCGCGAGACTATCAATCCAAAAACACATACGATGTGCTGAAGATGTGTGTTTGAATCCAGACATGGCAGATGATGGAATTTGAATTCAATTTTTTTTTTAAAATCCGGAATTAAGAATCCACTGGTGACCATGAAACCATTGCCAGTTGTTAGAAAAACCCGTCTGGCTCATCAAAGTCCTTCAGGGAAGTAAATCTGTCATCCTCACCTGGTCTGATCTATATGATACTCCACAGTCATAGCTATGAGGTTGACTCTGAATTGGTCTGGAAAGGCACTCAGTTCAAGGGCAGATAGGGATGGGGAATAAATACTGGCTAGCCAATGGCATGAATGTCCCATCAGTGAAAAAAAAATAAAGTAGTCCAGGACAAGGATATTTACTCCCCGAAGCCTGCCCCACTATACTGTAAAATCATGGCTGATCTGCCCCAGGCCTCAGCTCCTTCTCCATGCCAGCATCTCATAGCCCTCAACTCCTCAATATTTCAACACCATAACTGCCTAGTCTTTAATGAGTGTTCAGAAGGGAATTCAAGGATTTTGGCCCAGCGAAGGTGTTGCTTCATGATGTGGGAATCATGTCTGACAAAGTCACAACAAAGAAGAAGCAGTGGATGTAATGTATTTGGATTTTCAGAAAACTTTCAATAAGGTAGCACGCATTAAGCTTCTTAATTAGATAAGAGCTAGTGGTGCTGCAAGTAGTATATTAACGTTGGGAGAGGATTGGCTAACTAATAGAAAACAGAGTTGTGATAAGGGGACTTTTTCCAATGGCAATCTGTAACTAGCATGATGACAGAGCTGAGGCAATAATTATTTGCAATATATAGTTGGACAAGGAAAGTAACGTACAATTGCCAAGGTGATAGATGGCATAAAAATAGTAAGAAAACATGTGTTCAGGATGACACAAAGACTCTACAGAGGGTTAAGCAAGTGGGCAAAAACTTTGCAGATGGAACACAATGTGGGAAAATATGAGGTTTTCTGCTTTGGCAGGAAGAATAGCAGAACTGAATTTTATTTAAATGGAGAAAGACTGCAGGAAGCTATAGAACAGAAGAATTTGGGAGTCCTTGTGCGTCAATCACAAAAACTAGCATCCAAGTTCAGCAGGTAATATGGAAGGCAAATGGAATGTCCGCTTTCATTTCAAAAGGAATGTAATATAAAGATTAGGGAGGTTTTGCTAAAAGTATACAAGATGCTAGTCAGACCATGACTGGAATACTGTTAACCTTAGCTGAAAAAAAAGATACATTTGTATTGGAGCTGGTCAGAGGAGATTCACACAGCTGATCCTGAATATGGAGGGACAAAAACAGAAATTGCTGGAAAAACTCAGCAGGTCTGGCAGCATCTGTGGAGACAAAGTAGTGTTAGCATTTTGGGTCCAGTGACCCTTCTTCAGAACTGTTAGTAGTTAGGAAAAGGTTGGTATATATGCTAAAGAAAGGGTGGGGCGAAGGGGAAGGAGTTAACAATGAGTAGAAATGGGGCCCAGAGAGAGGAAAAACAGTTGGGCAAACAAAGAAATGGGTAAAGATCAGCCTTAGAGAATGAAGAGCTGCTAATGGGAACCAATAGTAGCAGACAGTAAATTGTGTGTGTGGTAGCAGCCCATGTGATGATAAGACCTGGTGTGTGGGGGTTGGCATAAGGACATGGGACAAGGTGCTCAGACCTTAAACTTATTGAATCAAGAATGCTGTCGTGTCCCCAAGTGGGCGGCATGGTGGCACAGTGGTTAGCACTGCTGCCTCACAGCGCCAGAGACCCGGGTTCAATTCCCGACTCAGGCGACCGACTGTGTGGAGTTTGCACATTCTCCCCGTGTCTGCGTGGGTTTCCTCCTACAGTCCAAAGATGTGCGGGTCAGGTGAATTGGCCATGCTAAATTGCCCATAGTGTTAGGTAAAAGGGGTAAATGTAGGGGAATGGGTGGGTTGCGTTTCGGCGGGTCGGCATGGACTTGTTGGGCCGAAGGGCCTGTTTCCACACTGTAAGTAACCTAATCTAATCTAAGGAATATGAGGTTCTGTTTTTCCAGCTTGTGCTGAGCTTCACTGGAGCACTGCAGCAAACCTGAGACAGAGATGTTGACCAGGGAATATGGTGGCACCTGGAAGCTCAGGAACAAAACTATACTGGGGAAATAAAATACAGACAGGGTGACCAGTCAGAATATCTACAAAGATGACCTCACAACAAAGAACATGTTACCGGTATCTGCTCTCTCCATTCCTTTAAGTATTTTGTAGGTTTCAATGAAATCACCTCTCATTCTTTGAAACTCTTGAGAATACTCTTGAATCTGTCTTCAAAGTTTTGGATTCATAGTTTCTTTACCAGCTAAAATCAACAATATACAGTACAGCAAACAACTAAATGGTCTGATGTTGCCTGTATGGGCTCTTTGCAAAGAAGCAGATGTATTTGTTCCTACTTCGGCATTCTTTGTCCTCTACTTTGTTACAGTCTTATTTATAAGCCACCAATTTGTCTTCTCCAAAACTCAATCTTCAATTCCTCAAAACTTGAAGATTCTCCATTCTTGGGTCAACACTTCATAATCTAAAACGATGATCTGTTCTTAGATTCATCCTAGCAAAACCTCCTGAGCTTAGTTACCTTTCTTGTGGTTCAGTGATCAAGGCAACATTCAAACTATAATCCTACCAGAAAATTTATAAAAAGTTGCTTAGTCGTACAGAACTTAAAAAAAAGACACAAAGTCAAAGATTTTATCCTTTAATTCATCACAAATGGGACTCAAGAAACTCGATTTAGAAAGGGACTATCAATTCATATAGCATAACAGAGGGTGCTTATTCATATAGCAATGCAGTAGGATTAGTTAACTATCAATTTAAACTCTTGAATTTCAGACTAAGCCAATAGATTGTGGTCTTGGTGGAAGCTTGATGCTATGCAAGGACACAACAAAAGTATTCTGTGTGATAATGGATCAATTCATCATTTGCGATATATTATGCAAATTGATGGAAGTGGTCATGGTGACACACCTTTAGCCCTGAAAAATGCCCAGTCTACCTCAGATTACTCCAGAAGTGTTTCAAATGTTTGAGCAATAAGCCAGATGTCTAACATTGCTAACTTGTAGTAAACATGTGAGTGGCATTTTGCATTCATAAATGCCACTGTCAAGTCAAAAAGATTTTGCTCTGGTGATACCTATGAATGTGAGAAATGAGCTTCAGTACCAGTGTGATATTAGGTATGCAGACAATACCTCCCAATGACTGATAGACCATTTCAAACCACATGTTCCTCATTGTGCCAACCATGTTCTACCAGCACTTGACAACTCAGCACAGCTCCTCTGACAGCACCTTCCAAATGTACAACCTTTAATACAAGGATGGACAAGGGACAGATACATGGAAACATCACCTTCAAAGTCACACATCATCCATACATGGACCTGTATTAATGTTCCTTCACTGTCAAAATGCTGGAATTCCCTTCCCAACAGAACCATGGTGTTCCTGTACTCCAAAGACTGCAGGACTTCAAGAAAGCAGCACACTATCATCATTTGCAGGCCAATTATGAATGGGCAATAAATTCTGGCTTTATGAGCAATGTCCATATCCCATGAACTAGTTATCACTGTATCCAACATTAGCTAGAATTTTGCTACAATGTCCTGTACAGCTGCAACATGCCCTCCCAACTTCTATACTCAATGCTCTGTCCAATAAAGGAAAGCATACCAAACACCTTCTTCACTACCCTATCTACTGCGACTCTACTTTCAAGGAGCTGTGAACCTGCATTCCAGCATCCTTTGTTCAGCAACACTCCCTTGGACCTTATCATTAAGTGTATAAGTCCTGCAAAGATTTGTTTTCCCAAAATGCAGCACCTCACATCTTTCTAAATTAAACTCCATCTGCCACTCTTCAGCCCATTGACCCATCTGATCAAGAACCCATTTTAATCCTTCACTGTCCACTACATGTCCAATTTTGGTGTCATCTGCAAACTGACTAACCATTCCTCCTATGTTCATATGCAAACCATTTATATAAATGATGAAAAGGAGTGGACCCAGTACCAATCCTTGTAGTATTCTACTGATCACAGGCCTCCAGTCTGAAAAAACAATCCTCCACCACTACCCTCTGTCTTCTACCTTTGATTCAGTTCTGTATCCAAATGGCTAGTTCTCCCTGTATTCCATGAGATCTAACCTTGCTAACCAGTCTCCCATGGGGAACCTTGTCAAACGCCTTACTGAAGTACATATAGATCATGTTCACCGCTCTGCCCTCATCAATCCTCTTTGTTACTTTTTCAAAAAACTCAATCAAGTTCATGAGACATGATTTCTTGCGCACAAAGCCATGCTGACTATCCCTAATCAGTCCTTGCCTTTCCAAATACATGTACATCCTGTCCCTCAGGACTTTCTCCAACAACGTGCCCACTATCGACATTAGGCTCACTGGTCTATAGTTCCCTGGCTTGTCCTTACCACCTTTCTTAAATAATGGTACCACATTAGCCAACCTCCAGTCTTCTGGCACCTCACTTGTGACTATCGATGATACAAATTTCTCAGTAAGGAGCCCAGAAATCACTTCCCTAGCTTCCCACAGAGTTCTAGGATACACTTAATCAGCTTCTGGTGATTTATCCATCTTTATGCCTTTGAAGACATCCAGCACTTCCTCCTCTGTAATATGGAGATTTTTCGAGATGTCACCATCTATTTCCCCACTTTCTATATCTTCCATGTCCTTCTCCATAGTAAACACTGATGAAGTGCTCATTTAGTGTCTTTCCCCATCTCCTGTGGCTCCACACAAAGGCTGATATTTGAGGAGCCCTATTCTCTCTCGACTTACCCTTTTATCCTTTATGTATTTGTAAAAACCCTTTGGATTCTTCTTAACCCTATTTGCCAAAGCTATCTCATTTCCCCTTTTTGCTCTCCTGATTTCATTCTTAAGTATACTCCTACTGTCTTTATACTCTAAGGACTCACTGGATCTACCCTGTCTATGCCTGACGTATGCTTCCTTCTTTTTCTTAACCAAACCCTCAATTTAATCCTCAACCAGCATTTCCTACACCTACCAGCCTTTCCTTTCACCCGAACAGGAATATACTGTCTCTGGACTCTCATCAACTCATTTCTGAAGGCTTCCAATTTTCCAGTCATCCCTTTACCTGTGAACATCTGCACTCAATCAGCTTTCGAAAGTTTTTGCCGAATATCGTCAAAATTGGCCTTCCTCCAATTTAGAACTTCAGCGGTTAGATCTGGTCTATCCTTTTCCATCACTATTTTGAAACTAATAGAATTATGGTTGCTGGCCCCAATGTGTTCCCCCACTGACACCTCAGTCACCTGTCCTGCCTTATTTCCCAAGAATCGGTCAAGTTTTGCACTCTCTCTAGTAGGTACATCCACATACTGAATCAGAAAATTTTCTCGTACACCCTTAACAAATTCCTCTCCATCTAAACTTTTAACTCTACAGCAGTCTCAGTCAATGTTTGGAAAGTTAAAATCCCCTATCATAACCACCCTATTATTCTTACAGATAACTGAAATCTTCTTGTAAATTTGTTTCTTAAATTCCCACTGATTATTAGGGGGTCTATAATACGATCCAGATGAGGTGATCATCCCTTTCCTATTCCTCAATTCCACCCAAGTAACTTCCCTGGATGTATTTCCAGGAATATCCTCCCTCAGTACAGCTGTAATGCTATCCCTTATCAAAAATGCCACTCCCCATCCTTTCTTGCCTCCCTTTCTATCCTTCCTATAACATTTGTATCCTGGAAAATTTAGCTGCCAGTCCATCCCTGAGCCAGTTTCAGTTAGTGCTATGATATCCCAGACGCACGTTCCTAACCATGCCCTGAGTTCATCTGCCTTCCCTGTTAGGCGTCTTGCATTGAACTAAATGCAGTTTAATTTATCAGTCTTACCCTGTTTTCTGCTTTGTTCCTGCCTGCCCTGACTGTTTGACTCGCTTCTTTTCTCAACTGTACCAGTCTTAGATTGATCTCTTTCCTCAGTATCTCCCTGGGTCCCAACCACCGATCCATCCCCCTACCCCCTCCTTAGTTCACAATGTTTTTTTTGGGAAAGCACACATCATATCTTTGTAGTCGCATGTGCAAATTGAAAATTAACTCATGCTCCCCACCCCATACCTGAACGCACGTGTCTCTAGACACTTAGAAACTGTTTTCAGGAGCTTTATCGCCTAGTCTCAGACTACCTGACTGTTTTCTTCTTTGGACGATGTGCCACAAAGCCATAATTTGCATCCTTTGTTTTTAATCCTCTACATTGGTTACACTATGGAGTTCAATCCCAAAGTGAGATCTGTGCTCCCTCTACTTTGGGGACAGCTGGATTTTGCTTCTGCCAGTATGTATATTGACAGTCACAGCAAACAGAGTGCTTGGGCTTTTTGCCCTTGGTCAGGCCATCTTAATCCATCAGTGATTGACAGAGTCCATTCTTGAAGCATTTGAATGACATGAGCCATTCAGCTCCAATTCAAACTTGCTCCAGCTATCAATCAGTTCATTGATGATTTGTATCTCAGCTCCATTCACCTAATTATGCCAAATCCTTTCCCACAGTAAACAAATGATGTGACCTTGGAAAGGATAGGTATGTTCCCACATCATGTTTGAACATTTTCTTTAGTTGTTCACAGGATGTGCATAGAAATAGCTAGGCCAGCATTTATTGCCACCCCTTATAGTCCAGACAGCAATCAAGAGTCAACCAATTTGCTACGGATCTGAAGAAATATTTAGTCAAGATTAGGAAAGGAAGCAGAATCAGATCAGTTGTTTAATGACAGTCAACAATGTTGCTATTGGGCCTGCACTTTTTTTATTTCAGAAGGTTTGTTTAATCGAATTCAAACTTCACGATCTGCCATGGTGGGATTTGAACTCCCATTTGCTTGGATTTACTGTATTATTAGTTCAGTGATATCACTAGTAGACCTCCACCTCAAACATGTCAAGGCTAAGCAATCAGAGTTATTGTCTGGTAGCTTCACTTTGTTCTCTGTTCAGCTTGTAGTTGACCCCGGGTTCCTCTCCACAAGCAGCCCCACCTCATTTGTCATAATACTAGAGAAATATTCCTGCTTCAAAATCATAGCTAGTTCCTCTATAACACGATGGTTGAATTCTTGTGCAACCCTGTATTATAGGAAAATCACACTTTAGAAACAGCGCTTAAATGTCGGTGATGTAATCGCGTTACAGCCAATGCATGTTTTAAAAGTTTGTGCTTCGGAAACAATGTCTGCAATTCGCCAATCACATTATAGCAAATTCACACTGACCAAACATGTTATAGCAGAACGACCTGGAGTGAATAGTTGGGCTAATTATCACTTACAGAAAGTGATGCAATAAAATGTTACACAGTGAAGGTTTATGGAATCAGCATGCAATTTTATTCAACTCGAGATTGGGGAAAATGGGTTACCACAGCTCATGTTTTTTTTTATATAGGTGTGTTGTAAGCTGCAATGTACCAAAGATAGAGAAAACAGGTATCAGTGCATAAACCTAAAGTAAACAGTCCAGCCTTGTGTTCATTAAACAATGAATGCATTTTAAGGTAATTAACGTGGGTTGTTGCACTATTCTGAAATTGGGAAATGGTTAGATAGCTTTTAGCCAATGAGGTTACCTTCTTGAGGCTCACCTCATGTGAGCTGTTTTGTCATGTCTCCACTGACCAGTAATTCCATACCTTAATAATGATGTAAGTTCAATCAGATCGAAAACAGTTTGAATGCCCTAAAGAATTGAAGATCAAAGCTTAAGAAAAAAAAATAATGACTTTTTGTTGATGTTAATGTCTTCTCTTGTGGGTTAGTGTGGGAGAAGGGAAACTGACACCATAACTACTTAATACCTCCGCATTCTAATTTCTCACCAGCTGTGCCAAATGTAAAATTCCAGTCTGAGGCATGGTAAATAGCCATTAAAGCTCTACACTATTTACAAAGGGTGCTTGTTTTAAAGTTTTCAAATGCACTAATGCATTAAAAAAATGCCTAAGAATGCATTTTTGAGAAACTGAGAATGTTAACACCAAAGAGATGCATATTACTTTACCCATAAGTAATATCTGGCGTGTTTTTTTTTTAACCTTAGCAGGTAATATTTCAGACATTTACACACCCATTTTAATAATTCCTTAAAATGTGCAACACTGTTAGCATGAAAAATTTCTTAAAACCTAACTCATAAAAAGATTTTCAGTAATGGGCAAAGAATACTCAATAAATACTGAAGTGTGTGTTAACAATTTTTCAAAATCTAGTTGTTTGTATGTTTTTCTCTGCCGCAAGGGATGACAAACTCTTTATGAAAATAGCAGGAGAAATGTATGCTGGCATGGTCAGGAAAGTAATTTGGCAAAGATAGTACTGTACCAGGAAACACATCTTCTCGACAGTGAAAACAGGCTAAATGTCCAGAAGCTAAACTGTAACCTAATAAGAGGAAGAAGAGCAATTAATCATCAGCAACTGGTAGCAAGAGTCAATTTCAAAAAGTGTGACGCTGGAAAAGCACAGCAGGTCAAGCAGCATCCGAGGGTCAGGCAAGTCGACATTTCGGGCATAAGCCCTTCATCAGGAACGTGGCA
This sequence comes from Chiloscyllium plagiosum, assembly GCF_037043375.1. NCBI lineage: Eukaryota > Metazoa > Chordata > Chondrichthyes > Orectolobiformes > Hemiscylliidae > Chiloscyllium > Chiloscyllium plagiosum. The sequence continues at coordinate 137,097,530 of NW_028270140.1, forward strand.
ATAGTCGGTTTGTCCAAGGGTATGATTTTCACTTTGGGATTTGTAGATTGCAGAGAAGTACGACTTACTGGGTTCAAATTCCAGTGGCACCAGGCCCGGAGCCTGGACTCTTGGCAGTGTCGGCGAGATGGCGGTAGCAGCGAACCAGGGTGTCTTGGGGCATCAGAGCCATTGTTGTTATCCGCAGAGTGGGGAGGACTAGAACATCTTGCAAAAGCCCGAAAGCCTTGCTTCTGGCCTCAATTTGAATGGAAGATGAACTCTTATTTCTTTTTATCCTTATTATACCTCAAAATGGTGCTGGATTGTGGCAACAAAACAACTTTCATCATTTCTTTAAGATAGATGTAATAATAAATAAATCATTCATTAATCTGCACAAAGTACTTTTTCCTTCAAACAGCAACAATAGTGAGTCTATTATCTGGCAAGTCAGACGTTGATGTAAGCCAATATCATAAAAGGGTCAAATAATAAAACATGGCCCTATTTAGCGCTTTCACCACATATTGTAGGTACTTTTCAGCAGCCTAAATTTATATGCCAGACAGTGTACTCCCAATCTTTAGTATGTGTGAGCATGCCACCTACCATATTGAAATAATTATATATAATCCACCTGTTCAGACATGTTGTCTCACACCTCTGGGGCAGACAGGACTTGGACCAGGACCTTCTGGCTCACAGACAGAGACACTATCACCAGCAAAAAGACCCTCATTACTATCCAATGCAGAGCATGTTATGTTTTCACTTTGCAATTGAATGTAAGTCAAACTTTCAATGAATTTCTAGGTCCTTTTCTGATTTTGTTTTGACTGCGATTCTATTTCCAAAAATATTGCTAAACCTATCCAACTTGTAGCAGCATCAGGTTACTCCAAGAGTCGACACACACCCTGGAAAGCTGCCTTACTGTGGAGTGGGTGAGCACAGCAGTGGACATTTAAAAGCCTGCAAATGCTGTAGGAATGGGGCAATAGTGAAAGGATAACACTACGTAAGGAAAGACAATACAGCAATTTATTTGACCTTATCTTGAAGCTTTCAGTGTATCTGTCACATTCATAAGCATTTATAGTCAGGTCCTTTAGGTGCTGCTGAGAGCTGACAGCATGACCACTATCTGCTGCAAGATCAGTTGCACAAGTTTCTGCATCAAAGCAAAATTTGTATGTGTGTGTGTGTGTCTTTGTGTGTGTATGCATGAATGCATGAGGGAGAGAGAGAAGGAGGGAGAGGGTAAGAGAGAAGGGAAGGGTCAGGGTCTCCATTGTAAAGAAATATTCTACTTGAAAACACGCAGGTGTAAATTGTATGATTTAAATAGCTCTCTGGGCCCTTTTAAACAGCTAACTTCAGGAGATACCTTCAACAGTCTTATTGTGCAGAAGCTTTTTATGTTGAATGGGGCAGATTTTTGTCATCATGAGTGTGAACAAAGAAGAATGTTTTGGTGCAGTATGTAGAGGATAAAGTAAATAGGAAAGATCTGAACTTTCCATCCGTTCATTTCAATGCATGTAAACTGCATACTTGAATATTCCTTTATGGTCTTTGTTCAAACAAACAATCTGATACATGTAGTGCAAAAGAAATGTTTACCTTGGGTTTTCCCCAGTTTCCAGATTAGTGCACTCTGATGGACCAAGTACTGCAGTGGTTTACCATTGCCTCAAGAGGATGATCGATCAAGAGATCTACTGCTTTTACTACCTGCCATCAGGATTATTCCAACAGGTTTATTTGAAAACACCGGCTTTCAGAGCATTGCTCCTTCAGGAAGTGTAGTGTAAGAGGAGGCAACAGTCACAGAATTTATAAGTTAAAGATTAAAGGATCATACAACTGATGTGAGTGTATTGAACAAACCTAAAATGGCTGACTTCCTCCCATTAAATCTTTAATCAGTTGGAAGGGAGATGCAGGTTTTGAGTGATTAAAATGCAATCTCAGAATTTCTTTCAAAGCACTGCCCTGAAATAACTAAAGGTTTTATCAGCGTTCACAAGAAGTAATATCTCATGTCAGACAATGCATTTTAGGTATGAGGCCTTGTTTAGCATCTCTCTGCATTTTAACCTGGAGTCAGCCTGGTTTTATTTTCAAAGCAAGAATTTATAAAATGCCACACTTAATGACTGTGTCTATACTTTTTGAACAAAATTGAATGTTTTTGGGAAATTCTGGAATTTACATTTCAATCAATCAATCAAAACCTGTATCTCCTTTCTAACTGATTAAAGAATAATGGGGCAGAGTCAGATATTTTAGTTTGTTTGATACATTTGTATCAGTTGTATGACCCTTTTTCTTATAAATTCTGTGACTTATGCCTCCTCTGTCACTACACCTGATGAGGGAGCAACACTCTGAATAGTGCTTTCAAATAAACCTGGGGTCAAGTGATTTTTGACCTGGTCTAACCCAGTCCAACACCGTCACCTCCACGTCAGGTTTACTGGAAGGATTTACAGACTGGCAATTGACCTGTTTGGCCACATTATAAATATATCATTCGTAACCAAGAAGTGAGGTGTGGTACTCAAACCCAGAGATACGGACACTACCACAATGCCGCAAGACTTTATCTAGTATATTTACCAGTATAGAATATCAAGAACAAACACCTTTCAAATGCAAACAGCATAATTGTTTGCATTTCCCACTACTTACCTGATCTGCACAGAGTCAGCAATTCCTGTCTATTGCAATCACTGTCATTAGGTGATCGGACAGTCAATTAAACTCACAGCACTGGAAATTAGAGAAATGTAAAGTTGTAGCACCTTACACAGTGAACGTGCCACATTCAATTATCACCGTCATCTTGGAAAAAAGGAAATGGGATATAGTTTAACAGAAATATTTTAAGTTTGTTGAGAAATAGCATCTATTTCATTCATGGGTAGGTTCAGTTTTAAAACCTGATCAGAAAAATGAAGAAACCAGGGATTCCAATTGTTAAGAAGTTGTTTGGATATTGGTACGGGCTTCAATGTGTCGGTTTTCACATTACCTTAAGAGCAAAGCCTAATTGTGTAATATCTTTAGCAATGCTACAGATTGGTTCGGACATTTATGCCATTTCACATCAGTGATATCAGATTTTAGTGCAGCATTTACCAAATCCATCCGACCACTTGAAAGGAAAGTAAAAATCTTTTATTTTCAGTGCTTCATTAGCAGTGTGTGTTCTTGAAGCAAAAAATGTGAAGTTGTATACATTGATTATGACATATTAAGGGATTGTGATGGAAGTTTTCTACCGATGTAGAATATCTATCTATCTATCAGGGAAATGGAATATTTCCAACTTGAATTACAGCTTCTTTGATCTTTGTGGGATTTCTTAATCTGCATACTACTGGTATTCACTGCCTCCTTCCTATTCTCATGCCCAAACTAATCCTAGGATGTATTAATAATTGTGGCTATTATTGCAAACATACTTGTGTATAATTACACATTATTCAATATTTCATGAAGCAGATGCCTTTTTAATTGAATAGTTGAGAGGTTGTTCAAGGTTGACAATTGAACAGTTTAACATTTTTACATGAATTCCTATTTATGAGTCAGGCTGGCTCTGTGGTTGCAATTTAGCCTCCAACTCAGAAATTGTAGGCTCAAACCCAGGACATGAATTCAATACTTAGACTAATTATCAAATAAAATGGGGTAAAAACAATGACTGCAGATGCTGGAAACCAGATTCTGGATTAGTGGTGCTGGAAGGGCACAGCAGTTCAGGCAGCATCCAAGGAATTTCGAAATCAGAAGCGCCTTGGATGCTGCCTGAACTGCTGTGCTCTTCCAGCACCACTAATCCAGTATCAAATAAAAATGCTGGACAATCATCTGTAAAAAGAATATGTAAGGGTTTATTGCATCTTCCAAGAACCCTTTATATTCATTTAAATAGTTTTGTAATAAATGCCTTTTGTATAAGGTGCAATTCTTTGATGACTTTAGTTGAAGGTGAAATGTTGACAAATACTTTGGAAGATCATTCTGATTGTCTTCAAATAGTGTCATGGAAACTTTAACATCTCCATTAAAATCAAGAACACATCTCAGTTCACATCTTATCTGAAGGAAACGATATATCATCGTAAAACTCCCTCAACAAATGCAAAAAATGCTGGAGAAACTCAGCAGGTCTGTCAACATCTGTGTAGAGAAACAACTAACATTTTGAGTATGGAATGACTTCTTCAGAAGTGTTCTGATTGCAAGGTACTTCTCAGTCACAGGAAAACGTCCCAGAATTTTCAGGACATCAGACTACAATTGAAAATAATATTGCACTTACATAGCATCTTCAACAAAGCAGGAAATGTAGTGAGGGCTCCACATGACCATTACTAAACCATATTAGATTAGATTAGATTAGATTAGATTAGATTACATTACAATGTGGAAACAGGCCCTTCAGCCCAACAAGTCCACACCGACCCGCCGAAGCGCAACCCACCCATACCCCTACATTTACCCCTTACCTAACACTACGGGCAATTTAGCATGGCCAATTCACCTGACCCTGCACATCTTTGGACTGTGGGAGGAAACCGGAGCACCCGGAGGAAACCCACGCAGACACGGGGAGAATGTGCAAACTCCACACAGTCAGTCGCCTGAGACGGGAATTGAACCCGGGTCTCTGGCGCTGTGAGGCAACAGTGCTAACCACTGTGCCACCGTGCCGCCCACAGAGTCATTTAGCAGAGCCACATAACTCTTGGACTGCTGACTAATAGCTTGGTCAGAGTTATGTTTGAAACAACAAGTTTAGAGGCAGAAAGGTTTAGGGAGGGACTTTCGGAGCTTCAGACTGAGGCACCCAAGGATGGGCGTCACTAAAACTGGGGCAATTTCGAGTGGATAAGAACAAACTAAGGGGAGAAAAGTTAAGAGAGATGTTGCCAGAGAAAGGCTCACATAAAGAAGATTAATTTTGAGAATCCCACGGGTTGGCAGTGAGAGCAGAAAAAGAATATCAGGGCAGCAGTCACAGAGAGGGAGGTCCAGAGAGTTGGGGTATTGTGATAGATGGGACAATCTCACTGATATAGCTGGGGAAGCCACAAAGTGTTGGAGCAATGATAGAGGGGAAGAGTGCCTGTACATGAATATGAAAGAGATTGCAGAAGGGTCACTGGACTTGAAATGTAAACGCTGCTTTCTCTCTACAAGTGCCGCCAGTCTCTCTCTAGAGAGACTTGTTAAGTCTCTCTAGAATTTTCTGTTTTTGTCTGTGAAAGAGATTGAAGATATAGTTTGCATGAAATTCCATAGAGAGATCTAACACTGATGATGTGGGTCAAAGGAATAAAGGATCATTAGATCTCAGTCAGGGCAGAGGTGATGAGAATCAAGATATTAATATGGATTGAGAACGAGGGATATGGCGTTCTGCACTGACAATACAGTACTTTATAATAGTTGAAACATTGCAACCAGCAAAACTGAAAAAAAGAACTTTGAAAATTAACATATTGAGATGTCATCAACAGAGTTGAAGCATTAGGAACATAATTCTGTATACTACTGGCAATTACAGCCTCCGTCCTGTTCTCATGCCTAATCTAATCCTGGAATGTATTAATGATACATTTCCTAATAATTCTGAATGAGCAGAAATTGGCCATTTTGCTATTCAAGTCTGCTTTACCAATCAATAAGAGTATAGGGGAAAATGGTTTGGACAATTAACAATGCATCAATGCTCATAGCAAATTAACCTTTTAATGTTAATTCTGCAATGGATTTTGCTGGTAAACAAAATGTTCTTCTTTATATCGGTTTATTTATTACACCTGTCATCAAAGTGCTGCAATTACCTCACAGAGGTTTTGTTCATGCGATGTGGCTGTCACAATCAGGCCAACATTTATGACCCATGCCTAATTGCCCTTAAAAAGTGAGCTATTTTCTTGAACTATTGAAGTTCATGTGGTGCGGGGACACCAAGAGTGCTGCTAGGGAGGAAGTTCCAGGATTTTAAGCAAGTGACAATGAAGGAATAGTGATATAGTTCTAAGTCAGGATGGTGGGTGGCTTGGTTCGGAACTCTGAGATGATCATGTTTTTATACATCAGTTTGATCATCAATCATATGACTAGATATTCACAATCTTTGGCTCAGACAACATTGAGTTTATCTGTCCAGAATTCAGATAACACATCCAAGGTTCCAATGTTGCCAGGGAAACCTAAGCCACAGCTGATCATTTTGACATTGGATAGCGATAAAAGAAAATGCAATATTTTGTAGCATTACCTGTTTAGCTACATTTGCTTAAACTAGAGATTGTCTGCCTTTCTTACTGGGCAAAATGGATCCAACAATTGGATTATGAATCAGCACTAACAGTAATGGAAATGACATTTTCCTGAGAATCCTCTCCCAATGATCTTTTTTCATAATGGAATGCTTCCTCCTTGCCTGGATGAGTGCAGCTCCAACACCCACAAGATTTGACACCATCTAGGATGAAACAGCCCGATTAGCATTGTATACACGATGTTGTTCATTTATTCCCTTCACCACTAATGTACCACAGCATCAGTGTTTAACATCTACAACATACACTGAAGTGACTTACCAAAACCCCTTTAACATGAGCTCATAAGCCTGTGACCATTTACGTTTAAAATGACAAGGGCAGAAGATGCATGGGAGCATCACCACCTCCAAGTTCCCCTCCAAGTCACTCACCATCGTAACAAGGAAATATTTCACTATTCCTTTGGTCAAAAATATGGAATTTCCTTCATAACAGCACTATGGTTGTATTTGCATGCTAAGGTTTGCAGCAGTTTGAGCAGGAAGAGGAATACCACCTTCTCAAGGGCACTTAGGGATGGACAGTAAATGCTGGCCTAGCCAGCCAAGCCCAGACCCTGTGAATAAATAATAAAAAGGTTTAACGCTGGTGTGAAAATATAGCTCCTCACTAAGTTATCTTGGACAAAAATAATTAGTTAGTTAATGTTCTGTAAAGGAGAGGAACTACATTCATCAAGCTAAGTCTCAGAGTTATAACATATTGGTTCCGACCAGAATTGAAGGATTACTATATCTAGTGCAAATTCCTTTCGGGAACACTATCACCTCGCCTTGAGATAGCATCCTTGATACTATCTCAAGGCCCAGCTCTTTTAATGTTTCAGCTGATCCCACATTAGCTATCTTATCTTCTGTTTTTATTCGTCCACGAGATGTGAGCTTTGCTGGCAAGGCCAACATTTATTGTCCGTTCCTAATTGTCCTTGAGGTGGTGGTAGTGAACCACCCTCTTGAACCACTGTATTCCTTGTGGTGGACGTACTTTTGGGAGGGCATTCCAGGATTTTGACCCAGTTGCAAAGAGAGATATATTTCCAGGTCAGGATGAAATGTGTCTTGGAGAGCACCTTGCAAATATTTTTGTAATCATAGAATTTATATGGCTGGTCCAGTTATTTGCCAGTGTAAGGTAACCTCCAGTAAATTAATGAGGAGAATCAGTGATGGTAATACCAGTGGATGGCAAGAGTTGCCAGTTAGATTCTTTCTTGTTGCTGATATTGCCTGGGAGTGGTATAGTACAGATGTCCTTGTTAAATTAATCTGTCAAACTTTTAATGTTGTTTGGGTATTCTCGCAGACAAGCATAGACTGTTTCAGTATTTCAGGAGCTGAACAGATAACACATGTCTAAGTTTTCAAATGGTAATTCACAACTTGTCATATGTCAAAATGACACATTGAAATTATCATATTATATCCCATTCCAAGATGTTGCCTCTCCCTAACTGCCCTTGAACTAAGTGGCTTGTCTGGCCATTTTTGAACGAAGTTAAGAATCAAGGATATTGCTGTCTCGGTCAAGCAAGTAAAGCGCCATAGTAGACCGGAATGTATCATTGTAACAATTGATTGCAGCTTTATATTTCAGATTAATTCATTAAATTTGGGGCAGCATGGTGGCTCAGTAGTTAGCATTGCTGCCTCACAGCACCAGGGACCTTGGTTTGATTTGATTCCAGCCTTGGGCAACTGTCTGTGTGGAGTTAGCTCATTCCGTGTCTGCGTGGGTTTCCTCTGGTTGCTCCGGTTCCCACCCACAATCCAAAGATGTGCAGGTCAGGGGAATTGGCCAAGCAAAATTGTCCACAGTGTTCAAGGATGTGTAGGTTAGGTGCATGAGTCAGTGGTAAATGTAGGGGAATGGGTCTGAGTGGGATACTCTTTGGACGGTCAGTGTGGACTTGTTGGGCCGAAGGGACTGTTTCCACACTGTTGGGATTCTAATTCTAAATTGAACTAAGTGTTATCATGGGATTTCAACCCATTATTCCAGACCATTAGCCTGGGTTTCTGCAATACTAGCCCACAGGCATCCCTATGACACAACAGTCTCCCTATTAAGGAACATAAAAATGTTCAAAACTATTTTAAAATTGTAGAGCTAAAAACTCTTTACTTGGGAGTAAGCGTTAAACATTTGGGGACTTGAAGGGAATCCAGGAGGTTTAAATCTGAATGCAATGAATCACCAGCCTATGGGGTTTATGTGATAGTCCTATTTTCCTTCCAGACTGATATTAAAGAGATGTAACTGTATGACATTCAGCAGCTGGATAGAAATGGAATAAGTTACATTTGTAAGTTGTCTTTCACAGCCTCAGGGTGTTTCAAAACACTTTACAGCTGATGAAATGATTTTGAAGTGTGGCCACTCCTGTGGTTTAGGAAACAAAGCATCCTCTTTAGGCACAGCAAGATCCCACGAACATCAACGGGACAATAGCCAGGTTATCTGTTCTGTTGGTTCCAGTCAGTTAGGTGAATGGATGGTGACTGATGCCAATTAACATGGGTTTAATTCCTGCACCTGTTGGGGTTACTATGAAAGTCCCACATTCTCAAACTTGCACCTCCCTCTCAGGTTAAACCACCACCAGTTGTCTCTCTCTGTCTCTCTAATGAGAGAGTGCAACTATGGTAAATTTATTTTGAGGAGAAAGTGAGGTCTGCAGATGCTGGAGATCAGAGCTGAAAATGTGTTGCTGGAACAGCGCAGCAGGTCAGGCAGCATCCAGGGAACAGGAGAATCGACGTTTCGGGCATAAGCCTGAAGAAGGGCTTATGCCCGAAACGTCGATTCTCCTGTTCCCTGGATGCTGCCTGACCTGCTGCGCTGTTCCAGCAACACATTTTCAGCTAAGTTTATTTTGAGTTGAGTGTTAAATAGTGCTCATTGCACCAAAGAAAATATCATAATATTTTATGATATTACCAAGGAATCTTAAATATTCGGCTCAAAATTCAGCCAGAGTCTTGACCTCTTGCTGAATTGTCAGCACAGTGGTTAGCACTGCTCCCTCACGGCACCAGAGACCCGGGTTCAATTCCTGCCTCAGGCAACTCTGTGTGGAGTTTGCACATTCTCCCCGTGTCTGCGTGGGTTTCCTCCCACTGTCCAAAACAAATGTGCAGGTTAGGTGAATTGGCCATGCTAAATTGCCATAGTGTTAGGTGTAGGGGAATGGGTCTGGGTGGGTTACGCTTCGGCGGGTCGGTATGGACTTGTTGGGCCGAAGGGCCTGTTTCCACACTGTAAATAATCTAATCTAATCTAATCTAATCTAATCTAATCTTGCCACATTTGATATGCAGTATCTCCAGTGTTAAACAGCCTCAGTAATGAACTGTTCTATACACCTATAATTTGACATCCAGTCTTTGGGAAGGCTGTCGAAGTAAGAGGTTTGTTGCAAAACTGATATCGAGCTACTGACGGAGGAAAGATTTTGCACCAGTTCTACTGACTATTCATCAAATTTAGACACAGTAAGCTTCCACAAACATCAATGTGACAATTCTCAGTTTGTTTAGTTTTAGTCAGTTACCTCAGGTTGGTGAATGGATGGCACAGTGGCTACCATCGCTGACTCACAGCACCATGGACCTGGGTTCATTTCCAGCCTCAGACGATTGTCTGTGTGGAGATTACACATTCTCCATGCACCTGCATGGGTTTTCTCTGGTGCTCCTGTTTTCTCTCACAGTCCAAGAACATGCAGGATAGGTGGATTAGCCAGGGGAAATGCAGTGTTGCATGGATATGGTGGGTCCAAGTGGGATGTTCTTTGGTGGGTCAGTGTGGACTTAATTGGCTGAATGGCCTGCTTCCACATAGGGATTCTAAATTAAGACCATAAGACATAGGAGCGGAAGTAAGGCCATTCGGCCCATCGAGTCCACTCCGCCATTCAATCATGGCTGATGGGCATTTCAACTCCACTTACCCGCATTCTCCCTGTAGCCCTTAATTCCTTGTGATATCAAGAATTTATCAATTTCTGCCTTGAAGACATTTAGCGTCCCAGCCTCCACTGCTCTCTGCGGCAATGAATTCCACAGGCCCACCACTCTCTGGCTGAAGAAATGTCTCCGCATTTCTGTTCTGAATTTACCCCCTCTAATTCTAAGGCTGTGTCCACGGGTCCTAGTCTCCTCACCTAACGGAAACAATTTCCTAGCGTCCATCCTTTCCAAGCCATGTATTATCTTGTAAGTTTCTATTAGATCTCCCCTTAATCTTCTAAACTCCAATTAATACAATCCCAGGATCCTCAGCCATTCCTCGTATGTTAGACCTACCATTCCAGGGATCATCCGTGTGAATCTCCACTGGACACGCTCCAGTGCCAGTATGTCCTTCTTGAGGTGTGGGGACCAAAACTGGACACAGTACTCCAAATGGGGCCTAACCATAGCTTTATAAAGTCTCAGTAGCAAAACAGTGCTTTTATATTCCAACCCTCTTGAGATAATTGACAACATTGCATTCGCTTTCTTAATCACGGACTCAACCTGCATGTTTACCTTTAGAGAATCCTCAACTAGCACTCCCAGATCCCTCAGTACTTTGGCTTTACGAATTTTCTCACCGTTTAGAAAGTAATCCATGCTTGTATTCTTTTTCCCAAAGTGCAAGACCTTGCATTTGCTCACATTGAATTCCATCAACCATTTCCTGGACCACTCCTCCAAACTGTCTAGATCCTTTTGCAGCCTCCCCACTTGCTTAATAGTATACATTGCCACATTCATTTATCATTGATAATGGTGTGGCGAAGCGGATAAATCCACCCACTATGTGTTGTGGTCTTCACTGGCTAGCCTCTCTCAGCTGGAACGGGATATAGTGGTAACCATCACTGGACGAGTGATCCGGAGATCAAGGCTAATATAGGCTTGAGTTCAAATCCCACCAGGGTAAATTCATTTAACAAATCTGAAACATGGAGCCTGACCCCAGCAATGATGAATCTATAAATCTATTATAAATTGTTGCCCCAAAAATAAATTCATCCAGTTCCCTCCAGTAGGGAAGGAAATCTGCCATCATTACCTGTTCTAGACTACATGTGACTCATCACAGTCATGTGATTGGCACTTAGCTGTCTTCTGAAATAACTCAGCACGTCACAAAAGTCAGCAGTGTTCATGTCATGGAGAAATAAAATAACATTCTGTCTGATCTTCCCATTTGTAAAGCAAACAAAATTCAATTTGTTTCCTCATTATGGCAGATGATAAAAGAGTGATGTGGGTGTGGGTGTGGGTGTGTGTGTGGGGGGGGGATGGAATATTTCATGCAACAAATAGCAATAGCATGAAACTCACTGCCGACAAGAGCAGGGTAACAGAGACAACCACTGATTTCCAAAGGAATTTGGACCGGCACAGAGGGAAATCAGTTCGAAAGGTTTACATTGGAGCACTGGATTGCTGGACTGACTGCTGCCATATATTCACTGGACTGAACTGCCTCCTTCTTTACTGTAATAACTCAATGACTTTTTTTTTTTCCAAATGAAACCTTGCATTGTCCTATTTTGCAAAAACCTCTCAACGGGTGAAACATTCAGTGCAAAGTCTTGGCTTCACCGAGAGTTTTATCACCAATCCTTGTTCATCATCTCCAATACTGTGATAGGATTTGGCACTCCATTGGGGTGAACTGAATGTGAAAGCACAAGCATAAACTCAGCGAAAAAAACATTTTAATTATATCACTTGGCACTCTGCACGAACTGCATGATTCTAAGCAGAAGACTTTTTTCAGAAGATGTGACAACAGTGACCAATAATTCATTAAAAACCTTCCTGAATAACATTGTCAAGATTATTAATGGAAGAGAGTACATTTATATTATACTTCTCACCACCTCAAGATGTATCATACCTGCATTAATGTGTGGAGAATTATAGACCAAATACTGATGCGCAGTTGTGGTTGCTATGTAGAGAACTGAAACAACTTGAAGCAAGGAAGGCCCAAGCAAGAGTAATGAGATAATTTAGTAAGGAAGCTGATTGAGGATAAATTACAGGGTCCTTCAGTATTTCTTTGAACAGAACTGTAGCAGTTAAGGGACATTGCCACGATCCACTTTTTGCAACAAGTCCCAGGGTGAGGTTCCCTATTATTTTAGGGTTCCAAACCTCAAATCATGAAGCTTTCAGATAATTAGGAGTGAACTGGCTCCCCTTGGCTATTCCATTAGTCACAACAAGATTTGTTTTAAAAGGATTCCGACTGTTGTGGATACCAATTTGCCATATCCAAATAAATTTCCACTTTAGAAAGTTCGAGTAGGCTTTCTTGGATTAACAAAACGAGTGAGTTGACTAATTATTACCAAATGGAGACAGGCAGCCAAACCAAATCAGACTTCCTACTTCTGTATGCACAACACAGTAAAACCAAACCATCAAAGACAACCAAACAGTTACTCCAAACATTCCCGTCCTGACTTTTGATTAACTAATCTTAGATATTGTGAATATTTAATTCCAGACACCGGTTTTGTATCTCAAACAAATACTTCAAGTATTTATTAAATACACAATGAGTAGAGAATTAAACAGCAAGGTAAACTAATTAATGTCTATGCTTTACACTTTCATTCACACTAGAGACAGATAGACAAACATTAAGGGATTAATAAAAGAAAATAACAAAACTGGCCAGATTATTTAAATTGATTGCTATTTTTTGGTGTAATTCCTTTAAACTTTCAGCAGACAGAGAGAGTCCTTTACCTTTTTTTACCTACAAGGGTGTTTGAATGGTTGTTTTCAGAACTGTGACCCTTACGCACAGTAATCCACAATAAGATATCAGGTCATTAACTAACACACAGGCCAGGGTTGAAGCTCACGTTTCACCTCTAATCATGCACATTCTTTTCATTCAAATCAAGCAATGTCTGGTTCGTTGACAGTGGCCAGCATTTATTCCTCAATCCTAGTCACCTTTGATAATATGATGGTGAGCTGCTTTCTTGAATCCATTTGGTGTAATAATACCCATAATGCAGTTAGCAAAGAAATTTCAGGATTTCAACCGTGACACCGACAGAATAGTGGTGGACATGAAGACCCAGCCTAAAAGCAGAAGGCCAAAATTGACAGGTAAATGCTTGTTTTATTCAGTTGTGTTTCTGGTGTGTTAAGCAACTTGACTAGGCAAAAGTTAATTGGGAAGGTAAGTTAATTCTGGCAGGTTGTATAATTCATATGCTCCACAGGTAAATCACCATAATCCTAGTGGAATATAAGCTGTTCTCTTATTGGAGAGATATGACTAGTGTCATTCAACCTGAGGGTCACCATGCCTCAGGCAAAGGGAGGGGTTGAGAATGATAAATCTTCATGGTAACCTCTCTAATGAGTAGAAGCTCTGTGGTCTAGTAGAACTATAGTGAGTCGCCAACTCAACAGTGATCATCTGATTTCTGAACTTTTGTTCAATTGAAAACAGAGTCATTGACTTAAAGAGTTGTGCAGCATGGAAACAGACCCTTCAATCCATCTCATCCACCCCAAACAGATGCCCTAATTTAGTCCCATTTGCCAGTACTGGACTCATATCCCTCTAAATCTTCCTACTCATATGCCCATCCTGAGGACTTAAATATTTTAACTGGGTGAGCCTACACCACTTCTTCTGGCAGCTCATTCCATACACACACCACTTTCAGCATGAAAACATTGGCTCTTAGATCCATTGTAAATCTTTCCCCTCTCATCTTAAACCTATGCCTTTTGATTTTGAACTCCTCCACCCTGGATAAAAAACCTTGGCTATTCACCCTAATCATGACACCCACCATGATTTTATAAACTTGTGTAAGGTTCTGATGCTCCAGAGAAAATAGCCACTGCCTATTTAGCCTCTCCCTATAGCTCAAACCCTCCAACCCTGGCAACATCCTTCTAAATCCTTTCTGAAGCCTTTCAAGTTTCACATCTTTCCTACAGCATGGAGACTAGAATTGAATGCTAATCATACTTTCCCAAGTCAAGGAATGGAACTTTGCTCCCTTGTATATCAGCTGCCCTCAAGCTTAACAAAAGTTAGTGTGGATGACTCTGTAGGAATACCTGCATTTGGGGAATAGCTAAGTTATGAATGAGGACTTTAGCAGATCAGCCGAGACAGGGTTGACATCGAGTGATGTTACGTTGGCAGGGATAAGCAGTCTTTCTGCTGGTCCAAATAGGAAGTCAGAAGTTCATCGCCGGATCAAGCAATGACCTCCAGGTTACAAACAGACTGGTTTAATCTCAGACACTTGCCAGGCAGAGGGATTTAGTCAGTATCCAGGAGGGGAGTTCAGAGTGAGAAAAAGAAACAGTGGCTGCAGTCTTCCCAACACAAGGAAGTACCCACTCATCCAGTGCTGGATGTCAGACAAGCGCTGTGGTGTAGTAGGACAATAGTGACTTTACAATTCATAAAGATACAAATGCATGTGAAGAGACTTCTCAGCATCTCAACAGTGAGAATCTGATTTCTGAACCTTTGCCCAATGGATGTCAGAAATTTTAACTGTAGTGGAGGAGTCAAGCGAGGTGGTCTTGAGATCAAGATGGGCATTGTCAGCCCAAGTGTGTAAACAAGTAAATCTGAACCAGAAAATGTTTACCCTCCAAATTGTGATCATGGTTAAAACATCTGCTAGAACCTATCCTGCCTCTTTCAAATTTTGTGTTTTCTTTTTATTCATTCACTGGCTAGGTCAGTACTTATTGCCCAGCCCTAATTGCCCACAGGGCAGTTACGAGTCAACTGCATGGAGTCACATATCATCCAGATGTCATTCATTGATGGATATTAGTGAACCAGATTCATTTTTCCTACATTCATGGCTATTGGTAGACTCTAAATTCTAGATTTTCTTTTCTTGAATTCATAATCTACGATCTGCCATGGTGGGATTCAATCCTGGGTTCCCACATTACCTTAGTCTCTGGATTAACAGTCCAATGATAATACCATTCAGCCATTGCCTCCCCTTGGTTATGACTGATGCAGTTACCTTAAGGGAAGCTGAAGTTATTGCTCCATAGCAAAAGCACAATTTAGTTGAGTTCAGAGGTTGAAATTTTTTTTTGGAATCCCACTGTCAGTATTTTATCACATAAATACCCATTAGAAAATAAGGTGCAATATCTAGGCAGAGAAAAAAATGCTAAGCTGCAATTGTCTGATGTTGTGTTAATTCACTGAACATACAGGGGTCTTGAAAAGGGAAAGAGAACAAGAATAAAGAGGGGATCTATTGCACAGAAACATTGGAGAAATTTATATTCTATTTTCTAACAATGGAATGGTTAAGGGGCAATAACTTACCAAGGCACGTAAAGCATTACACAACATAGATAAGTAAATCTGAAATGTTACCTTAAGGTCAACCAGGCTGCTGGAAGGAAAGGGTATAAGTAATGAAAAGGAAATGTAAAATCATAAACAGATCTTGGAGAAACAAAATGATCAAAAGTTGATAAATGTTTTTAATGATTGACCAGGGCAACTATGCAATCAAAATTTAGGGGAGTTTAACTTGGCATTTGATTCTCAGCAAATTTAAAGCTTTGTTAGTGTGTCAAACTAATTGGATTGCATGACATCTACTCATCATTGGCTGTTGGCTAGGATCATAGTTATATTAACATTAAGTGAGTTGGTCCTGATTGCTGATCAGTGTCGATGCTATCAGGAACATTGGTCACTGAGATCTCACTCATAGTCAATTAATTGTCATTATGTTCACATTTACTGTCTCAATCTGTCTCAAATCCTTAGATTTATCTGCATCAATATCTAACTGCTGAGAAAATGCACATGATTTTCAGCATAAATCACAAAGTACTGCCTCCAGTGGGGAAAAAAAAATCAAACACCAATTCTTAAAATCCAAACAATTGTGAGTTTCTGAAAACAATGGGTTGCAAAAGCTATACTAAGAACTTAGGAAAGGAGCAGGCTCCACTATATTACACAATAACATCAAACACATTAATGTTTTGAACTTATACAAACACCATAACCTTTTTCATCAGAGTTATCAAAAAGTTATCACCTTTTACATTAAATACACTCAAAAGGCCTCTGGGTGAAAGAATTCCAAAGATTCAGCATTGTCTGAATAAAGAAACGTTTCTTCTCATCTTAGTCCTAAATGGTGTCCAAATGTTTAGGTTGCACTCCCCAAACAATGTCAACATCCGACTTTTATCCACTCTTTGCATATTTTGGAGGGTTTTGACATTATCACCTTTCAGTTTTCATAAATCAAAAGGAGTACAGGCTGAGATTGCTCACTGATTCTTCAAAATTTATCTCAGTCGAATGTTCCCTTTGAATGTACCTGTAGAAAGTTTTACAATTCTTTCAATCACATAAGAAATGATGCACGACTTTAGGTCCTGTCCATGTCATCCAATGTCCGTATTAAAACCTTTCACTTACCACCCAATGGTTCTCCTGCTGATTCAAAGTTGAGATTGCAACTTTGCTGACTGTTCTCTCAGGGGAGGATATTCACTCAGAATCTTGACACTGTTGGCTACCACTCCCTTTAACATACTCAGCTGAAAACTAAACACAGAACCGCTCTGAACCCGCTAATACAAACCACTTGGATACTCAGTCATCTTTAGAAAAGCTGGACAGTTTTCCTGTTACCCTAGACAACATTTATCTTTCAATTATCACTGCCAAAAACAACGTGTGAGCTCCATGTGTGTAAATTGGCTGTCCCATTTCCCTAGTTACCATAGTGACTATATGAGGTCATAAACAATTTGGGGACATCCAGAACATGTGAACAATTGTAATGTAAATACAATTTCTTTATTTTTTTTCTTTAACTCACTTAATGAAGAGTTCCTTCTCAACCAGTGCTCCAATGCTTTGTAGTTTTCCAGGACTCAAAAAAAAGACTCACTTTTACTGAGATCTGTTAACCCCTTGTTAGTTTTGAAGGAATCCCTAGCTCAATACTAAGGACAAACAATTCACTGGTGTTTCCAGCCAAAATTGCTCCATTTTGACTTGCTTTTATTGTCTCTGATTTAGAAAATTAAGACATAATGCTTATTATTTGTCTTTTTTTGCAAAGAAGTGATGCAGGAGGAGAAAACCTAGATTTTTTTGCAAGTAACCATTGTTCTGACAACTTTCCAAAACCTCAAAACAGGTGTTTCTTGTATTCCATCCATATGTGCTGCCCTCTGGAAACCCTTGTGCTCATGAGTCTCTTTCACTGACATAAACATTTCAAGTAAAAGGAATCAAATGACAAATAGGACATCTAAGCATGTTGAACAGTCTTTGCTTTTCAACCTTGAGCATGCTGTTCCTCTTTATTACAATGACACAGACGTTGAACTTCATTAAGAAAACTCCACTCAACCTCATGTCTATTATTAGAACAAATTCTAACATTTCACGAGTGGTGTTTATCTTAATTAAATCTCTAAGAAGTTAAATGACACTTGGCTTCAGTCCCCAAGAGGACATTTTTCAAAGTATTGCATCTAACTGTAAAGCCTGCAGTACACCACCATCAACTAACTGACTATCGTAGTATCGCATATTGCCCGCAACTCAGCAGTTTACATACAATTGCTCCAAAATAACATAAAAAGTCAAACTTTTAATGTACGGTTCATGATAAGGTTAAGTCAACTCTTTTCAGCAGATGTAGTAATTTTCTGTCAATTTTATCTTGGATATTATATCCTTCTTCTAGACTCACTGCACTTTCAAATCATCCAATTTTTAATATCCTATTCCTAACCTTTTTTCTATTTTAACTTGTTTCACTGCCAGAATACCAGATTGTTTCTGTATTCTGTACTGGGCAGTTACTAGGATCCAGTCAGAACTAAAAACAATATGAACTCACCATTTATTGCAGCCCAATAGGGAAAGGTATTTTTTTTCCAAAGCTGTGCACTCTGCAAAAGTTGAAACAAATCTGAACAAGCCCTCAGCCTTGGCTGAATACTCACCAGTGCCACATGACTCACCTCTTAAAGGGACACTCTCCCAACACAATATACACTAACTGTAGTACATAACATGTACCTATCCCAAACCAACACAAAATTTTAATTGCAAACACAAAGTACGACAGATGCTGGAAATCTGAAATAAAAACAGAGAACATTGGAAGTATTCTGCATGTCATACAACATCTGTGCTGAGAGGACAGTTAATGTTTCAAGTCAGTCATTTCTGAGCCAGCTGAACCTTGAAAGGTCACAGATCAAAAAGTTAAACTCTGTTTCGAATTCCACTGCATGACTTGCTGTACAACTCCACAATTTCCAGTTTTTATCTTAAAATATTGACCTGCTGCTTTCGCACAAATACCTGCAGCAGCATTGATCTACTCTTGGAGGAGCTCTGCATTCATTCTCTTCTTAATTGCAGTAGCTTTTGGCAATGTGTGTTTCTTACACATAGACACAGTTTGTACACTCTTACTTCTGAACCAGAATGGATGTAGGCTTGCTCGCTGAGCTGAAAGGTTCATTTCCAGACGTTTCATCACCCTACTAGGTAACATTTTCAGTGGGCCTCAGGCGAGGCATTACTGATAATTACTGCTGTCTATTTTTATGTTTGGGTTTCTTTGGGTTGATGATGTCATTGCCTGTGGTAATGTCATTTCCTGTTCTTTTTCTCAGGGGATGGTAGATGGGGTCTAACTCGATGTGTTTGTTGATAGAGTTCTGGTTGGAATGCCATGCCTCTCAGAATTCTTATGCATGTCTTTGCTTGGCTTGTCCTAGGATGGATGTGTTGTCCCAGTCGAAGATGTATCCTTCCTTATATGTATGTAAGGATACTAGTGAGAGAGGCTCACTGAAGATGTTACCTAGTAGGGTGACAAAACGTTTGGAAAGAACCTTCCAGCTCAGCGAGCAAACCTACATTCAGAACCTCAACCTGAGCTACAAACCTTCTCAAAACTTGCTCTGAACCAGAATGTTGTAGATCAGGTCTTTTTTTTAGTGAAATTCCTGGTTGTTGTGCAATAAAGATGGAAGGCTACATTGGCAGCTGCATTTCCAATGATGTGTTAAACCAAGACCCTATCAACCCCCTCAGTAAATATCCCCGCCCATTTTTGAAACAAAATGAGGCAAGTACCACCCCCACCCACATCTGCTCCCTTCCCCCCTCCACTCCACCTCTTCCAATAGCTCAGTCAACACTTAAGTAGAACTTCCGATGGAGGGATAAAATAGCTTATCTCACCATTGAAACTTGCTCTGTATGGATCTTGCTATGTACACATTATCTATCACATTTCCTACAATACAACAGTGTCTACACTGTCGGAGGTCTGTTAGCTCAGTTGGTACAATTACTGGTTTGCAATATAGAGTAATGCCAACAGGATGAGAATAACTCCTACAATAGCTGAGGGTACCATGAAGGAGTTTTTTTATTCAATCTCTCCGCTTTCCTGAGGTGTAGTCACACTAAGGCTAAACCAATACCAGCTGTCCCTTTATTTGAATTATGGAACATTTCTATGATATAGAAAGGTTATGGTGACTTTACTGTATACTTTTAAAAGAAGCTTGGTTGACTTTAACTCATCTTGCAATGTCTTGAGATTATAGAAAGAGCTAATTAAGTGTAAAAGTAGTCCATTTGGGCAGCGGTGGAAGAGGTAGAAATTGAAATCTAGGTTTCTGTTTCCTCCACTTAAAAGTGCTACAATTTTAACCCTTGTTACAAGTGAGAGTTCAAACTAAAACAATAACACAGTTGCAAAGTGTAAGTTATGAAATTGGTAGAATTTTCATTTAACAACAGTTCATCAATTTGTTTTCTGTCATCCATCCATTGGTTTCTTTCCTTTGTCACCAATTGAAATTTGGCATTGAGGATGTTTTGTGATTATATAGAATGTTGATGGCAAATGCAGGTAAAATGTTGATCTGAGGAGCTGGAGAATAGTAAGGCAATCCCACTGAGAAAACAGGAGCAGTGAAACAACAGATGGCCATTTTGCCCCTTGAATCTGTTCTGCCATTCACTGAGATCTGTTTGACCAAGCTCTATGTCGCGGGGCTTAGTCAGTTAGCTGGGTGGTTTATTTACAGGACTGAATAACACCCAAATGTGTAGGTTTAGTTCCTATACTGGCTGAGGTAACCATTAAAGCATCTCTTATTCAACCTCTCCCTTCACCTGACTATGGTGAACTTCAGTCGAGAATGGGGTGCTGGAAAAGCACAGCAGGTCAGGCAGCATCCGAGGAGCAGGAGACTTATTGTATTGGGCGTAAGCATCTGCAGTCCTCACTTTCTCTTATATGGTGAACCTCAGGTTAGTCTGCTACCTAACATCTCTCTGATGAGCGAGGAGAACTTTAGTGACTTTTCACCTCATCCCATAAGCTCTGATTTTAGTAATAAAATCAATCTGAAATTTGAAATTAAACACTTACCTAGAATCAATTGTTGTTTTCAAATGAAAGTTTAGACTCTCTAACTCCGTTTGGTCTTGAAAGGACTGACTCTAACTTACAGACGAAAGTGCCCTTGTCCTGGAGTACTAGGTCAAGATTACTCTCCAAACAAACACACACACAGCAGATTGACTGGTTACTTACCTCATTTGCTTTTTGTTGGATCTTAACATGCACAGTTGCCTGTCACATTACAAAAACGACACTGTGGGGTAATTAATTGACTGTGACACAACAAGTGGATTAGCAATTAGTGAATCTTGTGGATTACTGAATGGTGCAACACTTCCTTTGCATTCTGTCATGCAATTTTGGCATTTCTGCCAATTCAGCCAACATTTGTTGCCTACTCCTGTTGTGAGTTTAAGAACAACTGAGTGCACATACTTTCCTTACCTTTGATATTCACTTGTCTTTGTTCCAGGACGTACAACATTAGTCAGGCCTAAACGGCAAGGAAGGAAACTTAAACAAAAGGAATGACAGTACTTTGAATCAGGTAGTTTTCCCAACAAGGTTTAAAACTCATGGGTAACTTATTGAATGTGTGTACTGTTCACACTTGTGAAAGCTTAGAAGAAAGGGTAAGGCTTTCATTGTTGACCAACTGTGTTTGTACAATGTATATTATAAAGCTACTAAAGTAATTGCTAATTTCCGAGAGACAGCAGATGTTCCATATATTTTATTCAGCTCCAAACTCGCAAAGACTTGCAATACAGTGTGTTGCAAAAAAGGTTCTTAACTGGTGACTGATCTTTGAACTGGCAGTAATACATGTTGTAAAAGGGAACATTTTACAGAATTCTGGAGAATATAGAGGGGAATGGGACTGAATGGAAAGCTCTTTCACAGAATTAGACCAAGTATGGTGGGAAAGGCGCCCACGAGGAAGGGACTCCTTTGTAAATGAATCTTGTTACGATCAACAGAGACTGTGGGTGAATAATGAAGGTGAGTCAGGGAGAACTAGCCATTTGGATACAGAACTGGCTCAAAGATTGAAGACAGATGCTGGTGGTGGAGGGTTGTTTTTCAGACTGGAAGCCTGTGACCAGTGGAGTGCCACAAGGATCAGTGCTGGCTCCACTACTTTTCATCATTTATATAAATGATTTGGATGCGAGCATAAGAGGTATAGTTAGTAAGTTTGCAGATGACAACAAAATTGGAGGTGTAGTGGACAGCGAAGAAGGTTAGCTCAGATTACAACAGGATCTTGATCAGATGGGCCATGGGCTGAGAAGTGGCAGATGGAGTTTAATTTAGATAAATGCGAGGTGCTGCATTTTGGGAAAGCAAATCTTAGCAGGATTTATACACTTAATGGTAAGGTCCGAGGGAGTGTTGCTGAAAAAGAGACCTTGGAGTGCAGGTTCATAGCTCCTTGAAAGTGGAGTTGCAGGTGGATAGGAGAGTGAAGAAGACGTTTGGTATGCGTTCCTTTATTGGTCAGGGTATTGAGTACGGAAGTTGGGAGGTCATGTTGCAGCTGTACAGGACATTGGTTAGGCCACTTTTAGAATATTGCTTGCAATTCTCCTCTTCTTCCTATCGGAAAGATATTGTGAAACTTGAAAGGGTTCAGAAAAGATTTACAAGGATGTTGCCAGGCTTGGAGAATTTGAGCTATAGAGAGAGGCTGAACAGGCCGGGGCTGTTTTCCCTGGAGCATGGGAGACTGAGGGGTGACCTTATAGAGGTTTACAAAATCATGAGGGGCATGGATAGGATATATAAACAAAGTCTTTTCCCTGGGGTGGGGTAGTCCAGAACTAGAGGGCATAGGTTTAGAGTGAGAGTGAAAAGATATAAAAGAGACCTAAGGGGCAACGTTTTCACACAGAGGGTATTACGTGTATAGAATGAGCTGCCAGAGGAAGTGGTGGAGGCTAGTACAATTGCAAAATTTAAAAAAAACATCTGAATGGGTCTATGAATAGGAAGGGTTTGGAGGGATATGGGCCGGGTGCTGGCAGATTGGGTTGGGATATCTGGTTTACAGGGACAAGTTGGACCGAAGGGTCTATTTTCGTGCTGTACATCTCTATGACTCTATGACTGTATAACTGTCCTCATCCAAGAACTTGACAGTGTGGATATCCTATCTGAAACTGCAATAAATTGGAATCTCTCCTGGATCTGGCCATAACAAAAACAAACTGCATTGCAAACCACCAACAATTACTGACAATATCGGCCACTCCCCCAGATCAAACTACTGATCTTGGTGGGATTTCACTAGTTGTTCTACTCATGTCCATCGAGGACATTCTTAACCTGAGTCTCCACTTAGTTTTGCTCCAATCTCTGAAATACCATCTAAAAACCTCTAGCCTTTATCCCTCACTTTCTTCCTTTAAGATGATTTTTAAAACCTTTGACAATTATTTTTGTCACCTGACCTAATATTGCCTTATGTGTTTTGAGGTTACATTTTGTATGATGATGCTCTTGTACAAGTGCCATGGGATGGGTTTTACTATGTTCAGGGCACTTTACTGTTGTTAAAATTAAATGTTTCTCACCACAAAATCAAACATCAATAGATGTTTTTGTAAAAGCATTCACAAAATGTTTTAGTTTACTTACAAAGTAATTAGTGTACTGTTAAGGTAACTAGCAAATTATTCTGAGGTGCTTTTTGAAGTGATTCTTTTTTTAAAGTCAGTTAATTTACAGATTGTGGACTAGACAGGGTTATTAAAATACTTATTTTTGGAGAGAAACTCCTTTTCTGACTGCATTACGAGGATGCATCAAACAATCAATTGAAAATATAACAACCAATCTGTTCAAGAAGGGAAATAGGGACAATCCAGGAAACTATAGGCTAGTGAGACTCATATCGGTAGTTGGGAAGCTATTGGAGAGAATTCTTGGAGATAGAGTTTACACGCATTTGGAAAAGCATAGCCTAATTAGGGGGAATTACCATTTGCAGGGCAGATCATGTCTTACTAACTGGATTGAATTTTTCAAGGAGGTGACAAAGGGGATACAGCAGTAGATGTTGTATGCATGGATTTTAGTAAGGCCTTTGACAAGGTCTCTCATTGTAGGCTCATCCAGAAGATTAAGATATATTGGATCCATGGTGGCTTGGCTGCATGGATTCAAAATTGGCTTGCCCATAGAAGGTGGAAGCGAGTGCTAGCAGGGTGCTTTTCAGGCTGGAGAACTGTAACTAGTGGTGTTCCGCAGGGATCTGTACTGGGACCTCTGCTGTTCGTAATATATACAAATGACTTGGATGAAAATGTAGATTAGCGGGTTAGTAAGTTTGCAAATGACACAAAGATTGCTGGAGTTGTGGATAGTGTAGAAGAATGCCAAAGGATACAGTGAGATATAGAACAGTTGCAAATATGGGTGGAAAAATGGCAGATGGAGTTTAATCTGGGTAAATGTGAGGTGTTGCACTTTGGGGGATCAAATGTTAAGGAAAAGTATACAGTTAATGGCAGATCCCTGAATGATATACAGAAAGATCTTGGGGTTCAAGTCTGTATAGCCATGCAAGTATACAGGGTGGTAAAGAAGTCAAAGGGCCATTCTTGGTCAGGGAATTGAGTGCATGAGTCAGGATGTCATGTTGCAGTTTTATAACACTTTGGTAAGGCATTCAATTCTAATCGCCACACTACAGGAAGGATACGGAGGCTTTGGAAAGGTTGCAGAAGAGACTTACCAGGATGTTGCCTGGAATAAAGGGCATGGGCTATAAGGAGAGGCGAGAAAAACTTGAGTTGTTTTCTCTGGAGCAGTGGAGGCTGAGGGAAGACTTGACAGAAGTGCTTAAAATTATAAGATACATAGATAGTGTTGATGCTCAGAATCTTTTTCCTCGAGTTGAAATATTTAAAACTAGGGGGCATGCATTTAAGGTGAGAGGTAGAAAGTTCAAAGGAGAAGAGAGGGGCAAGTTCTTTACACAGAGTTTAGGAGTCTGGAATGTGTTGCCAGGGGTGGTGATCGAGGCAGATATAAGAAGGGCATTTAAGGGACTTTTAGATAAGAACATGAATACATAAGGAATACAAGAATATGGACCAAGGGCAGGCAGAAGGGATTAGTTTAATCTGGTTTCATATTTCGCACAACATTGTGGGCCAAAGGATCCATTCCTGTGATGTACTGTTCCATGTTCAATGTTCGAATCAGTTCAATTTTTTTTCAAAGCTGTAAAAGTCAGAACTGTTGGTTATGCTGGTTCAAGGCAAATGTTATGGTTGGTTATTAACAAATTTGTTTGAGTACATATTGAGCACAATTTCCAGGTCAACTATAGTGAATGCGGAAAATTCTGGCCCTTACAATAAGAAATAACTGTTACAACATTAGGGAATTACCTTGGCATGCTTCTGGTCCCAAACTATTCTGAAAACCACTTAACTGGTATTCAGAGCTTGAAATTAGATAAGATCATAAGAAATAGGAACAGGGCTCGCCCCCGTGGGTCTCTGTGGCAATGTGTTTCAAACACTCACAACCCTCTGAGAGAAGAAATTCGCCCCCATCTCAGTCTTAAATTGGTGCCTCTCTATTCTGAGACTACTACTGACTGGTCCTAGACTCTTCCCTGAGAGGAATGACCTTTTCAGCATTTACCCTTGATAGCACATTTTAATATAGAAAACAATCCCGCGGTTCCTCACAGGAACAAAAATAAACATTTCCGCCAAGCCACCTGATGAGATATTAGCACAGGTGAGCAAATGTTTTGTCTCGGAACAAGCGAGAAAGCGTATAAACAGAGCAGATACAGATGAAAAGTTTTCGTGAAAGAATCCTGCACCTGATTGTCACAAGCAAGTTTTACTACGTTGTGTTAGCTTTAGGTAGTCTCAATCATGTATAACTTTAATTTCCTTTTTAAGTGTGTTTATACATTTTTGTTCCAACTGTTTCCCGATTCTACTTTGTTCGGTTCTATGTGCATCTGATCATTAAGAACAAAACCCAAATCTCCCTGAGGCTCTTTTCAGTTTATGGTGTTGGCAGTGTACAAAATGAAGAAATCTCCACTCTTATAGTTCAATGGAATTTGCAAACTGGGTCACTATCCTCTTTGTTATATTGGAATGATGTAGAACCAATGACTGGAATTAGAATGGGCAAATTAAGCCAGTATTAATATAGGGGTTTTGCATACGTTTATTTGCCAACCTTTCTTGTATAGATTAGATTACTTACAGTGTGGAAACAGGCCCTTCAGCCCAACAAGTCCACACCGACCCACCAATACATTTACCCCTCCACCTAACACTACAGGCAATTTAGAATGGCCAATTCACCTGACCTGCGCAACTTTGGACCGTGGGAGGAAACCGGAGCACCCGGAGGAAACCCACGCAGACACGGGGGAGAATGTGCAAACTCCACACAGTCAGTTGCCTGAGGCGGGAGTTGAACACGGGTCTCTGGCACTATGAGGCAGCAGTGCTAACCACTGTGCCACCATGCTGCCAGTAACCAGAATTGCCACATCGTGATGATGAGAAATGTGCAGAGCAATGGGGACAGAGCATGGAAGTGGAACTTGAATAGCCATGTCAAAGGGCCAGGGCTGGTAAAATGGGGCAAAGGAAATCCCTCTCTGCTTTATCAGTCTGTATAATTATATCATCCTTCGCATAATTACACCATTCTTCCTCTTACCCTTGTGCCCCATAAATTTTAACAATGTAATGAGAATATTTTAGTGATTACTTTTAGTCCCAGACATGAAATTACATGTAATATGAAATGTTGGACCACAGGTGTGGTAACCTTATAACAGATGTACTGAGGTGCAACGTGATATATACAAGAGCCAAATATTCGAACTGCAGTGAACTACTGCGGAAATGTTACTTTGATTAATACTACCTAGAAAATACAAAAAAAGAAATAATTGTAAACTGCTGGATAAATGCTTGAAGTTTGAAAGCAAAGACAAAACACAGCACCAAATGACCACACTGTGTTCTTCATGTTCCCTTAACCAGTTACATTGTAATCACAGAATAATGTTATTGAAGAATTATAGGCAGACTATACACTTATGTAAGCACTGCATTTCTAACACAGAAGGAGGCCATTTAGCCCATCCATGTTTACAATATAGTGACTAAATGGTAATTATGGTTTAGGAGGATTTTTTCCTAATTTACTTCACTCCTCTCTCACTTCAAATTAATATCTTAGACATGTACTTCAAATGCTCTGTTCAAGTGGGTGCTGCTCATTCAGCTCAGTGAGCAAATTACATGCAGGTATGTGGCTCAGCCTTGCTAAATTGCCCATAGTGTGCAGGTTAGGTGAATTAGCCATGGGAAATGCAGGGTTACAGGGATGGGATGGGGGGGATGGGCAGGTCTGATTGGGATGTTCTTTGGAGGGAGAGTATTGACTTGAAGTGCAGAAAGGCCTGCTTCCACACTATAGGGAGTCTATGAAATGTTGGTCTAGCCAACAATGCCCACATGTTATGAATGAATGAAAAAAAAAGGTAGTCATTTGATCCAGGAGCCATAAGGTATATCTCCTCTGAATGTGATCTTAATGATTTACAAAACAAGTGAGAGATTTATAAACTTAACCTTCAGAACAATTACATTCTAATCTAATCATCTGATATTTTGGGTGTGCCGCCTTTGAATGAAATCAAGGTCCTTCCCTCTCAAAAGGATAAGAAAGATCCCACCCTACTATTTCAAGATAAGTCGTGTGTAACAGCAAAAACAGTGGAAACTGGAGATCTAACATAAAAGCAGAAAGTGCTGGAGAAACCCAGCATGTCTGGCAGTATCTCTTAAAAGAGAAGCCATTGGGGACATGACGGCTCAGTGGTTAGTGCTGCTGCCTCACAGAGCCAGTGACCCGGGCTCCAGTCCAGCCTTGGGTGACTGTCTGCTTGGAGTTTGCACGTTCTCCCTAAGTCTGTGTGGGTTTCCTCCCACGATCCAATGATGTGAAGTTAGGTGAATTATTTAGGGGAAATGTAAAGTAATAGAATAGGGGAATGGATATGGTGGATACTCTTCAGAGGGTTGGTGTGAACTTGCTGGGCTGAATGGCCTGTTTCCACACTGTAGGCATTCTAATTCTGTTTCTCTGTCCACAGATGCTGCCAGACTTACTAAGTTTCTCCAACAATTGCAGTTTTATATTTGTTTTTTCTGTGATGTCTTGATTTATGCCTCAGCCAGCATTCCAAAAAGCAAACGTAAAGCGAAGAACTGCAGATGCTGGAAATTTGAAACAAAACCAGAAATTACTGGAAAATCCCAGCAAGTCTGTAAAATGAAGGTAAAGTTCACATTTTGAGTCCAGTGACCTTTCTTCAGAGCAGAAAAAAGTTTTTTTTTCTGGTCATTGTGCTTTTCAAGAATCTCAATCTCAAATAAAATGCTAAAGTGTGCCAATGGTCAAAAGAAATGAAGCAGCTAATTTGTGCACACAGCAAGCTCACACAAACCATGGTGTGATATTGATTTGAACACTGGGGCAGTACCGTGGCTCCCTAGTTAGCACTGCTGCCTCACAGCGCCAGCGACCCGGTTCAATTCCAGCCTCGGACTGTGTGGAGTTTGCACATTGTCCCCGTGTCTGTATGGGTTTCCTCCGGGTGCTCCAGTTTCCTCCCACAATCCAAAGGTGTGCAGGATAGGTGAATTGGCCATGCTAAATTGCCAATTGCTACAGTGTTCAGGGATGTGTAGCTTAGGTGCATTAATCAGGGGTCAATATAGAGGAATAGGTTTGGGTGGGATACTCCTTGGAGGGTCAATGTAGACTTGTTGGACCGAAGGGCCTGTTTCCACACTGTCAGGATTCTATGATTTGTTTTTGTCATGTCTGCTGATGGAGCACTGTTAGTAAAAACACCGGGGAAAACTTACCACGTTTTCTTAGCTTCAGAGTAATGACCTCTTCTATGTGCGTCTGAGAGGTTAGGCAGATTTAAAGTTTCATCCTACTCAGGAGGGCAGATGATTGTAGATTCAGAAAAGGTATGACAGGAAACTGGAAATCAAATTAAGTTGTGGAGTGTGCAACATGGATGAATGAATGTGAAGAGAAAACAAGGCAATAGTGATAAACAGAGACCTAACCCCCAAAGTAAATGGACAAGTCCCAAAACAAGTGAAAGGGATTCATGTGGATTATCACAGTTGATGGCAGCTGTGATTACAAAATCTGTAGGGGAATTGAAATAACTGAAACCAAATGTGTTAGAATGGTGGACAAGTTAACATCAAAGAAACTCAATGCCAATCTTCAGCAAGGCATGCTGGGATGGGGGAGTTAGATTTTTTTCACCTATACATACTCCCATCTGAGATACAAATCAACAATCAAAGAGACTGTTGATCAGCTGAATACATCGATGTGGATGTACCACAAATCCAGTGCAGACACTAAGACAAATGAAGTGTTTGGAGATGAGAAGAAATTAGTGCATAACACCAAAGACAGAAAAATCCAATATTTTAGTCAGATCATTACAGCAGAAGCACAGACAGGAGACAGTATTGCTAAGGGGAGGGGGGGGGGGGGGGGGGTTGCGGGTTTGGGGGGAGCAGAGTTGGGGGGGATTAGAATACCAGAGAAGAAAGCAGAGAAGGAAGTGGATGATAGGCAAAGCAGATTAGATGCAGTTGATGTCTTTAAGGTAAGAGGGAAAGATTTAAAAGAGAACTAAGGGGAAACTTCATCACGCAGAAGGTGGTATGAGTATGGAATGAGTTGCCAGAGGAGGTGGTGGTTTCTGGTACAATTACAATGTTTAAAATGCATTTGGATGGGTAGATGAAGAGGAAGGGTTTAGAAGGATATGGGCCAAATGCTGGCAAAATGGAACTAGATTAATGATTCAGAGATGCCGGTGTTGGACTGGGGTGTACAAAGTTAAAAATCACACAACACCAGGTTATAGTCCAACAGGTGGCACAGTGGTTAGCACTGCTGCCTCGCAGCGCCAGAGACCCGGGTTCAATTCCCGACTCAGGCGACTGACTGTGTGGAGTTTGCACGTTCTCCCCGTGTCTGCGTGGGTTTCCTCCGGGGGCTCCGGTTTCCTCCCACAGTCCAAAGATGTGCAAGTCAGGTAAATTGGCCATGCTAAATTGCCCATAGTATTAGGTAAAGGGGTAAATGTAGGGGTATGGGTGGGTTACGCTTCGGCGGGTCGGTGTGGACTTGTTGGGCCGAAGGGCCTGTTTCCACACTGTAAGTAATCTAATCTAATCTAATCTAATCTAAGGTTTAATTGGAAGCACACTAGCTTTCGGAGCGACGCTCCTTCATCAATCACCTGATGAAGGAGCGTCACTTCGAAAGCTAGTGTGCTTCCAATTAAACCTGTTGGACTATAATCTGGTGTTGTGTGATTTTTAACTAGATTAATGTAGACTATCTGGTCGGCATGTACGAGTTGGACCAAAGAGTCTGTTTCCATGCTGTACATCTCTATGACTTTCTTACTCTTTGTAATGTGATTTTTATTGAAATATATAAGATCCTGAGAGAACTTGATAGGATTAACAGTGGTAAAATATTTCCTTTTGTTGGGGAGACCAGGAATAGAAGTAGTTTAAAAATAAGAAGTCTTCCTTTTAAAATAAGGAGAATTTTTTTTCTCTGTCACAAGTTCTTTAATCTGTGATTTCTTTTTCTTCCTGAGGAGCAGTGGAAGCGATGCAATCGATTTTATTGAAGATTACGTTGGAGAGATTTTCAATAAATAAGGGAGGTTGGGTGTGGGGGCAGGCAGGAAAGTGAAACTGAGAAAACGATGACATCATTTATGATATTATTAAATGGCGGAGCAGGCATGAAAGGTCGGATGGCCTACTCTTGCTCCTAAAGCCTATGTTCCTTCAGCTCCCATGTGAGTACAGACAGCACAGGACAAACAAAGGTGCATAGCAGTCAAACTTCGAGAAAGAAGGTGGTGCTCAGGAATGAACCAAGGAGGCAATACCACTGCAGACTTAATTTTGAGCTAGAATGGGACTGAAAACTACGATCCTCTGACATAACGGTTAGTTTGCTATCACTGAACTCCACTTGAACTGACTCATCAGGTGTGCAGAACCTCATGGCTGATCAGTAGAGAAGCACCTGGCTGACTTACAAACTCTTTAAAATAGCTGTGGAAAAATTAAATGAGATCACATTATCTGCACCGCTGGGATCGATTAAAACAAAATCAGTCCTCTGCTGGTCTCCCACCTTCCACTCTCTGTAAAGTGAGGTTCTCCACAACTCTGTTACTTGTCTCCCTATGACTACCACTCATCACCCCGTGTTTGCTAACCAACATTGACTTCCAGTAAATTCTCATCCTTCTTTCCATACACCCTTACCCCGTGTTCTCTCTCTCCCTCTCTCTCTCTCTCTCTCTCTCCCTCTCTCTCTGTACCTTCTCCAGCCCCACCATTCCCTGTCCATGCTCATTTACCTCAGGCCTCTGAACATTCTTGATTTTAATTGCTCCAGTATTTGTGACTTTGCATTCAGCTGCCTAGGCTCTATGCTCCAGAATTGCCTCTTTAAAAATCCTCCCTCACTTTGTCCTTTAAGATATTCATCAAGTCATGGAGTCATACAGTGAGATAGCTCAAAAGCAGATCCTTAGGTCCAACTCATCCATGCTGACAAGACATCCCAATCTGACCTTGTCCCATTTACCAGCACTTGGTCTATATCCCTTCAAACCCTTCCTATTCATATACCCATCCAGATACCTTTTAAATGCTGTAATTGTACCAGCCTCCACCACTTCCTCTGGCAGCTCATTCCATACATGCACCACCTTCTGCATGAACTATTTACCCCTGAGGTCCTTTTTAAATCTTTCCACTCTCACTTTAAACCTATATCAGCTAGTTTAGGACTGTCCAACCCTGGCAGAATGACCTTGATTATCCATGCCCCTCAGTCTTTGATGCTCCAGGGAAAAAAGCCTCAACCTATTCAGCCTCTCCCTATTACGCAAACTTTCTAGTCCTGGCAATCTTTGTAATCCTTGTACATCTTTTCTGCACTCTTTCAAGATTAACAACAACCTTCCTATAGACGGGTGACCAGAATTGAATGTGTTACTCCAAAAGTGGTCTCACCAATGTTCTGTGCAGTTGCAACATGACATCCCAACATCTGTACTCGATGATCTGACCAATGACAGCAAGTGTGCCAAATGTCTTCTTCACCACCCTGTCTTCCTGCAACTCCAATTTGAAGAGTATTCATTTTCACCCCTCGGTGTCTTCATTTGGCAACACTCCCCAGGGCTCTACAATTTACTGAACAAGTCCTGCTCTGGTTTCCTTAAAACCTAACTCTACCACACATTTTGGCCATTTGCTCTCTTATCACCCCCTGTGGGCTGGTGTCGAAGTTTGTTTTATGATATTCCCATGAAGCAACAGAGATCATGTTCTTACTTTACAAGTGCTACTTCGAAAGAAGTTGTTTTTGTCATTGCTTGTTATAAACACAATGATAGCTTCAGTGGGAGAGAAGAAGGTTGTAAAGTGGCAGTGAGAGGGTTACATTTTGTGAAGAGAAGCTGGTGTGATGCGTGGCCTGACAAACCGCAGCCAATGCGACAGTGTGAAAGACAGGTTCGAGCAGTTCATTGCATTCTGTGGATGGTAACAAAGTCAGGCGTGTATCTTAAAAGAAAAGAGCAAATGAGTGGCACTAATCTATACAGCAATGTTCTACTGTTACACGGAAAAGGCAACCCTCACATTATTACAGTTTGGAAAGGAAATTTACCCTTTAATGCAATCAGACTCAGTATTAACTTCATTAAGTCGAGTTGTCACGGTTACTAAAACGTAATCACAACACAGAGCCCTGCAATAGACTGAAACCTGGCTCCAATTCTAAAGGAAACAAGTTCTGGAGCAGCTGAGGCAATGAGACAGATTTAAAATCATGCTGCAACAAGACTGATCCAGCATCAATATAACCTTCATTTTAATTAATTCCCCAAGAGAAGAAAATCTTGCATTCATATAATGCCTTCTTACATCTTTCAGAAAGACTGCAAACCTCCTTTCATGCAATGAATTTCTTTTCAGGGCACAGTGAACGCTAGATTCTAAAGGCTCAAATGAGAATAAAATTAGCGTGATTGTGTGTTGGTTTGTCATCATCGTATCGACCTAGGATTATCAAGCAGTTCATTGTTATAGATTCAGAGAGCAACAGCTGAGGGCCATTCGGTCCCTCAAACCTATCTCACCATTTATTGGATCATAGCTGATGTGAATCATAACAGTAATTTCAGGATTTATTATGTTGGCCGATGCTGTGTAAGATTAACATCAGGCTCATTTATCACATCCATATGATTGGCCTATGCTTAAAGATATTCTGAAAAGAGGAAATCGTGTTCTTAATATCTTTAATACTAACTTTGTTTTAAAAAAGGAAGCAAAATGCATTTGTTAAATCTAAACATTTGTTGAAAAGCTGGAAGGAACTTGGATAAAAACAAAAGAGCAGGAAGACAAATGAAGCTGATGAAGGAAAGGGACAATGATGAGTCATTTTCTCTGACATATATTCCAATTTCAAGCCAGATTGCCCATTTTAAATCTCATTTCCCCGACACAGTTGCATGATGTATTGAAAAATGTGCACCAGCTGGATTATGCAATTAAACATCACATAAATTTAAACGTTTCCCTTACATCAATTTAAAAGCAAATCTTGCTCACTACACATTTTGTTTTTGTTTCGGCTAATTTTCTCATTTCCTTACTGAAAACATTGATTCCTTTTTTTTTCAGAATACTGTTCCTCTGTCATCTGCTCGTGCCCAGGGCAAATGGTAAATCTTGATGTATGAGTATAGGCCAAGTATACAGATGTGATAAGTGAGCCTGACCCTAACCTTATTCAACATTGGCAGACATAATAAACCTTGCCGCAGAGACCACTGGAGAAAAATCAGAACGAGGAAAATTTACATTTATATGGTGCTTCATGAGGTTACAGCGAGTAAAAGACTTTTAAAGTGTCAGCAATGGCACAGTGCAGCAAAGACAAAAGTCAATTTGGGTAGATGTTGTGAAGGTGCCAGTGTTGGACTGTAGTGGACAAAGTCAAAAATCGCATGACATCAGGTTAAAGCCCAACAGGTTTATTTGAAAACAGGTTTATTTTTGGAGCTCTGCTCCTTCAGAATTAAAAGCGGAGCTCTGAATGCTTGTGTTTTCAAATAAACCTGTTGACTAACGAGTTTTGAGAAGATTTGTTGACTATAACCTGGTGTTATGTCATTTTTGAATTTGTGCACAACGAGTTCCAACAAACAACCGTGAGGCAATGACAAGTTCTTTCTCGTGTTGGCTGAGGGATAAATATTGGATAAGATATTTGGGGGATCTTTCATGTGTTTCTTTGAATTCTGGCACTGAACCTTTTCCATTTATCTAAGAGATCAGACCAAGCCTCCTTTCAGGTACATCAGAACAAGGGAAGGCCTTTCAGCCCCTTGCTCTTGCTCTATCGTTTCATGAGAACATGAAAGATCTTTATTCTGACTTCAACCACCTGACTTTATTTAATATCCCCAAGTAATCTTGGCTCGTAGAAGTCTAGGGATTTAAAATTATTTGTGAGTGAATGTGTTGTGGGATAGAGTATCATACATCTGCCACGATTAGTCTGAAAAAGGTTTCCCAATTTCCCAAATGTGAGGTGCTGCATTTTGGGGAAGCAAATCTTAGCAGGACTTATACACTTAATGGTAAGGTCCTAGGGAGTGTTGCTGAACAAAGAGACCTTGGAGTGCAGGTTCATAGCTCCTTGAAAGTGGAGTTGCAGGTAGATAGGATAGTGAAGAAGGTGTTTGGTATACTTTCCTTTATTGGTCAGAGTATTTAGTACAGGAGTTAGGAGGTCATGTTGCGGCTGTACAGGACATTAGTTAGGCCACTTATGGAATATTGTGTGCAATTCTGGTCTCGTCCTTATCGGAAAGATGTTGTGAAACTTGAAAGGGTTCAGAAAAGATTTACAAAGATGTTGCCAGGGTTGAAGGATTTGGCTGAACAGGCTGGGGCTGTTTTCCCTGGAGCGTCGGAGGCTGAGGGGTGATCTTATAGAGGTTTACAAAATCATGAGGGGCATGGATAGAATAAACAGACAAAGTCTTTTCCCTGGGGTGGGGGAGTCCAGAACTAGAGGGCATAGGTTTAGGGTGAGAGTGGAAAGATATAAAAGAGACCTAAGGGTCGACTTTCTCATGCAGAGGGTGGTACGTGTATGGAATGAGCTGCCAGAGGGAGTGGTGGAAGCTGGTACATTTAAAAGGCATCTGGATGGGTATATGAATAGGAAGGGTTTGGAGGGATATGGGCCAGGTGTTGGCAGGTGGGACTAGATTGGGTTTGGATATCTGGTTGCCATGGATAAGTTGGACCAAAGGGTCTGTTTCCCTGCTGTACATCTCTACTTGACTCTACTTGAACATATGCCATCTATATTCAAACCATGTCTTCCTGATCTGGACCCCCTGATCAAAGGATGAAGTTCCTCTCAAGCTGGTCCACGAATTGTTTTTGAAATCCTAAGAACATCAATTTAACCACTCTCAATCATTCATATTCCAAGGAATACTGGTTTAGTTTAGGAATTCTTTCCCATAACTAATTCTTGAAATCTTGGCAACATTCTAGTGACCTTGTGCTGTTCACTAAATGAGGCCAATATTCAACACTCAAAATGTGACCCAAGAGCTTTAATGGGCTAAGATAAC
This sequence comes from Chiloscyllium plagiosum, assembly GCF_037043375.1. Classification (NCBI taxonomy): domain Eukaryota; kingdom Metazoa; phylum Chordata; class Chondrichthyes; order Orectolobiformes; family Hemiscylliidae; genus Chiloscyllium; species Chiloscyllium plagiosum. The sequence goes on from NW_028270140.1 coordinate 137,133,144, forward strand.
AATCCCTCCCTTTTAGATTCCCTTTCTAATTAGAAAGGTTAAAATTCCATCAGACATTTGGGGTTTTGTTTAGATATCTGTAATCAACTGGCCCACAGATGTTTTTGCACACTCCTGGAGTAAGTGGGATTTTATCTTGTTCCTGAATGTGTAAATAGAGCTCTAAATCTGTTTGCACCTCCAGCATTCACATTGCCGCTAGTCAGAGTCCTACCTGTCACAAGGAAAGATGGTTACAGTTGTTGAAGATTAATGATCTCAATCCAAGGGTTCCTCTAGCTAGACAAAAACTGAAAGAACTGCGGATGCTGGAAATCAGAAACAAAAATAGATATTGCTGGAAAAACTCAACAGGCCTGGCAGCTTCTGTGAAGCGAAAGCAGTTAACGTTTCAGGTCCAGTGACCCTTCTTCAGACCTATCAGGTTTTTTGTCCCCAGCAGTTTCTGTTTTGTTTCACCTCTCGCTGGAGTTCCTCAGGTTAGTTACCTAAGCCCAACCATCTGTAACTGCTTTATCACTAAGCTTTACTCCATCATAAGGTTACAAATGGGGACATTCATTGATGATAATACAATGGCTCCTTCTAAGGCAGTCGTTTTCATATGCAACAAGACATTCAAGCTTGGGCTAATAAATGCAAAGTTACGTGGGCGGCACGGTGGCACAGTGGTTAGCACTGCTGCCTCACAGCAGCAGAGACCCGGGTTCAACTCCCGCCTCAGGCGACTCTCTGTGTGGAGTTTGCACATTCTCCCCGTGGCTGCATGGGTTTCCTCCAGGTGCTCCGGTTCCCTCCCACAATCCAAAAAAATGTGCAGGTTAGGTGAATTGGCCATGCTAAATTGCCCGTAGTGTTAGGTGAAGGGGTAAACGTAGGAGTATGGGTCTGGGTGGTATACGCTTCGGCGGGTCGGTGTGGACTTGTTGGGCCGAAGGGCCTGTTTCCACACTGTAAGTAATCTAATCTAATCTAATTTGCGCCATACAAATGCCAGGCAATGATCTTCTCCAACAAGAGAGGATCTAGGGTAGTGCAGTGTCTCAGTAGTTAGCACTGCTGCCTCAAGGTGTCAGGGACTTGGGTTAGATTCCTGCCTCGGGTGACTGTCTGTGTGGAGTTTGCACATTCTCCCCATGTCTGCATGGGTTTCCTCTGTTTTTCTCCCACAATCCAACAATGTGCAGGTCAGGTTAATTGGCCATGCTAAATTGCCCATAGTGTTCAAGGATGTGTAAGTTAGGTGCCTAGGTCAGGGGTAAATGTAGAGGGGATGCTTCTGGGTGGGTTACTCTTTGGAGGGTCCGTGTGGACTTGTTAGGCCAAAGGGCTTGTCTCCATCTTGTAAGGTTTCTAATTCTAAATTCTAACTATTACCACTTGACGTTCAATAGCATTACCATTCTCACTGTCAACATCTTGGGGCTTATCATTGACCAGAAACTGAACTGGATATCATTGCTACAAGGGCAGGTTAGTGATGAGGAATTCTATACTGAGTAAATGACTTCCTGTCTCCCCAGTGCCTGTCTATCATATACAAGGCATTAGTCAGGAGTATGATGAAATAATATCCATTTGCTAGGCTGCTGGGTACAGCTCTAACAATACTCAAGAGATTTGACACCATGCAGGACAAAACAGCCTTTTGATTTTCATGCCATCTATCACCTTCAAAATTTAGTCCCTTCAGCAACAAATCACAGTAGCAGCGCTGTGTACTATCTACAAGATGCATTGCAACAACTCAACAAGCCTACTTAAACAGTACCTTCCAAACCTCTTTGGACAAGGGTAGCAGATATAATGAAACACCACCAACCTGTAAATTACCCTTTGTGTCTCACACCGTCCTGACTTTGAACCATTTTGCCGTTCCTTCACTGTTAGTGGGTCGAAATTCTGGAACTCTCTTCTTAACAGCGCTGTGGGTGACCCTACACCACATGGACAATAATAATTTAACAAGGTAGTTTACCACCACTTCATCGAAGTTAATTCAGGATGGACATCAATGGCCTGGCTAGTGATAGTCACATAGGCAAAAATGAGGACTGCAGATGCTGGAAACCAGAGTCTAGATTAGAGTGGTGCTGGAAAAACACAGCAAGTCAGGCAGCATCTGAGGAGCAGGAAAATCAACATTTCGAGCATAAGTCCTTCATCAGGATTCCTGATGAAGGGCTTTTGCCCGAAATGTCGATTTTCCTGCTCCTTGGATGCTGCCTGACCTGCTGTGCTTTTCCAGCAACACTCTAATCCAGTGATAGTCACATGCCAAGGAGGATTTTTAAAAGTCCACTACTCTTACACTCTGGATGAAAATGTAAAAATCCCCGAAATAGGTGCAGAACTAGCTTACGCTACTAACAACCTCTATTTAAGTGGCTGTGGCATGTAACTAGTGTCATGTGCATTTTTTAATAGTTGTGCAGGTCAGCAGCATTTGGCCCAACAAGTCTACACCAACCCTCTGAAAAGTAACACACTGAGACCTATTCCCCAATCCTATTATCCTCATAGGTACAAACTTATGAGCCTAGCATGGCCTCAAACTAGCCTGCACTACCTAAAGTCATCCTGCATGATACATTTTAATGGAGCAGATACAGGTGCCATTGTAAAAGTGGCTTTGATCGGAGAAAAACAAAAAAAAAAGATAATTTTCCCAACACAGCTCTGATGGTGGCACTGTGGCACAGTGGCACAGTGGTTAGCACTGCTGCCTCACAGCGCCAGAGACCCAGGTTCAATTCCCGCCTCAGGTGACTGACTGTGTGGAGTTTGCACATTCTCCCCGGGTCTGCGTGGGTTTCCTCCGGGTTCTCCGGTTTCCTCCCACAGTCCAAAGATGTGCAGGTTAGGTGAATTGGCCATGCTAAATTGCCCATAGTGTTAGGTGAAGGGGTAAATGTAGGGGAATGGGTCTGGGTGGTTTGCGGTTCGGCGGGTCGGTGTGGACTTGTTGGGCCGAAGGGCCTGTTTCCACACTGTAACTTATCTAATGGCATTGGTGCAGGATCGACTTAGGGCAATGACAGGCTTTCTAACCATGAGCCCAGGAAGTTGTCTGGATGCACTCTGAGAAGGCAACAGGAGCAGTTATCTGTTCAGGTCAGTGCCAGGGATGTAGCCTGAGGATCTAGGATGCAGTACTGAAAGAAGTTTAGTGACATTACACAAATGTTCAAGCTCAATGAAGAAAAAAGCTCTGTGTTCAAATATCATGTTCTGCAAAATCTAAGGGAATGGTAGCATATGGCTATTGTTATTGGACTAATTATCCAATGCTTCAGAGACATTCCCCAGACAACTACATTCTGGCTGTAGTACTGAAGATTTTATAGTCCATTGTTATCACGCCACAACGTTGGCATTTACCCATTAATGTGGAAAATGCCTAGTGTTGTCACACCCATGAAAATCAGGACAAATTCAATTCAGCCAATTACTAGCTCTTTGTCTACTCTCAGTTCTCAATAAAATAATGGAAGATGTCATCAACACTGCTTTCAAAGCTCAAATGCCTACCCACCTCAATAAAATCTTGCTCCAAACATGGATTAAAGAGCAGAGGCGAAAGTGACTGGCCTTGACATCAAGCTGCATTATAAATTATGGCACGAACAAATCCTAACAAATCTGGATCAACGGGAATTGAGAGAAATATCTCCATTGGTTGGAGTCATGCTTAATACAAAGGAAAATAGTTGCAGTTTCAATAGGTTCATCAACACAGCTTCAGGACCTCTCTGCAGGGGTTTCCCGGGTAGTGCCTTAGAACCAAACATCTTCAGATGCTTAAGGTTCTTCCATCATCAGGTCAGAGTAAGCATGTTTGTTGATGATTAACCATGTTCACCATCATTTGCAATTCCTCAGACAATGAAGTAATCCAAATACAGAAAGACTGGATAATATTCAATCTTGGTAAGTGGCACATAACATTTATGCCACACAAATAGCAGGCAATGATCACTTCCAAAAACTCCTTTGGACATACAATGGCATTACCACACTGCAATCTTTACTTCAACATCCTGGGGTACTATTGATCTGAAACTTGACTCGACCAGTCCTATTAATAAGGTAATAACAATGACTGCAGATGCTGGAAACCAGATTCTGGATTAGTGGTGCTGGAAGAGCACAGCAGTTCAGGCAGCATCCAAGGAGCAGTGAAATCGACGTCTCGGGCAAAAGCTCTTCATCAGGAATAAAGGCAGTGAGCCTGAAGCGTGGCGAGATAAGCTAGAGGAGGGTGGGGGGTGGGGAGAAAGTAGCATAGAGTACAATGGGTGAGTGGGGGAGGGGATGAAGGTGATAGGTCAGGGAGGAGAGGGTGGAGTGGATAGGTGGAAAAGGAGATAGGTCCATGCCCCCCCTCCTACAACCTACTCTCCCATCCTGGCACTTTCCCCTGCCACTGCAGGAACTGTAAAACCTGCACCCACACCTCCTCCCTCACCTCTATCCAAGGCCCTAAAAGCGCCATCCACATGCATCAAAGTTTCACCTGCACATCTACTAATATCATTTATTGTATCCGTTGCTCCCGATGCGGTCTCCTCTACATTGGGGAGACTGGACACCTCCTAGCAGAGCGCTTGAGGGAACATCTCTGGGACACCCGCACCAATCAACCACATCGCCCCGTGGCCCAACATTTCAACTCCCCCTCCTACTCTGCTGAGGACATGGAGATCCTGGGCCTCCTTCACCGCCGCTCCCTCACCACCAGACGCCTGGAGGAAGAACGCCTCATCTTCCGCCTTGGAACATTTCAACCCCAGGGCATCAATGTGGACTTCAACAGTTTCCTCATTTCCCCTTCCCCCACCTCACCCTAGTTCCAAACTTCCAGCTCAGCACTGTCCCCATGACTTGTCCGGACTTGTCTTACCTGCCTATCTCCTTTTCCGCCTATCCACTCCACCCTCTCCTCCCTGACCTATCACCTTCATCCCCTCCCCCACTCACCCATTGTACTCTATGCTACTTTCTCCCCACCCCCACCCTCCTCTAGCTTATCTCTCCACGCTTCAGGCTCACTGCCTTTATTCCTGATGAAGGGCTTTTGCCCGAGACGTCGATTTCGCTGCTTTTTGGATGCTGCCTGAACTGCTGTGCTCTTCCAGCACCACTAATCCAATCCTATTAATACTTTGTTTGCAAAGCAAGTCAGAATTTGGGAATTCTCCAGTGATTAAGTCACCTCCTGACCCTGCAAAGCCTTTCTACAATCTCTAAGGTACAGTGTAATCCTGATTTGCCTGGATGTGTATAGCTCCAATATCAGTCATGAATCATGACACCAATCAACACAACGCAACCCTCTTGAAGGCGAAAGTGAGGACTGCAGATGTTGGAAATTAGAGTCGGGAATGTCGTGCTGGAAAATCACAGAAAGTCAGGCAGCATCCGAGGAGCAGGAAAAATTACACTTTGGGCTAAATACCTTCATCATGAATGAGGCCCTCTTGAAGCGATATCCCATCCACCAGCTTTCATATTCACTCTTTGCATTACCAACACAAAGTGGCAATAATGTGTACAATCTATCAAATGCATCACAGCAACTCCTTAAGGCTCATTTGACAACATTTTCCAAGCCCACAACCTTGAACATGTAGAAGGACAAGATCAGAAGTTGCATGGAATATTACTGCCTGCACGTTCTCCTTCAAGTCACACACCATCCTGACTTTGAAATAAATCACCATTCCTTCATGTTTGCTGGGTGGAAATCATGCATTTCACTTCGTTATAGCACTGTGGATGTCCCTCTACCTGACAAACTTCAGTGGTTCAAGATGATGGCTAACTTTCATGAAGTTAACTAAGGGCAAGTAGTGATATTTATATCTGTAAATGAATGAAAAACAGGCCTGTGGATTTGAAATTGCAAAGAAAATAATAATGATTCAATAACTAGACTTCACTAACATTAAAGTAAGCAAGAAAATTTGTGGGCGGCACGGTGGCACAGTGGTTAGCACTGCTGCCTCGCAGCGCCAGAGACCCGGGTTCAATTCCCGACTCAGGCGACTGACTGTGTGGAGTTTGCACGTTCTCCCCGTGTCTGCGTGGGTTTCCTCCGGGTGCTCCGGTTTCCTCCAACAGTCCAAAGATGTGCAGGTTAGGTGAATTGGCCATACTAAATTGCCCGTAGTGTTAGGTAAGGGGTAAATGTAGGGGTATGGGTGGGTTTCGCTTCGGCGTGTCGGTGTGGACTTGTTGGGCCGAAGGGCCTGTTTCCACACTGTAATCTAATCTAATCTAATCTAATCTAAAATTCATTCAAAAAGAAAAATGACAAATCTCCTGCACCTAATAGTTTCTGCTGTAGAATTATAATCCAAGCAGGTAAGAAAAGGATTGCAAAAAACCCCAAAGAACTGCAGATGCTGGAAATTAGAAACAAAATCAGAAATTGCTGGAAAAGCTCAGCATATCTGGCAGCATCTGTGGAGACAAAGCAGAGTTAAGGCTTCAGGACCAGTGATTTTTGTTCATGACTGATTATAACTTGGAAAAGGTTGGGACATATGCTAGAGAAAAGGGAAGGGGGAAAGGAGGCGGACATAGAGGTGAGGGAGAGAGAAAGAACAGTTCGGCAGACAAAGGAGGGGGTAAAGGTCAGCCTGGAAGAATGAAGAGCTGCTAATGGGGACTATTAGACTAATGTGCTGTTAGTAGTAGCAGTCCATGTGATGATCGAGTCTGCTGTTTTTGGGTCGGGTAAGAACATGACAGAAGGCGCTCAAAAAAGAATTGCAAACACTTTGAATCTTATAAAACCAGCTCAATTCAGGGATAATGCTGTAGATTGGAAAATCATCAACCCAACTGTTGAAAAACTTATGATATGGGCTTTTGATACTACAGATGCGAAGAAGAAATTAATTTAGTTTCTTGTTGGCACTCACACTCTGAAATACCAAAAGGTTGATATCGGGAGGAGAGTTTTTAAACAAAATCTGCCATGGTGTTTCACAGGTTCTGGGTCCACAGTCAATCACTCATAAATAATTTAAACGTAGTTTAAGAAGGAAAAATTTAGATACTGTGCATTTACTAAGTCGGAAAAGTTTACAACCGATGGCAGTCGAAAGCAGTTCAGGAGTTGAATGCAAGACCTTAGGGGGAAAGGCAGGAAAATGGCACTGAAATCATAATGCTCATTGGGGAGCCAGTACAGAGACATTGGGCTAAATGGCCTCCTTCTGTGCCAGGTGATTCTGTGAATGGCCAGTTGGGACAGAGTTTATTGGTCCCAGTAGCCATGATTTGGACATGCCGGTGTTGTACAAAGTTAAAAATCACACAGCACCAGGTTATAGTCCAACAGGTTTAGCTGGAAGCACTAGCTTTCGGAGCGCCACTCCTTCAACTACCTGATGAAGGAACAGCTCTCTGAAAGCTAGCGCTTCCAATTAAACCTGTTGGGACTATAACCAGGTGTTGTGTGATTTTTAACATGGTCCCAGTAGCTTGTGGTGACAGCCTTTGCTCCCCAGCTGAAGTGGGTTCACGTCCATCTTTCTTGATCCATTTTCCATCCGAAGAAGGTGCCTGCCTGATGAGCACTGCCACCCAAGAATGACTGCGCCCTGTCTCTGGGCATCGTCAACATGGAATCCAAAACCAAGAAGCCTTTATGTTTCATTCACTGTCCATATGTATTTCCAGAGAGAGAGAAAGAAAATAATTTGTCTGCTGAGATGGCCTGAAGTGAAACCCATTGAGTACCTTAAGCTATACCTATTGATTTTTATTCAGTATTTCTATAGCTATACTAAAAGGTGTCATGTAGTAAATGTTTCACTTCTCACAAAGAAATAGAGTCACAGAGTTATACAGCATAGAAACAAACCCCTTCAGTCTAACTGATCCACAACAACCAGATATCCTAAACTGATCTAATCCCATTTGCCAACATTTGGCTCATATCCCTCTGAACCCTTCCTATTCATGTACCCATCCTGATGCCTTTCAAATGTTATATGAGCATTCACTAAGAACTCCAGCACTTGTTGCTCATCCCCAATTGTCTTTGAACTCAATGGCTTGTTAGTCCACTTCAGAAGCCAGTAAAGGGTCAACATATTGCCAAAGGTTTGGGAGTCACATGTGAAATCAGACCAGGTAAGGTTGGCAGATTTCTTTCCCTGTGTAGAACATGTGTAGACCAGATAAGTCATGACAGTTACAGTCACCTTTACTGAGATTAGCTGTTCATTCCAATTGTAATAATTGAATTGAAATTTCATCATGGGATTTGAGCCTATGTTCCCAATACATATTCTGGATTAGTGGTGATGGAAGAGTATAGCAGTTCAGGCAGCATCCGAGGAGGAATAAAATCGACGTTTCGGGCAAAAGCCCTTCATCAGGAATAAAGGCAGAGAGCATGAAGCGTGGAGAGATAAGCTAGAGGAGGGTGGGGGTGGGGAGAAAGTAGCATAGAGTACAATAGGTGAGTGGAGGAGGGGTGAAGGTGATAGGTCAGGGAGGAGAGTGGAGTGGATAGGTGGAAAAGAAGATAGCAGGTAGGACAAGTCATGGGGACAGTGCTGAGCTGGAAGTTTGGAACTAGGGTGAGGTGGGGGAAGGGGAAATGAGGAAACTGTTGAAGTCCACATTGATGCCCTGCGGTTGAAGTGTTCAGAGGCGGAAGATGAGGCGTTCTTCATCCAGGCGTCTGGTGGTGAGGGAGGCCCAGGACCTCCATGTCTTCAGCAGAGTGCGAGGGGGAGTTAAAATGTTGGGCCACAGGGCGGTATGGTTGATTGGTGCGGCTGTCCCAGAGATGTTCCCTAAAACGCTCTGCTAGGAGGCGTCCAGTCTCCCCAATGTAGAGGAGACCGCACTAGGGGCAACGGATACAATAAATGATATTAGTAGATGTGCAGGTAAAACTTTGATGGATGTGGAAGGCTCCTTTAGGGCCTTGGATGGAGGTGGGAGAGGAGGTGTGGGCACAGGTTTTACAATTCCTGTGGTGGCAGGGAAAAGTGCCAGGATGAGAGGGTGGGTTGTAGGGGGTGTGGCCCTGACCAGGTAGTCACGGAGGGAACGATCTTTGTGGAAGGCGGAAAGGGGTGGGGAGAGAAATATATCCCTGGTGGTGGGGTCTTTTTGGAGGTGGTGGAAATGTCGGTGGATGATTTGGTTTATGCGAAGGTTGGTAGGGTGGAAGGTGAGCACCAGGGGTGTTCTGTCCTTGTTACGGTTGGAGGGGTGGGGTCTGAGGGTGGAGGTGCGGGACACTGCACCACCCTAGATCCTCTCTTGTTGGAGAAGATCATTGCCTGGCATTTGTATGGCGCAAATGTAACTTAGCATTTATTAGCCCATGCTTGAATATCTTGTTGCATATGAAAATGACTGCCTTAGAATGAACCATTGTATTATCATCAATGAATGTCCCCATTTGTAACCTTATGATGGAGTAAAGCTTAGTGGTAAAGCAGTTACAGATGGTTGGGCTTAGGTAACTAACCTGAGGAACTCCAGCGAGAGGTGAAACAAAACAGAAACTGCTGGGGGAAAAAAAACTGATAGGTCTGAAGAAGGGTCACTGGACCTGAAACGTCACAGCACCACTAATCCAGAATTTGGTTTCCAGCATCTACAGTCATTGTTTTTTCCCAATACAATAGTCAGGATTTCTGGATTACTCTCCCGTGACCTTAACACCATCTACCTCAACTGTCTCCTTTTATTCTTTTCCTCTCACCAAAAATGATATGAAAGTTTACCCTAATGTCTGGAGGCGGCATGGTGGCTCAGTGGTCAGTACTACTGCTTCACAGCACTAGGGACCTGGGTTCAATTCCAGCCTCAGGTGACTGTGTGGAGTTTGCACATTCTCCCCATGTCTGTGCAGGTTTCCTCCGGGTACTCCAGTTTCCTCCCACAGTCCAAAGATGTGCATATCCGGTGAATTGGCCATGCTAAATTGCCCATAGTGTTAGGTACATTGGTCTGGATGGGTTACTCTTCAGAGGGTCGGTGTGGACTTGTTGGGCCGAAGGGCCTATTTCCACACTGTAGGGAATCTAATCTCAAGTCTGGATGGTTTTGTTGATCACGCTATTTTCAACTGGAGTTTCTACGTCGAGTAACTGCAGCTCCGAGTGCCCCCAATACAGACTACATAAAGGATTTCAAGCAAAACACTTCTATCTGATTGGTGCTGTTCAAGGATTGCTGCCACACTGAACAGTGTCTCCTTTTCCTCACGTTGATATTCTTTTCATCTGTCCATATGGGAAATGAGAAACAGGCCATCACCGCAGATCAGGAAAATACAACTGTTTACAGCTGAAGTAATCTTTTACTACCCACATTCAACAGGATCCAAGCTGCAACCATATAAGGAGCATGCAACATGTCAGAACATGTGGACTGTTTATTAACCTCTCCCTTGCTGCTTTTGTCTAGTTCTGGTCAATGCCTCATCATTGTGTAATGGAAATGAGTCTGCTTCAAGACCAAGTTGACAAGTAATAGCATTGCAGAGTGATAAGATTCTTGCAAAATTGATGAAAATGTTTTCTACCACAGAGAGCAATCCTTGGGTTTATTCACTTAGAACACTAATATCACAGATTTGTCCTCTGTGCAAAATTGCAGGACCACCCAGCACACTTCTCCAATAATTATCAGCTTCACATCTCTTCACCTTTGCAGAACTAATTATCAGTCAGAAATGTTAACAACAAATCATTAAAAATCAGTAATAGGATAATTGGAGCCTTGGAATTGATTTAAAAAATCAATTTTCAACAATACAAAATTGTCTAAATTTCACAACGCATACAATACCCAGGGATACCGTGAAAATGCAGGGGAGGAAGACAAGTCAAAGTGCTGTTACAGAGAAGGCCAAAGAACATGATAAAATGATTGGTCTCATGTGCTGTAATCATTCAATGATTCAAAAGGTTAATTCATGCCATTTTATTTCAGTAAACCCTTTGAAATTATACCAGTCAGTGTCAACTATGGCACAACTGAAAGTAGAAAATATCAAGGCATAGAAATTAGACGCAGCAGTGAGAAAACAGAAATTAGCCAAAAGCAGAAAGTGTTGGTGAAATTCAGCAGGTATGGGACAGGTAACAAGTTTGTTAACCGTGCCCACAACCTCTAGTTCTGTATGGATTGCTCCCTGAACAACCAACACATTTTCAATGATCTATTTAGTATTTACTATGATCAGCAATTCCTTTGTCTGCTTCCACATTTTTCTCTCCCTGAGCATCACCTCCATCCTTTCATCTCACTTGATCCCCCCTCATCAGCATGAATACCACACTCTCCCAGCTTTTCTGAAAGGGTCACTGGACTCAAAACATTAACTCTGTTTTTCTCTCCACAGATGCTGTCAGATGTGCTGAGCTTCTCCTGTACATTTGTCTGGGATTTTATAACACTTGACAATGACTAAGTGATTGCCACTGGACGACTTTTTCTATATCTGCCTGAGAGGCTTGAAAAATGGCTCAGCTAATTTGGAGCAGAATGGTTGAATGGTTTCTACAGTATCTTAATTCATGTATTCCATCTTTGGATCGGAATATCCAATTTCTGACCCTGTTCATTCTTATTTGTTGACGTCAAATGCAGAAACATACTGAAAAATTTTTCATGGTATGGCAAGGCCAGCAATTGTTACTCATCTCTAATTTCCATTGGGTGAGTGGCTTGCTGGGGTCATTTCAGAGGGCAGGTGAGGGTCAAGCACATTGCTGGGGTGTGGAGTCACATGTGGGTCAGACCAGGTAAAGATGGCAGATTTCCTTCCCGAACCATTTTGGTTTTTTACAATTGCTAATAGTTTTATGTTTATCATTACCAAGACCCCAATTTATAATTTGAGATTTGATTCACCCAGTATCTTCTCACAGTCCAAAGATATACAGGTCTAGTGGATTGGCTGTGTAACATTGCCCACGATGTCCAGGAATGTGTAGTTTAGGTGGATTAGCCATGGGAAATGAAGGCTTAAAGGATCGGGGGCGCGAGGCTGGGTGGGATGTTCTTCGGAGAATCTGTGTGGAGCTGTTGAGCCAAATGTCCTGTTTCCACATTGTGGGGATTCTCGGGTGATTTGATTCATTATCACAGAATCCCTATAGTGTGGAAACAGGCCATTTGGCCCAACCAGCCCACACTGAACCCCCAAAGAGTAACCCACCCAGACCCATTCCCCAACCCTATTATCCTATATTTACCCCTGGCTAATGAACCTGACCTACTCCTCCCTGAATATTATGGGCAATTGAGCACGGCCAATTCTCCGAACCTGCACAGCTTTGGATTGTGGGAGGAGATCGGAGGACCTGAAGGAAACCCAAACAGATACAGGGAGAATTTGCAAAGTCCACACAGACAGTCACCTAAGGTTGGAATCGAACCCAGGTCCCTGCCGCTGTGAGGCTGTAGTGCTAACCACTGAACCACTGTGCCACCCTATTATTTGGATTTAAATTTCACCAGCTGCACTTAGGCCACCAAAGCATTAGCCTGGGTTTCTGGATTACTAAACCAGTAGCGCAACCACAACATAACCATCTCCCCATCTCTTTTGAATATTGACAGAGTTGGTACATTTCCAACTTGTAAAGTTTTTATTTTCGAATAGTGCGGTCCGTTCTTTCTTCACCTTAATTGTGACCAAAATATTTAATACATAAACAAAGTAATCAAGCATTCCAATCTTTATTCGTTTGGATATGTCTTTGTTATAATTGGCTCATTCACTGAATTATAAACATTATTATTGAAACTCAATACTCTATCAAAACAAAAGAGATTGATTGCCTCATATTCCTTTGATCAGAGATGGGGTGATGTAAGAGAACTCCCTCTATTAATCCTAAGGAATAAGGATTGTCACAGGAAGGTACATTTCTCAATAATTGTTGAATTGCTGCAGGAATTCCAAGATCATGAGTGGATTTAGATTAGAAATAAAAGCAATCTGAACACCTGAGAACATGTATTCATTTACTGGCAGAAGGCTACATATGTGCTGAGGACAAGAGCCAAGAAGGTACAAGCTCCATAATTGCCCCTCGCTCACCCCTTGTGGTGTTAACTCTTCTGATCACTGACAGGCTCACTGATATTTCCATTATATTTTGTTTTCAAAGCTGTTTTCTGAGCTGCTTGCTCTTCACTGAATAGGGAGACTCCCTGGAATATTAAATATTAATCATGAGATGTGATCCGAGTAAATAAACACAGGCAGGGCTATTTTGTTGCTCATTAATCTTGTGCTTCCTCATCAGCACTGACCTAAAAGGTGTTATATTCACAATCATCACGGATGAGAAGAAGAAGAAAATATTTGTCTTGTCACATGACAGCTATTCACCCTGTGACCCAATGGTCATGCCCAGAAGGACAGGATGTAGTGGGCTGGAGCCTGGGTAGCAAAACCTCACAAAAGAGTTCACACTGAATAACTTCTCATTCTAACTTTACCAGTTCTGTGCAAATATGTGAAATCATGTTCAAGCTGTACCTAAGTTATGGTGTGATTTTAATTAAACAAGGGGATAAAGAAATGTCAAAATTCAGCTTGCGCAGAAAACATGCCCCTTTTCACTCTAACTGTTTTACTCAACTGATTCATGCATGGGATGTGGGTGTCACTGGGCTAGACCTACATTTATTGTCCATCTCTAATTAATTGTTGTGGCTCTGGAGTTACATATAGACCAGGGAAGGACTGCAGAAGCAAACACATCAGGCTAGTTTATAATCCCTGATATATTTAATTGAATTCAAATTTCACCAAGTGCTATAGTGGGATTTGAACTCATGTCCCCCAGGCCACATGCTTTGGATTCTGCATGACAAATCCAGTGAAATTTCCATTGTACCACCTCGTACATTTTGACATAGAAAAGCAGAATATAGAACTCAGAAACAAGCCCAGTTCGGCCATGTCAATGTTTATGATGTGTTTGTGATTTCTCGCATTCTCTCTCATTGAAGGCTGCTCTTTATTCTGCTGTTGCTGTGGTTCTGTTCGCCGAGCTGGAAGTTTTTATTGCAAACGTTTCGTCCCCTGTCTAGGTGACATCTCAGTGCTTGGGAGCCTCCTGTGAAGCGCTTCTGTGGTGTTTCCTCCGGCATTTATAGTGGCCTGTCCCTGCCGCTTCCGGTTGTCAGTTTCAGCTGTCCGCTGTAGTGGCCGGTATATTGGTATATTGCTCTTTATTCTCTTCTTCACAAAACGCCTACAAGTCTCAAACCAAATGCATAAGCGCAGTTTGCCTCAACTCCAGCAACTCTTCAATGCCCTCTGAAATGCCTAACTGTGGTGATTGTACCAAGGTCAGCCATGGATCTCAGAGCATATGAGTTCCCTAACTCTAGAAGCTTGACACCGTCCAGGACAAAGCAGCCCGCTTGATTGACAACACACCCACAAGCATTCAATCCCTCTTTCACGGACACTCGGTGGCAGCAATGTTTTACTATCTTCAAGATGCACTGCAGAAATTCACCAAAGATGCTCAGACAGCACCTTCTAAACCCATAGCCACTTCCATTTAGAAGGATAACGGCAGCAGATATATGGGAACACCATCTCCTTCAAGTTGCACTCCAAACCTCTCACCGTCCTGACTTGGAAATATATTAACGTTCCTTCTCTGTCGCTGGGTCAAAATCTTGGAATTCCCTCCATAATGGCATTTTGGGTCAACGCACAGCAGGTGGACTGCAGCATTTCAAGAAGGCAGTTTATCACAGCCTTCTCAAGGAAAATTAGGGATGGGCAATAAATGCTGGCCAGCCAGTGATTCCCACATTCCATAAATGAATTCTAAAAAATAAAAAAAGGGCTGTTAACCTGGTCCAATCAGGAAGTCCTGGCTGATAGATATAAACAGGGGTCAGGGGTTCTGCTCTCCCTAGGAGCTGGCCCTGAGCTAGCTGGGTCCGTGTCATGTGCAATGCATGTGTAAATAAAGGGATACAGGCCTTTAGTAGACTTGTTTCACTAGCAAACCACTCAGCTGTATCAAACCAATTCAAAGTCTATACAAAGGAACAAAACCGGGTTGGGCAGTCCAGCATCAACATAAGCACCAGGAATAACAAAGGCAAACCCAGCACCATTGAACCTGCACAGTTCTCCTTCCCAACCAATGGGGCTTGGCCCAAAATTGGAGAGGTGTCCCACAGACTAATCAAGCAACAGGCTGCCACAGTCAGACTGACAGATTCATACCATACAGACAATATCCTGGTCCAGACCAGCACTATCCTGGGTTCTGACCTATCCTACCATTGACATGACTATGGGTCAGAACCCTACAGTCCTTTGGATAGTGAATGGCCTGGATAGAGTAGCTGTTGGGAAAGTTCTGGTCACCACGTTACCAAAAAGACGTAGATGCTTTGGAGAGGGTGCAGAGGAGGTTCATCAGGATCTTGCCTGGTATGGTGGGCACTAGCTATGAAGAGACGTTGAATAGATTAAGATTATTTTCATTAGAAAGATGAAGTTTAAGGGGGGACCTGATTGAGGTCTACAAAATCATGTGAGGTATAGATAGGGGTCATGAGTTCAAGGCGAGAGGGGAAATGTTTAAGGGAGATATGCATGGAAAGTTCTTTATGCAGAGGGTGGTAGCTGCCTGGAATGCGTTGTCAGCGGAGATGGTAGAGGTGGGAACAATACCATCATTTAAGATGTATCTAGACAGATACATGAATGGGCAGGGAGCAGAGGGATACAGATCCTTAGAAAATAAGTGACAGGTTTAGATAGAGGATCTGGATTGGCACAGGCTTGCAGGGCTGAAGGGCCTGTTCCTGTGCTGTAATTTTCTTTGTTACGATATCAGTATTTTTTAATTACCAGACAAGTCATATCTTAGACTGAAATCTGGTGAAATGATTGAAATTTTGTTCAGTTTTGGTGTGAACAAGCTGGTCTCTCACCAAGACTGAAGTGTGCAATGTTACAGATTTTATTTTAACACTAAAACAGAGTTTGTTAAGCAAAATAAATGAAGATTTAATTTTAAATCATCTAGTTATTTGTAACACAAATTCAAAGAGCTTTAAACTTGCTGTAAAAGTATAATCCCATTAATCCCAAAATATTCCTTTACAAATTCCAAAAAACAATCACTCATTTAGAATGTAAAAGCACCCTGTTTACCCAGAGAAAAAAATGAGTTTTTAACAAACACCTTAATAGGTTTAAGGTAACTATGACTTTAACTCCTAAACTGGAAATGTTAGTAGTTTTGTCCAGGAGCTTTCATACACCTGAACTTGCATGTACTCTGCTTCAAGTAACCTCTTCAGGGTTTTATTCCAACATTTCTAGTTGGAACTATCAACCATTCTTTTCTGTAATGTAACCTAGCTTTACAATATCCTCCTTTCTGAAGAGCATGCTGGATATACCATTATCATCCAAGGACTTCACGAAACTATGTGCATTTCACTTCAGCTTTAAAACTGTGAATCTAGAAATTTCCAATCTAACCTTATATCCATTCAAGAATTAGGGCCTTGACAACATTCTGGCAATAGTGCTGAAGACTTGAGCTCCAGAACCTACTGTGCTCTAAGTCAAGCAGTTCTAGCACAGTTGGAATACTGCATCGACCTGATAATGTGGAAAATTTCCCAGGTATATCCAACGTACAGGTCACATTCAAATTGGCCTATTACCAGTCCATATTTGATCATCAGCAAAGTGATGGAAGAGGCCAGTGAAGGTGCTATCAAATGGCATGTGCAAAGTAAGAACCTGCTTCCTGGGTGCCAACAGGGTGCCTTGATGCCTGACCTCATTATAGCCTTGATCCAAATATGGAAAAAAGAGCTCAACTCCAGAGGTTTTTCAGGGCAATATCTTCAGCTCAAATATCTGCTGTGCTTCATCAATGACCTTGCTCCATCATAAGATCATAAGATCCTGACTTGAAAATACATTACTGTTCCTTCAGGATCATTGGGTCAAAACCTTGGAACTCCCTCCCTAACCACATTAACGGTGTACCTACACCAAGTGGACTGCAGTGGCTCAAGAAAGCAGTTCACCACCACTTTCTTAAGGGCAGGTAAGAATGAGCAATAAATGCTGGCCAGGCAGGGATGGCTACATCTCCTGAATGAATAAGAAAAGATTTGCTGTTAATTGTCATCATTTGTGACTCCTCAGCTACTGAAAGTGTTTGGTCCATATCAATATACATCCAGGCTCGGACTGATAACTGGCAATAATATTCCTGCCATACATACAACAGACAATGACCATCTCCAACAAGAGAAAATCAGACATTCAGTGGAATATAGTCTTCACTCAATTCCCTATTATCAACATCCAGTGTTTTGCCATTGACCAAAAGCTATACTAGACTTGCCACTTAATCACCATAGCTACAAAACCATGTCAACAGCTAGGAATTCAATGATGAATAACCCACTTCCAGTTGCCCAATGCCTTTAAAAAATCTATAAGGCGTAAGTCATCACATGCTGGAATACTGCTAACTAGTCTGGATGAGTGCCACACCAGTAACATGCAAGGAGATTGATGCCATTGAGAAAAAAAATAAGCCCACTTAATTAGCACTCCCTCCACTATCTTCAACATTCACTCCTTACATCAGCAAAACACTGTGGAAACAGTGTATGTCATCTCCAAGATCTCACTAAGTCTTCTTTAGCAGCACCTTACAGGGCTATAGATGCATAGGAACACTGTCACCTGCAAAAGCTCTCCTCCAGACCATACACCAACCTTACTCGGAGCTATGTCTCTGTTTTCTCAGTGTCACTGGGTCAAAATCCTGGAACTTACTCCTAACAGCTCTACAGGATCAGCTGCAGCAAATGGACTTCAATAATTCAAGAAGGACTTATACACTTAATGGTAAAGTCCTGGGCGAGTATTGCTGAAGAAAGAGATCTTGGAGTGCAGGTTCATAGTTCCTTGAAAGTGGATTCGCAGGTAGATAGGATAGTAAAGAAGGCCTTTGGGTATGCTTTCCTTTATTGGTCAGAACATTGATTATAGGTGTTGGGACGTCATGCAGCAGCTGAACAGGACATTGGTTAGGTCACATTTGGAATATCATGTGCAATTCTGGTCTTCCTCCTATGGGAAAGATGATGTGAAATTTGAAAGGTTTCAGAAAAACTTACAAGGATGTTGCCAGGATTAGAGGATTTGAGCTATAGGGAGAGGCTGAATAGGCTGGGGTTATTTTCCCTAGAGCGTCGAAGGCTGAGGGGTGACCTTCTAGAGGTTTATAAAATCATGAGGGACATGGATAGGGTAAATAGATAAGGTCTTTCCCCCAGGCAGCGGCAGTCCAAAACTAGAGGGCATAAGTTCAGAATAAGAGTAGAAAGATTTAAAAGGAACCTAAGGGGCAACATTTTCATGCAAAGGGTGGTGCATGTATGGAATGAGCTACCAGAGGAAGTGGTGGAGGCTGGTACAATTACAACATTTAAAAGGCATCTGGATGGGTATATGAATAGGAAGAGTTTAGAGGGATATGGGCCAAGTGCTGGCAAATGGGACTAGTTTAATTTAGGATAGCTGGTCAGCATGGATGAGAGTCTGTTTACATGCTGTAAAATGTTAATGACTGTATGACTCTCAAGCAGCAAACCCCCACCAATTTGGATTAGATTCCCTACAATGTGGAAACAGGCCCTTTGGCCCAACCAGTCCACAGAGAGCCACCAAAGAACAACCCACCCAGACCCATTTCCCTCTGACTAATGCAACTAACACTATGGGCAATTTAGCATGGCCAATTCACCTGACCTGCACATCTTTGGACTGTGGGAGGAACCCCACGCAGACACGGGGAGAATGTACAAACTCCACACAGATAGTCGTCCAAGGCTGGAACCGAACGTGAGACCCCGGTGCTGTGAGGCAGCAGTGCTAACCACTAAGCCACCATGCCACCCTTTTCCTGAAGGGCAGTTAGGGAGGGGCAATATACATAACCATCCCACTAATGAAGAAAAAAATATGGCAGTCTTAATTTGAAATATGATCAATGTTATTCAGGTTGAACAAAAGAACACAATCTTTTTTGTATATCTGTGGACACAGGCCTGTGTTTTATTCTCTGAATCGATAATTCTTGATCCTGTCATTGAACTGGAGAGAAGTAAGACTTTAATATTGAATCCGACCCAGGCTGGGTCCAATACATGTGTCAACACTCTAATGAAAGCCAGATGTGCCAGCCTGCCTGTTCTGGATTCTCACTGATCCCTCAGATTTTCATACGAATATGCAATGATTGTATGATTAGAAAATGTGAGGGATCAGTGAGCATCCGGTTCTGGAAGTTCACTGATCCCTCACATTTTCTGTTCATTTTCATTCTCTTGTAATGCACTGGGAAATTCATCCGTGATTCTACCAACTCAGTGGAAGTTGAATCTGTGACAGTGCAGCTTTGAGGCAATAGTGCAGCAACTTAGCTCAAGTGTAAAATTTAGAAAGTGGTCCGAATTTAAAAATGGTACAGGCTTCATGTCATTAAGAAGGTGCTGAGTGTGTTTCCTGCTTAACCGCCTAATCGTTTCACACCAGAATGTTAAAATACAAAATTAAAAGAGAAAAAGCTGGAAATACTCAGCAGGTCAGCTAGTGTCTGCGGATAAAAAATAACTTTTGGATTTCAGGTTGTGACCCTTTTATTAGGACTGAGGAAATATGTAGGAATTTCTGAGTCAGTGGAAGTGGGGAGGGTGCATTAGGAAGTTTAGGGAAAAGAGATTGAATATAACAGATTTCATGGTGTACGGTCAAGGGAAATGATAATGGATAGTGGAGTGAAAGAATAGAGAAATGAAAAAACAATGAGTCAGCAAAACAGAAACATGATGCAAAATAGGGACAGATGTCATGGAGTAAAATTGTTGAACTACACTCAAGGCTGGACGGTATCAAATCAAAAGATGAGGTAATGTTAGTCGTGACTGTATGGAGCCTCTTTGGAACATTGGGTCAGGGTAAGGAGATGAACAGTCAGAGTGTGAGGTGGAGAATTAAAATGACAAGTAATGAAGTTCAGGGTCATTGTTGAGGACAGCTCAGAGGCAGCCCATAAAGCAGTCACCTACTCTGTTGATGATCTCCCAAACTAGAACATCATAAACAGTGAATAGATTAAACCCAACTGAACTGAGTACATGTATATCTCTTTCTTTCATTTAGAAGGAGTGTTTGGAGCCTCAGATGCTGAGACAGGAGGGGCAAAAAGATTGATTCCTCATCTCCTGTGCGTTTATAGAAAGGTGTGTGAGGGGATACTGGAGTAACTGATGAGTGAATCAGAGAGCCATGGAGACAGCAAGCCCCTTCAGAACACTGACGGAGAAAGGCAAGGAATGTGTTTGAATGTGGCATCAACCATGATCAAATAGTGGAACAGACTCAATGGGCCGAATGGCCTAATTCTGCTCCCGCATCTTATCACATCGGAGATGGCAGATAAGGATCCATTAAATTCAGAGGCTCAATGGCTGGAAGGTGAGAGAAGTAAGAGAAATTCTATCATGATTCTGGGAAGGAGTGCAAGGGAATGGAAACAGAACAGCATGAAATAGATTGGGTATAATAAAGGGCCCTGTCATTCAGGTTCAGGTGGCCTGGAGGTTATGAGTTTTTGGATGAGGGAAATGGAACACACCCAGAAGTGTTAATATTCAAGGGTCAATCATCTGAGCAGATGCAACAGAAATAGAGAAACTGGGTAAATGGACTGGAATCCTCCCAGAAAGAGACCTGTGAGGAAGTATAGTTAAGGTAGCTATGGGAGTCCGAGGTCCAGTCTTGAATATTAATTGATACCCCATATAAACAGAGACCTCTCACCTCCGTCAGCACTTAAGAATCTGTACCTAGGTACTAGGTAGCTGAGATAGTGCCATAAGTGGAGACTTGTAAACTTTTCACTGTACTCGTGTGTGACAATAAAGCAAATTCGAGAGGCAGAGTGGGAGGGGAAGAGTCAGAAACGCATCAGGTGAAGGTGAGAGAAGGATGGAAATTCGAAATGAAATTTTCAGGTCATGTTGAGATGAGAAAGCAACCTTCTACAGTCATCAGTTTAGCAGAAGAAGAGGCTAGGGAAAAGTGCCTGAGTAGGAAATGTTGTTTCAACCTAAACCTTTACCCTCATTTCTCTCGATAGATGCCATCTGACCTGCTGAGTCCTTACAGCCTTTTCAGCTTCTATTTCAGGTTTTCAGTGTCTGCATTATTTTGCATTACTTTGCCTTTGTGATTATTTTAAAATTGACTCCTGTCAACTACTGAGTGCATTAAACACAGATGGAGTGTTTCAAATTTTTTTTTATTCCCACTCCCCAATGGCCACAGCACAAAAGGTTGCTCCAGCTGTAAAAGCAGGATCTATCTGTTCACATTTAAGATTGACAGTTTCCTATAGTCAGGGGAAGATCGGTCCCATTGACCTCCTGGGCCTTTCAGAGCGGTTTACATAGAACATTCCAAGTGTGACACAATTGGCTGAACATGAGAATATTAAGCCTATTATTCTCTCGGTTCCTATCAATAAATAAAAGACATATCATTCTGTAACTCCTTCTCTGTATTTAAGCATTCCAGTTATCTTAGTTTCCGATGTTTAATAACACTCAGCGTTATCCCGCTAATAACTGCCACTCTTAGCCAGCAACTTTCAAGCATTCACAGGATAATTAGTTCCCCTGATGTTGTCATGTCCTCAAGTGCAACTTCATTAATCCAATGTATCTTTGACATTGTTCCATGACACACAGGAGTCATGAATTAACATGAAGAAACTGTTTGACTGCGGGCAACAGAACAGTTCCCCTCTGATCCTTGCCCTCTCAGATAACACATTCTTTTTTCCTTTCTGCATACTTTTGCACACACACTGCTCTTTTTCTCTCCATTGGGAAAGTGATGGAAGCTCTTACCCTCAGCTGCCTCTCACCCCCTTTGAATGAACCATGGCTTGAATTATCCTTTTTATGGCCAACCAGTCTTGGAATGGGTTTTGAACTCGGATCTTCAGCCCCAGTGACAGAGACGCTACCCATTGAGACATCTGCTAACCCACTACTTGGATACCTGGTCCCAAAAAAGGAAGCTGGAATACTCGAACACTCTCTGATTGAAACGGAGAAAGGTTTCCAAAGGATCTTGCGAGTTGCTTGAGAACATTTTTTTTCCATTTCTTTGCTGTGCTGATGGGTAGCAGGAGATGGCTGTCCAGTGCAGGTCTGCAAGGAAGGAAATGGATAACCTGTAGGGAAGTCACCTTTTAGATTTACTTAGATTACTTACAGCGTGGAAACAGGCCCTTCGGCCCAACAAGTCCACTCTGACCCGCCGAAGCGTAACCCACCCAGACCCATTCCCCTACATTTACCCCTTCACCTAACACTACGGGCAATTTAGCGTGGCCAATTCACCTAACTGGCACATTTTTGGACTGTGGGAGGAAACCGGAGAACCCGGAGGAAACCCACGCAGACACAGGGAGAATGTGCAAACTCCATACAGAGAGTCGCCTGAAGCGGGAATTGAACCCGGGTCTCTGGCGCTGTGAGGCAGCAGTGCTAATGCCTTTGTGGACAATGTATGAGGAATTCATAACTATCTACATGAAGAATACATTTATGGAGTACAAAACTCAATGGCATTCTAAAAAAGGGCACAGAGATCATGGGGGTGGAGGGTGGGGGAGGGGGGGGGTGGTGTTGGTGGTGGTGGTGGCGGTATACATTGAATGATGTTTGTTCCTTCCACTTCAGGCAGAATGCAGATATCGAACTGCCTGTTTATTTCAATGACAGAAGTATGCAACCCAGTGTTACATACACTGGTGAGTGGGACTTCTCAGTAAGGTGCCCCATGTCACATGCAAAAACGATTTTGTGTTACTTGAAGTCTCTGTGTGCCACTTAAAGGAGAGGAAGATTCCTGCTGCAACAGGAGCCAGAAGTGGCTGGGAAAGACATTCTCAGCAGGAAGAAGAATGAAGTAGGGTCATCTGGATGGCATGTTGCCTCAATGGTTAGCACTGCTGCCTCACAGCGCCAGGGACTTGGGTTCAAATCCACCCTCAGATGACTGTCTGTATGGAATTTGCACTTTCTTTCCCTGTCTACGTGGGTTTCCTCTGGTCCTCCAGTTTTGGAGCACAGGGTAGGTGGATTGACTGTGCTAAGTACCTCACAATGTCTTGAAATGTGCATGTTGGGTAGATTAGCCATGCTAAATGTAGGGTTTGTGGATAGGATGAAGGGTTGGGGTTGGATCTGGGTGGGATGCCCTTCAGAGGGTCAATACAGGACTCGATGGGCCAGATGGCCTTTTTCTACACTCTAGGGATTCTCTGATTCTACTATAGGGCAGATAGTGTGCTCTTCCAGGGTACTACTCAGTGGACAGGAGAAGAGATAGCTTTTATCTACAGTGTGAGCCCGGAGACCCACTAGATAACAACTGAAACAATTGAGGATGCAGTAAATCAGAAATAAAAACAGAAATTGCTGAAAAGCTCAGCAGGTCTGGCAGCGTGTGTGCAGAGAAATCAGAGTTAAAACTTTGGGTCCATTGACTCTTCCTCAGAACTGTGACCTGAAACATTAACTCTGATTTCTCTGCACACACCTTGTCTGACTTGCTGAGCTTTTCCAGCAATTTCTTTCTTTGTACCCACCAGATAACCACTGGTAGTGGAGGTAGCTGACCATTGCAGGTAATGGAACTAGTGTGGACTGGAGGACTTGGATGCACTGTGTGAAGAAATTTAAGAAACACATGAGTTGTCAAGATCAGTAAATTCAACCTCATATGTCTCATCCTTGCAACTGAACTCCAATCTGACACACTGCTCTGCACCACACTCCCTTCACTGATCTGCCAACAGTCTCTAACAACTGCACCTCCTTCTCCCTCTTCAAGTGGTTTGTCCTCCTCTGTGTTTCTTCTGCTAATTATTCCTGTCCTGCTTCTAGTCAAGGAGAATGGAAGCTATGACTCGGATCAAGTGGTCTGGCCAGAACTCTCAAACTGAAAGTCAAAGTCTTCACTACGCAGATCAATCTCAGCAGATATCACAGATTTTAAATAACATCACTAACATTTTACTAAACATGCCAACTAACTTACCAGTGTCCAGTAAAAAGCAATCAGCAATTAATCTGGGAGTTAACTAAATAGCATTGCTTTCAGCTCATACCAGCTGCTTAACATATGTTCAACCCTGTGATGACCACAGACGAGTATTCTCACATACATAGAGTTGCATAATATTTACTGTATAGAGCCTGTAATTTAACTGAACTGGTTTATAGCAGTGTTTATCACATAGACCAATCATTCTCCCTCTATTTCACTCACGATAATTCCAATGGGAGATGACTGGAGTCAAGAGGCAAAGTTTGGCACCAAATAAAAAGAAGATAATATGAGAACAGTGTTAAGAAGCTTGTGAATGAGTAAGGATATAAACAGTGCATAAAAGCATGAGAGAGTGAAGTGGAGAGAGAGGTTTAGTGGGGAAATCCCAGCAATTGGTATTGAAGTGGGTAAAGCACTGTAGGGACCTAGGGAAGGTCAGAATTGGTGGAAGACAGAAGCCCTGCAAGGTTGTAGGGTTGCAAAAGGTGACAGGGATGCGCCAGAATGTCATCAATCAAACACAGTGAAAAGAAAATGTATATGCAAGAAAAATTCAGGATTGTGACTTCAGGGCACGGTTGTCAGACCTATGTCAGGAAATGGGTAAACGTCCTTACCCATTTTTCACACAACAGTCTTTCATCTCGAAACCTCAGTAACATTCCTACTATTAAAGAGACTGCCAGTCTCCACCACAATGATAAACCTTCTGAACAGCCATATTAAGGACTTGCTCTCGAATGAGTGTTGTTAATTAAATTTCAGGGTTCAAATGAAATTCCTCATCAATTTGCCCTTTGCTCTTGTGGTTTAGGACATGAACCACTCCTTTTATTCTGATCAATTGACTTTCATCCACTGCCATCCATCTAAGCAATTTTAACTTAAGGCTGATATATATCATCCATCTATTAAGCTTACACAACCTCAAAGACAAAAGCACATCCAAATGGACCCACTACCATGATATATAGGGCAGGCAATTAATAATGACCAAGTAATTGAGTTCTCAGAACTGTTCAGAAAACAGATTGTTTCAGATTATGTCTGACATCTTTTATGTAAAACTCTGGTAATTGGGCCAAGGGAGGAAATGCAGAACTTGCTATGATTTACACCAGCACAGAGAGAAACTTTGAAGTTTGAGCAGCAGTTCCTAAGCGAGCTACTGGTGACCAAATAAGCTATCAAGGAAAAGAAAAAAAAATAAACATTCTTTGCTCATTCCACACCTCTTTAGATCTTGCCATATTTTGATGTTTTGGAATTATTAAGCAATGCATTACAAATTGCTCCTTCCAACACCCTCAAGCTCTGTGACAGTTGTGTTTGTTTTCATTTCTTAATGATGAAGAAAGTAGGAAATATGTCTGGAAAGGTCCAAGCGAATCGAACCGACCTCCACTTTCCTGTTTGGCGAGTGTGTGGATCGGTCCTCTTTTCCTTACACTTTAATGCTTGAGATCAAATTCTTCCAGACTGGTATTCACGGTATATGGCACCTTCCCAGGAAACACACTCCAGCCTCTGAAACAATACCTCATGGATCGACTGTTAGTAATTAAAAAGAAATAAATGCACAATAATCATGATGATCAGACTGTTTGAAAATGATACCAAACATAGTCAGTACTAAGTGGATTTAAGATGGTTTAGTCCAATCTTTACTTACTGCAAAATTCTTAATTCATTTGCCAGTATGAACTCCCAAAAGATTTTGAGCAAGTGAAAAGTATTAATGTCAGGCCATGGCTTTTGTGCCTTGTCTGTCACATCTGAGCAGTGCCCCTCAGGGGCTTGTCCATTACAGCAAAATAAGGCAGGGAGGTGGGAATGGAATGATCTCATGGTTAGAGCCTCCCCAGCTACAAGTAGTTTTAGTCTCTTACACAGTAAATGGGCACCAATGACAGTGGCCATTGTTTGTGCCCCCAGCTCAAATTGCCCTGCTGGTGGTCCACCTTCTTGAATCACTGCAGTCTGTGATGGCATACATATGCCATCAATGCTGCCAGGAAGTGAGTTTCAGAACTTTTACCCATTACCACTGAAGGAAGAGCAATATGGTTTCAAAGGAGGATGGTGTGAGGTTCGTAAGGAATCTTGCAGACACTGTTGTCATGCTTCGACTGCCCTTGTCTTTGTAAATTGCGGTGGTTGTGGGTTTTTTAATTCTATCATAGGATACAGGCATTGCTGGCTGTTTAGCATTTGCTGTCCTAGCACTAGTTACCTTTGAATTGAGTGGCCTGCTAGACCATTTCAGTATCGACGTTTCAGGCATGAGCCCTTCTTCAGGAATGAGGAAAGTGTGACAAGCAGGCTAAGATAAAAGGTAGGGAGGAGGGACTTGGGGGAGGGGCGTTGGAAATGCAATAGGTGGAAGGAGGTTAAGGTGAGGGTGATAGGCCAGAGTGGGGGTGGGGGCAGAGAGGTCAGGAAGAAGATTGCTGGTTAGGAAGGTGGTGCTGAGTTCGAGGGTTGGGACTGAGACAGGGTGAGGGGAGGGGAAATGAGGAAACTGGAGAAATCTGAGTTCATCCCTTGTGGTTGGAGGGTTCCAAGGTGGAAGATGAGGCGCTCTTCCTCCAGCCATTGTGTTGCTATAGTCGGGCGATGGAGGAGTCCAAGGACCTGCATGTCCTTGGTGGAGTGGGAGGGGGAGTTGAAGTGTTGAGCCACAGGATGGTTGGTTTGGTTGGTCCGGGTGTCCCAGAGGTGTTCTCTTAATACGTTTCGCAAGTAGGTGGCCTGTCTCCCCAATATAGAGGAGACCACATCGGGTGCAGCGGATGCAATAAATGATGTGTGTGGATGTGCAGGTGAATTTGTGGCGGATATGGAAGGATCCCTTGGGACCTTGTAGGGAAGTAAGGGGGGAGGTATGGGCACAAGTTTTGCATTTCTTGCGGTTGCAGGGGAAGGTGCCAGGAGTGGAGGTTGGGTTGGTGGGGGGTGTGTGGACCTGATGAGGGAGTCATGGAGGGAGTGGTCTTTTCAGAACGCTGATGGGGGGGGGAGGGAAATATATCCCTGGTGGTGGGGTCTGTTTGGAGGTGGTGGAAATGACGACGGATGATACGATGTATATGGAGGTTGGTGGGGTGATAGGTGAGGACCAGTGGGGTTCTGTCCTTGTGGCGATTGGAGGGGTGGGACTCAAGGGCGGAGGAGCGGGAAGTGGAGGAGATGCGGTGGATAGCACCGTCGATCACGTCTGGGGGGAAATTGCAGTCTTTGAAGAAGGAGGCCATCTGGGTTGTTCGGTATTGGAACTGGTCCTCTTGGGAGCAGATGCTACGGAGACGAAGGAATTGGGAATATACACACCCCCCCACCAACCCAACCTCCACTCCTGGCACCTTCCCCTGCAACCGCCAGAAATGCAAAACATGCGCCCACCCCTCCCCCGTTACTTCCCTCCAAGGCCCCAAGGGGTCCTTCCATATCAACCACAAATTCACCTGCACCTCCAAATACATCATTTACTGCATCCGCTGCACCTGATGTCGCCT
The DNA here is from genome assembly GCF_037043375.1 of Chiloscyllium plagiosum. Taxonomy (NCBI): domain Eukaryota; kingdom Metazoa; phylum Chordata; class Chondrichthyes; order Orectolobiformes; family Hemiscylliidae; genus Chiloscyllium; species Chiloscyllium plagiosum. The sequence goes on from NW_028270140.1 coordinate 137,160,870, forward strand.
CCTCTATATTGGGGAGACACGCCGCCTACTTGCGGAACGTTTTAGAGAACACCTCTGGGACACCCAGACCAACCAACCCAACCACCCCGTGGCTCAACACTTCAACTCCCCCTCCCACTCCACCAAGTATATGCAGGTCCTTGGACTCCTCCATCGCCAGACTATAGCAACACGACGGCTGGAGGAAGAACGCCTCATCTTCCGCCTAGGAACCTTCCAACCACAAGGGATGAACTCAGATTTCTCCGGTTTCCTCATTTCCCCTCCCCCCACCTTGTCTCAGTCCCAACCCTCAAACTCAGCACCACCTTCCTAACCTGCAATTTTCTTCCTGACCTCTCCGTCCCCACCTCCACCCCAACTCCGGCCTATCACCCTCACCTTATCACCGTCACTTTAACCTCCTTCCACCTATCGCATTTCCAACGCCCCTCCCCCAAGTCCCTCCTCCCTACCTTTTATCTTAGCCTGCTTGTCACACTTTCCTCATTCCTGAAGAAGGGCTTATGCCTGAAACGTCGATTCTCCTGCTCCTTGGATGCTGCCTGACCTGCTGCGCTTTTCCAGCAACACATTTTCAGCTCTGATCTAGGGCATCTGCAGTCTTCACTTTTTCCTAGGCCATTTGAGAGGGCAGTTGAGAGTCAATCACATTGCTGTGGTTCTGGAGTCAAATGTAGACTGGATCAGGTAAGGACAGCAGATTTCCTTCCCTGAAGGACATTGGTGAACCAAATAGGTTTTCCAACAATTGACAATAGTTTCATTGTACATTCAGCAGTTTATTGATTCCACATAATTATTGGATTCAAATTCCACCATCCGCTGTGGCGGGATTCGAACCTGCTTCCCTAAAACATTAGCTGAGTTTCTGGATTTAAAGTCTAGTGATAATTAGCCATTGCCTCCCTCTTCCTTGCATTTAACTGCTTGAGATCAAATTCTTCCCAATTGGCATTCACAGTGTGGTGCACTTTCCCAGGAAATATACCCCAGCCTCTGAACTAATACCTCATGGATTGGATGTTATCAATTAAAAAGAAATAAATACACAGAATTTACATAACACGACAAAAATCTTTGAAAATAATTTAGAAGGTGTTTTGGAAGGTGCTGTCAGAGGAGCTTTGGTGAGTTGCTGCAGTGCATCTTGTAGATCGTACACACTGTTGCTACAGAGCATCACTGTGGTGGGGGTCAATGTTGAAGGCAGTGGGTGTGGTGCCAATCAAATGAGCTGCTTTGTTTTGGATGATGTCGAGCTACTTGAGAGTTGTTGGACGTTGCACCCATCCAGGCAAGTGGAGTGGATTCAATCATACTCCTGATTTGTGTCTCGTATATGGTGGACAGGTTTTGGAGAGACGGGAGGTGAATTATTCACTGCAAAATTCCAATCCATTGACCTGCACTTGCACCACAATCTCTCTATAGCTAGTCCAGTTCACGTTTTGGTTCGCCTCTATGATGTTCATGCAAGGGATTCAGCAATATTAATGCCAATGGTCACAGACAGAACACATTTTCCACAATGGAGAGTAGATGTTAACATGGTACATGGGACAGTGTAGCTTGGGGAAGTGTTGGGGAGCAGCTAGATTTGGAGCACAAATCTCATGGATGCTCAGTTTTGAGTTGCTAAGTCTGTTTGAATTCTGTGATGTTTAGCAAAGTGGTAATATCACACAACACAATGGAGACCCTAACCCTAATCCTATCACAACCACCTGATAAAGGAGCAGCACTCCAAACGCCAGTGCTTCCTAATAAACCTGTTGGACTATAACCTGTTGCTGTGTGATTTTTAACCTAACACAATCGACGATATTCTCAAAGTGAAGAAAGGCATTCAGCTCTAGAATGATTGTGCGATGGTCGTTGTTGCATGAGGTAATGGTTCTTGAAGGGTTAATGGCTGTGTGACATTGACTCCACCTATTCTGTCAGTGTCATACACAGTGTATTACTGAAGATGAGGAGTTCAACTCTCACCTTTGGAGGGAGCAGATGCTTGAAGGTACTAGTAATTCTTGAAGGTACTAGTAATTATGACCAACTAAATGCAACTTTTGTGCAGTAAACCTTCTTGTTATGTTAGACAATACACAAATGATGTATCCTGAACTTGTTAGGCCCAAGACAAAGCAAAGACAAAGGAGGATTGGTAACAGCAAGCTACCTCAATCAACACTTAACTGATGCCACGTATCCATGTGGCAAATACCACAGTGTAGCAGGAGAGCTCAGCCAGGAAATTATCAGTCACTCCCACCATTACAGTCATGGAAACATGTGCCTGTGACAGGTACTTTGGTGTGGATAAGGCCAAGTAATCTATTTTACCTCTTCTTGTTTCCATCACCGGCTATCACCATCTAATCCAGCAGCTATGTCCCATAGAACTCAGCCAGCTTGATCAATAATAGTGCTACTGAGCTATTCTCCATGACGGGAGTTGAAGTAATAGTTAGCCATTGTAGACTAATGGAGAAAGTGAAGTCACATGGTGTGTAGGGTGTTCTAGCTGGGTGGATAAAGAACTGGTTGAGCAACAGGAGACAGAGAGTAGTAGTTGAAGGGAGTTTCTCGAAATGGAGAAAGGTGACCAGGGTGACCAAGCCTGTTCCACAGGGGTCAGTATTGGGCCCACTGTTGTTAGTAATATACATAAATGATTTAGAAGAGGGCACTGTTGGTATGATCAGCAAGTCTGCAGATGACACAAAGATTGGTGGCGTGGCAGAAAGCATAAGGGACTGTCAGCGAATACAGGAGGATATAGATAGACTGGAGAGTTGGGCGGAAAAGTGGCAGATGGCTTTCAATCCAGACAAATGTGAGGTAATGCATTTAGGCAAGACTAATTATAGAGCAAATTATACAATGAATGGAAGAGCCTTGGGAAAAGTTGATGGGCAGAGAGATCTGGGAGTGCAGATCCAGTGTACCCTGAAGGTTGCTGTACAAGTGGATAGAGTGGTCAAGAAGGCATATAGTATGCTTGCCTTCATTGGACGGGGTATTGAGTATAAGAGCTGGCAAGTCATGTTAAAATGTCAAGACATTGGCTCGGCCGCATTTAGAATATTGTGTACAGTGCTGGTCACCACATTACCAAAAGGATGTGGACGCTTTGGAGAGGGTGCAGAGAAGGTTAACGAGGATGTTGCCTGGTATGGAAGGTGCTAGCTATGAAGAGAGGTTGAGTAGGTTAGGTTTATTTTCACTAGAAAAATGGAGATTGAGGGGGGACCTGATTGAGGTTTACAAAATCATGAAGGGTATAGACAGGGTGGATAGAGACAAGCTTTTTCCCAGGGTGAAGGATTCAATAACCAGAAGTCATGCTTTCAAGGTGAGGTGGAAAGTTTAAGGGAGATACACGCGGCAAGTACCTCACACAGAGGGTGGTGGGCATTTGGAACGCGTTGCCAGCAGAGGTGGTAGAGGCAGGCACGGTAGATTCATTTAAGATGCGTCTGGACAGATGCATGAGTAGGTGGGGAGCAGAGGGATACAGATGCTTAGGAATTGACAGAGTTTTAGACAGTACATTTGGATTGGCTCAGGCTTGAAGGGCTGAAGGGCCTGTTCCTAGGCTGTAAATTTTCTTTGTTCTTATAGAGACATAGAGTCTTACAGCAGTCCAACCAGTCCATGTCGAACATAATCCCAAACTAAATTAGTCCCACTTATCTGATCCTGACCTATGTCCCCCCAAACCTTTCCTATTCATGTACTTATCCAAAAGTCTTTTACACATAATTTACTCCATTCACCACTTCCTCAGGAAGTTAATTCCATAAATGAACCACACCCTTTGACCTTAAAAATGTGCCCCCGAGTCTTGAAATCCCACTCCTAGGGAAAAGTCATCTGCTATTAACCCTATATATACATTCTGTGGCTTTGTCACTCTTTGTGCTTCCTCCAACTGGCATTCAATGAGGAGAAGAGAATTCCATCAGCCAAAGGAGGGGCAGGTAGATAGCAATCAGCAGGAGGTTTCCTTGTGTATTTTTGTGCTGAAGCCATGACATTTCATAGGTTGTGGAGTCAAAATTGTGGACTGCCAGAATAACTTCCTCCTGACTCTGTCTGCTATATTTGCCCTGTCAGTGGGAAAGGATGCACCTAGAGATGGTGGTGGCGTCTGGGATATTTCCTGTCAGTTGTTGCTTGATTAGTCTATGAGATAGCTCTCCCAAGCTTTGGCACAAGTCCCAGATGTTAGTAAGGAGCACTTTGTAGGGTTGTGGTTTCTGTTTCTGTTTCCAGTGCCTGCGTTCATGTCAAGATATCCATTCTTTGGTTTACACTTGTTAAAGGTTCTGATATAATGAGTGCCTTGGTCAGTCAGTTAAGGTAAGCAGTGAAGATTCAAACACATTGCTGTCAGTGTGGGCTCCCATGTAGGCTGCACTACATAAAAAGAGCAGACTTACTTCACAGATAGACATTAATGATATTTTTTAGAACAAACAACCTGCCTGTGGATTATTAATATGTTATAACTCATATGTCATTGCTACATTTTCTGCTAGCTATATTAAAAAGTCAGATTGAAGTATGGCAGGTTCTGGTAAGCTGGTCAGAAACCATTGTTTTGCCCTCGAATTTTATAACTAAACCATCGATAGATTCATTATCATGCTCCACGTGGTTGTGCAGAACTACCTGAAATCAAATTCCTTTCGTAAAACTCTCTGACTCTTTGTATCTCCTCCCTCTTAAGACCTACGTCAATCACCAAACTCATTTGCAAAGGACTATACATCCTTGTGAACTGTAAGTCCACACCTTGTAGCACTCCATCTGTTTTTACATTCTGTCTCTGTTTTTTTTCAATTTTAACCTTATTTACCTACTGTGGAGAATATCTGGCAGCGTCAGTGATGGCAGTGTTACGGAGATCATGGCAGGGACTTCATCAGTAGAAGTGAGATGGCGACGAAGAATGGTGACCCTGTTCTGTGGCAATCATACAGTGAGGGGACTCATGCTGGTGATGGTCTCAGCGTCACAGTGAAACAGCCTGGATCAAGGCCCATGGCTAAACATTTAAGAAGGATAGATAGAGTTAATGGTAATTGTCTTTTCCCTAGGATGAAGGATTTGAAGGCAAAGGGGCATGTTTCTAATAATGACAGGAGAGAGATTTTAAAAAATACACGCAGGGCAAGTTTTTTACACAGAGGGTGGTTCATGTGTGGAATGAACTTCCTGAGGAAGTGACGGAAGTGGGAAATTTACATAATTTCTAAGGTATTTCATAGAATCCCTACAGTGTAGAAACAGGCCAACACGTCCACACCGACCATCCGAAGAGTATGCCACACAGACGCATTCCCTACCCTATTACTCTACATTCCCCTCACTAATGTACCATAGCCTGCACATCCCTGAACATTATGGGCAATTTAGCATGGTGCTGGAAAAGCACAGCCGGTCAGGCAGCAGCTGAGGAACAGGAGAGTGATGAATCCCGATGAAGAGCTTATGCTTGAAACATCAGCTCTCCTGCTCCTTGGATGCTGCCTGACCTGCTATGCTTTACCAGCACCACAATGTTAGACACTGATCTCCAGTATCTGCAATCCTCACTTTCTCCCACAATTTAGCATGGCCAGTTCACCTAAACTGCACATCTTTGGACTGTGTGAGGAAACTGGAGCACCTGGAGGAAACCCACGCAGACATGGGAAGAATGTGCCGACATTTGGATGGATACATGAATAGGAAATGTTTGGAGGGATATGGGATCGGAGCAAGTGGACTAGTTTAGTTCAGGATGGACTGGTTGGACCAAAGGGTCTATTTCTGTGCTGTATGACTCTATGACTATGTCTTTAAGGCTTAATGTTTAACTTTATTTCTTTATTTTCTACTTTATACCTTCAGATTGTGTACGACGTTTTGTCATGATTGTAACAAGGTCAGCTGGTGGAGTTCATAGAATATGTGCTCCCTAATTGGGACTGTTAACCTGGTCCAATCAGTGAGCTCTGGCTGATAGATATAAACACGAGTGTTAACTGGAAGGGGCATGGGGTGGACCGAGAACCGGAAGGTGGGTAGGGGCGGGCTGCCTTAGTGGTCGGAAGGTGGGAGGGGCGGGGGCTTGCTGGGTCTGTATTGTCTGCACTTTTGTATGTAACGGTATTGTCTAATGTACAAATGTCATTGTCACTGTCTTATATGTGGAACTGGGATTTGAGGTTTGTCCTCCTCTCCCTGTAAATTGGTTGAACGGTAGGGTTCAGGGCCCAGCTTTGCTGCTCCTCTCCCTTGTAAAATTGCTGTCTTTTGTGTACAGCTGTCAATGTTTTTTTTGTAAACTGTTTTGTAATTTGTTCAATAAAAAAAAATAAACAGGAAAAAAATAAAAAATAAAATAAACACGAGTGTTCATCAACAGGTCCAGGCAGCGGGCCGTGGAGGGGGACGTTAGGGCCGACTGCCTGCCCCTCTTCCGCGGTTACGTTAGAGCCTGGGTGTCCTTGGAGAAGGAGCACGCGGTGTCCACCAACACCCTGGAGTTGTTCAGGGAGAGGTGGGCGCCGCAAGCACTGGAGTGCATCATTTCTCCCTCCAATTCTATTTTGATTTAGTCCCTACCCTCCCCTTCACTGTTTTGATCACACAGCACTGCCCTTTGATGTGAAGGGCAGTGTTTGTCACTGGCCACCCGGGTGTTTTCCTATCTTCCTGGTGGTGGAAATTGAATAAAGATTGGTGCACTTTGTGTCTTTCACTGTGTCTCACACCTGCACACACACACCATGGGTGCTGGGGATAAAATAAGCACTACCGCACTTCGGTGGTAGTGTACTAAAAAAAAAGAAAAAAAGAAAAAAATATATATAAACAGGAGATTCAGAGTCTTCTCAGTTTAGGAACTGACTCTATAAAAAAAAAAAATAAACACGAGTGTTTAGGGTTTGGGGCCTGGCTTTGCTGCTCCTCTCCCTTGTAAAATTGCTGTCTCTTGTATGCAGCTGTAAATGTAACTGTTTGTTGTAAACTGTTTTTGTAATTTGTTTAATAAAATAAAAAAAAAATAAACACGAGTGTCAGAGGTTCTGTTCACTCTCGGAGTCAGCTCTGAGGCAGCTGGGTCAGCGTCATTTACTTTGCATGCGTAAATGAAGGCTGATTTGATGGCAGGATACCAGCCTTCATGGAGTTATTTCAGGTACCTTTGTATCAAGGGTGGTGGTGGACAATAACAACTTTGTCCACTTTCCATTGTACTCCAGTTTCACTGTACGTAAGTGCATATGTTAATGAAATCTAATTCGAATTCGAATTCAAAGTAGAGTTGTATTGGCCTACCTAACAATGGTTAATGCACTCGAAAACCAAATCAATAACAACCTGTGTGGAAGAGATGGTAAGATCCTTACGAGAAATGCAAACACTTATTAAAATTGCCCCCGTTACGTTAAGGCATTCAAGGAAGAACTATTTGACATGGCTGAGCCTTACTGCACTGGAAACAATATCAGCAGGAGGAGGCCATCCGAAATCACTCCAAGATAGTGATGGAGTTGGACTCCTGGGCCAGTGCTCATCTGCTCTGTCCATTTCTTTCCTTATTTTCTCTCTCTTTTCGCACTTTTTCTTTTCCTTTTTACTTTCCATCTTTGGCCAGCAAGGACAACGTTCTGGGTGAAACCCAGCTTTGGCGTGGACCCAGACTCCTGGCCTCAGGGTGGACCCGTACTCCTGGACTCAGGGCGGACCCAAACTCCCGGACTCAGCGTGGACCCGGACTCCCGGCCTCAGGGTGGACCCGCACTCCTAGACTCAGCGTGGACCCAGATTCCCGGCCTCAGCACAGACCTAGACTCCCAGCCCCAGGGTGGACTTGCATTCCCAGCCTCAGGGTGGACCCGCACTCCCAGCCTCAGCGTGGATCTAGACTCCCAGCTTTAGAGTGGAACCAGACTCCTGGCCTCAGCATGGACCTGAACTCCCAGCCTCAACATGGACTCAGACTCCCAGTCTCAGCTTGGATCTGGACTCCCGGCCTCAGGGTTGACCCAGACCCGCAGCCGCAGGATGGACCCAGACTCCCAGCCTCGGTGTGGACCCAGACTCCCGGCCTCAGGGTGGATCCGAACTCCCGACCTCAGCATGGACTGGATTCCTGGCCTCAGCTTGGACCTGGATCCGCGGCCTCAGAGTGGACATGGATTCCTTGCTTCAGCATGGACTCAGATCCGCTGCCTCAGAGTGGACTCAAACTCCCGGCCTCAGGGTGGACCTGGACTCCTGACCTCAGTACTTGAGTAGCATCATATCCATAAACAATTACTCCCTCTACCACCAACACTCAGTCGCAGAGAGTGTCCTACGTAGAAGATGCACTGCAGAAATTCACTAAAGCTTCAGAGAGAGCATTTTTAAAACCAAAAATCACTTCCATCCAGAATGAAGAAGGTAGCAGAGATATGGTGACAACACTATCTGTGAGTTTGCCTCCAAGCTACTCACCATCACGATTTGGAAATATATCACCATTTTTTCAGCGTTGCTGGATCTACATTCTAGAGCTCCTTCTGTAATGGAAATGTGGGTCTACCTACAAGTACATGGACTGCAGTGGTTCAAGAAGGCAGCTCAACCATCATCTTCTCAAGCACAATAGCAACAGGCAATATATTCTGACCCAACCAATAATGCCCAAATCTCATGAATGAATAAAGGAAGTTAGACTGCAGTAAAAGTTCTCTTCTCCTGCTTTCTACGATCAGTGAGAACAATATTTACAAGTGATTTGTCCTCATAACACTTGCACATTTATGTAGATCACATTAAAAAGGTCAGATACTGGACTCGGCAAGATGGCAGTGATCCTGCTGTGCATAGCTCTGCCGAACAGCCAAGGCAGATTGGTGTTTTTTGCCAGCCCTGGCCAACTTATGTGGTGGAATTATTAGTTTAAAACCTTACAGAACACATATTTGTTAAAATTTGGGAGTGGGAAGGATGTCAAAGGGAAAAGGAGCAAGCAAACAGCAGCAGGGAGGACACACCCCTGCAGCACCTACCATACCAGAGACAGCAACAGCAGCAGCCTCTCCTGAACCCCCCGGGGACCTGACAGACTCACAGGAATTGGCTGCGGCGATGGAGAGACTTACATTGAAAGTTGGGGATGCGATTGAGGAAATCCGTGGGGAGATTCGTGCCCAGGTCCAAACTATCACATCCATGCTGCAGAAGCATGAGCAGGAGATCCAGGGCCTCGGGGAGAGGCTGGAGGAAGTGGAGGGTCAAACTAAGGTCTCGGAAGCTGCGATGGAGTCCTCATCCAGTCGAGTCCAAGTGCTGGAGCAAGAGGTGCGGGCCTTGCGAAACCATATCGATGATCTCGAAAATCGAGGTCAGAGGATAAGTCTCCGAATTGTAGGGCTCCCTGAAGGTAAGGAAGGTGAGCAGCCAGTCAGCTTCTTTGAAAGTTGGCTGTCGAAGTTTTTGGGCCTTCACATCGAGTCCAGCAGGCTGCAGATTGAAAGGGCTTGTTGAGTTACAGTGCACAGGTCAGGGCCGGTGCAGCACCCCCACCCGGTCCTAGTGCACTTCCACTCATATATGGACAAGCAAAAAGTGATAGAAGCTTCTAGATTACTGGGAAATGATCCGCAGGCACTGCTGTACAGGGGTCAAAAATCATGTTTTTCCAGGATTTCTCTGCAGCTTTAATTCAGAAGAGGTAACCCTTTGATGAAGTTAAAAAGATGCTGAGGAACCTGGGCATCCAGTCCTTCATGAGATACCCCGCAGTGCTCCATTTCAGCCACGAGGACTCAGTTTATACATTTGACTCAGCAGATAAGGCTAAAACCTTTGTAGACACTTTAAAATAGATGAACTGGCCTGAAGAATATGGTTAATATTTGTTCTCTTTTCCTTCTTTCCCCATGTTTTCCCTTCCTTTTTTTATTCCTTTCTTTCTCCCTAATAATTTCTTATTTAAAAAGGGGGGGGGGGGGGAAAGACCTTGGAATAAGTTGTTCCTTTTTTCAAATAACTGAATTTTCTGATGGGAAGTTTTGTGGATGCTCTTTGTTGTCTCCCCCCCACCCCCTTCTTTTTTTGTTTGTTCTGTTTCTCTTTTAGTCACAAGTAGGGGTGACATGAAGCCAGGGATGGGTGGAGTACTCATCCTGACTTTGTCTTTTTTTCTGTCGATTTAAGGATCATTTCCTTGTTTTTTTTTCTGGCCTAAGGCTGGGGCACAGTCTGGGTTTGAAGGAGCCGCAAAGGAGGGGATGGGTAGGGTGAGTGCCCCCTATGGGCAGGGGCAAGAGTCTACCATTCATGGTTTTATAGCTGAGTTTCTCTGCAGGTTTTTGGTAGTAATAGTTGTTTATAGTTATGACAGAGTAGTTTTTGTACATATAGCTCTTCGACTCTATGAGTCTTTATTTACTTGTGCTCGGCGCTTTATAAGCAGGGTTCTCCCTCTTAGGGGTTCAAGGGTCTCTGAAAGGGGAGATGGCTAAGTGTCTTATTAAATGGTGCACCTGGAACATTAAGGGAAGTCATTCACATGTTAAAAGGAAAAAAGTGCTTTCTCGCCTTAAGAGGGAAAGTGTTGACATTGCTTTGTTACAGGAAATCCATTTTGATGATGGGGAACACCTGATATTAAAAAAGGAGGGTTATGACTGGGTATTCTTTTCATCTTTTACGACTAAAAGTCGGGGAGTGGCAGTACGTATTCAGAAAAATCTTCCGTTCACATTATTAGAGCAGGTGAAAGATGAGCAGGAACAGTTTGTGATACTTAAAGCCCTGATACATGGGGAGGAATATGGCATTTTAAATGTCTACTGTCCTTCAGAGCGTCCCTCAAACTTTTAATTGGTGCTTTCTCTAAGTTGAGTGCTTTTGGAACATGGCACATTATTATAGGGGGGGATTTTAATTGCCTTTTGGATCCGACATTGGCAGGATGCCTTGTGGGCCCCCAACTATTTCTTCGCAGGCAAAGCAGGTGGTTGACTTATGCGAGGAGTTGGGGCTGGTGGATATTTGGAGATGTCTTCACCCTACTGGCAGGGACTTCACCTTTTTTTCAAACCCACATAAATGTCACTCAAGGATTGACCTCTTTTTGGCTCCCTCAGCCCTTCTGGATTCGATTATGAGTTGTAAAATTGGGAATATAGCTGTCTCTGATCCCGCGGCAGTATATTTGGAGGTTAAGGCCAAGAGTGAAGGGCTACGTTTGCGGCACTGGCATTTGGACCCTTTTCTCCTCAAGGATTCCACATTTGTGGAATACCTTTTGAAGGAGTTTCAGGAATTCTTGACTATCAACTCAGGCACGGCTAGTAGTCCATCTATGCTATGGGAGACTGCTAAGGCCTTTGCTCGGGGATTAGCTATTTCCTATTTGGCTAGCCAGAAATGACAGAAGGAGGAACAGCAGCGTCTACTTGAGACATGGTTGAAAACTGCCAAGGCGGCACATTTTGCGCGGCCTTCGGTGACTAAGCTACAGTGGATCATGGCCCTCCGGGCTGCCTTGAATTCAATACTGACACAAAATGCAAAGAAAGAACTTGCTTTTGCTAGACAAAGGCTGTTCGAATATCGGGATAGGCCAGGGAAGTATTTAGCGTACCTGACTAGGAATAAATGTGCTCCCCAATGCATAACTGCAATCAGAGACAGCGCCGGGGTCCTGACATATGATGCTAAAAAGATTAATGAGGCTTTTTGGAGTTTTTACTCTGAATTGTATTAGTCTGAAGGTTGTGAGGACAGGAGGGCTAAAATGGAAACCTTTTTTAAGAACCTAGACCTCCCAGGGGTAACCTTGGAACAGGCCTCTCTCCTTAATGCCCCCTTGACAGTTTAGGAAATACAGGAGGCAGCTAGGCAACTTCAGAATGGGAAAGCACTTGGCCCTGATGGCCTCCCAGGTGAGTTTTATGAGGAGTTTATAGGGATTCTGTTGGAGATGTACAATCACTCCTATATGCATGAATGCCTACCACCATCTTTGAGAGAAGCTAATACTTCCTTAATTCTTAAGAAGGGGAAGGTTCCTGAGGATTGTGCCTCATACAGGCCCATCTCTCCAATAACTTCAGATTTCAAGATTCTGTCTAAGATCCTGGCGCTGAGATTGGAAAGGGTGTTGCCCCATATTATTAAAGAGGACCAGACAGGCTTTATAAGGGGCCATAATTCCTCTAATAATATTAGAAGGTTGCTGAATATGGGTCAAGTTTGTCAACAACGATCGATTCGGGGGTTGGAGATTTCCTTAGATGCAGAGAAAGCATTTGACCGAGTGGAATGGCCGTATCTTTTTTATGTCTTAGAACAGCATGTGGGCGGCACGGTGGTACAGTGGTTAGCACTGCTGCCTCACAGCGCCAGAGACCCGGGTTCAATTCCTGCCTCAGGCGACTGACTGTGTGGAGTTTGCACGTTCTCCCCGTGTCTGCGTGGGTTTCCTCCGGGTGCTCCGGTTTCCTCCCACAGTCCAAAGATGTGCAGGGTCAGGTGAATTGGCCATACTAAATTGCCCGTAGTGTTAGGTAAGGGGTAAATGTAGGGGTATGGGTGGGTTTCGCTTCGGCGGGTCGGTGTGGATTGTTGGGCCGAAGGGCCTGTTTCCACACTGTAATCTAATCTAATCTAATCTAATCTAAAAAAAAACAGTTTGGGTTGGGCGGAGTCTTTGCTCGGTGGGTGGAGGTTTTATATCACCACCCTCACCACGGTCATCATCAATGGGGTGAAGTCTGGGAATTTTAGGATTGGTAGGGGTAGTCAGCAAGGCTACCCCCTCTCACCTTTGTTGTTTACGTTGGTGATAGAGCCGCTGGCAGAGGCCATTCATCAGAATGTCCACATAACCATTCCGGAAGTGGGATTGAGGGCACACAAGATTACACTGTACACAGATGATGCCCTTCCGTTTTTATCAAACCCAATGACCTCTGTACCCCATTTGATACAATGTATCAATTCATTTGGGGCTATTTCAGGATATAAGATTAACTTTGCAAAATCGGAGGCTCTGCCTTTGGGGAACCTTAAGGATGTGCCAGAAGTTGAAGGTGGCCCTAAGTGTCCTTTTAAGTGGTCACAGGCAGGGCTCCTATACCTAGGCATTTTTATTACCCCCAAGTTTGATCTGTTATTTCGGACTAACTTTGCTCACTTGCTCGACAATATTAGACGAGATCTCCAGAGATGGGAGGCTCTTCCAATTTCACGGCTGGGCTGAATATCTCTCATTAAGGTGAATGTCCTTCCTTGTTTGCTTTATCCCATGCGTATGCTCCCTATAATGTTTCCCAGGTCAACGCTTTGGAAGCTTATGGGATGGTTTGTATCCTTTGTCTGGCATCATGGGTGGCCCCTCATCAAACTTACTAAATTGCAGTTGCCTCAAGGAGGGGGAGGAGTTGATTTTCCAGACATCAGGAGGTATCAATTGAATTCCCTGCTGTCCTATGTCTGTGATTGGGTAAGTAACGATCCAAACTCAATATGGCTGGATATTGAGACCTCCCAGGTAAAGTGCCCTGTTATTAACCTGTTGTTCATGGATAAGATGAGGACAGTTATGGACCACTGTCGGAACCCCATTGTCATTAGTTCAGTCAAGGCATGGAGGACGATGCGTCAGAGTGAGGGTTGTTTATCCAAGACTTCGCCACTTACGCCAATAGTTGGCATGCCAGGGTTCCGACCAGGGATGATGGTCTCAGGGTTCAAACTATAGGCAGCGAGAGGTGTTTCTAGTTTGGGAGACTTGTTTGAGGGGGAGGTTTTGATGTCTTTTGAGCAACTGAGCCACAAATACGGGTTGCCCAGCAGAGATCGTTTCTGTTTTTTTCAGGTTAGGGATTTCATCCAGAAGAAGTCTACGCTTCTCTCTAAGCCCTATAAGCCCGCTACAGAGAGGTTGGTGCTATGTTCCACAAGCACCCTTTTGGTTTGTGCCCTCTATCGCCTGCTGGGAGGCAGGGCCTGGCAGGATATTAACCAGTTATGCTTCTGGACATGCCACAGGATCCGTGTTTATTGGAGCGCTGTAGCCGGAGAGATAGGGAGGGTATTGAGGACTGAACTCAAAGTAGACCCGATACCTCTCCTCTTAGGTCTACCGAATTTATCATTTTTAGACGAGCATGGGAAAAAAACTATTTAATATTCTTGCATACTGTGCTTGGAAGGATATTCTGATGAACTGAGTGTCTGAGAACCCGCCAGGCTTGCTGGGATGGCAGAAATTAATTATGGAGCACATTCCCTTGGACTTTTTCACAAACATGGTGCACCACACAAGACACCATTTTTATAAGTCATAGCAGCCCTACTTGAGTTATTTGGATATAGATTTGTCAGTTATCTTATCTTGGGCATTTGTTTAACCAGGATGGTTAGGTTTGTCGAGCCCTGGGCCCTGGAGGGAGTCTCCTGAGTTAATATAGGTTTATATACAATGCTCCCGTTCCTTTGTTTGGGAACGTTGCGCTGAGCATAGCTGTTCTGTATTCCGTGTTTTTTTTTTGCTCTCCTTTCTTTTTTTTGATCTATTAGTTGTTTACTTATTTATTGGTGTTGCTTTGCACAATGTTTGTTTTGCATTACAGGGTAGGTTAGTAGTTAGTAGGCGGTAGTATTGTAATTTGTATTTTTTTTTCTTTTTATTATACTGATATTTGTTATTGATTGTATTTTTCAATAATTGTGTATGTTTATAAAGTTAAAATGATTTGCTAATAAATATATTTACAAAAAAAAAGTCAGACAATGTTCATGCCTTTCCACATAGCTTAATTGAACTTGATAGTGAATTTTGATAAGTTCACAAAAAGACAAAGATAATTTGCTTGACATTGGCAGAGACTATATGTTTTGGACTCGTGATCTGGAGTTGATGAAAATTTTCATCCCACCATTGATTTTCCCCATGTAAATATTACATTTAACATATGAGTCCATGGTTTTGAGTTCAATGGACTCAGATCAAGACTGATTGATCCAAACTCACGACACAAGACAAGGTCATTTCACTCACCTTTAACAATTAAAGAAATGACTCCAATCCTACATGTTTGCATATTGACTGCTACAGACAACCAACTTTTGATCTATTAGTCATGCAGCATTTGTCTATACACTGAGAAGTGTTGCTTGATGTAATAGAAAGCATGCTTTCACAAACATTTTCAAAACAAATCAAAATGCACTGCACTTATCATGAAATTCACTACTGTAAATCAGTGAGGCATAAATGATTCAATAACAGATTTTTAATACACTTTCAGTGATTGCAAATCAAGTCATCATCGGTAGTCACAGGTGAGGTGCCAGAAGACTGGAGGTTGGCAAACGTGGTGCCACTGTTTAAGAAGGGTGGAAAGGACAAACTAGGGAACTATAGGGTGGTGAGCCTGACCTCAGTGGTGGGCAAGTTGTTGGAGGGAATCCTGAGGGACAGGATGTACATGTATTTGGAAAGGCAAGGACTGATTAGGGCTAGTCAACATGGCTTTGTGCGTGGGAAATCATGTCTCACAAACTTGATTGAGTTTTGTGAAGAAGTAACAAAGAAGATTGATGAGGTCAGAGCAGTAGATGTGAATTATATGGACTTCATTAAGGCGTTCGACAAGGTTCCCCATGGGACACTGATTAGCAAGGTTAGATCTCATGGAATACAGGGAGAACTAGCCATTTGGATACAGAACTGGCTCAAAGGTAGAAGACAGAGGGTGGTGGTGGTGGAGGGTTGTTTTTCAGACTGTGACCAGTGGAGTGCCACAAGGATCGGTGCTGGGTCCTCTACGTTTTGTCATTTACATAAATGATTTGGATGCAAGCATTAGTGGTACAGTTAGTAAGTTTGCAGATGACACCAAATTGAAGATGTGGTGGACAGCGAAGAGGGTTACCTCACATTACAACAGGATCTGGACCAGATGGGTCAATGGGCTGAAAAGTGGCAGATGGAGTTTAATTCAGATAAATGTGAGTTGCTGCATTTTGGGAAAACAAATCTTAGCAGGACTTATACACTTAATGATAAGGTCCTAGGGAGTGTTGCTGAACAAAGAGACCTTGGAGTGCAGGTTCATAGCTCCTTGAAAGTGGAGTGGCAGGTAGATAGGATAGTGACGAAGGCATTTGGAATGCTTTCCTTTATAGGTCAGAGTATTGAGTACAGGAGTTAGGAGGTCATGTTACGGCTGTACAGGGCAGTGGTTAGGCCACTGTTGGAATATTGCGTGCAATTCTGGTCTCCTTCCTATCGGAAAGATGTTGTGAAACTTGAAAGGGTTCAGAAAAGATTTACAAGAATGTTGCCAGGGTTGGAGGATTTGAGCTATAGGGAGAGGCTTAACAGGCGGGGGCTGTTTTCCCTGGAGCATCAGAGGCTGAGGGATGACCTTATAGAGGTTTATAAAATTATGAGGGGCATGGATAGGATAAACCAGACAAAGTCTTTTCCCTGGGGTCAGGGAGTCCAGAACTAGAGGGCATAGGTTTAGGGTGAGAGGGGAAAGATATAAAAGAGACCCAAGGGGCAATGTTTTCACGCAGAGGGTGGTATGTGTATGGAATGAGCTGCCAGAGGATGTGGTGGAGGCTGGTATAATTGCAACATTGAAGAGGCATTGGGATGGGTAAATGAATAGGAAGGATTTGGAGCTGAGTGCTGGCAGGTGGGACTAGATTGGGTTGGGATATCTGGTCGGCATGGACAGTTTGGACAAAAGGTCTGTTTCCATGCTGTACATCTCTATGACTCTATGACAACCCCATTTTGAGTTGTAGTAATGAAACTGCAACAGGTAACAACTCAAAGACTTTTTAGTGGAAAGAAAATAATTTTAAATTTCTGTTATCCTCCCTGGTGGTGCTGGTTTTAGGAGATTTTATACTTATGGGCTGGGATTTTTCATTCTGCTGGACAAATATGGGCAGGAATGTCTTATTCGACATAACACTGGCCATGCCTCTGCTGGGTTTGTAGCAATGGTCATCTGCTCCTCAGCATACTTGATATGTCAGTGAGTTCCATGGCATCTTCAAGGATAAATCAGCTGTAGAAGGGGTGGTGGTGAAAGATCCTGCTTGCATCTTCAGTGATCAAAGGTGCCATATTTTAAAAGGTCACCCACGCACACCTTCCAGGAAATTCATAACAGGCCACCGTGGAGATTTCTGACATTACTATAATTTGGCTCTCTGCTATTCCTCTCTGAGGCCTTCCCATAAGGTTGGGATGGGCTGGGCTTATATCGCACAGGTCAGCATCTCTACTAGTCATTAACACAACGGGACCCATAGCAGGAAATGTGTGAAGAAGTCAAATTCTGTGCCTTACAATTGTGTCCTCCACAACCACTTGATGAAGGAGCAGCGCTCCGAAAGCTAGTGCTTCCAATTAAACCTGTTGGACTATAACCTGGTGTTGTGTGATTTTTAACTTTGTACACCCCAACACCGGTATCTTCAAATCAAGTGTCACAACCACTGATATATCAATGATTATTGGAGATTTTTTTCTGTTGTTGGATAAGCAAACAGCAAAGCAATTTCCCAGGTCTGCAGGCAAGAAGTAATTCCTTTCTTTAAAGCCACCCATATAAAAGGTTTACTGCTCTATTAAGTCTATATCTAGCGAAGTATGAAAACTAGAAGACCATTAATTGTATGACCAGGCCAGTATAAAGTTTACCCAAAACATTGACCTTAATCAGGAACTCCAGCCCACTCAGAAAATGCTTATTTTTAAAGGTAACATTTTTGTTTCCATCTTTGTCCTCTGAAGGTCGTACAGTCTCACTCTGGTCCATCTACGTAGCTTGCTACCTGCTAAGATTGGACTGTTTTTTTTTAGATTAGATTACATTACAGTGTGGAAACAGGCCCTTCGGCCCAACAAGTCCACACCGACCCGCCGAAGCGCAACCCACCCATACCCCTACATTTACCCCTTACCTAACACTATGGGCAATTTAGCATGGCCAATTCACCTGACCGGCACATCTTTGGACTGTGGGAGCAAACCGGAGCACCCGGAGGAAACCCACGCAGACACGGGGAGAATGTGCAAACTCCACACAGTCAGTCGCCTGAGGCAGGAATTGAACCCGGGTCTCAGGCGCTGTGAGGCAGCAGTGCTAACCACTGTGCCACCATGCCGCCCACCATGTTATTGCAATATATCTTTTCACAACTGTGCTCTCACGCTCGTCATCTAACCACATTTGTTTATAAATGAGGAAAAGCACCTGGATAGTAGCAGTGCTTCAAAGGCAAGAGATTATCCTTAAGTAATATGGTCAAATCTTGTAACCTCTTTCTCAAATTTATCTTGTTAATGTGTTCAATTCATTTCTGTCATTTTTTTGACCTTGCCAGCAATATCACGGCTAATTTATAGTATCTTGTACATTTCCCACGTAGCTGTCTTTCAGCTTCCCACAACTGCTTCCACATGTTCTATGTCAGTCTGACTTCCAGAATTCTGCCAGAACTACAGGAGCATTCTTTAATATTCTTCTGAGCCAACCTCACCTTGGTCAGATGGTCCCTAGGGAAAATAAACGAGCAAAGACTAAAATGAGTGTTGAACAAGCTGAACTAAAATCTACGCGAAGGCCAAATGGAAAATGAATTAAAGATGAAATGCTGAATCAAAGTCGTTGACTGTACATACAGAGATTGATGGATTGAGATAAGAGACACAATGCTGACCAATTTAGCAGAGTAAAGGCATGAGCACAATCAACACATGGCCCAGCGTTAGATTAGTCAGACTCATTTCCTAGATATTTTGATGGTCAGGCAAAACCAGGACCTTGATCAATGAAGCATGACATGTCTGTTAAAGGATCTGTCTGCTAAACTTGTTTTTTGTTGAGGGGATAAATTGAGTCAAGAGTGGAGCTGAAAAAGCACAGCAGGTCCGGCAGATTCCGAGGAGCAGGAAAATCAGTGTTTCGGACAAGAGCTCTTCAACAACAATGAGGCTTGTGAGCCGAGGAGGTAGAGGGATAAATGGGAGGGGGTTGGGGCTGGGAGGGAAGGCAGCTGAGACTGCAATTGTTGGATGGAGGTGGGGGTAATAGTGATAGGTCAGAGAGGAGGGTGGAGTGAGTCTGCTTCAGGACGTGGCTGAAGAGCTTCAGGGCAGAGGAGATGGCCTGGGGTGGGGGGGATACGGTTGCAGTAAGCCTTGTTCAGTGTTAATAGCAAACTCTGTAGCTGAAGGTTCAATGCCAATAAGTTTTTCTCTCAGAGTCTGTCAGTCTTTGGAACTCCTTTTCACAAGAGAGCTGTGTGGGGGAGCAGATTGCTTGTGCACCTTTAAGGCTGAGGTAGATTCTTGATCAGTAGGAGAATTATGGGTTACAGGGAAAGGACAGGAAAGTGGATGTGAGGAATGTTGGATCAGCCATGATGCTGATGAATGGTGGAGCAGACTTGTGGGATTGAATAGCCTACTCCTGTTCTTATTTCTTTTGGTCTTATGATCTTATTAAGACATTCCTGTGAAGACAGAAGCAGGACAACTTACCTCCTGACCCTGCATTCCTTGCATGCCTTCTTGGTCCTAGACTCTTCAACAAAATGAAACAACATCTCTTCAAGAACCTGGTCAAGCTCCTGAGAATCTTGTCTGTTTTAAGAAGGCCATCGCTCATTCTTTTAAACTACTCAACCTCTGATCATAAGAAAATCTTTCCATACATGGAATCAGCCTAGTGAACCTTCTCTAATTGCCTCCAATGTTAATGTACCTTTCCTTAAATAAGGGATCCAAAACTGTTCACAGTATTCCAGCCATGGCCTAACTAGTATCTTGTATAGTTTTAACAATATTTTCCCATTCCCTGTAAATTAAAGGTCAACATTCCATTTTTTTTTCTGATTACCAGCTAATTATGCATGCAAGCTTTTTGACATTTATGTGTGAGCTGTGGATGGTGTACAGCAAAGGCTTAATCTACTTATTCTTGGGATGGCAGGACTGACATATAAAGAGAGGTTGGATCAGTTATCTTCACAGGAGTCGACAGGAATAAGTGTACGTCTCAATGAAACTTATAGAGTTCTAACAGGACCAGACAGGGTTAAAGGCAGCAAGGTGTTTGTGATGATCAGGGAGTCCAGAACCAGGGATCACAGCCTAAGAATACAGTGTAGGCCATTTCAAATAGAGAAGAGGAGAAATTCCTTCACCCCAAGAATGATGAACCTGTGGAATCTTTTGCCACAGAATGGGGTTGAGCCGAGAATATTGAATGCTTTCAAAAAGGAGTTGGATACAGGGTTCAAAGGATCAAAATGTATAAGGTTGAAGCAGGAGCAGATTACTGTGTTGGATGATCAGCCATGATCATATTGAATGGTGAAGTAGGCTTGAAGGGCTGAATGGCCTACTCCATTTCCTATTTTCTATGTTTCTAAACACCTCCTTTTAGTTGCTGAAGAGTTCCTTCTGGAGTCACAATGCGGATTCTGTTGATCAAGAAGTGTTAGTGGATATGATCTTCACAGCAAATCAATCTCAAGAAAAATACCAACACCAGCAGCAAATTCTATTCATGTCCTTCTTTATGGATCATTGACTCTGTCAACTGGAAGCTATGAAGCTTCCTTTTCAAATTTGACTGCTTACAGAAATGTGTCACTGGACATCACCTGCTGCATGCTGTGTAAGCCATGATCCTCACCAATGGACCCACCACAGAACAATACATATGCAAACTGGGCTCAAGCAAGCTTATATCATTGCACAATTGCTCTTCTCCATCTTCCTCACTGCACTAATCCAGCTATAAGCAGGAAGTTCTCCATAGGAGTGGTGCTTCGTTACATGAAAAGTGGGAAACTGTTCAAACTACATCACTTTCAGCAAAGAAAGCTAAACATATATCTTTGAGTTGGAGTACATAAAAGTCAACTGATCAATGGCAAATCTTACAGATCATCATCAATGCATTCATGGAGGTAGATGACAAAATGGGTCTTCAGCTAAACATCCAGAAGAAAAAGGTCCTTGTCAAGTCTCTTTCAAACACACAACTCTATCCAGCCCATCAAGATCCACAGTGAGCCGTTTAATAATGTAGATCAATTCCTTGGACATCAGCAAGAGCAGTGATGAAATTCAGTGTCACCTCCAGTGTACCAGAGTGATCCCAAGCCATCTAAAGAAGAGTGTTTGATAACAAAGTCCTCAAACCCAGCACCAAGCTCATGGTTTACAGGGTAACAATGTTACCAGTCCAGCTGTATGCACCAGAGAAATGGAGAATATGCAGCAGACGCCTCAAATCCATGCAGAAATATAACCAGCCATATCTCCACAACCATACCTCTGGTATTAGACTGATTAGCATCTGAGGATTCACAACTCGCCCCACAATGTAATAAAGTCATCCTTGGTGCTGAGAGACTACATAAGAAGTTAGACCATAAGACCATAAGACCATAAGACATAGGAGTGGAAGTAAGGCCATTCGGCCCATCAAGTCCACTCCGCCATTCAATCATGGCTGATGCGCATTTCAGCTCCACTTACCAGCGTTCTCCCCGTAGCCCTTAATTCCTCGAGACAACAAGAATCTATCAATCTCGGCCTTGAAGACATTTAGCGTCCCGGCTTCCACTGCACTCCGTGGCAATGAATTCCACAGGCCCACCACTCTCTGGCTGAAGAAATGCCTCCGCATTTCTGTTCTGAAATGACCCCCTCTAATTCTAAGGCTGTGTCCACGGGTCCTAGTCTCCTCGTTTAACTGAAACAATTTCCTAGCATCCACCTTTTCCAAGCCATGTATTATTTTGTACGTCTCTATTAAGTCTCCCCTTAATCTTCTAAACTCCAACGAATACAATCCCAGTATCCTCAGCCGTTCCTCATATGTTAGACCTGTCATTCCAGGGATCATCCGTGTGAATCTCCGCTGGACACGTTCCAGTGCCAGTATGTCCTTCCTGAGGTGTGGGGACCAAAACTGGACACAGTACTCCAAATGGGGCCTAACCAGAGCTTTATAAAGTCTTAGTAGTACATCTCTGCTTTTATATTCCAACCCTCTTGAGATAAGAGACAACATTGCATTCGCTTTCTTAATCACGGACTCAACCTGCATGTTTACCTTTAGAGAATCCTGGACTAGCACTCCCAGATCCCTTTGTGCTTTGGCTTTATTAATTTTCTCACCATTTAGAAAGTAGTCTATGCTTTTATTCTTTTTGCCAAAGTGCAAGACCTCGCACTTGCTCATGTTAAATTCCATCAGCCATTTCCTGGACCACTCTCCCAACTTGTCAAGATCCTTCTGCAGCCTCCCCACTTCCTCAGTACTACCTGCCTGTCCACCTAACTTCGTATCATCGGCAAACTTCGCTAGAATGCCCCCGGTTCCCTCATCCAAATCGTTAATATATAATACGAACAGCTGTGGCCCCAGCACCGAACCCTGCGGGACACCGCTCGTCACCGGCTGCCATTCTGAAAAAGAACCTTTTATCCCAACTCTCTGCCTTCTGTTAGACAGCCAATCCTCAATCCATCCCAGCAGCTCACCTCGAACACCATGGGCCCTCACCTTGCTCAGCAGCCTCCCGTGTGGCACCTTATCAAAGGCCTTTTGAAAGTCTAGATAGACCACATCCACTAGGTTTCCCTGGTCTAACCTACTTGTTACCTCTTCAAAAAATTCCAACAGGTTTGTCAGGCATGACCTCCCTTTACTAAATCCATGTTGACTTGTTCTAATCAGACTCTGCTCTTCCAAGAATTTAGAAACCTCATCCTTAATGATGGATTCTAGAATTTTACCAACAACCGAGGTTAAGCTGATTGGCCTATAATTTTCCATCTTTTGCCTTGATCCTTTCTTGAACAAGGGGGTTACAACAGCCATCTTCCAATCATCCGGGACCTTTCCTGACTCTAGTGACTCTTGAAAGATCTCAACCAATGCCTCTGCTATTTCCTCAGCCACCTCTCTCAGAACTCTAGGGTGTATCCCATCGGGGCCAGGAGATTTATCAATTTTAAGACTTTTTAACTTTTCTAGCACTATCTCTTTCGTAATGGCAACCATACTCAACTCAGCCCCGTGACACCCTTTAATTTTTGGGATATTACTCATGTCTTCCACTGTGAAGACTGACGCAAAGTACTTGTTAAGTTCTCCTGCTATTTCCTTATCTCCCATCACTAGGCTTCCTGCATCAGTTTGAAGTGGCCCAATGTCTACTTTTGCCTGTCGTTTGTTTCTTATGTACTGAAAGAAACTTTTACTATTATTTCTAATATTACTGGCTAGCCTACCTTCATATTTGATCCTCTCCTTTCTTATTACACTCTTTGTTATCCTCTGTTTGCTTTTGTATCCCTCCCAATCTTCTGATTTCCCACTGTTCTTAGCCACTTTATAGGATCTCTCTTTTTCTTTAATACATTTCCTGATTTCCTTTGTCAGCCAAGGTTGTCTAATCCCTCCCCGGTTAATCTTTCTTTTCTTGGGAATGAACCTCTGTACAGTGTCCTCAATTATACCTACAAACTCCTGCCATTTTTGCTCTACTGTCTTCCCGGTTAGCCTCTGCTTCCAGTCTATTTTAGTCAGTTCCTCTCTCATGCCCTCATAATTACCTTTATTCAACTGTAACACCATTACATCCGATTTTGCCTTCTCCCTTTCAAACTCCAGACTGAACTCTATCATATTATGGTCGCTACTTCCTAAGGGTTCCCTTACTTTAAGATCTTTTATAGAGTCTGGTTCATTGCAAAGCACTAGGTCCAGAATAGCCTGCTCTCTTGTGGGCTCCATGACAAGCTGTTCCAAAAAGCCATCCTGTAAGCATTCCATGAATTCCCTTTCTTTAGATCCACTAACAACATTATTTACCCAGTCCACCTGCATATTGAAGTCTCCCATGATCAATGTAACCTTGCCTTTCTGACATGCCTTCTCTATTTCCCGGTACATGTTGCGTCCCTGGTCCTGACCACTGTTAGGAGGTCTATACACAACTCCAATTATGTTTTTTTTGCCTTTGTGGTTCCTCAATTCCACCCACACAGACTCCACATCATCCGACGCTATGTCATTCAATACCATAGATTTAATTTTGTTCTTAACTAACAAGGCAACCCCACCCCCTCTGCCCACCTCTCTGTCTTTTCGATAAGTTGAAAAACCATGGAGGTTTAACTGCCAGTCCTGACCCCCCTGTAACCAAGTCTCTGTGATGCCTACTACATCATAATCATTCACTATTATCTGTGCCATTAGTTCATCGGCTTTGTTATGTATGCTACGAGCATTCAGGTAAAGTGCCTTAATGCTAACTTCCTTATCATTAGAGATGTTGGAAGTCATATGTCCTAAGTTATCCTTGCTTTTTACTGCATTCTCAGTCTGCCTCAATTTTAAATCCGCCTGGAAACATTCTATCCTGCTGCTAATCTTGCCATTTACCTCCATACTCCCTGTTGCTTTCACTTTCCCATCCCCCCAACTCAGAAGTTTAAAGTCCTACTGACCACCCTATTTATCCTCTTCGCTAGAACATTGGTACCTGATCGGTTCAGGTGGAGACCGTCCCAACGGTACAGATCCCCCCTGTTCCAAAACTGATGCCAATGCCCCATGAAGTGGAATCCCTCTTTCCCACACCAATCCCTTAGCCACGTGTTTACTTGCCTAATTTTCTTGTCCCTATGCCAATTGGCACGTGGCTCGGGCAGTAATCCGGAGATTATGACCCTTGAGGACCTGTGCTTCAATTTCCTGCCTAGTGCTTCATAATGCCCAAACAGGTCCTCCACCCTAGTCTTGCCTATGTTGTTGGTACCAACGTGGACCACAACAACTGGATCCTCCCCCTCCCGCTCCAATATCCTTTCAAGACGGTCGGAGATGTCTCGCACCCTGGCACCGGGCAGGCAACACACCATGCGAGACTCCCGATCCGGCTTGCAAAGGATACTATCTGTCCCCCTAATTATAGAATCCCCTATAACCACTACTTGTCTATTAGCTCCCCCCTCTTGAATGGCCTTCTGGACCATGGTGCCTTGGTCAGTTGGCTCATCCTGTCCAGAGCCCTTTTCCTCATCCGAACAGGGAGCAAGAATCTCGTACCTGTTGGACAAGGTCAAGGGCTGAGGCTCCTCCACTCCTGAACTCCGGTTCCCCCTACCTGCCTCACTTACAGTCACACTCTTTTGTGCCTGATCACTAGCTGAATGTGAATTACTTAATCTCCCAGGTGTGACTGCCTCCTGAAACAAAGCATCCAGGTAACTCTCCCCCTCCCGGATGTGCCGCAGTGTTTGAAGCTCAGATTCCAGATCATCAACTCTGATCCGGAGTTCTTCCAGCAACCAACACTTGCTGCAGATGTGGTCACTGCCGTTCACAATGGGATCAGCCAGCTCCCACATCATACAGCAACAAGGAGATGTTGAAGGAGATGTCCTCTCATGAAGGAATCTAGAGTTGAAAATTACAAGTAAGAGCTTGGCGCTCTGAAAGCTAGAGCTTCCAGATAAACCTGTTGGACTATAACTTGGTGTTGTGTGATTTTTAGCTTAAGGTTGATTTCAGCAGAGTTTTGATTTACAAGGGAATCAAGGGTCATGGGATCAAGCAAAGGAATAGGTAGATGATCAAATCCAATAAACTATGATTAAATCAGTCATGATCTTAAAGAATGGTGAAGCAAGCTTGAGAGGTCAAATAGCTTGTCTTCTGTTCTTATTTGCTCTGAGTGATAAGGTAAACATTTCCACTGAATGACCTCACTTTCATTTTAAGGTCTCAATGGAAATATTTAAAAGGGACTTAAGGGGAAATTTTGTTCACACAGAGATTGGTGCATGTGTATGGAGTGAACGGCCAGAGGACATAACAACTTTTCAAAGGCATCTGGATGGCTACATGAATAGGATGGGTTTAGAGGGATGTGGGCCAAATGCTGGCAAATGGGACTAGATTTAGGGCATGTGGTCAGCATGGACGAGTTGGAATGAAGGGTTTGTTTTTGTGATGTACAGCTCTATGACTGTATAACTAGACAGAGTAGATTCTGTCTATTTACCAGAGCAGCTCTTTTAATCAGTTCAAACCTCAATTAGATCTTACTAGGTGGGCCATTATTAATTGGCCATCTCTAATTTCCTTGAGAAGGTGCTGATTTCCTCTTCATCTTCTGTACTACAGGAAATATAAACTTAGCGAATTGTCCTCAAAAATTAATCCTTGTAACACTGATTAAACTCTGGTGCCCTCCATCCAAGAACAGAATATTCTTCAGAATTTAAATAACTCAAGTGGACACGAATGAGTCTCCACTTTATATAACTCTCCATATAGCTTGCACCCATTTCCACCAATGAAGACCAAAACTCCACTAACCTTCTTCCTTTCTTTTATCCACTCATTTTTAGTCATTCCTGTACTTGGATTATACTCTCCAATTTATCCCACCAGATAGAATCTACTGATGTAACAATAAATTTGAGCTGTGTGTGGGATAATCATGTGCATGCTTGCCAATTATCTTTGTCTTCATTATATTGCAAACTGCTTGCAATATGACTGCTGTCCTACTAGGTATTAGTGAGAAGTATCATCCCCAACTCAAGTCCTCAAACTGCTCTAAAGAGTTTTGAAAGCAGCCACTCAAGTTTGCAATGAGAGTTACTAGAAAGATAATTGAAGACCTTAAACTATATATGTCAATTATCTGTACCTCTCACCAGGGATAATATAATACACGGTTCAGCAGTTTTGCTTGATCTCTGTGGAATTTCCTATTGCCTAAGACTAATGGTTATCTTCAAGATCTGGTAGATCTCCCCGAGGAGAGATTAAATGCTTTTAGAAAACAGGTAATGAATTAATTGTAGTTGTCCCTGCATGTTCACACTGCACAAGACTGTGCGAGCAAAACTAAGTTTCCTTTTACCCCTCATGATATGGAATCATAGAGTCATAGAGTCAGAAGAGTCCCTTTGGCCTATTCAATTTGTGTCAACCTATCTACACAAATAATCTACTTTCCAGAACTTGGTTTATAATCTTGAATGTTATGACATTGTAAGTGCTTATCCATGTACATTTTAAAGGTTGCACAGTCTCTCACTTCTACTGCCCACCCAGGCAGTGGATTCCAGGTTCTAACCACCTGCTCAGTGATAAACATTTCCCTCAATTCCTCTCTAAATCTCCTGCCATTCACATTACAATTATGTCCAATCATTAATGATCTTGAAACTAAGGGGAACAACTGCTTCCTATCCATGTCCTCATAATCGTAAACATCTCAATCAGGTATCCCTCAGCTTTCTCTGCTCTCAAGAAAACCACCCAAACTTATCCAGCCTCCCTTCATTGCTAAAATATCGCATTCTAGACAACATTCTGGTAGATCTCCTTTGCCTCTCTATGCTTCACCCCTTCCTCAGTGCAATTATATCCTTTCTGTAGTAAGACGATCGGAACTACGTACACTGCAGCCAGCTGTGACCTTACCAAAGTTTTGGACAAATCCAACAAAACCTCCCAGATCTTATAATCTATGCCTTTAAACATATAAATTTCATGATATGCTCTTCCTCTCCTTCAGGTGAGTTGACAGATAACTCCATGCTTGAGTAGGATTGTCTTTCTACAATAGAATTCAACATAAGAGTTATGCAGACCATCCTGTCTCCTCATCTATGTTGTTTCACAGTTTGAGCATCTTTTCTTCACTTAGCTATCTTATAAAGTTCAATGTAGGCTGGAATATAAGTGGTTGGCTTCCTTAAAAGGCAAGTCATTGGTTGGCCAACTGTGTGGATAAGTGACTAATCATATGGGTACGTGCCAGTGTAAACATAAGTTCTGAATGGGTAGGTGGATAGGGCAGGATAGAAGGCAAGACTCATTTGCAAATGTGAATGGCTTACATTCAACCAAACGTTATCTTTTAAGATTTTCCACTGAGAAAGGAAAAGTTATGAATAAATAATCATTATAATTCTTGCAAACGGTGAATCACAGTCTCAGTTTAATAATGTAGATCACATCCTGTAGCTGCCCAAGCATGTTAACACCATAAGCTGCTGACTGGGATGGGAACCAATTTGAAATACTTCCAAGCTGGTTATGAGGAAATAATGGATGATCTTAGTGTTCTGAAGCCTCACCTGTAAAATTGCAAGACCTGACAGCTGATTGTAGCAACTACACAGTGCCAAATGTGAGTAATATATCAAGATTAAACATTGTATGAAACATTTCTAAAGTAGCCGTTTTTTGTATTGGGGTGTCATTCCCAAAACAGTTGAAGTTACCATGAAGGACTCTCCTTCTCAACATCTCACCTTGCTTGAGGTATAGTGACCCTCAGAAAAGAAACCACAGCCAGACATTGTTCTCAACTGAGCAAGCACTCTCTGATCCTATGGGACTACTGTGACTTTACTGAATAAAACATATGCTCAGCAGTTTGGAACAATATTATGGTGCAAGTTTATGAACAGTTTTAGAGATTTACTATTGTTTCGTAGGATTGTCCCCACATTTATTAGAAAATTTATTATAAAATATACAATTTAAAAACTAACATCTTTATTATCCAATTAGGGTCAAAATGACTAAAATTTTACTGTCACAATATATTTAATAAGTAAAATACTTATATTTTCATTTAATCAAAACACAAGCTGCAAAAAATGTAATTGGTTGATGCTAAATATATCAGTGCAGCTTACCTCCACATCCACCTCTCGACCACTCCAACTCAGAAGAAATTACTGATAATCTTAAACAAGAGACAGGCTGTTGATTCACATACATGTGTTTTGCATCATCGTGAAAAGTCAAAATTTACCTCAACACAGTTAAAGAGAATACCTGTAGGATTTCAGTACTGAGCTAATGAAAAATGCTTATCTTTGATGCTTGTTTATGTAATGTTGCTAACCATAACAAATAGGGGAAAATATCCCCTCTGAAAACAGATACAGTTAAGTTCATGCGACTTTGAGTGCTAAATCTGCAATAGAACTCCTGGAATGCAAGACATCTTAATCCCCGACATAAGTCAAGCAGTCGCCAAATGGTCCTTAATTTTAGTTTTTCTAACCTTCACCTAAAGAAGTTTATCTTGAATTGGTGACTATTAAAACTAGCTGGAGAGCTGGGATAACTGCTACATATGCCACATCTTTTGCTTCTGCTTTAATTTAGCATCACAGATTAATGTCTAGGTTTTGCTGACATTTATATAACAGCAATAGCTCTACTTCTTAAGCAGCTCCAAGATGACTCTCTCCCCCTCCAGG
Source organism: Chiloscyllium plagiosum (assembly GCF_037043375.1). Classification (NCBI taxonomy): domain Eukaryota; kingdom Metazoa; phylum Chordata; class Chondrichthyes; order Orectolobiformes; family Hemiscylliidae; genus Chiloscyllium; species Chiloscyllium plagiosum. Next base: position 137,190,235 of record NW_028270140.1, read on the forward strand.
GTCGTGGGTCCTGAAGTGACCAACACCTAGTTGTTCATACTATGCCGCAGGTGGAATACTTGGTTTTCTGCATGTTCCTTCCATCAGTTTCGTGTAACCTCTACCAGGGCCAGTCAGAGATACCTTATGGTTGGAACCTTCACAGGTTCCTCTTTTCCAGTTTGAGCAGTCTTAGGTAAGAGATTCCGACAATTTGGTAGAAATATTGTACTTTGGCAGGGAGTCTCTAAGGATTTCCTGGAAATGTTCTCTTTGTCTCCCTGGTAACCACTTGCTGTGTTGGAACATGGAGAAAAGAGCTTGTCATTTCCAAGTACCTAGGTGAATTTCTGCAGTACATCTTGTAGATGGTACATACTGCTGCTAACGTGTGCCAATAGTGGGGTGACTGATTGTGAATGGGGTGCCATCAAGCAGGCGGCTTTGTACTGGATGGTGTCAACTTGAGTGTTGTTGGAGCTGCACCCATCCATGCAATGAGAAGTAATCCATCATATTCCTGACTTGTGCCTTTGGATAGTGGACAGGCTTTCAGGAGTTAAGAGGTGAGCTACTTGCTGTAAGATTCCTTGTCTCAGGCCTGCTCTTGTCACCATAGTCTTAATCCAGTTTAATTTATGGACAATGATATCCCTCAGGTTTAAATGTTGATGATACCATGGAATGTGAAGGAGCTAAAGTTAGATTCTCTCTTGTTGAAGATGGCAATTGAAAGGCACTTGTGTTGTACAAATATTAGATGCCTCTAGTCAGCCAAAGCCTGGATAATGTCCAGGTCCAACTGCATTTTGACATGCACTACTTCAGTATCTAAGTTGTTCTGAGTCAAGCTGAATATTGTGCAATCATTGGAAAATATCCCCACTTCTGAACATATCATGGAGGGAAGGTCTTGATGAAGCAATTGATTGATTGATATCCCATCCACAATGACTCCACCACTGGCACACATTAACAGTAGTGTACGACAGAAGGTGTACTGCAGAGGTTCACCTGGGCTCCTTAGAGACCATCTTGTAAACCCATAATCATTACCATCTAGAAGGACAAGGGCAGCAGATACATGTGTAACCACTATCTGCAAGCTGGCATCTAAGTCGTCTGACTATCCTAACTTGGAAATTTGTCAATGCCTCTTTTGTGTCACTGGGTCAAAATCCTGGAACACCTTTCCTAACAGAACCATCGGTGTCCTTACATCCCAAGGACTGCTACAGTTCAAAAAGGTATCTCACAACATTTCAAGTGTAACTTGGGTTGGAGAATAAATGTTGGCCCAGTCTGCGACAAACACATCCTATGAGTGAATTGGAACCAGAGATTCCTCCTTGAGAATCCAGAACCCGAAATGTTTGGTATGCCAGCTATTGGAAGGAACAAAAATACTAGAAAAATGGCTACAAAAATTAAAGAAAAACTTAAGATTTAATCATAAAATGGATACAGAACAGAAGGAAGCCTTTCAACATCAACATGCAATCCCTGTTCAAGAGCAAACTTGTATTTATATAGTGCCGTTAATATTATAAAATATCCCAAGACATTTTATTGGAATATAACCAAGCAAAAATTGGCACCTAGCTATGAGAAGAGATATTAGAAACATGACCAAAGATTGACCAAAGAAACAGGACCTAAAGGACGCCTTTAAAGGTAACAAGCAAGGTAGTGGGACAGAGAAGCTTAAACGGTGAATTTTAAAGCTGAGCACACAGGCAGCTGAAGGCACAGTCACCAGTAATGAGAGAAAGAGATTGGGAACACAACTGAGACTAGCATTGGACCACTACAGAAATCTTGTGGAATTAAAGAGCTGGTGGAATGTACAGAGATAGGAAGGGGTACAACCATCGTATGATTTGAATATAAGGAGGACAATTTTAAAATTAAAGTGTTGTTGACTTAGCGGCATAGACAGCAGTTTTGAAGCATTCCCTTCTGTGACAGTTGACCTAGAACTTGGATGGGAATGTTTAAGTAGCTACCCACTTTAACATTGCTACCACAAAAGGCAGAACCCACCAGTCGCATATCATAATGCACTCATGGGCACGATTTCTTTCCGAAATACTTTCTATCTCTGGGCAGGTACCTTCCTAGTTCTATCAAAATAGCAAAGTTATTCTGATCAATGCAGAGTTAAAGGAAAGATAAGGTTTGCTGTGATCTTCAATGAACAAATGCATCTATTTATAAAGGCTATATTGGGAAAGTGAATGAGTGTGAAAGGCACAAGATTCTTTCTTCCATTAAGCTTTAAACCAATCAATACACCACATAAAGGAAATCACACCATAAAGAAATCTATGTCAATCTCTAATAATTAAAAATACAGGTTGGGCTCAGCAACAATATTTCTACCCGAGTAGTAGAGAAGCTGGGTTTGAATGAAACATGATTAAGATGCAAGGCTATGCTTTTCATTGCCAGTGTGAGTGCATTTTGAGGTTTGAATGTTGTCACGTGTGCTCTGTGAGAGTGCTGGCCTCTTGGAGCAGGAGGACAGCAGTAGGTTACAGATCCATGGCAGCCACCGCACCCTCTGATTGTGTAAGCGCTGAAATCTAAACTCAGAAAACCACTTGAGGTGCTGACCCCTACCTTGGCAAGTGCTAATGTGGGGGCTGCGAGACTGTAGCTCTGATTCTCAGATCCATGCCTCCCATGACGACTCAACAACTTCCCAGACGTGCCAGAAGAACTACAGTAACCGTGAGTGAGTTTATCAAGTTAGCTTACTGAGTCCAACAGAAATGGCTCAGATTTGATTTGCTGAGCACAAATTGGCTGCCACATTTTGCGAAGTTACAGCAGTGGCTACATATCAAAAGTACTCCAATAGCTGTAAAGCACATTGGGATTTCCTGAAGCTGTTAAAGATGCTATAAAAAGGCAAGGACTTTTATCCCCCTGCTTTTAAAGAGAAGAGGAGAGAGTGATGGATGAATGTGCATTTGTACAGCTGGGTCCTATTTCATTCCATGTTGCCTGCTTCTTCCCGTTCATGATCAATGTGACACTCTCCAATTTACTTTAGATGAGAGTCAAGATGACTTAGAGAATAGAGCTGCTACTGGCATATGTGCTAAAGAAAAAATATAATCACTTGCTCATATACAGAATAGTGTGGGAGGATATTTCATATCGAAGATCAATGCTCAATGTACCATCTCATCTGTAAACTGTAACAGGGCAGCACCAGAGTACTTCTTTCAAATTCATTCACGGGATGTGGAAATCACTGACTAGGCCAACAATTATTGCCCAGAAGACAGGTAAGAGTCACCATATTGCTGTGCGCCTGGAGTCCCGTACAGGGGATGGTGAACAGCATCCACTACAAACAATACATTTCTTAGATACCTTGAGTTGTGAGAATGAGCAGAATGCCAACTGTTGTAGCCGTTACCTGTTTTCTTCGGCAATGGTGCAGTTTCTGGATATCTTTGAGCTCTTGGTCAATGGTTGTTTTTCTAAGTTACTTTTTTTAGTTGACTTTAAGATAGAGGGAGACAGAGTAGAAAGAGTGAGTGTCTTTGAGTTCTTACTTTTGTATCTGACTTCCTTGCCTCTGCTCTGGTACACGAAAGCAACTATCGAAATAAAGCTCAGTGTGTAGAATCGAAGAACATCTAAAGTGTGGAAAGAGACAACATGGTCCATCAGGTCTGCACCAACACTCTGAAGACCATCCCACCCAATCCCAGACCCCACCCTATCCTCTTCATCAGGAATGAGGCTTGTCGGCCAACGGGGCTGAGAGATAAATGGGAGGGGGGTGGGGCTGAGGGGAAGCAACAGGTGGGGCTAAAAGTGATAGGTCGGAGAGGAGGGTGGGGGTGATAGGTGGGAAGGAAGGAAGTTGGACAGGTAGGGTCACAAGGTGGAAGACTAGGACCCTCCAACCACATGGGATCAATGCGGATTTTACCAGTTTCCCCATTTCCTCTTTCCCACCTTATCCTAGTTCCAATGATCCAAATTGGCACTGCCCTGTTGACCAGTCCTACCTATCTATCTTCCTTCCCACCTATCCACTCCACTCTCCTCTCCAACCTATCACCATCACCCCCACCTCCATCCACTATCGCTATCTCAGCTACCTTACCCTCAGCTCCACCCCCTCCCTTTTATGTCTCAGCCCCCTTGACCCACAGGCCTCATTCCTGAATAGATTATTTACAGTGTGGAAACAGGCCATTCGGCCCAACAAGTCCATACCGACCCTCTGAACAGCAACCCACCCAGACCCACTCCCCTACATTTACCCCTTCACCTAACACTATGGGCAACTTAGCATGGCCAATTCACCTAACCTGCACATTTTTGGACTGTGGGAGGAAACTGGAGCACCCAGAGGAAACCCACGCAGACACGGGGAGAATGTGCAAACTCTACACAGTCAGATGCCTGAGGCGGGAATCAAACCTGGGTCTCTGGCACTGTGAGGCAACAGTGCTAACCACGGTGCCACCCTGCCCACAATGTCGCTGATGTCGAGCTTATACCCAAAACATTGATGGTCCTGCTCCTCACATGCTGCCTGACCTGCTGTGCTTCTCCATCACCACACTCTTCGATTCTGATCTCCAGCATCTGCAGTCCTCATTTTATCCCACCCTATTCTCATAACCCTGAATTTACCTTGGCAAACTGGACTCTATGGACATATCCCTGGACACTATGGGGAAATTTAACATAACTAATCCACCTAACCTAGCCATCTTTAGACTCCCACACAAGCAAGGGGAGAATGTGCAAACTCCACACAGAGAGTCAACCAAGGTTGGAATCGAACTTGGGTCTGTGAAGCAGTGGTGGCATTCCAGAGTCGAGTTCCACTTTTTACCAGGCTCGATGATCCCCGAGTGATGTCCATCACAATCCAAAGAGATGTGTATTCACCATGAGATACAGATCTAAATTTCAATGCCTTCTACAGCAATGTCAATTTCAGCTCCAAATGGTCCTTACTTACAGATGGTTTGGTGAGCTTGACTCAACGTGGTCAGGTAGTCACACAATCACTTAGGTTCATATCTGTCCTTTTAAAAACCATTTTCTTCTATGTAAGGCCTTAGGTAAGGCAATCCGATGATCCAAATTGAGTATTGAAAGTCCCCTTCTGCTGTGATTGTGTCAAGCCAGAATCCAAAGTCCCAGTGATGAACCGCAGGGTGCAATATACAATTACTGCGAACACTCTATGTAGCTTTCCCTGCTGAAGGAAAACTTCCGAAACAAACTGCAGTCAGTTCAAACAAGGAAAATATGGGAGTGAAATAAATAGCAAATGTTACAACATCAGGACAATATGAAAGAAATCAATTGGGAAAAAAAAAGATAGATTAACCTAGTTGAATTGGTTAACCAGCAGCCAAAGGCCAGCTTGTTACTTGTTTCTCTTGTCTTGCTGAGGACACAAGTCATGTTTGCATTAGTGAGATTCATGCCTGAATGCATATGGGAACAGAGACGAGAGGGAGGAAGAGGCAGAGGTTGAAGTAAAGGTGAGAAAGTGAAAGTGATGGCTTAAACTCAGGCCGAATACACGTTTGGAAACATTTCTTAAACTGCACAGAAGTGTGAAACTGAATGGAATTGCTCTTGTTGGTCTCGGGAAGGCAGGGTGGGTTAATTTCATAAGCTCTGAGGTACACAGATAGATAGCATCAGATACTTTGTTTAGATTGAAAATGAACAGGGGTCAGTGTTCAAGGCAAGAAATTCTTTGTTGCTGCTCGTGACCCTGAAAGGTTAAAGTGTTGGAATTTCCGGAGGAGAACCTGATTGATCTGGCATTTCAACAAAAATATCAGGGCTTCTTGTAGACAGTGCAAGGTATTATTTCCAGAAAAGCAGTAAAAATTTCGATACTTCATTTTAAAAGCAAGAAAAATCGTCTGGAGCTTGTTCAGATTAAAGTTCAGATTCAAATTGAAGTAGTACATGTCAAACACAAGCATCAGCAGCACCAGATTACTGTCACTGCAAGGCAAAGACTTTAGTCTTGGGTTTAAGACAGCCAGACATTGCTAACATAGCCACGCAAAGTAAAATACTGCAGACGCAAAACAGTAATTGCTGGAGAAACTCGGCAGTCCTGACAATTGAGAGAAAACAGAGTTAACATTGCAAACCCAGTGACTCCATAGATGCAGACAAACTTGCTGAGTTTCTCCAGGACTGCCGAGTTTCTCCAGCAATTTCTGGAGAAGAATCTGCTTGAACTGGCATTTCATCAAAAATATCAGGGCTTCTTGTGGACAGTGCAAGGTATTCCTTCCAGAAAAGCAGCACAAGTTTTGATACTTGATGATAAAAGCACAAGCAGGTTTGTCAGCATCTATGGGCTCACTGGGCTCACAACATTAACTCTGTTTTCCCGCAATTGCCAGACCTGCTGAGCTTCTCCAGCATTTTCTGTTTTTGTCAGTCTCTGATCTTCAGCACCTGCAGTTCTTTGTTTTAAAACACTGCAGATGCTGGGAATCTGAAACAACGCTGATCATACCGTCTGTCATATGTGCAGCACAATCACTATACTAAATGGGATAGATTTCAAACAGCTGAAAACTGGGTACCCATGACATACAGTGAGACATCAGCATCAGCAGGATTGTATTCAGACACAACCAAGGCCCTGTATATATCTCACTCTACCATTGCCATCTGGCGAAGGGGTAAACCTTTGTTCAGTGACGAATGCAAGACATCACACAAGCATTAGCAGCAGGCATACCTAAAGATGAGGAATCTGTCTGGTGAAGCTACAACTCACGACAACTGGGTCACCGAACAATGTGATAGGCAGAACTAAATAATCGTGCAGCCAATAGGAGCATATCAAAGCCTAGCACCCTCCTGCGTCAAGTTGTGAATAGTGCTGGACAATGAAATGACCAACAGAACAAGGAGACTCTTTGATAATTCTTATAATTAGTGGGGTGGTTAGCATAATTAGCATATCGGTGCTAAAGGCGCAGCTGAAGCGCTTGTAACTAGCTTGAGCCAAAACTACTGAGTGGGTAATTCAACTCCTGTGGTTCCCATTCTGCAGACAATGTGCATTTTAGAGAAAAGTGAAGCTCCTTCAGAAGATGTTATATGTTCACTGTATAAATTAAAACTAAGCATATTCAGGATGCTAGCAATGGGATAAATATTTGAGCACTTGGTGCAGTGATAGTCTGTCACTAGGCCCACCAGCTGTGAAAGTGCATGAACTGTCTGAACAGGTCAATTAAATGCATTTTTTACAAAGGACCTTGAGTTGCTCCTCAAATTTAACCTGCAGGCTCCCATCATGGACACCTTGTAGGCTGGGGCAGGCAAATTGGTAGAAGACCTTGTGGGTCTGGTCCAGGCTATGCCAATGTAACCACTAACCATTAGTGGGTCAGGGGTGAGACCAGTCTTCCAACTGCCTGCTCTTCATCTGTGGTTACACTCATGCTCAGGTGTTCTTGGTGAGTGAGTATGTGGTACCCATTGGCATGCATCAGTCTTACCACGGCTGGTTGGTACTGCCGGAGCTGCACATAATCACTGAGGTACTGCACATAATCACTGCACAAAACCAAATTTTATTTGTGGCTTTGTCTTTTGCAGTGCCTCTTTTATGAAGTAGTTAGATTGGGTTAATTTGTTCATTTGTTTTAATTTAATTAATCCATAGTTTTCAATGAGTATAAAGGACACTTACCCCACCCCCTATGTCATTCCACTCTGCGTGGAATAGTTTCCTGTATAGGCAGCTGTTGTTTCCACTTCCCCAGGTTCCTTGTTGGTGATGGAGACACACTTTGCAGTCTGCCTTGCCATCTGGAAGGGGTCTGGCCTCCATTGGTAGGCTCTCAACTTGGGGATTTCTCCCCTTGACTATCAGTGGGTTAGCGTGGAGCTTGTTACATGTAGTAGCTCTATGCAGCAGGTGATTAAGATGGTTCACAGGCTCTGAGGGAGCATTAAAGAATCCATGCTCCTTGTGTATACAGGTTTGCAAAGATTTCAGTCCCCATTACATTATTTACAGGGGCAGCTCCTGGCATTATATTTGTATTTCAGCCTCATGCTCCTGGTCTTTGGACATCCTGGGCAAAAAGGGAGTGGGAAGCAGGGGATAGGGGGTTAGGGCAGAGGGGTTCCTTGATATGCTTATCCTGGGCCTGGCCAAGATGGCGTTAGCAGATCCACACAGCGAGTGGCCATACAACCGGGCTGCCTTCTCCTCTTCCCAGGCTATGTGTGCTTCTGGATAATCCTGAATGAAAAGCCCTTAATATCCACCAGCACGTTTGAGACCTTCCACGTATAATGAGCACCGTACAGGCTGGAATGTATCATTAGCCCTGTCAATGATATTTTAATTTGAAACATTTCCTTGGTCATTTACATTTTGTTCTGTTGCAATGCCCATTTAAGGGACACTTCATTATAAAAGGATTCTTACTGGCATTGGTATTTGGGTAATATTAGAAGTTGTATCCTCGTAATGTTTCATTCTGTAAATCAATCTAAAATTGAAAAAAAAAATTGCCTGTAGCCTGCTACTTCATTAACTGGCTGCCAAACATTTACTGTGACAATATATTTTGTCAGCTACACAGGAGACTTTAACTATTCATTTTAGGCTAAAATATTTACACATTGCAATTTTCTTTACTGAACTCCAACGTTATACCAAATGTTTTTGAATCCCATTGAGGTGTTTTGTCCTCAGGAATTATTTCAAAGTCATTCTCTTCCCTTTGGTAGGATAATTGAAGGGAGCCCTTTCAACCTTAGAGCATTCCTCTTTTATAGCTGGCATTTCACAACATTGAATCTTTTCTGGCAATCTTGAAATGTTCAGTGATGCTTGGAGACTGTTAATTTTTTCTGCAATCATTGCCCAGGTGTGTGACATTTCTTAGGATATTGAGAAAGTAGCCATCATTGCAAAAAGAAACATTTCATTCTTTAGTGAACTTTTGGTATGAATTAATAACTCAGTGTAGAAAAAATGTAACCATTCCTTATCCCCCTCCAGACTTTGCAGTGTATATTTGCTTGTTAACATACGTTTTAATCTTTGAAGAAGATCACTGGAGCAGGGAACAATAACAAATCAAATCTGTTTGGGTCTCATAGCTTACCCAGGACACAATCTAAAGGCTCGAAGATTCTACACACACTTAAATATGATCCATACAGAGTCATAGAGTTGTACAGCACAGAAACAGACCCTTCAGTCCAACTCAGCCATGCAGACCAGATATCCTAAACTAATCTAGTCCCATTTGTCAGCATTGGCCCACATCCCTCTAAACCTATTTAAACCTATACATGTACCCACCCAGGTACCTTTTGAATGTTGTCATTGTACCAACCGGAGCGTGGATGTCTGTCTCTGTTTCAGAGAGATTAAAAATTTGTTAATTACTTGAAGGGGCAATCTCAAGCATGGCTGGCAAGAAATCCCTCCCCACCACAATTCTCACTCCCCATCCTAACCAACCACCCCCCCCCCCGCCGAACCACCACCTATTCCCCCCTCCTCCCACCCCTCCCCAATCCTCCCTCATTCTGGTCAGATCACTACAGGGAGGATATGATAGCACAGGAGATGGGGTTCACCAGGATGCTCGTTGAGGAGAAATTAGTTGTAAGGAGATACCCAACAGACTTAGATTGTTTCCTTTGTAGCACCGAAGACTGGGGAGAGGGAAGGGAATGATTGAGGTATATAAGACTATGAGGGGTATGGATCATGTGCTTAGGGAGCAGCTGTTCCCCTTGGTTGAGTCGTCAATTACAAGAACACATCGTTTCAGGGTAAGGGGCAGGAGATTCAAAGAGGATGTGAGAAATAAACTTTTTCACTCAGAGGTTGGTGGGAATCTGGAAGTCATTGTGTAGGAATGTAGAGAAGGCCAGAAACCTTACAATCCTTAAAATATATTAGGATAAGCACCTGAAATATCACAACATTCAAGGATATGGGACAAATGCAGAAAATTAGGATTAGTACACCTTTAGTGGTTGTTGGTGCAGATTCAATGGGCTGAAAGGCCTTTTCTACACTGTATGAATCTACGAACACATTGGAATTGATGGGCTGATTATTAATCAGTTTGATTGCTTGTTCCATGGCCAACAGGTGGTGGAGTAACACTTAAATCCAAAGGTTTTGGTTCAGAGGCAGAGGAGATAGCCGCAAACATCAAGTCCTCCTCTTTGAGGATAAACAGTGGAAAGTTAGATGAGGTACCAGATATGTCTGTGAAACCCTCAATTCAGCATGATGGAATTTGTCCCATGTAGCCTGGCAAATCAAATGCCATAGTTTACCCAACAAATCAAATTCCACTGTCTTTTGCCATCAGGTTCTGACGTTTTGATCACAATTTTACATTTTTTAGTGGAGGCAATCATTCGTTCATTCTGGCAGTTATCCTAGATATCCAGCGATGGAATACGCTATCCACCATTCTTGTTACAGGGGATTATGGAATTTTCCCAGAATACTGCCAATCATCAGAAGATTGCGTAATAGGATAACCCCCATTTATCCTTGAGAATAAGTGATCAGTGGCTTTGATTAGTATTTCTGTTTATACAATACTTAAATATTCTAAAGTTGTCACCCATTTTTCCCAACTTCCTTTTCTATATCTAGAATAAGGAATGAAGCAAACAGATACTTTAAGCATCATAATCAATTGGAATCAATAACCTATAGATCCTTCTACTTGATGTGTAGAGATTCATTGGGGAATTGGTAAAGAATTCCATTTATTTAATATCTTTGGTGAAATATTGTGTTTATTACCACAATAAATATCAAATAAGAAACTTCATAAACACTTTTCCAAGGTTACTACATAAAGTGACTCTTGCCGCCCGATGATATATTGAACAGATCTAAATTAGAAACGCAGTGGGAAAATAGATTAAAATGGCTCTTGAAGAATACAATGAAAGAATGGTTTAAACAAGCATTCAGTCAAATCATAAGCAAGAACATTAAAAATCAATAACAATCACAAAACCATTACATGTTTCATTTTATCTTCATGAGAAACATTCTAACTTGTGAGTTTTGAGAAGATTTGCAGCTCAGGTTGAGGTTTTGGATGTAGGTTTGCTCGCTGAGCTGGAAGGTTCATTTTCAGATGTTTCGTCCATACTAGGTAACATCAGCAGTGAGCCTCCGGTGGCGTAGCCCGCTTTCTATTTATATGTTTGGGTTTCTTTGGGTTGGTGAAGTCATTTCCTGTGGTGACATCATTTCCTATGGTGATGTTGTTTCTGTTCTTTTTCTCAGAGGGTGGTAAATGTGCTCCAAGTCAATGTGTTTGTTGATAGAGTTCCGGTTGGAATGCTATACTTCTAGAAATCCTTGTGTGTGTCTCTGTTTGATTTGTCCTGGGTGGATGTGTTGTCCCAGTCGAAGTGTGTCCTTCCTTATCAATATGTAAAAATACTAGTGAGAGTGGGTCATGTCTTTTTGTGGCAAGTTGATGTTCATGTATGGGACATGAATGCAATTGGGACAACACATCCATCCTAGGACAAGCCAAACAGACATGCACGAGAATTCCTAGAAGCATGGCATTCCAACGCAACTTTATCAACAAATACATTGGCTTGGATCTCATTTACCACCCCCTGAGAAAAAGAGCAGGAAATGATATCATCTGAGGAAATGACAGCACCAACCCAAGGAAACCCAAACATATAAATGGAAAGCAGATTGCAACACCATAGAACATAGAACATAGAAGAATACAGTGCAGTACAGGCCCTTTGGCCCTCGATGTTGCGCCGATCCAAGCCCACCTAACCTACACTAGCCCACTATCCTCCATATGCCTATCCAATGCCCGCTTAAATGCCCATAAAGAGGGAGAGTCCACCACTGCTACTGGCAGGACATTCCATGAACTCACGACTCGCTGAGTAAAGAACCTACCCCTAACATCTGTCCTATACCTACCACCCCTTAATTTAAAGCTATGCTCCCTTGTAATAGCTGACTCCATACGTGGAAAAAGGTTCTCACGGTCAACCCTATCTAAACCCCTAATCATCTTGTACACCTCTATCAAGTCACCCCTAAACCTTCTTTTCTCCAATGAAAACAACCCCAAGTGCCTCAGCCTTTCTTCATACGATCTTCCTATCATACCAGACAACATCCTGGTAAACCTCCTCTGCACCCGTTCCAGTGCCTCCACATCTTTCCTATAGTATGGCGACCAAAACTGCACACAATACTCCAGATGCGGCCGCACCAGAGTCTTATACAACTGCAACATGATCTCAGGGCTCCGGAACTCAATTCCTCTACCAATAAAAGCCAGTACGCCATATGCCATCTTCACTGCACTATTTACCTGGATGGCAACTTTCAAAGATCTGTGTACATGGACACCAAGATCCCTCTGCTCATCCACACTACCAAGTATCCGACCATTAGCCCAGTATCCCATCTTTTTGTTACTCTTACCAAAGTGAATCACCTCACACTTAGCTACATTGAACTCCATTTGCCACCTTTCTGCCCAGTTCTGCAGCTTATCTATATCCCGCTGTAACCAGCCACATCCTTCCTCACTGTCAACAACTCCTCCGACTTCATCCGACCAGTGCTTCATCCGGAGGCTCACTGAACATGTTACCTAGTATGGTGGCAAAATGTCTGAAAATGAACCTTCCAGATCAGCAATCAAACCTATATCCAGAACATTCTAACTACTGTACAATGTACAGTAATAAATATATAAGATGTGGTTTTTGGTATGGGACAGATTTAATAAATCAGTAACCAAATGAAACCAGAGATATTTCAGTTATGGGCTTTCAACTAATGTAAATATAATAAAAATGTCAATGCATATATAAAAATAGAAAAATATCCCAAACCAAATCACACTGATTACAAGACACAAAACTGTCCAGAAAGTGAAATTATACTGAACAATAAATAACATATCACTTAGAAAATCATTCGCTTACTATCTGGGATTGGTTGGACAGCCCACATCACAAGTAGAAATATTGTCACGCTTTGAAGCATAAAAGACTACCAATTCCAGGAAAAACACTTTAATTTCCAAAGCTGAGTTTTCTGATATAGCTATCTATTTGCTACTATCTAGTGATCAAACAAAGCACCCATTGTACTGCCAAGCATTAGGCAACCAATTACTCTGGAGCTTTTTCATCAGGAGATGATTAATCCATCAATAAACAACTGAACAACAATTGACCTTTGTTTCTGTACTATGACAACAATGAAAGTTGTCCATTCAGAAAGACTTTTGTTAAAAACATCACTTGCAGTGTTGTACAAATTCAACTTACTGTTCCAAAAGTAAATTATTACTGAAAGGAGAATACTGCACCACAAGACCTCTCCTTGAGATCTCATTTCCTCTGTGAGCTTCCCCCTTCAATCAAACCCAGAAATGCTTTAATACAGTTGCCACCATCTTGTTTTGAGAAAAAAATGTCAGTGTGAACAGCATACAAGAGGCTTACATTTCTATATGTATTGTTCCACTCCTTGACCCACCCTTAAATATTAAATGTATGCAAAGACATCAGCTAACTCAGAATACTTAACCCAGCTATGATAACAGATATAATTTTGTATATTGAGTGTGACTGTCAAGTGGAAGGTAAAGAATTGCAAGCTTGTGGGAAATGAATCATTCATGGTATGACTGTTAGTATTTACAGCTTCATTATGGATCCCCAGGATCTATGATCAGTTCCTAACAGATCATTGTTTCTTCATTGTTAGCCATTGCTCTTCTGGTAGCATCACACATTCTGAGTTAGAATATTGTTGTTCAGCACAGTGAAAAATCAAAATTGTACGGATGCTGGAATTTTGAGATAAAATACAAAAATGCTGGAAATTTTTGGCAAGTCTGATTGTGTTAATGGAGAGAGGAGCAGAATTAACATTTCAGAATGAAAATATGTCACCAGAACTCTTATGGGCTGTGGGTTCAGGTTTCAGCTGAGTGATCTGACCACAGAGTCTGAGCTAATGCTTTCATGAAGTATTGTCGGGGAGGTGTATTCACAGACGTACTGTTTTTGGCACTGAACAGGAACAAGGTGTGTGTGCAAAAGCTTCTGTGGCTCACTTTGAAAAATATGCTGACCAAATTTATATCTGCACAATATTACTAAAACAAGTTAACGAGTTATTATTACATTACCATCTCATGTATCCTCCTGCATGCAAATTAGTTACTAAATTCTATGTTACTATAATGACCATTTTGAAAAATACTTTCCTGTGATATCTTAAAGTCTTAAAATAGTGCTATATAAATGCAAATCTTTTTCCTCCCTCATCCCCACAAAATCAGTGGACAGTGAGTTGGACCCACTAAATTATACTAAAGTATCAACCGCTGGTGATGAAGGTACATGTGAATAACATGAACATTGCTGATAAAGGATACACTTTTCGGATACATTACATCCTGCCCTTGTCAAGATTACCACAAGAATGTCAAATTTCAAAAGAGCACAATAATTTAGACTGCAGGAGAAGAGAGTGCTCATTGGCTGAGACATGGAGACAGCAATGGGAAAATATATGTATGGCAAAGTTTCTAGATAATTCAAAAAGGGTGCAAAGCTTGAAAATAATATCGTTATTAGCAGAGAACAGGTTCCTGCAAACAATTTATATCATTTCTAGCAAGTGTAAATGAGATGCATTATGATTTCAAATGATTATCTTAAATTTGGAGCTATTTGTACATATGGTGTTATTCAGAAAGTGCTAAGAAATCAGAGGATCACACACTGCAGAACAGTTATTTTCCTACTTGAAGAAGTAGAAGAGGTAAAGATGGCCAGAATGTAATCATAATTTCCCATTACAAACAGAAATATTTCACTGAACTCTTTCAACTCTTTTGTGATTAAATGCAACTTCTAAGAAAAGATTGTATAGTTACTTGCAGTGCCATAAAGTAATTAATGTGGCTGCACATTTGCTGTTATTCAGTGAATGGCCTTGTTGGATGGTTTAGAAACTTAATTAGTTACCATAACAAAATATATAAATCCTAAAATATCAACTGCATGCAATTCCAGGTATTCAAACTATGCATCATAGTCACAAATTGTTAAAAATTGTTCTAAAATTATTACATTTTAGCAGGTTAATGGATATACCATGTTTTTTTAAGTTAAACTTCTAAAGGTTTGGGAATATCGTGGTAAACCTGTACCACAATTCAAAACCATAAGGTTTCCATTTAAATGCAACAATACCACACTCATTTTCCTTCCTCTGTTTTGTCTGTTGCAGCAGTAGCTCTTTGAAGATCTAAGAGCTGGTAAAAAGATCACAAATTTTTGGAAAAAGAAATACACATAATAACATTTGTCCACTGCAAGTAATATCAGACTCCCAAAAATAGAAGCACAAAGAGCACCGGACTCCTTTGCTGGAGTCGTGGTTAGATAATAAAATTCCAAAGCAAAATAGCCACAAGGGAACTGTTCACTGTTCAAAGTGTGGAAGCCAAAAGTTGGATATCAATGTTCTACCTGGATAATTGAAATAAACAGAAAAATTGTTGAGTCCCAAACCTTGGTTCAGCCAATTAAAAAGGTAATACGTACATCATTCTTCTCAATACAAACAGTTTTACTCGAAGATTTCAACAGCTTTTAATGAATTATGAAACTAATCGTCTCCCTATGGAATTCCATTCATCATTTTAACATAATTACCCTTTAGTTTCTATTAGGCCAAAATTTCACTGTGCGAATATTTTCTGATGTGATTTTCAACTAAAACATTGACATAATTCTAATCACCGTACCAGTATCTCATTAAAATCAAATATGGCAATGAACATCATCTCCGGGTGGAATATGTTCATGGGTCAGTTCAGTGTTATTGTGCTAATATTTGGAATATATGCTGTGAGCATTTTACATGCCCCTTAAAAGGAAACAGCAGGTTTTGGAAACACTTTGTCCTCAAAATATCCCTCCACTTTTTTAGAACGTAGAGTCACAGAGATGTATAACATGGAAACAAACTCTTCAGTCCAACTCATCCATCCAGAACAGATATCTTAAAATAACTTAGTCCCATTTGCCAGCATTTGGCCCATATCCCTCTCAATGCTTCCTATTCATATACCCATCCAAATATCTTTTAAATGTCACAATTGTATCAGCCTCTACCACTTCCTCTGACAACTCAATCCATACATGCACTACTGTCTGTGTGAAAAATCTGCCCTTTGGGTCCCCTTTTATTCTTTGCCCTCTCACCCTAAACCTTTACCCTCCAGTTTTACACTCCTCTGCTCTGGGGAAAAGACCTTAACTATTCACCCTATCCATGCCCCTCATAATTTTGTAAACATGTATGAGGTCACCCCTCAGCCTATGCACTCCAGGGAAAACAGCCCCAGCCTATTCAACCTCTCCCTGTAGCTCAAATTCTCCAACCCTGGCAACATCATTGAAAATATCTTCTGAACTCTTTCAATTTTCACAACATCTTTCCCATGGCAAGGAGACCAGAATTAAATGCAGTATTTCAAAGGTGGCCTAACCAATCTCATGTACAGCCACAACATGACCTCCCAACTCCTATAGTCAATGAACTGACCAATAAACACAAGCATACCAAACACCTTCTTCACTATCCTGTCAACCTGCGACTCTACTTTATGCATGTCATATATGTCATTCAGGAGAAATTGAGGACTGCAGATGCTGGAGATCAGAGTCAAGAGTGTGATGCTGGAAAAGCACAGCTGGTCAGGCAGCATCCGAGGAGCAGGAGAATTAACGTTTTGGGCTGAAGCCCTTCATCTGGAACTAAGCTTGTGGGCCAAGGGGGTTGAGAGATAAATGATATGTGGTGGTGGTGGGGTCGGGGGGGCGGGGGTGTTGGGTAGGGCTGGAGGTAGGTAGCTGAGAGTGTGATAGATAGATGAAGGTGGGGTGAATGTGATAGGTCGGAGAGGACGGTGGAACGGATCGGTGGGAAGGAAGGTGGGACAGGTAGGACAGGTCAAGAGGGCTATGCCGAGCTGGAAGTTTGGATCTAGGATAAGGTGGGGGGAGGGGAAATGAGGAAACTGGTGAAATCTACATTGATCCCATGTGATTGGAGGGTCCCAAGGTGTAAGATGTGGCATTCTTCCTCCAGGCAGTGGGTGGTAAGGGTTTGGTGATGGTCATTCATATATGTCTTACTTCGGAAGAACAAATATATTGTTTTGAGGTACGAATTAAAGTCAATTCCCCAATTTAATATGTCAACAAGTGTAGACATATAGCTGAAACATGGTATTTGAGCTTTGTCTAAAGATTAGTTTGTTCTCTATCCCTTATCATTGATAATGTAACGTCTTTGATGCACTTGATGTATACATCTCTGTAAGGCCCAGGCTAGCTGGAACGATTTTGTGCACTGCTTTCAAAGTTGCCTATGAGCCCATTTGGAATTGTGTAAGGAAAATCTCATGGAAGTTAAGCTGCTGAATGGTCTTTGCAGTAATTTTTAATATTTTACAGGACTTTTCCTCGGAAATAGTCAATTTGCATTCCTGGAATTGCTTTCTTGAAAGCGTTCATCTTTTGAGAAACAAAATTTTGTTGGCTGTATTTCCTCATTCCTTGAAGTAGGATTGTTTCAATTGTTTTATTTTGAAGGTTCAGGATGAAAGGACAAATACCAGGGAGATTAACAAGTCCTCACCTGTCCATGCAGCAGTTCCTGACCCATTAATTTGTCAATGATCAGAACAATTGTTTCAGATCAAAGCTTCCTTTTGTGGCATGAAAGCTAACAGCAAAATGTCAACATTTTGCGCAGAATTTACAGCATAAAAACAGAACATTCAGCCCAACTACTCCGGCCCAGTGCTTATGTTCCACACATGCCTCACATTCAAGCATCCTCATTTATCTTAATCCATCAGCACATCCTTCTAATCTTTTCTTGCTGAGTTTGTACCTGCCTTCTACTGAAATATATCTGTAGTATTTGCTTCAATGTGATAACCATTTCCATATTTGAACCATTCTCTGTTCAAAACAGTTTCTCTAGAATCTCTTATGCTTACTAATGATTTTCATACGTTGATCTATTCTGGTCAATGCCAGTGTGTTGGTGATGATGTTTAACCTCTTCAAGGATTTGGTACTAGGGAATGAACCCGGCCAAGTGTTAGATTTGGAGGTAGGTGAGCACTTTGGCGATAGTGACGTTTACAACAGCAATGGGAAGGGATAGGTATATACCGCAGGGAAAGCGGTATAACTGGGGGAAAGGCAATTATGATGGGAAAGGCAAGATTTAGGATGCATAGGATGGGGAAGGAAATTGCAGGGGATAGACAAACTTAAAATGTGGAGTTTATTCATGGACCAGCTACTGTGAGCACTTGATAAGCATGCACCTATCAGGCAGGGCAGTTGTTGAGAGAGGGAGCCACAGTTTACTAAAGAAGTTGAAGGTCTTGTCAAGAGAAAGAAGAAAGCTTATGTGAGGATGAGGTGTGAAGGCTCAGTTAGAGGGTTGAGAGTTATAGGTTAGCCAGAAAAGATCTAAAGAGAGGGCTTAGAAGAGCCAGGAGGAGACATGGGAAGTTGTTGGCGGATAGGATCAAGAAAAACCCTAAGGTCTTCTATAGGTATATCAGGAATAAAAGAATGACAAGAGTAAGATTAGGGCCAACCAAAGAAAGTAGTGGGAAGTTATATGTGGAACCAGAGGACATAGGGGAAGCACTTAATGAATACGTTTCATCAGTATTCACATTGGAAAAGGGCAATGTTAATGAGAATATGGAGTTACAGGCTACAAGATTAGATGGGATTACGGTTGACAAAGAGGAGGTTTTAGCAATTTTAGAAGATCTCAAAATAGATAAGACCCCTGGGCCAGATGGCATTTATCCTCAAATCCTCTGGGAAGCCAGGTAGGAGATTGCAGAGCCTTTGGCTTTAATCTTTATGTCATCATTGTTGACAGGAGTAGTGCCAGAAGACTGGCCGAGAGCAAATGTTGTTCCCTTGTTTAAAAAGGGGAGTTGGGACAACCCTGATAATTACAGGCTAGTGAGCCTTACTTTGGTTGCAGGTAAGATGTTAGAAAAGGTTATTAGATAGGATTTATAATCATCTGGAAAAGAATCATTTGATTAGGGATAATGAACATGGTTTTCTGAAGGGTAGGTCGTGCCTCACTAACCTAATTGAGTTCCTCGAGAAGGTAACAAAACAGGTGGATGAAGGTAAAGCAGTTGATGTGGCGTATATGGACCTCAGTTAGGCATTTGATAAGGTTCCACATGGTAGGCTATTGCACAAAAAAACAGAGTTTCCGGACTGAAGGTGATTTGGCGGTTTAGATCAGAGATTAGCTAGCTAAAAGAAGACAGAGGGTGGTGGTTGATGGGAAATATTCATCTTGGAGCTCAGTTTCCAGTGGTGTGCCGCAAGGATCTGTTTTGGGGCCACTGCTGCTTGTCATTTTTATAAATGATCTGGATGTGGGTATAGAAGGATGGATTAGTAAATTTGCGGATGACACTGATGTAGGCAGAGTTGTGGATAGTACCAAAGGATGTTGTGGGTTACAAAGGGACATAGATAAGATGCAGAACTGGACTGAGAAGTGGCAAATGGAGTTTAATGCAGAAAAATGTGAGGTAGTTCACTTCAGAAGAAGTAACAGGAATGCAGAGTACTGGGCTAATTGTAAAATTCTTGGCAGTGTAGATGAAGAGAGATTTCAGTGTCCAGGTACATAAATCCCTGAAAGTTGCCACCCAGGTTGATAGGGTTGTGAAGAAGGCATATGGTGTGTTGGCGTTTATTGGTCAGGGGATTGTGTTTCAGAGCCACGAGGTCATGCTTCAGCTGTACAAGACACTGGTAAGGCCACACCTGGAGCATTGCATACGGTTCTGGTCACCACATTATAGGAAGGATGTGGAAGCTTTGGAAAGGGTTCAGAGGAGATTTACTAGGATGTTACCAGGTATGGAAGGAAAGTCTTACGAGGAAAGGCTGAGGGGACAGATGCTGTATTCGTTGTAGAGAAGAAGGTTGAGAGGTGACTTAATTGAGACGTATAAGACAATCAGAGGGTTAGATAGGGTGGACAGTGAGAGCCTTTTTCCTCAGATGGTGAAAGCTAACAAAAGGGGACATAGATTTAAATTGAGGGGTGATAGATTTAGGACAGAAATCGGGGTAGTTTCTTTCATCAGAGAGTAGTAGGGGTATGGAACGGCCTGCCTGCAACAGTAGTAGACTCGCCGACGTTAAGGGCATTTAAAATGGGCATTGGACATACATATGGATAATAATGGAATGGTGTAGGTTAGATGGGTATGAAATTAATTTCACAGGTCAGCACACCTTTGAGGGCTTGAGGGCCTGTACTGCGCTATAACGTTCTATGTTCTATGTTCTAAGGGTGATTTGAGGTCATTCCTAAAATGTTTCCATCGTCCTCATGGGAGTCGGCTGCTGTGCATGAATTCTGAATGGTGAAGTTGTTTTAAGAATTTGATTACAGGAGCACAAATTAAAACAAAACAAATCTATGCAAAGGCTGCACATTAACAAGCACCAAGCATGGAACAGGCTACCATGAAGCAAGTACCATCTGGCATGTGCAAAGCATACCATGCCGTGTTCTGCTGTGTGGTCCAAAGTAGTAATACCGCATCCCTTAATCACTTATTTTTAAAATTCTTTCTTGAAGTATGTTCACTACTGCATTTACTATTCATTCCTAATTGACCTTGAGACGACGATGGCGAGCCGTAATATTGAGTTGCTGCAGTCTATGTGGTATATATGCACTCACAATGTTTTCAGGAAGGGAGTCCCAGGACTTTGATCCAGCAATAGTGAAGGATATTTCCAAGTCAGGCTGCTGAATCACTTGGGGGGAAATTTGCAAGTGGTGAGCTCCCCTGCTTCAGCTGCCCTGTCCTTCGAGATCCTGGAGGTTGTGAGTTGGAAAGTGCTGCCACAGGAGTCTTAGTGATTTTCTGGAGTGTATCTTGCAGATGGTGCTCACTACTGCTACAGTGTGCCACTGCCAGAGGGAGTGAATGTTAAAAGTGGTAGAATGGGATACAGGCAATCAAGGGGCTGCTTTGCCCTGGACAGTGTGAAGCTGCACTCATTCAGGCATGTGTAAGGTATTCTATCACACAGGTTTCCTAGTCTCTGACCTTCTCTTGGAGCCACAGTACTTATGTAGTTAACAAACAGAGAATGCTGGAGAAATTCTGTAGGTCTGGCAGTATCTGTGGAGAGAAATAGAATTAATGTTTCAAATCCAGTATGACTCTTCTCTCAAACTTATATGGTTAATTCTGTTCAGTCTATTGTCAGTGAGAACTGCCAGGATGTTGATGGCAAGTAAAGTTTTGTGCTAACCAATTGATTGTCAGGGGAGATTCCTTCTTGTTAGAAACGGTCATCACCTAGTTCTTGTGTGGCCCAAATAGCACTTGCCATTTAGCAGCCCAGGTCTGAATACTGTTCAGGTGTGGCATCTATTGAGAGGTACTACCCATACTTAGGCAGTATCTAAACTAGCTGCTATCTCTTAGAATCATACAGTGAAGATCAGACCCTTCAGCCCATCAAGTTTGCACAACAAAAGCTACTCTAAATCTAAACTAGTCACACTCCCAGCACTTGACCCAGTGTTTTGAAAATTTTATTTCAAGTGTTCATCCAAGCAACCCCACTGCCCCTCCCAACTCTCTTGGTGAAACACCAAAACCCTGTAGATCTTCCTTCTCTCACCATAAAATTATACCCCCTAGTTATTGTCCCTTCAGCTAAGGGGAACAACTGCTTTCCCTTTCTATGCATGTTGCAATCATTCAGGTCCCGCTTTCAGCCTTCTTGCTCTAAAGAAAACAATCCGAGCTTATTCAATCTCTCCTCACAGCTAAACTGCTCCACATTCTGGTGAATCTCCTTCCCACCCCCTTCTAATGTAATGTCTTTCTTCCTATTGTGTGGTGACCAGAATATTCCAGCTGTTACCACACCAAAGTTCTGTACAGCTCCAATGTAACCTCCCTGCTGTGATTAGCAACTGCATGACTGATAAAGGAGAGTGTCTCATGTGCCTTCTTAACTAGCCCATTAACCTGTCCTGCCACATTCAGGAATCTGTAGACAAGTACCCCAAGATCTCTTCATTCCTCTGAGCTTCCTAATGTCCTGCCATTCATTGAGCACTCCTTTTTCTTATTACCTCTTTCAAAATGCATCACATCAAATTTTTCAGGATTAAATTCCATCTGACCAGACCATCTATAGCCTCCTGTAACCAAGTCAATCTATCAATCATTCAAACAGCCTTTTACCACCATCCGCTGTCTCCCACTATTAAGCTAATTGTGGATCCAACTTGCCAAGAATCTTGTCGGCTATTATATGCTCTACTTTATGTAGGAGGGGTCTGTACTGACATAGTCAAACAGGTGTTGGGTTAGTATTTGCGCAACAACACCTCAACAATGTGCCTTAACAATGCAATGCTTATTCCTTCTGCAGCTGCCTGTTATCTTCAATGTACAATCTTGGCAAAGGCTGTTTCTCATCTGAGCCTTCAAAACGGATGCAAAATTTATTTTTCACCCTCAGGCGACAACTTATCTTTAGTTGACTGCACATTTTGCTTTTAAGAGCAGCAGACTTTTAAAGGTTTCATGCTCCTGATTTCACTTTCTCACCAATGTTCCCTTACGCAGTCCCAAATTGCACAGGGAACGTTTCCAAAACATTTCAATAAACCAACCTCACCTAATCTAGCAGGTTCAGACCTTTCAAAAGCATGGATGTGATCCAGAGCACAAAGATCAAAGGGAGTTTTGCTCACCATCACAGAATGGACCACTTCAGTCACTCATTAACAGATACATTGGAAGGGCTCGGCACCTTGACCAAAACCTTAGCCACTTAGCCCCGGCTCCAGGTGCCCCACCCCGTGATCTCAGCCCTCATCAAGTACACCGCAGGAGGGAAAACGAGGCTATGTTCCCTTGAAATTTTCCAGCCGCTGCATGGATGCCTGAGCTCAATGCATGACAGTGGCTGGTGAAACTGGAAATGAATGGAGTTGAAAGCATGGTTTTGATCAGTGTGCATAGACCTTCCAAACACCAGGACACACATTCTACAGGAAATGGTGATTGGAGGTACATTTGTGGCTCATAGATGCAGCAAATCATTCATAAGTGCAAGGACCTTCAAGCAGAAGCAGTTTGTCATCCAGATGACTCATAAGATATTCATAAAGCTAGTGGAATTATCACTGGATTGCTAATCCAGAGATCCAGGTAATATTCTTGAGACATGGGTTCAATTCCAGCCACGACAGATTATGGAATTTGAATTCAATAAAAATCTGGAATTAAGAGTCTCACGATGACCATGAATCCATTGCTGACTGTTGGAAAAACCCATCTGGTTTACTAATGTCTTTCCGAGGAGAATCTGCCATCCTTACCTCATCTAGCCTACATGTGACTCCAGACCCACAGCAATGTGGTTGACTCTTAACAGTCCTCTTGGAAATTCAGAATGGGCAATAAATGCTGGCCTAGCCAGTGGCATCCTCATCCTCTGTGAGAATTTTTTTTTTAAATTTAAGGGAGATGTCCAAACTTATCTGATCCTTGAACAGATAATGTACATTTTGGGAGAGATTAGGTATTCCTTGGGGATGGTCAGAAGGCCCTCACGAGAGATCAGATACTCTTTGGGATGGTTAAGGATATGCTTGAAGGTGCACAGAAATTGGACAGATTATACTTAGAATTGACAAGCTGTCACGTCATCTAAAGACCCTGCCCTTTAAATTTTGAATATAAAATCAGCCAGCCTGAATTTGAACAAACGAACAGTGCTTGCAATTTTAATAGACCTTTCTTAACGTAAGCCTGAAGGCTTCTTAATTGGATCTGTGCTGCTTGACTGCTTCCACATCAATCAGATAACCCAGTGTCATGTAAGTTTTGACTTTGTCAACCTCAGTCCACCACTGGCACCTTCAGATCACACCACAGTGGGAACAGGGAAACTCACATTTCTGCTAATGCATCTGAGAGCTTACAAAAGCTTTAAGTATAGGGCTCCAAATGTAACCTTTTATAAAGAGTTGAGTACTCAAAGGGATTGAAACAGAATGAATGAACTTCTATCCATAAGACTATTAACGTCAATAGTAAGTCATTTGAACTGAGTTATGTTTGATTTAGCATGGCTCCTGAGGTCTGCCAGGATGGATACTGAGTGAATCAGAATGAAGGGTGTAAGGGTAAAGAGTTGTGAGACAGGGAATGGGTTAGCAGTCAGTTGGAATGGAAGGATGGCTGGAGAGTATATGTTGAAATGGATGGTGTAGGAGTCCATGTGCAGTGGATATGAAGTGGTATGAGCTAATATGGATGGGGCTTGGGAAATTCTTTGGGATGACGGACTGCTGAGGTCAACTCCTTCTGGGGAGCTCCCACGCTCCCCCCCGCCCCCCAAACCCCCACCCAACCCCATTCTCCAAAGATCCCAAAATAAAATTTTGTCAGTTAGGGTCACGTATTCATGAGTTGGTTTGTGGAGCTGAGAATCTTCCAAGTCTGCACTTTTGAAATTGGAAATGAAAATTTGACCTTTGGTCTCTGCCTTTTTCCCTACACCTCCAAAGGATGCACTCTCTCTTTCTTTCGCTATGTATATCATGAAAGATTGTACAGCTAGCAAATGTAATGAGTCAAGCACATTGAATCATTAAGAAAGTATTCCGTGAGACCACACAATTCTTGCTTATCCCATGACCTGAATGTCATTCCAACTGTAAAAAGAATGTTTGCAGTTTACATGATTTTCTTCAATGAAAACTTCACTCTCCTGTTACATAAATAGTGCAATCTATTGTTGCTAACCAGTACCTAATAGTTGCATTTATATGGTGCCTTTATTATAGTAGAGCATTACCTGGTGCTTCACAGGATGATCAAATCAAATATGACACCTAGCTATGGTAAGGACAAGTGACCAAATGGTTGGTTAAAGAGCTGGCATCAACTTAAAGGATAAGAGATAAGTCAAGAGGCAGTGAGTTTTAGGCAGGATAGTCCAGAGGTAGCTGACGAAAATAGAAAATTAAAGATACTGAGAAACCCAGCCATATTACTTCAACTTTGCTGCAAAGATAGTGGCATAATTATTATGAGGACATTCAGCCAGGGCCCTGTGTAATTTTCTGAGACAATGGAGTTTAGAAGGATGAGGGAGTATCTTATTGAAACTTACAAAATACTAAGAGATCTGGATTGAGTTGATGTGGAGAAGATGTTTCCAGTAGTGGGAGATTCAAGGACTCAAGGGCACGGCCTCAGAGAGATGGGATGACCTTTTAGAATTGAGACGAGGAAGAATTTCTTCAGCCGCAGGGAGTTAATCCCTGGAACTCATTGCCACAGAGGGCTATGGAGACCAAGTCATTGAGTGTATTTAAGGCAGAGATAGATTGGCTCTTGATCAGTAAGGGGATCAAGGTTTACAGGAGAAAGCAGGAGAGTGGGATTGGGAAACATGTTGAATGATGCAGCAGATTTAATGGGCCAAATGGTCCAATTCTGCTCCTATATCTTGTATTCCTATGGATACAAGTTCAAATACTAACACAGCTGGTGGGAATATAAATTTGCTTCATCAAAGTCTAGAATTGAAATCTCATCTCAGTACAAGTGACCATGAAATTATCATTGATCTGTAGAAAAAGGCAATCTGGTTCACTAACATCTTTTGGAGAAGGAAATCTACAATCCGTATTTGGTCTGGCCAACATGCAACTGCAAATTAAGAGAAAACTCTTTACACCTAACCCTAGCGCCCACTGAAATGGTAGATTTGGGCAATGACCGAGATGCTGCCAGTGATGCACACGTCTACATTAATGAATTGTCTTATTCAAACAGAGCTCCCTCCAAAAGCGAATAGTGAGAAAGTGGTTGAAATATGACCAAAGTCAAATGATAAGGTTATAATCTTCTGCTAAAATAGATGCAAGTAGCGCAACAAATGAGGAAGAATGTATTTATACGTAGATAGCAATTCACTGTGCCTCTTAGAGATGTCTTGATTCACTCAACAGAAAAGGAGTCATCAATTACTATCATATCAATGACATTTTTGTAAAGGGGAATACTGGCTCATACATGAGAAGAAACTCACTGTTTTGTACTGAAACATTCTGTAGGTATTTAGCACAAGCGTTTGATAAGCTTGCCTTTACTGGTCAGAGTCAGAAGTCACACGTTACCAGGTTATATTCCAACAGGTTTATTTGAAATTACAAGCTTTCAGAGCACTGCTCCCTCGTCAGGTGAACCACCTGATGAAGGAGCAACACTTCTTAAGCTTTTGATTCGAAATAAATCAGTTGCACTATAACCTGGTGACTTCTGTCTTTGTCCACCCCAGTCCACCACCGGCATCGCCACATCATGGCTTAATTGGTCAGTGCATTGATTTCAGAGTTGGAATGTCAGGTTGGAATTCTGCATTCAATTCTGGCTTCTCTGCTATGGGAAAGATGTGAAACTTGAAAGGGTTCAGAAAAGATTTCTGAGGATGTTTCTGGGGTTGTAGAGTTTGAGCTATAGGTGAATGGGTTGGGCTATTTTCCCTGGAATGTCAAGGCTGAGAAGTGATCTTGTAGAGGCTTATAAAATAATGAAAAGCATGGATAGGGTGAATAGACAAGGTCTTTTTCCCTAGGTTGGGGAGTTCAAAACTAGAGGGCATAGGTTTAAGGTGACAGGGGAAAGATTTAAAAGAGACTTAAGGGGTAACGTTTTCAAGCAGACGGTGAGTGCATGTATGGAATGAACTATTAGGTGAAATGGTGGAGGCTGATGCATTGACAGTTTACAGGCACCTGGATGGGTATATGAATAGGAAGGGTTCAGAAGAATATGGGCCAAATGTTGGCAAATGGGACCAGATTCATTTAGGATATCTGATTGGCATGGATGAGCTGGACCAAAGAGCCTGTTTCCGTATTGTACAACTCTCTGACTCTTTGAAGTCTTCAATCCACAATCCTCAGGATCAAACATGAGAATGCTGCCATGGCATTAAACTAAACCAGCAGCATATAGCCTATTGGAGTGGAATATTAAATAACCAGTTGAAACAAACGTTACAATTATTTGCATTATACTATATCCTCGGGATAAAGTTACTTGCGTCTTCTCTGTTATGATTTACATTGTCCACTGCAGAAACAAATAGCTGTGAAAGATGACAATAAAAGATTTGAGGCGTGTGCTGCTGAGCCCCAGATAAAATGAATGTAACATCGGACATTTTATGTCGTTGCTAAGGGACACCGACAGCCAAATGTTTCTGCCGTGTGTTAGCCATTAAACTGAGCTTGGTTTTCTGCCATGAAAATGACTGTGGAGTATAAATGAAAATTCCTAACCAGCAGCTTTTAATCCACAGGTATTGCACTGTGTTTTGGAAACTTCACTATTTGCATTTTGAAAAGCAAAGCCATAAAAACATTGTGGTTTTAAAAATCCCAGTCTTTTTAGAGTGACTATGCATTTGAAAGAACATGTAAAAGAAATCTAATGATTGGACTGGACGTCAAAATAGTTAGCCCAAGGCATACATGAATTTGTGCCAATGCATTCTCTTTGCAAATCTGCATTTTGTGCAAGAAATTAATAGATTCTCAATAATCCTCATGCCTTTTCTACATTCTTACTACTAGTGTGCATAATAATGTTTGGAAAATTGTGTAACTGTAGATAGAGTAACATGCGACAATATCAATATTACTTACTGGACAATTTGAAGTTACTTATTTCAGAATGGAAATTCCATTTCACTCAACAATTTTGATACCAGCCATGTTGCAATAGGAAAAAGTTAATCTCTTTAATTGAGTTTTAATTTCCCTAGCGCTCCCAGATCAGAATGAGACATTTTCTTTGTGTGTGCCTTTTACCCTCTGTGTGGACCTCTTTCATTTCCTTCATAAACCCATTGGAATGAAAATGTATGTACAAAATATTTGAAAGGGATTGGGTTTCTCCATGTGTTACTGCAAATCAAATCAGGAGAATGGTTACATTTCATTGAGATTGACGCAGGCTACAACGTTACACTCAAACTACAGCCTGTACCTGCAAGAATTGGTAAACATGTGGTTAATGAGGATGTCTGCTAAGGTATGATCAAACTCAGAAGAGAGAAATCCAACCTTGTGGTTAAACAGTCTTCCTATACAGGTTCCCATGTGTTTCATGGACAGTTCACCGTGGTAGCTGTGAGTGGGCAATGTCTATGGGAATTGTGACATACTATGAGTCAGATTGGCTTTCAATGTTTCTCCATTGAGTTTGATTCTACCAGTTTATAGATAATGGCCACAAAGGATAAAATGCTCAAAGCAGGCACATGCTTATACATGCTTACAGAATGGGCAGACTTTCTGTTCACGTGAAGAGACAGGACTGGAAATAGGCAGGCACACAATTGTTTTGTTACTGGCCAGAGTACCAGTCTCCAGCCAGAGAACAGAAGTAAAATCCAGCAAAACCTGGAAACGATAATAATGGTCAGAATTGGAGTTTATATTCAAAGGTGTAGGATGAGTTTGGACCATTAACAGCATTTCCATGTTTTACTGGTTTTTACACAATTTACACAAGGGATCAAGAGGTATTGCTTAGATATTAATAAAAACTTTGCATCTGTCTTCACTAAGGAAGTGAATCTTGGCAGTGGTGAAAATTCTGACACAATAAGGGCTCATAATTGGTAAGGGGGAAGTGTTGGATAGACTATCAGTACTTAAAGTTGACAAGGCATTGGAACTGGAAGTGTCATTGGAAATTGCAGGGGTTTTGGCCATAATCTTTCTGAGTGTCAAAGGAGGTTTGATACAACAAGAGAATTCTGACCATTCCACCCTTATTCAAAATGTTTGTAAGGAAAAGCCCAGCAATTACAGACTAGCCAGTTTAACTTCAGTGTGTGAAAAGCTTCTAGAAACAGTTATTTGGAATGGAAGTACCAGTCATGTTAAGAAAGGAATTCATGTTTTACTAACTTGCTGGAATTTTTTGAAGTGGTAACACAAAGGACAATGAGAGTAATGCCGGTGATGTGATGGGAAAAGGATTTACAAATGCATTCAGTGCATAGTGCTACACAACAGACCTGCAAGAAATGTTAGAACTCATGGAATAAAAGGGACAGAAGCAATAGGGATAAAAGATTGGCTGAGTGAAAAGACGCACAGGCATGAGGAACAATAGATATTTAGCAGCTGGAGAAAGGTTTGTTAGTGGAGTTTCCCAGAGGTCAATATTGGAATTCTTGCTATCCCTGAAAACATTAATGATCTAGAAATTGATTTGCAGGGAACAGTTTCAAAGTTTGTGGATGATACTGAAGTTGGGAGCATTATAACTGTGAGAAGTCCAATGTAAATGTAGACTAGTAATGTAATGGGTAGATGAGTGGCAGATGAGGTTGAATGTGGAGAACTCTACATAGTGAAGCATTTATGTGGGAAGCTTGTAGACAAATACTATAAAATAAATGATGAAATACTTAAAAGGATGTATATGGACACAAATTATTAAAGGTGACAGGGCAAGTGGAGAGATCAGATAACAATACACACAGTATCCTCAGCTATTGTTTTAATGTGGCAGAAAGTACAAAATCAGGGAGGTGTTGCTAAACTTGTGTCAGACATTTGTTGTACAGTTCTACGTACCACACCAAAGGAAGGAATGTGAAATCATTCAAAAAGTGCAGAAGCAGTTCACAAGAATGGTTCAAGGGATGAGAAACTTCAGTTGTGAGAATAGATTGGAAAGCTTGGGACTGTTCTCATTGGAGCTAAGAAGGATGAAAGGAGATCTGAGAAATGTTTTCAAAATCAAGAGAGGACTGGACAGAAGAGAGAGGAAGTAACTGTTTCTGCTTATAAGAAAGAGGGCTACAAAGCACAGGGTAAAGACTGAACATGACTTGTAAAAGAACATGATGAGAGCAAAAAGCCTTTTTCACGCAGAGTGTGGTCCAGGTCTGCATTACAATGCCTGGAGATTATGATGGAGGCAGTTTCAATTTCTGGCTTTCGACAGGGAATGGTTTAGATAGAAGCAATGTACAAGGACATGGGGAGAAGTTGGGAGAATGGGACTAAGATTCATTTGGAGAATTAGTGCAGATTCTTCCATAACAAGAAACATTTTCTCTGGCATCTACCCGTTCAAGACTCCTCAGGATCTCACATATTTCAATCAAGTCGCCTGTTGTAAAATCAGAGGTCACCCATTTAAAACAGAGATCAGGCAGCTTTTTTCTCTCAGAGGATTGAGAGCCTTTGGAGCTCTCATCCTGAAAACTGATGGAAGCAGAGTACTTGAATATTTTTACAGTAGAGATAGATTGAATCTTGTTCAGCAAGGAAGTGAAAGGTTATTGGGATAAGCAGGAAAGCAGATTTGAGCTTGCAATCAGATCAGCCATGAATGAAGAGCAGGCTTGAGTGGCTGAATGGCCTAAAAGGCACTTAAGAGGGCATTGGATAGTTATTTGTCGAGGAATGGTGTGCAGAGATATGGGGAAATGCAGGAGATTGGTGTTAAATAACAGAACTGGTGCGGTGCTAAGTCAAATGATCTTAACCAAATGAAGCTGAAGAGGAACAGGGTGGCTAGGTAGTTGAGTAGTTAGCGCTACTGCCTCACAGCGCAAGGGCCTGGGTTCAATTCCACCCTTGAGGAACTGTATGAGTGGAATTTGCACAGTCACTCTGTGTCCACGTGGGTTTCCTCCAGGTGTCCCAGTTTCCTTCCACAGTTCAAAGATGGAGAAAGTGAGGACTGCAGATGCTGGAGAGCAGAGCTGAAAAATGTGTTGCTGGAAAAGTGCAGCAGGTCAGGCAGCATCCATGGAGCAGGAGAATCGACGTTTCGGGCATAAGCACTTCTTCAGGAAAGATTCCTGAAGATGTTTCGGGCATAAGCCCTTCTTCAGGAAAGATTCCTGAAGAAGGGCTTATGCCCGAAACATCGATTCTCCTGCTCCTTGGATGCTGCCTGACCTGCTGCGCTTTTCCAGCAACACATTTTTCAGCACAGTTCAAAGATGTGCAGGTTAAGTCAATTGGCCATGTTAAATTGCCCATAGTGTCCAGACATATGTAGTTTGGGTGGATTACCCATGGGAAATGTCAGGGGGTGGAGCTGGGTGGGATGCTCTTCAGAGAGTTGGTGTGCACTTGATAGGCTGAATGGCCTGCTTCCATGTTGCAGGGATTCTTTGATCATAGCCTCAACACTTTCATTGCCTGCTTAGACATCCCAGAGACTGATGTTCTTATCCTCTATAGACTCACAGAGATGTACAGACCCTTCGGTCCAACTCATCCTTGTTGATGAGATATCCTAACCTAATCTAGTCCATTTGCAAGCACTTGGCCCTTATCCCTCTAAACCCTTCTTATTTATATACCCATCCACATTTAGGATGCTCTACAGGCAACATTGATGGCATGAGTCCAGGACTATGAGATACTTTCTATATGTTGTCCATTGTTTAGCTCTATACTGTAAGGTAGGGATCACAACCACAGAATAGATCATGAGCTTGATATCCATTTCCATATTGCAGTTTTCAAACACCCACTGCAATAGCAAATTGCAGCGGATGCTAGCTTTCTTCATCCTAGTTAACCATCTACGAAAGATAGCTTCCAAGGTGCTGGAAGTGTTACACATTTTCTGAACAGTCAAAAAATCAGAAAATTGTTACAGTGCAGAAAGAGGCCATTCAGTCCATTTGTGTCTGCACCAGTTCTGTTATTTAACACCAATCTCCTGCATTTTCCCATATCCCTGCATACCATGTCTATCCAAATAACCATCCAATGCCTTCTTAAATGTTCAAATTGCACCAACTCCAGCAGATTTCCAGGCAGTGCAATCCATACTCTCACTACTCAATATGTGAAAAAGTATTTTTCTTATATCACTCTTGCCTCATTTGTACATCGTGTTAAAAATATATTAAATTCCGCCATGGTGGGTTTCAAACCCAGGTCCCCAGGATTAGCTAATCCAAGGATAACACCACTCTGTTGTCACCTGCAAGAATTACTATGCCATACATTGCGAATCTTAATCAGTGGGTCTGGAGTACGTGTTGCTAATGGAAGATTTTGATGTTCTGAATATTGAGTGAGTCCCATCTTTTCCTACATCTCTGTTAATATATTAATAATTCTCTGAGGGTCTGTATTCAACAAAGCACTGACTGCAGCATCATTAACATATCACAGCAGAATGATAAAAGTCAGGGTCACCATCTTGGACTGAGGTCAAATAGTTTACCATCCATTTGATAAACAAGGTACACTCCAGCAGGGAACTTGTCCTTAGTCAAATGGAAAGGAGGATGGCAGTTATGAAATCTGGAAAAAGAATTGGTTGATCGCACAGCTCTGCTTGACTCTGTCAAAGTAATCAATAATAAATCAGTTGCTAAAGATCATTGCCCACATATCAACTTGAAACAGGAGAAAGATGGCGGTGAAACACTGAAGGGTATTCATGCTTCAGCAGAATCTTACAGGCATAATTTAGAGTTGAAGGTCTTTGTCAAACCAAAACACGGTATAATGGGAGGTTGATGTTGTCCATGGTTTGTTTTGGCATTGGCGGGTTATTAAAATTATGTTGGCCATCCACCTTGATGGTCTAAATACAGATTGAGAGTCATAGAATGAGAGTTTGCTGAAACCAGTTTCTAGCATACAGCTAGGAAGAATGGGATCAAAAGCAAGAGTTTCCTGTTGGACAGAGTGCATCATTAATGGGGGAAATTAATACAATCCCTCTGTCTTCACTAGATGGGAGGTAGTGGTAATAATAGACAAGGTAAAATAGATCAAAGAAGAAACACTCAATAGATGGACAGTACTTAAAGAGACACCCGATCGAGATAGGATGCACCCTATGTTACTGAAGGTTGTGCACTCATCTCAATCTTAAATGATCGATCCTTTATCCAGAGACTGTGCCTGCATGTGTTAGATAGTCCAGCCACGTGGACAAACCTCTCTCTGTCTACCCTGCCAACTGTCTTCAGAATAATTATGGCTATGTTCTTAACAGTATTAACTGATTTTCATAAGCTTTCAAATGGAAACTCCCACACAATGTACAATCCGGTCAATCAACATAACAGTTCATGAATGTTCACAAGATGTGATCCAGCATGTTTCTACCTGTGAAATATTGAAAATTATACCACCTCTTAGATATCAGTTTACACTCAAAATGCCAACATTACGTTCCAATATTTACTTCTGCCTGCCAACATGCTGCCCAGTTATATCACACGCTCAAACACTCTTTTTCTTGTCTGTCAATATTTTAAAGTTTATGTCAAAGTCTGTTGGAGCCATGAGACAAACAGAAAAGCCATCAGCATAGCAAATTTGGTGCATTGACACATCAGAAGGTATTTGTGTAAAGGCATAAATTAGGCAGAAGACCCATCCTACTGAAATGTTAACAACTTTTTCTTTCAACCACTTGTTAATGCTGTAAATTTTGATCATTGTCTCTTAAAACCAAAATATTTCCTTATTTATAGCGAAGGAAGTGTGAGGGAATCATGAATGACACAGTCTTTAACAGCCTTTATAACAGTCTTTAACTATTATTCAGGTCAATGAACTGAGCAGATTAAACATTTGCTTGTTTCTTACTTGTTTGAGTGGTAAGGTTTAAACAAGTTCTCCTCCCCTATAAATAACAGGGAGCACACATATTTGGCACACATTCAGTACCATGTGCTGGAAAGGTATGAAAATTGTGACTGTTCGTGTAACCTTGACCTTTACCTTTCTCTGCTAAGCAGGATTTAATCAGGAAAAACACAACCCATTTTTATCAAGAAACCTCAATAACATATATGTCTAACTATCTACTTTCTACATGTGGAGAGCATTGAAATTCAGATTTTTCTTCTATTTTGACATCTAATTGGGAAAATACTTTGTTTCCTCACTGCATGCTTTTTTTGTTTCCATGGTTCTAAAACATAGATTTTTTTTTGTCAAACCATAAATCTGGGGGAAGGGGAATTCCTATAGTTCAGCAACAGCTGAGAAATACTGAAAGATCTAAGGCTGAACTGTAAAAGAGGGTGGTAAAGCTTTTGTCAGGGCTTCTATATTTGGGTCTTTCGTAACAGCTTCAGCAGAGTTTGTCTCTCCCAAATAAAAGCAAAAGCACCATCTGAGGTATAGACTGGTGGTGCAATTCTGCCCTCTCTCTAAAAGCAGGCACTTGAGCCAGAGTGATGCTACATCTAGCCGACCAGGTATTTCAGTGCAAAGCTTAGATCATGGCCTGGTCTCTCAAATATATTTTTCAGCTTTCTTTACAATCGCATGGTTTTTAAACGAACTGGAAACTTTGGTCAAAAAGTGGAGTATTTCCTGGCTGAAACACCCTCCACTGAAACAACCACACTGAAATGTTACTTTAATGACCTCTTCTATATTAGTGACATTAACATTAAAGATTCTCAGAAGGCATAATAGGTAACTGTCCCTTCATATACCGAGGCCCCTTGGCTTTTAAACACTCAAGCTCTCACCCTAAGCCTTTCTGCCTCTCACTCTTCCTTTATTGCACTCCACAAAACCTTCATTCCCCTGTTCTAACTCAGTGTCCTAATATGAATCAGAGTCAGATTCTGCTTGATTATACCTCCCCTGAATCACCATTTTGCCAGTTAGGAATTCTATAGAAATTAAAGTCATTGTTATATTGTGAGATGTCGTCCTTTTAAATTTCCCAACTTTGGGAATTTCTCTTCAATTCTGTCCTTTCTTGAATATCCAATTCTTTACAGGGGAGCTTTGATTTTTGTCTTTTGCTAATTCACTCTTCCACATTGTGCACTTTTATACATTAAAAACAACACATGCAAACCAGGGCAGGATTTACACAGTTAATGGGAGGTCCCTAGGGAGTACTGTTGAACAGATGGACCAAAGGATACAGGTTCATTATTCCTTGAAAGTGGAGTCGCAGGTAGGCAGGGTGGTGAAGAAGGCATTTGGCTTTTATTCATCAAACCATTCAGTGTAGCAGTGGTACATCATGTTGTGGCTGTAGAAGACATTGATAGGTCACTTTTGGAGTACTGCATACAATTCTGATCACTCTGCTCTACGAAGAAGTTATTAACCTGGAAATGGTGCAGAAAAGATCTACAAGGATGTTACCAGGACTGGAGGATTTGCGCGATATAGGGGGAGATTTGATGCACTGGGACATCTTTCCCTGGATCATATGAGGCTGAGAGGTGATCTTATAGAGGTTTATAAAATCATGCAGGGGGCACTGAGTGAATTGTCTAGGTCTTTTTCCAAGGATAGGTGAGTCCAAAACTGGAGGGCACAGGTTTAAGATGAGAGTGGTAAGATTTAAAAGGGACGTGTGGAGCAACATTTTCACACAGTAGTGGTGAATGTATGAAATTAACTGTAAGAGAAAGAGGTAGAGCCTGGTACAATTACAATATTTAAAATAAATTTGTACATGTACTTGAATAGAAAAAATTTAGAGGGATGTTGGCCAAATGCAGGCAAATGAGACAATTTCATTTCAGTTTAAAATACCTGGTTGGCATAGATGAGTTGGACCTAAGGGTCTGTTTCCATGCTATATGACTCTATGACTCTTTAAATATGAGCTTTTGTTGCAGCTCTTCAAGAGCTGAACAATCCCAATTACCTCCCAAATCTCCAGTCACTAAACTGACAAGGGTTAGTTCCATCGCAGTGAGGGACTAGATATCACCTCGCAAAGTTTCTGGAAGTGAGTCACCACCAGAAAACTACCAATTAATAAGAAACAATAAATTAAAGTATGTTGTTAAAAATTACAAACAACAATTCTCTCAAGGCATTCATTATATTGTGCATTAATGGGATATGGGTTTCATTGTTTAGTCATCAAGTCATAGAGGTCCACAGCACAGAAAAAGGCCCTTCAGCCCATTAGGTCTGTACTGGTTAACACCAACCACCAGACTATTCTAATCCTGTTTTCTGGCACAATATGCCGTATTACAACCCATAGTACATTTGGATCGGCTCAGGCTTGGAGGGCCGAAGGGCCTGTTCCTGGGCTGTACATGTTCTTTGTTCTTTGTTTCTCTTTGTTCTAGTTCAGCATGCATTGCCCTTCTTAATTTTACCACAAATTATGGTTTCTAGAAGCTTCCCTATCACTGCCGTTAATTTGTTGGTCTGTCCAAGGAAAGGTGGTAGGTGGCTCAGTTAGTTAATAATGTTATTAGCACATGCGATAGGAATAGCATAAGTTCTGAAAGTCAGGATGTAGAAGTGACTTGAGTAAAAATAAGAAATGATAAAGGTGCAATGTTACATGTGGGAGTGACTCTCTGAAAGTATCCACATGGTAAGATGGATTATGTGAGCTTGTCAGAAAGTCTCAGTGGTAACCAAGGACAGTTTTAATTTATATATGTACTGAAAGAGTCACTTGGGCAAAGAATTTGAGGTGGGGTTCATAGAATGCCTTTGGGACAGTTTCCTAAAACAACATGTTCCAGAGCTGACCAGGAAGCAGGCTCTGGGAGACTTGACATCAACTAACAGGGGAAGTAAATGAATGATTTCATAGTGAAGGTGCCCTGACATAGCAGTGAACAAACTGTGATTTTATTTCACGCTCAATTTGAGGGAGAGATGAGTGAATCTGAGACTTTATTTTTAAACTTAAGTAAGAACCTTTACAAGGCATGAAAGCAGAACTGGTGAAAATAAATCAGCAAGTTGGGTCAATGAATGAATGAATAGAGATGCAGTGGCAGATATTTAAAGGGATATTTCAGGACTCACAGATTTCATACATTCCAAAGCATAAGAATAATTTTAAGAGACCAACCCACCATCCATAGTTAACTAGAATGTTAAACATTGTACACGTAATTATACAAAGGAGGTGTTACATCAGAAGATTAAATGGAACATAAAAATCTATAAAAAGAGTAACCAAAAGAAAACTAGGAGGAAAACGTTACCTACAAGAGAAAGCTAACCAGATATATAAACATAGGCAGTACGAGTGTCTTTAAATATTTAAAATGAAAAATATTAAGAAAATGAACACTGGACTTGTAGGAAGCAAATCTGGAGAGTTGATAATGGAAAATAAATAGATGGCAGATGATTTGAACATTTTACATTGGTTATCTATTTACACCTGTTTAAATACCTGAGGTTATGCCATTAAAACAGCTGAGCTAACATGCTTTTTTTTCACAGAGGGTTAGACTCTTCCTGAAATGATGGTGAAAATAGAATCCTCGAACACTTGAAGGCTGTGCTCGATAGATTCTGTATGCAAGTGTTTAAAGGTTATCAGGGCTCAGTGACAATGTGGATCTGAAGCTACAATGAAATCAGTCATGATCTTACTGAATGGCAGAGCAGGTTCAAGGGGTTGACTGACCTTCTCCTGCTTCTTAACTCCCAAGATTATTCATGGTTTTGTATTTGCTGATCCTACGTTTAAACCCTTTCGGAAAAAAGGCATAACATTTTGCATCCCCCTCTAACCACCAACCCTGAGTCAAAGAAATCCTAAATGCTTACAGTAAGTGCCTCCACTATTTCACTCTGACTTCCCTCGATTATTTACAGATGCATATAATTTGCCTTAACAACTTTACATACAGAGATCCCATACAATACTTCCTCCATATCAATTTAAAACCTTTCTAGTATCTGAGTCATCTCCTCTTTCACTATAGCTTGAGCAGTATCCTCCTCTTTGGTATTGACTCAAGCACTGTAATCATTTAATACCTTAGCTATGACCCCTGCCTTCATGTGTCAATCTATATTTAGGTCCATAAGGAGACTTGCTGCTCCTTCTGCCACCTTGTTACTATTTATGTGCCTGGCAGGAAGCTTTGGGATTTTTTTTATGTTAAGTTCCCTTTATACCAGTCTATTTTCATACATATGAGACAATGAACACCGTCCCTTAAATGTTTTCAATCCACATGGCTCATTTATTCCCAAGAATTAAGTCTACGAATGCTTCCTTTCTCATTGGAATGCAAACATATTGCTTTTGAAAGTTTTCCTGAAAACAGTCTCACCCCTCCCTGCCCTTTATCCTATTATTTCCCAAATCTATGCTCAGATCAGTGATGCACCTCATTATTACTAAACCATAGTGTCTGGTCTTATCTGTAATTTCCAAGTAAAGTTGTCCCTCCATATCCTTCTCACAAATTGTTAGTCTATTCGCTATTCTCCAGCAGATATTGCATACCCTTTCACTTTCAATGATTAATTTTTCAAGGGAGAGTAATTGATAGCCACCAAGTTGTACATTTGCTTAAAAACTATTCTGTCTGGAGCCAGGAGATGGAAAGGTGCCAAAGGTACTTGTCAATTGCAACTTGGCGCTTTTGCTCCTTTGCAATTCCTTTCCCACTCTCTCAATTACCTCCGAAGCTCACAGGGCAAGCTGCCAAGTGTATTCAGCATGCGTAAATGTTGAAGTTTCAATACAAGGCCTTGGTATTCCACATGCATTTCAGATTGGTATGCAATGCGAAATAATTTCCAGGCCAATATGTCTCTGAAGTCCTGCCATTATTGAATGTTAGCATTTGTAGCCATACAAAGGTCTGTTTTCTAAGTAAGTTAGGATAACAGATTCAGACAGCACAGAAAAGGCCCTTTGGCCCATTGAGTTTGCACCAATGTAACTACCACTAAAGGCACACTACTCCCAAATAGAGATGGCTGAATTTGTTTGGATATTGCCTTTCACACTGGTCTTCATTCGAAATGAATGCCATTGAATGGACTTTTTTTCCCTTCCTTTGTTCTTTACCTGCCAAGGTGAAGTGAACAAAAAAGCAAATACCTGAAAATTTTGACTTATTGGTTCTTAAGTGAGTGGAATTCTGGTTCAGAAGAGTCCTTGTAAACCAGGCGAGCTGCCAACCCCAGGTGCTCACTCTTACAACTGTGTTATTGGGAGGCCGGCTATGAAAGACACAGATAACAATGAAAGGGGTCAGCTTAAGCAAGAGTCAGCATTTCCCAATGAAGGACAGATCACAAAACAACCATAGTGAGCACAGTTTTCATATTGAAGGACAAAAGACGCAAGATGGACGAGCGATGGATGGATTTATCAACCGTGAAGATCTGAAATATTTCGCACCTGAGGTCCTTCAGTGTCAATGTGTTTCTGGTCTAATATTTCCTGAGCACAATAAGCCTGCAGTGCTGATCGTTGCGGCCTTATTATTGCTGATTAGCGCTGGACATCTACGGGTCTCCGAAGCTGTAACATGCAGGTGATGGAGGGCTTACTCCTCTATGGGTTTTCGTTTCTAATTCAGGAAGTACTTTAACCCCCCCTGTGAATAAGAATTGAAGTTCTGTCATCGTTCAGAAATGTCACCGGCTAGTTAATGTAATCACGTGACCGTAATCAGCCTTGAGGACTACTTATTCTGCATTAGCACAATACTGTGGCGAGGGATTTACATCCAGCCTGCCTAGTTCGACAGTATGCTGTGAATTCAAAGGGCACATGTTTGACTGCAACAAAGGTCTGCTGGAGGAAGACATTAAAGCAGAAAATTACGGCTCAGCTTTCGTAGTTAGGTTTAACCGTGTAACATGAACAAACAGCACCAGGCTCTAAAGAAAGTGGCCTTATACTTTTTTCATGCCTGGCTGCATTGCCCCATGATCCTTGCTGATCAATAACAGATTAAAGAGATTAAGTAGAAAAGCAAAAACAACATTCCATTCAAAACCAGTTGAAGCTTAGCTAGTATTTGCTGCTTTAACCCAAAAGCAGATATCTCTTCATTTCTAAAGTATTGATTGCTGACAGGAGTTTCCTTATTTCAAGATCTATTTTCACACTTAGGACCCAGCATTCCTAATGTTACCAAGCATTGAACCTCAAAGATTAATCCACATCTGGGCCCAGTATATATTTTATTGAAAAAGCATTTGCATTTGATTAATTGCCCTGTAAACATTACCAATCACTTCTGGTGCTATAACTTCTTTCTCCAAGCAGTTAGTTTACTCCAGATCCTCAAAACAAAACCTTGCACTGGGGCAGGTAAGCCCGAGACACGGACCCCTTACTTAAGCTGTTGGTATTAGTCATTCCAGCTAGTAGATACAAAAGCAAATGAAATACCTGCAATTATATTGCATTTTTCTCCCCCAATACTTGGCAGCCAGTGAATTACTTTTGAAGTGTTGTCACTATTATGGAGGAACGCTGGCAGTCAATATGCACTCAGCAAGCTAGAAACAAACACAATGGTCATCAGCAAAATTACACTGGATTTTTGGCAGTGTTCCTCAGCTATATTTAGAGATAGGAGTTCAGACCTGAGCTGTCTGGGGCTGTGAAGGAGCAGACAATGGCCTGTGGAGGTAATGGCCTAGAGTTATGATCTCTGGAATGTTAATTCAGAGAGCCAGAACATTCTGGGGACTCACATTCAAAATCCTGCCACAGCAGGTGGTGAAACTTGAATTCAATAAAAGCCTGGAATTCAGAATCTAATGATGACTATGAGTCAATTCTCAGAAAAACCCATCTGGTTCACTAAGGGGAAGGAAACTGCCATCCTTACCTGGTTTGGCTTACATGTGACTTCTGACCTGCAGCAATGTGGTTGACTCATAACTACTCGCTGGACAATTAGAGATGGGAAATAAATTCTACCTAGCCAGCAGAATTCTCATCCTTCAGCTAGGAGGATTCCGTTCCTCTGGCCTCTACATTCAGGTTTATATTTTCTAACAACCTGTTCAGAACTGTTATTCCATACCTCTGGAGCAGGTAGAACTTGAACCCAGGCCCCCGGCTCAGTGAGTGATCAATCCTGTGATGCAAGCTAAATGTGCTCCATTAACTCCAAGTACACCTAAACCAATGTAAAGGTGCCTCTGCACTAAGTTACCCTGAAAGACAATCAAGGAACAAAGAACAATATAATTACAGCACAGGAACAGGCCCTTCGGCCCTCCAAGCCTGCGCCGATCCAGATCCTCTATCTAAACCTGTCACCTGTTTTCCAAGCCCCTCTGCTCCCTGAAGAAGGGCTTATGCCCGAAACGTCGATTCTCCTGTTCCCTGGATGCTGCCTGACCTGCTGCGCTTTTCCAGCAACACATTTTCACCTCTGCTCCCTGCCCATTCATATACCGGTCTAGAAGTATCTTAAATGACACTACCCATCATTTCTACCACCTCTGCTGGCAATGCGTTCCAGGCACCCACCATCCTCTGTGTAAAGAACTTTCCACGCATATCTCCCTTAAACTTTTCCCCTCTCAACTTGAACTCATGACACCAAGTAATTGAGCCCCCACTCTTCATTCTTCACGTGCCTCATCCCAGAATATCAGAGGGCAATCCTCTGCACAGTGTTAATGTAGAGTGTAACCAGATTGTTGTTTTTCAATCAGAGTGCTGAGTGTAATGAGGTAATTCCACAATCTCAGCACAGTGTGGTGTTCACAGACAGCTAGCTGCATGCTTTTGAGAATCCTGATCACTTGAAGAAAGTAAATCCAGTCCAGACTAATTCCCGAAACCACCAACTAAATGTATTTTTTCCTGTAGACAGCAAGAATCCATATGCATGTAACTTCCTTCTGTGACAGAACTTTTTTTTAAAACAGATTTCAAATTTTAGCTGATCAGGAGCCGTAATCTCACCTCCAAATCAGAAGGATGCCCATTCTATTCCCACTTCAGAGACTCCTTATTTGTTTGTTTGTTGTGGGGCAAACAAATGTCGGATGGTGATGGCTAGCACAAGGGGACATAGCTTTAAATTGAGGGGTGATAATTATAGGACAGCTGTCAGAGGTAGTTCCTTTACTCAGAGAGCACCCTCCCTGCAACAGTGGTAGACTCGCCAACTTTAAGGGCATTTAAATGGTCATTGGATAAACATAGGTATGAAAATAGAATAGTGTAGGTTGAATGGGCTTCAGATTGCTTCCATAGGTCAGCGCAACATTAAGAGCCAAAGGCCTATACTGACTTGTAATATTCTATCTATGTAATCACCAAAGACAACATTCATTGTCCATTCCTCTTTGAAAAAGTGACAGTGAGTCATCATATTGAACTGTCACCATCCAATAGTGTAGGGATATCCATACTGCTGTTACTGAGCTGGTTCTATGATTTTGACCCAGCTGCATCTGTCATTCCATGTGAAAATGATATGTAACTTGGAGAGGATCTTGCTACCCTTATCCTTCTTGATGGTAGAAACTGCTAGTATGGAAAATACTACTGAAAGAGTCATAATTTGGAGGTCCCGGTGTTGGACTGAGGTGGACAAAGTTAAAAATCACACAACACCAGGTTAAAGTGCATGCACTATAACCTGGTGTTGTGTGATTTTTAAGGAGTCACAGTGAGTTGCTACAGTTCATTTTGTAGATAGTACACTGCTGCTGGTGAAAGGAATGAGTACTTTATGGTGTCAAGTTTTCTAAGTGTTGTTAAAGCTGCAGAAGGTTGAGACTATTCAACAGCACTCCTGACTTGTACTTTCAAACTAGTAGGTAGGTTTTGCGCAGTCAGGAGGTGAGTTACTCATTACAGGTTTCCTAGCCTCTGACCTGCAGTTGTATTTATATGGCTGATCGTGTTAAATTCTGGTGAATGGCAAAGCCCAAGATATTAATGGTGGGGGATGAAGTGAAGGCTACTTGGTTGGACTCTTGTTGGAATTGTTCATTGCCTGAAAACATAACCTCAGTTGAAACTCCGGTGTTGGATTGAAAGATATT
Organism: Chiloscyllium plagiosum; assembly: GCF_037043375.1. Taxonomy (NCBI): domain Eukaryota; kingdom Metazoa; phylum Chordata; class Chondrichthyes; order Orectolobiformes; family Hemiscylliidae; genus Chiloscyllium; species Chiloscyllium plagiosum. Next base: position 137,233,238 of record NW_028270140.1, read on the forward strand.
TTGTGAATCAAGACTTTCTTCAGATTTACAGTACAGCAAGGTTAAAAAATCAAACAATGTAAAATTTAAAAAATCATTTATCTTGAGCCTTTCATGATCTCACAACTTTGAAAACCATCCTACAACCCATGACATACTTAGAGTCGCAGAGATGTACAGCATAGTAACAGACCCTTCGGTCCAACTCGTCAATGCCAACCAGATATCCCTACCCAATCCAGTCCCACCCGACAAATATCCCTCCAAACCCTTCCTATTTATATACCCATCCAGATGCCTTTTAAATGTTACAATTGGACTAGCCTCCACCACTTCCTCTGGCAGCTCATTCCACACAAGCACCACCCTCTGCGTGAAAAATTGCCCCATAGGTCTCTTTTATATCTTTCCCTCACCCTAAATTTATGCCCTCTAGTTCTGGACTCCCCCGCCCCAGGGAAAAGACTTTGTCTATTCCCCTATCCATGCCCCCCATGATTTTATAAACCTCTACAGGGTCACCCCTCAGCCTCCGATGCTCCAGGAAAAACAGCCCCAGTCTATTCAACCTCTCCCTATAGCTCAAATACTCCAACCGTGGCAACATCCTGGTAAATCTTTTCTGAACCCTTTCAAGTTTCACAACATCTGTCCGATAGGAAGGAGACCAGAATCGCACTCAATATTCCAACAGTGGCCTAACCAGTGTCCTGCATACCAAATCCTTCTTCACTATCCTATCTACCTGCGACTGGACTTTCAAGGAGCTATGAAACTGCACTCCAAAGTCTCTTTGTTCAGCAGCACTCCCGAGAACCTTACCATTAAGTGTATCAGTCCTGCTAAGATTTGCTTTCCCAAAATGCAGCACCTCGCATTTATCTAAATTATACTCCATCTGCATCTCTTCAGCCCATTGCCCCATCTATTCAAGATCCCATTGTAATCTGAAGTAACCTTCTTCACTGTCCACTACTACACCCCCAATTTTGGTGTCATCTGCAAACTTACTAACTATACCTCTTATGCTCGCATCCAAATCATTTATATAAATGATGAAAAGTAGTGGATCCAGCACTGATCCTTGTGGCACTCCACAAGGCCTCCAGTCTGAAAAACAATCCTCCACCACCACCCTCTGTCTTCTGCCTTTGTGTCAGTTCTGTGTTCAAATGGCTAGTTCTCCCTGTATTCCATGAGATCTAACCTTGCAAATCAGTCTCCCATGGGGAACCTTCGAACATATAGTCACTTTTGTCCTGGTGGAAAATAAATTCGCCAACTATGATTATGTCATGCCTTATTTTGATTTTAAAGTACAAAAGATCAGAGGGGTAGGAGCAGGGACTTCAGCACCTCCAGTCTGTTCAGCATTAACTGACTTGTACCTTAGATCCAATTATCTGTCCCTTTTCTATGTCCTTTCATGCCTTGAACACTACCAGGAGTCTATCAATCTTAGTTTTAAAATTTTCCATTGGCTCAGCCCCAAGAGACGTTTTGGGAGAAATTTCCAGATTACCTTTCCACTCTGCCTGAAGAAATGCTTCCTTGCATTACTTCTGAGTGGCCTAGGTCTACGTGCAAGGTTATAACCCCTTCTCCTGGACTCTTCCCCCCCCACCACCAGAGGAAGTAGTTTTTCTCAATCTACTCTATCAAATTTTTGAAGCATCAAATGGTTTAAGCAGTTGTTAATTCACCAATAATTTAAGGCATATAATTCATGTGAGAATAAGGCTAAATATTAAACATTCCCAACTTAAGCGATTAAATTAGTACAGAATTTGTACAATTGCAAAACTCTTGAGATTTTTTTCAGGACATGATTGGAATGGGTTATATAAAAAGGCAATATTTTGCAGACATATTGTACCCTGACTTGTAAAGTTACCACAAAACCAAATTCAAGATGCAAAGTTAATTCAAAGGTTTTTCTAAGTAACCGTTAGTCAGCCATTGTTCACAAATGGTTTAAAAATTTTCCATGGAAACGACTTTCCATGTAAATTAAGTACAGCAAACAACAAATCTGCCCATGTCTGTTATGCCTGCTTGGAAAGTTAGAGTGCTCTCTGCCCAGTGTAAGTAATTTGCAAGGGCAAGATATCAATAGTTCAGGGTGAAAAGGTCATTATATTCGATGACCCTGAAACTTCACTTTTTAGTTTGAACCCTAAAACATCTACAGGAGGCATCACTTACTGACTGCGCAGATTTATTTGTTAAACATCAGAAATCTTTTTGTTAACTATTGGAAATGTTACTGGACTCCTTGCTAGTTAGCAGCTGTTATTTTGCTTTATTTTAAGCCTGCATTTAATAAGAAAGAGTTCTTCTATAAATTATTGGTTGTTCACAAATGAACTTACAATTGCATTCCATATATAGCGAACAATGAAATCTTTATCCAAATTGTGTAGCAGAATCTAACGTGTTTAGCCCTGAACCTTTGGCATCATTTTCGAACAGATACAGGAAGAGTTAGGAATAGCAATTGCGTATTCATCACTGAATCTCAACGTTCTTAGAACTGGAATTTACTACTTGAAGCCATTGTCATTTCATTAACATTGAGTTCTGTAAGTCTAAGTCAACTCTGGATGTTCATCAAGATAAATGGGATGAAGGTTTACAGCCTGTTTATTGTTACTTGGGAACTTGTGTTCCAAAAGGAGACAAGAAATCAATTTTAGTTGACAGTTACGTGAAGAAGTGACCTTTTCTTTATGATGAGAAAGTCATTTTAAACATTGTGTTCAGAAAAATATTTACAAGAAGACATGCAGTATTAGCTAAATACCCAGCAATCTGCCTGAAAAAATAATCCCCAAGGTGCATGCTAACTTTGGTTTTACACAGAGGGCAATCAAGGAGACAGAAGTAGATTCATTCAGAGAGAGGTGGTGAATAACTGCAAGGCTCCTGTGATCAGCAGTCTTCAAGCAGTCAAGGCTGTTGAAAAGTCTTGCGCCTTTTAAAGGTCAGTGGGAAAGAAGCTCCAAAAGCTGAAGGCAACTTGTGTAGTCCAAGAGAAGGACATCCTATAAGGCTGTGGATGACATGTGTTTAGAGCACACATGCTTGACAGCAGTGAACTGAGTGAGCAGTTTGCTTTAAAAGTCTCAGGGAGAGACATTGGCTGAAGGAAATATCACTGGGAGATTGCACAGAAATTGGTCTCAAAAAAGCTTGTTACAACCATACCAGCTGGTCAAGAAACTTTCCCTTGGGGTCAGGACTGACGTTTCATAGAATCCACACAGTGTAGGCCATTTGGCCCATCAACCCTCTGAAGACCATCCCACCCAGACACACCCCTCACCCTATCCCTGCAATCACAATGGCTAATCCACCCAAGCAACACATCCCTAGACATTATTGGCAATTTAGCATGGCCAATCCATCTAACCTGCACATCTTTGGACTGTGGGAGATTATGCAAACACCACACATACTGTCACCCAAGGGTGGAAATGAATCTGGGTCCCAGGCACTGGGGGACAGCCATGTTAACCACTGAGCCAGCGACTACCCCTCACAATAAGGTTTGACTGTCTAACATGGTGAGTGCAAGCAGCAGCTAAGGTAAGACAGTTTGTTTTAAAATTACTTACCGGTAGCGGGCAGCGGTGTTTTTTTTTCTCTTCACAGAAAGAGCGGGAGCAGCAGGGGGAAATGACGAAGACCAGAGGGGCAGCCGGGAAGGAAAGCAGTGAGTATAAATACTCACCCTTCGACGCCAACGGTCACTTTGAGTGCGAGCAGCAGCTAAGGTAAGACAGTTTGTTTTAAAATTACTTACCGGTAGCGGGCAGCGGTGCCAGTAGCAGTGGTGGACTCTCCCTCATTATGGGCATTTAAGCGGGCATTGGAAAGGCATATAGAGGATAGTGGGCTAGTGTAGGTTAGGTGGGCTTGGATTGGCGCAACATTGAGGGCCGAAGGGCCTGTACTGCGCTGTATTCTTCTATGTTCTATGGTATTGCTATAGTAAAATGGTTGAATGTTTCTTTCTGATATATGTACTGAAATGGTTTTAATTGTTCTAATGTAGTGTTATAGTTTGTGTTTTTCTTGTTTGTAATAAACTTATGTCATTTTGTTGCGAATATATTCAGAGATTGACCTCCATGACAAAAAGAAGCATATAAACTTCAAAATCTTTCAAGCCAGACTTCAGTCTGAGATCTGACTTGTCCAGTATTACCATCAGCTGAGATTTTAACACAAGGAATATAGGACCAAGGAATAATAATTATTCTAATTCAGGCAGGTAGTGCTAGTATTGAGCAGACCTTGTTCAAGTCCAACTACAGAGTAAAGCACCAACAATGCACCTCACATTGAACCTCAGAAGAACAGCCCTACTCCACCTTCCAGACTAGATATTCTTGTGACTCTTCTGAGGTCAATATAGATCAGACTAGTGGCATCTTTCAACTAATAGCAATTACACTGTGAAGCTGTTAGAACATAGAACAGTAGAGCACAGTCACGGGCACGTCGACTCACCATGTCTGTACTGACCATGATGCCATTCCTAAATGAATCCCATCTGTGTGTACATGCTCTGTATCCCTCCATTCCAGACCTGTTCGCGTGTCTGTCAGAATGCCTCTTAAACACTGCTATCATATCTGCTTCTGCCACCTCCCTGAGCAGCACATTCCAGGCACCTACCACTCTCTGTGCAAGAAAAACTTGCCTCTTATATCTCCTTTAAACTTTCCTTTTCGCTCTTTAAACCTATTGCCCCCTAGTATCTGACATATCCATCCTGAGAAACAGACTCTGACTAACCATGCATCTCAGTTTTATATCCTTCTATTTCTATGGAAATATCAGATGGAGCACTGCTCCCCACCTTCACTTCCTTACCACTGTACTCATAAGTTGCAAATTTCTCAAACTCTATGCAGTCCTGAGGAAGGTCATTATGTGTCTTATAATTTTATTCTCCACAACCACCTGATGAAGGAGAAGCGCTCCCGAAAGCTAGTGCTTCCAATTAAATCTGTTGGACTGTAACCTGGTGTTGTGTAATTTTTAACATAATTATGTGAAAAGGTATCCCACAGATGCTGTTTGGCTTGTTAAGTGCTCTGAGCCATTTCTGTTTCATAAGACCATTAGCTATAGGAGTAGAATTAGGCCATTCAACCCATTGAATCTGTTCTGCCATTCAATCATAGCTAACATGTTTCTCAACCCCATTCTGCCCTCTCCTCCCTATTAGCCTTGATCACCTTCTGCACAGAGTCACCACTCTTTGATTGAAAAAATTCCTCCTCATCTCAGTTCTAAAGGGTCATCCAGAGAGTGATGAATCTGTGGAATTCATTGCCACAGAAGATTGTGGAGACCAGGTCATTGAGTGTAATTAAAACAGAGATAGATAGGTTCTTGACTGCTAAGGGGATCAGAGGTTAACGGCTGATGAGTTTCTCAACCCCATTCTCCCACTTTGATCCCTTGATACTCAATAACCTATCCCAGTCTTAAATATTCTCCACAGCCTTCTGTGGCAATGCATTTCATAGATTCACCACTCTCTGGCTGAAGAAATTTCTCATTATCTCTGTTCTGAAAGGTCTTCCCTTTGCTCTAAGAGTGTTCCAATGACGACACTCCACATAATGCCTAGATCTGAGGCAAATTTTGAAAAACTGAGGTACTCCCAGGTGTCTGGTCTCATTTTAACCAAACCTGGCACAAAGATGGCATAAATGACAGAAACAAAACCATAAATTCCTGGAGAAACTCAGTAGGCCCAGCAGCATCTGTGGAGAGAAAGCAGACTGAGGATGGAACGTTGCTGGAGAAAGTAGTTTCTACTTACTTTTATAAAATGCCTTTTGGCTTAAACTAGCTCTGTTGGATTTCCCTTTAACCTGCTTGGCGAATCCTCAATCTTGCTGAATTGTGTCATTTAAGCTCAAATAAAACAAAGAATTGCGGATGCTGAAAATCTGAAACCGGACAGGAGCTGCTGGGGATAGTGAGCAAGTCCGACAACCCTGCTGTCTCTGCCCAGTGCTAACATTTCTGACCCAGTGACCCCCTCATTAATGAGAATGCTTTCAGAAATAAGAGATCGTTGTTAAGGGGGATTAAGGGCTGGAGCCCGAGCTGTTATCTTGAGAGGAGGGAAGGCAGAGAGGAGATTGGATGAAGGTGTTTAAAGCTGTGGGTTTAGTTAAGGAGACCCTGTTTCCAATGGCTGAAAGGTCAAGATCCAGGTGAAACAGATTTAAAGCCTGTAGCAATAGAACAAAACACAATGTGAGAAAAATAAACTTCCCCGTACTAATTTTGTGTTTGTAACACATTACCTGATGGTTACTGTAACAAGCTCAGGACTGTAACAAGGTCAGCTGAGGGGTATAGGCCAAATGATGATAAATGGGACTAGATTTATTTCGGATATCTGATCGCATGGACAAGCTGGATCAAAGAGTTCTGTGCAACTTTATGACTCTATGATCACATAGAATATGAGTTCCCTGATTGGGGCTGTTAATCTAGTCCAGTCATGAAGCCCTGGCTGACAGATAAGAACAGGAGTGTCAGAGGTTCCGTTCACACTGAGAGTTGACTCTGAGGAAATTGGATCAGTGTCAAGTACCATGTACATGTAAGTAAAGGGTGGTGGGATACTGGCTTCTGTGGAGTTATTTCGTATTAGCCGTTGAAAGGGAATTGAATAAATAGTTTGAAGGAGAAAACAATGCCAGGATATGGGATTAACCAGATTCCTCTTAAAAATAGTTAGTTCAGACTCAGTAAGAGGAGTGGCCTCTTCCTGTGAGATACAACTCTCTGACTGAATGCAATATAAAATATGCATGAATGTGAGGAAAAATTAGGGATTGGGACTAACTGAACTGTTCTTCAGAACAGCCAACACAGAAGTGACAGGTCTCCTTCTCTTCTGTACTGTTGTGATTGAATCTGTGGCTCCTAAGTCTATGTTTTCTAACATAGGCCCCAACTGAAAAATGAGACTGAGAACGGAAATAGACAAAGAAAACTGACTGTTCCAGTTTCTAAAGAAACAAAAACAAAAACTAAGATTGGAAACTGAAACTTCTCAGGTCACTTAAACTGATCCTAAAATATAAAATGACACAGATCAATCCAGAGTTACCAGACACCTGACTCAAAGGTGACCTTACCATTCTCCACACAGATGTTGCCAGCCCTGCTGAATTTTACCAGCAATTTCTGTTTTTGTTACAGATCAATCCAAACTTAGCAGAAGCTGATGAGTCCAGTAGTGCAGTACAGGTAGGCTGTAGGAGACTGAGGTTAGTTCGAGAAGTTGAGAATAAACAAATACGAAGTTGCTGCAAATGTTTCTTTAATTTGAAGCTAACACTTATGGATCTTTGCTATCTGAACCCCCAAAACCCAGGGAATCCCAAACTCCCAGGGAATCCCAATTCCCAGGGAAACCCCCAACTCCCAGGGAAACCCCCAACTCTCAGGGAACCCTCAACTCCAAAGGAATCCCAAACTCCCAGGGAATCCCAAACTCCCAGGGAACCCCCAATACCCAGGAAACCCCAACTCCCATGCAACCCTAACTCCAAGGGCATCCCAAACACCCAGAGAGTCGCCAACTGCCAGGGAATCTCAAACTCCTCGATAACCACCAACTCTCAGGAAACCCCCAATTCCCAGAGAATCTCAGACTCCCAGAGAATCCCAGACTCCCAGGGAACCCTCGACACCCAGGGAATCCTTGACTCCTGGGGAATCCCAGACTGCCCCAGAACGAAAATCCAACTTTGCAAACCAGTTCCTCTGAGCTGTTTTCAAAGTTGGAAAAAGCACCCAACTCAGGAACAGATGTCTGAACAAAAATGTTGGTTAAATATTTCTGGAACTTAAAAAGTTCAGTAATTCCAAAAATATAAGATTATGTGGCTACAAAGCAGCAACAATGCCAAAAGTAAACATTTTCTGGCCCGTTAAGTTTCATAGTTTATCTTACTTTTGTTTTGACATGGTAGAATTTTATTTGGATTTCAATAGTTTAAAGTAGTGCTGACATGTATTTCATTGTATCATTTTTCTGGCAATTATTAATCTGAGAAGCAGAAAATATGTCCTATTGATAACAAAGCAATGAGCAAGTTACTACACAACTCTAAAGTGAAATTAGAGGGAAGGCAAAAGGTTATAAATTGCAGGAGGATACTTTGGAACAGAAGAAAAACCATACTGGACTTGAAACACTAAGTTTATTTTCCCTCTCCAAAGATGCTGCTCAACTTGTTAAGTTCCTCCATCACTTTCTGATCTTCTTTCTCAATAGATACAGTCCAGCCGTAACAAATTGAACTTAATTTCCCATTGCCGAGAATATAATAGCAGGCAGTAAGGGCCTTAAACAGAGGTTAGACCACAGTTAAAAGTTTAGTCACCGCATTACAGGAAGGATATGATCGTAATTGGGGAGGGTAAACAGGAGATTTCATGAGAACATTTCCAGGAATGAAGAATTTTAGCTATAAAGAATGATTGGATAGGCTAGGTTTATTTTCTTTGGAACAGCAGAGTTTGAGGGAAGATTTAATTTAAGGGTATAACAAATGAATGATTTCTTTATTGTCACTTGCATTTTACAGTGAATAACACAGGAACACACAGTGAAAAGCTTCAACAGTCACCACAATCCAGCACCATTTTCAATAGTTTAGGAATAAAAAGTATATAAGATATCACTGATTGAGAATAGTTTAAGAATAAAAAGGATAAACCTACAATCTCACCCACGACATCTACATTGACATCCCTCCTATACCCCCCTCACCAGTACCTGTGCCAGACCCATCAATGTTAAAGTCATCACCCTTGAGGTGACATACTTTTACCGCTGGGCGCACCTAGCTGATGCTGAGTCCCATGCTAAATGCACATTTCCCCATAACCAGGGGTCCCCGGTTCTGCTGCTGCCTCAATGACACCAGGGGTCCCGACTCTGGGCCTTCCACACTGCCGCCACTGCAGCCTCCGCCTCACCCCTGCTCTGGGCCGACTGCAACCAGGAGTTCCAGGCTTCGCTGTCAGGCCAGGCCGAGAGTCCCTCTCCGGCACCCTCCAGTCACCATGTGGAGCCATGCTCACCATCGGGAGGAGCCACCATTCTGCGCACAGCCCACTCTAGCTACTCCCGTGCCAACTTCATCAACTAACCTGTCACAAAAAGACAAATATTAAACAAATATTAAAGAGAAAAGTGAAAGAAAAAGAGCAGAAGTAAAAAGAAAAGAATGAAAGAAAGCATATAGAAGCAGATGAGCCCTGGGCAAGAGTCCGCACTCAGCCCTGTTACTCTGCTGCCATCGTGGATCAGGGTCCTGAAGAAACATTGACTTCTTCACCTCCTGATGCTGCCTGGTTTGCTATGTACTTCCAGCCTCCTGCATGCCAACTTTGGATTCCAGCATCGGCAGTTTTTTTTTGTCTCTAGCCATCTTGGATTGGCGAGCTCTATTGAGGCACTTGGGTAGAATGGATAAGAAAGACTTATTTCCTTCAACAGGAAGATCAGTAACGCTGGGGCATGGATCAGACCATTAGTAAAAGGTTTAGAGAGGGAGTTAGTGATGTAATATGTTCCACCTGTAAAAGCTTAGAAGGTGGAGGTGTCTGAGTTCCAACCTGAGAAGGATTTTCTTATTCAGTCACAGGTTTTTGGGCAAAACTGTCCAGGTCAGCATTTATTGTCCATCCTTCAGTACCCAGAGGGCAACTAAAAGTCAACCACATTGTTGTCTGGAGTCACATATAGGCAAGGATGGCAGTTTTTTCCCCAAACGGCATTCATAAACCAAAAGGTTTTTTACAACAATTGATTCATGGTCAGCATTAGTTCCAGATTTCTTTCCTATTGAATTCACATTCCACTATCTGCCATGGTGGGATTCAAACTGGGTCTCCAGGATATAATCTGCATTTGTGGGTTAACAATCCAACAATAATACACCTCAGACATTACCTCTTCTCTTAAATGATAGAAACCTTCATTGCACTTTAAAAGCACATAGATATACACTTTAGGTATTATAACCTGAAAGGCTTCATGATGAATTAGAATGGATAACTCAGTCAGCATGGACACAATGAGCTGAATCGCCTCTTTCAGAGTCATAAATCTTAGTCCCAATTAAGATTAGATTAGATTAGATTCCCAACAGTATGGAAACAAAACCTTCAGTCCAACAAGTCCACACCGACACTCTGAACAGTAGCACATACAGACTCATTCCCCTCGCCTATATTTATCCCTGGTGCTTTGAGCCACCATTCCACCCGAAAGATCCACATAAGACTCCCAATTACTGCACAAATTGGCTCATGAACGGATAAGATCAAAGAGCAGTTTCCCCAACTCTGGGAACATCTGATTAAGAGAGGGAATGAAAGGATGGACAAAGGCTTCATTCAGCTTCTGGCCTGCACAATGATTAAGCACATGGACAGGTCCGGCCCGGCTCAAGTGGATGAAGCGTGTGGACATACTCAGCCAGACTCAAGTGGATGAAGACTGTGGGCAGGCTCGGATTGGCTCAAGTTGATGAAGCATGTGAACAGGCTCGGCCCGGCTCCAGTGGATGCAGTGTGTGGACAGGCTCAGCCCGGCTCAAGTGGATGAAGAATATGGACAGGCCCGGCCCAGCTCAAGTGGATGAAGCATGTGGACAGGCTCTGCCCGGCTCAAGTGGATGCAGCGAGTGGACAGGCTCTGCCCGGCTCAAGTGGATGCAGTGTGTAGACAGGCTTGGCCCGGCTCCAGTGGATACAGCGTATGGACAAGCTCGGCCCAGCTCAAGTGGATGCATTGCAGAACTCAGCAGAAAGCAAATGTAAGTGTGAAATAATTGGTTTAGTCACAGTCGATGAGTTAATTTGACATTCATTGCCTAATTTACTGTGATTCTTATCCCTTCAATGGAATAATGGATCTGATTGTTTATATTTTATTTTTTGAGACAGCTTGTCTTTGTCTTCTTTCTCCAACCACCCCTCCCCCATTTTTTCACAGATTTTGTTTCCCTGACTCTGGTGGTCATGATGTTGGCCATACAGCAATAAGCTAATCATTCAGTCATTCTATCAACTCTAAATAGATGTTCCAAATTGTTTTGAAACTAAGTCTCTCATATTGAGTTCTCAGTTTCTTTTCCCTGTAATGTGGAGGTGCCGGTGTTGGACTGGGGTGGACAAAGTTAACAATCACACAACACCAGCTGGTTTATTTGAAGGCACTAGCTTTCAGAGTGCTGCTCCTTTGTCAGGTAATCTGAAAGCTAGTGCTTCCAAATAAACCTGTTGGATTATATCCTGATGTTGTGTGATTTTTAACTCTTTTCTCTACTGGCAATTTAAACTCTGAGCACTTGAAAAGTTATCTTGGAGAGAGTTCAAGTGATTAGATGGAACCTCCAAAGACTCAGCACAGGGATGATGCAGCACGTTTTGAGATTCTGCAAACATCAAAGTCTGGTCAAGGTGACAATTGTGCCTTAAATTGATAGTTATCACAATACAGAGAGAATGAAACTTGGTCTTTAATTCAATGCACCCAGCTGCAATGGGGTTATTGCTAATGGTCATCAATTTTTACAAGACCTCCCACAGAAGAATTGAATTGTTATGATTTCCTTAAGGTGCATGATTGAAAAGGTGAATCAGTTATCATAAAATGATGGAAACATGCATCTCAGAAGGAGGCCATTTGGCCCATGGTGTCAGTGCCTTTGAGAGAGTAGCATGCCTTGTTCCACGTTCCTAAAGTTTGCCCATAATCCTATAACCTCCTCATTCTCAAGTACCAGCACAGTTTCCCCATCTTCAAATCATCATTGTCTACAGGAATAGTGCCTGAGGACTGAAGGATAGCAAATGTGGTTCCCTTGTTCAAAAAAGGGTAGTAGAGACAACCCTGGTAATTACAGACCAATGAGTCTCACTTCAGTTGTTGGAAAATGTTATAAGAGATAGGATTTATAACCATCTAGAAAAGAATAATCTGATCAGGGACAGTCAGCACGGTTTTGTGAAGGGTAGGTCGTGCCTAACGAATCTTATTGAGTTTTTTGATAAAGTGACCAAACAGGTAGATGAGAGTAAACCGGTTGATGTGGTGTATATGGCTTTAAGCAAGGCGTTCGATAAGGTTCCCCACAGTAGGCTATTTTACAAAATGCGGAGGAATGGGATTGTGGGAGACATAGCAGTTTGGATCAGTAATTGGCTTGCTGAAAGAAAACAGAGGGTTGTAGTTGATGGAACGTGTTCATCTTGGTGTCCAGTTACTAGCTGCGTACAGCAAGAGTCGGTGTTGGGTCCACTGCTGTTCGTCATTTTTATAAATGACCTGGATGAGGGCTTAGAAGGGTGGGTTAGTAAATTTGCGGATGACACTAAGGTTGGTGGAGTTGTGGATAGTGACGAAGGATGTAGTAGGTTGCAGAGAGACATAGAAAGGATGCAGAGCTGGGCTGAAAGGTGGCAAATGGAGTTTAATGTGGACAAGTGTGAGGTGATACACTTTGGACAGAGTAATCGGAATGCAAAGTACTGGGCTAATGGTAAGATTCTTGGGAGTGCAGATGAGCAGAGAGATCTTGGTGTCCATGTACACAGATTGCTGAAAGTTGCCACCCAGATTGACAGGGTTGTTAAGAAGGCATACAGTGTTTTGGCCTTTATTAATAGAGGGATTGTGTTCTGGAACCATGAGGTTATGCTGCAGCTGTACAAAGCTCTGGTACGGCCACACTTGGAGTATTGTGTACAGTTCTGGTCACCGCATTATAAGAAGGATGTGGAAGCTTTGGAAAGGGTGCAGAGGAGATTTACTAGGATGTTACCTGGTATGGAAGGAATGTCTTACGAGGAAAGGCTGAGGGCCTTGAGGCTGTTCTCGTTAAAGAGAAGAAGGTTGAGAGGTGACTTAATAGAGACATACAAGATAATCAGAGGGTTAGATAGGATGGACAGGGAGAGCCTTTTTCCAAGTATGGGAAGGGCAAACAAGAGGGGACACAACTTTAAAGTGAGGGGAGATAGGTATAAGACAGATGTCAGAGGTAGTTTATTTACTCAGAGTAGTAAGAGTATGTAATGCTTTGCCTGCAACAGTAGTAGATTCGCCAAGTTTAAGTGCATTTAAGTCGTCATTGGACAGGCATATGGACGTATATGGAATAGTGTAGGTGGGATGGGCTTCAGATTGGTATGACAGGGCGGTGCAACATCGAGGGCCGAAGGGCCTGTACTGCACTGTAATGTTCTATGTTCTATCTATGAAACAGCTTTTTTCACTTTTTTTGGATAGAGTGTTCCACATCCTGACCATTCCAAATTTTTAAAAAATCAATTTCCACTGTATCTCCTATAACGATGATTTTGAATTAATGATTTCTGAAGAGTGGTCACTGGACTTGAAACATTAACTCTGCTTTTTCTCCTTCACAGGATGCTGCCAGACCTGCTGAGTTTCTCCAGTAATTTCTGATTTTGCCTCCGATTTCTAACATCCACGTTTTATTTTATTGAACTTATGGTTCACAGTTATTGATTCATTCAGTAATGGAAACATTTTTTTCCCTATCTACTCTGTCAAATTCTCTCCCTATCTTGAAGTACTTTGTTATGTCATCTCCTCACCCATTTTGTTCCAAAGACAACTCTCCTAACATGTTTAATTGCTCATCATAATCTTAGAACTTTATCCCTATTAAAGATTGGTAAACCTCTCTTCTAGCATTTCTTATGATAGCATTTATTCACAAGGTTGTGGACCTTGTTGGCTCAACCAATATTTATTACTCACCCTGAATTATCGTCAAGGATTCTGACCTCCATGAACTTCTGCAGGCCATTGAACACACAATGCGGTGAGAAACGAGACTGCAAGGTTTTGACCAAGCAACAGCGAACAAATGATGTTATATTTCCAAGCATGTTGTGTTACATGGAAAGGAACTCGCAGATGGTGGTGGTGTTCCTGGCATCTGCTACTGTTGTTCTTTTCGTGCTTGTCAAAACAAGAGATCATAACCACATATCGCCTACGGATGTATCAAACATCGGTTCCAACATACCTTTTCTAAAAGCAGACTGATTCAGCCAAGGTGTCTGTGGTGTAGGTTCAGTGGCTGTCTTACAAGTCATACCTGTACGTAGTCAAGGAACTTCGAACAGAAAGACTAAAAAGGAACAATTAACAAAAGACTGACTATCTAACCTTGCTGAGCAGCGAGCCTTCTCCTGCAATTATGTTTGTGCATAACACCTCCAAGAATCTATAAAGGAATCAAGGTTTAAAAGCAAGCTTCAACCTTTATCAGTGCATATTAGTGGCTTGGCTTTCTAATGTGTGGACTAGTGGGTTTTGTCACAGCTTAAGAAAGGCCATTAAATATTGGCAGGAGGGTGGGAACCAGAGATACAGATCAGATAATGGAGAAGGTAGTGAACAGCCAGTAACAGCATGCAGAGAGTCTGTGAGGAGGAATAGGCACTTGAAAGGGAAAAGGTGCAGTCAGTGAGATGGGTTGAAGTGTGTCGATTTTAATGCAATAAGTATCAGGAATAAGGGTGACAAACTTAGAGCATGGATCAGTACTTGGAACTATGATGTTGTGGCCATTATGGAGACTTGGATATCACAGGGGCAGAGATAGTTGTTAGATATTCCATGGTTTAGAGGTTTCAAAAGGAATTGGGGAGAGGGGGGGAGCAGAATGTGAAAGAGGTGCAGGAGTCAGGGATAGTATCACAGCTGCAGAAAGAGAGGTTGTCAATGAGGATTTATCTACAGAGTTAGAATGGGTGGAAGTCAGAAACAGGAAAGGAGCAGTCACTTTATTGGGACTTTTCTGTAGACTCCCCAGTAGTAATAGAGACATGGAAGAACAGATTGGGAGGCAGATTTTGGAAAGGTGCAGAAGTAACAGGGTTGTTGTCATGGGTGACTTTAGGTTCCCTAAAATTGATTAGAACCTCCTTATTTCAAATAGTTTGAATGGAGCAGCTTTTGTTGGTGTGTCTAGAAAGGGTTCCTGACTCAATATATAGATAGATTGACTACAGGGGAGGCCATATTGGATTTGGTGCTTGGCAACAAACCATGCCGGGTGTCAGATCTCTCAGTGAGAGAGCATTTCTGTGATAGTGAAGACAACTCCCTGATCTTTACTATATTGATAGTAAGGAAAGGAGCAGGAGCGGATGGCATGGGAAAGTATTTAATTGGGGGAGGGGGAAATTGCAATGCTATTAGGCAGGAACTGGGGCGCCTAAATTGGGAACAGGTGTTCTCAAGGAAATACATGACAGAAGTGTGGAGGTTGTTTAGGAAGAACTTGCTGCTCGTGCTGAACAGGTTTATCCCACTGAAGTAAGGGAGGGGTGGTAGGTTGAAAGAACCTTGGGTGACAAGATGTGGAACATCTAGTCAAGAGGGAGAACGAAGCTTACTTAAGGTTGAGGCGGCAAGGATCAGCGCCAAGGATTAGAGGATAACAAGATAGCCAGGAAGGAACTGAAGAATGGACTTAGGAAAGATAGAAGGGAGCATAAAAAAGCTTTAGTAGGTAGGAGTAATGAATTCTACACTGATGTGAGGAACAAGAGGATGGCCAGAGTGAGGGTAGGACCAATCAGGGATAGTGGAGGGAGCTTCCACCTGGAGTCGGAAGTAGGGTAAGTCCTTAATGAGTATTATGCCTCGGTATTCACTACTGAGAGGGACCTTGACATTTTGGAGGACAGTGTGAAACAGACTGATATGCTTGAAGAGATTGATGCTAAGAAGGAGGATGTGCTGAAAACTTTGAAAAACATAAGGTTAGATAAATCCCCTGGGCCAAACGGATATACCCAAGGTTACTACAGGAAACAAGGGAAGAGATTGCTGTGCCTTTGGCAATGATCTTTGTGTCCTCACTGTCCACTGGAGTAGTGCCAGATGATTGGAGAGTGGCAAATGTTCTTCCCTTTTATTCAAGAAAGGGAATAGGGATAATGCTGGGAATTACAGACCAGTCAGTCTTACATCGGTGGGGAAGATTCTGAGAGACAGGATTTATGATTACTTAGAAAACCATGGTTTGATTAGAGATAGTTAGCATGGCTTTGTGAGGGGCATGTCCTACCTCATAAACCTTATTGAATTCTTTAAGGATGTGCCAAAACACATTGAGCATGGATGTGGTGTACATGGATTTTAGCAAATGCGTTTGGTAGGCTCTTTCAGAAACTAAGGAGTCATGGCATACTGGGAAATCTGTCTGTCTGGATACAGAATTGACTGGCCCATAGAAGACAGAGGGTGATGGTAGATGGAAAATGCTCATCCTGGAGCTCAGTGACCAGTGGTCTTCCACAGGGATCTGTTCTGGGACCTCTGCTTTTTGTGGTTTTTATAAATGACTTCGATGAGGAAGTGGAAAGGTGGATTTGCTGATGACATACAGGTCCGTTTAGTTGTGGATAGTGTGGAGGGCTATTGTAGGTTGCAACAGGATATTGACAGGATGCAGAACTTGGCTGATAAGTGGCAGATGGAGTTCAACCTGAAAAAGTGTGAAGTGATTCATTTTGGAAGATCAAATGTGAATGTAGAATACAGGGTTAAAAGGAGGATTCTTGGCAGTGTGGAGGCACAGAGGGATTTTGGGGTCCATAGATCCCTGAAAGTTGCTACCCAAGTTGAAAAGGTTGTTAAGAAGGCAAAGGCATTTGGTAGGCTTGGGTATTGGCTTTCATTAGCAGGGGGATTGAGTTAAGAGCCACGAGGTTATGCTGCAGCTCTGGTTAGACCACACTTGGAAAATTGTGTTCAGTTCTAATCGCCTTATTATAGGAAAGATGTAGAAGCTTTAGAGATGGTGCTGTGGAGATTTACTAAGATGCTGCCTGGAACTGGAGGACATGTCTTATGAAGAAAGGTTGAGAGAGCAAGGGTTTTTCTCATGGAAGTGAAGGAGGATGAGAGGTGACTTGCTAGAGGTGCACAAGATGATGAGAGACACAGAGTGGATAGCCAGAGACTTTTCTAATTCTAAGGTGATTGGAAGAAGGTTTTGGGAAGATGTCAGAGGCAGGTCCTTTACACAGAGAGTTGTGGGTACATGGAATTCACTGCCAGTGGTGGTAGTAGAGTCAGATACACGAGGGACATTTAAGTGACTCTTGGATTAGCACATGGAAAATAGTACAATGAAGAGTAAGTAGATGAATCTGATCTTGGAGTAAGATAAAAGGTCAGCACAACATTGAAGGGCCTGTACTATGCCGTACTGTTCTATGTTCTTTATCTGCACTGAGGGAAAAGAGAGGGAAAAGAGACTTGCTCACTCGGAGAACTGCCAGCTAGCCACTATAAAAAGGAACCAGGCTAAAAGATTTTCAATTGACCTGCAAAGCGAACAATCTCAATCAATTGTTAACCACCAATGTCAACCATAACTATTAATATAACAGTCACAACAAACATCCATCTACTTCTTGTGAACGATTCTGATAGTGACCCATGTATTTTTCTTTCTCAGCTTTTATCTTCTTTAGATCCCTTCTTACCACTAATCTGTGCATTATTATTTCTGCTCATGTTAAGCAATGAACAAACCCAATCTTTGTTAACTTAAGAAAGCCGAGTTGAATTGATTCCTTTCAAAACATAATTTCACTTGATATGGGAGAAAAGTATCCACAAGGGAAGGGGTCCTTTCGAAAATTAACATTGTTCCAAAAAAGATGCGGGGCAGATAAACGAAGAAGGGGAGCCAGTTCACCCTCTTCATATCAGCCGTTTGTGGTATCTGTCTGAAACCACAACAAAGTGGGATCTTCACTGAGGTCATAGCAAAGGCTATTACTTTGAATAGTACTGTCAAAGGAGCCTTGTTTCATCTTGTAGATGGTACACACTGATGTGTACATTGGGTGTTACTATTATTTTAACTCCTATAATATGAGGACTTTGTTATTTTTGAGAACAAGTACCAGAAGATTTATTTGCAGAACAAACAAATACATTACAACTCTGTCACAGACATTGTACAGTCTGGTTTCAAGTGGTTTGGTTAATTGAGTTTCCTGATAGATTACAAAGCACAGCTATTGATATTCATGATTAAGCTGATAACTTTACCCAAGAATATCACATAGCATGGAGCAACACTGATATCATCACTTCATTCTCTTAAAGGCATATGCTTTCCTGATCAGAGAAACAAGGAGTACCATAACACACACTTCTGACGCAGCATCTGGTAGCAGAAGGAGTGAATGTTGCAGTTGGTGCATTTGGTGCCAAAGAAGTCAACTGAATTAGTCGAGCTTTTTGACCCTTGTTGGAGCTGCATTTAATCCAGGCCTGTTTCTGATACCTACTGAGGTGCCAGGTATTGTCCAAAATAACCACTTTCTTTTCATATTCTTTTATTTTATTTATAAATTAAGTAATACAAATGCTTTTTGACTATCATATAAATTTCCCCTGTCACAGTTAAGCATTTGTGCAGATGAACACCACGAACTTTCTACTTATTTTTACTTTTAAAATTTGTCATTGAGCTGAGAGACTGAGTTTAAGAGAGTGACACACTTATCATGCTAATAAGCATTCCTTGTGGTCACAGCTAACAGCTACTCTTCGGAAGTCAACTCCAAGACGAATGAGGGATTCTGTTTACCAGCAGAAACATAGTACTCAGAAAAGGTTTTTGTTCACAAAGCAATTGCATGTGATTGCAAGCTTGTTAAAAATCTTGGGTTTAAATACCAGTTTGATTTGATCATAACTACCAAAACAATGAACTGAGTGAAAACATTAAAATAATTTAATTCTGTGAAGCAGCTGATAAAAACAAATCTGCTTGATAATGCTAGTGTACTGTTGTTTTATACTTAAGAGTTGCACTTGAACTTTACAGTCATTGTGCCCTATCTGTGAACGTTAAGATTATTGTGGAAAATGTTCAATTAAGTTAAAAGCATACAATTATCAAATGATAAAAAATACTAGAAGCATGAGTTCTGATGACGGATTATGAATCCAAAGTATCAATCTGAACGTGAGTCACATGTCTAAGGAGTTTACCTGGTTTTACTGTTTAACTGGACAGTAAATCCAACAGGTTCACTCATATAGATATACTTCAAACCACCTAATTATCTTGGTATGAAGTGTATTATTGTCGATTGCAGGACCAAGAAAATCAAACTTATCATTCCCTACACGGTTCTTGTACTGTATGCTTCATATGGAACTTTCACTACCTTTGGAAATAGAAGCTATTTTGAAACAAAATTAGGAAAGAAAAGAGGTAGAATTTACATAATCGCGTCCCAGAAATGCCCTATACTCTCTTGACAGATATATGAACAGGCAGGAAATAGAAGGATACAGGCAAAGTAGAGGCTAAAAGATTTTAATTTGGAAGGCAGCACGTGTCAGGATATTCCTGGTGGGACGAAGGGCCTGTTCCTGTGCTGTATTGTTCCTTAAAATGAAGGCCTGGGGTTTTCCACTGTAGATGGGAGGTAGCATGTGAGGTCCCTATGAGATTCCCAAAGTAACAGACTCTGAAGAAATTGCTTGGGGAATTTGAATAGTCCTCTGGCAATTCCTCTACTAGCAAAATTTTCCTCAAGAGCTTTGAAGATCCCAACAATGGAGTCAACTGAGGGTAGAAAACACACACTGGATGGGAAATAGTCACCCAATTTGGTTTCCTCTGAATTGTCAATTAGCGCTGAGTCATTGTCCAATAAAGATGGTGGAGTGCATTTGAAACAGGAAGGCTAGGGAAGGCTTTCATCTTGGAAGAAGCTGTTAGCCTGCTTTCCAGATCAGTTAGAGGAAAGATGCTTAAGATGTTAGCTCTCACTCTGCAATTGATTTTTACTTCTTTTAATGCTCAGAACTGCTATCACACACAACTGAGTGATTTTCCCATCACCGTGAATCTTTTTGTTTTCCTTTCCAAACACTAAACTACCACTAATAAAACACCCACATAAGCATTTAAAATCAAAGCCCATTATGAGCAGTGCAAACCATTGAAAGTGAAGATAGAGGG
The DNA here is from genome assembly GCF_037043375.1 of Chiloscyllium plagiosum. Lineage (NCBI taxonomy): Eukaryota > Metazoa > Chordata > Chondrichthyes > Orectolobiformes > Hemiscylliidae > Chiloscyllium > Chiloscyllium plagiosum. The sequence continues at coordinate 137,253,328 of NW_028270140.1, forward strand.
TAGGTTCTGATTTTGTTTTAAGTCTAACCTATTTTCCTAATCACCCCAGTCAGGGATATTATTACCCAACCATGGAACCAGTAGGAGAAATTGAGGACTGCAGATGCTGGAGATCAGAGCTGAAAAACATGTGTTGCTGGAAAAGCGCAGCAGGTCAGGCAGCATCCTGAAGAAGGGCTTATGTCCAAAACATCGATTCTCCTGCTCCACGGATGTTGCCTGACCTGCTGCGCTTTTCCAGCAACACATTTTTCAGGAATGGAGCCAGTAGGACTTGAACCTGGGTTGCCTAGGTAGGGACACTATCTCTGTGCCAGAAGAGCTCCCTGTCCAGTTTATAAAAGGGCGCAGGTGTTGAGTTCCAGCTATGTAGGACATTGCCTGTGATTAAGGAACTCACACTCAACAAGCTCCACATGGAGATTAATTAGTGATCCCCCATAAGTCTCGTATGACATGCTGTTTCTGAGGTCAGTGTCTGACCTTTGAGACAAAAAGAGGATTTCATTGTTATAACTACTTGAACTAGCCCAAGATTAACATGAGGCTTGAATGGAAAAAGTTATCTGTTTATTGTCATATCCTTCAATTCCATGCCAGAGGCAGACTAATACATTCCAAATCAAACGATAGACCTTGTGACCTTTGAACAAAAAATACATTTATATAATGCTTTTCACAAGCCCTGGCACATTTCAAATCACTCTGGAGTCAATGTATTACTGTTGAAGGGTAAATGCAACAAACCATCCTGTAAATAAGCTCTTACAGAACATAATGACATAAATGGCCATATCAGCCCTTATTTGGTAACATTGGTTGAGTGATAGTTGTTGGCCAATAATCTGGGAGATCCCTTCTCCTGCTCTTTTAATTGTGTTTTGGGATATTTGTCATTCACCTAGCTAAGAACCTCATTTTAACATTTCCTCCCAAAGACAGTGTTGTATTCCTCAGTCAGAAATGAGGAATTGTAGCTTAATTGTAACTAATGAGCCTTGGAATTGGATTTTTACCCACAACGCTTTCACTTAGAATCAGTTTAGATCAGTTTTTTTTTCAGTAGAAGAAGTAAATGTACTTAACATAATGGATCTTGGCCAGAAAGCATTTGATTTGGTCATTGTGATGCTCTGGAGCTTTTGGTGAGAAGGTGGACTTGGAGACACACTGTCTTTCAAAGAAATCTTACTGGCTAGTCCAATATTTGAAGTAAGTTCTGACAACAGAATCTGACTGCAGGCTGACTTAACTTTTCAATCACTTCCCTCCCTTAGTTCTGGTGTTGAAAATGACTGTAGCTGGTTCAAGTTTAGTGCCAGACAGGTCATTGTCCTCTGCTTGACCTTCCACCCATCGTCCTCTGGTTGAACATAAAGTTATGTCGTTGCAATTTCATTGAAAATGTGTAGTGACTGATTCAAGCACTGCCTTTCTAATAATTTCACTGTGTCACTTCTGTTCATAAATGTGTAAAAGGATTTTGCAACCAATTGGCATCAGATGACAAAGTTCCTTTAAAAACTTGCTGAAGTGTATTTTAAGAAATTTGAGTCTCTGATCTCTCAATTCGCATTCACTTATAAATGGCAAAAGCAACCCTTTAACTGCTTAATCCCTCAGCTTTGTATATGAGCCAGCCTGTTTTTAAACACTTGTAGCTGGCAGGACATCGGGCGACTAATGCAAGCTGTATTTTTACAAGAGTCTCCTTTATGAAATGAACTTTATGTCTCACCACTTCAACTATTCAAAACATCACCGGTTCTAGGAACAGATCTCTTCTGCTGTTCATCGATTTGTCTTTTGCCTCATTTGTTCACTAAGTTCTCAGTGAAACATTTGCAGTGAGAGCATTGGAAGAATGTGGTCATTCATCTCAGTGTAGTGCTGATGCAGATTTAAAAGCAGTGCTGGATAAACTCAGCAGCTATATCTGTAGAGAGAAAAGCAAAGGCTGATATAAGTCTTCTTCGGAATAGTGCTGATGCACCTTCTGTCTCAGTGGATCTATGCACAGGAGTGAGGTGAGATCATCAACGTTCTCAATCCATCTTTTAACAGGTGGTAAAAGCTAACATCAGGATAGCATGGTGGCACAGCAATTAGCCCTGTTACCTTATAGCGCCAGGAAACTAAGTTCAATTCCAGCCTCGCGTGACTGTCTATATGGAGTTTGCACATTCTCCTCGTGTCTGTGATTTCACCAGGTGCTCCAGTTTCAAACTATAGTCCAAAGATGTGCAACTTAGGTGGATTTGCCATGCTAAATTGCCCATTGTGTCCAGGCATGTGCAGGTTAGGTGGAGTAGCCATGGGCAATGCAAGGTTATTGGGATGGAATGGAGATTGGTCTGGGTGCGATGCTATTCAGAGGATTAGTGCAGACTTGATGGGCCAAATGTCTTCTTTCTGTACTGTAGGGATTCTACGATCAGGAGAAAGTGAGGACTGAGAATGCTGAAGATCAGACTCAACAAGTATGGCTCCTCGGATGCTGCCTAACCTGCTGTGCTTTCCAACATCTCACTTTTGGATTCTATGATCAGCAGAGTGAGCCAGATCAAGGGCAGCAGAAGTTAATCAGAAAAAAAAATGCCAATTGCGAAACTGGATATTTGACCAAAACAAGACAAATTTAAACGTTCTGACTGAGTGTTCCAACATCTCACTGGTTCAGCGGTAAAGAGGGCAGAGGCCCTTGTAAAACTGACATGAAACTAGTGAGCTAGGAATGCCAAGCCAGCACTGGAAAGCAGCTCACCAGATTCAGGCCCAGTCACTGTTTGTTGTTCTGTGGAATTCTGGGCAGACAGCAGCTTATTACTGCCACGATAACAGGGTGAAGGAATTCAGAATGGGGCAGCCAACAGTGACCCTAATTATGTTTAGGGTTAAAGGAACACTTAGAGCTCCCACATCAATATTTTAGATCCCACCAAGATCTCTTTGGCTTTACAGTTGGTGAAACAAGTCAAAAAGTGCACAACACATACACTGCGAGGAGACCACATATGGGAGACCCTCACTCAGTACAAATTGACTTGGAAAAATCTCCTGTATAGAAGGGACATTTTCTTCAAATGTTTCTGTTGGCAAGGAGAGGTATGAAAAGGAACAGGAGAAATGTCAGCTGGTAATCTTGAAACCAAGGATCCCTGTTGAACATTGGATGGCGTCTACCAGTTGAACAGACTTTGGCTACATGATGGTAAGCTGGTGCCCTCCCCACCCCTTAAAGGAGCAAATTGCTGATTGTCAGCATGAACATGGTACTGGGTTGCTCGCCCATCCCAAAACCTTTTCCACCAGTTAGAGCTAACGTCACATGATAAAATCATCACCCCAACTCTTGATTTTGTAATAATTGGAACTTTTTGCTGTAAATCCCTTTGAGTTATTAACAAATACCAATTACAGAGTAGGCAGCACAGGGTAGAGCATTGATAACCACTCATGCAGACAACATTTTGACAATTTTAACTGTGGAGATGATGCAAAATGATCAACACCATAAACAACTAATGTTAGTTAGACTGCCCACAAGCTGTACCTGAGTATCTTTCATATTAAAGTTCCCACTGACAAGTTAAAATTTCTTAAAGCCACAAGTTATATACCTATCTATTTAAATAGTCATTCAAAACAGCACCTGTTTCACTGGCCAAAGTGTCCTTTCGTGTATAACTATTATGTGCAGTATCCCAGGTGAGTTTTAGTCTCTGTTTGTCAAAAACAGCAAACATTTATGTCTTTTGTATCAATGAGAAAAAACGCAACCATGCAACAATCAGGAAGCAGCTACCAAAGTACAAGCTACTGAAGCAATAATACTTCCAGCTGAATTTCTTTTTACTTGTGGGAATTATCATTCATTCTGTTGGATTTGAAATATTTAAGTGATGTATAATCAAACCAAATACATTCACTTACTTTTCTGTCAATCGATGTAATTCTCATTTCTTGCAGGGATAAAATAAATTCCTTTGGATTGGATGGACATAGTGTTTGCGACACTGATGTATTCAGAGACATTGTTCCCTTTAAGACTCAACACAGATACTTCAGAATACAATATACCCCTTAACGAGACATCTTGAGACAGCAGAGTGTAAAGCTGCCTGGGAAAATAGGATTTAAGTGTCTAGAAAATGAGATTAGCCTTCTCCACTCAATCTTTGGTGAAGCAGGTTTCAACTGAGACATTTGAAAGCTGACAGTTCCCCATGAATTCCACATTTAACTGGGCTACTGATTCTGTGTGTCAGGGCCAGGGTCCTCACTTGCCATTGTGTGATTGCTCAGTTCCAATGAGTGGATTCTCCTGTGGGAACCAGCAGTCATGCATTTTGAGTCCAGTCAGACCTAACTTTTAATGCCTTTGCGCTCTATAATGGACCCATTAGAAATTCCAACCATTGTTACTTTTCTTCTCAAAATCAGATTTGGCTCAATTCCTATACAATTAATAGCATATGATGTCTGAGCGCCATTAGATGCCTCAATGGTCCAGTTAGATTGGGACATTATCTATTCAGAAAGAGCAGCAGACAATTAAAGGGCTTATAAGTAAACAGTGAACCTGTTCTTCAAATTGGCTACCACCATCTTCAGTGCCTTGTCATAATACAAGTAGTTTAAGTCACTAAACGTGTACAAAATACACTGATGCTGGAGTTCAAAGTTGTCAGATTATACCATCTGGTTATCTTGCTGCTTGCTTCAGTGTCAAAAGTGTTCCTCCCTACAATCATCTGTTGTATCTAAAGTACAGAAACACATCATAGAGTTGTACTAATGATGAAACTCTAATAAACATTAAGCTTGTGAATTTATTATTTACAGATAAAAGTATAACTGACAATCAGGTTAATATTTCCAATATTATTATTTACAAAACAAAATAATTCTGCCATTTCGATAATTGAAGTGTAAAACATCAAATATAAACGTGAAAACAAGTTTTTTTAAAATCCTATAATCCATCTGAGCTGAATAATGCTAAAGAAATTCATAACATTTGCCAATAGCAACATTACCATGTTCTCAAACAGATGAATTTAGAGAGTTAGTCCTAACATTTCAATTATAAACACTGCAGGCTGCAGGATGAAAGCTCTGCTATTTGTTTTTATGTGACAACATAGGTATTTTGTGATTTTCAGTTTTCAGCCAACAGGTGAATCGCAAATTCCTACATCTAATGGTACGCATTTCAATTTCAGTGCATGGAGATATGAAGAATTGTTCAGGGAAAAGACATGTAATTTGTAGTACTGGAGGGTAAGTCTGCTTGATAAATAGATGTAGGACATTCGGATGATAGTGGAGAATTTTCAATTATCTAAGTCTGCGATGTTTTGCAGACTCTGATAAAGTTTGACTATGCATTGAACTTCCAAAGTAATGCAACCTTTAAGATCTTATGCGTCAAATTAATTATCTCAAAAGACAAGATAATGGTCTAACTGTGAGGAATACTATGTGAATAACTTGTAATCGTGAGTTAGAAAGGATCTGGAGACTGAGGTTTAACTTGCAAGACAAACATTCTGATTTATATTTCAGTTATAGTCTGGATTTTGTTAAAGAATGACAAATTTAAAAAATGAGAAATTGAAAACAAACATGTGTTTATCAAAAAGCGAGTGAAGGCTTTCAAATATTTACTGCATTATTTAGCTAAGTCAAAAAAAACATTTTTTTGTTGTGTGGAAGATTTGGAATAAACAGTGCTTTCTGAATCTGAAATAACATGCCTAATTAATCACATGGACAACTGCTCTAAACATGCTTATTCTTTAATAGTGCTGTATTACAATCCAAACGGCTGGTTGTAATGGTCCATAAACATTGGCCAGCTTGCTATCAACAAGTCGCAAATAGGTCTAGCCCTTCGTTTGATATACTGAACCTCTCACAATGTTATCCCATATCAAAAATGACGCTCTGCACTACAGTAACAAGTACCAACTTGATACTTATTTTTGCATTTTGATTTGTGTTCACATTTTTAATCAATTCATGTACTTGCAAACACCTTCACATCACATTTTTGTGCTAAATGGTGACTTGCAGTACAAGAGAGCAAATGGAGCTTGCACAGTTTAGTCCAGGTAGTTCTCCTGTAACGCCAAAGTCGTGTTCCAGCAAAATTGTGCTTAATAGGAAAAATGGGACCTCTGGGAAAAGTGGGGTTAGGGGCAGACCAGCAAAAGGTTAGGTGAATTGGCCGTGCTAAATTGCCCGTAGTGTTAGGTGAAGGGGTAAATGTAGGAGAATGGGTCTGGGTGGGTTACGCTTCGGCGGGTCGGTGTGGACTTGTTGGGCTGAAGGGCCTGTTTCCACACTGTGAGTAATCTAATCTAATCTAAAAAAACAATTTATTCCCAATCAAAAATCACCTAAAAGCCTAACACAAAGTATAACACAGCCTGAATGAAGGTTGAAGTCATATTTATTAACAAATAAACACATTACACTGAAAAAGTATTGTAACTGAAGAGACAAAAGGTCAGCATATCACCATTACCTTCAGGTGAAGCTGTGGTTGCAGAAGTGGATGGCTGTGGTTGATTGTCTTCTGAATGTTTCTAGGGGGTTGGTTTAGATTGTGAGATACGCAGGTACAAGAACAAATTAAAAAGGCAAACACAGTCCTACAGGAATTATACGGGGCTTATACAGGAATTATATAAGAATATTCTTGCCTCACAGAGAGAGCAATGAACATTCATAAGTTTATTTTTTGAGATGAAGCAGCTCAATGTTTAGTCCTCCACCTCTCACACATGCTGACTGCAGCTAACATCGGCACATGTGCAGAACAGTGTGGAGACTGTGGCACAGATATCAGTGAATGTGCAGAATGAAGCATCCAAAACGATCACTGTTGGAATTGTGCTAGTGTGAACAGAGGTAAAAACAATGACTGCAGATGCTGGAAACCAGATTCTGGATTAGTGGTGCTGGAAGAGCACAGCAGTTCAGGCAGCATCCAAGGAGCTTCGAAATCGACGTTTCGGGCAAAAGCCGTTCATCAGGAATAAAGGCAGTGAGCCTAAAGCGTGGAGAGATAAGCTAGAGGAGGGTGTGGGTGGGGAGAAAGTAGCATAGAGTACTCCCTGAGATTCTTGTAGAGAGAGGAGGAAAACGTCTTCAAGGCAGGCATCCTTGCAAGAGGATTCGCAGTAGGGTTAAAATCAACGAGGTAAAAACAATGACTGCAGATGCTGGAAACCAGATTCTGGATCAGTGGTGCTGGAAGAGCACAGCAGTTCAGGCAGCATCCGAGGAGCTTCGAAATCGGCCAGGATGCCTGCCTTGAAGAAGTTTTCCTCCTCTCTCTACAAGAATCTCAGGGAGTACTCTATGCTACTTTCTCCCCACCCCCACCCTCCTCAAGCTTATCTCTCCACGCTTCAGGCTCACTGCCTTTATTCCTGATGAAAGGCTTTTGCCCGAAACGTCGAATTCGATGCTGCTAGTGTGAACAGAGGTAAGCAATCTCGAAAATACCATTCCCTAATTCTTCAGCAACGTTATAGCCAAATTGCACTGCTGAAATATTTTTGAACGATCTTTATTTTTCTGCGGTGTCCCTCGTACATTTTGAAATGCTGCGGGCTCGTAATATTTTGGCTAATGGGCTAAGTGCAGTATTTGCATAAGCTGCATCTCAATAATGTCTAATGATAAGAAACATATTTGTAATGGTGAATGAGGATTCATGCGTGCCAATTACTCTACAAGGAGGCATACGGGCTTAAACCTAAAATGGCTCTTCCTGTTCTGAATGCACTGGGCAGGATATTAGATATGTACCGCTCATTTGAGTGACTGATCAGGCAAGCAAAATTAGCACAAAGTAATTTTAAGCTAAGCCAGAAGTTAATGAGTTGGGGAGGCAGTTAAATATCGAAGCAATATCTTATTTTTCTGAACTTCAATGTAAGATGCAAGTATGTTTGTAATTGAAGTAAATAAATCAAAGTGAAAAAGTCTGCTTCACTGACAACAATGCCTTCCAATGTAGAAACAGGCCAATTAGCCCAAAAGGTCTACATTTAGGCTTGTATTACAGGAAAGAATCTTCCAACTTTATTTTATTACCATTTCCATCAACTTCATTCTCCTTAGTTTCTGCTTAAATGCGCCTGTGTTAATTGTCTCAAGCATTGGTATCAGGTCCCATAAGATTTAGGAGAAAATTAGGCCATTCAGCCCAAAGAATCTGCTCCACCATTCAGTCATGGCTGAAATGTATCTCAATCCCATTCTTCTGTCTTCTCCCTGTAACCTTTTATCCCTTTATTAATCAAGCAGCTATCAATCTTTCTTTTAAAGCCTCTCAATAATTTGGCCTCCACAGCCCTCTGTGGCAATGAGTTCCAAAGATTGATCACCTTCTCAAATAAATACCTCCTAATTTTAATTCTAAAGTGTCATCCCTTCACTGAGGCTGAGTCTTTGGGTCCTAATCTCTCCAATGACTAGAAACATCTCTCTAAGTCCACTGTATCCAAAACTTTCATTATTCTGTAAGTTTCAATCAGATCCTCCTCATCCTTTAAATCCCATCGAGTATAGACCCAGGGTCCTCAATCACTTCTCATATGACAAGCTCTTAATTCTGGGATCGTTCTTGTAAACTTTTTTTTGATACTCCAAGGCCGGCACATCCTTCCTTAGATACGGGACCCAAAACTGCTCACAATATTCCAAATGCAGTCTGACCAGAGCCTTACACAATCTCAGTATCTCACAATCTCCGCTCTTGTATTCTCGCCCATCTTGAAATGAATGCTATCATTACATTTGTCTTTCTAACTGCCAACTGAACCTGCATATAAACCTTAAGAGAATGCTGAACTAAGTCTCTGAAGTCAATTTGTGCTTAGATTTCTGAAGCCTTACCCCATTTAGAAAATAGTCTAGGTCTCTTTTCTTCCTAACAAAATTCATAATTTTATACTTCCCCACATTATACTCCACCTGTCACTTCTTTGGCCAACCTCTTAACCTGTCCAAGTTCTTCTGCAGCATCCCTGTTTCCTCAACACTACCTGTCCCTCCACCTATCTTTTTGTCATCTGCAACACTTAGCAACAATGCCATCAGTTCCTTTGTCCAAATAGTTAATGTATGACATGAATAGTTGTGGTCCCAAAATGGACCTCTGTGAAACTCCACTAGTCAGTGGCTGTCAGATCTCCTTATTCCCACTCTCTGCTTTCTGTCAGTCAGCCAATCCTCTATCCATGCCAATGTCTTTCCCCTTAACACCATGGACTCTTGTCTTATTTAGCAACCTCCTGTGTGGCACCTTGTCAAATGCCTTCTGGAAATCCAAATCAATCATGTCCACTGGCTCTCCTCTGTCTAACTTAGTCATTACCTCCTCACAGAATTCTAACAGATTTCTCAGGCATGAACTACCTTGAAAAAGCTGTGCTGATTCAGACCTATTTGACTCCACAATCTCATCGTTAACAATGGATTCCAAAATCTTATCAGCAACCAAGGTCAAGCTAACCGACCTATATTTTCCTGCCTTCTGCCTCCCTCCCTTATTAAACAGAGATGTTACATTAGCCATTTTCCATCCCTCTTGGACTTTCCCGGACTCCAGTGATTCCTAAACAATCACTCCCAATGCCTCTAGTATCTCCACAGCTATCTCCTTTAGTGTAGCCCATCTGGTCAGGGTGATTACTCCACCTTTAGACATTTCACCTTATGCAGCACCTTTTCCTTAATGATGTCCATGATACTCACTTCTGCCCCCTAAATTTCTTGTAGTTCTGTTCTGCCACTGGTGTCTTCGACTGGGAAGAGTGATGCAAAGTAACTATTCAGTTCCTCTGCCATTTCTTTGTGCCCATTACTACTTTTCCAGCCTCATTTTTCAGTGGTCTAATATCCACTATTGCTTCTCTCTTACCTTTTAGATGTCTAGAAAACTCTGCAATCCGCTTTTATATTCCTAGCTAGTTTACTCTCAAATTTCTCTTCCATTATTACTTTTGCAGTTAAACTCTGCTGGTTTTTGAAATAAAAAGCCTTCACAATTCTCTGGTTTCCCATTAATCTTATCATATTCTCTTTTGCTTTTATGCTGTCCAACTTCTCCTGTCAGCCATGGTTGCCTCTTCCTCCCCTTAGTATGTTTCTTCTTTCTTGGAATGAATTTCTGCTGTGACTCCAACATACCTCCAGAAACCCTAACCATTTCTGCTTCAGTGTCTTCCCAGCTAGTCTCTCCTTCCATTCTGGCTAGCTCCTTCCTCATGTCTTTGTAGTTTACTCATTTGTAACGTTGCTGCACTTCCAACATCTCCCCCTCAAATTTCAAGGTGAATTTTATCAGATTATGGTCACTGGGGTTCCTCTACCTTAAGCTCCCTAATCAAGCCTGCCTCATAGCGCATCACCAAATCCAGAATTGTCTGATCTGTAGTGGGCTTTACCACAAGCTGCTCCAAAAAAACCATCTCATATTCTTTTTAGAATCATACAACACGGAACCAGACACTTTGGTCCAATGAGTCCATGCCAAATATAATCCCAAACCAAAGTAGTCCCACCTGTCTGCTCTTGGATCATATTTCTCCAAACCTTTCCTATTCATGTACTTACCTAAGTGTCTTCGGACCCACTCCCAACCTGATTTTCCCAGCCCACGTGTACATTGAACTCCCCCATGATTAAGACAACTAGCCTGCTCATAGTTGTCCCATTATCTGCTATGCCTGAAGTTCGACTTCTGACCCTCCCAGACTCTATTACATTATTGTTCTGGTTTGTGCCATCGGTTCCCCCATCATGCGCCAAATGCTTTGTGCATTAAGAGACAAAACCTTTAAAGTTTGTTCTTTTGTTGAGTTTCCTGTCACTTTTGTGGTTCCTTGGGAAAATATGACATTCAAACATTCTCGTTTTTCTTTTTGTTAACAATCAATCCCATCACTAACCAGCAATTGTACCTTCTCCATTACTTTTAATTTTATACTTTTCCTTGCAACTGAGCCTATCCATTCTCACTGAGTAAAGATATTTATTACATATGCTTATCCTTAGAGTATCACTGGCCATTGTCATATTTATAGACTTCAGTTTTGGAATCCTCATATAAATAGTATTTTTTTGAGGGTCTAGTGCTTCCACTAAGTTACTGAGCCCCTTGCAATGAGAAATTGTATTAAGTACGCCTCTCTGCAATATATCACTAAAGTAACAAGGAATAACCTAGCACAATTTTGCATTTTGGTTAAAAATGTGAATGCAAGACAGTTTATTCCCTTACAAACAACTTCCTGTCATAATTTTATAACATTGTCCAGAGGACAGCACGGAGATAACCCACAGGAGTATAACAGAGACAGGTGAAATTTGGTTGGTCTGCTAAGCTACAAGCTTTGAAGGCCATAAGTGAGTGAGCTGTTCATTCAATGCTGATCAGATCAAGGTCACTACCTTTTTGCATTGACTGTTCTTCTCCTGAACTTTGTTTCTTCCTGTTCTTTTTTGATTTGCTGCTTGTTATAGAAGGCTATGATTCTGAAGGAGTTAATGTTTATCATACATTGACTCTACATATTCTACTAATGTCAGTCTCTGGGTGGAGACAAGATGTTCTACTCTTTCTTTAGGAGGAAGTGTATATACTTGTAGCAGCTCCATAAGGTCCTATTAAGCATGTCAAACTAAATGTGATTACCTGATAGCAATATGGACAATCAATCTTCTTGCTGGCTAAGAACTGCAGATTCGGTGCAGTGTCTGCGTTCACAAATCACTGGGTAAGCCTAAGATAAAGGAGAGTTGGTGTTCGCAACTCAAAAGATACTGACCCAGTTCCATACAGTGATAGGGATAGCAAATATTGCAGAGTATCCACAGTTGTCTTCTGGGGAAAATACCACATGTTTGTAATGGTATGTTTATAATCCTACATTGAGGAGAAAATAATCCAGAAGGTTGAGAAACAAAGAAGAAATTGAAATAAGTTAACTGACCGCTTTAAGAGTATTGCTTTAAGAAGACACAGACAGATGGTCTAGGAGAAACTGAGGACTGCAGATGCTGGAGATCAGAGTCAAGAAGTGTGATACTGGAAAAGCACAGCAGGTCAGGCAGCATCCAAGGAGCAGAAGAATCAGCGTTTCAGGCATAAGCTTTTCATCAGGAATTCCTGATGAAGGGCTTATGCTCAAAACATCGACTCTCTGGCTCCTCGGATGTTGCCTGACCTGCTGTGCTTTTCCAGTGTCACACATTTTGACACTGACAGGTAGTCAGCAGCTGATTACTGATGGACGAGACAATAGATTTGCCAGAAAGCCTCGGTAAAGTGGATCGAAGATTGGAAGAGTTTATAAATTACCATTGTCCTGGTTCCAGTATACATGTACCTGGCTCTCTCTCAGGACAGCTCATGCAGGACATTCAAAGGCTGCCAGAAATGCACACCAACCTGCACTCCATCACTTTAGCCATCAACATCAGTGGCAAGGTGAGGGGGAATTGGGAGGCTTCATTGCAGGTGCTCTCTCCTCTCAGGGAGACAGGGTGATGCCAGCAAGCATCAAAATGGGAGAGAAATCACACACAGAGTTCCTGAAGTTTCCTCTTAGGAGTCTTGAGAAATACCAAGTCTCTGCATCTCCATATTTCCAACTCTGTAGAAGTTGCAATCAAGGTGGGTGAATCTACATGTGGTTTGACTCTCAGCATATCTGGGCCATCTAACTACAAAGCCTCTCTGCCCACTAGACTATAGGCTCCCTCCAACATAGCTGCAGATCCCAGGACTACACCTAGACGCAAATGGTAGGGGGAGGGTAAGAAAAAGTAACATTGATGGCACACAGCTATCACAGGTGAAAGATCATTGTAAACACTCTTTCCTATCTGTAAATGCATGTACATTTTCAGTCGTCACATCTGATTGACTATTGTTTTAGCTACAGGACCTGGTTAAGAGGCTATCATGTCAGAGTTAAGCAGCCTGTTAGTACATCCTCAGGATGGTAGAAATTATATTTGTGAGGATTTGTGCGTATTTAGATACATTAGTGGTGCTGGCTCGAAGGGCTGAATGGCCTACTCCTGCACCTCTTGTCTATTGTCTATTCTAGATAGCAGCACATGTTGGGTATCCTTTAATGTGAATGCCTTGTACTAAACCTTTGTCTACATTCATGTTCCATACTGGTGTATGTGAGACGGTGTAGTGGAGAGTACCCTGAGGTGGAGGCAAAGGTACCCCCAATACTCAAGATATAACCCCCTGCCACCGCCCCCCCCCACCCCCGCATACACCATTTTCTGCTGCTGTCCCTGTTGAACTCAGTGACTGGTTTTAGAATCTACATTGTTTATTGTACTTATGAATGCCATAGCTCCAGGGTAGTGATGTTGAGTTGTTCGTTTCCCTGATGAAACAATGATCAGAAAAAAAGTAAACAAGCCTATGTTCCTAAAGGCTATTGATGGCGGAAATGTGGTGGATAAATTATTAAATCACAGATATTATGGATAAAAGTGGGAGATACAAGGAGGCAAAAGGAAATATGTGATGACCATGAGAGGATCCTGCTTGGTGTAGATCAGTGTAAACAATTTGTTTTCCAGGAATGCAAACAAGTGTTTCCTTGCATTGAAGGCATACCTCTCATATTGTAATGCTTGCCAACTCAAATTAAATCTTAAAAGCAACAAAGCTAACTAAATCAATGTGGTACCAATCAAGATAACATGAAAGGAGAGACCAAATACTCACAGGTCATATGCTGAAGCATGGGGTCAATAGAAAGCAGTTATTAATAACAGAAATTGGGTGCTGGGGTATATCTGGATGACATTGCACTTCACATTGGAACTAGTTATACTGACATTGTACATGTTGGAATTAAGCAATTGGCAGGGTCAATTCTGGGGTAGGGCATGGAACATTGTTCTCATTTCAAAGGGACTCAGCTACATTATGGAAGGTGTAAGAAGATATTTTATTCTAAGACTCAATAAAACCAATTTATAAAGCCGGGCTCAAGTAAGTAAACTTCATATTTACAGTTGAGTCCAGCTGAAGAATGTTGTTGCACAGGGCTTCCAAATAATAATGGAAACAAATGAGGTGAAAAGTTGTTCATCATGTATAATAAGCACAGGATTGCAGGACACATTCAAGAATCAGAAACTGTTAGGAAGGTGAAAGATTAGTTCAAACTTTATTTCTCATGGGACAAAGTAAGTGAGGAACTAATCCTCAGAAAATGTTATCAATTCAAATTAATTGGGACTGGGTTGCATCAATATTGAGAGATAATTTGAGTTCCAATGGATGCCAGAAAAGAAAATTGCTTCTGAAGGTAGGGGGACGAGCTGTTGCTGTAAGGGTCTGTGACATGGATTGTAGATAGTGTGATTTGATGATTTAAATGCTCTGGACTTTATGGTCCTGATGTTAATTGCATAATTGACCTGAGCATTGTTGTATACAGAACAGAGATTCACAGGATATTTAAAATTTATAATTTGTTGGGACTTGGCTAGCATTCATGCTATAAAGTACGTTTCTGTAATGGAAGAACTTATGAAAGAACAAACTTCACTCCAGTGGAATGCAAGTTAAAGAATTTGTAATTTATTGCGTGATAGCATTAGATAAGCATAAGATCATTCATCTCTGACAAAAGTAAACTGCTCAAATACTGAATGTCATCAAAAATGCTGGAATTCCTCAGCAGAAGAGAAGAAAAAAGAGAATTAATGGGCTGTTCATTTACTTTTTTTGGTTAAGTATCAATTTTGCTGGGTTTCATGGAAGGATTCTCACCTGGATCTATCTTCACCTTCTTAGGAGGGCAGCCATAGCAATGTACGTGCCACCAACTGCTGAGCACATGACTCTTGCTGGCAATAACCTATGTTGGGCACATAAGGAAGAAAATAGGTTCTGAGATTTGAGAACAGCCAGTGGTGTGATACCCTGCAGATGAAGGCAGCTCACTCCTCCAGATAGTGAGACATGTTGCACCCCATAACAAGGACCATGTCTCCATCATTCATTCATCCTCAGCCTGTGCATAAACCTGGCTGAGTGGCCATCACAGCACAATGAACATGTTCTGACATTCTTCCCATCCCAACCCACATCAGCTGAGAAACCTATTATTGTGTTCACTAGAGTTCATCATAATACCTACCTGCTAAATGATTAAACAATTGCCCCTGCCTCCTCCCTGAATATTTCACAAGTTACCTTTGGCCTATATTCACCCCTAAGTCATTGCCATCAGTTTCTGTATAATTGAGTTGCCAATGGTCAATTTGTCAGGACCAATGCATGGTGCAAAGCACCATTGGGCAGTATTTGAACCTGAAGCACATCCACTCTGCATGTGTCACAAATGGATAATGAAATATTTGCTAATTAAATGTAGTAACAGTTTGCAAACTCAAGTTTCATTTATTTGCCCCGTCAATAACTTAATGTCCAGCAGGTATACATCCCACACTTTCACCCATCAAACTGATTTACTCCATCTTGAGGACTTCACTGAACATTTTCGGTTGCAATTAGTGTCTAGAGAATGGCAAGTGTTGGCAGGGAACACAGCTCAAAGCATTGAGCTCCATCTGGTCACCAGGTAAATCCAGAGTCTCCATGTCCCTTTTCAATCTTGCACTATCAAAATAGCCCATTTCTACTCATCTACCCCCACAGGGAGAACCACCACTTTGAACTTCACCTCCACCTGCCACCAGAGTCCCAGTTCACATTACCAATGCCTACCCTCCTCTTTTATGCTCTCCTATCATTCATACCTTGCCACACCATACCATACCTGTTGGTGTGTGGATGCTTCAGCCAGCATCGAAAGACTGTCAGTAATTGACGTGCTGTTTTGCACAGACACAAATCAGGTGTCAGTGTCCATGGAGGAGGAGCATAGTATGTGCCTGGTGCCCCTGGATCAGATCCTGAGATACTGCTATATGATGAGCAACACGAATGCTCCTCATGGCCAGAGCTGAGCTGAAGGTAGCCAGTAACCTGCTGTCACTTCCATGTTGAGAACATTTGTTCACAGCAGATGGTAGGATTGGAAACTGCACATTAATGAGGTGAAATGTGTAGTTAATAAGATCATTAACAAGCAGTAATCCCCTCTAATAGGTAATTCACCACAGTATAACGAGACACATCCCACAGCAATCAAAATTTAGTTAAAAGATTCAGTGAGTTTCTCTGGCCTTCATGATTGCTTAGACGGACTTCTCATGTGATTTTGGTGCACTTCTTGTCATAGTTCATCTTGTCCCGGCCTCGTATGATTCCATCCAACATTTCAGCTCAATGATGCTCTTGATATTGTGATCTAAAGTAGTGGGCATGAAATGCTACCATTGTATCTCTCTTCACAGATGTTGCCTGACTTGGTGTAAGAATCGCTTGAACAGAGACTTAAATGAGTGGTAGGGAATGCGAAACACACTATAACAGTATTGGTTCAAATTGGAATTCTGATAATTCAAAGATAGTAATGGGTAAGAGATAGAACCTTAAACAATGGAACTAGAAGGACCTAAATCTTCTGATATTACACTGAACTTACAGGAGAATTGAAACCTGAAACTCAGTGATTTTGTTTCTCCAAGTTATATATACTTATTATATGCCTATAAATTCTCCAAGTTACATAGTACATAATAGCTTGGCAACGCTAAGAAATGCATGATTTTTGAGAGGTGCTGTTTTTTTGTGAAAAGCAAGCATTTAACATCCTGTCTTTTAATGCTGCAATACCAACAGCAGCTTCATCTCAACCCAATTCTACAAGTAATGAGGAGAACGAGATGAACTGATGTGACTTTCCAGCTACCGGCCAAGATCAGACATCTGTTCAGGAATAGAAAGTTTTCCTTGAACATGACAGGATGCCAAGAATACTGGTTTCTTTCTCAGGGTCACAAAAATCCCAAAGAAAAGATTTTGGGCCAATGTTTGGTTTAAAACTGGTATGTCATTGAACTCAGCTGCTGTTAATTATACCTATCTCTTACCCATTACGTTTTTTCGATGGAATTGTAACCACCCCCTCCTAGCCTGTGTATACCCTTTAGACACAACCTCAAACCAGCAGCAGAAATACGGTATCTTCTAAGCTGAGATTGAAGGATCAGTTCTCCGTCAAACAAAATACCTGGGCATATATTAATGTACTTAATGTAACTCAATAAGATGTGTTACAGGTTCTGCTGTCATTTTACAATAATCTTGGAGATATAAATCACTTTTGATTCCCAGTACATGCTGAATTTGCTGGATAATCGTAGGGATGCTATAACAGATCAAAGACGGCAGTATCAGAGAAGGGAAACATTGACAAATTCCCTTCCCCTCTTGTCTACAGCTGGAAATGCATATGTATGGTGGACAAGACCAGCTTGGATTCTTGCCATCTTCACATGCTGTGCCAAATTTACTCTTGAGACTCATGACATTGCTGAGTTAGTGAGGTGCTCTAGGGTGTCTATGGAGTATATCAGTATGGAGTCACTATCCTTGTGGGAAAGTGGATTACAAAAGATGGAAATGACAGGGATTAACCAAGGCAATGATGCCTTCACAACCTCTCCCATCTTTTGCAATATTATTGTGCCTGAGCGCATTCAATTAAAGTTGGTGCTACAGAAAATGCTGATTTCTTCACCTTAGCCTGCAAACATGCTTTATACAGTGCAGTGTCGCATGGGAGACCTGCTGATCACTCGTGTTTCTGACAAAGTGTGAATAAATGATCTGAATGAGTTTCTTCGTTATTGCAAACAATATCATTCATGAGGCTTGTTGTCAATGCATGTACAAATTATTTCTCCAGTGTCATAGTTATAATGAAGATACTATGATATTTCCTTTTATTCATAAGTATAGAATCAGGAGAACGAAAGGGCAGAGTACAAAGGAAAGTGGTTTCTGAGTGATGTTCACAGGTAATATTAAATTAACATTTATCCATCAGGAAAGTAATGTCAAGTCGAAGCTTCTTATAAGTAATGTCATGCTTCTTATAATGATCAGAAGTGAATAATGACTCTAAACTCCACTGAATTTTACATTGGTGCCATGCTTCCTCCTGACCAATCTTTTTGTCCAAATAAGACCAGAATTTCATAATCACAATTTGAAGAATAGAAGCTCTAATTACTCTACTGTCAGAGCAACCATCATCCCTTGCACCAGGCAGGTACCAGGTACTTCAGCTCCTGGTTGGCTGCACACAGAGCCTCCATGTTGTTTGCCATGAAATTGCATTTCAGGGCATGATCCACAGGTACTGTTCATGTGTAGTCCTTGTCCGTGGAGACTGGCATCTGATTCTCATGGCACCTCATCCACAGGTTGCTGGGTATCAGATGAGTGGCAAGTTGTTCTGAGAACAGAGAGTGGTGGAATGGGACTAGATTCAGGTGGGATGGGAGGTGGGGTAGTTAGTTAATGAGTTGAGAGTGTGTTGCTGGAAAAGCACAGCAGGTCAGGCAGCATCTGAGGAGCAGGAAAATCACCATTTCAAGCCAGAGCCCTTCATCAGGATTCCTGTGGATGAATCAGATAACTTCAAGCACTGCAGAATATTGTCTTAATTGACAAGAATACTTCCTGCTCTTCACTTCTGTTTTGCAATGTACACCATTACTGCCTGGGCAGCCAAATGTGAACTGCTGGAAGTGGCCGAAACCCCAGATTCAGGAGGTCACCCCAATCTGCTTACATTGCCCAGTCACACAATTGTGCTTTTAACAAAATATGTGCCTCGATTTATTTTATTCTCACATCACTGAAACACTCCCTTGTTATTTTATGCTGGACTGTGTCATCTTTTGTTTGGACTGTCTTGCACAAAAATAGTTTGCATAAACACTAAATTGCTCTTGTACACACAGACAATGATGCCAGTTATAAAGTCTTTGAGTCACACAACACAGGGACATGAAAACTTGCCCAAATTGCTTTTCAACTTGGGCTAATGTTGATGAATTCACCTTTGCTGTCAACACTGCTAGCTATGGACTCAACTATTGGTCAGAACTGGTCCTTTGTCCTTTTCAGTGACATTAGAACGGAAACGAGCTTTTCAAATGTTTTGTTTTTAATCCGACAGCAAATTCATCACAACCAATGTCACTCATGGAGCAGAAATATTTTGAACACTTTTAAATACTGACTGAAAGCAACAAAGTAATGATAATAAACATAGCTGGTATAGTATTGGCTTGTGACTAGTAGCTACAGGCTGTGGTTTTTGACTATGATTTCAATAAGCGCTTTGCAGGAGAGATTGTGGCTATTATGTATTGGAAGTTTTATGAGGGCAGAGAACAAAAGGATTCCTAGCAACATAGTTATAGCATTCTTCCTGAGAATTAACAATTGTGCCACCATTCTGTGAGGTACTAATAAAAGTATTGTATCTTCTATTGTTTTAACTGTACTTTGGTGGAACTTTTTATCCGCATTTGTCAGTGTAGGTTAGTTTTTGACTCAAACATATTTAGAGAAAAACAAATTATTGAACCATTTATTTCTTTACTAATGTGGGACTTCTGTGTTTTCTACAACAGAACATTGACTACATTTCTGATTGACAACTAAAGAATCAGGTGAAATGTCAATAAAGGGAAGAAACTTTGTAGTTATACAGTCCCTTCCATGGCCTAAGAATTGTTCATGATCTACATTACAAACGGTTGGAAAATATACAAGTTCTTTGAACAACATTCCAGTCACTGACATTTTAGCCAAGTTGTTTACAAAATATATTACCACTACAGTCAATAAACTGCAGTTGTTTTTTACTACAGTTAGTTCATGGAGTTCCAAGCCAGTTATGAAATTCACCATAATCTGACCTCAACTGGAATGTGCTTCAAACAACTCAGTAAAGGGATCAAGAATAATCTGGGAGCAATTATGCCCTGGGGTAAACACTCGAACAATCCATTTATATCCTACTTTGCACATATCAATCTACCCCACACTGGGAGTAGAAAGGTACAGGCCAAATTTATAATAGACAGCAGTTTTCCTATGCCACTGACCATTCTTAAACCTTCACCTCCATTCAACAAGTGTGACAGATCAAAAGCAGAAGAAACTACAAAACGACAAGGTAAAACAAAATAGAGTTGGAAGTTGGATCTGTACCCAAATGACTAAATCATGGCCAAATCAAGTAGTAAAAGTAGATCACTCAGTGTTGTCATCTGTGGCACATGTTTAAGGTGAGAGGGGAGAGATTTTAAAAAGACATAAAGGGCAAATTTTTTTAACGTAGGGGTGGTTCATATGTGGAATGAATTTCCTGAGGAAGTGATGGATCTGGATCCAATTACAAAGTTTAAAAGATATTTGGATAAGTACACGAATAGGAAAGGTTGGATGGGATATGGGCCAGGAGCAGGCAGGTGGGACTAGTTTAGTTTGAGATTATGTTCGACATGGACTGGTTGGACCAAAGGGTCCTCAGATGCTGCCTGACCTGCTGTGCTTTTCCAGCAACACACTCTCAACTCATGTTTCCATGTTGTATGACTCTGACTCTATGACATACTTGTTTGACAACAGACCAGGATATTTTGAGGACAGCAATGATGCTGCATTTCCTTTTCCAATGAGCAATAAAGACCTTTGTATCATCAAGATTACTTTCGAACTTGGAAAAAAATGAACATGCTAATCTTGAAGAAATGTCTCAATGTCCAGGTGTTCTTGCTTGAATGATTTAAATTAAAGTATCATATATCATTTAAAGAGGAAAATGTAGCATTCAATGGTTCAATTGATTTGTGATTACATGTGTCTGTTGGACACTATGCTTGATTAGTTCAGTTTAGCTTTTGACTCAGGGACAAACTAACAAACACTAGACAAAAAACTGGAACCTGCATCTGAAGAATGCTTAGGGCGGCATGGTGGCACAGTGGTTAGCACTGCTGCCTCACAGCACCAGAGACCCGGGTTCAATTCCCACCTCAGGCGACTGACTGTGTGGTATTTGCACATTCTCCCCGTGTCTGCGTGGGTTTCCTCCGGGTGCTCCGGTTTCCTCCCACAGTCCAAAGATGTGCAGGTCAGGTGAATTGGCCATGCTAAATTGCCCGTTGTGTTAGGTAAGGGGTACATTTAGGGGTATGGGTGGGTTGTGCTTCGGCGGGGTGGTGTGGACTTGTTGGGCCGAAGGGCCTGTTTCCACACTGTGAGTAATCTAAAAAAAAATGCTGTAGATATTTT
This sequence comes from Chiloscyllium plagiosum, assembly GCF_037043375.1. Taxonomy (NCBI): domain Eukaryota; kingdom Metazoa; phylum Chordata; class Chondrichthyes; order Orectolobiformes; family Hemiscylliidae; genus Chiloscyllium; species Chiloscyllium plagiosum. The sequence continues at coordinate 137,274,626 of NW_028270140.1, forward strand.
AGAACACTGTAAGTAAAGTTTCTACATACGCAAACTGTGTGCCATCTTGAGATTGTGGTAAGATAAAATATGCTTAGAACATTAAAAAAAAGTGCTTTACAGCGACAGAAATAACTGAAGTGTTGCAATGTAGGAAATGCAGCAGCCAATTTGCTCACAACAAGACATCCCCCCTCCCCACACACACACAAAACAATGTGATAATGATCAGAAAATGAAAGTGTGAGGTGATGTACTTGGACGGGGCATAGGAGGCGAGAGGATACATGGGGAACAGTACAACCCTGGGAAACACTGAGGATCAAAGGAACCAGACACAGAAATTGTTGGAGAAACTCAGCAGCTCTCACAGCATCCGTGGAGAGAGAGCAGAGTTAATGATTTCAGTCCAGTGTCCCTTCACTGTGTTCTGAAGAATTAGTCACAGGACTCAAAATGTTAACTCTACTTTCTCTCCACAGATGCTGTTAGACCTGCAAGTTTCTCCAGTAATTTCTGTTTCTGTTTTAGACCTTCACAACCATTTTGTTTGTTTTATTTTGCAGAATCAGAGGGATCTTGTGCATGTATACCAGTCCCTGACAGTAGTGGGACAGGTAAGTGAAGTAGGACAGATGGAATGTAACTTGGATAAATATGAGAGTTTGAACTTGGCAGAAAGAATGGAGGAGCTGAATATTATTTAAATATAGAAAAATTGCAGAAAGCTATGGAACAGAGGGGATTTAGGAGTTCTTGTTCATGAATCACAAAAATCTAACATCCAAGATCAACAGGTAATAGGAAAGGCAAATTAAATGTTGGCCCTTATTTCAAAGGGAATAGAGTACAGTATAGAAGTAGGGAGGTTTTGCTAAGATTGTATAATTCACTAGTCAGATTTCAGCTGAAATACTGTGAACAATTTGGGCCATTTGTCCAAGGAAAGAAACTGACATTGGAGATAATCCAGAGAAGATTCTCTTGGCTAATAATGAGTATTGAAGGACTGTGTTATGAGGAGCAGTGGAGTAGGTTGATTCTATGTTGTACATTTCTGTGAAATCTCTCCTGAATCTGCTTTGTTCCAAGGAGAACTAGCCTTGCCTCTCCAAATGAACTTGGCAACTAAAATCTGATATTCACTCTGAGGATAGTCAGCCTTTTCAGTACATCCAGCCTAACAATGTCCATCACATCCATTAACTTATACTATCTCCATTTATACCAATCTCTTTCCATCTTCTTAATTAATACTTATGTAAAGTATTTTAAAAAATATTTTAGCCTTTCCCTCTTTATGTTTGATCAGACTTATCCTATCTTGGACTACCCACTTACTATACAAGTGCTGGAAGATTTAGGGTTTATTTTATGTTAATTGTCATCACTTTTCTCAATTCTCTTTGCCCGCCTTACTTTCCTCTTCTGTTTCACGCCTGATCCTTACTCAAAGAATTTGCCTGCATGCATCATATACCTTCTTCCTTCTATTTCTTTCTGCTTTATCATATTCTCCATTAGCTTATTGAGGGATGAATATCAGGCAAGCTAATTTGATAAAAGCTTTTACATTGTAATAGTAAAAATAGCCTTAAACATTACGTTCTTGACTTTTGGAATGATGCTTATTTATGAAATGAAAAAAAATGAGAGATCTTGTATTTGGGTAATCACTTGACCTACTTTCCTGCAAGAATTCTTCTCTTATATATTTCAATCTTCAGAGGTACTATGGGAAAATGGTCTTAAACCAAGAAACTAAATAGGTAATAGATAAAACTGGACGTTGCCTCTCAAGTAGGAAATGTCAGTGAAGGTTTTACCTGGCTTTACATATTAGGTTTCGGATCTTTCAGCATTAGAAAACACTTGAACATGAAAGAAGTTTTTTTACTGCAAATAAATATAGCATATTATGTGGCCTACTTATAAGATAGCATGTCCAAAATGATTTTTACTTGCATGCTTTTCAACATTTATGATATATTACACTTCAAAACACATCTCACTGAATCCCCACAACACTGTTATTCTTTGTTAATGTGTGTTATAATCAGTTAAGCTCAGTTCTATATTTAGGTTTCTTTAGTAAATTATATCTAAAGAATCGGGTGCTTTACTAATATAATTGTCTTTTGGGAAAGTGTCAACTATAAATGATTAACTAAAGCATGAATTTGGTTAGGCCACTTTTGGAATGCTGTGTTCAGTTCTAGTCTACCTGATATAGGAAAGATATTGTGAAACTCGAAAGGGTTCAGGAAAGATTTGCAAGGATGTTGTGAGGGTTGGAGGGTTTGAGCTACAGGGAGAGGTTGAAAGACTGGGGCTATTTTCCCTGGAGCATCAGAGAGGCTGAGGAGTGACCACAGAGATTTATAAAATCATGAGGGGCACAAATTGAGTGATTGGCCAAGGTCTTCTCCCCAGGGTAGGGGAGTCCCACACTAGAGAGCATCGGTTTAAGGTGAGAGGGGAACTTTTTCATGCAGAGGGTGGTGCATGTATGGAATGAGCTGCCAGAGAATGTGGTGGAGGCTGGTACAATTACAACATTTAAAAGGCATCTGGTTGGGTATATAGATTAGATTACTTACTTACAGTGTGGAAACAGGCCCTTCGGCCCAACAAATCCACACCGGCCCTCCAAAGAGCAACCCACCTAGACCCATTCCTCTACATTTACCCCTTCACCTAACACTACTGGCAATTTAGCATGGCCAGTTCACCTGAACTGCACGGTTTTGGACTGTGGGAGGAAACCGGAGCACACCCACGCAGACACGGGGAGAATGTGCAAACTCCACACAGACAGTTGCCTGAGGTGGGAATTGAACCCAGGTCTCTGGCACTGTGAGGCAGCAGTGCTAACCACTGTGCCACTGTGCTGCCCATATAGGAATGGTTTTGAGAGATATGGGTCAAATGTTAAATTGAAGATTAGATTAATTTAAGGTATCTGGTTGACATGGACAAGAGTCTGTTTCCTATGATATCTCTATAACTCTATGAATGGAAAACAAATCTCCAACACCAATAATAGGCTAAATAAAGTAAACTGATCAATAAGTACAGCTAAAATAAATCAATTTAAATCCATCTGTTAATCATAATTTTATTATTAAAAGTGAAGAAATTCATGAAAGATTTTCCAGAATTAGAGCAAGTTAGAAATGTAGAAAAACTGCAGAGGGATTTAGGTCTCCTTATTCATGAATCATAAAAATCTAGCATCCATACTAGATGGCTTGCAGGTATCCAAACTGAGACCTTTGTTGTCCATCATATATCTGATTTAGTCTTAGAAATTGGAGAGATGGGGTTGAAATTTGCAGTGTGTAGTGACTGGGTCCGGGTGGATCTCTAACTAGGAGATCCCTGATTGGGGCTATTAATCTAGACCCTGTCTTTGACAGCAGGATCAAACAATTCAAACTTCCCAAAAAAGGCGTGATGCCAGAAATGCTTACCTCAACTCAAACACAACTGTTGTGAGCAAATTTCCTTCAGGAGTGCTCTGCCTCAATCTCATTGCCATCGAGAAAAGCCCAAGGAGGCAGGTATTCTGTCATCAAATCACCCTTTACTTTCATGTGCACTGTACATAGACCCTGACCTGCCAGCTCAGAGTGAGTTCATAGAATGAAAAGATTTTTTGAATCACCTGTTTATTTTTTATACTTTTTTTTATTTTATTAAACAATTACAAAACAGTTTAAAACAGGCCCCAAACTCTACCATTCGACCAGTTTACAGAGAGAGGAGGACAAGCCTCAAATCCCAGTTTCACATATGACAAGACAGCGACAATGACATTTGTACATAAAAATCCAATCCAATTACAGAAAAAACAGTGCATACAATACAGACCCAGCAAGCCCCCGTCCATCCCACCTTCCGACCACTCTAAGGTGGTCCACCCCATGCCCCTTCCAGTTCTCAGTCCACCCTGACACACTTTTCGATCACCTCTAGGACAGCCCGCCCGGTACCTGCCTGGGGTGACAGCGGAATCACCTGTTTATTTTTTTTTTCCTGGTTATTTTTAAAAATTTTATTAAACAATTACAAAACAGTTTACAAAAAACAGTTAACATTTACAGCTGTACGCAACAGCAATTTTACAAGGGAGAGGAGCAGCAAAGCCAGGCCCCAAAACCTACCGTTCAACCAGTTTACAGGGAGCTGAGGACAAACCTCAAATCCCAGTTCCACATATAAAAGACAGCGACAATGACATTTGTACATACGACAATACTGTTACATACAAAAGTGCAGACAATACAGACCCAGCAAGCCCCCGTTCCTCCCACGTTCCGACCCTCTAAGGCAGCCCGCCCCTACACACCTTCCAGCTCTCGGTCCACCCCATGCCCTTCCAGTTCTTAGTCCACCCTGACACACCTTTCGACCATCTCTAAGACAGCTCGCCCTGGTACCTGCCTGGGGTGACAGCGGAATCACCTGTTTATTTTTTTTTCCTGGTTATAATATTTCATTAAACAAATTACAAAACAGTTTACAAAAAACAGTTAATACTTACAACCGTACAAGAGACAGCAATTTTACAAGGGAGAGGAGCAGCAAAGCCAGGCCCCAAACCCTACCGTTCAACCAGTTTACAGGGAGCTGAGGACAAACCTCAATTCCCAGTTGCACATATGACAAGACAGCAACAATGACATTTGTACATGAGACAATACTGTTACATACAAAAGTGCAGACAATACAGACCCAGCAAGCCCCCGTCCCTCCCACCTGCTGACTACTCTAAGGCAGCCCGCCCCTACACACCTTCCGGCTCTCGGGCCACCCTATGCCCCTTCCAGTCCTCAGTCCACCCTGACACACCTTTTGACCACCTCTAGGATAGCCCGTGCCAGTATCTGCCTGGAGTGACAGCGGAATCACCTGTTTATATCTGTCAGCCAGGGCTCCCTGATTAGCCCAGGTTAACTACCCCAATCAAGGATTTCATAATCATTGAGATCCACTTGCCTGTGGTTCCAATCAGGATGCAGTGATACTGATATGAGGGTAGAGTCTATGGCGAGGAGGAAGGAATGAATTTAGATAACATTGTGAAGGTGAAAACTAGAACATAGGAAGAAGTAGCATTGACATAGAGCAAGTGCACAGATCAATCAGATTCATTTTTACAGAGAAAGTAAATAAATGAAGATTATGTTAAATTTATAAGTAGCTTGGACAGACAAGAGTGCGAGCAGCAGCTAAGGTAAGACAGTTTGTTTTAAAATTACTTACCGGTAGCGGGCAGCGGTGTTTTTTTCTCTCTTCACAGAAAGAGCGGGAGCAGCAGGGGGCAGTGACGAAGACCGGAGGGGCAGCCGGGTAGGTTTTTGTTTCCCTTTAAAAGCGCGCAGGAGAAGAACCCGAGGCACTACAGAGGTAGTGTCTCCCACCCGCCCTCCTCCTCTAACCTAAATAATAAGACCCGTTGTGGTAAGTAGGTAAGTGCTGCATTTTGCTTGTTGTATTCTTTAGACCCAGTTTTTTTTTATAAAAGATTACTTTCAGAGGGATGGCAGTGAAGGCAGTGCAATGTTCCTCTTGCAACATGTTTGAGGTGAGGGATGCCATGGACGTCCCTGCTGATTACACTTGCAGGAAGTGCACCCATCTCCAGCTCCTCCAAAACTGTGTTAGGGAACTGGAGCTGGAGTTAGATGAACTTAAGATCATTCAGGAGGCAGAGGGGGTCATAGATCGGAGTTTTAGGGAAGTAGTAACTCCAAAGATGGCAGATAGATGGGTGACAGTGAGGGGGACTGGGAGGAAGCAGCCAGTGCAGGGACCCCCTGCGGCCGTTCCCCTCAAGAACAAGTATACCGTTTTGGATACTTGTGGGGGGGACGACTTACCAGGGGTAAGTAACGGGGCTCAGGCCTCTGGCACGGAGCCTGTCCCCGTTACTCAGAAGAGAAGGGTGGAGAAGAACAGAGCAATAGTAATTGGGGACTCGATAGTTCGGGGCACAGATAGGCGGTTTTGTGGGAACGAGAGAGATTCACGTTTGGTATGTTGCCTCCCAGGTGCAAGGGTACGTGATGTCTCTGATCGTGTTTTCCGGGTCCTTAAGGGGGAGGGGGAGCAGCCCGAAGTCGTGGTCCACATTGGCACCAATGACATAGGTAGGAGGAGGGCTGATGATGTTAGGCAGGCTTTCAGGGAGCTAGGTTGGAAGCTCAAAGTTAGAACGAACAGAGTTGTTGTCTCTGGTTTGTTACCCATGACACGTGATAGAGAGTCGAGGAATAGGGAGAGAGAACAGTTAAATGCGTGGCTACAGGGATGGTGCAGGAGGGAGGGATTCCGGTATTTGGATAACTGGGGTTCTTTCTGGGGAAGGTGGGACCTATATAAACAGGATGGTCTGCACCTGAACCTGAGGGGCACCAGTATCCTTGATGGGAGGTTTGCTAGTACTCTTGGGGGTGGTTTAAACTAACTCTGCAGGGGCATGGGAACCCAGACTGTAGCTTTAGGGTGCAGGACCTGGAGTGTAGGGCAGTTAGGAACATGGCATCAATTTCAAAGGAGGGTGCCTGTAAACAGGAAAGTGGCTTGAAGTGTGTATACTTCAATGCAAGAAGTATACGAAATAAGGTAGGTGAACTTGCAGCGTGGGTTGGTACCTGGGACTTCGATGTTGTGGCTATTACGGAGACATGGGTAGAACACGGACAGGATTGGCTGTTGCAGGTCCCAGGGTTTAAATGTTTTAGTAGAGTCAGAGGTGGGGGTAAAAGAGGGGGAGGTGTGGCATTGCTTGTCAAAGATAGTATTACAGCTGTGGAAAGGACGATGGATGAAGACTCGCCATCTGAGGTAGTTTGGGCTGAGGTTAGGAATAGGAAAGGTGAGCTCACCCTGTTAGGAGTCTTTTACAGGCCTCCTAATAGTCCTAGAAACGTAGAAGAAAGGATTACGAGGATGATTCAAGAGAAGAGTGAAAGTAATAGGGTGGTTGTTATGGGGGACTTTAACTTTCCTGATATTGATTGGGAAAGCTATAGCTCAAGTTCGTTAGATGGGTCAGTGTTTGTCCAATGTGTGCAGGAGGGTTTCCCGACACAATATGTAGATAGGCCAACAAGAGATCAGGCCATACTGGATTTGGTTCTGGGTAATGAACCAGGCCAGGTGTTAGAATTAGAAGTAGGTGAGCACTTTGGGGACAGTGACCACAATTCGGTGACTTTTACTCTAGTGATGGAGAGGGATAAGTGTGCACTACAGGGCAAGAGTTATAGCTGGGGGCAGGGAAATTATGATGCGGTGAGGCATGACTTAGGATGTGTGGCTTGGAAAAGTAAGCTTCAAGGCAAGGGCGTAATTGATATGTGGAGCTTGTTCAAGGAGCAACTATTGAGTGTCCTTGATAAGTATGTACCCGTCAGGCAGGGAGGAAAGGGTCGTGTGAGGGAGCCGTGGTTTAATAAGGAATTGGAATCCCTTGTTAAAGGGAAGAAGGTGGCCTATGTAAAGATGAGGCGTGAAGGTTCAATTGGGGCGATTGAGAGTTATAAGGTAGCCAGGACGGACCTGAAGAGAGAGCTAAGAGCAGCAAGAAGGGGACATGAAAGGTCCTTAGTTGGTAGGATTAGGGAAAACACTAAGGCTTTCTATAGGTATTTCAGGAATAAAAGAATGACTAGGGTAGGAATAGGTCCAGTCAAGGATAGTCGTGGGAAGTTGCGTGTGGAGGCTGAAGAGATTGGGGAGACACTGAATGAATACTTTTCATCAGTATTCAATCAGGAACAGGATATTGTTGTCAATGTGAGTACTGAGTCACAATTAAGTAGAATGGATGGCTTTGAGGTATGTAGAGAAGAGGTGTTGGAAATTCTGGAAAGGGTGAAAATAGATAAGTCCCCTGGGCCTGATGGCATTTATCCTAGGATTCTCTGGGAAGCAAGGGAGGAGATTGCAGAGCCATTGGCCTTGATTTTTATGTCCTCGTTGTCTACGGGAGTAGTGCCAGAAGATTGGAGGCTAGCAAATGTGGTTCCCTTGTTCAAGAAGGGGAGTAGGGATAACCCTAGTAACTATAGGCCGGTGAGTCTCACTTCTGTTGTGGGCAAAATCTTAGAGAGAATTGTAAGGGATAGGATTTATGAACATCTGGATAGGAATAATGTGATCAAGGATAGTCAGCATGGTTTTGTGAAGGGCAGGTCGTGCCTCACAAACCTTATTGAATTCTTTGAGAAGGTGACTAAGGAGGTGGACGAGGGGAAAGTGGTAGATGTGGTGTATATGGATTTTAGTAAGGCATTTGATAAGGTTCCCCATGGTAGACTACTGCAAAAAATACGGAGGTATGGCATTGAGGGTGAGTTGGAGGTTTGGATTAGGAGTTGGCTGGCTGGAAGAAGACAGAGAGTAGTAGTTGATGGCAAAGGTTCATCTTGGAGTGCCGTCACTAGCGGTGTTCCACAAGGATCTGTTTTGGGACCATTGCTGTTTGTCATTTTTATAAATGACCTGGAAGAGGGGTTAGAAGGTTGGGTGAGCAAGTTTGCGGATGATATGAAAGTCGGAGGAGTTGTAGACAGTGAGGAAGGATGTGGCATGTTACAGCAGGATGTAGATAAGCTGCAGAACTGGGCAGAAAGGTGGCAAATGGAGTTCAATGTAGCGAAGTGAGAGGTGATTCACTTTGGTAAGAGTAATAAAAAGATGGGGTACTGGGCTAATGGTCGGATACTTGGTAGTGTGGATGAGCAGAGGGATCTTGGTGTCCATGTACACAGATCTTTGAAAGTTGCCACCCAGGTAAATAGTGCGGTGAAGAAGGCATATGGCGTACTGGCTTTTATTGGTAGAGGAATTGAGTTCCGGAGTACTGAGGTCATGTTGCAGTTGTATAAGACTCTGGTGCGGCCGCATCTGGAGTATTGTGTGCAGTTTTGGTCGCCATACTATAGGAAGGATGTGGAGGCACTGGAACGGGTGCAGAGGAGGTTTACCAGGATGTTGCCTAGTATGGTAGAAAGATCGTATGAGGAAAGGCTGAGGCACTTGGGGTTGTTTTCATTGGAGAAAAGAAGGTTTAGGGGTGACTTGATAGAGGTATACAAGATGATTAGGTGTTTAGATAGGGTCGACAGTGAGAATCTTTTTCCACGTATGGAGTCAGCTATTACAAGGGGGCATAGCTTTAAATTAAGGGGGGTTAGGTATAGGACAGATGTTAGGGGTAGGTTCTTTACTCAGCGAGTCGTAAGTTCATGGAATGCCCTGCCAGTAGCAGTGGTGGACTCTCCCTCATTATGGGCATTTAAGCGGGCATTGGATAGGCATATGGAGGATAGTGGGCTAGTGTAGGTTAGGTGGGCTTGGATCGGCGCAACATCGAGGGCCGAAGGGCCTGTACTGCGCTGTATTCTTCTATGTTCTATGTTAAGACTTGGAGTGTTGTGCCCAGGTATAGTCATCATAAAACCAAAAAGATATTGAAACACCTGAAAAAGTATAAAAAGCATTTGCAAGGACTATGAATATTGTCACTAATTAGAATAAAATCAGAATATAAAGCTAGTCTTAATGGTGACAATTAAATCATCGCTGGCCTTTAGAGAATCTGATCCTTATCAATCAGGTGTACATGTGTTTCCAAGCTCACAGCAATATGGTTGACACATAGGAAGCCTCTGAAATTGCCAAGCAAGTCATTCAGATAAAGGGCATTTAAGGATGGGCAACCATTGCTAGCCTTCCCTGTGACATCCACCTTTCAGGAATACAGAAAGGACTGAACATGTTGGGTACTTTGCTCTGAAAAAGAGCTGGCAAATAAAGATTGGAATTGCATTCACTGCTGAATGACTCTGGAACAAGTGTGCAAAACTTTACAAGAGCTATTAACAGATTGAACAAAGATCATTAGAAGAATATCTCTACACAGACAATAACAGAATTGTGCAACATACTGCAACTCAAAATTGCTGAATAAATAGCACAGACACAAATAAACAGAGGTTTGGTGTAAACATGGGGTAGAGGGGTATGGGAGCAGAATGGAAAGATGCAATTAGCATGAAAGGGTTATTGTAAGAGACAAAGAATCACTTGGGTAAAATAGGCTATTTCTATGCTGTACAATGTAAAATGTTAACTTCTACAGTTGCTCTTTACAAAATGCCTTTCCTGAAATAAATTTGACCCCATTATATAAAATTGCATGAGTAAATGTATTTAATTTTGTCTATTTTTATGCATAATCTGGCAGACCTCAGCAACTATATTGAAAATATACTGCAGAGCATTCAGAGGTCACTTTAAGATTGCAAATGCTCTGCCAGACAGGCATTCAAAACAGGGTGAGATATCATTGGAGTGGGCCTTGATCCTGTTCTTTAAAACATTGATAACGTCATATAAACAGACTGTTTAGTTTAAGCTACGATCACAGGACCAAAGGACATAGTACAAAATTAGTAAGCTTCAAGTGAAACTAAAGAGGAATGCGTCCTTCTTTTTCCCACAGCCTTGTTGAATCAAATGTATTGCTAAGTAAAGCTAGATGACATTGAGTTCCAAAGAATAAGCATTAATATGATGATCGATAACTTTAAGCAGCACTATAGGACCACAGGACAGCCAGTTATAGAATGTGACAGTTCAGTGTTGGAAACAATAATGCTCAGCTATCATGTTAGAACATAGAACATAGGAGTACGCCATTCACCCTATTTTACCATACAGCTAGATCATGGCTGAGTAGAATTCTCTCATTTTTCTCTCACAGCAGGTCAGACAGCATCAATGGAGAGACAAAAAGCTGTGACCTCCAGCATTTGTTATCTTCCAATCAGAGACTGAGCTACTACCCTTGAAGGATCACTTACCCCTCCCAGGTGTTGCTTTATCAAGGACTGTCTCTCTCTACATTACATTTCTTTTTTCTTACAGTACTCTGCTATAGCAAGGATATTATTAAATTGGAAATGGTGCAGAAAATTACTGGGACTGGAGAGTTTAAGTTATAAGGCTCGGTTGGATAGGCTGGGACCTTTGTCACTGGAGCATAAGGAGACGAACAGATGACTTTACAGAGGTTTAGAAAATCATGAGGGGCATAGATAAAGTGAATAGCCAAGGTCTTTTCCCAGGGTATGGGAGTGTAAAACAAGAAGCATAGGTTTAAGGCGAGAGGGGAAAGGTTTAAAAGGGACCTGAGGGATAGGTTTTTATTACATAGAGGGTGGAATGAGCTGCCGGAGGAAGTGGGAGATGCAGATATAGTTAAATATTCAAGACATTTGGACAGGTGTCTGAATAGGAAAGGTTTGGAGGAATTTGAGCCAATTACAGGTAAACAGGAATAGTTTAGTTTGGGAAATCTGATCTGTATGGAATAAAGGGTCCATTCCCATGTTGTATGACTCTATGACTCTATAAATTGAACATTGAAAGAAAGAAAGTTATCTATGATGCTGATGGCAACAATATTTGATACAGAATGCTTTCTTATTCCAGATTTCCACTATTGTTAAAATGTGTGTGCATGCATGCATGTGCGCGTATATGTATTTACTTGTGTATATTTTATGCATGTGTGTTTTCATGCATGGTTGACTGTGTGCATGTTTGTGTGTGTCCATGTATGTAGGCAATATTGATATGTCAAGCACTCACAGATCAGATTCAACCAGATTCAAAACAACGACTCTTCACGTTTTCAGAATAACGTGTCTAAATGATGAATGTCAGACCAAAGTACCGACTGAATTGGTCCAGCTGTCATTGTGGTCTTCTTGAAATTAATTGTCAATTTGGTTCCCCACTGGATCAAATCTGGAACAGTGCTATGCTGTAGTTGTACTCCTATTAAAGCTAGCCAAGATCTCAGAGTTCTTTCCAGTCTACTGGACTGATGGCAAGCATTAAGTCCAAGTCAAAACAAAAGCACTCATGCTTAACTAAAAGAGAGATCGAGACGATGAGAAGACAGGAATGAAAAATACAAAGAAGCATTCAACTGATTGTACTTATTCCTTCAGTCTATATTATATATCATGGTCTTCAATGTGGGTTTACAACTTGCCACCAAGTTTAAAATTGGCATTATGGATTGGCCAACTGGTATAGAAACTGCAATGAAAATGGAAAGTGGTGTACAAACTCAGCAATGGAGGTGGGGGAATGGGTTTAGCAGCATCAGTGGAGAGAGGACAAAATCCCGCTGACACATTGTGCAAATTTAGTGCTAGTCAAAACAAACATAATGTGGAACTTTATGCACAATAACCTAATTACGTGCTCAAAGTTATCTTAATCTACATTTAACAGATTACTGTCAGAGTGTTTTCCAGTAGGTTTTATAATGCTGCATCATAATCAGGTAGTTTGGTCAACGATTTTATATTCTTGCTTCCCCTCTTGGTTCTTATCTATATTGGGTAAGTAGTTGCATTACCAAGCTACTCTTAGTTATTTCTATGGAATTTATCAAATCTAAACAGCAGCAGGGATTCTCACAGGCCTGTACTTAATTAGAATTATCTGTGACTAAAGTTCATGTACAAAGTTTGCTCTGGGTTTCCTGAAGACTTAAAATAAATGATCGAAAAATCTGTTCTCAAGAGGAAGTTAGATATAGTTCTTAGAGCTAAAGGGATCAAACGATATGGTAAGAAATAGGAACAAGTTATTGAGTTGGATGATTAGCCATGACCATATTGAACAGTGGAGCAGGATTGACAGGTGGAAAAGTCTACTCCTGCTCCTATTTTGTATGTTTTTGTATAGAATAAGTTATCGTTTCAAGACTAATATGATTCTTCTTCAGTCAAGTTTACAGGTAACCAATGAATGCATGGAGATTAATTGATGCAAGATTGATGATGGGTGATATGGGAGAGGTGGAAATGGATTAGATGGATTAGATTCATATAAATCCAGTAGGATGTCAAGTTTGCAAATGGCTTGGTTCAGTCCCTCACAGTGGCCAAGGAGAGGGATGTGATCAATCATGTCAAAGTGACAGCGGTCTTGCTTGCCAGCTCAAGGGTTGGTCTGAGACTTGAGTTGTCATAGGTCGAGAAGGTGCGCCAAGCCCTGAGACACTCAGACAAGTGAGAAAGATGAGCGTCAGGCCTTTCATTGAGTTCAGGACCAGAGGGATAGTAGTCCTATCTGCCAAGAGCTGCTGGCTGCTTTTTTTGTTTAGCCATCTTACCGGGAAGATGCTGAATGTTGCCAGATCGAGAGTCACCGGAGATCCAGAATTGTACCGTGTCGCAAGGTCAAGGCAAAGGCAGTAGTTTTGAGGAATATGGGGTCAGTGTGGGGATGGTGGAAGATTAGCAGCAAGGTTAGGAGAGTGGCTTTCAGCAGGCCCTTCCCTGCCAGGATAAAACCCCAACAGCAAAACTGGCAAAGGAAACAATTTAGATACTTCAAAATGGATAATCAGTGCAACTAGCTGACTCATTTCCAATTATTGCAATTTTCCTACTGATTTTTCCCTTCAGACCTCCTGTTGCTGGGTCCCTCAGTCAGACACTGGGGGACTTTGAAGGAGGGAGCTTCCCCAATCTAGACAACGTGACACCGTGCTCCCATGTGGGAAATCAGATACAACAGTGATGGTGATGGTCATGAAGTAGATGTGCATGTCATCAGCACACTTGTGGATGTTTGACCAGTTTTTATGGATACTGTTGTTGATGAACAGCATCAAGCTGAGAAAGAGGCTGCATTCAAGTCAGAATATAAACAGAAAATTTACTTTATTTTTGTCAGTCTGTGCTTTATTTCTCACAAGGATTATGTTCATATTTATTTTGAGGAAGAACATTCTGTTCAGATGTTGTCTCCTGATATTACAGCAATAGGAGTTAAAGGAAAATGTGTATCAAGTTATTTGCAACCTGCGGCTGGGAGCCACCCATTTTTTTAAAACTTGAAAATCTCTTTAGAATAATTGTCAGAGAAAGGAAAACCATTTCATAAAAGTATTTAGTGCATGTTTCTGTTATTTTGTGAAATCCAGACTGTAAGAAATTTCTCATCAACTTACTGCTAAAGATAGGGCATTTCAACACAATCACACTTCTGCAAGCTGAATCATTTTTAAAACTCTATCCCTGCTGAAACAGTAAAATGAAATCTCTAATGAAAGGATGTACTGGAAAAGCTCAACAGCTCTTCCTGTGGAGAAATGTTTCGAGTCCAGCGACCCTCCATCAGAATTGTAATCTCTCCTTGAGTAGCAAATTGGAGAAATTACATGCTCGATCTTTCGTGATGTTATATTAGAATTCGTGATGATTCTGTCATGCTTCTCTAGAATACATTTGGTTTAATAAATGATTTATGCTTTCTTTTGATAAAAGACTGGTAACTTGGAAATGTATGGATTTGAAATTTATGATTTATGTGATTGCACTGTCTTTGGCAGGTCATTAATTATCACAAAATTTGCGCACGCATTTTCTCCAATTTGCAACTCAAAGAGAGATTTCAATTCTGATGCAGGGTCGCTGGACTCGAAACATTTCCCAGAGATCAATATAGATCCAGTTGTCTTGCCAGTAACGTTCCTTGGCTGGGATGCATTCCAAAAATGGAGTAGAGCTATCTGGTCCAGTTTCTGACACTGGTCACTAAACAGGTATTGGCCTCTTATTAACAGGGAGGAAGTTAATGCCTAATTAAAGGTGGTGACCAGTCAAACGTGTTCCCAAGTTTCAGATCAGGTTTGTTAGGCACCCTTGGGCCACATGATTTCACGCCAATAGAATTGGACCTCTTTTTCATCCATTTTAACCATGTAACCCAATATGGTTGGAGTGAGTCTCTACCTTTTCTTTGCTGAGGTCATTTTTCTTCTCTATAGCTGAGGTCACATTTTCCTCATATCCAAGATAGCTGGATGTAGCATTCTATATTTTAAGTTTGGTCTGACAGTCTCGCCGGCATTGTAACTGTTGAACAAGTGTGTTAAGATCTGAAAGGGTTAATACTGACAATTGCCTTAAACACCCTCACTGTGATAATATCATGCAGATGTGTGGCCAGCACATTTCAGGTTCTCAAACAAGCAGGTCGTCCTCATAGTCTCTGCATCAATGTCTATCATATAAATGTAACCTGTAGCTAGTTACATTGCAGTCAGCTACTTTGTGTTCAGTGCAGGAGCTTCTTCTAGTTAGACCAAGAAATGGTCTTCCTCAATCACAATAGGCCATGTAGGCCTTGTAATTCTCAAAAACAAATAATGAAAATGCTGGAGAAGCTCATCAGCTCTGGCAGCATCTGTAGAGAGAGAAACAGTGTTAACATTTTGAGTCTGATATAATTCTTGATTCCTACACTTAAGAGGATGGAAGCTGCAAACATATTACTTGCAGACAGCACTTAGAACATAGAACATAGAACATAGAACAATACAGCACAGAACAGGCCCTTCGGCCCACGATGTTGTGCCGAACTTCTAACCTAGATTAAGTACCCATCCATGTACCTATCCAAATGCCGCTTAAAGGTCGCCAATGATTCCGACTCTACCACTCCCACGGGCAGCGCATTCCATGCCCCCACCACTCTCTGGGTAAAGAACCCACCCCTGACATCTCCCCTATACCTTCCACCCTTCACCTTAAATTTATGTCCCCTTGTAACACTCTGTTGTACCCGGGGAAAAAGTTTACTGTCTACTCTATCTATTCCTCTGATCATCTTATAAACCTCTATCAAGTCACCCCTCATCCTTCGCCATTCCAACGAGAAAAGGCCGAGAACTCTCAACCTATCCTCGTACGACTTCCTCTCCATTCCAGGCAACATCCTGGTAAATCTTCTCTGCACCCTCTCCAAAGCTTCCACATCTTTCCTAAAGTGAGGCGACCAGAACTGCACACAGTACTCCAACTGTGGCCTAACCAAAGTCCTGTACAGCTGCAACATCACTTCACGACTCTTGAATTCAATCCCTCTGCTAATGAACGATAATACTCCATAGGCCTTCTTACAAACTCTATCCACCTGAGTGGCAACCTTCAAAGATCTATGTACATAGACCCCAAGATCCCTCTGTTCCTCCACCTGACTAAGAACCCTACCATTAACCCTGTATTCCGCATTCTTATTCGTTCTTCCAAAATGGACAACCTCACACTTGGCAGGGTTGAACTCCATCTGCCACTCCTCAGCCCAGCTCTGCATCATATCTAAGTCCCTCTGCAGCCGACAACTGCCCTCCTCACTGTCCACAACTCCACCTATCTTCGTATCATCTGCAAATTTACTGACCCACCCTTCGACTCCCTCATCTAAGTCATTAATAAAAATTACAAACAGCAGAGGACCCAGAACTGATCCCTGCGGAACTCCACTTGTAACTGGGCTCCAGGCTGAATATTTACCATCTACCACCACTCTCTGCCTTCGACCGGTTAGCCAGTTTTCTATCCAATTGGCCAAATTTCCCTCTATCCCATGCCTCCTGACTTTCCGCATAAGCCTACCATGGGGAACCTTATCAAATGCCTTACTAAAATCCATGTACACTACATCCACTGCTCTTCCCTCATCCACATGCTTGGTCACCTCCTCGAAGAATTCAATAAGACTTGTAAGGCAAGACCTACCCTTCACAAATCCGTGCTGGCTGTCCCTAATCAAGCAGTGTCTTTCCAGATACTCATAAATCCTATCCCTCAGTACCCTTTCCATTACTTTGCCTACCACAGAAGTAAGACTAACAGGCCTGTAATTCCCGGGGTTATCCCTATTCCCTTTTTTGAACAGGGGCACAACATTCGCCACTCTCCAGTCCCCTGGTACCACCCCCGTTGCCAGTGAAGACGAGAAGATCATTGCCAACGGTACTGCAATTTCCTCTCTTGCTTCCCACATAATCCTAGGATATATCCCGTCAGGCCCGGGGGACTTGTCTATCCTCAAGTTGTTCAAAATGTCCAACACATCTTCCTTCCTAACAGGTATCTCTTCTAGCTTACCAGTCCATTTCACACTCTCCTCTTCTACAATACGGTCCCTCTCGTTCGTAAATACTGAAGAGAAGTACTTGTTCAAGACCTCTCCTATCTCTTCCGACTCAATACACAGTCTCCCACTACTGTCCTTGATCGGACCTACCCTCGTTCTCGTCATTCTCAGGTTTCTCACATACGCATAAAATGCCTTGGGGTTATCCTTGATCCTATCCGCCAACGATTTTTCATGCCCTCTCTTAGCTCTCCTAATCCCTTTCTTCAGGTCCCTTCTGGCTATCCTGTATCCCTCCACTGCTCTGTCTGAATCCTGTTTCCTCAACCTTATGTAAGCCTCCTTCTTCCTCTTTACCAGACATTCAACCTCTCTCGTCAACCAAGGCTCCCTCACACGACCATTTCTTTCCTGCCTGATAGGTACATACATATCATGGACACGTCGTATCTGCTCTTTGAAAAAGTTCCACATTTCCACCACATCCTTCCCTGACAGCCTATGCTCCCAACGTATGCTCCTCAAATCCTGCCTTACAGCATCGTAATTTCCCTTCCCCCAATTATAAAATCTACCTTGTTGTGCGCACCTATCTCTCTCCATAACCAAGGTGAAAGTCACAGAATTGTGGTCACCATCACCAAAATGTTCACCCACTAACAAGCCCACCACTTGTCCCGGTTCATTACCGAGTACCAAATCCAATATGGCCTCCCCTCTGGTTGGACAATCTACATACTGCGTTAGAAAAGCTTCCTGGACACACTGCACAAATACCGCCCCATCCAATCTACTTGATCTAAAGAGCTTCCAATCAATATTTGGGAAGTTGAAGTCGCCCATGACTACGACCCTGTGGCTTCTGCACCTTTCCAAAATCTGTTTCCCAATCTGTTTCTCCACATCTCTGCTGCTATTGGGGGGCCTATAGTAAACACCCAACAAGGTGACTGCACCTTTCCTATTTCTGACTTCAGCCCATACTACCTCCAGAGGCAGATCCCCCTCAAACTTCCTTTCTGCAGCCGTTATACCATTTCTAATTAGCAATGCCACCCCCCCTCCTTTTTTCCCACCCTCCCTAATCTTACTGAAACACCTGTAACCAGGAACCTCCAACAGCCATTCCTGTCCCACATCTATCCACGTTTCCGTGATGGCCACAACATCGTAGTCCCAGGTACCGATCCACGCCTTAAGTTCACCCACCTTATTTCTGATACTCCTTGCGTTGAAGTATACGCACTTGAGCCCATCTCTGTGTCCGCAAGTAGTCCCTGTCAGTGCTACCTTCTCCACAGCCTCCCTACAGTCTTGGGCATCCTGACAAACAGCTAACCTACTTGCTGGACTACAAGTCCGGATCCCATCCCCCTGCCAAATTAGTTTAAACCCCCCCGAAGAGTGCTAGCAAACCTACCCCCCAGGATATTGGTGCCCTTCTGGTTCAGGTGCAACCCGTCCTGTTTGTACAGGTCCCACCTTCCCCAGAATGCAGTCCAATTGTCCAAATATCTGAAGCCCTCCCTCCTACACCATCCTTGCAGCCACGTGTTCAACTGCACTCTCTCCCTATTCTTTGCCTCACTGTCACGTGGCACCGGCAACAACCCAGAGATGACGACTCTGTCTGTCCTAGCTTTTAGCTTCCAGCCTAACTCCCTGAGCTCTTGAATGACCTCCCCACCCCTCTTCCTACCTATGTCGTTGGTGCCAATGTGCACCACGACTTCTGGCTGCACACCCTCCCCCTTAAGGATTCTGAGAGAGACAGAGAAAGAGAGAGAGACAGAGACTTATATCGGACAGTCCAACAACGCATATTTGAAGCTGACAGTGGTGATATTTTTCCTTATTTTGAAGATAAAGCAATGTAAAAATAATGGTGCAATCCCTCTGGTCATGATCAGGATGAAGGGCATTGGAATCTGCATCCACTTATTAACTCAAGGTTGATCCAATCTGACCCACCATCTTGGGCAGCTAATCCTGGATAAATACGATAGTGTCACTCACTGCTTGTTTTGGCAGTCTCGTAATTCATAACATATTTTCACGACGGACACTCCTAACCATAATGATGATTTCCATGACCTTCTCAACTGCCGGCTTCCTTTAAAAAAGGAACCCACCTTTCTCCTTTCCTCCCTCGAAGATTGTGACCTCAGTTTAAGTATGATTCAAAGTCTCTCTGGTAGCCATCTGCTAACTCGCCTGTGTTCCCACTGTTCATGTGTGAGCTCCCGATGAAACTGAACCATTAACCGTCAAAGTTAAATCTCAACTAACTACCCGACCAGAACACTTTCCAGTCTGGATTATCGAGTAGGAATCTGGAATATCTGTGTTGTTTTTTTGCATTTCTTACTTAGCTCAGGGTAACTACAGTTGATTTGTAGAAATGTCAGAATGGCTTCTGTAAAATAATCAAGAAGGATTTTACGAGCTGGTCCTCTCTATTCAAGAAATGTGCAAGCTGAAGGTGACTACATTAAATAATGTTGCAAAAACAGAAGATCTGATCATTATCAGCTTGATAAGCACATTTGTAAATTGTGTTGGAACAGGATATTTATCTGTGTTGCTGAGACAATGAAACCAGGAGCAAAAGTCTGTAAAGTATGGAGAGTTTTGAGAGGGTAGGGCAAACAAGATAGTCCCACCTTTGAGGAAGGTGGTGGAGGCTGTTGGGAGGAAAACGCTTTATTTTTACATTACTGGTTGTTGAAAAATAAATTGTCACTCACAAATCCAGTAAAATAATTCAAGAAATTTCCTTTTTACACAAAGAGGAGTGACTGGTGAGTTAGATAACGTTTCAGGTGTATTTAGGGGCATGCCAGTTAAGTAGATGAGACAGAAATGAATAGAAGGCCATGTTGATCATTTCAGAAGGATAGGGTCAGAGGTTTGCTTGGAGCGGAAACAGCAGCATGAATCTGTTGGGTGAAATGGCTTGCTTTAGTGTTGCAAAGTTTCTACAATTCTTTTATAAACCTTATTGTACCACCGAAGACATATTAGGCCCATAGCGTACCGCTAATCCAGCTGGAAACATAGAAACTGGAAGCAGGAATAGGCCATTCAGCTCCAACTTTTAATATGATCATGGTTATTCCTCCATCAAAATGCCATTGTCTGTCTTTCTCTCCTTATACTTTAATGTCTTCGTTGTGTAAAAGTTATAAATGTCTTTTTGAATGTATTCAGTGATCCGATCTCCACAGCTTTCTGTAATAGCGAAATCCACAGGTTGACCACCTTCTGTATGAAGAAATGTTTCATCATTTCAATCCTAACTAGCCTGCCCTGCATCCTTCGATTGTGAGCCCTGGCTCTAGACTCCGCAACCAGCAGAAACATGTTCCTGCATCTAGCCTTGTTAGACTTTTATGCATTTCAACTTGATTCCCTCTCATTCTTCTAAAATCTAGTGAATATAGGTTCAGTTGAACTAATGTCTCCTCAAAGGAGAGCCTGAATCTTCACTACACATCTAGGTGACAGCAAAGAGATTGCAAAATCAGTGCACAAACTGAGTTTTGAGAACTGTGTGATTCCAAGGAAAATAATATTTGGAGTTACCTCTTGGATGCCAGTTTTGCTTGGATGCATTACCCTAGGTTCGATTGCATTGAAAAAATAATGAGGTGACCTCTTCTGAAACATACAAGATTCTGAAGGCACTTATTAAGGTGTACACTGAGTAATTGTTTCTGCTGGTCTCAGACTATAAAGCATGGGCACCTTTCACCTTAAGGGGCCAACATTTGGGATCTAAATGAGAAGACCATTAGTTGGTCACTCTTCAGATCTAATTACTCCAAAGAGTTGAGTACATTTAGGTCTGCAATTGGTGACTTTTTTGGTCTCTCAGGAAATCAAGATGAAATGAGCCACAATCATATTGAAATGGCGAAGCAGATGTAATGGGTTATATTGCCAATCCCTGTTCCTATATCTTCTGTTCTTGTTCTTTCAAGTCTTCCCATTTCTGAACATGCGACTAAGCCAACAGCCTTTTCTTCAAGTCACCACCAATATTTTCACGTAGCTATAAAGGAAGGTGCCAGAGGAGCCCTGGGAATTTTCTCTTGGATTGCTAACAGCAGAGTCCAAGACATTAAAGTTTTGGATGTAGGTTTGCTCACTGAGCTGAAAGGTTCATTTCCAGATGTTTCATTACCTTACTAGGTAACATCTTTAGTGGACCTCAGGCAAAGCAATGCTGAAAATGCCTGCTTTCTATTTATATGTTTGGGTTTCTTTGGGTTGGTGATGTCATTTCCTGTGGTGATGTTATTTCCTGTGGTGAAGTCACTTCCTGTTCCTTTTCTCAGGGGGTGGTAGATGGGGTCTAACTCGATGTGTTTGTTGATAGAGTTCCGGTTGGAATGCCATGCTTCTAGGAATTCTCGTGTGTGTTCTTTGTTTGGAACACCAACTAGCCACAAAAAGACATGACCCTCTCTCACCAGTATCCTCCCATACATATAAGGAAGGACATCACTTCAACTGGGACAATACATCCATCCTAGGACAAGACAAACAAAGACACGCACAAGAATTCCTAGAAGCATGACATTCCATCCGGAACTCTATCAGCAAACACATCGAGTTGGACCCGATCTACCACCCCTTGAAAAAAGGAATAGGAAGTGACTTCCCCACAGGAAATAACATCACCACAGGAAATGATGGTAAGCACAGTATAGGTTTTCTTTTGAATAAACATGCTTCTGCATACACCGATTCTTCTTCGAAAGGTTTAAAAATTGCATCAGGCAGAACAGTGAGTATACACTTAACATTATGTCTCACAGTGAGTATACAGTGAGGCAAGCTCATGATAGTATCACCTCATCAAAGCAGGTGAGCTGACTGCATACTTTCTGTGAGACATAGCACAATAATGTTGACTCCTGTGTGCGAGCTCACTGCTTTTTTTTATTCATTCCCAGGATATGGGTGTGGGTGGCTATTGTCCATTGCTAATTGCCCAGAGGTCAGTTCAGAGTCAACCACATTGCTGTGGGTCTGGCGTCATATAAAGATGGCAGTTTCCTTCCCTCAATGACATCAGTGAACCAGATGGGTTTTCCCTCACAACATTTGATAATGATTTCATGGTTATTGTCAGACAAATAATTTCAGATTTTTATTTTATGCAGAAATTGATTTCCATCTGCTATGGTAGGATTCAACCCTGGTCCCCAGAAAACTACTTGGATTGCTAGATTAATAGAATCATAGGATACCCACAGTACAGATAGAGGCCATATAGTCATTGAGTCTTAACTGTCCCTCCAAAGAGCACCCCACCCAATCCCTGCCTAGGGTTTTATCCCATGACTAACCTGCACATACTTGGAATCCATGGGGCAACTTGGCATGGCTAATCCACATAACCTGCACAACTTTGTACTGTGGGGGGGAAACCGGAGCACCTGGAGGAAACAGACACAGACACAGACACAGGGAGAATATGCAAACTCTTCACAGTTGCCTGAAGCTGGAATCGAACCTGGGTCCCTGGCGCTGTGAGGCAGCAGTGCTAACCAATGCCTTGTGATAATATTACTAGGACATCACCCCTCCTGTGAATGAGATATGGTTATGAGCATAGTGCATCCCTCATATAAATGGATCCACTTAACATCACTTTTCAGCTCTTCCTCTTTCTTTCATCCAAGTAACCCATCTTTCAGGAGTTCACTCTGGGTAAAATAAAAATAATGTACAATAGCGTAAGGATTCAAAAGAAACAGCTAGGGTACAGTGATTTCAGTACTGCTGTGCTTTTTCCATAAGTTTCTGTGTACTTACAGCTGCTTAGAAAGCATGCTGACAAATTTGACAGGGATGTAATTTACAGAATTGCTGAACTGTGGGAAATGGGATGTTCAGGATGTTCCCATATGAGCGAGGTAGATGCTTCCCACAGAAATCCTGGTGGAAAATGTAACAGACACTAAAAGGAATGGTGGTCTTCTGCAGCAAAACTCCATCTCAGTTTCCAAGATTTCCGCCCGATTGATGTCCAAACACTGGGTGAACAGAGGCAGTAAAATCGAAGCAATGCTTTCAACATTTCACATGGACAAAGGTAACCCCAACTCCAGCCAGTATGCCAATTCCAACAGCTTTGCCTTGCTCACTTTTTGTAAAACTCCCAAGGTCACTTCCTCCGCCCCCAGGAAATACTTAGTAATTGAAAGAGCCATTACTGCACAAGGCACAGCCTGTTCAAACCAACTGAATTCAACGCCTGGAACAAAATACGCTAACAACAACCATCTGCCACCTTTGTATCCAATTTAGAATTATAGATTTCAATCCTGACAACAGCTTCCACTTTGTTATGGACCAGGCCAGACCCCCTTAACATATTTTAAAAAGGTAGCCTAGACCCAAACTTTTTCTTAATTTAAAGGTCGATGTGAAGTACTGTATTCCAGACGAGATGCGACTGGTCAACATCAAGAAAAAACCCAATTTATTTAAACGCTGTAGATAAATACGAATAAAAGAAAGATTTGAAAAATGTTTTGGAAAACTTAACTGAATAACAGATGCAGTAACTATTATTAATTAACTGTTCCAATACATTAACATCCCATAAACACATCCCTTGGCAAAGAGGCAAATTCAGACACAGATTCTCACATGCAGTTCTCCAGTCCAGGAGGAAAAACATCAAGAGAAATTTCATAGAGTGTAGAAGCCAGGACGCACTCACAGAAGCTTCCAACTCTTTTGAGACCCAATGTTTTCTGATGTTACAGAAAGAAGAAAAACCTAGAAATCTGGATCTGTGAGAGCTGGCCACATCCATTCAGGCTGTTTATAAAACAACTAAAGCCTCATAGGTTGTTTACATAAGTCATTTTTCAGAGGCTAGTTTGACACCTCTGCCTCACAACCTCTCTTTAGAAAAAAACCAGGACAACATAACTTTTTAAAGTGACAGCATCATCATAACTGGAATGCAGGAGAATGTGATGTGCACTTATTGGAATAGACATGGTTCTTAGTGTGGGCTTGACAAAATAAATGTGGAGGGGTTGTTCCCTCTTATGGGACATTCCAGGGCAAAAGATCATTATCTCAAAATAAGGGGTTGCACATTGAACACAGGAATGAGGAAGAATTTCTTTTCTCAGAAGGTAGTGAATCTATAGAATTCTTTACCGCAGAGGTCTGACTCTTAAGCATTATTCGAGGCTGAGATAGTCAGATTTTTAATCAGTAAGGATATTAAATGTTATGGTGTAAAGTGGAGTTGAAAGTTATTAGATCAACGATGATCTCATTGAATGATGGAACAAAGTTGATGGGCGAAATGGCCACTTGCTGCTCCTACATCTTCCCATCTTATGGTTGACTCTGCTTCAAATTACATGTTTGCAATCATAACCCTATTCACAGTTTTCTAATTATTTGTTTTCTTGATTATTAAAGGTCACCAGTTTCCCTTTATGTAAGAGACTCGAAAGAAGGGACATAGTTTAAAAATATGCGTCTCCCATTTAAGAGAAAAATCAGAAGGAAATGCTTTTTTATTTAGTATCTTCCACAGGGTGGTACAGGTCAAGTAATTACGTATTGGATAGATAGATTCTGATCAAAATGGGAGTCAAAGGGTGTCGTAGTTCAGCAGGAGTTAAGGCCAGAATCAGGTTGACATTGATCGTTATTGAATGACAGAACTGGATTGAGGGTCCAAATATCCTACTTCAACTCTTAATTCTTAAATTAGTATGCTTGCATGTAAGTAAGCTCTACACTGATCCATGTATCCGGGCTAGTACTATGTTCTTCCCTTTGCAAGCATTTAGGATATCAGCTAGTATTGAACAAAGCAATGTCATCAGAATTCTGTTGCAGTGACAATTAATGTACAACTACCAGTAACTACAGCACAGAATATACTCAAGGTTAAAATCAGTAGACTTTATCAGGTCTTGAAAATAATATATTAACAATGATATTCTTGTCATTTGTATTAGAAAGGGTAAAATGACAATAGGCAATGAGGAAAAACAACTTAAAGGTTACCAATGCAACCAGAACAGGGGAGTCCAGGTCTACAGGGGTTATGGTTATGTCTTATGCTGCACTGGTGCAACCACTTTTGTATTTATATTGGGCATAAAAAGCACAAAGGCATTTAATGGAATTCTATCATTGCTCACCTAAGTGCAGAGGCAATAAAGAGCAGGCAACAATGTTTTAGTAGCAATGGGTCATGCCTCACAAATCTGGTGAAATTCTTGCAGATGTCATTAAACTCTGTGATGAAGGCAATGTACTGTGTCAAACTTATGTGCTCTTCTGGAAGTCAAAACTTCAAGAGAGTTTAACATTTATGGAACTAATGTAAAATTATCTTAGGCTGAAAACTGGCTTGGCAATGGAAATTGGAAGGTATGATACATGCAAACTGCTTCACTGTGGTTCCATAGATGATCTGTTCTGATTTCTACACTGTTCACCTGAGCATGGAAGAGGGTAGTTTCTCATTGTTGCTGATGACATCAAAATTACAATGCTATAAGACAAATTCTGCAAGATTAAATGAAGCAAATGGCTCTAGATAAACAATTTGATTGCAGATGCTAGTATGGATGTATATACAATGGACATAAGGATAGCAATACATGAAATGCATACAAAGCTAGAGTAAAGAGCTCTATTAGGAATTGGTCAACTTCATTCAAGGCTCAGATTAGAGTGGTACTGGAAAATCATAGCAGGTCAGGCAGCATTCGAAGAGCAGGCTCCTCGGATGCTGTCTGACCTGCTGTAATTTTCCACCACCACTCTAATCTTGACTCTGATCTCCAGCATCTGCAGTCCTCATTTTCGCCTAGTTCATTCAAGGCTAGTTTTAACCCATATTCACAACACAAATGGCTACCTGTTTGAAAAAGTATAAAGGGAAAGGTATTATTGCCCATCACACTACCAGCAATCCAACTTAAAGGGTTAGGAGCAAATTAAGTCTCATAGCAAGTTATATAAATTCTTCATGTCCCACAACATCAGCTAAATTACAGTTTAACCATCACTTATCAGATGTTATGCTGGTGAGATTGCAAGGCTGGTTTCCTGTGCTAGAAGATCTTGAAAGGTTACATTTTTAGGTGTGCTACTGCTTTCAGTAGAATGACTCCACTGGTGACCAGCTTCAGGACATCATACTTCAGAAGATCCTTGTGGTGAAATTCAGTTCCACTTCGAAGACCCTGCTGCCTTGGATTAAAGCAAAAAGGCAAAACACTTAAGGTAAAAGTGGAAAAACTGCAATTCAAGAAGGCAATTTCTAATCTCTGTAATGTTGCTTTTGCAAATGTACACACAATAAGCCAACTTGCAAAACTTCATTGTTATTTACTTCTAACCCTGTCCCAACATCACATAATGAGGATGCAAAATGTTAATTGTATAAAGCACTTTTTGGAAGCAATATCTTCCAAATGGTGTTTTGCAGGTTGTGACTTCCTGAGATTCCTTGGCTAAATGAACCAACCAATATCCATGATTGCATCCAGATCTGAGAAGAGTTATATTGAATTCAAAGTGTTCACTCCATTTCTCCCTCCACAGATGCTACTGAGCTGCTGGGTTTCTCCAGCACGTTTTGCTTTTATGCAAGTATTGTCACATTTTTCTGTGAAGTATAGCAATTGACAAGGAACGTAACTACTCAGCTGGGACATCTGTTCATGAGATTCAGCAGAGAGAAATTGTCAAAATGCATAACTGCAATGGAAGCTCCATATTGAATTCAAATTACGTGGTGACTTTAATGCCACATTCTCACCTATCTGACAACCAATGGCTCACCCACTTAGTCAAGGATCTACCTACCTCTGCCTCAAAAATATTCAGCGACTTGTCTTCTCCTCCTCTATGGCTCGTAATGCTCTGAAAGGAAATAATCCTAGTTTACATCTTTATGGCAGACCCCTTATTTTCAAAATGATTTTTAAAATTATTTTTCAAACTAAAATTTGGTCAAAGGTGTAGATTTAAAGGAGCAACTTAAAGAACAAGTGATAAAAAAGTGGACAGGTTTAAGAGAGGAACACTTGATCTTATGGCTTTGGCAAGTAAGAATCATAGAATCCCTACAATGTGGAAGCAGGCCATTTAGCCCATCAAGTTTACACTGACCCTCTGAAGAGCATCCCATCCAGAAACATGACCTCTATGCTATCCCTGTAACCCTGCATTTCCCATGGCCAATCCACCTAACCCGCATATCTTTGGACTGTGAGAGGAAATATTAATATGAATAGGGAGGGTTTAGAGGGATATGGGCCAGACAAATGCTGGCAAATAGGATTAGATTAATTTAGGATATCTGGTCGGCATAGATGAGTTGCACCGAAAGGTCTGTTTCTAAGCTATACAGCTCTATGACTCTATAAACCAGAGCACCCAGAGAAAACCCATGCAGACTCAGGGAGAATGTGTGCAAACTCCACATAGACAGTCACCTGAGGGTGGAATCAAACCCCAGTCCCAGGTGCTGTTACAGCAGCAGTGCTAACCACTGAGTCACCATGCAGGTCATAAATAGCGCAATGGAAAAGAGTTGATAATTGCAGGAGTACAGAAACTTTGGAGGTTGAAGAACTGCTGGAGGAAGCTACAAAGATAGGGAAATGAGTATATTAAGGGATTTGAAAGCAAAAGAGAGAATTACAAAGTTAAGGTTTTGTTGGGTTTTCCTTATTCATCCATATATCTAAGAAATGAATCAATTTGATAAAACAGAGTTTCAAATTATTATTGCTCAAACTGCAGTAGTATAAAATATTTAGAATTTTTTTTAAAAGTGCCTAACATTGCTCATTGAGATTCGTGTTGTAATTTCAATTCCAATGAAGGGCTGAAAATCCATCATTAACTCAGCATGACTGATAGTCTTGAAAAATGGAGAGGGTAATTAAATTTCTCATTATGCATTGCTTTGAATGTTGTAAGTATAGAAAAAAAAGATTGAGCATTCTGTGGGACCAGATTATTCACTTCTGCTGTAGTTGTCTGTGCAAATAAAACTCAGCCTTTATTCACTTACTTATCCACTTGTGATTTTATATAATTGGTTATTTCCTACTTTTGTTATTCTTATGAAAATCACTGTGACACACCCTCTACTGTACTTAGGTTTCAGGTGGAGAGGAAAAGAACTGTTGCATTATTGTAGACTGGTGCACCCCTGATTTTAATTGCTCCACAATCATTGCCTTGCAGTTGGGTGGCATGATGGATCAGTGGTTAGCACTGTTGCTTCACAGCCTTGGGTGACTGTGTGAAGTTTGTATGTTCTTCCCGTGTCTGTGTGGGTTTCCTTCCACAGTCCATAGATGTGCAGGTTAGGTAGACTGGCCATGCTAAATTGCCCATCGTAACCAGGGATGTGTAGGCTAGGTGGATAAAACATGGGGAATGCAGGGTTACAGGGATTGGATTTGGAGGGTCAGTGTGGATTCCCTGAATGGCCTGCTTCCAAGCTGTAGGGATTCTATTCTATGCCTTCATCGACTTAGGCTCTAAGCATTGCATTTACCTCCCTAAATGTCTCGGCCTTCTGCTCTTCATCGACAATGCTTCTTTTTGGTCAAACTTTTGAATACTTATGCTAATATCTCCATGTATGATTTTCTTTCCTAAAAGTTAAACTTTATTGAGAAACCTTGCTGAAAAAAAGACAGAACATTTGACTCAAGTATTACAGAATTTGACCGAAAATTCAACTTGTCCCAATCCAGCATGTTGTATAATGTCAATAGTCTTAATATTTACTAAATACATTCCACCTTAGGTATACAATGTAAGGCCAAATCTTCTCAACTGCAAATTACAAAAGTGCAATCAATATGAAATTTTTCTCTCTAGATTATGTTTCATTCTGAGGTGCTTTCAATATATTTCCATACATATAGGGGAGGTGATGGTCTAGTTGTATTATCACTGGACTCTTAACTGAGAGACCCAGGTAATGTTCTGGCGACCCAGGTTTGACGATGGCAGATAGCAGATGATGAAATTTGAATTCAAGAGGAACAATCTGGAATTAGGAGTCCCATGATGACCATGACTCCATTGTCAATTGTTGGAAGAACATACCTGGTTCATTAATGTCTTTTAGGGAAGGAAATTGCCACCCTTACCAAGTTTCACTGATAGTAGAATCACTACAGTGTGGAAGTAGGCCATTTAACCCATGAATCCACATCGACCCTCTGAACAGCGTCCCAGCCAGACTCACCTCCCTATCCTATCCCTGTAACACTGCATTTCCTATGGCTGCACATCCTTGGACACCATGAGCAATTTAGCATGAATAATCCTAAGGACTAGCCTACATGTGACTCCAGACCCACAGCAATGTGGTTGACCTTAAATGGCCTCTGGGCAATTCAGGATGGGCAATAAATGCTGACCCCCTCATCCTGTAAATGGATAGAAAAAATCCTGAACGTGCACAGAGCCTAAGGGTGTTACCAGCCCTTTCAGTATCCTGTGCCTCATAGATGCTTGGAAATAACCTGAGCCCATTGAACCTGAGATTTACTGTGTCCCTCAGCATGTGCCAGTCTGCAACATTCAGTCAAAGACAACTCTTTTCACTGGAAGACCAGCAAGTTCTGGCAGACCAAAGGTTTTCAGTTCCAAAGAAGAGTCATTTAGACACAAAATGCTGCTTCTCTCTTCACATGAATTGAATTTATTGTCATTGGTACCAAGGCACAGTGAAAAGCTTTGTCTTGTGAGCAATACAGGCAGATCACAGAGTTAAGTAGCCTGGATGAGTAAATAATAGGTAAACAGCAGCAAAAACAGGTACAGGTGAAAGTTCAGAGTTTGTGAGTCCATTCAGTATTCTGACAACAGTAGGGTAGAATCTGGTTTGAAACATTGCCAGGATAGGATGGATCTTTGAGAATGCTGGCAGCTTTTACTTGACTGCGGGTCTAGTTGATGGATTCTATAGACAAGCTGCATTTCTCTAGCACTTTCTGTTTTAACTAGCATCTTTAACCGTGATGTCCTCCAAGTGTAGCTGATTTGCATTGCTGGGAACAGCCTATAGACACAGGATCCTGAATCACACAGCTACTTGGAACAAGACTGGACAGATTTCTCCAGGGTGCGGTCTAAGGACAGAGTTGGCGAGATTTGCACCATTAGCCCATCTTATCCTCATTCGGTGGGCACTGCTGCAATAGAAATCCCAATAATAAATAATAAAATGATGATACATTAATTCAAGGCATCTAAGACATGAAATAAATATTTTTCTAATGAATGAACACAGAAATGCTATAATGAAACATAATAACTGATTGTATGCAGATTAATTTCATTCTGTAGGGTAACAACTGGAATATACTGAAGAGATGCATCTATTTTACTGATTTCAGGCTAGTCCCAATTCAATCCAGATGATTTTTGCACGAAATGATTCCAAAATGTGCAACAGACAACCACAACAGATTCAGGTATAAAAACACAAAACGAAGTTAACATTTTGAATTCAAAATGAATTCTTCAGAACTGAAAGCAGTTTGAAAATGAGGGTTTTAAAAGTGTTAACAACGGGATGTAGCAGATTGAAACAGATGATGAGGGTGCAAAAGGCAAAGAGGTTGCTAAACATAGTAAAGGAGGGATAAGGTGCAGAATAGGTGTTAATAGTGGATATGAACAGTCAAGAAAAGTCAACTCCTCTGAATTAACCCATGCCAACATGTGTGTGTGTGTGTGTGCGTGCATGGCGTGTGGGGGTGGGGTTGGGCCAGCATTTATTGCCTATCCCTAGTTGCCCTTGAGAAGGTGGTGGTGAGTTGCCTTCTTAAATCACTGCTGTCCACTTATTGTGGGTTCACCCACAATACACTTAGGGAGGGAATTCCAAGATTTTGATCCAGTCAAAATTTCCAAGTCAGGGTGGTGAGCGGCTTCGAGGGAAACTTGCAGGTGGTAGTGTTCCCAAGTGTCTGCTGTCCTTGTCCTGCTAGGTCATGGTTTGGAGGGTGCTGCCTGAGGATCTTTGGTGAATTTCTGCAGTGCATCTTGTAGGAAGCACACTGCTGCTGCTGAGCATCAATGATGGAGAGAGTGGATGCTTGTGGATGTGGTGCAAATCAAGCAAGCTGCTTTGTCCTGGATAGTGTCAAGCTTCTTGAGTGTTGTTGGAGCGGCACCATCCAGGCAAGTGGAGAGTATTCCATCACACCCTGACCTGTGCCTTGTAGATAGCGGACAGGCTTTGGGGAGTAAGGTGAGTTACTTGCTCCAGTATTGAACAGTAAGTCACTCATTACTTTTTATTTTGAAAAGTTAGCGCTTTCTGATGATTTCAACAAGTAGCCACAATTTGAAAAGGAAATAAAAAGCTGGTGTCATTAAAACTGATCAATGACGTTTTCCAATTGTTGTAAACTCCTAACCGATGTAAAACTGTTAGATTCTCCAGGTGTTGTTTTATGTTCTTTCAGTCTTACTGACGGAAGCGTGATCCACTGGATCCCAGTCAGCATTTCAAGGCAATGGGACAATAAATCTTGTGCTCCTCCCACATCTAAATTATTCCTTAAATAAAAAGAATGGCTCAGTTGGCTTATACTTACTAACTGTTTGAAGTGGTGTTTTCTCGCCCTATACTGCAGAGCCTTACTGATTGGGCCCTTCAGTGTCGGAGAAACCCTCCCTGACTCGAAATGTTTTTCAAACAGTCGTAAAACATCCCAGAGAGCGATGGTGGAAGATACAGTTCCACCCGCAACTCCTGACCTGCTGCTTATTTCATCACTTCTGCTGGGATCTTGCTGTGCACAAATGCATGCGCCCCCCCAGTCATCCCTCACCATCCTTCCCCTCTTCCCACATGAGAGCATTTCCACGGAAGTCTCCGGCGCCTGTAAATAAAATCTCGAGACAACGGTGAAGGGCACTATACAAATGCAGGTCCTCGATGTTATTGAAGTGAACCTGTTTCGGATTGAGTTGTAAACCGGACCCGCCTTGGTCCCCGGGATATGGGGATTTGTCAGTAAGCCTTAACAATGCATACAGCCAAGGAGGGTGAAAGACTGATCGCGGTTAGGCTGAGAGAGAGAGCTGTCAGAGTGAAAAAAGGCAGAGCCAGGCTTGTACATTTTATTTTTGTAGCCACGTGGGGATTGTCAGACCCATTTCCTTGTGTAGAGCTTAAAATGTGCACGTGTCTCCCCCCAACCCCCCGCCTCTGGTATTCCTTGCCAAACTTCTTAATATAAATAGAGTAAGCGAGAGATCAGATCCAACTTAGTCTGTGTGGGGAAGAGAGCTGCTCTGAAAGGTTTGAGGGGAACTCCGAGCTGTCGGCGTATTAAACATGCCCAACCTCCCTCCTTGGCTGTCTCTCATCCACCAGCCAGAAGGATTCTTTCACCGGATCGTCAGAGTGAAAGCTCCGCTTATTCAGGCAACACGTGGATAAACTTTACTCCCCCACCGCCTTTACAAAGAAGTGTCACTTATTCCGCTGAAGTTAACGACCCAGAAAGCGCCACCGTCCAAGAGAATATCACGTTTCGTGCCATTTTAAATCCCTCAGTCCCTTTTTTTTTGTTGTTTACTCCCCCCCCCCCCCTTTCTCCCGCCCTTTCTTTCCCCTTCCACCTTGATCCCTAAAGGAAAAGGCAAGAGATCCGAGGATTATTTTTGTTTTAATTATTGCACCGGCCGACGTCGCCTTCTGTTGTATCCCGGCTCAAAGATGCTGCTGGTTTCTGAGCTCGCTCTCTTTCTGATTTACACGGCGTTGTTGCAAAGGGACTCCGCTTACGAATCTAGCCAAGACTATTACGATGACTATCAGGAGCTGGGAGAACCGAAGGTAAGGGAGGGATTTAAAACAAAATGTTCACTCCAGTCCCCTGGGCTGTCTTAATCTGTTGTTGCTGTCTGGCTACTGTATCACTGTTCAATGAAGGAATCACCTTCACTTTCTGACTAGCGCTACAGGATTTCGACGACACAAGCAGCAGGGAATCTGAGGGCGAGGAAATTTAAAAGTGTGATGATTGCCGAGCTTTTTCTAACCTCTGTAGATTTTTCATACATCTTCAGTCACAATCTGACACTTATGCAACTTTTTAACATAGATGCAATTTTTGTTGTACTTGTAACTTTGTGATAACAAAATAGTTTTCCTGTATACTTTTATATATATTTTAGTAAACATCGAACGCTTGTGAAACTTTATATATATGCAACATTATTTTGCATATCTTTTCATACATCACATGAATTTTCAATGCATGCATATACTCTTAATGCATATTTTCTGAGCCATATATACTTCCAACACATAACTTTGGATGACATTCTGCATACATATTCATATGAAATAGTTAGCATTTGTAGAATCTGAGAATTTGCCTCCCTCTGAAATAGAGTGGTGAGCTGTTCACAGGAGATAGGGTCGCTGGAAGATTTGCTTTGGGTGTTAACTGAACTTTCGTTGGACTTTCTCTGCGACCTTCCGCCGGCTCTTTGTAGGTCAAAACACCTCCCCGCACAGTCTGGCCAACAGTTTCAGCGTGGATGAGAGGGAGAAGGTGAAAAAGGATCCCAGTCGGCTAACAGACGGGGGCGTGGGTCCAAGAGCTCTCTGTAGTAGAATGAAGTTCGCTGAGAAATTTAGGAAGCAGCATACTAAAAGTGCACAGAGAACCTCTCTCTCCTTCAACTCGTCTGCAGTAACATGGTCCGTCCCTTCACTTTCTGTTAACAATGAAATGCCAGGTTTACCACAAGGTAGATCTGCAACAGTGAGAGATACAAGTTTGTGAGAGATAGAATGTCAGACACCGGGATTTGTAAATCAAAGGCTCCTTCCTGATCCTTTGAGAGAACAGTGACATTTTGTTAAAAGAAAACACAGTAATTTATGTGTGTGTGAGTGAGAGTGCGTGTGAGAGAGAGAGAGTGTGTGAGTGTATGTGTGGAGGTGGGGCAGAGGACAGCAGTAAAGAAGAAGGGGTTGAGGAATGTAACGCAATGAGAAACCCACTCTCTCCAGAGATTTGTAGAAATCTACTCATTGCTGCTGTGAAAGGAGAGAGTCAGAGGGGAAATAGCAAGGGTAACCTTGCAAGTTCGAGAGAGTCTGAGGATATTGAAAATTCCTGATGAAGGTGTATAGATGTCAATGAATTTTAAGGGATAGAGTCATAGCTATAGAGTCATAGAGATGTACAGCACGGAAACAGACTCTTCGGTCCAACTTGTCCACACCGACCAGATATCCTAACCCAATAGAGTCTCACCTGCCAGCACTCCCCGGCCCACATCCCTTCAAACCCTTCCTGTTCATATACCCATCCAGATGCCTTTTAAATGTTGCAATTGTACCAGCCTCCACCACTTCTTCGAGCAGCTCATTCCATTCATGTACCACCATCTGTATGAAAATGTTGCCCCTAGGTCCCTTTTATATATTTCTCCTCTCACCCTAAACCTACGCCCTCTCGTTCTGGACTCCCCCACCCCAAGGAAGAGACTTTGTCTATTTATCCTATTCATGCTCCTCATGATTTTATAAACCACTATAAGGTCACCGCTCAGCCTCCGATGCTCCAGGGAAAACAGCCCCAGCCTATTCAACTCTCCCTGTAGTTCAAATTTTCCAACCCTGGCAACATCCTTGTGAATCTTTTCTGAATCCTTTCAAGTTTCACAACATCTTTCCGATAGGAAGGAGACCAGAATTGCACGCAATATTCCAACAGTGGCCTAATCAATGTCCTGCACAGCCGCAACATGACCTCCCAACTCCTGTACTCAATACTCTGACCAATAAAGGAAAGCATACCAAACGCCTTCTTCACTATCTTATCTACCTGCGACTCCACTTTCAAGGAGCTATGAACCTGCACTCCAAAGTCTCTTTGTTCAGCAACACTCCCCAGGATCTTACCGTTAAGTGTATAAGTCCTGCTAAGATTTGCTTTCCCAAAATGCAGCACCTCGCATTTATCTAAATTAAATGCCATCTACCACTTCTCAGCCCATTGGCCCATCTGATCAAAATCCTGTTGTAATCTGAGGTAACCCTCTTCGCTGTCCACTACACCTCCAATTTTGGTGTCATCTGCAAACTTACTAACTATACCTCTTATGGTCACATCCAAATCATTTATGTAAATGATGAAAAGTAGTGAACCCAGCACCAATCCTTGTGGCACTCCACTGGTCACAGGCCTCCAGTCTGAAAAACAACCCTCCACCACCACCCTCTTTTACCTTTGTGCCAGTACTGTATCCCTGTATTCCATGAGACCTAACCTTGCTTACCAGTCTCCCACGGGGAACCTTGTCGAATACCTTACTGAAATCTATATAGATCACATCCACTGCTCTGCCCTTATCAATCCTCTTTGTTACTGATAGAGGAGAGGGGAGTGAGGACTTTGTATATATAAACTACACAGATTCATAGAAGATGACGGTCACACATCGGGGGATATAGGAGGGAGGGAGAAAGGACAGAAGTGGACACAAGAAAGAGAATCTGCTCTACTGCTTAAAGGAATTGAGAATGAATGTAAGCAGAGGACAGCTATTTACTGACAGATAGGGCATACAGGAAGACAGGGAAAAAGAGGGCATAAAGAGAAGACAAGAGGAGGAAAGGCATATCTATAAATTCAGCAGCCAGCAAATAGAGTGAGATAGCGTCCAGATACACACGCACAGAGATTCCACACAGGGAATTCTTGCACCTAGGTGAATCTGTTTTCCTCACTGTCTCACACAAACACAGAATCTGAGAGAAACACACATGCACAGGTATATAAAGTTAGTGACCAACAAATACATTTCAATTGCATATGTACAGGCAAGCAATTAAAAAATGACAGAGAGAGAGAGCAGAAAGAAAATGACACAAGACTTCAAACGCCCCACTCAAAGGCAGTGAGATGCACACAGCACAATCAGACTTGTCAAAGTTGCTTAACTATATGGATCTTTCTCAATTGGAAGGAGGGGTGATACACCTTCGTGTGTAGGAAGTGAACCCTTTCTCTATCAGGTGCTGATTCCCAGTAAAAAAATGTAAGAGAAGTGTTTTGAGTTCATGAATCTCTGTTTGAGGTGCATTCTGAGAGAAAATACTAACATTTCCGAAGGAGATACCGAGACACAATCCTACATCTTACACATATCTGCAGGGACAAAGAGAGAGAGAGAAAGAGAATGAGATGCAATTGAGACACTATGGTAAACACAAGCAGTCAGAGAAATTGACTGAGTTGGTGATGGACACTGAATGCGTAAGAAATAGGTAAATGAAAACGGGTTTTAACGACCTAATTACACGTTTAGAAAATCTAGGAGGAGCTGAAGATATGATTCTGCTGTTTTGAAAGGTAAAAGGATTTCCCTCTCTCCTGTCAGAGCTGGAGGGCGCTATCACTCACTGAATGGGGCTACTGTAATTTTAGTCAGATCCTCTGCTGAGCTGATTATAACATTATGTGAAGTTTTTTGAAAACCTTGTGGATCACAGATGGTGTGTTCATGGCATTTTGCAGGGTATGTTCCAACTAAAAGCAGTTGTCAACAGTGCTGCCAAAGTCTTAACCTCTCCCTGCTGCCAGCTACACAACGTATTTTCCCAGCAATTGTCTGTCCTCCTCCAAACTTTCCTCTTGCCCGTCCTACTTAGTCCATTTTTCAGTCTCAACTTCCTTATCTTTTCCAGTTTTTCATCCTTCTTTCTCCTCTGTTCCATTATTACTTGCAAGAAATCTAAATTCCACTGTGAAATGTTGAGAATAGCTTGGGAGAAGGATTTCAGGAGGGTCTATTCCCTTTAAAGTGAGCATGGTTATATTATGTGCAAGAGGTGTGGCGAAATAATTTGATGAAATTCACACCTTTTGGTTGTGTGCCTAAACAAATGAGAAAGGGTTTGCCAAATGATAATTGCACTCTTGCCAAAAATCTATAAGTTAACCATAAAAGATCAACAAATGTCTCGGTGTGTTATAAACGCTAGAATGCAGCATTCAGACTGAATGATAAAGCACCTGCTACACTATGGAGCGCTAACATTTGTCCCACTTCTAATCTCATAAATTAACCACCAATAAGGTACTTGCCAGTTTTTCTTTTCTCTCATAATTTTAAGGATCTAGCTGCGTTTACATTTGCTGCTGTGTTTCACTATAACTCACCAATGGTATTCCTTTGGAGTGTCACTGCATATTTACGAAATTTCTATTTTCCTGTTTTTCCTTCCTTCTTACTTTATTACACAACATTGCAGTTTTGTATCCCGTCAAACCTGTGACAGCATCATACTGCAGTCTTGTCACAGGAAGCAATGCTTTTTGACTGCAGATTGATAACTGAAACAGGCCTATCAAGTTTAGCACTTTAAACATCCTCAGCCATTGTGAATAATACCAAAATGCCAAATGAAGCTGGTTACATGTGGATATTGTGATTTGAAAATCATTTGGCACAGCATAATTACATGGTTCCTATTGCAGAGCAATAAGACCAACCAATATTACTGAAGCATTTGTGAACTGTGCACCATAAGAGCAGCCAAAGAAGAGAATTACTCTCAAAGGGGTTGATGTCTGCCAAGCTGACAGAAAGCTTTTTTACAAACCTATAATTATATTGTCCAAGGCAATTGTGACTATCATGACAATAGCTGCTGTGGCTTCCATTGCTTCTCGACCACTGGTGATAGCAGCCTGGGGGAGCTAACATTATCTTATCACATGCTGCAATGTGCAAATTTATCTTTTTACTTCAAAAAAATGCCAAGTTCCTTGACGTGAAGCAAGATAAGGAGCTCAGAGACCACAAATAACTTTGCTGTTGGTTTATATAAGCATTCCTAATTTTGGGCAGCGAAAGATATTGTTAATGCCTTAATAGTTAGCTCAGAAATTGCCAAAAGGATCACGGGGAATAAATGGTGGGTACCATTATTTGTGTATTAAAATAAACCCATTAACTCGATTCGAGTTAAAGAAGTTCCAATTCTCCTGGATGGTCATCTTTTAAGAAAATATCAAAGAACTGTGAGTGCAGTTTTTCCAGCAATTTCTGTTTCTGTTTTTCGCTTTAAGCTTCATCTAGACTCAAATAACTGCTTTCTCACTGTGAGATTAGTCATTGTGTGCCCCAAAATTGCTGGAGTGACACCATTAACATGTATGAATCTTATCTCAGTAATTTAGGGCTGGTATTTTATTTTGCAATTATGTGATTTATGATCTTGACATGAGAATGAACAGCATAGGCACAGAAATTTAAAATGGAAATGTGGGAGTCTCTCTCTCCCCAGAGTAGTAAATACTTCAGAAAGTTTTGTGAAGTTTGATTTTTTAAAATGTTTCCTCTCTGTCTTTTTTTCTCTCATTCTTAAGCCTCGTTCTTCCTTCCTCTCGCCTTATTATTCTTTCTGAATTGGAATTATCATCTTTCAGTGTGTTCCTTACTCTGTCCTTCTATTTCAGTGGTTACAGAGATAGACTTGATGTTGAAGAGGTCCTTACTACTCTGATAACCTCCTTATCAACTCTCACTTATCACACTTACTACACTTTTGCAGTGCAGAAATAAATAATCTAATGGGTACATTAACAAATCCAGCTGCATCAGCAACATCAAGGCCAATATAAAACATCAATTTCAGTTTTAATGTTTTTTTATAGCATTAGGAATTCAGTGAATGCAATTTTCAAAATTGAATGTATTGTTAAAAGTGATATTACCCAGAGTGGGTTTGGTGATAAATTTACTTTGATAGCCTATATAACAGCATCACCTTCTTTATTGCACATGGAAAATCATCATGCTGGAAAACAATGTGGTAGTACAGTGGCTCAGTGATTAGCATTGCTGCCTCACAGCGCCAGAGACTCAGGTTTGACTCCAGCCTTAGCCGGCTGTGTGGAGTTTGTACATTCTCTCTGGAGTCTGCATGGGTTTCCTCCCACAGCCCAACGCTTTTTGGGTTGGATGAACTGGCCGTACTAAATTGTCCAGGAATGTGTGGGCTAGGTGGATTAGCCATGGGATTATGCAGGATTGTAGAGATGGGGTTGGAGGAATACATCTGGGTGGGATGTTGTTCGGAGGGTCAGTATGGACTTGATGGGCCAAATGGCCTGTTTCCCTACTTTAGGGATTCTATGATGTACAATAACTGGAATTAGTGACACGCCTTACTATTAATGTGAGGGAAGATTAATGATTGATAAATTATGTGCTGAAGTCATGTACATGGAATAGTTCTGACTTGTTTTCATGTCATGCTATGAAAACTGTTCTGTTTTGCTGTTGATTAATCACTTTACAACATGGAATAGAAACAATCCACATAAATTGCTCAATATTAAGGAATGTTAATATTGCAGGAATGAGTGCAACCTTCCCTATCAGCAGCGAAAGAATGATGTGATGAAGCCCATCGATATCTGAAGTAAATATCTTTGGGCAGCATATTGGTCAGTGATGTAAACGGAATATATGAAAAGTTGGACTCCTTGTGCCAGAAATTGTCCTGAAATTTCCTGCGCATGTCAATTTGGAAGAGACCAGGAGAAGTAAATCGAAAATTAAAAAAAACACAGCTTTACTACTTCAGTAAAGCGTTTGACAAGGTTCCCCATGGGAGACTGGTTAGCAAGGTTAGATCTCACGGAATACAGGGAGAACTAGCCATTTGGATACAGAATTGGCTCAAAGGTAGAAGACAGAGGGTGGTGGTGGAGGGGTTTTTCAGACTGGAGGCCTGTGACCAGTGGAGTGCCACAAGGATCGGTGCTGTGCCCTCTACTTTTTGTTATTTACATAAATGACTTGGATGTCAGCATAAGAGGTACAGTTAGTAAGTTTGCAGATGACACCAAAATTGGAGGTATCGTGGACAGCGAAGAGGGTTACCTCAGATTACAACAGGATCTGGACCAGATGGGCCAATGGGCTGAGAAGTGGTAGATGGAGTTTAATTTAGATAAATGCGAGGTGCTGCATTTTGGGAAAGTAAATCTTAGCAGGATATATGCATTTAATGGTAAGGTCCTGGGGAGTGTTGCTGAACAAAGAGACCTTGGAGTGCAGGTTCATAGTTCCTTGAAAGTGGAGTCACAGGTAGATAGGATAGTGAAGAAGGCGTTTGGTATGCTTTCCCTTATTGGTCAGAGTATTGAGTACAGGAGTTGGGAAGTCATGTTGCGGCTGTACAGGACATTGGTTAGGCCACTGTTGGAATATTGCGTGCAATTCTGGTCTTCTTCCTATCGGAAAGATGTTGTGAAACTTGAAAGGGTTCAGAAAAGATTCACAAAGATATTGCCAGGGTTGGAAAATTTGAGCTATAGGGAGAGGCTGAACAGGCTGGGGCTGTTTTCCCTGGAGCGTCGGAGGTTGAGGCGTGACCTTATAGAGGTTTACAAAATCACGAGGGGCACGGATAGGATAAATAGACAAAGTCTTTTCCCTGGAGTGGGGGAGTCCAGAATAGAGGGCATAGGTTTAGAGTGAGAGGAGATAGATATAAAAGAGACGTAAGAGGTAACATTTTCACGCAGATGGTGGTACGTGTATGGAATGAGCTGGCAGAGGAAGTGGTGGAGTCTGGTACAATTTCAACATTTAAAAGGCTTTTGGATGGGTATATGAATAGGAAGGGTTTGGAGGGATATGGGTCAGGTGCTGTCAGGTGGGACAAGATTGGGCTGGGATACCTGGTCGGCATGGACGGGTTGGACCAAAGTGTCTGTTTCCATGCTGTACATCTCTATGACTCTATGACTCTAAGTCATCTCAAAGGTAAGAATTTACTTAAGTGAGACTTCAGAGGATGGGTAGTCTTCTGTGTGTTACATTCTATCCCCAACTCAATTGTTATGACAAAACATCTCAATCCAAATGTACATTCCAATAATGGCAACAGTCTCACCTGTTCAGCATATATTTTGTAAAAGATGTGGGACCAAACTTATGATCAGACATTCAAATCTGTGCAAATTATTATGTCCAAGTTTAATACCAAACAGGATTTCAAAAAATTTGGATTTAGAAGTTAGCTATAACTCTGAAGCATCAGGGACGCTTTTTCTGTAACCTACCAGGCAGAAAATCCACAATCTAATGGAATGTCAGTTTTACACCCAGTCTAATATTACTATCATCCATTTGAGAGTAAAATTCACAGGGAGTATAAATAATGTTTCTCCTGATCGGTTTCCTGACAAGTGGGTTCCGTTAATGTTGGGATTTTATAAATGATCAAACACTGAGAAGTAAGGATAATATAATTCTGCTGAGTAATCCAGTTATGAGGAAAAGCCATCAATCCACTGTATCAGTAGTAACTTGTGTTTCTCTATACCTGCTGGGTGTTTCTATCATTTTTGATTTTGTCTCAGATTTAAACTTCTTAAGAAATTTTTTTGTTTGTAAGAATAATATTGTTCTTTCCATCAGACCTGGAAATACAGCAGCCTGCTAATTTGGGTTGAGCTCTGAGGATCAAGTATCATATTCAATAGCTGTGCAGGCATTCATTCAGCACTCTGCTATGACATCTGTGTCAAGCAATCTTTTAATTGTGCTATTGCAGCTTAAAAACCTTGCTGATAGTTGCTGCATAATTAGTATGATGGCACAAAGTGATGCACACAATATCTGTGGAATGCATGAATACTTTTGATGAAATAAATATGAGCAAGCCAATAAAAAATATTTAAGATGTCCATTGTGTCATCTAAGAAATTCTGAATTGAGCACCTGGATAATGAACTGATTGATTCCCAAGTGAATCAAAGGTATTGCCTTATAAAGTTAATGGTAGGACCCTGGGGAATGTTGCTGAACAAAGAGTTTTATAGATGCAGGTTCATAAATCTTTGAAAGTGGAGGTGAAGTAGGTATTTAG
Source organism: Chiloscyllium plagiosum (assembly GCF_037043375.1). Lineage (NCBI taxonomy): Eukaryota > Metazoa > Chordata > Chondrichthyes > Orectolobiformes > Hemiscylliidae > Chiloscyllium > Chiloscyllium plagiosum. The sequence continues at coordinate 137,316,570 of NW_028270140.1, forward strand.
CATGCTTGTCTTCATTGGTCAGAACATTGAGTACAGGAGTTGGAAGGCATGTTGAGGCTGTACAAGACATTAGTGAGGCCACTTTTGGAATATTTTGTACTATTTTGGTCACCCTTCTAAAAGAAGGATGTTGTTAAAATTGAGCAGGTACAGAAAAGATTTACAAACATGTTGTCAGCAGTTGAGAGTTTGAGTGATAGGGAGAGGTTGAAAAGGCTGGGACCTTCTTCCATGGAACATCAGAGGCTGAGTAGTGACCTTATAGAAGTTTATAAAATCATAAGGGGCATGGTTAGGATGAAAAGCTAAGGTATTTTTCCTAGGGTAGTGGAGTCCACAGCTAGAGGGCATAAGTTTAAGGTAAGAGGGGAAGATGTAAAAAGGACGTGAGGGGTAACTTTTTCAAACAGAGGGTGGTGCGTGCATGGAATGAGCTGCCAGAGGAAGTGTTGGAGGCTGGTACAATTATAGCATTTAAAAATACTGGATAGGAATATCAATAGGAAGAGTTTAGAGGGATGTGAGCCAAATTCTGGCAAATGGAACTAGATCAAATTGGGATGCCTAGTCTGCACTGATGCGTTGACTGTTTCTGTGCTGTATGAATCGATGACTGTATGACTCTATAACTTCACATTGCATATATCAAAATTTGTTTAAGTTTGAGGTAGATTTTGTGAAATTACAAGTACAAATATCGGTAGTTCCTTTTTAACAAAAGTATTGTTCAAATTCAAATGAATATTAGTGAGTTATTCTTCAGATTCTGTATAAGCATTAATTTGCAACTGCAGCCCTAGTTCTGCTGTTAATAGTCAAGTAAAATTGATCAGAATAATTTAGCTACTGTGTTGGAGCTCCTTCCCAAACAAGGGATTCAGTTTTGATCCATTCATTGAGGCATTTATACTGATCAACCGTTATTGTGTTGATGAGTGCTCATTGTGAGGGCAGGCTGCTGTTAATTACCTCTTTTATGAACAGCAGGATCAGATCACCTACAACATAGCAAATTGTTGGGCTGCGTAGCATCTTCTCATGTTGTAGCCATTGACCCTAATTAGCGGATGACCCTTGACCGCCGTTAGTATCGGAGATAATGGCTGTCTTACATAATCTCTGAAATGTGTCATGATTATTTACCAGCCTGGTTTTAGTAACAATGTTCCTGACTTAATCCGTTTGTCCAAATTAACCCATTTGAGTTGGTGCTGTGTCCAAGCGTGCATTCACATCCCTGAATTAGCAGCAGTGCAAAGCCAGAAACATTTTTCACCATTTAAAGACAATATTTAGCCCTCAATAAACATTACTGGAATTGATCATATGGTTGTTATCATAGTGCTGTTTGCTGTGCACAAACTGGATGACATGTTTACTTTATTAAAGTTTAAACTTAAATGGTTGCAAAATGCTTTGGGGGATGTTCTGAGGTCAGTAGAGGTGTTATACAAATGCAAGCCTTTTTTCCCCCTTAAATATTTTGTTAGCCTAACCCCAACAGTTGGAGTCAGCATTAAAAAGTAATTGCAGGGAGAGAGAAAGTTATAAGTTGCGCATTGTGCCCATCTGTCCAGTGGGCTGTTCAGCTTATCTAAAGTACTGGTGGCCCTGATTACTGTCAGGGAAAAAGCACATTACAAGCCTTTCAGTGTGTTATATGTAATTTTAAATCCATTAAGTGAAAACTTGTGTGTGCATTTGCCTTAATTGGATCACTTCACTGGCAAGCAAGCTACAAAATAAATCTAGTGTTCAACAGTAATGTTCCGACATTGAGAGCGTAATAATTTTGGAGGCCATTTATAAATCAAAATGACTGTTTGAGTTGTGCATGACAGTGTCTCTGGGTAGCAGCCTGGACTTGCAAGCATCAAATTTTCATGTTTTATCTGCACAGGAAATTGTTTAAAGCAGCTTCTGGCTGAAGTATTGCAGATTGTAGGAAGATAAGAAGAGGAGAAGGCCACTTAATGTTCCTAGAGCCTGCCTAGTCATTTATTCAGATCATGCCTGATCTCAAATTCATCTCCAAGTCTTGATTTCTTAATACCTCAATATCTTTACAGTCAAACGTCTGTCAACCTCCTCCTTGATGTTTTCATTTGATCAATAACTTCAATAGACTTCAAAACCAGAAACAGCTAGAGAAACTCGGCAGGTCTGGCAGCGTCTGTGGAGAGAAAGCAGAGTTAATGTTTTGGGTCCAGTGACCCTTCTTCAGAACTGATTTTAGCCAGGAAAAATTGGTATATATGCTGAAGATGGGGTGGGGAGGGGGGGGGGGGGGGGGGGGGGGGTTGGGGGGAAGGAGAAGAATAAACAACAGGGGGAGATGGAGCCTAGAGAGACAGAGAGAAAACATAGTTGGGCAGACAAAGGTCAGCCGAGCAGAAACAATAGTTGCTAATAGGTGCCATTAGTGGCTGACGGTGGGTTGGTTGTGACAGCAGCCAATGTGATGTCAAGACCTAGTGTGTAGAGGTTGGGGTAAGGACATGGGGGAAGGTGCTCAGACCCTAAAATTATTGAACTCAATATTGAGTCCTGAAGGAAGCAGAATCTCTAATAGGCTATCTCATGAGAGAGTCCAAGATTCCCACCACTCCCTGATTCAACCTGGTTCACTCCTCCATCACTCCTAAGACTTCATCACCACAAAACACCTTGCCATGCAAACGCAGAAGGCGTAATACTTGCCATTTACCTCTCTACTCGCTGTCTAAGATCCCAAACACACCTTTCAGGTGAAGCAGCATTTTCTTGGGACTTCTTTTAATCTGGTCTGTTGCAGAAACTGCTCACAATGTGGTCTCCTTTGCATTGTATGAGACCAAACATAGACTGTGTGACCACTTTAAAAATGACCCCGAACTTTCAGTCACTTGCCATTTCAATAAGCCATCTTGCTGCCATACTAACGTTCCTGTCCTAGGCCAGCTGCAAACTACCATTGAAGCTTAACACAATCTGGTGGAACAGTACCTCATTTTCCACGTGGGTACCTCATAGCCTTCAATGTTGTGTTCAATATCTGTAGAGCATGTACATTGCCTTCTATTTTGATTACACTGCCCCCAGCAGATCCTGTGTCTTGTTTTTGTCTTGTTGGCTTTGCTTGCAAAAGATTTGATCCATTTTTTTCTATTTATCCAGCATCTCTGTCACTCCTTTACAGCCATTAGGATTTGGTCTTTTGCTCTGGACACCCCTCTCTATCTGTGCCACTTGTTCCTCTTCGTCCTCTTCTCATCAGCAACATAAAGAAACAAAATTTTCCAACCTCCTCCAATTACGAAGAAGAGTAATTGGTTTTGGAATGTAACTCTGTTTCTTTCTCCACAGACACTGCCAGACTTGCTGAGTTGCTCCAGCATTTTCTGTTTTATTGACAGGAGGAGGGTGTCGCTTTGATCTTTTCGTTTAGTATTGTTTGTCGCCTTGAATCCATGACAGTGCTTTCATCTTGTGGCTCCTTTTCAGCACTCCCAAACTTTGCATGGCACACCAAATGCTTTTAAAATAATCAGCATTGATATTGCAACAAATAATGTTTATTTCAAACTGAAATATACATTATTTGTTGCAAGTTTCATAAGAAATGGTAGACTACTTTTTGACCAGAATTTCAATGTGAAATATGAGGCTGTTTCAATAAACATCACCATTTAATGTTTGGTTCAAAGCTGAAAAGAATGACATACTCTGCAAACATAATCCCTTCTGATTCTTGTGAGATGACAGGGTAGAAAAATCAAGTTCATAACGGTGGGTGGTAGAAAATGGTAGCTGGACAATTATTGCTTGATTTGAGATAAAAGGATTTTCTTTTCCCATTTGCAGCCAGAATTGATTCAATAGAATCTATCTGAATTTGAGATCAAGGTTGCAGCCATTCCTGAGATCTTGTCTTTCAAAGAGAAACTCACAGTTAATTCTTGAAAGATGCTGCATATTGATTTTCAATCTGACAGGACATTCGTGTTTTTGAGAGAGTCCAGCGAAGGTTCGTCAGACTGTGATAGCAGGACTGATGTCTGAGGAAAGATTGGATCGATTGGGCTCGGATATGCTGGAATTTAGAAACATAGAAACATAAAATCCTGATCGGACTGGACAGGCTAGATATGGGAAGAACATTCCTGATGTTGGGGAAGTCCAGAACTGGAGCTCACAGTCTAAGAATAAGGGGTAAGCTATTCAGGATTGAGATGAGGAAGAATTTCTTCACTCAGAGTTGTGAACCTGTACAGTTCTCTCCCACAGGAAGCTGTTGGGGCCAGTTCATTAGTTATATTCAAGAGGGACCCAGATGTGGCCCTTGTGGCGAAAGGGATCAAGGGGTGTGGAGAGAGAGCGGGAGTGGGATACCGAGATTGCATAATCAGCCACGATTTTATTACATGGTGGTGCAGGCTTGAATAGCCAACTGGCCTACTCCTGCACCTATTTTCTATGTTTCTATAAATCCCAGATGATTTGAAATAATACCTGAGCTTATCTTGAAGTGAGCTTAAATGTTGCTCCACAGGTGAGAGTAATGTTTTATCTGGGTTTAAACTTGTAGAATATTTAACCTTTCAAACTCAAACTCTCCTGTCCAAAGTTGCAGTTTTAATTTGAATCCATTTAATCGTTCTGTGGATGTCGGTACACAGAGGAACCTCGATTATCCAAATATTGATTATCCGAATTTCGGATTATCTGAAGAAGATCTCAAGGTCCCGATAGAAACATTACATCAAAGAAGTGTTTCCAACACTGATCGCATCTTTTGTTTACAATGATTAAAATGAACCTGGCTTACTGAAATGTTGTGGAGGACAGTCCTGGACATCGATGGAAACCCAGGCACCATCTCCAAATGACTGACTGCCCACCTTCTCTCTCGAGCAATGTGCTGCTGCCTAGTCTCCTGAACGGGGAGTGGACTTAGCAAGTGCGTGTGTGTGTGTGTGTGTGTGTGTGTGGGGAAGGGGGGGGAGGCTTCAGCAATGCTGCAGCTCCCTTACACGCAAGTGTGTCTCTGCTCAGAAACAATTCCTGACACAGAGAGAGGGAGCAAGGCAGTCAGACCGAGGAAAAAGGAAACTTCAGAAAACTCTGAGCCCCAGAGCAGAGGCATTCAGTTAATCGAATAATCAAATATCTGAACGAAATAGTGCCTGCCCATCTCGTTCGGATAATCGAGGTTCCCCTGTATTCCTGTTGTGTCCTTGCAGCCTCTGATTTTGCTAATTCAAGTGATCTAATGCATCAGTGAAGGAGGCCAGTTTTCCCAGCAAGTATTTATCTTATAACAGATGCTGGGACTCATTGTACATGAATCATCTCAATTCTCCCTTCAGTTCATAAACAGTTGACAGAACTTTGTGCCTCTTGAGTGCGGAAAAAGTGAGGACTGCAGATGCTGGGGATCAGAGCTTAAAAATGTGTTGCTGGAAGAGCGCAGCAGGTCAAGCAGCAGCTTATGCCCGAAACGTCGATTCCCCTTTGATGCTGCCTGACCTGCTGCTCTCTTCCAGCAACACATTTTTAAGCTCTTAGCCTCTCAAATGCGCCGGCAGTACTATACTCCCATTTCTTCACATAGAACTGAAAAGAGCTGTAATAGTTGAAGTTGATAATTTTCACATGTAGCTGGCAAGCTATATGACACGAGATCTTCCCTGTCAAGAAAGCAGCAAGATATTTGAACCTTTGGTTTTTCCACATTGTACTTTGGACACAAAGCCTTTCATATTCCCTGTCATTGCACTGTAGTTCACGTGTTTAGGAAGTCCTGTGCAATTCCATTTGTTTTAAGTACTCGTTGGTCAGTCTGAAAGTTTCTTTCTCTGTTGTTTGCTATGGAAGCTCTTTGAAAAATAAGTAATGCCCTTTCAAGCTATCCTCCTCAGCAAGCTGAACAACAGCAATCAGCTGTGCACAGCTGTCAATGCCTGTAGATTCATCAGGCTACCGGGAAAATTGACCTATATATTTTCTGGATCACCGTTGCTTCTATGTCCTACAAGATGGCTGCAGTGCTCCTATTGATGGGCCTATATGAATGTGGGACGCTTGCTGCTTTTGCTGCTTCTTTGCTGATCAGAGTGTAGACAATTTCCTGGCAAGCTAATAGAATGAGAGTTTCAGCAATTGCATGAGGCTTTTTTGCTTTGGCAATCAATCTGGCAACATTGTAGCTGGCTGCTTGAGGGAGATAGATACTTTTGCTGGTTGTCTCATGAGAAAGGTTAGGTTTGCATTCTGTTCTTACAACGTTTTGTAGTAACTGATGCTCTTTTGGAGGTAAGTGGCAAGCTTTGTGGAGAGATGTTGTTTCTGTTTGCTTGGAACCCCTGCTTAATTTTACTATGGGATGGGAGCCTGTAAGCACTGTATGTAAAACATGCAATGAACATAATTATTTGAATTAAGTATGTCCAAACTACAGCTTGATGACATTCCCTGCAGCCGCCAACAGCAGCTCCCTTTGGCAGCATTTTACAGTTATGTGGACAAGATGTAGTTTCTCCAATTGAAATGACGCACGCACAAAAAAACCGCTGAGTTTGTTTACTTTGACATATACATGCAAACAAGCCTTTTCTACACTGACTTTAAACAAAGTCAATGCAATCAATCTTAACCATGTCCACCTCGATGACATTTTGCGACTCGCAACCGCACATCTCAAACCTGATATCATCCAGATACTGACGGCCACGTTTCAGCTACCCACCTCACATAAAACATTGCAGACAAAATCTGTTGTGAGTAACAGAGTTAATGTTGTTATATCAGTGGTTGGTTAGCTGACTGGCTGTTTTGCAATGCAGAGTGATACAGGTCCAATCCCTACACCAGCTGAGGTTATCATAAAGATCCCTCCTTCTCAGTCTTGCTCCTTACCCAAGGCATGGTGATTCACAGGTTAAACACACGAGTAGTTTTCTCTCTGTAATAAGAGAGCAGAACTATGGTGACTTTATCTTTGATGATGATGATAATCCTCATGTTAAACCACCATTGGTCATAACTCTGCAAAGAGAGAGCAGTCCTGTGCTCTGATGGGACAATGGTGACTTTACTTTTACTATCATAATGTGGAGGTGCCACTGTTGAACTGGGGTGGACAAATTTAAAAATCACACACCAGGCTATAGTCCAACAGGTTTATTTGAAAATACAACCTTTTGGGGTGCTGCTCCTTCATCAGCTACCTGATGAAGGAACAGCACTTCAAAAGTTTGTACTTTCAGATAAACCTGTTGGACTATGACCTGGTGTTGTGAGATTTTTAACTTTTACTATCATAGGCAATGTGTTTTCACATAATCCTGCTTGATGTCAGGTTACATTGTGTTTGTATATATATCCTGTTATTTATTACCTGTTGATTAATGTGGCCCTCAATACAGAAAGTCTGGATTCCCTTAATTTACATTGTAGCTATTGTTTTACATGTTATTAACTAACTTTTTCTTCAAGAAGAAAGGTAAACTTCAGTTCTTTGCTATGAAAATTAATTTTGCAAGCCCTGCCAACATCAGCAACACCATATGAAAGACTACCAATAAACTCAGAGTGACAACCTTCCATTTTGGTAATGGAATTCAAAGCTTCAGTCTCATACAAAGGCCTCCTTGGAATAACTGTATACTGGCACATTTGATTGGTTGATGGTGATGTTACACTGACTTAAAAGTAATCACGTGATCATTACCACAGGAATGCCTCGGGCATAGGATTCTTAAAAAACCATTGTGGCATCTAAATAAGGCAGACATTCTGATAAGCCCTGATGGAAATAGGCAGAAATTACTGTTATACAGGATGTCAAGGAGAAAATAAATAAATATTGACATTTTAAAACATTTCTAAATTAATTAAAAATTTACGTTGCTTAATAAAATGACTTAATGATTGCAACTACTCTTGGCAATCTGCTGTGGTAGATGGCTTAGGAAGCATTGTCCTATGGTATCCTGGCCTATAGTCTACCTCAATCTGACCCATTGCTGTTCACGCATCTGGCTGTGTCTAAATTGGCTACCTATTCTTACATTACAACAGTGACTTTAGTTAATAAGTACTTTGTGGGATATCCTCCAAGGCACAAAATATATATGAGCTCTTCCTAATTTCTATATTGCACTATCTATGACCCATCAAACACCGTGTTTTATTTTTGTTTAGTCACAGATTGTGGGAATCACTGACTGGGCCAGCAGTCATTGCCCATCCCTCATTACCCTTGAGATGAGGTGCTTGCCAGGACATGTCATTGACAATTTCAGAGTCAACCACACTGAAGTAGGTCCGAGTCACATATTGAACAGGAAGGATGGCAGCATTCCTTTGCTAAAGAGCCTTAGTGAATCCAATGGGGAATTATTTACATTCAACAATGGTTTTTAGTCATAATTTAACTCCAGATTTTTATTGAATGCTATGGTGGGATTCAAACCCATTGGCACACCACACCACCCCTCTTTTGTCACTTACATGATGCGCAACGTACAATGGAATACAGTTTGTGTTGCGCTCTACTCTAGAGTCTTGTATTGCCTTAGCACGTAAGGAGCCCTGGGCACTGGCTGTTTTAAGTACGTTAAAAATGTACGAGCAGGTTAATTGGTACTCACACCAGATGATATCATATCTTGCTGTTCCCAATTCAGAATTTTGCCTATGTAAGTCATCCAAAGTTCAAGAAGCTCATTACTTCAGCAGACTTTAAATCCTTTCATCATGGCAGATGGTCTAATTTTCCAAGATCAAACATTCCTGCAGAAAGCCATTTTCAACATGCTGACTGAAAGCACATTACAGTTTTTTTGCCAGGTCCCACTTTTCCCAGCGAGAAAACTAGTACATTTTACCAAAGTATAAATTATCAATTTTCATTCCTTCCCTGCCTCTCATAACTTTGTCAATTGTTGAAATCATGCTGCCTTTTTAATAAATTCTGCCTATTGAAATCTTGGATTTTGTCGATGGTAATGAATTCCTTTCTAGAACAATACTGTGTATTAATTGGGTAAGACTAAAAATGTGATCAACCTTTCCAGTAACTTAATTTTCACAAATCTCAAATTCATTCTAATCTCTTGAGGATCGCCTGTTAGAGATTATCTCCTAAAATATGAAAGCTGAGGTATAAAAATACACGACTGTATATGCACATTTCCACAACTAGACTTTAAATACTGCTGTGTGTGGAAACTTGGATTAAGCTGTAAAAGGTATGGGAAAAAGGCTAGGAAATGAGATTACAGTGGTTAACTCTGGTCAGAAAGTCAGTACCCAAGCGAACATGATGGATGACACTGACTCCTATTTGTTGAAATTTCAATGCTTCTATGTAGTGAACACAATACAGTCCACTGTTAATTCAAAGCCTCATTGTACGACAACATTTGTATTAAAAAGTTTTTCGAATGAAGCAATTTAATTAAGCAGCATTTAGGTTTTTTTTTGCATGTTCGGCAAAAATGCAATTAACCAATAATTTGAATGAAGAGGCTTTTGAACTAGAAAGAATATATTGTATGTTGGAAGATATTACGTCATAAGAAAAGAATAGGCACCTGCTTCTGTAAGACGTGAAGCATTGAAGAGCTGTAAGTTGAAGGCAAGATATGGGAGTGAACTCATATAACTAAGGGTGGAGCATAGGACTAAATTAACACTTGTGAAAAGAGCTTAAGTGTTTAAAGATAATTCAATTTCTTTGAATGGCTGTGGAACCTTCGGGTGTTGATCATCAGTTTGATTCCTCACTATGAGATGTTCCCAGGACTCTGCCAAAATTATGGCAGTGTAAGAGGGGCTATTACTGTGGAAAGTTATCTCCTATGCCTCCTTTGTCTATCAGACTCAAATATGAGCCAAACATCAATGTTGTAATAATTAACAGTAAATTTCCAATCTCAGTCCAGAGATCAATGAGCGTTGCTATATGGGAAATGGAAATCCCATATATAGAGAGAAAACTTTGCATTTGTATTCACATCATTCTTTTCTTAAAGCATCTCAAGTTGACTTGCAGCAAAGAAAGTATTTTTCTCAACATTTGTTGTGATGTGGAGAGCCAATTAGGTTCCACAAAGCAGCAACATGATCATGTTCTGAGGAAGGGATACTTGACTGGAAACGTTAACTCTGATTTCTCTCCACAGAGGCTGCCAAACCTGCTGAGCTTTTTATCACATCCAGCTTCAGCTTATCTTCATATTGCACATTTACTGCAGTCAAACCCCCCATCGGGAGTAATCAAACAAAACTGCAGAGCCACAAATGGAGAAATTGGGTCAGAGTGGGATGGAGGGAAGAATAGTAGGGGAGGGGAAGATACTCTGTACTTAAATTTTCAGAAGGCATTTGACAAGCTGCCACATCAAAGGTTATTGTAGAACATAAATGCTTATGGTATAGTTGGTAACATACTGGAATGAACAGAACATTGGCAGGATAACACGAAGCAATGAATTGGCAGAAATGAATATTTCTCAGGTTGGCAAGATATGATGAGTGCTGTGCTTCAGGGACCAGTGTTGTGACCTCAACTGTTCACAATTTATTAAAGTTACTTAGAAGAAGGGGCTGAAGATAACCTTGCCTAGTTTGCTGATGACACAAAGACAGGAAGTCAAGTGAGTTGTGAAGAGGACATAAAGAGGCTACAAAAACTATAGATAGATTACATGAGTGGGAAAAGACGTGATAAATGAAGTACAATGTGTGAAAATGTGAAATTGCCTATTTTGGCAGGGAGAATACAAAAGAAAAAGCAAGTTATCTAAATGGTGAGAGATTGCAGAGCTCTGGAATGCAGAGCTGGGTGTCATTGTTCATGAGTCACAAATGTTAGTATGACAGTATAGCGAGTAATCAAGAAAGCTTATAGGATGTTATTGTTTATTGCGAAAAGAATTGAGAACAAAAGTAAGGATATTGCACTGCAGGTTTACAGGGCACTGGTGACACCACATGTGGAGTACTGTACACAGCATTAGTCACCTTAATTAAGGAGTAATGTCAATGTATTGAAGGCAGGTTGGAGAAGTTTTAGAAGATTAATACCTGAAATAAATGGGTTGTCTTGAATGGAAAGATTGGACAGGCAAGGCTTTTATCTTCTGGATTTAGAAGAACAAGAGGTAACTTTTTGGAACATATTAAATCCTGAGGGTTCTTAACAGGGTTGTTATGGAAAGGATGTTTCACTTAATGGGCAATTCTGAACCATGGTGCACTGCTTCAAAATCAAGGGTTGCCCATTTTAAGAAGAGATAATTCTTTCTCTTAGTGGTTTATGTGTTTGTAACTCCTCCTGAAAGTATGGTGGAAGCTAAGCCTTTGAATGTTTTTAAGGAAGTTCATTGCATTGTGGGTGTCACTGGCTGGCTAGCATTTAATGCCCAACCCGAGCTGCCTTTGAGGTTGTGAGCCACTTTGTTGAACCGCTGCAGGCCACCTGCTGTAAGTTGATCCACAATGCCTTTTGGGAGGGAATTCTAGGATTTTGATCCAGTGACACTAAAGGAATGGTGATATATTTCCAAGTTAGGTTGGTGAGTGGATTGGAGGGGAACCTGCAGGTGTTCCCAGGTATTGCTGCCCTTTTATTTCTAGGTGTAAGTGCTTGTGGATTTGGAAGGTCCTGTGCAAGGATCTTTAGTGAATTTCTGCAGTGCAGAGCATTGGTATCAGAATAAATTCTTGTTAAGCAAGAAGGTGAAAGTTATCAGGGGAGGTGGAAATGCAGACTTGAGGTACAATCTGACCAGTCATCTTTTTGAATGACGGAACAGGCTCGAGGGGCTGAATAGCCTACTCCTGCACCTAATTCTTTTGTTTCTATGTATGTAGCCACTTTACCTGGTGCCTGTAATTTGTCAAAAAAGGATAACCACCTTCACTTTCAAGCATAAATCTTCACCCCATAGCAGATGCAAGAAAGTGACATATATCACTATTTATATTAAAACCCTACATTACATGGTCTAAAAACCAAGACATTACATTGAAATCAGTCATTAATTGTTACTTTAAGTCAGATTGGAAATATGAATAAAATTGTTGAGGGATAATTTAAATTAGAACAGTGCTGGAATTATTATTAAGAGAGGTGTGTTCCTATCTGAAGTATGATTTGGAGGTCCTAGTGTTGGACTGGAGTGGACAAAGTTAAAAATCACACAACACCAGGTTATAGTCCAACAGGTTTATTTGGAACGCTAGTTTTTGAGGCACTGCCTCAGAAGCTAGTGCTTCCAAATAAACCTGTTGGACTATAACCTGGTGTTGTGTGATTTTTAACTTTATCTTAAGTTTGGTCATCTGCTGGCAGAATTATAGACACAATTACTATTTCAAACTGAATCTTTTTGCTTAGAATCAAGCTACTTTTTTTTCCATTTGCTGCACAAGTGATTTTCAACAATTTACCTTCGTAGCTTCTTTTTTTAAGCACTCATCCCCATGTGAACCATTCACACTGGGGACATGGTAGGCTGCATTCCTGTCTGTGCTGGGACACTGAGGGAGCTACAATTTGTGTTTACACGCTGAACCAAGGATTGGCAGAAAGCCATTATCTCAGCACAGAGTGGTGATGTCGGATGTTGGGTATAAATAGGATCTTAATAGAGTCTTCAACGAAGAGGTCATTCAGACCATTGAAGTGGTGTCTGCCAAGGGAGTACCATTTTCCCTTTCTATTGCCAAAGCCTTCCAAGTTTAATTCCCTCTATTACAGATACACTTTCTTTTAATTATTTATTATCTTTGCTTCCAGCAGCCTACCCGACAGTGTTTCCCCTTTACTCCCATAATTAAATGGTATGACTCAATGGTATTGGGGAGGTTTCACGAATGCTTGTCTCTGGCAATGAACTTTGACTGTTGGTTGTACTAATGGAGAAATTGCCGGCATCCAGTTCATGGTTTGCTGTCAAGGATGGTCACCAGCAGAGGTTCCATGCAAGATTGCAGAGCATCAGAGCATTCAAGGCCCCCTAACAGGTTGGATTAGCACTGTCAACAAACTGGGCTAGGTATGACACCTTTACAAGTGCACATTGCCTACCTTTTAGCGACATCTGACAGCCCTTTGTGGACATTGTGGTGCTTTGAACAGCAGACACAATTGTCATCTCTAGTGACTTCTAAGTCACAGAGCAGGGAATGGAGAGACCTGATGCTGTTAAAGCTTAATGAAAGTGATAAGCCTTCAACTCATGCCCCTCATTTTATTTATAGCAGACTGTCAAACTCCATTAAAATGATTGCCACATTGTGATGTTGATCCAGGCACCGGAATGCAAGATGTCATTGATAATTGACTCTGGAATGACTTTTTAAAGTAATGAGTTTTACATCTCTCAACCTGGCATAAGGTCATTTAGTACAAATCATGCTTTAATTAGGCCCATTTCATAAGCCCAAGGATTTATCTTGTGAAATGATTGACATGCATATGAGATTGATGAAGAGATCAGAAGAGACTGACGTATCAGGAAATCTAATGATAGTGGCGTCAAGGCTATTTCTGGTGTTCAGTATAATTGATGTAGATTTTTTGAATGGGACATCAACCACAACTGCATGTGCTATGTGGAGATTTTGTTTGCGTAATTAAGAATTTAACCAGCTATTGTTTGGTGCACTAGAATTGCTGCACAACTCCTCATTGTTTCAAAGTCACAGAGAGAATTGAAGACAGCTGGAATGACATTTTTCCTGTACTCTTCTCTGCCGCTGTGTTGGGAAAGCAATCAATCAAATAGTTTAGCCTTTAGCTGTTTGTGTTCATTCATTCTGTTGCTGATCACTGAGACAATATTGAGGTCAGTTTTTGATTTGTGTGGCTTATAGGTCTGGTATTCTAGCTGTGCCAGTCAGGACCACAGGGACAAAGAGCAGAGCTCAGCAGCACAGCAGTGTTAAAATTAGCATTAGCTGTGTGGGTAGTGGTCTCACCTCTGAGTTAGACAGGTCATAGGTTCAAGTCCCGCTCTAGAGACCTCCGCACAATAGGCAAAGTTCATAATCCCAGTTTAGTACTGAGGGATGGCTATAACTGTTGCAATTGATGTCTTTCAGATGAGTTGTTGAAGCAATTTCCTGCTCTTCACCCTGCCCCCCTTTCCCAAGGTACAAGCCAAATATCATGTGGTATTCTACTAAAGAATGGGGAGTAATATTTGACTCTGAACCAATGCTACAGAAATGACACTGCGGGTTGACAGGTCTGAATGGACTTCATGTTAGTCTCTTAGACAGAAATGGCTAGTCAGATTGTTGATGCGTTGCTTTATGTTTCCCAGATGAAGCTTCCATTAGATTGTGAAAAATAGCAAATGTAACTTCTATCTTCAAAAAAAGGAGTGTCAGAGAAATCTGCGAAAATATAAGCTAGTTATCCTAATATCTGTTATAAGAAGATGTTAGAAACTTGAGTTTCGCTGAAAAAGGATTTTGATGATCTTTGCACTCATCAGGGCAATTTGCAAGACTATCACCTCAAGAGGAAAACTGACCTTTAAACTGCAGGAAAAGGGATTCCTGATTTTTTGGCCAGTGGATTTTGATTGGTGGATGAGTTGCCATTGAGAAAACACCCATTAAGGATGATTGACGATTAGTTCCCTCACTTTATTTAAATTTTAACTCAAGCAGGTTGGCTCTGATTAGTCATTGAAGTGAAGCAGTGAAGTGGCTGTCACCTATTTTGTGCAGTTGAAACAGGCATGGTTATACAGGTTAATTTTTCAGCAAAGGGCCGAGTCCTATCGATTAACAAATGTAGCATCCAATACACATGTACACTGTACTGAATGTGGTTGACAATTCTAAATCAGTTGTCAACAGAATTCCTTTGTGTATTTAGGATTACCTGTCCAATTGCAGAATTGCAACTAATGTTGGATACTGTTCTGCAAGTTTAAACAGAACTTGGTAGGAATTAACTGTCAAATCATAGAATAGAATCCCAACACTCAGGAGGAACCCATTCAGGCTGAGAGACTTGGGTCTGTTCTCATTGGAATGAAGAAGGCTAAGGGGGGATTTGATAGAGACATACAAGATGATCAGAGGATTAGATAGGGTAGACAGTGAAAGTCTTTTTCCTCGGATGATGACATCAGATTGTACAAGGGGGCATAGCTACATATTGAGGGGTGATAGATTTAAGACAGATGTCAGAGGCAGGTTCTTTACACAGAGAGTGGTAAGGGCATGGAATGCCCTACCTGCCAATGTAGTCAACTCAGCCACATTAGGGAGATTTAAACAATCCTTAGTAAAGCACATGGATGATTTTGGGATAGGGTAGGGGAATAGTTCATAGGTCGGCACAACATCGAGGGCCGAAGGGCCTGTTCTGCGCTGTATTGTTCTATGTTCTATGTTCAACTCATTGAGTACACACCTGATGAACATCCCACGCAGCCCCACCCATTACGCCACATTTCCCATGGATAATTCACCTCGCCTGCATATCCCTGGGCACTGTGGACAATTTAGCATGACCAATCCTCCTAACCTGAACGTCTTTGGTCTGTGCAAGGAAATCAAGGCACCTGGAGGAAACCCACACAGACATGGGGAGAATATGTAAACTCTGCACAGACAGTCGCCTGAGGCTGGAATCGAACCCAAATCCCTGGTGCTGCGAGGCAGCAGTGCTAATCACTGAGCCAATCATTATTGATCTTTTCATGGCAATACCTGTACCAATCAGAGTCCACTTGTCAACCAATCAGCAACAACCCATACAGTATAAATGGTAGCTTTCTCCTTGAATTAGTATTCTTGTAAATTGTCTTCGTGAATGCAAGATGAAAGGCTTGGAAAAAAATGTGTCTATTTTCAACAGAACTCAAGTTTTATATTATTGAACGACTGTCAGTTAGAAACTATTATTAGCATAACTTTTCACAACTTAGAAAAGTTCAAGATAATCAGGCAGAGTCAGCATAATTTTGTAAAAGGGGAATTGTATTTAACCAATGTATTGGAATTCTTTGAGGAATTAACGTGGATAAAGAGCAAGTAGTAGGCACTGTATTTTGATTTCTAGAAGATATTTGATAAGGTGCTACGTCAAAGGTTTTAAAAAAAATAAAAGCTCACAGGGTAGTGGATAACATATTTGCATGAATAGAAGATTAGCTGGCTAATGGAAAGTAGAGTAGGCATAAATAGATCTCTTTCATATGAAATAACTCCACAGATGCTGATATCCTGTCGCCAAGTCAACCTTAAATTACACATGGAAAGTCTTTGACACTGGTTCAGTTCCCTCAGAGGAAGCTCTGAGTGTCAGAATGTTTGACACTCCTTTTTTTTAATCTGTCAGCAAGGACCAGTTTAACAGCCCCAGTTGGGGAACTCTTATTTTATTGGGTCCACCTGGCTGATTTTGTTACAATTACTACATCCGTCCCACTCACAGGCTGGTCCTTTCTCTTGTAGCACCTCCCTGTGTTTTTTTAGCACTGGGTCAAGCTCCTCTGACTCGGTGTTGGACATGGGCTGTGTGTAACACACAGGAGCTCACCTCTTGTGCCTGGAGCTTCTTGGGAGAAATGTACTCTATTCTTATTGTGGCAGACAAGAACGCCTCATCCTCTGCCTTGGGACCCTGCAACCACACAGGATTAATGTGGATTTCACCAGCTTCCTCATTTCCTCCCCCCCCCCCACCTTATTCCAGATCCAATGCTCCAACTCGACACCACCCTCTTGAGCTGTCCTACCTGTCCATCTTCCTTCACACCTATCCGTTCCACCCTCCTCTCTGACCTATCACCTTCTCCCCCACCTTCATCTATCTGTCCCATTCCCAGCTACCTTCCCCCTAGCCCCGTCCCCCCTACCATTTATCTGTCAGTCCCCTTGGGCCTCGTTGCTGATGAAGGGCTTATGCCCAAAACGTCGATTCTCCTGCTCCTCGGATGCTGCCTGACCGGCTGTGCTTTTCCAGCACCACACTGTTCGACACTGCCTTCAAAGTTTGGATTGCTCTTTTCCCAGACCATTGGATGATGGATGGTGTGGATATGCTGAATGCCATTCTACCTTTGGAAGTACTTGAATTCCCTGCTGGTAAATGATGGCCGGCTGTCTATGACCAACATTGGATTGTTGTGGCCTCTCCATTGATATTATAATGCTTTGCCAGCTTGGGTGACCTGCTTGCACTTCCAGTGTTTGTTTCCTGGATTATCCTGAATACATTCAGTTACACAGTGCTTCAACCCTGGGACATGTAAAATGAAGGGACTTTGCAAGAATTTATTACAGATTTGTGCTTCCCTTGTGTTATGGTTCCTTGAAAAGTAGCAGCAGGGATTGTGGATGAATAGTTTGATTTTAAAACATGAATTCAAGTTGTGAACCCACATTTTCACAGAAACTATTTGATGCCAGCTTCCTTTCTCTCCTCCAAGAAGTAATGAGAATGTTCCCCTTTGATCTTTCCCTCTCTCCATGCAAGGATACGTCAGGGCTCTGAACATTCACGATGCTTGAAATTCCACAGCAACTTGTGCTGTCACCATCAGCTGAACAGCGCTGCTTATTAAATCATTGCTTTTGAGAAAATCAAACTTTGGTACGCTTTCAGTTATACAATGAGTCCTAGTTTGTATCCATCCTACCTCCAATTCTACCAAATGGTCAACAAAGCCTAAGTCTTGCTGTCAAAAATGTTTCCTTCCATTGACAGGGCCCCCATGATGACAGCGAGTGAGTTTTCCCACTAGAATTTGAGCAGCTGTCATAAAATACAGATAAGTTATTAACTCGTTTCAGTGATCCTTTCATCCTGTGAAAAACTGGATGGTTTTAGCTTTGCAAGTTGATCAGTGTTCAGTCTTGCTTTCTGGTGTACCTGATTATTCTGCCTCTCATTTTCCCATATCAACAACGAAACGTGAGGCAATGGCCTCGTGGCATTGTTGCAGGGCTGTGAATCCAGAGTCCCAGGAGACCTGAGTTTGAACCCCAATAGGCGGATGGTGGAATTTGAATTCAATGGGAAAGAAAAATGAGAATTCCATATCTAATGATGCCCATGAATTCTTTGTTGGAAAAACACTCATCTTGTTCGCTCACATCCTTAGGGGAAGGAAACTGTCATCCTCTACCTGGTCTGACCCACAGCAATATGGTTGACTCTTAACTGCCCTCTGGGCAATTAGAAAAGGGCAATAAATTTATTACAGACTTGTGCTTGCCTTGTATTATGGTTCTTTGCACAGTAGCAAAAGGGAGTGAGAGTGTCAGGGACGCCCTCATATTGTGCATGAATAAAAGGGGATTTGACTTACCCACGGTGATGAGGGCTTTTGATAGCTTGATAAGATTAGCTGATGAATGATCAAATCTTTTTTTTTAAAAATGGCATCCTTGCAATTCTGTAGAGCCCTTCCCATCCTCTGCTCGCTCCAATTGGTACCATTTGGAGTGCAGTCATCGTTAACATTGCTACCGCCACTCTGTACATAGCAAGCTCCCACTAACACCAGTGTGATGCCAGGCCACACAAATCCGGATAGACACTGTAGTGGTAATCTTGCCATTCCCAGCAGAATTGGTCATGTGGTGCAAATAAGAGCAAAATGATCAAATGTTGCATTGGTGCAACTCCTTAACATGTTCCCATCTCAAAGTGATCTTCCCTGAAGCCAAGCCACATAGGTACTTGCCTTACCCACGTAATTGGTTTCTTTCTTTACTATTTCCATTGGGATTCAGGCTTCATTGGCTAAACCACCATTTGTTGCCCATTCCCAAATTCCCATGAACTGGATGGTCATTTCAGTTAGCCACATTGTTGTGGGTCTGGAGTCACAAGTAAGCCAGACAAGTTAATGGTGGCAGATTTCCTTCCGTAAGGAAGGTGAATGAATCAAATTTTTTTTTACAATAATCAGTGGTAGTTTCATACTCACCACTACAGACATTGAATTCATTTTCCAGATTCATTTGGTAAATTCATATTCCACTAGCTGCCAAGGTAGGATTTGAACCCATGTCCTGAGAGTAATATTCTGGTCTTCGCGATTACCTGTTCAGTGACATTGCCTCTACACTATCATCTCCCATGACGATAGCTAATCGTTATTAGTTAAATGTCCACATGGGGGCATGTTCCATGATCTTCCCACCAGCACGTGGACTACTTGCTGAGGTCGAAGTCAGGCAATCGAAGTGGAGAATGCTTCTCATTCTGGAGTCAATCTTTATGACGTGTCCCCACTACCCTGACAACTTTGATCAATCTTTCAGAGAGTGGGCAGTGCCCCACCTGCATGAGCTGTACCTGTCTCTGCCGTTTGGGTTGCTGGCTATCTCCAGCCTTAGTCTGCTAGTGACCTTGCTACCTGTACAGCCCACCCTAATTGGTTCCAATCAGTTGGAGCCCACAGAGTCGATCTCCGAGAGGCTGCCTCCAGGAAGACTGTGCAGATGGATGTCAATGCCCAGGAAGCTTCTAAGTCCAACAAATTCTGCCCTGTGAAATAGTACTGAGGGGATGCTGGCAATGGAGGAAGCTAAGGGTGGTGGTGGTGGTGAGGTAGGCAATGACACCAATAACAGATCTCTGGGCAACACCAGAGAATAGCAGTGCACGGGCTGGAAGAGAAGCTATTCTCTGCTTGCGATGATATAGATAAGAACAGAGCCAAATGAGAGCATTGCCACCCAATTGGGTGAGCTGAAAATGTGTTGCTGGAAAAGCGCAGCAGGTCAGGCAGCATCCAGGGAACAGGAGAATCGAGATTTCGGGCATAAGCCCTTCTTCAGGAAATCAGGAAGGGCTTATGCCCGAAACATCGATTCTCCTGTTCCCTGGATGCTGCCTGACCTGCTGCGCTTTTCCAGCAACACATTTTCAGCTCTGATCTCCAGCATCTGCAGACCTCACTTTCTACCCAATTGGGTGAGTGGTGTAAGAAGCGGGATGGTGCCATCACCTGAATCAAAGAGTGCAAATGGTTGGGAAAAATGCCAGTCTGATGGTGCAGGGTCTGCCTTGGGCCTTTGTGGCCCAGCGGAGAGCAAAATCGTCAGTGCTGCCTGTGATCATTATCCAGTAACCCAGGATAGGTGTGGGCATGGATTATGTCGGTAGACTGGATTCACTCCACTACTTGACCATCGCTCTCATGTCCTTTATGATGAAGGGAAAGGTGCTGGAGTGTTTCCGCCATTTCTGAACCAATACTTTAAAGCAAGTCAGTGCTTTCAAGCAAAGCTGGGAGACAATTGTTGCGAAACAGTGAATTAACATCTCTGAACAGGTTGATTCAAAAATAACTTTACTGATAACATTCATACTCTGCACAAGAACAGGCTGGTGTTTGTTGGAAGCCATCATCTTTAGTGTCTAAGCCATCCCTTTGCTAAAATGATTTTGAACATTGCACTTAATTAGTGCAGTTTAACTTGAGTGATTTCCAAGGTCTTTTGAAAGTAGACTTGGTACACAAAAGGTTACAATGACCTGCAGCTCTCTTCAATGTCTGGCACTATTTCAGTCTGATGGTCGTCTGCCAGAATATCAGTTTCATTATATGAACTGTGAAAGTACTTTGGAAATGCGTTGATTCATCGAATCTTACAGCACAGATAGATGCTATTTAGCTTGTACTCTTGTGCCAGTTCTAAGAAAGAACTATTTGTATACGATCACTTCACCCCCAGTCTCCACCACTGACCCCACCCCCCCAAACCCCCTCCAACCCTCACCCTGCCTTGCAATCATTTTATTTTGAAGACGACTAGACATCCAAAACCTTTGGAAAATTAATATTGAATCTACTTTCAGCCACTCCATTTCGGATTCACAGAATTATGGAAATGTTATGGAGCAGAAAGAAGGCCATTCAGCTCATTGTACCTGCACCACCTCTTACAATGAACATCATTGCCTAGTGCCAATCTCCTGCTTCTCCCCACCCCCTTATTTTTACCCAAATGATTTTCTTCTTGAATGTCTCAATTGAAAATGCTTCCACCAAACTTGCAGGCAATACATTCCATATTGTAAGTACTCAGAGTGAAAATGTCTTCGTTCTCTTGATTGTTTTGCAAATCGTGTTAAATCTTTCATTCTTGCTCCTTTTCTGGGTTGGAGCAGTTTCTCCCTGTTTGCTAGGGCTCAGTGGTAAGCACTGCTACTTCAGAGTACCAGGGGCCTGGTTTCAATTCCAGCCTCAGGCAACTGTTTATGTGGAGTTTGCCCAGTGTCTGTGTGCGTTTTCACTGGGTGCTCTAGTTTCCTCCCCCAGTCCAAAGATGCACAGGTTAGGTGGATCGGTCATGGGGAAATTGTCCAGAGTCCAGGAATGTGCAGGTTTGGGTAACGTGCTCTTCAGAGGACTTGATGGGCCAGTTGCCTGCTTCCACACTGTAGGCGTTCTGTACTACAGCAACAAAGCCATAACAGAAGTTTCTGGAAAAACCCAGCAGTTTTGTGTCTATTTCAATCTGAAGAAGGGGTCATTAGACCTCAAACATTAACCCTGTTTTTGCAGCTAGACATGTTGAATTTTTCCTGCAATTTCTGTTTTGGTTTCTAAATTATCGCATTCACATTTCTTTGGGTATTCTCCTACAATGATAAAGTGTTCAGAGCAAAGCCTCTCAAATATTCATCCCATTCACCTTTTGATTTTAATTGCAGGAACAGTTCAAAATTGGAATGACTAAAAACAGTGATTCTTTATCCTATCTAACACTCAGTACTTGACCATCTGTTATTTGAATATATCCTGAATGACTGCCAAATCAGGAAATTTGACCGAGTGCAGGAGAGGTTCACCAGACAAACCCCTGGTTGGTGGATTGTCTTATGATGAGTGTTTGAAAAGATTGGGACTGTATTGGCGCATGTTTCAATGAATGATAGGTGAATAGAACCTGACAAAATCCCTCAAAGAATACAAAGGGGAGATGCAGAGATGCTGTTCCCTCTGATGCAGACTGTTGTTCACAATCACGGCACTCAGTCCCAAAATAAGAAACAAACCATTTCGGACGAAGCTGATGAGGAATATTTCATTCTAAGGGTGGTAAATCTTAAGAATTCTCCATCATAGACATCTGTAGATGCTCAGTTATAGAGGAAGTACATACAGCGATTAATACACTTCTAGATACTAATGACATCTAGGGATAGATGGACGGAATAGGAATGTGATATTGAGTTGAATGATCATCCATGATCTCGAACGGAGGAGCTGCCTCGAGGGGCTGAATGGCCTACACTTGCTCCAGTTTTCTGATGTGGTTTCTACTTGTGTTTTTCATTCAATTTTGCAAAATGGGATTGCAATGGCAAAATCATGTGAATCTTCACCAGCAGCAGAATGACACTCAGGTCAAGAATGTTGGATCATACAATGGTACAGCCAAGAAAGAGATTGACTAGCCCATCCTGCCTACGCTGGCACGTTTAAAGAGCATCCAGTTAAACACACTATTCCACTCTTCTCCTGGATTATCTTTTTTCCTGTCAAGTTTTCATCCAGTTCCCGTTTGAAACCTGTCCCTCAGTCTGCTTGCAGGCACCCTTTCAGATAGCTCATTCCAGTTTATAGTAATTTCTTCTTTTTTTATTGCCAATTATCCACTGGAAAAATGCAGTCAAAATTACTTAAAAGATTTCTTTGGCAGTGCATTAAGTAAACCCAAAGAGTGATGAATACACTGACACAGCACCGGGTAAGAAGCTTTGAAAGCTGGGCTGATTTTGAGAGAGAGAGTGTGTGTGTGTGTGAGTGTGTGTGTGAGTGTGTGTGTGAGTGTGAGTGTGTGTGTGAGTGTGTGTGTGTGTGAGTGTGTGTGTGAGTGTGTGTGAGTGTTTGTGTGTGTGTGTTTGAATGTGTGTGAGTGTGTGTGTTTGTGTGTGAGAGTGTGTGTGAGAGTGTGTATGAGTTTGTGTGAGCGTGTATGTTTGTGTGTGTGTGAGTGTGTGTTTGTGTGTGAGAGAGTGTGTGTGTTTGTGAGTCTGTGTGTGAGTGTGTGTGTTTGTGGGAGAGTGTGTGTGTGAGAATGTGAGTGTGTGTGTGTTTGTGGGAGAGTGTGTGTGTGTGAATGTGTGTGTGTTTGTGAGAGTGAGGGTGTTTGTGTGAGAGTGTGTGTGTGAGAGTGTGTGTGAGAGTGAGTGTGTGTGTGAGAGTGAGTGTTTGTGTGAGAGTGTGTGTGTGAGAGTGCGTGTGTGTGTGTGTGTGAGAGTGTGTGTGTGTGTGTGTGTGTGAGAGTGTGTGTGTGTTTGTGTGTGAGTGTGTGATAGCGTGTGTGAGTGTGATAGTGTGTGAGTGAGTGTGAAAGTGTGTGTATTTGTGTGTGTGTGTGTGAGAGTGTGTGTGTACGTTGAGCAGAAATGTCAGCTGGAAAGAAAGGGTATTGACCTTAGTTTAATGTTTCCAGAGTTGTTTAGCACATTATCGTCTATGAGCCAGCATTTTACTGCACTTCTTACAAGTTACTGGATTTCAGAATAATTGATTGTGCCTTAGACATAAGTGTGAGAGTGTGTGTTTGCGTGTGTGAGTGTGAGTTTGTTTGAGAGTGTGTGTGAGTTTGTGTGCGAGAGTGTGTGTGTTTGTGTGCGAGTGAGTGTGAGCTTGTGTGTGTGTGTGAGAGTGTGTGTTTGTGTGTGTGTGTTTGTGTGTGTGTGTTTGTGTGTGTGTGTGCTTGTGTGTGAGAGAGTGTGTGTTTGTGTGGGTGTATGTGTTTGTGTGTGTGTGAGTTTGTGTGTGTATGTGTGTGAGTGTGTGTGTTTGTGTATGTGTGTGTGTTTGTGTATGTGTGTGTGTTTGTGTATGTGTGTGTGAGTGTGTGTGTTTGTGAGTGTTTGTGTGTGTGTTTGTGAGTGTTTGTGTGTGTGTTTGTGAGTATTTGTGTGTTTGTGGGAGAGTGTGTGAGAGTGTGACTGTGTGTTTGTGTGCGTGAGTGTGTGTTTGTGTGAGTTTGTGTGTGTGAGTGTGTGTGTGTTTCTTTGTGTGAGAGTGTGTGTGTGAGTTTGTGTGTGAGAGTGTGTGTGAGTTTGTGTGAGTGTGTGTGTTTGTGTGCGAGTGTGTGTGTGTTTGTGTGTGTGCGTGAGTGTTTGTGTGAGTTTGTGTGTGTTTGTGTGTGTGTGTATGTTTGTGTGTGAGTGTGTGTGAGTTTGTGTGTGCTTGTGAGTATGTGTGAGTTTGTGTGTGTTTGTGTGTGTGTCTGAGAGTGTGTGTATGTTTATGGAAGATTGTGTGTGAGTGTCTGAGAGTGTGTGTGTGTTTATGGGAGAGTGTGTGTGAGTGTGTGAGAGTGTGTGTGTGTTTATGGGAGAGTGTGTGTGTGAGAGTGTGAGTGTGTGTGTGTATGTTTGTGTGTGTGTGTGAGAGTTTGTGTGTGTGAGTGTGTGAGTGTGTGTGTGTGTTTATGGGAGGGTGTGTGTGTGTTTATGGGAGAGTGTGTGTTTATGGGAGAGTGTGTGTGAGTATGTGAGAGTGTGTGTGTTTATGGGAGAGTGTGTGTGTGTGTGTGTTTGTGTGTGTGTGTGTGTGAGTGTGTGTGTGTGTTTGTGTGTGAGTGTGAGTGTGTGTGTTTATGTGTGAGTGTGTTTGTGTGTGAGTGTGAGTGTGTGTTTATGTGTGTGTGTGAGAGAGTGTGAGTTTGTGTGTGCGTGTGAGTGTGAGTGTGTGAGTGTGTGAGAGTGAGTGTGTGTATTTGTGTGTGAGAGTGTTTGTGTGAATGTTTGTGTGTGAGTGTTTGTGTGACTGTGTTTGTGTGAGTGTGTGTTTGTGTGAGAGAATGTGTGTGTGTTTTTGTGTGTTTGTATGTTTGTGTGTTTGTATGTTTGTGTGTGAGAGTGTGTGTGTGCGTTTGTGTGTGTGTGTGTTTGAGAGTGTGTGTGTTTGACAGTGTGTGTGTGTTTGTGTGAGAGAGTGTGTGTGTGAGTGTTTGTGTGAGTGTGTGTGTTTGTGTATGAGAACGTGTGTGTGTGTGTTTGTATGTTTGTGTATGAGAGTGTGTGTGTGTGAGTGTGTTTGACAGTGTGAGTGTGTTTGACAGTGTGTGTGTGTTTGTGTGAGAGTGTGTGTGTGAGTGTTTGTGTGTGTGTGTTTGTGTGTTAGTGTATGTGTGTTTGTGGGAGAGTGTGTGTGTGAGAGAGTGTGAGTGTGTGTTTGTGTGTGTGTGCGTTTGTGTGTGTGAGAGAGTGTGTGTGTTTGTGTGTGTGTGTTTGTGTGTGTGTATGTGTTTGTATGTGTGTGAATGTGTGTTTGTGTGTGTGAGTGTGTGTGTTTGTGGGAGAGTGTGAGAGAGAGTGTTTGTGTATGTGTGTGAGTGTGTGTGTTTGTGTATGTGTGTGTGTGTTTGTGTATGTGTGTGAGTGTGTGTGTTTGTGAGTGTTTGTGTGTTTGTGGAAGAGTGTGTGAGAGTGTGACTGTGTGTGTGCGTGAGTGTGTGTTTGTGTGAGTTTGTGTGTGTGAGTGTGTGTGTTTCTTTGTGTGAGAGTGTGTGAGTTTGTGTGTGAGAGTGTGTGTTTGTGTGTGAGAGTGTGTGTTTGTGTGTGTTTGTGTGTGTGTGTATGTTTGTGTGTGAGTGTGAGAGTTTGTGTGTGTGTGTGAGTTTGTGTGCGTTTGTGTGTGTGTTTGTGTGTGTGCATGAGTGTTTGTGAGAGTTTGTGTGTGTTTGTGTGAGTGTGTGTTTGTGTGAGTGTGTGTATGTTTGTGTGTGAGTGTGTATGTTTGTGTGTGTGAGTGTGTGTATGTTTGTGTGTGAGTGTGTATGTTTGTGTGTGTGAGTGTGAGTGTGTGTGTGTTTCTTTGTGTGAGTGTGTGTGTGAGTTTGTGTGAGTGTGTGTTTGTGTGCGAGTGTGTGTTTGTGTGTGTGTTTGTGTGTCTGTGTGAGTGTGTGTGTTTGTGCGTGAGTGTGTGTGAGTGTGAGTTTGTGTGTGTGTATGTTTGTGTATGAGTGTGAGTGTGTGTGTGAGTGTGTGAGTGTGTGTGTGTTTATGGGAGAGTGTGTGAGAGTGTGTGTATGTTTATGGGAGAGTGTGTGTGTGACAATGTGTTTGTGTGTGTGTGAGTGTGTGAGAGTGTGTGTTTATGGGAGAGTGTGTGTGTGTGAGCGAGTGTGTGTGTTTATGGAAGTGTGTGTGTGTTTGTTTGTGACAGTGTGAGTGTGTGTGTGTTTATTTGCGTGTGTGTTTGTGTGTGAGTGTGTGTGTGAGTGTGAGTTTGTGTGTGTGAGTGTGTGTGTTTGTGTGTGAGTGTGTGTGTGTTTGTGTGTGAGAGTGTGTGTGTGTTTATGTGTGTGTGTTTGTGTGTGTGTCTGTGATTGTGTGTGAGAATGAGTGGGTGAGAGTGTGTATGTGTTTCTGTATGAGAATGTGTGTGTGAGTGTGTGTGTGTGAGAGTGTGTGTTTATGTGTGAGTGTGTGAGAGTGTGTATGTGTTTGTGTGTGAGAATGTGTGTGTGAGAGTGTGTGTGTGAGAGAGTGTATGTGTGTTTGTGTGTGTGAGAGAGAGTGTGAGTGTGTGTGTTTGTGTGTGAGTGTGTGTGTGTTTGTGTGAGAGTGTGTGTTTGTGTGTGAGAGTGTGTGAGTTTATGGGAGAGTGTGTGTGAGTGTGTGAGAGAGTGTGTGTGTTTAGGGGAAAGTGTGTGTGTGTGAGAGTGTGTGTGTGAGTGTGTGTGTTTATGGGAGTGTGTGTGTGTGTGAGAGTGTGTGTGTTTATGGGAGAGTGTGTGTGAGTGTGTATGTGTGTGAGAGTGTGAGTGTGTGTGTGTTTATGTGTGTTTGAGTGTTTGTGTGTGTGTGTGTGTGTGAATGTGAGTTTGTGTGAGTTTGTGTGTGTTTGTGTGTATGTGTGAGTGAGTGTGTGTGTGTTTGTGTGAGAGTGTGTGTGTGAGAGTGTGTGTGTGAATGTTTGTGTGTGTTTGTGTGAGTGTGTGTGTTTGTGTGAGAGAATGTGTGTGT
Organism: Chiloscyllium plagiosum; assembly: GCF_037043375.1. Lineage (NCBI taxonomy): Eukaryota > Metazoa > Chordata > Chondrichthyes > Orectolobiformes > Hemiscylliidae > Chiloscyllium > Chiloscyllium plagiosum. Next base: position 137,343,547 of record NW_028270140.1, read on the forward strand.
GTGTTTGCGTGTGTGTTTGTGTGAGAGAATGTGTGTGTGTTTGTGTGTGAGTGTGTGTGTGTGAGTTTGTGTGTGTGAGTGTGTGTTTGTGTGTGAGAGTGAGTCTGTGTGTGTTTATGTGTGTGTTTGTGTGTGTGTGTGTTTGTGTGAGAGAATGTGTGTGTGTGTTTGTGTGTGAGAGTGTGTGTGCGTTTGTGTGTGAGTGTGTTTGAGAGTGTGTGTGTGTTTGTGTTTGACAGTGTGTGTGAGAGTGTGTGTGTTTGAGAGTGTGTATGTGTGTTTGTGTGAGAGTGTGTGTTTGAGAGTGTTTGTGTGTGTGTCTGTGATTGTGTGTGAGAATGAGTGTGTGAGAGTGTGTGAGTGTGTGTGTGAGAGAGTGTGTGTTCATGTGTGAGTGTGTGAGAATGTGTGTGTGTTTGTGTGTGTGTGAGAGAGTGTGAGTGTGTGTGAGAGAGTGTGAGTGTGTGTGAGAGAGTGAGTGTGAGTGTGTGTGTTTGTGTGTGAGTGTGTGTGTGTTTGTGTTTGACAGTGTGTGTGAGAGTGTGTGTGTTTGAGAGTGTGTGTGTGTGAATGTTTGTGTGTGTGTGTGTTTGTGTGAGAGTGTGTGTTTGAGAGTTTGTGTGTGTGTGTCTGTGATTGTGTGAGAATGTGTGTGTGTGTGTGAGTGTGTGCGTGTGAGAGTGTGTGTTTATGTGTGAGTGTGTGAGAGTGCGTGTGTGTTTGTGTGTGTGTGAGAGAGTGTGAGTGTGTGTGAGTGAGTGTGTGTGTGTTTGTGTGTGAGAGTGTGTTTGAGAGTGTGTGTTTGAGAGTGTGAGTGTGTGTGAGATGTGTGTGAGTGAGAGTGTGAGAGTGTGAGTGAGAGTGTGTGTGTGTGAGTGTGAGGCTGTTTGTGAGTGTGTGTTTGTGTGAGTGTGTGTTTGTGTGAGTGTGTGTTTGTGTGAGTGTGAGAGTATGTGTGTGTGAGAGTATGTGTGTGTGAGAGTATGTGTGTGTGAGAGTTTGTAAGTGTGTGAGTTTGTGTGTGTGTGTGAGTGTGTGAGAGAGTGTGTGTGGGGGTGAGAGTGTGTGTGGGTGTGAGTGTGTGTGGGTGTGTGTGTGTGTGAGTGTGTGTGAGTGTGTGTGTGAGAGTCTGTGTGTGTTTGTGTGTTTGAGAGTGTGTATGTTTGAGAGTGTGTGAGAGTGTGTGTGTGAGAGTGTGTGTGAGTGTGTGTGTGTGTGAGAGTGTGTGTTGTGTGAGAGTGTGTGTTTGTGAGTGTGAGAGTGTGTGTGTGTGAGAGTGTGTGTGTGAGAGTGTGTGTTGTGTGAGTGTGTTTGTGAGAGTGTAAGTGTGTGTGAGTGTGTGTGTGTGTGAGTTAGTGTGTGAGAGTGTGTCTGTGAGTGTGTGTGTGTGTTTGAGTGTGTGTGTGTGTTTGTGAGTGTGTGTGTGTGTGAGTTGTGAGTGTGTGTGTATGTTTGTGTGTGAGAGAGTGTGTGTGAGAGTGTGAGTGTGTGTGTTTGTGAGTGTGAGTGTGTGTGTTTGTGTGAGAGTGTGTGAGAGAGTGTGTGTGTTTATGGGAGAGTGTGTGTGTGAGTGTGTGTGTTTGTGTGTGATTGTGTGTATGTTTCTTTGTGTGAGAGTGTGTGTGAGTTTGAGTTTGTGGGTGAGTGTGTGAGTTTGAGTTTGTGTGAGTGAGTGTGTGTGTGTGTGTTTGTGTGAGAGTGTGAGTGAGAGTGTTTGTGAGTGAGAATGTGTGTGAGTCTGTGTGTGTTTGTGTGTGAGTGTGTGTGAGTGTGTGTTTCTTTGTGTGAGAGTGTGTGTGAGTGTGTTTCTTTGTGTGAGAGTGTGTGAGTTTGTGTGTTTGTGTGAGTGTGTTTCTTTGTGTGAGTTTGTGTGTGAGAGTGTGTGTGAGTGTGAGTTTGTGTGAGTGTGTGTTTGTGTGTGAGAGTGAGTGTGTGTTTGTGTGTGAGTGTTTGTTTGTGTGTGAGTGTGTGTTTCTTTGTGTGAGAGTGTGTGTGTGTTTGTGTGTGAGAGTGTGTGAGTGAGAGTGTGTGAGTGTGTGTTTGTGTGAGAGTGTGTGTGTTTCTTTGTGTGAGAGTGTGTGTGTTTATGTGAGTGTGTGTGTGTGTTTCTTTGTGGGAGTGTGTGTGAGAGTCTGAGTGAGAGTGTTTGTGTGTGAGAATGTGAGTGAGAGTGTTTGTGTGTGTGAGTGTGAGTCTGAGTTTGTGTGAGTGTGTGCGTGTGTGTGTGAGTGTGTGTTTGTGAGTGAGTGTGTGCGTTTGTGTGAGAGAGTGTGTGTGTTTGTGGGAGAGTGTTTGTGTGTGTGTGTTTGTGTGTGAGAATGTGTGTGAGAGTGTTTGTGGGAGAGTGTGTGTGTGAGTGTGAGTGTGTGTGTTTGTGTGTGTGTGTTTTTGTGTGAGACTGTGTGTGAGAGTGAGTTTGTGTGTGAGTTTGTGTGTGAGAGTGTGTGCGTGAGTGTGTGTGGGTGTTTGTGTGTGTGAATGTGTGTGAGAGTGTTTGTGGGAGAGTGTGTGTGTGAGTGAGTGTGTGTGTTTGTGTGTGTGTGTTTTTGTGTGAGACTGTGTGTGAGAGTAAGTTTGTGTGTGAGTTTGTGTGTGTGAGTGTGTGTGAGTGAGAGTGTTTGTGTGTGAGTGAGAGTGAGTGTGTGTGTTTCTTTGTGTGAGAGTGTGAGTTTGTGTGTGAGAGTGTGTGTGAGTGTGAGTTTGTATGTGAGAGTGTGTGTGTGTGTGTGTGAGTGTGAGAGTGTTTGTGTGAGAGTGTGTGTGAGAGTGTGTGTGAGAGAGTGTGTGAGAGTGTGTGTGAGTGTGTGTGTTTGTGGGAGAGTGTGTGTGTTTGTGTGTGTGTGTTTGTGGGAGAGTTTGTGTGTGTGAGTGTGTGTGAGTGTGTGTGGGTGTTTGTGTGTGAGAATGTGTGTGAGTGTGTGTGTTTGTGTGTGAGAATGTGTGGGTAAGATTGTGTGTGTGTTTGTGTGTGTGTGTGTGAGTGTGTGTGTTTGTGTGAGTGTGTGTGTTTGTGTGAGAGTGTGTGTGTGTGTTTGTGTGTGAGTGTGAGAGAGTGTGTTTGTGGGAGAGTGTGTGTGTTTGTGTGTGAGAGTGTGTGTGTGAGAATGTGTGAGTGTGTGTGTGTGTGTTTGTATGTGTGAGTGTGTTTGTGTGTGAGTGAGAGTGTGTGTGTGTTTGAGAGTGTGTGTTTGTGTGTGAGAGTGTGTGTTTGTGTGTATGTGTGTGTGTGTGACAGTGTGTGTTTGACTGTGTGTGTTTGAGAGTGTGTGTGTGTGTTTGAGTGTGTGAGTGTGTGTGTTTGTGTGTGTGTGTGTTTGTGTGTGTATATGTGTTTGTGTGTGAGAATGTGTGTGAGAGTGTGTTTGTGTGAGTGTGTGTGTGTGTGAGTGAGTTTGTGTGTGAGTGTGTGTGTGTTTGTGAGTGAATGTGAGTGTGTGTGTGTGAGTTTGTGTGTGAGAATGTGTATGTGTTTGTGTGAGAATGTGTTTGTGTGTGAGTGTGTATGTGTTTGTGTGAGTGTGTGTGTGTGTGTGTGTTTGTGTGAGAGAGAGAGTGTGTGAGTGTGTGTTTGTGTGAGTGTGTGTGAGTGTGTGTGTGTGAGTGTGTCTGTGTGTTTGTGTGTGTTTGTGTGTTTGTGTGTGTGTTTGTGTGAGTGTGTGTTTGAGTGTGTGTGACTGTGAGTGTGTCTGTGTGTTTGTGTGTGTGTGTGTGTTTGTGTGAGAGTCAGTGTGTTTGTGTGTGTGTGTGAGTGTGAGTGTGTGTGTGTGAGAGAGTGTGAGTGTGTGTGTTTGAGAGTGTGTATTTGAGAGTGTGTGAGTTTGTGTGTGTGTGTATGCCTTTGTGAGAATGTTTGTGTGTGTGTTTGTGTGAGAATGTGTGTTTGTGTGTGTGTGTGAGAGTATGTATGAGTGTGTGAGAGTATGTGTGAGTGTGTGTGAGTGTGTGAGTATGTGTGTGTGAGTGTGTGTGAGTGTGAGTGTGTGAGTTTGTGTGAGTGTCTGTGTGTGAGAGAGTGTGTGAGTGTGTGTTTGTGTGAGAGTGTGTTTGTGTGAGAGTGTGTATGAGAGTGTGAGTGTGTGTGTTTGTGTGAGAGATTGTGTGTCTGTGAGTGTGTGTTTTTGTGTGTGTGTGTGTTTGTGTGAGTGTGTGTGCGTTTGTGTGTGAGAGTGTGTGTGTGTGTTTGTGTGAGTTTGTGTGTGTGTGTGTGTTTGTGTGTGAGAGTGAGAGTGTTTGTGTGAGAGTGTGTATGTGAGAGTGAGTGTGTGTGTGAGAGTGTGTGTGAGAGTGTGTGTGAGTGTGTGTGAGAGTGAGTGTGTGTGTGAGTGTTTGTGTGTGAGAGTGTGTGTGAGTGTGTGTGTGTGAGTGTGTGTGTGTGTGTGAGTGTTTGTGTGTGTGTGAGAGAGAGAGTGCGTGTGTGTGTTTGTGTGTGAGTGTGTGTGATAGTGTGTGTGTGAGTGTGAGAGTGTGTGTATTTGTGTGTGTGTGTGTGAGAGTGTGTGTGTAAGTTGAGCAGAAATGTCAGCTGGAAAGAAAGGGTATTGACCTTAGTTTAATGTTTCCAGAGTTGTTTAGCACATTATCGTCTATGAGCCACATTTTACTGCACTTCTTACAAGTTACTGGATTTCAGAATAATTGATTGTGCCTTAGACATAAGGCATTTTAACTGAGGTGCTGTCTGAATGCAGGTGCTCAGCTCAGCTAGTGTATTCACAGAGCAATGATTAACGTCTGAGTGACTTGTTCAGATAGGTACTTCCTGCTCTGCTTTCCATCGTACACAAATTTGACCTTTTATTTTTGTGGGACAGTACGATAAAGAGGTATCAATGTATTTGCACTGCCAGATGTTTCATGATTTTACACAATATTTTGTAATGGTAAAACAATATTACATAAAGTAGTGATCTTTGTCATTTGGATAAAACACAAAGATGATCTGGCTAACCTTGAGAACTGTAAATGTTTTCAATGTGTATGCTTTTTGTTTTATGATGCCTCACACAGTTTAATATGTTTTATTGGTATATGTTTATATGTTCTTGTGCGTGTGTGTGGTTGCTGGGTGGTACAGGGCGAAGGATGTCCACACATCTGTTCATCATGGACATGGGCCATAGTTTTTAGACTCTGTTTTGGCCATCCAATCTACATAAATTGCTGTGTGATAACTTGATGTAATCAGCAGACTTATTATTTCTTGTAGTATAGATAGAAGTTCCTTCCCTGCCCCTAATTTGAGTTATGTTTAGAGAGAATTCACCGGAAAAAGTATCATCTCTTTTGAATTGGCCCATTGCTGTGGCACTCTCTAAAGTTAATATTTTTGATGTGCTTTGAACATTTTGGAGCCAAGTTTCTGATAAAAGCCTATACAACACAACCAGTACAATTTTTAAATTTGTAGGATTGGAGTGTTTTCTCTTTTGGAATAGTTGAATTGTTAGTCCGTGTTCCAAAATCTCACACTCTCTTGTCAGGCAAGCCATATTTTGAAACAAAAACAGAAGTTGCTGGAAAAGCTCAGCAGGTCTGACAGCATCTGTGCAGAGAAATCAGAGTTTAAGTTTCGGGTCCAGTGACCCTTCCTCAGAACTGCTATATATTCAGCATTTGGGGTTATTTCAGATCTTCTTTGAATTGATACCATCAGTCAATCAGTTTTGTCCCTGTCTGACACTGATTAACATGAGGCTACTTTGCATGACCTCACAGACTCAATTATAATCGCTTTTCATTTGTAATGTGATCCTTGAGGATGGAACTGTTAATACATGAAGCCAGGCAGGAACAATTTAAATCGTTGTCTCCTCAATGCTTACCAGTTCTCTATTAAACATGCATTACCTTGGGTTTGAGCACAGCACCTAATAATCTACTGTGCCCACATGCCTCTCTGCACCACATGCACACAGACAAACATGCAAACACAACCATCATGGATTTGAATCCACAATAGTTGCTTGGGGCTGACTTTTGTCGGGCCAGCATTAGCCACCAATGACAGCCATAAAACCAGATGCAATCTCAGCTTGGCTGGCTTGGAAAGCCTTGGTTAGATGCGGTGCTGTGGCGGTGCTGGTATTGAACTTGGGTGGACAAAATTAAAAATCACACAACACCAGGTTGAAGTCCAACAGGCGTATTTGGAAGTACTAACTTTAGAAGCACTGCTCCTTCATCAGCTACCTGATGAAGGAGCAGCGCTCCGAAAGCTAGTGCTTCCAAATAAACCTGTTGGACTATAACCTGGTGTTGTGCAATTTTTAACCTGGTTAGATGCTGCAGTGATCAGGTTTTTCTCAGGTGAGACATCCACACACCACCATTCCCCCCTCCAAGAGCTAATGGTAATCTGGGGTCCGGCAGCTCTTCAGTAACGACAGTCCCAGCAGAAGACCATAAGACATAGGAACAAAAGTAAGCTTTTCAGCCCACCAAGTTTGCTCTGCCATTCTTTGAGATCATGGTGATCTGATAACCTTCTGTCCATCTTCCTGCCTTTTCTCTATGCCTCTTGAATTCCTTACTGATTATAATCTGTCCACCTTGGCCTTCAGTGTACTTAATGACCCGGCTTTGATAGGCCTCTGCAGCAAAGATGTCCACAAATTCTCTATTCTCTGAAAGAAGAAATTTCTCCTCATCTCTGTCATAAAACGGAAATGATGCATCCTGGTTCTAGACTGTCCCCCAAGGGGCAACTGTAAGGTTCCTGAGGAACTTTGTGTGTTTCAATAAGATCACCTCTTAGTCTTCTAAACCCCAGTGAGTGCTTGCTTCATTTACTCAACCTCTTCTCATAATACCGTCTCTGTCCAACTGAGATTAGCCTAACAAACCTTCTCTGAAGTGTTTCCAATGCTCTATCCTTCCTTAAAGTGTAGCCTGTCCAACTTACACACATATCCCACCTACCTAGAGCTGGTCCTGAGGCCTTAGAAATCTGATGCTCTCCCTCCTATACCAGTTCTCCAGCCATGTGTGCAGTTTATCCGCCCTGCTGTTTTATTGGAGAAAGTGAGGTCTGCAGCTGCTGGAGATCAGAGTCGAAAGTGTGTTGTTGGAAAAGCACAGCAGGTCAGGCAGCATCCGAGGAGCAGGAGAATCAATGTTTCGGGCTGACTGAAGGGCTCCGGCTCCGGCCCGAAACGTCGATTTTCTTGCTCCTCAGATACTGCCTGATTTGCTGTGCTTTTCCAGCAACACACCCTAGACCCTGCTGTCTCATTGCTCACGAGCACTGAAAGTAACTTGGCAATTACTGCTCTTGAAGTCCTGCTTGTTAAAGCTCAGAATTGTTCACAGTGCGTCAGCTGTGGTCTGATGAATACCTTGGAAAATTTTAACAAGACTTCCCTATCTTTATACTCTATTCTGTTTGAAAAGAGGCCAATATTCCATTTGCCTTCCATACTACTTGCTGAACTTGGATGTTAGCTTTTTGTGATTCACAGACAAGGATTTCCTGATCCATCTATTCCATAGCTTTTTGCAGTCTTTCTCCATTTAAATAATGTTCAGCTCTCCTATTCTTCCTTACATTGTCCTGTAGTGTATTTCATCTGCCAAAGTTTTGATCACTTACTTAACTCATCTATATCCGTACTTTGTGTCATCTTCACCATCTGCTTTCTCAACTACTTTTGTGTCAGTCACAAACTTGGCTAGAGTACATTCACTTTTCTCATTCAAGTTATGGTAAATAACTGGGGCCTGAGCAAAACACAGTGGTGGTCACTGCTCAGCTAGTTGCAGTGTAAGTAAACTAACCTCCAAGTAACTCTCTATCCCTCTGCGTTTTATACCCTGAGGAAAAGAGGAACAGGAGAAAGTCATTCAGTATCTCACTCTCTTGTTTATGTATTTCACAAGCAGTATTATGACCTTCTCACCAGGCAGCAGCGTGTTGCCAATGAAAGGCGATTATCGCTTGTTTAACACATTATTGATGGCTTAACTCGCTTCATTGATGTTCAGCTTTCTGTCTTGCCAAACTCTTCAAACCAAGCACAATGTTGGGAAATCTTGACATGGAAATCAGAGCGCGGACCTGGTGACTTAATCTTGTTGCTTAGTGCAAAGGGCCTCCATGTTGGACACTAAACACTGATAGGACACACTCATGCGCACCAGGCAGACACAATCCACTTCCATGGACCATGATATTCAGTATGCACCAGCTTCTTAAAGAGAATTTTAGTCCCAGTCCTGTTAAAATGTAGCCTGTCCAACTTGCACACATCCCACTTGCCTGGAGCTGGTCCTGAGGCCTTAGCAATCTGATGCTCTCCCTCGTAATACCAATTCTCCAGCCATGTGTGCAATTAATCAGCTCTGCTGTTTTAGTGCTCACGAGCACTGGAAGTAATTTGGCAGTTACTCCTCTTGATGTCCTGCTTGTTAATTTCTTCCCAAACTCCACTCTCTAGGACAGTACCCCTCTTCCTACCTATATTGTTGGTATCAAGATGGACCATGATTTCTAACTAGGTGAAAGTGAAGACTGCAGATGCTGGAGATCAGAGTCAAGATTAGAGTGGTGCTGGAAAAGCACAGCAGGTCAGGCAGCATCCGAGGAGCAGGAAAATCGATATTTCAGGCAAAACCCTGATGAAGGGCTTTTGTCCGAAACATCAGGATGCTGCCTGATCTACCGTGATTTCTAACTGTTCACCCTCAAAAGGATGTCCTAACAATTGCTATGATACCATCTCCCTAATATGCTATCCCTGTAGTTCCGTACTATGTGGATACACAATAGTGACTCCAGTCACCGGTAGATTACCAATTCCTGGAACTCAAGATTCTGCAAACAGTGAGACTTGCTGTAGATTTGATGATCTGGGACACATGGCCCATCCATGACCTCCCGCACACTGCAGAATGACTATTCCACTAGGCCGAGCTGATCTTCCATACTATAACTTACTGTTTACTCAGCAATCAGCTTCAACTCCAGCTCTCAGTGCACAATCCTAATCTTCACTTGCCTCTCTGGCCCTAATGATGCAGTTTTTCAATTCTCTGACCTCTCTGAAGTAGTTTTTCAATCTCCCACTCCTGGAGGGTGAGAAAATTATAAAATAAAAGGATCCTTTAGATCCCTTCCCTTTTGCGATTTTTTTTTTATCTGTGCTTCATTCCCTTTGGACTCTAGCCTTCCTGACTGAAATTTTATGCTTACAACGGTAAGTTTAAATTAAATCACAATTTCAATGAAGCACTCATAGATTTTAAAAAGGGTTAATGCTTAAGATTCACTCCCTTATTTGGCAAACTTTCAGGTTTGTACCAAGTTTCAGCTGCATTCTGTGCTTACTGCTCTTCAGCCTTCATTGTTGTGATTTAGATCAGATAGCTTTTATGGGAGTTAGAAGAATAGGTTAGACCAATTAGTTCCTTCTAACTCAGCTGCCGAGTCTGGCCCTGGAGATTGGTTGGAGTTCAAGTTAGATAGAATAGATATCTACAAACTGAGGAGAAATACAAACATGAAAATAGAACCCAAGTTCCATTGCAAGGTGTAAAATATAACGTGCAGACAGCTAAAAAGCAATTAGTCTGTTTGCATATTTGGAACAACTTGCCAACTGTTTTTAGAAATTAAATTTGCACGTTCTCAAGAGAAAAGGAGGTAGAGCATTGGCATTCTTTCACCTAATCTTTACTTTAAAGCGCCCTGACGTTCTTTTCATGTCTAATGGCTTAACGGTGGTAATAAATAGAAATGCCCTTTATTAGAGAGGAATGCAGATTGCAGGGGAAAGGGCAGCGATTCAGGAATTCACAGTTTTCACTACAAGGCCAGATGTGGAAGCAATAAAATCAAGTGGGGAAAAAGATGATGTACTCTTTAGCAAGTTTATTAAATGAGAGTTTCTTTCGGTTTGTTTACTGTGTTCTGATCGTTGAAATGAACTGTTCTTTCTCAGTTACATCTCGTGTAGTGGTAATTACTTGAAAGCAAGTTATGAGGACAAATATTATGTCATTTAGTATACACATTCCACAAATCAAAATTAATATATCAAACAATTAATCTGGCCAGGACCCGGGGAGAACACCCTACGCTTTTTTTCCTCTTTGGATCCTTAACCAATTGATGGGTCAGTGAAAGTGCAGCACTTTCAACTAAGCAGCGCTCCTCAATGTCAAACTGACTATCTGCTCCAATCTTGGGAAGGAGGCTTAAACCTACAAACGTCTGACTTAGAAACACAAGCAGTGCTAATTGAGACAAGTAGAGACAACTATTCTTGAAGTTTTCCTTGGGATGTTATTCATTTACATTGCAGTCGGTTAAAGACTCAGATCAGCTTGTTATTTCTTTGACTGAAGCAAAACACTGTGGATCTTGGCAATCTAAAGAAAGCCGAAAGTAAGGGAAACTCTTCAGATTTAAAAGTTAACACTACTTTTTTTTTCTCTTCACAGTTAAAGCCTAGTTGAGCATTTCTACTTTTTTTTCAAATTTTTACATAACGTGCACAACTTTTTGTGATATTAATAGCCATGTTGTAGTCCATAACCTGAGTGATGCTGAAAAAAAGACATTTTTCTTGATGTTCTTCATCTTGCACACATTCGCAAGCAATACCAAAGTAAAGAGAAAGCAATCTTTTTATTCTGTATCAGATGAGAGTGCTGATTATTTAGCAAGTGGACTATAATTGGGAGAGGTGTAGTCACGGAAAATGCACCAGTTAGATGAAAACTGACAATTCAGTGCCAAGCTTTGTTTAAGTTTAAACGAGGCATTTTGACTCTGATTGGCCAAGGCAGATTGTATGAAACAGGATATGAGTTCATCTGTTCACAACGAGCAAGGCACCATCAGTCCCAACCAGGCGGGACTTGCAAGTATCAATTCAGCATCCTCATAAGTGCTGGAAGGAAAGCATCAACGTGCTGTGTCTTTTTTCAGCAACACTTAAATATTGACAAATGACACAGCCCTTGCAAATTGTTTTGAAGACTGCCAGGTAAAAAGTTGTGACAAACTATGTCTTTTTTCAGTAATAGTCAGTTGCATTACTGTGCAGCTATTAATTCCTCTTTCATAGTGCATTATATTTCTATGCATTAGCAATTTAAACATGCACTGTATTTGCTCCTTTCATGGAGGGGTCATTTTGCAATGTGGACTCAATATATTTTTGTTTGTTGAATTTGGTCATGAGCCGTAGAGAAGATTCTGCCAACATTAGGGACAAGTCATTTTTTGAAGGAAATAGGACATTAAGAACAGGGACAGCTCCTCAAACCTGCTGTGCAATTCAATAGGATCTTTGCTGATCTGACGCTCCTCACATCCACTCTTCTGCACTTTCCCCATAACCATTATTTCCCTGACTGATCAAGCAGCTGTTTCAATCTTAAATATACACAAAGACTCTGCCACCAAAGTTGACTGTGGCGAGGCATTCCAAAGACTCATCATTCTCCGAGAGAAGAAATTTCTGCTCAACTCAGTCTTCAATTGGCACTCTGTGATTCTTTTCACATGTTAAGTATGGAGATGTTCAGCAAACAACACTAATCCAATCCCCACTGTAACTTCTGGCATGGCCTCTGTTCGCTCTGTAGCATGTTCTGGTCATCTGTTGGATGTCTTTCCTCCTGCCAATCCTCCATATGAATATAAAAAGCCCTTCATCATCACCTTCTGCTACCAATACAACAACAACAGGAGCATTTGCAAGATAGTAAAACATCCTAATATACTTTGCTGAATTGTCATGAGACAAGATTTAACACTGAACCATGTCAGGAGATATTAAGACAAGAAGGACATCGATTGAAGCAGCAGATTTTAAGGTATGTCTCGAGGAGTACAGCAACATATGGAGGGAATCGGAGAGTTTAAACCCTTAGCAACGAAAGGCATGGTCATAAATCATGCAGCAAAGAACATTTTCGATACACAGCATACTCTGCTCCTGTTTCTATTTCTTAATGTTTTATTTTTGAAGAATATAAGGTCCATAGACTCCATGATTCCCTGGTGGTTGAACAATTTGCATGTGTGGAGAAAGCTCTTAAGCTTCCTTCAGGATCTAACTGGAACATTTGTGACCTTCGGGGAGCCAATGGCCTACTGATATTATCGTTGGACTGTTAATCCAGACACTCAGGTATTGTCCGAGGGGCCCTGGTTCAAATCCTGCTATGGCTGATGGTGGAATTTGAATTCATCTAACAAATCTGGAATTAAGAGTCTAATGATGACTATGAAACATTTGTCAATTGTTGGGAAATACCCATCCAGTTCATTGATGCCCTTTAGGTAAGGAAACTGCCATCCTTACCTGGTCTGGCCTACAGATGACTCCAGACCCACAGCAATGCGGTTGACTCTTGAACTGCCCTCTGGGTAGTTAGGGATGGGCAATAAATGCCAGCAATGCTCTCAACCTGTGAATGAATGAATGAAAAGAGATTGTAGAACATTCGTTACTAACCAGAACATGCTCAAACTAGTTTTCAAAGCTCAATAGCAGTGTAACCAGCAATGCCTTTATTTAGCTGACTGCAAGAGATTGAGAGGGAAGAAAGAAATTGGCTTTTTGTTTTAATTTAACCTTGGTGTGGAGCCAGGAGAAGCAGGAGTGCTGACTGTGGACAAAATGTTTTGTTGTTGAGCCAGGAGGGTTTGCATTCTGGTTCCAAAGCAAAAAAAAAACACCGCGATGGCATTTGACCCGCACTCTTCAGATTGTGTACTTTGTGGCTGTTTGTAATCACAAAAAGTAGGTATGGGTCACCTTGGAAGGTGCCTGCACTGGCTGCTGTGATTGCAAACAGCAGTTTTCTCAAGATCACCAGGCGCGAGATTCCCTTAATAAAGGCAAAATATTGTGGATGCTGGAAATTCAAAATAAAATCAGGAAGTGATGGAGAAACCTAACAGGTCTGGCTGCATCTGTGGAGAGAGAAAAAGAGTTGACGCTTGGAGTCCAACTTGAGCTTTCTTCAGAAAAATTATTTAGTATTTGTATTTGGTGCCCAACCCAGGCTAAATTAAATTCTTCCCTCTTCTCCTGTATTCAGATTGTTCAACAGTGTTTGAAATGTATTTATATTGGGCCTTTCATTGTGTTTTATACATTGAAGATATGCAGAGTTGCCATGCCAGCGTCGACATTTGAATATGGGTTTTATTCAGGGATTCAAAATGTCTGATTTGGAGATGCCGGTGTTGGACTGGGGTGTACAAAGGTAAAAATCACACAACACCAGGTTATAGTCCTTCATGAAGGAGCGGCGCTCCAAAAGCTAGTGCTTCCAATTAAACCTGTTGAACTATAACCTGGTGCTGTGTGATTTTTAACTTCAAAATGTCTGCTCACTCAAGCTTAAAGCTTGTTTTTATTTTACTTTATCTTTCGCTCTGTATCCACACTCAGGGTTTGATTAATAGTGCTATGAACAGTGAAAAGGTCAGCAGTGAGCAAATATTGAACAGTTGAATAAGTGAACGTGAAACCTTTTCCCCCTTGTAGATGAATTGAATTAAATCATCACAAACAACAAGCACCTATACATCAAGTCACTTCATAGAGCTCAGTTTCTGAACTGGTTTTACTGAGTTCATTTTCTCCAAGTCCACAAGTATTCTTTGAGATATTAATGTGGTTGACGATAATGCTGAGGAAACAAACTTTGAGTTTTTGTTCTGCATGATCAGCTTGCTGAAGGGAATGACTTAGCGCTGTGGTCACACATCAGTAAAGGAAATGGATCCTTGTAGTTGCTGTCCTCAAAATGTCCTGGTCTGCTTACTATCAAACTTTTCTTTATGCTGTTGTCCAACAGATAAGCGTTAGTATCCTGAAACTCTTTAATCTGCCTTTCTCCAGCCAGAGATGAAGTGCGTTCGTGGCTGCAATTCCATCACTTGATGCAAAATTTCCAACTGTAGACTATGGATTTTGGAGCCTCCGTGCTTGTTAAAGTGAAGATCCTCACTTTGTGATTCTTTCTGCTTTCACTCTGATGTTCTCATGGATCTGTGAATATTATGACCGGCTGTTCATTAGTTGGTGTTTTTTTTCCCCAGATAGGATATATAGTGCAGAGTGACAAGTGTAAAGTAGGATAGGAATAAATTATTCAAAACTCCACCACTCTGACACATTAAGTCTCAGACTGGTATTTATTACCCTGATGAATCATTGAATACCACTGTTCAATTATGGATTGCATGTGAAGTCAGATGATAATGCAGTCTGTAGAGTGATCAGAAACCCATGAGCTGACTGGGTGCAGTTGATTCTGCGATAACACAATAGTTCCATTCTCATGTGACCCCATGTTATAAGAAAATCACATAATAACAGCACCATTTAAACTAATGGGGACAGAATTGCATTATGATCAATACAAGCTTTTAAAATTTATGCTTGAGAAACAGTGTCCCCAATTTGTCAATCTTGTTATAGCGAAAACTCGCATTAATGAAACACGCGTTACAGCAGAATGCCCGGTCGTGACCGTCTGCTGTGATAGTCTCCAGCCAGTCCCCTTTTGCAAACAACTTGGCTGTAATGCTGCCGGATGAAATGATGGAATTTGTTACATCAATTTCCACCCATTTGCTATGTGCAGTACAACGCATTATATTGGATGTTGATTCTAATCATCTGTCATCACAAAAAGGTGATGGGACATCACATGATTTGCTCTCTTGGACAGCCTTTTGGAAGATATAAGCCAGTGGTACCATATGTCCATGATGTTCCGGTTTCATGTACTGCCATAGACTCAGTGCTATGTGCTTTTTTTTTTGGCTAAGCCTGAGTTGCTTTAGAATTTTTTGGCAAGTTTGTTGCCATAAGGCCTTCCTGATGTCAAATTTTCACCATTTGTTACCACAAACTGTTCCCAGAACAATTCGCTGTCCAGTATATATTGAGTAAAAGATTTACCATGCCTTGCACTTGCACCATCTTTGAGCACAAGCAGTATCACTTAGGAACTGCCCTACATGGCTCCTGACTTTTGTTCTGGATGTGGCAGAGATGGGGAAGTCATCAACTTACTTTGCACACAGGCTCCTGCTCGTGGGTAGTGAAACTGATGCAGAACTTCCTCCCCCTTCAGGACCATCCCTGGAAGTGATGATACCAGACCACATTATCCTGATCCGAGGTTGACACCCAGGTTAGAGCAGCCTTAACCACTTGGAGGACTGTATGCAGCACTGTAGGAAGAAGATCAGGTTCTCTGCCACCATCTTCTCTCCGATGTCTCACACTCTATTTCTGCCACTGCATCCAACCCCCACCAAGGCTCGTGCTCTACCACTATGGCATGTTAAGCTTCTCGTCCAGTTCTACCAGATAGCTCACCATAGCCCATGTCTTTGAGGTTTCTGTAAGATTCCACCCATTATAGATTTTGTATTAATCCAAGAGACATCCCCTGAACTAAATGTTCTAAAACCTATCACCAACCCACCCTGTACACATACTGCACAGAACCGGCCTGTAGAACATAAACAACAAGCAAAAATTGTTGGGAATGCTTGTACTTCTCCAAAATTGACTACTTGGTGAAGTTAGTCTGAGCAGTGACAGTAGTAGCAACAGAGTGATGGAGAACAAACCTGGGGGTGAACAGAAGGATAAATCCCTGAGGAGAGGAGTCAGTAAGAGTGACTGTGGGGGTGAACGACAGGATAAATCCCCGAGGATCGGGGGTTAGTCAGAGTGACCTTGGGGGTGAACAGTTGGATAAATCCCTGAGGATCGGTGGTCAGTCAGAGTGAACCTGGGGTGACCAGTTGGATAAATCCCTGAGGATCGGGGGGTCAGTCAGAGTGACCCTGGGGTGACCAGTTGGATAAATCCCTGACGATCAGGGGGTCAGTCAGAGTGACCCTGGGGTGAACAGTTGGATAAATCCCTGAGGATCGGGGGGTCAGTCAGAGTGACTCTGGGGGTGAACAGCAGGATAAAGCCCTGAGGAGTGGAGTCAGTCAGAGTGACTCTGGGGATGAATCTAGGATGAAGCTCAGGAGGTGACATCACCTGACCTGGGTTGAGCTGCTTAGGAACCAGGTTTGCAGATTGAGTGAGCAGCGTCTGATGAGACTTAAAGTGCTTACTTTTTGTAGTTGTAGTCTGCTAGTATTGGAGAGTGGGAGAGCGAGACCTGAGTTTAATGACGTGCCTGTAATCTGTAGTTGATTTAGTTGATAAGGTTTGAAATGGTCAGACAACCTGGCCCTGTGGAATGCTGCTCCTGAAATATGTGGGAAATCAGGAACATTTCCAGTCTCCAGAGTGACAACATATGCAGGAAGTGAGTCCATCGCAGTTCAGGGCATTCCATATGGCAAAT
Source organism: Chiloscyllium plagiosum (assembly GCF_037043375.1). NCBI lineage: Eukaryota > Metazoa > Chordata > Chondrichthyes > Orectolobiformes > Hemiscylliidae > Chiloscyllium > Chiloscyllium plagiosum. Next base: position 137,359,894 of record NW_028270140.1, read on the forward strand.
CAGGAGCTGCAGCTGAACACACTTCCTGCATATATAGTCACCCTGGAGATCTGGAAATGTTCCTGAAACTGTCTAATCTGCTTTTCTGCAGGCAGAGATGAAGTGCGTTCATGGCTGCAGTTTGATTACTTGATGCAAATTTCCACCTATAGACTGTGGTTCCAGCATCCATGAGGCTGAGAATGTCACGGATAGCATGGTTAGTGAGCTGCTCACACCACCAGGAAGAGCTACACAGACAGAGAAGACATGTAAATGTTGGCAGCCAGTGCAGGAGTCCCGTGTAACCATTCCCCACTCAAACTGGTATACTGTTTCAGAGAGGGAATGGCCTCTCAGGGAAATGTAGATCAGTGGCACCATAATTGGTACTGTTGTGCAGCAGGGAAGATCGAAGTGTAGGTGAGCAGTAGTGATAGGGCACTCTATAGTCAAGGCAGTAATAGGCATTTCTCTGGGTGTGAGCGAGATTCCAGGATGATGGCTTGCCCCTCGGTGCCAAGATCAAGGAGGTCTCTGAGTGGGCACAGGATATTCCGAAAGGCGAGAGTGAGTAAACAGAAGCTGTAGTCTATATTGCTGCCAACAACACAGGTTGTAAGAGAGATGAAATCCTGTGAAGGAATTCATGGAATTAGGCAGGAAGTCAAAAAGCAGTAGCTCTAGGGTTGTATCTTGGGATTTTGTCCTATGCCACATGCCAATGAGGCTCAGAGTGGGAAGATACTTGGTTAAAGAGCTGGTGAAGTGGGAGGGCTTCAGGCATGTTATTAGTGTGTCTACTGGAGTTTGTGGGGCATGTACAAGAAGGACAGTTTGAGCCTAAACTGGAGGGGCATCAATATCCTGGCAGGGAGGTTTGCTAGTGTTACTTAGGATGGTTTAAACTGGTGTAGCAGGGGGGCGGGAACCAGAACAATAGGTCAAGAAGTAAAATGACCAAGGAGGAATCTGAGACTAAGGCCAGCAAGGCTAAGAGGAAGAACAGAGATGTAAAGATTACTGAACATGGCAGGATTAGAGGTTTAAGGTGTATTTGTTTTAATACAAGGAGTATTAAAACAATGCATATGACTGTAGCTATTACACAGAGAGTTGAGAGGGGGACAAGTTCTGTGATTTAAATGTTTCAGGTGAGATAGAGAGGGTTGCAAAAGAGATAGGGGAGTTGCATTACTGATTCGGGAGAATAACACAGCTGTATTGAGGGAGGACACTTTGGAGGCCTCATGCAGCATGGCCATGTAGAGTCATTGGGTCCTGTAAGCACGGAGACAGGCCCTTCGGCCCAAGCTGGTTCATGCCGACCAAAATGTCCACCCACATTAACCCCATTTCCCTACACTTGGCCCATATCCTTCTGAACCTTTTCGATCCATGTATTTGTCCAAATGCCTTTTAAATGTTGTTAATGTATCCACCTCAACCACTTCCACTGGTAGCTCATTTCATATGTGTACCACCCTCTGTGTAAAAAGGTTTCACCTCGGGTTCCTTTTTATTTTTTCCCCTCTAACCTTAAACTGATGCCCTCTAGTCCTTGATTCTCCAACCCTGGGAAAAAAGATTGAGTGCATTCACCCTATCCATGCCTCTTATGATCTTATACACCTCTATAAGGTCCCCCCTCGGTCTCCTACGTTCTTAAGTAAAATGTCCTCGCTTGTCCAACCTCCCTGATAACTCAGTCCTTTGAGTCCAGGCAACTTCTTTGAAAACCTCTTCTGCACTCTTTCCAGTTTAATAATATCCTTCCTATAGCAAGGTGACCAAAACTGAACACAATACTCTAAGTGCGCCGTCCTGTATAACTGCAACATAACTTCCCAACTTCAATATTCATTGCCCTGACTGATGAAAGCTAAAGTGCCATTAGCCTTCTTCACTCCCCTGTCTACCTGTGACTCCACTTCCAGAGAACTTCAAGGTCCCTCTGTTCCACTACACACCTTAAGGCCCCACCACTCACCATGAAACTCCTACCTTGATTTGACTTTCCAAAATGCAAGACCTTACACTATATTAAACTCCAGTTGCTATTTCTCAGCCCACTTCCCTAACTGATCGAGGTCCTGCTGCAGTTTCTGAGAACCTTCCTCACTGACCGTGATACTGCCTATTTTAGTGTCATCTGCAAACTTACTAATCATATCTTGTACATTCTCTTCCAAATCATTGAAATAGATAACAAACAGTAATGGGCTCAGCCCCTGAGGCACTGCACTCATCACAGGCCTCCAGTCTCACAGGCATTCTTCCACTATTACCCTCTGTTTCCTACCATTAAGCTTATTTTGTATCCAATTTGCCAGCTGTCCCTGGATTCCATGCAATCTAACTTTCCAGAGCAGCCTACCATGTGGAATCTTATCAAAGGTCTTACTGAAACCCATACAGACTACATCTACCGCCCTGCCCTCGTCAACCTTCCTGGTCACTTCATCAAAGAACTCTAACAAATTTGTGAGGCACGATCTCCCACTCTCAAAGCCCTACTGACTATTCCTAATCAAACCCGGTCTTTCCAATTGTATGTATAACTTATCTCTCAGAATCTTCTCAAGTAACTTACCCACCACAGAAGTTAGACTTACTGGTCTATAGTTCCCAGGTTTGGGGAGAACTCAGGAATAGGAAGGGTATAATCACTTGGATGGGATTGCACTCCAGGCTTCCCAACAGCCAGTGGGTGATAGAGGAACAAAAATGTGAACAGATTATGGAAAATGTAAGAACAATAGGGTTGTTGTGATGGGTGATTTTAACTTTTTAACTTCCCCTTGATTGACCGGGACTCCCTTAGTACCAGGGGCTTCGATAGGTGGGGGCAGGAGGAGTGGGGTGGGGGTGGGGGGGGGTGCAGTGTGGCATTTATTAGGTGCACCTTGGATGGATTTTTGAAACAATGTGTAAATATTCCAAGGGGCCACACTAGACCGGGTAAATGTGGAATGAGCCCTGCCAGGTGATTGACGTAATAGTAAAAGGAGCATTTTGGGAACTGTGACCATAATTATGTAAGTTTTAAGTTATTTATGGATAAGGATAAGAGTAGTCCTCAGGTGGAAATATTAAATTGGGCGAAGGCTAACTACCACAACATTAGGCAGGAACTTGGGAACGTAGACTGGGGGCTGCTGTTTGAGGCTAAATCCATATCTGGTATGTGGGAATCTTTTAAAGGACGGCTATTAGAGTTCAGGACCAGCATGTTCCTGTGAAAATGAAGGATAAGGATGACATGATTCAGGATCCTTCGATGCCAAGAGAAACTGAAAAAAAAACAAAAAGAGGCATACTTAAAGTTTAGGAAACTAAGGCAGACAGAGCTCTTGAAGAATACAAAGATAGGAGGAAATAACTCAAACAAGGAATGAGGGGGGCTAAAAGGGACCATGAAAAGTCTTTGGCAAACAGAATTAAGGAAATTCCAAAGGCGTTTTGCGCATTTATAAGGAGCAAGAGGGTAGCTACGGAAAGGGTAGGTTCACTCAAGGACAAAGGGAGGGAGTTTATGTATGGAGCCGGAGAAAGTGGGTGAGGAAGTTAAGGAATATTTTGCATCAGTATTCACAAAGGAGAAGGACATGTTGCATGGTGAGTCTCAGGAAGGATATGATGATATTCTGGGAAATGTTCAATACGGAAAAGGAGGAGGTGCTTGATGTTTTAAAAAGCGTTATGGTAGACAAGTTGCCAGGACCTAATGGGATCAGTTCCAGAATGCTGAGGGAGGCATGGGAGGAAATTGCTGGGCCTTGTCCAAAATCTTTGTATTCCCTTTAGTCACTGGAGAAGTCCCGAAGGATTGGAGAATAGCCAATGTTGTTCACTTGTTTAAGAACGGCAACAGGGATAATCTGAGAAATTACAGGTCAGTGAGCCTTACATCAATGATAGGGAAATTATTCGCAGAATCCCAGCAGTGTGGAAGCAGGCTATTCAGCCCATCTAGTCCATACTGACCCTCCAAACAGCATCCCACACAGATCCACCCCCTACTGTAGTTCTACGCCCTACCGTAGTTGTGTGGCTTTTGTCCATGTAGAATGGCAATCTTTGTAGCATTGCACTTTGGAGCCCATTTTCTTAGAACTGTGAACATGTTCTGGGAACTGTGAATAAAACCACTCTGCGGTCACAGGAGCTAGTAAAACGCAGTAGTCGAATACTGTACATTGCATGACTACAGCGTATGACAAAGTATTTTGCAGCCAATGAGTTGATTTTGAAATGTAATTCCTATTTTCACACAAAAAGCATTTCAACCACACCTTGGCAGAGCAGACAGCCCCAAACAGCAATATGATAATAACGACATAATCCTATCTTTGTGAAGTTGATTGAGGAATAAATATTGAGGAATAAATATTGAGGAATAAATATTGGCAAACCAACAATGAACAACACCCCTGTGTCATGGGATGTTTTAAACACAGACAAGAAGACAGATTCTCATCCAAATAGTAGTACCTCTGACAATGCAGCACTCTAAATTTGAGCAGTCAGGATATTTTCCCTGACTGGGGAGACTCAAATGAGGGACACTGTCTCAATGTATAGGGTAGATCGTTTAGGACTGAGATGAAACATTTCTTCACTCAAAAGATTACGAATGTGTAGAATTTTCAACCACAGAAAGCTGTGGACACCAAGTTACTGAAAATATTCAAGGAGACAGTTTTTTTTTAGGTTTTAGAGGCATTAAGGAATGGGGAATCGGATTAGAGTCACAGAGTTATAGAGATGGACAGCACGGAAACAGACCCTTCGGTCTAACTTGTCCATGCCAACCAGGTATCCCAACCTAACCTTGTCTCACTTGTCAGCTCCCAGCCCATATGCCTCCAAACCCTTCCTGCTCCTCAGATGCTGCCTGACCTGCTGTGCTTTTCCAGCACCACTCTGATCTAAACTCTGGTTTCCAGCATCTGCAGTCCTCACTTTTACCTTCCTATTCATATACCCATCCAGATGCCTTTTAAATGTTGCAATTGTACTAGCTTCCACCACTTCCTCTGTCAGCTCATTCCATACACATACCACCCTCTGCGTGAAAAAGTTGCCCCTCAGGTCCCTTTTATATCTTTGCCCTCTCACCCTAAAACTATGCCCTCTAGTTCTGGACTCCCTTACCCCAGGGAAAAGACTTTGTCTATATATTCTATCCATGCCCCTCATGATTTTATAAACCTCTATAACGTCACCCCTCAGCCTCCGACGCTCCAAGGAAAACAGCCCTAGCCTATTCAACCTCTCTCTGTAGCTCAAATCCTCCAACCCTGGCAACACTCTTGTAAATCCTTTCTGAACCCTTTCAAGTTTCACAACATCTTTCCAATAGAAAGGAGACCAGAACTGCAGGTAATATTCCAACAGTAGCCTAACCAATGTCCTGTACAGCTGCTACATTACCACCCAACTCCCGTACTCAGTACTCTGACCAATAAAGGAAAGCATACCAAACGCCTTCTTCACTATCCTATCTACCTGCAACTCCACTTTCAAGGAGCTATGAACCTGCACTCCAAGGTCTCTTTGTTCAGCAACACTCCTTAGGACCTTACCATTAAGTGTATAAGTCCTGCTAAAATTTGCTTTCCCAAAATGCAGCACCTCACATTTATCTGAATTAAACTCCATCTACCACTTCTCAGCCCATTGGCCCATCTGATCAAGATCCCATTGTAATCTGAGGTAATCTTCTTCGTTGTTCACGACACCTCCAACTTTGGTGTCATCTGCAAAGTTACTAAGTATACCTTATGCTCGCATCCAAATCATTTATATAAATGACAAAGTAGTGGACCCAGCACCAATCCTTATGGCACTCCACTAGTCACTGGCCTCCAGTCTGAAAACCAACCCTCCACTACCACCCTCTGTCTTTGACTTTTGAGCCAGTTCTGTATCCAAATGGCTAGTTCTCCCTGTATTCCGTGAGATCTAACCTCTCTAACCAATCTCCCATGGGGAACTTTACCAAAGTCCATATAGATCACAACTACTGCTCTGCCCTCATCAATCCTCTTTGTTACTTCTTCAAAAAAACTCAATCAAGGTTTGATTTGGAGATGCCGGTGTTGGACTGGGGTATACAAAGTTAAAAATGACACAACACCAGGTTATAGTCCAACAGGTTTAATTGGAAGCACTAACTTTCGGAGCGCCACTCCTTCATCAGGTGGTTGTGGAGGACACAATTGTAAGACACAGAATTTATAGCAAAAATGTTTGCTATAAATTCTGTGCCTTACAATTGTGTCCTCCACAACCACCTGATTAAGGAGTGGCGCTCCGAAAGCTAGTGCTTCCAATTAAACCTGTTGGACTATAACCTGGTGTTGTGCCATTTTTAACTCAATCAAGTTTGTGAGACATGACTTCCCCCCCACAAAGCCATGTTGACTATCCCTAATCAGTCCTTTCCTTTCCAAATACATGTACATCCTGTCCCTCAAGATTCCCACCAACAACTTGTCCGCCACTGACGTCAGGCTCACTGGTCTATAGTTCCCTGGCTTGTCTTCACCACCTTTCTCAAATAATGACACCACATTAGCCAATGTCCAGTCTTCCGGCACCTCACCTGTGACTATCGATGATACAAATATCTCAGCAAAAGGCCCAGCAATCACATCCCTAGCTTCCCCAGAGTTCTAGGGTGATCTGCAATGTTTGATCTGCATGTCTATAAGTACACATGGTTACACTATAAGTACACTATGTCTATAAGTACATAGCTTCATACACATGGAAACATATCTTCAGTCTAATTTGTCCACACCGATCAGATATTCCAACCAGACTTGGTCCTATTTGCCAGCGTTTGGCCTATACCTCTCTAAACGCTTCCTATTCATGTACCCATCCAGATGCCTTTTAAATATTGTATTGTACTCTCCTCCACCACTTCCTCTGGCAGCTCGTCCCATACACACGCCACCTACTGCGTGAAAAAGGTACCCCTCAGGTTCTTTTTAAATCTTTCCCCTCTCACCTTAAACATATGTCCTCTTGTTTTGGACTCCCTCACTGAGGAAAAAGACCTTGGCTATTTGCCCTATCCATGCCCCTCATGATTTAGATACCTCTGTAAGGTCACCCCTCAGCCTCCGACGCTTCAGGCAAAACGGCCCCAGCCTATTCAGCCTCCTTCCAAAGCTTATATCCTCCAATCCCAGCAACATCCTTGTAAATCATTTCTGCACCCTTTTAAGTTTAGCAACATCCTTTCTGCAGAAGGGTGACCAGAGTTGTATACCGAATTTTAAAAGTGGTCTCACCAATGTCCTTTACAGCTGCAACATGATGTCCCAACTCCTTTACTGTGTTCTGACTGATGAAGGCAAGTGTGCCAAATGCCTTCTTCACCACCTTGTCTACCTGTGGCTCCACATTAAAGGAAATATGCACTTGCAACTCTAGGTTTCTTTGTTCGGCAACACTCCTAACAACAGAGTGGCTTGAATGGGTGAACAGCAATCCCCTGCAATTAGTTTCTATGTTTCGCTTCTTCTCTTCGTTACTCTACGAAGTACTCTGATGTTTGTATTTAGTTCCGAGTATATGCCTGGACCATTTCTGCTACCAACTGAGTCACAACTGATACTTAATATTGTTGACTGTTCAGCTTTAGATCGCATTTACATTTCTTTGAGTGTTGAAGATTAAAAGATTATCTACTGGAATTTTTTTTTCAAACATGTGAGGAGTTGACAAGGTGGTTAGAAAGAAACTGTTCTTATGCTGTGAGGAGCTCAGAGCAATGGGACAGAGGAATGCATTTCAGAAGGGAAGTGTTGAAGCACTTGCTCACACAATCAACAGAATTTAATCATGGCATCAGGAATCTCACCTATTGACTGGAGATCCAGCAATAGTCCCACATTGCTGGCAATGGGCAAGGTATTAAGTGACATTTGCCTCTATCACGTCGAAGTATGAGGGCAGCATATGCATTTGGACACCACCATTTGCAAAGTCCTTGAGCCTCCCTAACCCAGAATGGAAAACTCTCCAAACCACACCGCACCCAACCAGTCCAATTTAAATATCCCCTGCCTCCATACTCACCTCCGGGGAGGGCATTAGATTTTGCCCCTGGTGCAGTGGGGATTTGGCAACTTCCTGTGCACACCATTGCCCGTTTCCCAGCAAAGTACAAAGGCCACATGAGCTGAAAGACTGATATTTGTAGACGTGTGCTGTGTAGACAATGAAGTATTCCGGAAATAGGGCACGTGCCATACAGAGCAGCCATAATCGAATTGTACACTACAACAGGCTGAAGGGCTGACTGCAACACTCCGGTTTCTTTTCCCCTTATGTTTATAGCAATCATTTAATTGAATTGCAGTCATTTCATGTTATGTAAACACGTTTATCCAGTGTACCAAAATAATTTACAATCTGATTCATTTTATGTCTGGTTTAACAGTAGCTGGCAGAGCCTTCAAAATACATATAAAATGTGTAATAATTGTTGCTGTACCTTCTTTGATTCCCTCTAATATTTAATGATCGTCCTTAATTGCAATGATCAGCTTTTACTTCAAATGCGTCCTTCCCACCCTGAGAGGGTACGTTTGCTGAGTACCGATGTTTTGCAAATAGAAGTCTGAAAAGGTGAACCAGCTCCTTTTCCTTTCCTCCAGGGCCTTGAAATTTGCAATAATAAGCATTGTGTTCCCTGGCGTCAGCAGTATGGAGAAAAAAAATAATCCTTTAAAAAGATGATATGTAATAAACTTTGAAAACCAGATACTCTTAGCCAATTCCATGTGAGCAAAACGTCATATTCACAAGGTCACAAGACTCACAGCCAATAAGCAAACACTCACTCAGGATAGAAAATAACCTGTTTCAGCGAGCTGACAATTTTCATAGTGTTAAGTAAACAAGGGCTGCATTCAGGCACTAATGAACAATTAATGAACAAAACTGAAGTGTTGACACGGGGGAGGCTATGTTAAACTGACTGAGGAATAAGCTGTCCTTCACGCATCTATAATGTGAAAAGAATTGCAGCTGAAATCCTTACTTAAAAAAATGAGTTGATCAGTAAAAAAACGTAATGTTCTAAGTTGTCTTTCTTTCAAAAGTAAAGCAGTTTTTGAAGAATGTGTTTTTTGAGGTTGTGTGAGCATTGCTGACTCGGCCAGAAATGGTGTTGCCGATCCCTGAATATCCTTGATCTGAGTGGCTTTTGGGCCATTTCAGAGCCACATGGTCAGCCACATGGTTGTGCATCTAGAGTTACAGGTAGGCCAAACCAGGGATATATGGTCGATGGGTCCTCACAACAGTCAATGACAGCTAAAACATTGTAGCATTGAAAAAGGCCGTTCACTCCACTGAGTCTGTGCTGGTCAAAAACAAAACCTAAGTGTTCTAATACAATTTTCCAAAATTTGACCCATAATCTTATTATCTCAATTGCCTTGACATCACAATTGAGATGGAAGTTTCTGCCTCTACCATGCTTACAGACAGTGACGTCCAGCTACGCAGCACTCTCTGGGTGAAAAATCTTTTCCCCTTATCTCCCCTAAAGCTTCTGCCCTTAAATGTATGTCCCTAGGTCATTGATCCTTCACAGAGGGGAAATATTTCTTCAGGTCTACCCTGTCTATGCCCCTCAATTTTATATATCTCAATCATGTCCTCTATCAGTCTCATCTGCTCCAAGGAAAACAACCCCAGCTTGGTGAGTCTGGCTTCATAACGAAACCTCTTCAGCCAAAGCAATATCCTGATCAATCTCTTGCAAAATCATTGAAGCAGGCTTTCAATTCCAGATTAATTAATTGAATTTAAATTCCAACAGCTGCAATGGGGATATTTGAAACCAAATCTGAAAGCATTTACCTGGGTCTTGGGATAACTCATCCAATGATGTTAAAAATCGCACAACACCAGGTTATAGTCCAAAAGGTTTAATTGGAAGCACATAAAGCTAGTGTGCTTCCATTTAAACCTGTTGGACTATAACCTGGTGTTGTGTGATTTTTAACTTTGTACACCCCAGTCTAACACTGGCATCTCCAAATCATCCAATGATATTACCTTTATGCATCTCTCTCTCTCTCTTGCTCGCTTTTTCTTTCTCTCTCACTCTTTCTCTTTCTGTCTCTCACTCTCCCTTTCTTTCTCTTTCTCTCTCTCTGTTTCTCTCTCTCTATCTATTTATTTGTAAACCAACAGATAAATATTTGACAAATATTTAGAATGCATTTAAAGCCAAATTCAATTAAGGACCTGTTCCTGTTTTACAAGATTCATACTTAGAAACCTTCAAATTTATTTCAAAAGCAATACAAAGGGATAGAGATCCCCCTCTTAGATGTGATGAACATGGTTGGTCAAAGAATGTTTTTAAGATAATTCCTTAAAGCAGTTTGGACCTGACCAGAGAGCTGGTTATATTTGAGTTGGCACTGACAGCATTAATTAATTGCCACAGAGTTAAGAGAACTCTTGGTAGCAGCAACCACGATATGATTGAATTTTACATCCAATCTGAAAGGGAGAAGATGGGGTCTAAAATGTTTCAACGTAAATAAGAGCAATTGTGTGGGCAAAAAGGCTGAAGTGAACTGACATTCTAGGTTGAGGAGTGGATCAACAGAGTCATAATGGCAAACATTAAAGGGGATATTTCAGGATACTCAGACTAACTATATTCCTACTATAATGAAAAAATCTAAAAGGAGTACACAGCATCAGTGGTTAACTGAAGAAGTTAGAGAAAGCAACGCACTTGAGGGAAAAGCATATAATTGGGCAAAAATATATATATTTAAGTATATTTAAGGCTGAAATAGATAAACCCTTGATTACCAGAGGAATCTAGGGTTATGGAGAGAGAGCAGGAAAGTGGACATGAGGAATGTCGGGTCAACCATGATCCTAATGAATTATTGAGCACACTTGAGGGGCTGAATGGCCTATTTCTTATGGTCTTAGGGATGGCAGGTTAGATGATTGGTCAGAATATAAAGAAAGGCAGAGAACAATTAAAAGGTTTGTCAGGAGGAAGATATTAAAGAATGAGAGGAAGCTAGCCAGGAGTGTAAAAACTGATAGCAAGAGTTTCTGTTGACATTTTAAAAGGAAAAGAGTAAATAAATGTTCATCCCTAGATAGTGACAATGTGGAATTGACAATAGATAATAAGGAAATGGTGGGTGAAATGAATGAACATTTTGAGTCTGTCCTCACTGTTGAGTATACAAGAAACATTTTAGAAATAGCTGTAAATCAGGAGATAGAAGGGACGGAGGGACTTACTACAACCTCTCCATAGAACATAGAAAAGTACAGCACAGAACAGGCCCTTTGGCCCACGATATTGTGCCGAGATTTAATCCTAATGTAAAACATAATAACCTAACCTACGCACCCCTCAACTCACTGCTATCCAGCAGTAGCTTAAATGTCTCCAATGACTCAGCCTCCACCACCTCAGCTGGCAAAGCATTCCATGCATTCACAACTCTCTGCGTAAAGAACCTACCTCTGACGTCTCCTCTATACCTTCCTCCTAATATCTCCAAACTATGACTTCGCGTACCAGTCCATCCTGCCCTGGGGAAAAGTCTCTGGCTATTGACTCTATCTAGTCCACTCATTACTTTGTACACCTCGATCAGGTCTCCTCTCTTCCTCCTTCTCTCCAGGGAGAAAAGTCCAAGCTTATTCAACCTTTCTTGATAAGGCAAGCCCTCCAGTCCAGGCAGCATCCTGGTAAACCTTCTTTGCACCCTCTCCAAAGCCTCTGTATCTTTCCTATTGTAGGGCGACCAGAACCATGATTATAATTTCACTAAACAAACTGATGGAGATGTGGACACATCGTCCTGGAGTGTTTAAAGAGGTTGCTAGTGAGTGAATAGATGTGTTGGGGTTAATTTTCCAAAATTCCCTAGAGTCAGGAGATGTTAAGTTGGACTTGAAAGTAGCAAATATAAACCCTCCATTCAGGAACAGAGGGAAAGAAAAAAACAGAAAACTTGTTAGTTTGTCATTGGAAGGTGTCAGAATTGATGGTTAAAGTGATTATAGCTGCACATTGAGACAGAATCAAGTAATAGTGAGAAGACAACAAAAAGGAAATTATGTTTCACCAGGTTATTGGAGTTCTTTAAAGGATTAACAAGTGCTGTGGATAAAGGGGAGACTATAGATGGACAGTATCTAGATGTATTGTACTTGGAATTCTGGAACTCATTTGATAAGATCCCACATAAAAGGTTATTGTGGAATAAAAGCTCATGGTGCAAGACATGGCAAATCAGGACAGATAGAAGATTAGCTAAGAACTTGCTGAGGAACACTGAAACAGTTCACATCCAAAATCAGCAAGATCTGCACAATATCCACATTTTCGGCTGACAAGTGGCAAATGACATTTGTGCCACACAAGTGCCAAGCAATGATTATCTCCAACAAGTGAAGCTCTAAAAATCACCCCTTGACCTTCATGGGATTACCATTGCTGTATCCTCCACTATCAACATCCTGGGGCTTACCATTGTCACCTCCCTGGCTCCTCAAAGCTGGTCCACATCTATGAGGTACAATTCAGGGATATGATTTTATACTTCCCACTTGCCTCAAACAACACTCAAGAAGCTTGATATCATCAGGACAGAGTGACCTACCTTCTGGCTCCCCAAAGCCAGTCCACCTTCAGCGAGGTATAATTCAGGAGCGTTATTGAATACTCTCCACTTGCCTCCACTTTGCAGTATAATATAGGAAATATAATATGGGAGAATAAAAAAAAATGTATTTGTTAAATAACTTTGGAACTCAAAGATGCAGAAGAGTTTAGTTGTTAAGGTAACTGAATGACAACATGTTAATATAGCGCACAATCAAGAAGACTACTGGGATGCTATCCTTTATTATGAGAGGAATTGAGCTTAAAATAATGATGGTATCCTTCGGTTATACAGGACATTGGTAAGACTACATCTTGAATACTACATGTAGTTGGACTCCTTGTGTAAGGAACGATGTAGCCGCTTTGGAGGCAGGTCAAAGGAGGTTTACAGGATCAGTGTCTGTAAAGAGTGGGTTGCTTTATGAGGATAGGTTAAACAGATTTGGCTTGACTTGTTGGAGTTCAGAAGAGTGAGGAGTGATTCCTAACCCTTGATCTGCTCATGTACCCACAGTATTTTATAGCTCATCCAGTTCAGTTCCTGGTCAGTGGTAATCTCCAAGATGTTAATAAGTTTATAGGAACCTGAACAGTCTTTTCAAAGTGGAAACGTGAAAAATATGTTTCCTCTCGTGTGTCAGTCTAGAAATAGGTGAGATTGCTTTAAATTTGGGGGCTCTGCTTTCGGATGCAGATTTTTAAAATTTCTCTCAGAATGTTGTGTGACTTTGGAACTTTCTACCTCAGAAGGTTGTAGAGGTGGGAATCATTGAATGTTTTTAAGGTTAAGGTAGGTAAATTCATGTTTCTAAAGGAAATCAAAGGTTATTGTATGGGGAGATTGTGGAATTTGAAACACTGACAGATGTGTCATGATCTTATTGAATAGTGGAGCAGACTTGAGGGGCTGAATGGCCTTCTGTAGTCAGCCTGTATGAGCCATTTAACTCCCCACCCAATATATAAAAGCATTGAAACATTTATGAACAAGGTCAAGTTTAGGAAGCAAACCACTGTGGATGCTGGAAAACGAAGGCATAGGAAATGCAGGACATTCTCAGCAGCCTTGCACATTATCCACACAGAGTGAGAAATAGAGTTGTTGGTGAAATATAATTGAAGCAGTAGTTTTTCTGCAGCCAACAGCACAGTCAAGAAAATGCCCTGAATCAGCCAATTAATTATTAAAAACTGGCCACTTGCCAATTGGCAGGCAGCTGAGATGTTTACTGACCCTCCCTTTGAGAAACTTTCCCAGTGACAGGACTTCCTCAGGAGCTATCTCAGTTGGCATTTTACCAGCTCCCCCTTCACCCAAGCTGTATTCCCACCAAATGGCAGCTGGTAAAATTCTATCCATGCTTCACAAAATTGATGAGAGGTCCAGGACGGATTGCTGCTGTGGGACTGCAAACCAAGACAGAAAAATGTAGAAATGTAGTTTCCCTCGATTGGAATTTATGAATATTTATTCAGCGTTTCCCATGGTTAGTTGGTACACTGTGTATCATAGGATCCCACCTAGGAGCCAGCCCTTGGACAGTCAGGCTGCTGAGTGCTTTCAGTGCTTTCCTGCTCCTGACCATTGTTCCCACTGCTGTCATTCTCACCAGGATTCTCCATCCAAAGTTCCCCTGGACATGCAGAAATTAGCCACAGCAGGGCTATGTGCAAACTGCAGCCAGTGAGACCTTTATTCACAGCATGTAGTGACGATGATTCATTCTGGCTTAGGAACATTGACTGGCATCACCCATCCTGTTTGCCCACACATAGGTGCCCATTTTGATGGCCATCTTTATGATTGTGTCAAGTACTCCATGTTTGGTACAAGGAAATGCATTTGTAAACATATAAGCGTGTGACTTGCAGTAATCATGGGACCTCCACAGTTAACTGCTTTCACTTTAGACTGAGTGACCATTCCATATTCAAATCCCTGGCAGTGCATTATAACATGTCCAAACATGTTAATTAAAAATAAGTTTCCTTTGAAAGCACTACATGAATCAAAAGGTTCAGTCTGTTGTTGTTAGGGGAAGTTGTTAATTGAAAGAAGAACAGGGATTTAATGCCAAGATTGTCCACGACTACGTTGTTTAGAGAGGAACCATTAGGAAAAATGGTGTGGAAAATGTCAAATCACTGGGTCTCCTACTGACCGAGTGTGTTCCATGTGGCCTCATGGTAATAGGCACCCTCTTCTGCCTTAAGGGCAAATACAAAGTCATTTGGAAGCATCGTCAATAAACAAAAGCTGGCAACTCCTGAACTTGCACCAACACTAAAACATTGTAAGAACCAGAGGTCCACAAGAATGAGGTCCACAATGTGTCAGACATAAAGCAAAACAACTGAAGAGGGGAATTCCAAACCCAACTTCACAGTCAATCTGGAAAGTCTTCACACAGCCACACAATTTCTGAAAAGTGGGATCACAAAAGTCAGCTGTACTGGACTCCTGTGCCTTGACTACAGGGTGTGAGCATCATTGCCACTAGGACTTAGTCAACAAAAGTACAGCCAGTGGCATGTGACTGCCTGTTCAGCCTTTATTGCCTTGCAGGACAGGCCAAACTCACCAATCAAGAAGGCAGCATTCTGACTCATCAATGCTGACACCCTAAGACAAATCCGGAAGATAAAAGATGAGTGGTGGGGAGAGAAAATCTGAGGAGCCCAACAGTTTACTGGCTGAGATGACATTTTTGAAGCCACTTGGCACCATCGACAGACCAAGATCAAATGGACAAAATTCCCTTCAGTCACAGGTTATTGTCTCGGTGAACGCTGGGAAAAGTATTTCCAACAACATCTCAACAATTAATCGATAATGGCAGCGTGGGTGAACCACCATTGACAGAGAGGAATAAACAGATGAAAAACAATAAAGCCTGAGGCCCAGATAATTTTGCAGCTGGGCTCTTCAATGCTAGTGGATATTGCTCACGTCCAAATCTATGCGCTCATCCTGTGGAGTGTGGAAGGACAAACGTACAGAATGTCTATTTACTCCAAATCCAATGTTTTCACAGCAGCAAATAGGATTACTGTGGAATTTAAACTTGTGTTTTCAGAAACCTTCCCGTTTACTGAGCGATTTCTGAGTCTACAGTTGGTTCTCCAACAATATACAGTTCTTCAACGTGAATTGGCATAACGCGATTGAAGAATTTAGATCCTTATTTGTAGAACATGAACTTTCCTTATCTGCATTGGCTATAATGCAATTCTGGCCCCATTGGTTTAAATTATGCTGCTATTGCGCAATTTTCATATAACGCAGAATTGCACGGGAACGGAACTATCACATTATATCAGGACCCACTGTATTGTACTTAGGGCCCTGAGGAACTATAGGCTTGGCTCTCTGTTAGAAACAAGTGTTTCTACGGCTTCAGGTGCTCCACTCTACATTCAAGCATTGGAAAAGGCAAGGAAGCATTATTTTGTGAACCCAGCTGTAAGAGAAGTGAACCTGTACTGCTAGCACCATTTTGTACCTTCTCAAACTGGTCCCATAATAACATCTGTGCTCCTTAGAAAACACAACTTGAGGTGGTGGTGTAACATCACTGCACTGCTGATATTTATGCTGTATTAATACCCGTCTCATCCTTTCCTCCCACTCGAAAAATATTGCAATCTCCTAAACCACCTTTGTGTTACTGAGACACCCCATTTGATTGATACGGCAGTGGTAGAACAGCTGGTTAAACTCCGTCCCATTGTTGGCCCTTCCTTTCTGGCATCACGCGGTATTGTTATGCCAACATGAAAAAACTGCGGAAAGAAAGATGAAGTGAAATTCTAAAGCATTTGATGGCACTTTTATGTCACACACCTTGGGAAGATTGCTCGGCTGCCACTGATTTGCAAGATTAATCTGTTTTCCCTTTTCAGACAATGCAAAGAGCAACAATAATATTTTGGCCATAAAGATGTGTTTGTTTAGTAGTAGTCTATGGTTCCCGGCAGATATTGCTAGACTCGATCACAGAGGCAGACGTTAATCAGCAGAAGTTCAAGGTGTGTTTGAAAGATGGCTGCTCAGAGCTTGACCTTGTCTTCTATTGTGTTGTCTGCCACAGGAAGCAATCCTGCAGGATTTATTGTTCTGCCTGTAACATGTGTGGCCTAGTTGTGATATTTAGATTCTCGTGGGTGTGTACTGACATAAATAAGCAGATTATGCTTGCCAAGTGAAGGCTATATTTCAAGGCTCGAGCCTGCTCAGTATCTCTACTCACGATCCAGTTCTTGTCACTTAGTGACCACATTTCTGCCTGTTTCATTCACTCTTCCATTGGCAGAGCCAATATCTGTTGCCCATTCCTATTTGCCCCTGAGATGGTGGTGCTGAGTTACCATCTTGAATCTCTGCAGTACGTGTGGTGTAGCTTCACGGACAGTGCTGTTACGGAGGGAGTTCC
This sequence comes from Chiloscyllium plagiosum, assembly GCF_037043375.1. NCBI lineage: Eukaryota > Metazoa > Chordata > Chondrichthyes > Orectolobiformes > Hemiscylliidae > Chiloscyllium > Chiloscyllium plagiosum. The sequence continues at coordinate 137,376,997 of NW_028270140.1, forward strand.
CGAATTTTGATCCAGTGACAATGAAGGAATATTTCCAAGTTTGGATGGTGTGTGGCCTGGAGAGCAACTTGCAGGTGTTCCTGCATATCTACTGACTTTGTTCTTCTAGAGACAAAATGTGGGTTTGGAAGGTGCTGTTGGTGCAGTAGTGAGCTGCTGCAGTGCATCTTGTATGCCTTTTACATTGTACACAGCTGCGCACAGATGAAGAGTGACTGTTGTCATCGATGGTAGGCGTGCTGATTAAGCAGGCTGTTTTGCCCTGAATGAGCCACACACATTCAGGTCCATCAAACTGCTGACTAGGGACTTCTACCGGGTGGACCCAGCTTAAAGGAGTCAAGAGTGAGTCACTTGCTGCAGAATGTAAAGCCTCTGACCTGCTCTTCCAGGTACAGTATTCATGTGGCTCATTCAGGTCAGTTCTTGATCAAAGGTAACCTCCAGGATATTGACAAAGTGAGAGATTCAGTGATAGTAATGCCATTGAATGTCAAGGAGAGCTGCTTAGGTTCTTCATTTATTAGAGGAGTGCAATTTAACTCCCTATCTCTAAATATAACTTGACCTTTTAGCAGTCCGAGTTCATTCTGGTCATTTCTTCAATCATCCTTAGATGGTGATTCTATCCGTAGTGAAAATTCAAAATTCTTTTGACCCTATCTTGACTTGTACAAAATCCTTATTGAACTACACTGGGCCCCAGTCAAACCAAGACCCATTTGTAAAATATTTCTTGTCACATCCCTCCACGACCTCGTTCTTTCTTATCTCTGTGATTTCTTCCAATCCCACTGCCCTCTGGGATATCTGTGCTCTTGTAATTCTAGCCTTACCAGTTATAATCACTCCACCACTGTTGGAAATGCCTTCAGTTGTCTTGGTCTCTAGGTTTTGAAGTACCCTTCCAGATCTTCAAGTCATTTTTCTCTTTAAAACGCTCCCTAAAAGCTACCTCTTTGAGCTGTTTTGTTTTATGTCTCTGCTTTATAAGGTGCCTGGGGAGCACCTTTGGTTGTTTAATCACAATCACTATGTAAATATAAGTTGTTGTTTGCAGCTTCCATCTCCACTTTTGCAGCTTCCATAGCCGTGCCCTAACGGTACTTAATGTTGCTGTTTGTACAAAAACAAATGGAAGCAGCATCTTTACCATCAATATCAGGTCCTCGGTGCAGCCTGGGAGTGCTCCTGAAAATGACAGAGGTTACGTCGGATGTAGGTGGGGAATTCAAAGCAAGAGATGTCACTTCAGACACTCATCACGTATGCCATTCAAAATTCATTTCCATTGACTTCAATACAGCTGCGTATTGGGCATGTGTTTCACCGACAAAAAAAAGGTCAGCCGCCCCTGTCATGTTGAGATTCACCCCTGATGTGTACAATGAATGTTCAAATTGCACACGCAAAATATATTTTGAAGCCTTGCCCAATTTATTGAAAGAAAGAACAAACTTGCGTCTTTCACAGGAATTAGTTAGTTAGTATTAATAGAGTCATACAGTCCAAGAGCGATGAGGTGATGTTGAACTTGTAATGGCCTCCTTCTGCTCATCACAATTCTGTGATTTGCATTCACATTTGACACATGTTCATTCATGTTGTGAAGGTCAACAAGGCAGCAGACTACCACACAGCAAAAAGGAAGGTCACCAGTTAATTTGTTTTGGCAATGCTCCCTATGGGATAAATGTTGGCTGGGCCAACTCCCCTACTCGCCTTTGAATAATGAGCTCTCGCAACAGATGAGTGAGTCCACATCTCTCGCTCCATAGGTGGGACCGCCAACAGGGCAGCACTCCCTCACTGCTCTCTGGCTCCTTTGTGAATATATTATTGTGAGGCTTGAACCCACAGCCCTCTAAGTTGCTTGTAGCTAAGCTATGTCACAAAGTGAAACTTCTTGTAAGGTGCACAATGATCAAGGCAGAAATCTCTGAGCGCATAACTAATTAGCGAATGATACAATATACTTCTGACATAGTTAGGTGGAAATATAGCTCTTTGAATGTTAAAACTTTTGTAATAGCATTTAGTAAAGGACTTTAACATGATTAGCTAAATCTATACAGTTTTATTACTGGATATGTGTGGTGTTGATAGAGGGAAGTATTTTAATATATTGTGTTCAGTTCTGATCACCCTGTTATAAAAAGGATTTTATTAAAATGGGAACGATTTGGAAAAGATCTTATCAGGATGAGACTAGAAATGGAGGGTCTGAGATATAAAGAATAGACTGGAAAGGCTGGGGATGTTTTTGACTGAAATGAAGGAGATTGAGGAGTGACCTTATTGGGGTTTGTAAAATCATGAGGGGCATGGATAAGGTGAATGTCAAGGGTCTTTTCCTTGGGATGGAGGAGTTCAAAACTAGGGGGCATATTTTTAAGGCGAGAGGAGAAAGATTCAGAAAGGGCATGAGTGGCAACGTTCTTACACAGACAGTGGCTCATTTGTGGATTGTACTGCCTGAAGAAGTGGTGGATGCAGATACAGTTACAATGTTTAAAAAGAAATTGGATAAGTACATAAATAGGAAAGGATGTGAGCCAAGCGCAGGCAGGTGGGACTAGTTTAGTTTGGGAACATTGTTGGCATAGACTGGTTGGACCGAAGGATTGTTTTCCATGATGTATGATTATATGACAGATGGGATTAATTCATTCTTAAATGTAAAGGAACCAAACTGACAACAGCTGATGGCTTCATTGAAATCCAGAAAGAATACGACCATTCAATCTAGTATGAGAATTACTGCCTCGCATTATGGCAAGGTGGACATAAAATCCAACCACACGCATCACCACAGTTCTGTCATGATGATCAAGAGCATCATAGCACAAGGAGAAAGGTAGGCTAGCAACAGACAATGGGCATGAGGAATTGTGTTAGAAACCATGAGATCAATAATTCATAGCGGTCATATTTCTTCTGTGCTGGTATTTAAGACACTTGCCTCTGATAAGACAACTCTTTGTGGTCTCTTCTCTTTTATTTCTTGCATGGGATGTGGGCATCATTGGCAAGGCCAGCTTTTGATGCCCATCCCTAATTGCACTTGAGAAGATGATGATAAACCACCATCTTGAACTGTTACACTTTGTCTTGTGTGACTTTTTCTTTAGCAGTGCATCGTAACAACGTCACTTGCTATGCCATTTCAGAGTCCAGGTTAGAGACAATCACCTTGCGACGTAGGTCTGGGGACATATGTCGGCCATACTGATGAAGGACAGCAGATTTCCTTCTTTAAAGGATATTAATTAATCAAAAGATTTTTTTGTGATATAGATTAAGAAAGAATGGCAAAGACAATTCCAGTTGTTTTGTAAATTCATCTTAAGGATAAGCAAAAACACAAATTGCTGGAAAAACTCGGTAGATTTGCCAGCATCTGCAGAGAGAAAGCGGTCAACGTTTCGAGTCCAAAGACCCTTCAGAACTGGTTGAACTACTGCTTTCGCTCCGTAGATGCTGCCAAGCTGCTGAGCCTTTACAGCAGTTTCTGTTTTTATTTCCAGCATCTGCAGTTCTTTGTTTATTTTTAATCATCTTAATGATGACCATGCCATGCTCGCCATTGACCACGATTAGCCTTTAGTCCCAGATTTACTAATTAATTGAATTTAAATTTTACCAACTACCTTGAAAGCAAATCTCCACAGTATTAGCCAGGGCCTATGGATTACTAGCCCAGTGACATTACCACTATATCATGTAGACTGTGATTGAAAAATATGTGCAAGAATGTATGCTCAGAGGAAATCAATGTGCAAAGACTGTTTTCTGGAAGCTGACCTATTTTGTTTTAAAACTGCCCTTTTGAAGTAACCATGTGGAGGTTATTGCAGCCAAAATGCTGTTAGGCAACAGGTGGATTCTGTCATGCTCAGTAATGAATAGAGACTTTATTTTGTTAATGATACAGACTTCCTTCCTTCTCTGTCAAAGTTCTGCGGAATAATGATTTGCAGTAGTGCATTTTATAATGTTAGTGGGAATACATTCAAATTTAAAATGCTACCAAGTGTTCAAATGTAAAGCTTTGGAATACAAAGGAGCTCTGGGTATGTTAATTAATTTTGTTTGGTTTCCATTCTAAGCTTTGTTGTTACTTTTTACTGAGTAGTTCACATTTTGTTATTTTGAATATGTGGGGTAAAGATATGACTTTACATGGTGGTGTAAACTAAATGTTAGTGAATTGAGAGAGATATAGATGGGCTACTGATTTGCTGTTGCCCATTTTGCACAGTCACCGAAAGCCTAATATTCCTTATAGAGGACCAAAATTAGTGTCCAATTCTAATAGTGTGATAATGCCCTTTCAGGTATTAGTCTATAATTAAATACCATACATTGCACTGACAACAAACTTAATATAGGAATAGGAGAAAGTGAGGTCTGCAGATGCTGGAGATCAGAGCTGAAAATGTGTTGCTGGAAAAGCGCAGCAGGTCAGGCAGCATCCAGGGAACAGGAGAATCGACGTTTCGGGCATAAGCCCTCCTTCATTCCTGAAGAAGGGCTTATGCCCGAAACGTCGATTCTCCTGTTCCCTGGATGCTGCCTGACCTGCTGCGCTTTTCCAGCAACACATTTTCAGCCTTAATGTAGGAATATGTTTATTTGTAGCTAACTTTTATGTGTTACAATTTGTTCTTACAGCATGCTTTCCACAATACAATACTATCATGGAAAATCAGTTCTGTGAATAGGTTACATAACCTGAGGTTGTTTTCCATAACTTCTCAACATTTCAAATAGTTGGACTCTAGTCAGTTTGTTCAAGGAACAGAATACCATTCTGTGAGTTTCATTTCATAGCTTAAAGAGATCATTTTTGCCATTTTTAAAATTCTATCTCCAGCGCCTCATTTTCCTTTTGCCTATGACTTGCCAAATTTCATCACTGTTATTGATTGCTGCAGCATCTACTCCTTTGTTATTTGATCCGTGACTGTTCCATTCCTCTCTTGGCTGGTCTCCCACCTTCCACCCTCCGTAAACTCAAACTCAAACTTAGTGGGAGGCATGGTGGCACAGTGGTTAGCACTGCTGCCTCACAGCGCCAGAGACCCGGATTCAATTCCCGCCTCAGGCGACTGACTGTGTGGAGTTTGCACATTCTCCCCATGTCTGTGTTTCCTCCCACAGTCCAAAATGTGCAGGTTAGGTGAATTGGCTATGCTAAATTGCCCATAGTGTTAGGTAAGGTGTATGGGTGGGTTGTGGGTCGGTGTGGACTTGTTGGGCCGAAGGGCCTGTTTCCACACTGTAATCTAATCATCAAAACCTTTGCTGCTCATATACCAACTTGTGCATTCACCAAAGAAAAACCTTCTTTGGGTCCTAGTTCAATATGCTTTGATCTTAATTGTTTCCAAATCCTTCCATGATCTTTCCATTTCCTTACTTTATCTCCCCCCTCAAGCTTTACAGTCATCTGAGACCTCCATGCACCTCCAATAAGGGTCTTTCCTTCATTCTCCCATCCTTGCCATTGTGTTTTCAATTGCCTAGGACCTAAGCTCATAAGTCCTCTCCATTGACCTCTCTGACTTTCTGTCCCTCTCGAAGCTCCTTGAAACTTACCTGTCTTTTGTTGGGTCCTTTCATAGGATGCCAGTGTTGCTGGCAAGCCAGCATTTATTGCATTTCTGTAATTGCCCCAAAGAAGGTGGTTATGAGTTGTGTTCTCAATCCATTGCAACCCATGTGATGTAGGTACAGCCACAATGTTGTTAGGGAGCTTGATTCTGTGACAGTGAAGGAACAGCAATACAGCTTTCAGTCAGGATGGTGTATGACTTGGGAGAACCTTACAGTTGGTGGTATTGCAATGCATCTGCTCCCTTGCCCTTCCAGGTAGTAGAGGTTGTGGGTTGGGAAGTGGCTTCCTAAGGATCCTTGGCAAGTTACTGCAGTGCACTTTGTGTATGGTACACACTATGAGCATTGCACATCTGTGATGGAGAGGGCATGTTTATCTTGGTGGAGGGATTGTTGATCAAGCAGGATACTTGTCCGGGGTGATGTTGAGTGTTGTTAGAGGTGTACCCATCCAGACCAGCAGAGACTATTCAGCCACATTCCTTACAGACTTGAGCCTTGTAGATGGTAGAAAGCCTTATGGAATGAGGACGTGAGTTATTTGCAGCCTCTGATCTGCTATTGTAGCTGCAGTATTTATATAGCTGGTCCGCTTCAGTTTCTGGTCAGTGGTATGATCCAAGATTTTGATCACAGGGAATTCAGTGTCATTGGATGTCAAGGGGAGATGGTTAGATTCTGTGTTGTGAAAGATGGTTTTAGCATGGCACTGGTGTGCTGCAAGTCTTAGTTGTCACTTATCAGCCCACAACTGACTGATGGCGCAAACTGCATCAGGATCGGAGGCATTCTGAATACTGTTGAACATTTTGCACCCCCAGTAGGACATCCCCAACTTCTGATCTTGTGATGGAGGAAAGGTGATTGTTGAAACAACTGAAGGTGGCTTCTCACATTACCCTGAGGAATTCTGTAGCAGTGTCCTGGGCTGAATCGATTGGCATCCAACAACCGACCTATTTTCCTTTCTGCTCTGTACAGTCAGTGAAGAGGTTGCCCCTTTATACTGTTGACTGAGAATTTTACTAGAACAATTCGTTGTCGCACTCAATCAAATGGTGCTTTGGTGTCACTCACAAATCATGTCCCTTCTAGAATTCCACTTTATTCTCCACACTTGGAGCAAGACTAAACTGAGACCAAGAGTCAAGAAGCCTTAGTCGAACCTAATATATGCATATCTGCCCCGCATCAAATACTCTTAAATACTGTTTCTTGGATATTACTAAGTTAAAAATGCTATTTAGGAGCAATGTTTTGTTATTGTTCAGCTAAGTTTAAAAAGTTCAAACCCCACAAGTGGAATTCTGTCCTGAGGAACAGTGACTTCTCCAGATGTGGTGAAAAATATCTCTCTCCTAAACATCAGCACCAAACAAATTCATTGATTCAACTCTTCCTGAATCGATGACACCAAATGGTTCATTGATGTGAAACCGTGATGTCTGTCGGACCTTCCTTTGACACAAAACATTTTGAGATGTATCTGAGATGTGATAGGGCGTTACATACATGCAAGTTTTTATCATTTAAATCCTTTCAGCTAGCTGATTCCGCAATGCTTAACTCTCTTTGAAAAGCTCACTCCCAAAATATTATCAAATGTCTTCTGAAAATCCAGCTAACTCATTTCTATTAGAGAGCTCTCCCACACAACTTTAGTTTCCTCTTCAAAGAATTCCCATGAGATTGTGAGACATTACATCTTGCTAACTCCATGCTGGCTACTCCTGAGGGCCTCTTGGTGGATTTTGACAACAGAAGATAAAACTGTCTTAAACAATTTCCTTGCACCAGCCACCAGAATGGTTTGCACAGAACTCTTACTTTGAGTCTCATTCACTTTGTGAATGTTGGGATAGCATACCATGTTCTCCAGTTCTTGTTATAAATTCCAGTAACAGTGCAACAACTTTCAGATGTCAGACAGAGACCAACCTATGAACCTTGGCAAAACTTACAAGCGTTTGAGTGACTGATGAAATACAGCTGCCATTTCTTATACATCCTGTTCAGTTAACATCCATTATTTTCCTACAAAGGCAGCACTCATAACATACAGTAGGAGGTTGAGAGGTGACCTTGCAGAGGTTTATAAAATCATGAGGGGTGTAGATAGGGTTAATGGTAGGATGGGGGATTTCAAGACCAGGGGCATATGTTTAAAGTGAAAGGAGAGAGATTTTAAAAAAAAAGGCATGAGGGGCAAATGTTTTACACAGAGGGTGGTTTGCGTGTGGAATGAACTTCCTGAGGAAGTGGTGGATGTGGGCACAGTTACAACATGTAAAAGACAGTTGCATAAGTTGCTGAAAAGGAAAGCTTTGGAGGGATATGGGCCAGGAGCAGGCAGGTGGTATTAGTTCAGTTTGGGATTATGTTTGGCACAAACTGTTTTTATGCTATATGGTTCTATGATTCAATGTTAAACTCTCCACTTATTTCAGGCAAACTCTGCTCTCAAATCAGCAACGTTGACTTCATTAATATCTTAAGTTTGTTTGTGGGGATAAAAGGGTTACCTCATGAGGAAATGATAAACAGGGTTGGGCTTGGAGAAGGGAAGAATGTATGATTATCTCTTTCCTCCTCTCCCCCTCCCTCACCCGTACCTTTGTTGGACTGCATTGCCTTTCACAGGCATTGTCCATAACCTAACCAGTTGGAGACCATGGCCGATTCTCAAGTGGTGATTATAGATGAAAAGAAAATACCACAGGTGACTATAGTGATTGGTGATTGGGAAAACCAGCAATGTAAGAGCACTTCTGCACACAAAGAAAAAAAAGAAAACAAAATAATAAAAGGAATTTGAAGAAAATTAGTGGTGATCCTCTTAAAACCTCGAAGATTCAGAGGGGCTTCACAGAGGAGATGCTAACAGGATATTTCCTCTCATGGGGGAGTCTAGAACTGGGGGTATAGATTCAAAATTGGAGGTCTCAATTTAAGACTGAGAAGTGAAGTTCTTCTCTTTTCAGAGGGTCGTTAATCTTCTCCACCACAGAGACAATTGGATACTGGGCCATTGCCAATATTCTTTGATCTATGAGGCAAAGTAGGGAAGTGGCATTATGACCACAATCAAATCAGCCATGACCTTGTGGAATGGTGGAGCAGGCTTATGGGGCCAAATGGATCCTGCTGCTATTTATATGTTTCTTGTGTTCATATTAAGGAATGATTAGCTTGTCTACAGACTCCCCAGTCATTGGTGTCAGGTTATAGTTGACATGAGGGAGGTGGCAGTGTTGCGGCATTGTTACTGGATTAATAACTCAGAACCCTCAGATTATGTTGAGGACATGGGTTAAAATCCCACTGAATGAGCTCCCAGTAACATACCCAAACTGCAAATGTGAAGTATTGCCACCTACAGGCTGAACTTTCTCTTCTCTTTCTCCTTGAAGGGCTGATATGGCGCAGCAATAGTGTTCTAACCTCTGGACCAGAAGACCTGGGTTTAGGTCACACTGACTGCTGACGTATGTTATAACATGGCTGAACAAGTCGATTTAAAAGTATCCATAGGTCACATGATGCCATCCTCCCATGATCTCATGGATAAGGCATCTGAATTCCATAAGAACATTCTGTGTGAATCAGGGAGTTATCACAAGCTGAAATGCTGGCATGATCGTTTTGAGGGATGTTATGGTGCGGTGTGTCTCCCTCTCTGCTAGAAGGTCTGAGTTCAGGTCTCATTGCCCAAAGATGTATCATCATGTGTTTAATTAAAATAACTCATTTGCATGGTGAGGTGTCTTGAGCTATAATGGTAATGTATCTACCTTTAGGACAGAAGTTCCACGTTCAAGTCCTACCTGCCACAGATGTGTATTATAACAGGTCTAACAGGTTGCTTAAAAAGACTTCATGGTTTGCATGATCAAGATTGACTCCACAGTGATGATCTTCAATGTGACAACTGACATCCTAACCTGAGCAATTGAACTGCTGAAGATGAGCCAACGTGAGTGTGGTGGTTTGAATATCAGGTTCTTAATTGGAGAAGCACTATTTAATTTATTGCTCATTCCATACAGTTCACATTTAAGCCAATGTGTCCAATACAAATAGCCCAAATTAAGGAAAGTTGGATTCTCCGCACAACTGAAACAGGAACCATGACTCCTGAAATTCCAGATATGATCATTCTAACCAGATCTACTGTACTGTCAAATCAAGCACAATTTTCTGGCAGATCTTATGGAACATCTGTCACCAATAATAAGCCATTTAAATGTAGAGGTGCTCTTAAAATTAGCCTGGTATCATCCACCTACTTAAGTTAAGAGTTTTTACCCTCTCATTTAGAATTAATCTGTTTATCAGCATTGAAGCTCTTAGGATAGCTAAGATCTTTTAGTCTTTACCAGGATGTATTTATGTCCAATATTGCATTTGATTTTTGAATTAATCTCATAAAAAATAAAAAGAGAGAATTTTGATTTTTTTGCTAAATGTATGGTTTGTACAGATTCTAGGCTTTGAAAAAATTGACTGCTAACAGTTGGAAAACATGAATGAGAATGTAGCAAGAAGTGAAAAAAAGAGGCAAATTTTCAGAGGAACTCAGGGCATGACAAGGCATTGAATTAAACATCTCTGATGGTTCTCGAGTTAACCACAACTTACTGATGGGTGTTGAGATTGTGACGGAATCCTGCGTCAATGTTTCATGGTTAAATTGTGATTAACAATGAATATGGGAAGTGGTTTCCAGTGGGTTGGGTGTTGTGATGCACACTTAGGACATGCTGTGTGGGTCAGATAGTGTTTCCCAATCCGTCATTGTCTACATGTCAGCGAGATCAGCAGCCACCAGAACAGGACTTCAGGTTCTCTCCCTAAAGCAGCTACGTGCTTGCGGACCCAGAGCATCAGCCAGTGATTAAAGCAAGGACTGACTGGATAATGTCTGACTGTAAAAGGAGTTGATTTGCAATTTCATATTGTGCACCACAAAAGCACCACCTTTCCAGGGTTCCCATAGTGACAAAACTTACAAGAAAATCCCAAATAAGCCTCCTGACAGCAGCAACGTATGACATATTTTATTGAAACGATATGTTGCAAGGAGTACAATGCAGCAAGTATGACTCTAAAGTACATAAAGTGATATCGGAACTCAAAAACATAAAAACAAACAGCAGGAACAGGGAATTCAGTCACTCGAGCCTGCTCCATCATTTAATATGGCCATGACTGATCTCAACTTAGCCTCAACTCCAATTTCTTGCCTGCTGTCTGTAATCCTCATGAAAAATTTGTCTTTCACTTTCTTAAATTTACTCAATGTCTTAGCATTCACCACAATCTGGGTTAATGAATTCCACAGATTCACTGCATTTTGAAAGAAGTAACTTGTGCTCATCTCTGTTTTAGGTCACCCTGCAGCCTCCCTCATCCTAAAATGATCGCCTCTCAATCTAGATTGTCCAACACAAGAATGCATCATGGAATTTGTCAGCCCCCTTTAGCATCATATATACCTCAATTAAATGTCCTCTCATTCTCCAGAGAGTATGGACCAAAACTGTTCAATCTCTGTGTATCTTTGGAATCAATTTAGTGACAAAGTCAGAACTCGCATGACACCAGGTTATAGTCCAACAGGTTTATTTGAAACTGCAAGCTTATGGACTACTTCAACTGACAAAGGAGCAGTGCTCCAAAAGCTTGCGATTTCAGATAAACTGTTGGACTATAACCTGGTGTTGTGTTGTTTGACTTTGCCCACCCCATTCCAAGACTGGCATCTCCACATTAATCAAGTGAACCTCTGCTGAACTGCCGCCAATGCAACTATATCTCTTTTCAAGTGAGGGGACCAAATTTGTGTGCAATATACCAGCTACGGCCTCACTCATGACTTGTACAAGTGCAGCAACACTTTTATATTCCATACCTTTACAATAAATGCAAAAATTCAATTTGCCTTCCTTATCACTTGCTGCGCTTGCAGTTTTCTTCAAATCATGCTTCAGGATACCCAGATCCCTCCGTGCCAAAACGCTGTGAATTTTCTCTCCATTTTGATAAAAAGTTGCTTTTTACTTGCCCACATTAAAATTCACCAGACAAGTTTTGGCCCATTCACTTAACCTATTCATAACCATTTGTAAATTGCTTATTTCTTCATTACATCTTACTTTCCTGTCAATTTTAGTGTCATCCACAAATTTGGCTATAGAGTTTTCCATGCCCCTGTCCAAGTCAGTATTTAGATTCTAAATGGTTGAGGGCTGAGGACCAAATTCCATGAAACCTCATTAGTAATATCTGCCAACCAGAAAAATATACATTTACTCTAACCCTCTGCTTTTTGTTGGTTAACCAATCTTCTATCCAAGCTAATAATTATTCCAACCCCTTGTGATCTGCCTTTGTGTGGTCAGATAAGTTCTAACTATTGGCACCTAAATTTCTATTTTTAGTTACACTCATACATAAGATTAAAGTGTGCCATGCATTCGAGATCACGCAACCAAAGAAGGTGTCTATTATTCGTGTTTTAGATTTACTGATGGGAAATCCAGTGAGACATATCTGGATTACCAAGTCGTTACGCGTGGTTCACGGTTTACATGTTGGACAATGCTGCTTTCCTGCTTCACAGATCTGTTACATGGGAAAGTGTCTTGTAGACCACAATCACTGCATTCACACAGAAATTGCTTCTCTGAAAAAAAGTAATTTGAGCAGTGGACATGTTCTAAATGGACGTCAGTAAGGCGTTCGACGTGGTTCCCCATGGGAGACTGGTTAGCAAGGTTAGATCTCATGGAATACAGGAAGAACTAGCCATTTGGATACAGAACTGGCTTGAAGGTAGAAGACAGAAGGTAAGATGGAGGCTGAATAGGCTAGGGCTGTTTTCGCTGGAGTGTCGGAGGCTGAAGGGAGACCTCATCGAGGTTTATAAAATCATCAGAGGCATGTATAGGATAAATAGACAAAGTCTCATCCCTGGAGTGAGGGAATCCAGAATTAGAGGACATAGGTTTCGGGTGAAAGTGGAAAGATATTAAAGGGACCTAAGGGGCAATTTTTTCGCACAGTGGGTGATGCATGGAGTGAGCTGTCAGAGGAAGTGGTGGAGGCTGGTACAATTGCAACATTTAAAAGACATCTGGATGGGTATTTGAATAGGAAAGGTTTAGGGGGATATGGGCCACGTGCTGGCAAATGGGACGAGATTAAGCTAGAATATCTGGTCTGCATGGATGAGTTAGACTGTATGACTGTATGACCCCTCTGTGCTAGTCATTACTTAAGCTCCACAGAAGCATACTTCTAGCCTTCTTCACCTCGATATCTTCTCCCATTTCTTTCCTCCACACTCACTTCTCAAGCAACTCCCTAAAAAGCTATTTACCTCAACTACTACCTAGGCACCGAATTCCATATTCTATTGACTCTTCCACTGAAGAATTCCCTCTCAGTTCCCAACTTGCTTTATTAATGACTATGTTCTATTTATGACCCCTGGTTTGGGATGCTTCCAAAGCACTGAACTTGTGTGACCATTTCCTAACCCCAACCTTAACATAATCTTCAAAAAGGAAACAAAACTCGCAGCAATTGTGCTTTTTCAAGTTGTCAACGCACACAATTTGTCAAGGGGACATTCAGTCACTCGAATATTTCTAGAATACGCCTTGCGGCTATGGATGATAATCAGCATATATGGACTTGAATTGTGGAAAGCTTAAACTTCTGCACATTATTGACCTCCCAGCATATTATAATGACTTTTGTTGACTGGAGTGGTCCCTATCTATTATACAAACAATAGTTGTTCCATTTATATTAGTTCATGTGTGAGGAAATGATATAGAGTAAATTTAAGGCTTGCCTTGTGGCAGTCAGCACAGCAGTAAATTAAACTTGTTTCATGTGGTTTGCTTTGCAGTGTTCAGATATTTGCATCAAACTACCAGAAAGTGAAAAGACCAGTGCAAATGTAGGAGGACAACTTTTCAATGAAGCAAATGTACAAGCTGATTCCATATTGTTTTACAATGCTTTCAAAACCAGGGTCCTCATTGACAGCTGACAATTGGCAAACATTGATTAATTATTGCCCAAACACATGGGTGGACCAGTCAGTTGACATGTACATTAAAGTCTGTAATGCAACCACCTATTCAGATTTTTGGTAGCTGCCAGTTGATGATGGAAAAGTCTTTGAATGTGCAGCATGGAAAGATGCTTTTACGCATGTGCTGTTTTGAGTCTCAGTCTCATTCCCATTGCGTTGAGTCAAGGTATTGATGAAATTCCGTTCTAAAATTTATTATTGAATCTGTTTTTTTAACCCTCTTTTCCAGACCACGACAACATGCTTCATAAATATTTTTACCCACGTCACATCTCATTCTTTTACCAATAATCTTAAATCTACGCCCTTTGCTATTATTGATGTTTCCAAAATGGAAACCTTTCACCTGAGAAGCGAGAAAGCATAGAAAGAGAATACCACTTCATACAGCATGAGAAGAGGATGCTGACTGGTTAGATTGTGGTTAGCATGGAGTTGCAACAGGAACCCCTGATGAAGGGCTTTTGCCCAAAACGTCGATATTCCTGCTCCTCGGATGCTGCCTGTCCTGCTGGGTTAACTTTTTTCATTGAAGTCTAGGAAGTTGAGGTGTGACCTTATGGAGTTTTATAAAATCATGAGGAGTAAAAATAGGGTTAATGGATGGGGGGATTTCAAGACTAAGGTGAGAGGATGGAGATTTAAAAATACATGAAAGGCAAATTCTTTTATGCAGTGGGTAGTTCGTGTGTGGATTGAACTTCCTGAGGAAGTGGTAGGTGTGAGTACAGTTGCAAAGTTTAAACAATATTTGGATAATACCTGAAGAAGGGCTCATGCCCGAAACGACGATTCTTCTGCTCCTTGGATGCTGCCTGTCCTGCTGCGCTTTTCCAGCATCACATTTTCAGCTCTGATCTCCAGCATCTGCAGTCCTCACTTTCTCCTAATACATGAATAAGAACGGTTTGGAGAGATATGGGTCAGGGACTGGCAGGTGGGTCTAGTTTAGGTTGGGATTATGTTCAGCATGGCGAATATGAGACTGCAGATGCTGGAGATCAGAGTCAAGATTAAAGTGGTGCTGGAAAAGCACAAGCAGGTCAGGCAACATCCAAGGAGCAGGAGAATCGACGTTTCGGGCATGAGCCCTTCATCAGCAATGAGCTCAGAAGGGTCTGTTTCCGAGTTGTATGGCTCTATGACTCTCTGAGCTGATTCAGTTCAGAACAGGCAGGAAGACAATCAATGATTCGGTCATTGCTGCTGGGAATATGGTAGACATTGGCAATTTTCATAATCATTTTGGAGCAGTACATGCAGAGTCTGTGGGTGAATATCTTTAATTTCTAACACAAGCAAATCAAACACACTCCAACTGATAATCTTATTGATCCTTTTGCTTTTGAAAACATTTCACTTTATTCACATCATCGAGGAGGTGGCAGGTCAGTGCATCACTGGCTGAACCAGGAGGAGATGAGCAAATAAATGTCGTAGACTGAAGGACTAACTCCCATCAAAAGAAAGACCTTGTTGTTCTATTATGCCTTTTATGATCCAAGGACTTTGTAGTCAAATTACGCACTATTGAATTGTAGTCATTATTATGTAGGAACTAACTTAATCACAAAAAAACCCCGAAAGAACTGCAGATTCTGTGAATCAGAAATAAAAACAGAAATTGTTGGAAAAGCTCAGCAGGTCTGGCAGTTCTGGTGGAGACAAATCAGAGTTAACATTTCAGGTTGAGTGACCTTTCCTCAGAACCATCATTCTGGGGAAAAGTCACTCAACCTGAAATGTTACTTCTGATTTCTCCCCACAGGTGCTGCCAGACCTGCTGAGCTTTTCAAGCGATTTCTGTTTTTAAATCACAGAACATCCTGGCTTGAATGTGTACCAGTATTCAACTTGCTTAACATTATGTGAGAACACTTGACAGCACAATGAATAAAGCTCTGGGTTAATTAGGTTGAGCAAGCAGTGCAACCATGACAGTGCTGCCCATTCTAAGGACAAATGCGAGAAAACTGACAGGTAATGCTAAAATAAAGAACTGCGGATCTGAAACAAAAGCAGAAATTGCTGGCGAAACTCAGCAAGCCTGGCAGCATCTGTGGAAAGGGAGCAAAGTTAATGTTTTGAGTCCAGTGACTCTTCATCAGATTCCCACAGTTGTGGAGTTTCGTCAGCAGTTTCTATTTTTGTTTCTGACATGTAAAGCCATCCCTGAAAACACGTTGTAAATATTATTATCCGGTGTGCAGTACCACTCACAAGAAAAGCAAAACTGGACTAAATAATATAACACAAAATACTCATTTGCAAATCATATATAACAGAAATCTCTCCACAGAAGACCAACTCTCACACTTGGAGTCATTTCCTGATTGCATTACCAGAGGAGCACTCAAATGAAATTGCTTAAGATATGTTGTCAGTTATATCTGTGCCTTTTGGAATGTACTTTCGGCATTCTCTGGTATTTAAACAGGCCATGATTGTTTCATTTGTAATGTGCTTTAGTGAGTATATGAACAAGGAACAAGAGTTGGTCACTTTGCCCTTTGAACCTGCCCCTCTATTCAATAATAAAATCATGAATTTTAACCTCAACCTGCACAAAAACCTGATAATCTCTCATCCACTTGGTCATCAAGAATCTATCAAGGTTCTGGATCAGTGGTGCTGGAAGAGCACAGCAATTCAGGCAGCATCCGACGAGCAGCATCTGACGTGCTGCTCGTCGGATGCTGCCTGAATTGCTGTGCTCTTCCAGCACCACTGATCCAGAATCTAGTTTCCAGCATCTGCAGTCATTGTTTTTACCTCGAAGAATCTATCAAGCTCAGCCTTAAAAATATTTAAAGATTTGGTATCCATTGCATTTTGAGGAAAGGAATTCCAGAGATTCACAATCCTGTGAGAGAAGAGTCTCTGTGCAATGTTTAAATTACATCCTCTGCTGATTGTACTGACCAATAACTTCTCTCCAAAGACCACCATGCGAGGAGCAGGTTAACAAATGGGTGGGTGGGTCAGCAGAAATCGCACAACATTGTCTGATAACTGCTACAAAGAGAAATTTCACTAAAATCTGAAAGAAAGAGTATAAGACCCAATAAACCTCAGGAGGTTTCCCATCTGACACGTTCTGTAACTTTGCCACGGAATGTCGGCAGGAAGCTGATCTGTTCCTGGGAGTATTCTTGAGAGAAAGAGGTGAAATTCCCTCCTATCCCACACCATGGAGATTGGAATTGGGGGGAGCAGAATGGGAAGGTGCAATGTAGGAGAGGAAGATAAGTGACTTCTTTATCTGGGATTTGGCGTAAGGACATGAGAAGCAGGATTACTAATCGGCCTTTTAGCTCTCTGGTCTGCTGTGCCTCAATGCGACTAAACATAGAGATCAACTCCACTTTCTTCCTGATATTGTTATTCTGTTATTCACCCAAAATCCTGTCATTCTCAGTCACAAGGGCACTCATTGACTCAGCATTCATAGCTGTCTGCGATAAGAAATTTAAAAAATATGTTCTCACTCACTGTTCACATATTTTGGTATATATTTAACTGTAGAGACAAAAAAAACCTGCAGAAGTTGGAATCTTAGGGATCGGTTCACCAAGCACCTCAGCTTGGCCTACAGGGGTCACCACCCATTTTAATTCCACTTCCCACTCCCTTTCTGACATGACCATCCTTGGTCTCTTCTATTGCCACAACGAACCAAACTGCAAATTGGGGGACCAACACCTCATCTTCCGCCTGGGCAGCCTATAGCCCGGAGGACTCAACATTGAGTTCTCCAATTTCAAAAAACCTCTCTTCCCATCCCCAACTCCCTTCCCAGCACCTCCCCTTCCCTTCCACTCCTCCCTGCCACTTATCAGATTCCTTCCTCCCATTGACCAACCAGGTCGTACTTTCTACTTGTCTTCACCTATCCCCACTTCACCATCCTGCCCCCACCAACCCCTTTATCTCCAGCTCCCCCTACATCCACCCCCAGTGAAGGGTTACACGCAAGACCTTGACTTCTCTACCTCCTGATGCTGCCTGGCTTGCTGTGTTCCTCCAGCCTCCTGCTTGTTTAGATTAGATTAGATTACGTTACAGTGTGGAAACAGGCCCTTCGGCCCAACAAGTCCACACCGCCCCGCCGAAGCGTAACCCACCCATACCCCTACATTTACCCCTTACCTAACACTATGGGCAATTTAGCATGGCCAATTCACCTAACCTGCACATCTTTGGACTGTGGGAGGAAACCGGAGCACCCGGAGGAAACCCATGCAGACACGGGGAGAACGTGCAAACTCCACACAGTCAGTCGCCTGAGGCGGGAATTGAACCCAGGTCTGCTGGCGCTGTGAGGCAGCAGTGCTAACCACTGTGCCACCGTGCCGCCCTGTCTACCTTATATTTAGCTATGGTAATTTACCCTTGAGAATTGAATAAATTAAATGTTGGACCAAGGGATTGGGTTTTGATTTGATGTCAAATATTGGATGTAATCTTGTCTCCCACCACCAGATGGCATTTATAGTCACATTGTGCGAACGTCACATTGTGCGAAAGTAACATGGATGTTTTGTAGTTGGACAACGAGAGGTAGGGGCTAAAATGACATCTTGAGTTGAGTATATACAAAGGGAAAAGGGAAGTGGAGACTGTAAGTAATGTAAAGGAGAAAATACCTGCGGCTGATCTGATAGTACAATCTGGTCAGTAAAAACGCGAGCATCACGTTAATTTTACATACTGAACCTGATCAAAAACCAATTTTGGGAACAAATAGTGTGTTCTTGTGAAGGTCATGTTAAGAGATAGGAAGAAAAAATTGAACATAAATGTACAACGAGTTACTGTCAGAGGTTATTGTTCAAGGTATTTTGTAGACAACAAGATTTTTTTAAAAAGCACATTGAGCTGAATAGTTAGACTGTTTATCTTCATGCCAGAGAATCATAAGAACTTTGATTAGCCCACCCAAATCTTTCACTCACCTAAGTCTCAGGAACTATCAGGACTTTTGGGAAGTCTCACAGCAATTGTAGAGGGACCAGGTGATCCCTTATCTGGAGGACTGTGGTCAGTTTTATTTTCCTGAGCTGAGCGAGGTTTGACTTGTCCTTAGTGGGTATACACTGAAGACTGATTTTCTGATGAGGGAATTACTGCATGGAGAGCGATTGAGGATATTGAGCCGATGTTGCTGTATTGCTTTGAGTTTGGAAACACTGAAGCATCTAAAATCTTGAGGGGCTTGATGGGGATGGAGGGAGGGGTAACTGCTGTGTGGGTGTTGTCACTGGCTGGAGAGTTGAGAATGAACGATCAGGATAATGGGGCAGTTAGTTCAGGCTGCGATGAGGAGAAGTTTCTTCACTCAGGGAGTTTAGATATTTGCAATTCACTAATCCAGCTGGGAACGCTCTGTCTTTGAGTATGTTTGAGTCTGTCACAGAGCATAATTAAGTCAGAGATTGATGAAATCTTTGGTTGCCCCCGCACTGATACTTTAGACCTTGCCAACTTGAAAATACTCAGTTGATGCATGTTGTCTGCTTTCTATCCATTAACCAATCCTCTATCTAAGTTAATATATTACCCCAGCGTTTTTTTTAATTCACTCTTCGGATGTACCATCGCTGGTTGGCCAGTATTTATTGCCTGTCTCTTGCGCCCTTGAGAAGGTCATGGTGAGCTGCCTTCTTCAACTGCAGCCCATCTGCGACAGTTTGACCCACAATGCCCTTAGGGAGGGAATTCAAGGATTTTGATCCAGCGACAGTGAAGGGACAGTCCCATGCACATTTTACGTGCAAATATTTTTTCTGGCACATTACCAATGTTTTTTGAAACTCTAATTATACCATACCTACTGGCTGTCCTTTATCCTTGCTACTAGTTATACTCTTAAAGACACTACTTTTCAAAAAAATCTATTTCCTCAAAGGATGTGGGCTTCCTTGCTCAGTTAAGAATTATCACCGGTCCCTAGTTGCCCCTGAGAAAGTGATGGTGAGCTGCCTTCTTGAATTGCTGCAGTGCATTTGTTGTAGGGGTGTCCACAATGCTTTTAGGAGGGAGTTCAAGATGTTTGACCCAGTAAAGGTATATTTTTGCGTCTGAATGGTGAGTGGCTGGGAAAGGACATTTCAGCTGGTGATGTTCCCATGTATCTTTCTCACTCGTCTTTCTGGATGATAGAGGTCATGGGGTTTAAAGGTGCTGTATAAGGAGCCTTGGCGAATTTCTGCAAGGTGTGTTACAGATGGCACATACTGCTGCTACTGAACATCAGAGGTGGAAGGAGGGAATGTTTGTGCATGTTTGCCAGCCAAGCGGACTGCTTTGTCTTGGATGATGTCAAGTAGTGTTGTTGAAGTTGCATCCTTTCAGGCAAGTAGGGAATATTCCATCACAGCCCTGTCATGTGCCTTGTGGATGGTGTTGATAAAGTGTGGAGCTGGAAAAGGCACAGCAGGTCGAGCAGCATCACACGAGCAGGGGGTCGATGTTTCAGGTCAGAATGAAAGGTTCCTACCTGAAACATTGACTCCTCTGCTCCTGTGATGCTATTTGACCTGCTGCTCCACAATTTATCAGCTCTGACTTTCCAGTACCTGCAGTGCTCACTGGCTCCTTGTAGGTGGTGGACAGGCTTTGGGAGTTCTGCTGTATTCCTGGCATCTGACCTGGTCTTATAGCCAGTGTGTTTATATGATGAGTCCAATTCAATGTCTAGTCAATATTGATTCCAGGATGTTGATAGTGGAGATTCAGTAGTGGCAATACCATCAAATGTCAAAAGGTGACGTTTACATTGGTCTCATTGGTGCTGGTCATGGTCTTGCACTCGTGTGGTGAAAATGCTACTTGCCACTTGTTAACCCAAGCCTGGATATTTTTCACATCTTGCTGTACTCGAACACAAACTGCCTGAGTCATGACTAGTGCTGAGCATAGTGCAATCATCAATGAAAATCTCTTCTTCTGACCTTATGGTGAAGAGAAGTTCATTGATGAAACAGGTGAAATGGTTGGGCACAGGACACTACCCAGAGAACCTCCGGCAGAGATGTCCTGGAGCTGAGATGACTGATTTACAACAACCACAACCATCTTCCTGTGTGCCAGGCATAATACCAACCAGTGAAGAGTTTGCCCCCTGGTTCCGATTGACTCCAGTATCGCTAGGGCTCCTTGATGCCGCACTCAGTCAAATGCAGCAAGGGCTGTAACTGTCACTTCATCTCTGAGGATGAACTCTTTTGTTCACATTTGAGAAAAGGCTGTGATGAGGTCAACAGCTGACTGGCCCTGGTGGAACACAAACTGAATATCTGTGATCACCACTGTGTAAGCTATTGTTTATCAAGTGCTGCTTGGTAGCATCATCGATTACCCCTATCATCTCTTTACTGACAATGAAGAGTTAACTGATGGGGTGGTAATTGGCTGGATAGGATCTGTCTTGCTTTTTGTGTATATGACATACCTGAACAATTTTTCACATTGTTGCGTCGATGCCAGTGGTGTGTGTTGGCATGGGGTGGGGTGCAAAAAGTTCTGGAACCACAATCTTCAGTACTGTTGCCAGAATGCTGTCAGGGCCCAGAACTTTTGTTGTATCCACTTCCTTCAGCTGTTCCTTGATACCCAATGGAGTGAATTGTTTTGCCTGAAGATTGGCATCTTTGATACTGGGGTCCTCTGGCAAAAGTATATCATCCATTGATGATCTAGTGACTTGATGGTAATGCTACAGGGGGAATATGTTGGACGAAAGGAACTATTTCTCTTTCATAAAACCATGTCGACTTGACCTGATCCTGCTATTATTTCCAAAATCATTATTAAGTCTGAATTACTATTTAATTCCAGGATTTCCCAATGACTGGTATCTAGTCCACTGGAGTTTCCTGTTTTCTCTATATCATCTTTCTTGACTAGCCCTGTTACATTTGCTATCTTCCAATCTGCTGGGAATGTTTGGAGTCTAGGGAATTTTGGTAAATCATACTAAAGGCGTCCTGTACTTCTGCTGATTGCTGTTTTGAACCCTGGAATATAGATAATCAGGTCATGATTTGTCACCTTTTAGCACCTTAAGTTTATCTAATAATCTATCTCTGCCGATATTAATGTAGATTTTTCATGCTTATTAGTTCCATGGTTGTCTGAAGCCAGATATCAAAGAAATTTGTCACTGACCCGGCCATTTCCTCATTACATGGAAAACAGAAGCAGGAATAGACCATCCAGCCCTTCCATTCTGCTGCACCATTCAATACAATCCTGGCTGATTATCCTGTTCGTGCTTTCTCCCCATACCCTTTGATCCTCTCGCCCCAGGAACTGTATCTACCTCCTCATTGAAAACATTCAATGTTTTGGCCCCACCGCTTTCTGAGGCAGAGACTTCCACAGGCTCACCACTCTCGACGTGAAGAAATTTCCCCTCATCTCAGTCCTATCCGTAGACTGCAACCCCTGATGCTGGAGTAAGGAATTGCAGGCAGGAAGGAGTTATCATTCAGCATGTGATCTCCCACCTTTTGAGTGAAATATCCACCATAGACTTAGCAAATGGGTGGCAAATCTAAAAATTCACCCCTAACTTCTGTTGCAACATGGGCCTTTCCTATTTCCCAACCTTCCTCTGATTCACACACAGTTATTCCAGGCCCTCTCCTGCAATTCTGGACCTCTTTTAGAGCTCTCTGGGGATGATGCAGTTCTCCTTCAGATCTATGGTCACTGTGGCGGATTCCTTTCATATTCACATAAACCAGCAAGAGGAACTGCTTTCCTCCAGAGGACTGCAGCATTGCTGAGGAGCAGTAGCTCATGTTAATCGCTGGCAGCTTGTATAATGAATTCCAGGTGACCCCGTGGTACCGTTTCATCACCCGATATAAATACATATCAATGGTGGATACTTTCCTTGGTATTTGTTGAAAGGTTATAATAAAGTTTGTGAGCTATCTGCTGGGGTTGATAACAAAGTTTTGTTGAAACTTTGTTGAAAAGTTATAATAAAGTTTGTGAGATATCTGCTGGGGTTGATAATAAGATTTAATCCTTTTCCCTTGCACTCAACTCTGATTCCCTGCTATGAACAAAAAAAACCTTGCAAATGAGGGAAATGTTTAAAATATTTCACCATTTAATCAATGCATTTAGTCAGAAGTAAGGGGAAAAGTGCAAGGAAGCTGATTGATGTCAAGTGGCAAACAGGTAAACTGGATTTGTCATTATTAAATATTGTGGCCATAAAGTTCTCATGAAGAAAAGGGAAGTTGTGCTGTTCATCTGTTTCATCCAGAAAAGCTACATTTGAGCAAACATCATGAATGACTGTGGTATTTTGAAGAGAAGTGGTTTTGTCAGTGGTATGTGGATTTTAACTTTTTAAAGGAGATATTTATTACCCCTAATGTTAACTCAG
The DNA here is from genome assembly GCF_037043375.1 of Chiloscyllium plagiosum. Classification (NCBI taxonomy): domain Eukaryota; kingdom Metazoa; phylum Chordata; class Chondrichthyes; order Orectolobiformes; family Hemiscylliidae; genus Chiloscyllium; species Chiloscyllium plagiosum. Next base: position 137,400,129 of record NW_028270140.1, read on the forward strand.
ATTAAATTAATTGGTGCAGGTCAAGGGTTCAGAGTGCTTTTCCTCGCCCATTGCAGTCGATGATCAGTGGCTTACACTCCCCTGCAAAACTCCTAATCTCTCTGTCAGGTAACTACCACCAAATAAATGATATACGAAACCAAAATAATCCAGCTGCTGGACATCTGAAAGAAAGTAGAAAATACTGGGAACATGCAACAGGTCAGGAAGCAATTGCAGGAGTTGGAGAAAGAGTTGGTTTCCTGGCTGGGTCCGAATCCAGATGTATGAGTAGAAAGTGCAACAGAACAGAATAGAAGAAGGGTCACAAATCACATGCGAGAAATTAACTCTGTTTCTCCCTCTATAGATGCTGACAGACTGGCTGAGTTTCCCCAGTGCTTTCTGTCTGCAGTTCTGTTATCCCCAATGTTCTTATTTTGCTTTCATATCAGATTCCCAAAGCCTGTCTAATCCCAGACTTGGAATTTGGAAATGAACGGGAAAAGACACCAGGCTGAGCCTGCATTTCCAAGGGGAGGGCTGCAGTCTGCTCCCACTGGCAACCCCACTGAGAAATGTGGGCACTACTGAGGCTGACAGGAGGTGCATGTCCCTCTACTGAACAACCTGTGCCCATGGCTGCGACCACCTGGCATAGAATAAAAATTAGGGCATAAAAATATGGGCAGCATGGTGGCACAGTGGTTAGCACTGCTGCCTCATGGTGCCAGAGACCCGGGTTCAATTCCCACCTCAGGCAACTGTCTGTGTGGAGTTTGCACATTCTCCCCGTGTCAGCGTGGGTTTCCTCCAGGTGCTCCAGTTTCCTCCTACACTCCAAAAATGTGCAGGTTAGGTGAATTGACCATGCTCAATTGCCCGTAGTGTTAGGTGAAGGGGTAAATGTAGGAGAACGGGTCTGGGTGGGTTGCTCCTCTTTGGAGGATCGGTGTGGACCTGTTGGGCCGAAGGGCCTGTTTCCATACTGTAAGTAATCTAATCTAAACCATTCAGGAGAGATGTTAGTAAACACTTCCACACACAAAGGGTGGTGGATCTTTTGAAGTCTCTTCCACAAGCAGCAGTGGATGCTAATTCAGGTATTTGTTTTAAATCTGAGATAGAAAAACTTGTGCAGGAATATGGACTAAAGGTAGGTATCCAGAATTAGGTCATGGAACAGCAATGATCTTATTGAATGGCCAAGCAAGGTTTGAGGGGCTGATACACCTGTTCCTGTTCCAATGCATGGCAATGAGATGGTGAGGATTTAAAGAAGACAGAGTTGGTTCTCCAGCCTCAGCAGACAGGCTGTCATCGGACAACAGCAAGCTTTGGGTTCATTTTTTGGCAGGAGGTAAGAGGGTGCTCATCCTCCATTGGGGAGATCCTGGTGACATCACTACTTTACCCTCCACTCGCAGCTCATTCCAAACACACACCGCTCTCTGTGTGAAAAAGTTGCCCCTTAGATCTCTTTTATATCTTTCCCCTCTCACCCTAAACATATGCCCTCTAGTTCTGGACTCCCCGACCCCAAGGAAAATACTTTGTCTATTTTTCCTATCCATGCCCCTCATAATTTTGTAAACCTCTATAAGGTCACCCCTCAACCTCCAACGCTCCAGGGAAAACAGTCCCAGCCTGTTCAGCCTCTCCCTATAGCTCAAATCCTTCAACCCTGGCAACACCCTTGTAAACCTTTTCTGAACCCTTTCAAGTTTCACAACATCTTTCCGATAGGAAACTTGCCCACCACCAGGCTCACTGATCTATAGTTCCCTGGCTTGTCCTTCCCACCCTTCTGAAACATTGGCACCACGTTAGCCAATCTCCAGTCTTCCAGCACCTCACCTGTGACTATTGATGATACAAATATCTCAGCAAGAGGCCCAGCAATCACTTCTCTAGCTTCCCACAGAGTTCTAGGGTACATCTTATTTCACGTGGCTTCACTTAAAACCAGATATCATGGGCAGCACGTTCTGCTGGAGTACCAGACTCCCAAAGCAGCTGCTCTACTTGGCACCAAAAGAGAAAATGCTGGAAAATCTCAGCAGGTCTGGCAGCATCTGTAAGGAGAGAAAAGAGCAGCCATTTCAAGTCTAACTGACCCTTTGTCAAAGCTTTTCCAGCATTTTCTATTTTGGTTTCAGACTCCAGCATCCGCAGTAATTTGCTTTTTATCTTTTGCTCTACTTGGCAACTTGATAAGAGACTTCCGGAAGGACAGGGATGTCCTGAATAAAGAGAGTCTGTGGGTCTGGAGTCACATGTAGGCCACTAATCAAATGGGGTTTGTCCCCCAGACAATGAACACTGGCATCATTATTTTTATTGAATTCAAATTCCACCGTGGAGGCACTGTGAACCCACGTCCCCTGGGTCTCTGAATTAATAGGTCTAGTGATAATACCACTAGGCCATCACCTACTCTCTTCAAAGATGAGGTGTTTGAAGGGTTGTGCACACCTTCAGATGCCTCAGCTGCAAATTCCTAGCAATGTCTCCTGATGTGTTCAGAGCCTTAGAGTCATGGAGCCATACGGTGCAGAAGAGGCCCTTTGGCACGTCAAGTGTGCATGGACAAGAAAAAGCCGAATGAATGTCTACAATTTGGCCGGTCACAGGCCAGCATCTCCAATGAGGCGCCTGGAATGCTCAGCCTCTTCAGGAATACTTTCAGGACGTCCTTGTCCTTCCGGGAGTCTCCTATCAAGTTGCCAAGTAGAGCAGTTGCTTTGGGAGTCTGGCATTCCAGCAGACTGTGCTGCCCATGATATGTAGTTTTAAGTGAAACCATGTGGAATAAGGAGAACAGCTGTGACTGAAAAGACATAAAGCTGTCATCAAAGAACCTAGAGAGGATGTGGGTCAGTTCACAGTAAATCGTGATTAACAATCAAGCGTTCAGCTATCTTCCTTTATCGATTAAGGAATTGATCTGGACTTAATGTAGTGTGATTCTGGGAAGATTTTCAGTCATACAAATGTGACATCATTTTTGCATGCAATTGAAACAACTCCTTATCAAAACGAAACAAAGATGAGAAAGGCACTTGAGCAGATAAAACATACCACCAAAACAATGGAGCAGCAAAGAAAACAATTCAGGTGACCTTTTGCCGGAGAGGTCAATTGTATGTGTCTCAAAATCAACTTCCTCGCTATTAAACAGGATGCTGCATCATTTCCCATTGTGTGCTTTATATCACTTGATGAACAAGTTTTAAATTAGCGTTACGCCCTTGGGAACTTGCATTGGTAATTTGCGTGCTGTTAAACAGACCATCATCATTTTTGGGAGTCGTGTCTGGAAGAACTATCCAATGCTGAGAAGTGGTTGCAAAGAGGTGGGAATGTTGATGGAGAACAGTGGGAAAGTGAAATCACAGGGGAAAACAGTGGAAAGATTCAACAGGTCAGTCAGCATCTGAAATATTAGAAAAAGACAATTTCCCGATCAAGCACAGCGTTAAATTTGCCTCTTACTTGTCCTTTAATACAACTTACACCAAATGGAGCAAGTGAGAGTTTTACAGCATTCCAGGCTACCTTGTTCCTGATTTGGCATGGGATTGTGACTAAGTGACTTGAGGAACTCAGCCCAGAGATGCTCTCTGGATTCAGTGCCTGAGAAATGAATGTCCAGGAGAAGAATACAATGGGAAAGGTCTCATATCCCACAATGGCCAAATAGTGTGTGTCCTTGAAACAGTGTTACCTTTGACCATCCTTCTAACCACTTCCCCATCAACTGTCTTGGCTTTGAAGCTGACCTCTAACCCTCAGGACCAATTGGCTGAGAAGTGGCAGATGGAGTTTAATTCAGATAAATGCAAGGCGCTGCATTTTGGGAAAGCAAATCTTAGCAGGACTTATATACTTAATGGTAAGGTCCAAGGGAGTGTTGCTGAACAAAGAGACCTTGGAGTGCAGGTTCACAGCTCCTTGAAAGTGGAGTTGCAGGTAGATAGGATAGTGAAGGTGGCGTTTGGTATGCTTTCCTTTATTGGTCAGAGTATTGAGTACAGCAGTAGGGAGGTCCTGTTGCGGCTGTACAGGACATTGGTTAGGCCACTGTTGGAATACTGCATGCAATTCTGGTCTCCTTCCTATTGGAAAGATGTTGTGAAACTTGAAAGGTTCAGAAAGGATTTACAAGGAAGGCGGTGCTGAGTTCGAGGGATTTGACTGAGACAAGGTGGGGGGAGGGGAAATGAGGAAACTGGAGAAATCTGAGTTCATCCCTTGTGGTTAGAGGGTTCCCAGGCAGAAGATGAGGTGTTCTTCCTCCAACCGTCGTGTTGCTATGGTCTGGCGATGGAGGAGTCCAAGGACCTGCATATCCTTGGTGGAGTGGGAGGGGGAGTTGAAGTGTTGAGCCACGGGGTGGTTGGATTGGTTGGTCCGGGTGTCCCAACCACCCCGTGGCTCAACACTTTGAATTGGTTGTTCCGGGTGTCCCAACTACCCCGTGGCTCAACACTTCAACTCCCCCTCCCACTCCACCAAGGACATGCAGGTCCTTGGACTCCTCCATAGCCAGACCATAGCAACACGACGGTTGGAGGAAGAACGCCTCATCTTCTGCCTAGGAACCCTCCAACCACAAGGGATGAACTCAGATTTCTCCAGTTTCCTCATTTCCCCTCTCCCCACCTTGTCTCAGTCAAATCCCTCTTCCTAACCTGCAATCTTCTTCCTGACCTCTCCGCCCCCACCCCCACTCCGGCCTATCACCCTCACCTTGACCTCCTTCCACCTAGCGCATTTCCAACGCCCCTTCCCCAAGTCCCTCCTCCCTACCTTTTATCTTAGCCTGCTGGACACACTTTCCTCATTCCTGAAGAATGGCTCATGCCTGAAACGTCGATTCTCCTGCTCCTTGGATGCTGCCTGACCTGCTGCGCTTTTCCAGCAACACATTTTCAGCTCTGATCTCCAGCATCTGCAGTCCTCACTTTCTCCTCCAGTCACCTATTATCCAAACAAATCCATATGTTGTAAACAGCGTGAACAGTCAGGACCTTAATCAGGGGCCTGAAGTCATAGCTAGTATCATGGGAAGCAATCAAAACTTTCACTAGACTTTAGCAGCTGCTGTCTGTTTGAGGGCTCCTTTAACTTCACCACATTATTCTGGTAGTCAAAACAATTCACAAGAATCTGTCCTTGATGGGGTTTTTTTTAGCCTTAGAGACCAGACTAACCTGGTGTCATCTGCAAAGGTTTATACATCAGATTTTCAAATGCTGAAATGGCTGTGATCCTTTGAGAGGGGCTTCAATTTGAAAGGGCTGAAGAAGGGCTTATGCCCGAAACGTCGATTCTCCTGTTCCCTGGATGCTGCCTGACCTGCTGCGCTTTTCCAGCAACACATTTCCAGCTCTGATCTCCAGCATCTGCAGACCTCACTTTTTCCCTTCAATTTGAAAGTCAGTCCTGGACGGTGTCTGAAATTTTCAAGGCTGCGTTTGTTGCCAATGCAACTGCAGGGGGTGCACTCACTGCCCATGCCTGTGAGAACACTGCCATCCACCAGGAACTTAGCATCAACTTGTAGCAGAACATCACAACTGTCAAGTCGAATAAGCAGCATTGAAGCAACCAATTGCCCCATATCCCCACTCTTTAAAACTTTAAAACTCCTCGTGCAATTTGCGTATAAGTAGGTTTATCATGCAACATGTGATAGCTATCTAAACAATGTGTGGTTTAATGAAAGGTTCAACTATTAGTCTTCTAACTCAGTAATGCAAACGTGACAGAAGTTCACTGCACAACTTCTCAACTATGGGCAGCAAGGGAAGCAGAGAAGGAGGCAGCAAAGGGACCAGTGAGTGGGAGCGGGCCTTCAAGGGGACAGTCAGTGTTTTGATGGTTGTTTTGGTCTTAATTTTACTTGGTCATCCTCATTCCCTTGCACCTATCCTGCAGAAGCTGGGATGAGTTGCCTACTCTGCACGCTGAGGCTGTGACACGCTCCAACATGGCTGCTGCCTTCATATGAGGCTGGACGTAGATGGGCAAACCCCACCATTTCATTCTATCAGTACTTCTCCATTGGGTGCTGAGTTTGCCTCCTACCCAGTTAGCACTTTTGCATCCAAAATTAGCATTGCATTAGTGACACAGTCAAGGTCCATGGTGAAGTGCCAGAATTTATCTGAATGTTGGGTCCCTGTTTTGAAAATCTGGCCTGCATGGTCAGAGCAATATACTGATACAGTTATGGTTAAGATTTTGCACACACTGTTCGTGATGTTGGATTGTGAAGTTGAAGTTGATTCGTCAGGAACAGTAGGTCAGTAACTCTTGCTGAGACTGCATTGTTTGTCAAGTCTGATGGTACTAAAATGATCTAAATAGCTCAAAACACACTAGGGTTGGGGGAGGACAGTGGGGGGATGAGATAGCATAATGACATAGTTATCGCTGATACTCCAAGAAAAGTTCATCTTTACATCATCAGATTGATAGATGACTGATCTTTTAAATACGTAGGTGGCACACAAATTGAGGGTAAGGAAGGATTACAGATTTTAAATTCTAGATACCTTGGTTGTTCTGCCAAGTTCATTCATCCTACACCGCAGTACTAACAAGGGTGTTATAAATGACTGCCATTGCTGGGGGAGCTTCCTGCATCACTTTCACTTCCTGTCTTAGTGTTCTTTTGCTCTGATTCCAATTCCTCCTGATGTGGATCTCAGTTAGCAGGACACTGTCAAAGTCAAAGTCTCTTCTCTTTTGAAATTGATGGGGATCTCAGGTATCTCCTGACTTCCATTTCCTTCCTGACTATCCTCAACCTCATTCTAGTGGACATCAGCCTCACTAAATCAAGTGTGCATTTGATGTAGCTACTCCACTTGTGTTCCACATTCTTGATATACTGCCCATCTCCACCCACTGTCTCCCATGTGACTATCACTGTAGTATAGTAACCCACCTCAGCTGTTCATCCTTTAATATGTTGACAGGCCAACACTGCTCAAATTACTTCTCCATTACATCTTACTCCTTCCTTCTTTAGATCCTGTGACAGACCTCCTGTCTTATTCCTGCTTAACTCTGACCCAGGGTGTGGAAGTTTTTTTGTGAGATTTTATTTCAGTGCATGCATTAGCAGAAGCTCAGAGGAAACACTCGTATCTTTGAGACAAGAGGGATCACAGATTCAAGGCCCATTATAGGAAAGCTAAACATGTAAACATGTTCTCATTGGAAAGAAGAAGGCTAAGAGGGGATTTGATAGAGACATACAAGATGATCAGAGGATTAGATAGGGTAGACAGTGAAAGTCTTTTTCCGAGAATGATGACCTCAGCTTGTACGCGGGGGCATAACTACAAATTGAGGGGTGATAGATTTAAGACAGATGTCAGAGGCAGGTTCTTTACGCAGGGAGTGGGAAGGGCATGGAATGCCCTACCTGCTAAGGTAGTCAACTCAGCCACATTAGGGAGATTTAAACACTTCTTAGATAAGCACATGGATGATTTTGGGATAGCATAGGGGAACGAGCTAAGAATAGTTGACAGGTCGGCGCAACATCAAGGGCCAAAGGGCCTGTTCTGCGCTGTGTTGTCCTATGTTCCATGATGACCATTTCTTGCAGCACTGTTGGAGATGCTGTCACTCACGTGAGTCCCAAGGTCCCAGATACTCTCTCTGATAGTTCTGTAACGTTCTGAGACATTATTCTGCAGTGGACTTCATTAAGGTATCCTGGGCAATATTTATCCCTCAATCAATCAGCATCCCCAAAACAGATTACAGTATATGGTTTGGTTTTTACTCAGTTGCTGTTCGTAGGACCTTGCTCTGTTAAGGTTTGGCATTTCCTGCATTACAATAGTGATTACATGTCAAAAGTACTTAACAGGCCGTAAAACACCTTAGGATGACTTGAGAGGCTATGCAATTAAAGTTTATAAGTCCTTCTTTTAGTTCTAGCAGTTAGCTCTTGGTCCTGTGTTTAGCATTTTAATATATCTTATCCCTTAATGAGAAAATTGCTACTCTTGTGATTCTGAACTCTTTCACTTGTTTGTTCATGTTAATCCGTTTGATTCTGTGTATACTTTTAAAGATTTCATGTGCTTGCACTTTTCCACACAGCTTTAATTCTCGTACTTACTTTCTTGTAGCTAGTCTCTCATTTTCCCTTCAGGCTGCCTCCGAACATGAGGACTGGAAGATTTATGGCTGTATCAGTGGGAGCAAAGCCAATTCTCAGCATGATTTTAAAAGCTATATGAAAAGAAACAAATTGCTTCCAAAAAAATGGCATCTGGTTAAAATGTTAGGAAATGTGTAGCTTTCTTTTTTATCCTGCAGTTGTTCATTTTTAGTTTGGTCTCTAATCTACTCGTTTTATACTTGGTTTTCAAAGTCTTGCCACAAGCCTGTCTTCCTATTATATTCATTTAATGGTTCCCTTTTTTTTTGACAATTAACAAATCAGGCAAATTTGTTTAAGAAAAATAGAAAGTGCCAGAAGCACAGTGGTCACTGGTTAATATGTCGCATATAAAACCCTTGCCCAGAAATGCTTTGAATAGGACAGCCTCTCAGAGCAATTGCATCTTAATTAGGTAACATAATGATATAATTGCAACATAAATGATGCCGCTGCAGTATACTTACGTTTATTCTGAAATAAAAGAGACTTAAGGAACCTAAAGAAGTTGCAGCAGAGAGCCACAAATTAGATCCTTGATGTTGAGGAATGAATTATGAGGAACACTTTGGCAAAGTGAATCCTTAGCCTTAAAAGCATGTCTTAGTGCTGGCCCATTGATGTCATGATATCCTCACTATTTTAAAATTATATGGAGTTTTTTCTGAAATGTGGGTGTTGTTGGCTAGGCCAGCAGTTGGTGCCCATCTCTAATTGCCCTTGAACCTGATTGGCTCAGTGGACCATTTCAGAGGGCAGTTGAGTGGCAACCACATTGCTGTGGGTCTGGAAGCACATGTAGACCAGACCAGCTCAGGATGGCAGATTTCCATCACTAAAGTACATTAGTAAACCAGATGTGTTTAGACGACATTCAGCAATGTTTGCATTAGTCTCAGATGGCACTCCAGTGCAATGCTGAGGGAGTGTTTCACTGTCAGAGTTGTCTTTCAGTTGGAATGCAAAACTGTGGCCTCTTCTTCTCTCTGAGGAAGCTACAGAAGGTACCCTTATCATATCAAAGACCAGCAGAATTCTCTATTAGTTATTCCCCATCCATCATCACACAAGTAGATGACCTGGTGATTTATCACTTTTTAAAAATTCATTCATGCCAAGTGAGTATTGCTGGAAAGATCACTATTTTTGCCCATCCTTAATTTTTTAAAATTCACTCTTGGGACATTGGCATCTCTGGCTGGCCAGCATTTTGTTGTCAGACCCCAGTTGCCCTTGAGAAGGTGGTGGTGAGTTGCTTTCTTGAACCGCTGCAGTTTACATGCTGTAAGTAGATCCACAATGCCATTATGGAGGGAATTCCAGGATTTTGACCTAACGACAGAGAAGGAAGGCAATATCTTTCCAGGTCAGGATGGTGGTTGGCTTGGAAGAGAACTTGCAGGTGCTGGGTGTCCTCTTGTCTCTGCTGCCTTTGTCCTTCTAGATGGAAATGATCTTGAGTTTGGAAGGTGCAGTCTGAGGATATTTGGTGAATTTTTGAAATGTATCTTGTTAAGAGTACACAATGCTGCTACTGAGCATCGGTGGTGGAGGAAATGGATAATTGTGGATGAAGTGGCAATCAAGTGGGCTGCTTTGTCCTGGATAGTTTCAAGTTCCTTGAGTATTATTGAATTTACACCTATCCAGGCAAGTCGGGAATATTCCATCACACTCCTAATTTGTGTCTCATAGACAGTGGACAGGTTCTGGGGAGTCAGGAGGTGAGTTACTTGTCATAGTATTCCTAGCTTCATATCTGTTCTTGTAACCGCCATGTTTATTTGACAAGTCCAGTTGAGTTTCTGATCAACGGTAACCCCAAGGATATTGATAGTGGGGGATTCAGTTTTGGTAACACCATTGAATGTCATGGGGAAGTGATTAGTTTGCCTCTTCTTGGAGAAGGTATTTGTGTGGTGTGCATGTTACTTGCCATTGTAAGCCCAAGCCTGAATATTGTCCAGATCCTGTTGGATTTGAACATGGACAGCTTCAGTATCGGAGGAGTCGTGAATGGTGCTGAACATTGTGCAATCATTAGTGGACAGCCCCACTTCCGACCTTATGATAGAGGGAAGGTCATTGATGAAGCAGCTGAAGATGGTTTGGCCTAGGACTCTACCCTGAGGAACTCCTGCAGAGATGCCCTGGAGTTGGGATGACAGCCCATCAACAAACCCAACCATCTTCCTATCTACCAGGCATGACTCCAACTGGTTTGCCCCTGATGCTTATTGATTCCAGTTTCAATGCCACACTGGGTCAAATATGGCATTGATGTCAAGGGCTGTCAGTAATGGCAGTGTGAAAGTAGTGATGAGCAGCCTTCTTGAACCAGTGCAGTTTCTGTTGTACAGGTTCACCCACACACAGCACTGTTTGGGAGGGAACTCCAGCAAGTGCGAGAAGGAGCTGCATGTATTTCAAGTTAGACTGATGAGCTTCTTGAGTGTCATTGGAGCTGCACTCATCCTGTCAAATGGAGACTATTCCCTTACATTCCTGACTTTTGGGATTTAGAAGCTAAGTTACTCTCTCGAGAATACTCAGTCTTTGACCTGCTCTTGTGACCATTATGTATCTGATCTGACTGGAGTCTGTACATGAGGTATGAAAGGAGCTTCATAAATGCAAATTCCTTCTTTATGTTTATATGAGTCACCTCACACGAGTGATGGTTTAATGCATGGAGCTGGAAAAGACTAGTAAACAGAGGAGCAAATACATATTTATTACACTTTAATAAGTGTTACACAGAGAAACACACCTTTACTATCTTACACAGAGGAACTTTGATTATTCGAAGGATACGGCAGGGAGTATTTTGTTCGGTTAATCGAATTCCGGATAATCGAATGCCGGATAACATTGTTTAGCCGAGCATCGGGACCTTGCAATTTTGCCAGTTAATCCGCTATTCAGATAATCGAATGTCGGATAATCGAGGCTCCTCTGGAGATAATTATGTTTTGTGTTTGGATTTAAAATGCACACAAAATAATGCAGCTCCAATCTGGCCTCAGAATCCTGGGTCCACTGCAGTAGTTGCTAGGAAGAAAGAAAAGTTGGAGATGTGGAAGGAGGCCCGTGCTCAATTGAGTTATCCAGAGATGGTCACATGCTGAATCACATGCTTGGACACAATGAAGATGTTATAAACACTAAAGTGCAACCTGGACTTTCTTCAGGAAAGTATGTGTTGTGCTGAAGTGAAGAAGAATCTGTAATAGGTATACAGCTTCCAAATCCACCAAGTGGTCTGCAGCACCTGTTTAACAGAGGCATGTGGGTGGCTAACAGCAAACGCCTGAATCCACTGATTCCAGCGTCAAACTGAATCCCGATGGCCTCATGCAATTCTGGATAGCTCACTGCATCTATTTACCACAGGGCTATCCAAAGATAGCATCGAGAAGCCCCCAGCTGGGTCCCAAGCTGATATCTTGGGGTCTCGAGGGCATGAATGTCTGACCCTTTTCCATTTGTTCTCAAAAGTCTCCCCCACCTCTCCCACATCTCACTGAGCCAATTTCTAAACCTCAAAATAGGCTCACAGCGGAAAAGGGTTTCGAAAGCACTGGTCTACCAATAACTTGAGGTACAGGCAATGTCACTGGAGGAGGGGGGAGACATGTGAGATAAGTAATGCAGGGCATTAGCTGACTACCCTTCCATGCAAATCTCTGTGCACTAACATCTCCCTGTGTGCTTTCCCCCCACCCCTTCCCCCACAGCGTCAACCCTCTCACAATCTATACCACTCCATTTATTGTGACAGTTACTGTGAGGGGAGGTCATCGTGCTTTTCAGAAACAGTTTTGGTAATTTGTTGAGACAGCGGAGAATAAACTGCTCACACTGGAAATTAAAGTGCACAGTGGGACATAGGGTCAGGGAATCAGCAGCCATCTTTGGAACCTGTGTTATCAATATTTAAATACAAAATCAGTATTCCAAACTGGTGCACACTTTGAACAGTGTCCAGTAATGCTCATTCCAAAATAGCTAGAAGGAACAAAACTTTAAGTTTGGCAGTCATACCACTGCAGAAATAAGTGCACTGATAGAGCATCAGGTTTGGGAGAGTCGTTTGAGCCAGGGTTGGAGGACTGAAAGGAACAAGTGTATTTGTCTCAAAGCTGGCAGTAACACAATAATATTCAGATCAAAAAGGAAAATTCCACTCCTAGTAGCCAAAGTAAAGTTTCTTGAAAATAGATCAGCAGCTGACCAGAAATGGGAAAGTTCTTTGACTGTGAATCATATGAATTAGAAAAAAGGAAAGGCACTTTTGGCACCAGCATGATCTAGAAATCTGGTTATCGTGTCAGTGCTGTTTTCCGCATGTGTCATCCTGACTGTGAAGCTTGTAATCTCCAGGTGCCTGTGAGTTAGCTTCACTTACCACCCAGTCATAAACTGCGATGCAAATCTTTGAGAAAGTCTTAAGAACAGATTTGCAGCTCTGCTCTCCCAGCCTGCCTCACTGCTGGGTTCAAAGTTGACCTCCGTTGGCATTCTCATTTGCACACCGTGAACAGGGGTCACTGATGAGATACTGGTAACGGAATGAAAAACAAATGCATTTCTGTCATGCCTTCACAGCTTCAAGCTGTCCCCAAAACACAACAGGCAATCGAGCATTGTGGCTGTCATGATGTGGAAAACCAAGCTGTCAGTTTGAATGTAGCTAACGCCCACACACTGCCAGAAAATATGCTTTCTCAGAGATTTTGGCCAAGTTACAAAGTAGTGTTGTATGAACATGCAATGCCAACCACTGTTAACGTGTGGTTGGGTAGACAGCTCCCAATATCCCCTTTCCTGACTGGTTGTGCAGACCTACTTGGTCTGAAGTGGTAGAGTAGAGCAATTAGGTAGTCTAACGAGAAGAGGCTCTGGTTCTAAATAGTTTATTAAATGATAGCAATCAGGTAAAAGTTAGATTAGTAAGGTGAACATTATACAAATTTAAGGAAGAGACCAAGGATAACATAAGACAAGTTAGGTAAAAACTAGTCAAGTTCGATCACACAGGATCCAGGAAGATCTAGTCAACTGGATACAAAATTGGCTTGATGGTAGGAGACAGAAGGTGGTGGTGGAGAGTTATTTTTCAGACTGGAAGCCTGTAACCAGTGGTGTGCCACAAAGATCAGTGCGGGCCCCACTGCTTTTCGTCATTTATATAAATAATTTGGATGGGAATATAGGAAGCATGGTTGGTAAGTTTGCAGTTGATACCAAAATTGGTGGGGTAGTAGACAGTGAAGAAGGTTATTTTGGATTAGTGGTGCTGGAAGAGCACAGCAGTTCAGGCAGCATCCAAGGAGCAGCAAAATCGACGTTTCAGGCAAAAGCCCTTCATCCTGATGAAGGGCTTTTGCCCGAAACATCGATATTACTGCTCCTCGAATGCTACCTGAACTGCTGTGCTCTTCCAGCACCACTAATCCAGAATCTGGTTTCCAGCATCTGCAGTCATTGTTTTTACCTAGTGAAGAAGATTATCTAAGAGTACAGCAGGATCTTGTTCAGCTGGGCTAATGGGCCAAGGATTGGGGTAGATTGAGTTTAATTTAGATAAATGTGAGGTGTTGCATTTTGTCAAGACAAAACAGGGCCTCACCTGCATGATAGGGCCCTGGGTTGTGTTGGTTGTTCAGAGCGACCTGGGGTTCAATCGTTCCTTGAAAGTGTCATACGTAGACAGGGTTGTGAAGAAGATGTTTGGTATACTTGCCTTCATTGGTCAGAGCATTGGGTTTAGAAGTTGGGATGTTATATTGCGGCTGTACAGGACATTGGTGATGCACTTATGGAGTACTGCATATAGTTCTGGTTGCCCTGCTATAAGAAGGATATTATTAAATAGGAAAGGGTGAAGAAAAGATTTACAAGGTTGTTACTGGGACTGAAGGGTTTGAGTTATAAGGAGAGATTAGATAGACTGGGACTTCTTTCACTGGAATGTAGGAAGTTATGGGGTAATCTTATAGAAGTCTATATAAAATGCTGGAGTTCAGAAGAATAAAGGGAAATCTGAAGGGCGTATATAAAATGCTGAAGAGGATTGATAAGGTGGACGTTGAACAGATGATCCCCTTTCTGGAACAGTCTCGCGAAAAAGGTCATAGATATAGGGTGAGAGGATTAGATTAGATTACTTACAGTGTGGAAACAGGCCCTTCGGCCCAACAAGTCCACACCGACCCGCCGAAGCGCACCCACCCAGACCCATTCCCCTACATTTACCCCTGCACCTAACACTACAGGCAATTTAGCATGGCCAATTCACCTAACCTGCACATTTTTGGATTGTGGGAGGAAACCGGAGCACCCGGAGGAAACCCACGCAGACACAGGGAGAATGTGCAAACCCCACACAGTCGGTCGCCTGAGGCGGGAATTGAACCCGGGTCTCTGGCGCTGTGAGGCAGCAGTGCTAACCACTGTGCCACCGTGGTTCAAAACTGAGATGAGGAGAAACGACTTCTCTCAGAGGGTAGTGAATCTGCAGAACTCACTGCCCCAGAGTGCATTGAAGGCAGAATTGATCAACAGATTCAAGAAAATGCAAGGTGCTGCATTTTGGAAAAGCAAATCTGAGCAGGAATTACACACTTAATGGTAAGGTCCAAGGGAGTGTTGCTGAACAAAGAGACCTTGGACTGCAGGTTCATAGCTCCTTGAAAGTATAGTCGCAGATAGATGGGATAGTGAAGAAGGCATTTGGTATGCTTTCCTTTATTGGTCAGAGTATTGAACACAGGAGTTGGGAGGTCATGTTGCGGCTGTACAGGACATTGGTTAGACCACTTTTCGAATATTGTGTGCAATTCTGTCTCCTTCCTATCGGAAGGATGTTATAAAACTTGAAAGGGTTCAGAAAAGGATGTTGCCAGGGTTGGAGGGTTTGCGCTAAAGAGAGAGGCTGAATAGGCTGGTGCTGTTTTCCCTGGAGCTGAGGGGTGACCTTATAGAGGTTCATGAGGGGCATAGATAGGGTAAATAGACAAAGTCTTTACTCTGGAGGAGGGGAGTCCAGAACTAGAGGGCAAGGTTTAGAGTAAGAGGGGAAAAATATAAAAATTACTTAAGGGGCAACCTTTTCACACAGAGGGCAGTATGTGTATGGATTGAGCTGCCAGATGAAGGAGGCTGGTACAATTGCAACATTTAAAAGGCATCTGGATGGGTATATGAATAGGAAGGGTTTAGAGGGGTATGGATCAAGTGCTGGCAAATGGGACTAGATTAGGTGAAGATATCTGGTAGGCATGGACGAGTTGGACTGAAAAGTCTGTTTCCGTGCTGAACATCTCTATGACTCTAAAGACATAGATATGTTTCTGATGAAAAGCAGGATAAAGACCTGTGGGGAGCAGGCAGGAAAGTTGAGTTGAGACTAAGCTAAGATCAGCCATGATCTTGTTCAATGGTGGAGAGTGCTCAAAGGGCTACTCCCCTCCTAATTTCTATGTTCCTCTCATGAGAGGCTGAGATAAGGTGAATAGCAAAGGTCTTTTCCCTAGGTAGGGGAGTTCAAAGCCAAAGAGTGTAGTTTCAAGGTGAGACATGAAAGATTTAAAAAGGACCTGAGGGGCAACTTTTTCACACAGAAGGTAGTGTGTTTTTGAAATGAAGTGTCAGAAGAAATAGGTGTAGTACAGTTATAACATTTAAAAGACATTTGGATAGGTACATGAATAGGAAAGATTTAGAGGGATATGGGCAAAATGCAGACAAATGGAACTAGTTTATTTTGGAAAACCTCATTGAAATGGATTGAGTTAGATCTAACAGTCTGTTTTGGTGCAGTGTGATTCTATTACTCTGTGACAGACTCCTCCAAGACCCTAAGATGTTCTGCCTTTCCCCACCCAAGTCCTTATGTTGCTGCCAGTTTGGGTGGAGCTTTATGCACTATTCAGCATTCAGAATCATTACTTTATCCAAAAAGGAAACTTATCCAATTGGTCTGTTAATGTAGGACAGATTCTAAACTGGGGTTTTCAGAGGAGTGCCAGCCACAGATCTGAAATGCTCTCTAATTACATAAAATTACAGGTAAATGGCAAACTGTGTCTTTCAAAAGCCTCAAAGAAAACTGTTTTAATCTAGATTTGGAGGTGCCGGTGTTGGACTGACGTGGACAAAGTTAAAAATCACACAACTCCAGGTTATAGTTCAACAGGTTTATTTAGAAGCACTAGCTTTCAGAATGCTGCCTCTTCATTAGGTGGTTGTGACAAGGAAAGCATCGAAAGGTAGTGCTTCCAAATAAACCTGCTGGACTATAACCTGGTGTTGTGTGATTTTTAACTTTGTTTTAGTCTAGGATTCCTGCGACCTCACCCAGTCCATAAAGCCCATTCTTTACTGTAAACACAAACAAGATTTTTACAATCTTAATCAGAAAGCAGCAATGCTAAAACACTTAGCTGATCATTCAGTATCAGTGGAAAGAACAAAGTTAAAAATCACACAGCACTAAGTTATAGTCCCAACAGGTTTATTTGGAAGCACTGGCTTTCGGAGTGCTGTTCCTTCATCAGGCTCTGAAAGCTAGTGCTTCCAAATAAACCTGTTGGACTATAACTTGGTGTTGTGTAATTTTTAACTTTGTCCACCCCAGTCCAACACCGGCATCTCCAAATCATGACTACAGTGGAAAGAACAGTTGGGATTACAAAAGCAAGAGTCGAGAGTGTGGTGCTGGAAAAGCACAGCAGGTCAGGCAGCATCCAAGGGGCAGGAGAATCGACGTTTTCGGCAAAAGCCCTTCATCAGGAGTCCTCACGATCACCCTTATAAAATCAAGAGTCGACGAATCAACACCCGGCATTCAAGAAGCACCTGGCTGAATACATGCAATGGAAGGGAATACAAGGATATGGATCCTGTAAGTGAAGACAGTTTTAATATTGAAGGGCAAAATGTGACGGTGCAGGCTTGGAGGGCCGAAGGGCCTGGTCCTGTGCTGTATTGTTCTTTGTTGTAGCCCCTCCCTACCCAGCCTGAACCTGAACTCCTTTAACTCAACTTTTATTCATATCCATCAAGACTCTTGGCTCAACAAAAATAAAAATTCTTACCAAAAACCTGAGCTGCTGGATGTTGCCTCATCTGTTCTTTGTGCAGATGCTCCCTGCCCTTCCAAGTGTTTCCAATGAATCTACCCCCTGAATCTGAGTCAGCCCGAGTTAGTTTTTAAGATGATTGAGGCAGGTTTTGAGAAGTTGCTGGTGGGCCTTCCTCATGAGCTGGTACTTGTTGTCCTACGCAGAATGAGTGGAAATAATTTAATCAGGATGATGTGTGGCTTGGGGAAAAGCTTGGAGGTGATGCCATTTCAATCTCATTGCTGTCCCTTTCTGTGGTGGAGGTCATGAGTTCATATCAACTCAGGCTCAATGGGTTGGTTGCCTTGCATCATCTTGTGGATAGTGGTCATCCGTGCCATGGTCAGGGCTGGTCAGTAGATCCAAGGATGCTCATCAGTCTTACTGCTCTGGTCTGATTTGATGTTAAGCTTCCTAATTCTGTTTTTGCTGGAGCCGACTCAGGCAAACTAGTCTTTCCTCAGATTTCTGACTAGAACTGTGCATTGTGTAGAGGCTGTGTGGGGTTACCAGGTGGGCAAGTCATCAGAATACAGCAAAGCATCTGTCCTGCTGTCATATCCATATCATCTGGTCAGACATTCTGGTTAAGCTATTGAGAGGGGAGCCAATTTTTGTCCTTCAATCAATATCACGAAAACAAGCCATTTGGTAGATATTGTGTTGCTGCTAGTGGAGGCTTGCTGAGCACACTTTGATTGCTGTGTTTCCTACTTTAACAAATATGCCCAAACTTGTAAAGTCCTCCATTGGCTCTAAGCTACTTGGGGTGTCTTGCTGTTGAGAAAAGCAGTGGATGAAATAGACTCATTAAGATATACAGCATGGAAACAGACCCTTTTGGTGCAACTCATCCCTGCCAACCAGACATCCCAACCCAATCTAGTCCCATTTGCCAGCACTTGGCCCATATCCCTCTCAACCCTTCCTATTCATATACCCATCCAGATGCCTTTCAAATGTTGTAAATGTACCAGCCTCCTCCACTTCCATACACATATCACCCTCTACATGAAAATATTGCCCCTTAGGTCCCTTTTGTGGGCGGCACGGTGGCTAGCACTGCTGCCTCACAGTGCCAGAGACCCGGGTTCGATTCCTGCCTCAGGGAGTTTGCACATTCTCCCTGTGTCTGCGTGGGTTTCCTCCGGGTGCTCCGGTTTCCTCCCACAGTCCAAAAATGTGCAATTTAGGTGAATTGGCCATGCTAAATTGCCCGTAGTGTTAGGTGTAGGGGAATGGGTTGTGCTTCGGAGGGTTGGTGTAGACTTGTTGGGCCGAAGGGCCTGTTTCCACACTGTTAGTAATCTAATCAAAATTTTTCCCTTCTCACCCTCTATTTCTGGAACCCTCTTTCTTTTCTTTCTAGTAATTTATCCTCTGTGAGAGAAATGTAGCTTGCTTGTCCAATGCAGACATCTTTACTGTAATAGTTTATGAGCTTTTAGTTCTGCTGGCAGACAGCAGTGTTTAAAGTGGAGTATTTGTTAAGATTCCTCAGAATAGGGGAAGGTAGGTGGTCGGCAAATCGCACTTCCCATCATTTATAGTGAATTATAAGCCATGCATGGATTATTTAACAGTCTGTGATTCACTGTACTTCCTTCCAGACATGGGTTTATGAGGCAAAGTTGGTGCACTGTCCAGAAAACTAATTACTTTTAGAATGGAATTTGTATTTTAGTAGACATACTTTAAACAAGGAACTGCACCCTACTCGAGTCGACAATGCTGTTGTTTTCTTAGGTAGCCTGTTTGAGGCAGGAATTGCAATGAATGCAGCAATATTTTAAGCATGCTCTTCTCACAATTGTGAAGCTGGTACACAGAGGCATTGACAATTCCGCTCCATCACACCTGTCTCCCTAACATGCCCAAATCCCTCCACCAACCCACCTCCAACCATCACCAATGCCTACAATGTCTGATTGCTTGGCCTGAATAAAGAAGATGTAGTTGATCGACCTGCGTATAACATTGTTTCCATCACTTAAATGTACCTCAAAGGTTGCCACAGCCTAAGGTCTTGCAGCCCGGAATCTTGTGTTAAAATTTGTCAATGATGTTCATTCAGGAAGATCCAATTCTTGACGACAGTATTTGAGGGAGATGTGGAATGAGCCACTCACTTGCTCCTTCTACTGTAACAAAGATTGACGCATAGTTCAAAGCATTTCAGGCAGGTCACCAAATGTTTGAAGAAAAAGGGAAATTTTAAGCAGCATCTTAAGCAGCATGGGGCAGCATGGTGGCTCAGTAGTTAGCACTGCTGCCTCACAACACAAGGGACCTGGGTTCAATTCCAGCCTTGGGCAACTGTCTGTGTGGGGTTTGCACATTCTCCATGTGTCTGCATGGGTTTTCTCCGGGTGCTCTGGTTTCCTCCCACAGCCCAAAGATGTGTAGGTCAGGTAAATTGGCCACATGTTAGGTGCATTAGTCAGAGGTAAATGTAGGGGAATGGGTCTGGGTGGGTTGCTCTTCTGAGGGTCAGTGTGGACTTGTTGGGCCGAAGGGCCTGTTTCCACACTGTAGGGAATCTAATCTTGAAAGAAAAGAGATTTATGAGTGTGAATTGCAGAATTCAAGGCCAAGAGCACTTAAGGCCTGCCCACAATTGTATGAAGGAAGTAAGAGATTCACAAGGAACCAGAACTTCAGGAAGGCTGAGTACTCACTCAGCAAGTTAGACCATAAGACATAGGAGCAGAAATTATGCCATTCAGCCCATCGGGTCTGCTCTACCATTCAATCATGACTGATAAGTCTCTCAACCCCATTCTCTCTCTTTCTCCTTGTAATCCTTGATCCCTTTGGTACTCAGGAACCTATCTATCTCAGTCTTAAATTTACTCAATGACCTGGCTTCCACAGCCTTCCATAAACTCACCACTCTCTGGCTGAAGAGTTCTCCTCATCTCTGTTCTAAAAGGTCTTCCCTTTACTCTAAGGCTGTGCCCTCGGGTCCTAGTCTCTCCTACCAATGGAAACATCTTCCCAACATCCACTCTGTCCAGGCCATTCAGTATTCTGTATGTTTTAATTAGACTCCCCCACGTTCTTCTAAACTCCAATGAGTATAGACCCAGTGTCATCAAACATTCCTCATATGTTAGGCCTTTCATTCCTGGTGAACCTCCTCTGGACCTGCTCCAAGACCAGTGCATTCTTCCTGACGTATGGGGCCTAAACCTGCTCACAGTACTCGAAATGTGGTCTGACCAGAGTTTTATTAAGCTGCAGAAGTATATCTCAGCTTTTATATTTGAGTCTTCTTGAAATAAATGTCAACATTGTATTTGTTTTCCTAGCTATCAACTCAGCTGCAAGCTTACCTTAAGAGAAACGTGGGTGAGGTTTTCCAAGTCCCTCTACATTTAAGATTTCTGAATTTTCTCGCCACTTATAAAATAGTCCATGTCTCTATTCTTCCTACCAAAGTGCGCAATCTCACACTTTCCCACGTTGTACTCCATCTGCCACTATTTTGCCCACTCTCCTAACCTGTCCAAATCGTTCTGCAGCCTCCCTGCCTCCCCAATGCTACCTTTCCTCCACCTATTTTTGTATCGTCTGCAAACTTAGCCCGAACGCTGTGTTCCTTCATCTAGATCGCTCATGTCTAAAGTAAAAAGTTGGGGTCCCAATACTGATCCTTATGGAGCACCACTAGTCATCGGCTACCATCCTGAGAAGGACCCTTTTATCCTCACTCTCTGCTTTCTGCCAGCCAAGCTTCTATCCATGCTACCACCTTGCCTCTAATACCATAGGCCCTTATCATACTCAGCAGCCTTCTGTGTGGAAACTTGTCAAAGGCGGAACGGTGGCACAGTGGTTAGCACTGTTGCCTCACAGTGCCAGAGACCTGGGTTCAATTCCCGCCTCAGGCGACTGACTGTGTGGAGTTTGCACGTTCTCCCTGTGTCTGCGTGGGTTTCCTCCGGGTGCTCTGGTTTCCTCCCACAGTCCAAAAACGTGCAGGTTAGGTGAATTGGACATACTGAATTGCCTGTAGTGTTAGGGGCAGGGGTAAATGTAGGGGAATGGGTCTGGGTGGGTTGTGCTTCGGCGGGTCGGTGTGGACTTGTTGGGCCGAAGGCCTGTTTCCACACTGTGAGTAATCTAATCTAAACAGCCATCACTTGCCCAGCCATCTCTACTAAGTTAATTAATTTATTAGTTATGGAGCTGTAGAGTTGTAGGATTGGAGGAACTGTATCAATTGAGACAAGTTTGACCTAGTTAATATTACCCTGAGTCAGAAAATGTTGGAAACACAATTCTATATGCTCCTGAGACATTAAGAAACGTTTCCAATTTTGTAACCTCTGATGAGGTCAGATCACTTTAAGCTCAGACAGAGAATAATGAACAGTTGGTGGAAGTTGAGAGACAGTAGGTTAATCACAGCTTTATGGTTTACAGTTGAAAAGTGTGGTGCTGGAAAAAGCACATCAGGAATCCTGTTGAAAGGCTTATGGCTGAAACGTCAGCCCTCCTGTTCCTCAATGTTGCATGACCTACTGTGTTGTTTTCAGCACCACACATTTTGACTCTGACTGTCCAGTATCTGCAGTCCTCACAATCTCCTTATGTGGTTCATACCCAGTCTGCATGACCACAGCTAAATGGCCAGCTCCTGCTGTTATACAGATATGTACAGCAGGCCTAGTTACAGGCATCAGGTAAATTGCCCTTTTCGCGACTCCTGGCAGGGGAGTGTGTGTGTGTGTGCGCACGTGTGTGTGGCGGGGTGGAGGGGGGGAGCAGGGGTGGTAGTGGTGGTGAACTACAATACTATCACTATATAATTCACCGGTCCGTACTCTCTTTGAGCACTGCTTCCTAATAGTGGTGCAGAGTTACTTGATACTGTGGGAGTATTTAGTTAGGGATTATGATCGGCATGGACTGGCTGGCTTAAAGGGTCAGTTTCAGTGCTATATAACTCTATTGCTGTATGACTATAACTACCTCATAGAGCATTGTGAAGCTATTTAAAAGAAGAAAATATGATGGGTTAAAACATTCATTTGGAGAAAAAAATTTGCAAAATTTAAGCGACTGTTGTGACCTAAGCTTGCTGACAAGTAACTGTTGAGTCAGTGGTTTCCAAACTGATTTTATGCCCCAGTGATATGGTTCATACAATTTAAATTGTCAGTGTAGAACATAATATTAATAAGCCCCAATCAAAACACCGGAAAGGTGTTTTTTCACTTTCCCTCTGTACGACAGTGAGCAAGTCTAACATGAAGTGAAGACAAGAGCCACAGAACATAAACAGGAGGAGGCAAGTGGAGTATGAGAGAAGTGGCTGAAGTCTGGATTTTTGAAGGTCAAGTTCCTACCCTAGATCTGAAGGAGCATTTGGAAGGGTTCACCATTTCAAGTATGGTTCCAGTTGTACAAGAGACAATCGATAGAAAGACAGAAGTAAGAACTGCAGCCCTAAGCCAGAAGCTGGCTGGGGTTATATTGTATATAAGGAGGTCGCTGACCAACAATGGGCACACTCTTTGCCCCATGAGACATGCCCTCAAATTGTCTGGAACGCAGAATGCGAATCGGCCATAGTTTCAGCTACTGGTTTTTTTCCATTGTAAAATGAATGAGAGTAAGTTTAAGCTTTCCCAGAATTGAATAACTTGTCTACATCTCTCAGTCCACGAGCATGGATAGTTCAAATAAGAGACTAGATTAGATTTAGATTACAATAGATTTAGATTACATTACAGTGTGGATACAGGCCCTTCGGCCCAACAAGTCCACACCGACCCGCCGAAGCGCAACCCACCCATACCCCTACATTTACCCCTTACCTAACACTACGGGCGATTTAGCATGGCCAATTCACTATCTGTGGAAGTCAAGTCGATTTGAAAAAATGGGAGATCAAGAAATTTGGAATAATGTATCAAAGCAGAAAATGCTGTAAGTACACAGCATGTTTAGCATCGAGTGCAGATAGATTGTAAAGATAGAAAGTTTAGGCAGTTTATAATGGGTCTCCAGCTGAGTCATTGCCTTTTCTTTTCAGTGTCACCCACATCCACAAGATATAACAATACTTGGATGAAGAAAGGGTATTACAACCAAAATCTTGGATAACACAAAAGTAGGTGAAGGCAGTGGTAAAGATGACAACAAGAATCTGCAGAGGCATAGACGAGTTAAGTGAATGGGGAAAAAAAAACTTGACAGGTTGAATATAAATGAGGAAACATGAGTTATGCACTTTGGCAGAAAGAAAGAGGAGCTTAATATTATTTATATGGAGAAAACCTACAGAAAGCTCTAGAACAGAGGGATTTAGAGTCTTCATCCATGAATTACAAAAAGCTAACATTCAAGTTCAATGGGTAATACGGAAAACAGCTTGAATATTGGCCGTTATTTCAAAGGGACTGGAGTATAAAAATAAGGAGGTTTTGGCTGTTCTGGATGCCCTGTTTCCTATATTAAAACTGGTGACTACATTTCAAAGATGCTTCATTGGTTGCAAAACATTTTGGGATATTGTGTTATGTCTGACATATACTTTCAAGAGACATTCTGTGTCACACTATGCTTTTGTGAAAACATGATTGACATACCATCCCTGTGTAAGAGCATATGATTTGATGGTATAATGATTGCAAATAGTATCTTAACTTGGATCACTTGAAGTTCTTTATAATTTAGTAACATTAGTCCAGATACTGCTGTATCTGTGAATCTCATAATTGCATTTTTTATGAGCTGTAATAATCTACTGGGGGATCTTCCAGTACTGCATCAATTCATGAGGAGAAAGTGAGGTCTGGAGATCAGAGCTGAAAATGTGTTGCTGGAAAAGCACAGCAGGTCAGGCAGCATCCAGGGAACAGGAGAATCGACGTTTCGGGCATAAGCCCTTCTTCAGGCTTATGCCCGAAACGTCGATTCTCCTGTTCCCTGGATGCTGCCTGACCTGCTGTGCTTTTCCAGCAACACATTTTCAGCTCTGCATCAATTCATGTCTTGCTTCTTTTTATAAAGTGATAACATTAACATCGCCACATCAGGTCAAATACACTGTTGGAGATAAAACCCATAGCAGTGCTCAATAAGTGAAAGGTATTTTATCTTTCTGACTAAGGGATAATGCATTGATGCAATATAGAACAATTTGATATAGTTCAGAAGAAGACTGAGAATAGTTTGGGTTTGAAACTATTATAATTATTGTTAGAAAGAAGCATACAAACTGATATGGTGTCATTCATGTCCTGCATTATTGTCGATAAATTGCTTTGGAAGTGTGGTCACTGTTGTAATGTATGTTATCATGGCGAAAGTTATCCATCTCATGATAAAACAAAGACGTTTTCTTTTTATGTAATTTATATTTCTTCTGTCATGTCTTATAAGACATTTCTTTATTCGTGATGATCTTATAGCCACCTTCAGATGACTATTTATTATTTCTGTAAATGTCAACATTGCATTTATCCTGGAATAACTCTACAGATGCCAGTGTCCCATCACTAAGTCACCCTTTATTTACACGTGCACAGAACATTGACTCTCAACTCAGAGCCAGTCCTTTGAGTGAGGAGAATTCCTGAGACTTCTTTTATATCTGTCAGCCAGGGCTCCCTGATGGGCTCACATTAACAACCTCAATTAGGGAATTCATACTCAACAAGATCCATCTAGTCAACCTCAGTCCAACAAACCCATTATAACTGAGCTCACTGTCAATCCTTACTCAATGTCTCGGAGCAAGCAAGATGGAAAGCAGTCAGCATCTGCAATCATAGCTGGTTTACCACTTCCCCATTCCTGGAGTGCTGACGATAATAGTGGCACCAAATTAGCTGCCTCACCATTGATTGAGATTTACCTATTCTGTAAGGTTCATCGAGGAAGCTCACTGTTCCATCAGCAGAAACTGAATAACATGTACATGGTGAGCCTGTGGAGCTTTGTGTAATTAAATCCAGCAGGGAAGAAAGTTCTTCAGCTCGCTCACCCTTGGATGCCATCAACCACCAAATCTGGAGGCCACACGCGCTGTAGAAAATACTAAAAATAGAGTCAGGCAGTGGTTCAAGTCCTGCAAGTGGTAATTAGAAGTAATGCCTGTGAGATGATAAGGAACACAGTGTTAGGCCAACATTTTTCAAGGATTTGAATTAAATGTGTAAATAAAATCTCTAAATTGTACTTGGGATAATTTGATGGTTGCTTCCTTTACCCTTCTCCACACAAAACATTCATTCATTTTAAAATATCTCCCAATAAATCAGCTACACATTTGGTTTAGATCAGACTTTTTTTTGATGACTGAAGCCTATAATCTGGTTGGATTCTTTGAGTGCTTGCTGTCAAAATGCTTTTAGTTGAACAGCACCCATCAGAATTAAAATCTTTTTCCTAACAATTCAGTTGACTCCTGTCGGGCTGCCATGATTTTATAAAGCCTCATTTTACACACCTCTAAGTGGGCCACACCTTGAAATCATTCGATTTGTTCTACTTTGCAAGACTCTTTCGCAAGATTTGGGAACAAAATGTATATACTTTGGCCATTCTCCGCACAAAATCCTTGATGTAACTGGTGGCCCAGACTTGCAAACATCTGGATTTTAACAACTAGGTTGTTGACAATATTGTGGGGAAGACAGTGTCACATCTGGGACCATGGTGACCAAGGGGACAAACTTTGTAATTGATGAGTTTTAAGAATTATCAAGTTAAACAGAGTAAGGGTTAAGCAGGCAAAAGAATTACAGTGGATAAATTCAATGTCATACAATGTACAGAAAGAGAAATAATGTGAGAGAAAGAAAAATTAGATTGAAAACGAGAAAAATAGAAAGGAAGAATAAGGAACAAAATTAAACCAAAATCCCGGCCAACAATTTACAAACTGGAAGAAGAGAGACTTCATTATTTCTGGCAAGAGAGAGTAATCGGCAGAAATGTTAACACTGCAATAAAAATGCATCTAGAAAGTTCAGTTTCCTATGAAACAAAAACTGAAAATGCATGAGAAACACAGCAAGTCTGGCAGCATCTGTGGAGAGAGGACCCTAATGTTAATGTTTCAAATCCAGCAACTCCTCTTCAGAACTAGCTTCCCCAGCAATTTCTGCTTTTGTTTCAGATTTCCTGAATCTGCATATCTTGGTTTTATGTTAACTTCCTATGAGTTTAATGGGCAATTAATGTGCAAGTTCAACTTGTGAAAGTCATAGGAAAATTACAGATTGGATGCCATTGGTGGACTTGGAAAAATTGGCTAGAAAATTAAAGTGGTGCAATTCGCAAACTGTCTTTTACTTGCATCAAGTTGTTATTCCATTGTCATTACTATTTCAGCTCATCCAGTGATTTCTCATTTTGACCATTGTAAAGGCAGGCTGAGTATTAATGCAGAATTAGCATTATGCCATGGGTAGACATTTCTGGAGAGTTGTCTCATGTTCAAGAATTTGGTTTTGACAAATTCAAATTATCCAAAAAAACACTTAGCACATCAGGCCCTTTAGAGCCCCAGTCACACTTAGTGAGACCTGATATACTCTCTAATCCTGGTCCTGTTTCCAAGCATCTCCTGCTTCTGTCCGTCTAGGTAAGAGACAACAAAACCCGTCAGAGAAGGCTTAATGAGTTGCTTCAATGCATCTTCCCACTAACACACGTTGCTGTATATTTGGCTGCAGAGGGAATGAATGTTTAAGGTGATGGATGAGGTGTCAAATTAACTGGATTGCTTTGCCCTGGTGTTGAGTTTCTTGAAAATGCAGTTATCAAGGCAAATTAGAAAGTATTTCCTCACACTCCTGACTTATGCCTTGCAGATGGTGGATAGACTTCAAGCGGTCAGGAGGTGAGCGCAGCAAATGGTGCATTTCCTCTCATGCATTCCCCATCATAATCATCATTGCTGGCTCAGTTCATATGAAAACAAAGCAGAACATCTTTCTTGGACTCCCAAGGGATATTACAGACTCACTGCATATGTGAAAATGCAGCCTTGAATATTGGCAGATATGCTCACTGAGCAAACCTGAATAAATAGGATGTAATTCTCTCCTCTCTGGAGGTGGCATCAGAGGTAGCGAGAAGGAAAATAATTGGGCATGTTGACCCAAGTGAGATATTCATTCCTTTATGCCCCCTCACTAATTAAGTTCTGAGTGGGACAGTTCATGGATGACCTTCTTGCCCCCTCACCATCTTAAGTGGTCAACTGGCAGCCATCTAAGGGCCTAACCTCACCATCTCATTCATTAACTATCTTCCCAGCAAGCATGAAAAGTAGTTAGTTCCCAGCTAAGAAAATGAAGGTGATCTGCCTTGCAGATGGTGTCCAACATAGAGGAGTATTTATTCATCAACTGAGGGAGGACGGAACTTAGGAGTCAGCAGGACATAACTTTGTTCGTGTTTAATCTGAGGCCTTAAGATTTTATGGGGCCCAGTGTCAATATTGAGGTCTCCTAGGGCAGGCTCCTCCCAACTAAATACCATTACTTACTTACTTACAGTGTGGAAACAGGCCATTCGGGCCTAACATGTCCACACTGACCCTCCGAAGAGCAACCCACCCAGACCCATTCCCCTAAATTTACCCCTTCACCTAACACTATGGGCAAATTAACATGGCCAATTCACCTAACCTGCACATCTTTGGACTGTGGGAGGAAACCAGAGCACCCGGAAGAAACCCATGCAAACACGGGGAGAACGTGCAAACTCCACACAGACAGTTGCCTGAGGTGGGAATTGAACCTGAGTCTCTGGCGCTGTGAGGCAGCAGTGCTAACTACTGTGCCACCGTGCCACCCATTACCTCACCACTTTTGCTGCATGTTGGTTAGACAGGACTTGGCCCAGGAACGGTGGTGGGACATTGTGTGTAAGATGTGATTCTACGAGTAAAAATGTAAAACTATGAGACAGCTCTCCCAATTTTGTCACTGGCCCCCAAATGTTAGTTAAGAGAACTTTGCAAGATCAACAGGGTTGTGTTTGCCACTGTCATTTCAAGTGCCGAGGTCGACATTGGGTGATCCATCTAGTTCATTCCTTTTTTGATATTAGTTAGTGGTTGAATACAACTGAGTGGCTTGCTAGGCTATTGCAGAGGGCAATTGAGAGTCCACCACATTGCTTTGGGGCCAGGGTTGCATGTAAGACAGACTAGATAAGGTCAGCAGATAACGTTCCCAAAAAGGACATTAGTGACCCAGATGGGTTTGTATTTCAATTGATTCATGGTCATGAGGAAGTCTTGTCTTGGTCTCTGGATTACTTGTCAAGCAACAACTACAGCAATGCTTCATACTTGGAGTCACAGCTGGGGAACATTGGGACAAACATTGAAAGCCATAATCCCTGCATATACCTCCACAGATCAGAACAACTTGCTGCATGAGATAATTACCAAGCTAACTGAGTGAGTAATAGCACGTTCCTGAACATAGAAATGAAAACCATACATGATCCAAGATATTCAATTTAAAAAAGAATTGGAGAAAAACAGAAATTTTCAAAAAGTAATGACTTAATATGCAGAAAGAATGTGTGTGTGTGTGTATCTACATATACGTATATATTGTATAGACAAGTTATGCTGAATAAGAACTTTGGTTAGGCCACACTTTGAATTTTGCATTTAGTTCTGGTTACCATACTGCCAGAAGGATGTGGATACTTTGGAGAGGGTAAAGAAAGGGTTTATCAGGATGTTGCCTGGTATGGAGGGTTTTAGCTATGAAGAAAGATTGTATAGATTGTGTTTGTTTTCATTGGAATGCAGGAGGTTGAGGGATGACCTGATAGACGTTTATAAGATTGTGAATGGCATAGATAGTGTGGCGAGTATGAGGCTTTTTCACAGAGCGGAGGGATCAATTACTAGGGGACACAGGTTCAAGGTGCGGGAGGAAAGTTTAAAAGAGATGTGTGCGGCACATTTTTCACACAAAGGGGGTGAGTGCCTTGAATGCGCTGCCAGAGGAGGTGGTGGAAGCAGACACAACAGCAACATTCACGAAGCACCTGGACAAATACATGAATAGGAAGGGAATAGAGGGATACAGATCCTGTAAGACAAGACAGTTTTAGTCTGGAAGGGAAAAATGTGTCAGTGCAGACTTGGAGGGCCAGAGGGCCTGTTCCTATCCTGTATTGTTCTTTGTTCTTTGTTTTATATATTTATATAGTTATTGAATAGTTCCAGTATGTGAACTGATAATAATATTTTATACTTTCTAATTGTGCCACTTCTGCTGTAATGAACTCTTCTCTTGATTCCTTTGTCTACCATGTAAGCATCAAGTCTGTCCTTAAACGCTTCAATTCCTCATTGCTTCTACAACTCCATGTGGCAGCAAATTCTACATTCTCACCATTCACTATGTAAAAAAAAATCTTCCAAAGTCCTTTGGTTCATTCTGCATGCGATTTTCTTATATTTATGTTGCCTTGCACTGGACTCCAATTGGTTGTCTTTTCAAGTGCTACCTATAAGTTGCATCTCCTCAGTTCTGGTAATATTCCTGTAAACATTTTCTTCACCATCTCCAGAGCTTCTATAACCATTTTTGGTAAAATAGAGACTAAAACTGCACACAGTACTCCAAACTCACTTGAATCAAGATTCCTGATAAACATGACCATTCTGCTTTTGTATTCTGTTGCTGTAGAGATAATCTTCAGTCCTTTAGAGATAATCTTCAGTCCTTTATTTGCACAATTTATGTCTATCAGTGTTATTAGTGTCAGTTTTATGAATAGCTAATTTTAATGATTTATATATCTGCATTCAAAAATTCATTGCTCATTTCCCCATTTAGTTACTTAACTTCCAAGTGCTATGTCTTCTTTATTCCTACTATCAAACTGAACCCCTTCATCATTTTGAATATTTCACTTTTTTTCACGTCTACATATTTCTGTATTTTGTTGCTATCCTTCATCATCATTAGTTCCCTCATGTTTTCATGGCTTGGTATCAATTGAGTAATATTGACATGATGCCACTAATCTGAGTCCAAATCAAGAATGCACCAGGTTCTTGTGTGAGGCAGATCAATCCAACAGTCAGCTTTCTATCTGTCACTGCTGGGAGCTTTTCGTGACAACTCTGCTCCCCTTCAGACCATGACAGTGGATGTTAGGGATTTGCAAACCTGCCAGAAAACTGCAATGAAATAAAGGCAATTAAAGAGCTGGTCACTGTAAAAGAAACTCTGTCCTTTCCTAGTTCCTCAGTGCATCAATTCCAATTTTCCCACTTCTTCTTTTGAAGGCTGGTGTACAGCTCCACACTGGGAGGCGGTCAGTTAGCTTAGTTGGCTGGACAGCAGATTAATAATTTCAATGACGTGGGTTGAATTCCTGCATTGGGTGTGGTTACCATGAGGACCCTGCCTTCTCAGCTTCAGCACTGACCCAAGGCTGGTGCTCCCCAGATGTCTCTCTCCAATGAGAAGGCTGTTCCTGAGTCTATGGCAACGTACAGTCTCATCAGTTCCCTCAAAAATTGACATGGCCATTCTTCTTATGTGCATGTCGGCAGTGAAGACAACAACTAGCCAACAAGAGGTTTTTTTTGTTTTTGGAGTTCATTATAGGCTAGCCCCTCTCCTACCTGACATCAATCAATGATTAAACAAAACAAAAAGGCCTGGGAATACTTAGATTTGTGTTAGTCCATGTTAGATTACCTACAGTATGAAAACAGGCCATTCAGCCCATTGAGTCCATATCAACTCTCTGATGAGCATCCCACCTAGATCCAACCCGCTACCTTATATCTGTAACCCTACATTATCCATGGCTAACCCACCTAGCCCTGCATATCCTTGGACTGTGGGAGGAAACCTGAGCAAAGTCACACAGACATGGGACTGCACAGAGACAGACACCCGAGGTTGGGATGGAGCCCAGGTCCCTGCTGCTGTTAGACAACAGTGCTCATCACTGAACATCCTGAGTTATGCTCTTTGGAGGGTCAATGTGGACTTGAGGGGTCTAATGGTCTGCTTCCACAGTATAGGGATTCTGTAATTCTATGATTCTAAGATGGACTAGCATAAGTCTATTGATCTTAGCAGGGAATATGGAGATAATTGTCTAGCTAAAGCATATGGAGTTGAAAAACAGCTGAGCCATAATCTAGCCATTTGAATGGTGGAGCACGCTCAAAGGGATGCATGTACTAATGTTGATGCATCCCTAATTGTAAAGTTCCAGTTATTTCCAAGCAAGTCAACTCATTTCAACTGGAAGACTGGGACTTTTGGTTCAGATTTTGTGATTATCACCCAGGATGGCACTTTTTGAAATTAGATCACTCTTGAGAGAAACATGTTTCTCAAAAGTGATTCAAATGTGATTTTTTAATTTGCTGAACATAACACGTTAAACTGCTTTCCTTAGCTGGAATAAAGCAATGATTCTCACTATGTGTTGGGCACACAGTCTTTTTTTTTGTGCACAAAATAATCCCAACACAGATCAAATGGCTATATCTTGCTCGTAAATAGAAGCCAAGCAGACGAGATTACTGGTGCGTGTTCCTGGACATGCCAGGAATCGTGGTGTAGTAACTGTTATTTAGAATCTGGCTGTTGAGAATGAAGCCCTCATGTAATTGTGGTTTCAGTAAACCTTAGTTAATTAAATCTACTACAACCCACAGGAGTCTGTGCATCAGAGATTTGACAGTGATTGAGAGCTTGTAAATTGTAGTTCTTACCATCATACCAACATTGAAAAGGCATTTAGATTATAATGTTCAGCCACTGTGGGGAGTATTTTTGTTATTCTATTGGAAGAGGAGTGAGAAGCAATTTTGTTAATGCTCTGAGAAGACTTTCTGTTTGTTGGCATTTCTTACTGTAGCCATTCCATTGTGGATCCAAAACCATCTGATCAATCTATCAATTAACTAGTGGTGAGCCAGAAAGAATCAGGGTTTGATTGGCTAATTACAGGGCAGGAGATACTCAATAATCCCTTCCACATATATAATAGGTCTTCTTTAAAGAGTTGGGATCCACAGCACATGATTTCTTTTTAGGTTGAGTCAAAATTGTACTTAAATGCTGTGATTTACATGCAGCATAAGTGACTTTGGTATTCAAGAATAAACAACTTGAATTTATTTTGAAATTTAAGTCATACTAAGATACTGTCCACTGGAAACATTTGAATCCCTTCATTTGACCTCTGATGTAGATTAAGCTTAAGCTAACCCGCCACTGTTAGGATGCAGTGCATTGTAAGTGAGCTTTTGTTTATTATCTAAATGCAATTCTCAAATGGGGGATATGTCAACATATGTTTTGACAGCTTCACCCAATTCTTTTTAAATTCACTCACAGTTGCCAGCTGCTCCTGGTTGTGATTAAAAAAGGAGTCACTATACAAGCCCTTAACTTGACACGACTGTGTGGCCATTTTTGTTAAAATCTATAAATAGGATTACACAAATGAAAGAGTTAAAGTTTAAATCTCAATTAGTGGTTTGAAGGAAATTGGAACAGCAAGGTCTGAAAATTTGTTGTAGCCTTAGGAAGGAGAGCCAAATCTTCAGTCAAAATCTTCCATCTTGGCATTTGAGCACTTGGCAAAAAAACGATCGTTTGATGATCTCAAACATAGATTGAGAATAAATATCACTTCATCCAGCTATGAAATTAAATATTAGGTTGTAGAACAATCAATGACAATCTTGGAAATAATTGAAAAAATAACTCAAGTGACTATGGAATTTTTCAGTTCAAATTCGTAGAGATTGTTTGGATTGATGTTTAACTTAGCTTTTTTAGTATACACATGGAGCATTATTCCCATCACCATGTTACTTTTCAGCTTTATCTACCACCACCTAAGCACCCGTGTTTCCAATTACTTATCAATTTACACAAAACTCCATCAGGTGCATTGCAGTGACACCAAATTAACTCAGCTTTTTCTTTTCTTTTTGTTTCTCCTTCGTATATAGAAGGGTTGTCACACATAACCAAATAACTGTCCCCACCACCAAAACAATTTGCATCCATTAACCATCACTAGTATACTTGCATTTTCCAATTGATTATTTTACACATAAAACCTGTTAAGGGAAATACAGATGATTAACTGAGCTTTCCTTTCATTGAATCATAGCCTCTTTCACACAAGCAGAGAGTCTATTCAGCTCATGAAGCGCTGAAGAGCGTCCCACTCAAACCCCCTCCCCACAACCCTATCCCTGTAACCCTGAGGTGCTCTCATACGCAACTGAACATTTCTTTTCCATCACCAAATAAGCCATCATATTTGTTTTCATTTAATGACCACCACCAGTAAATCGCCATGTTCTCCAATTTACATGCAGTGGCCATTAAAGACAATGCAGACCGTTAACAGATCTTTCAGCTCCACACCCCAGTATCCAACAGCTGGAACTTATAAATCCTTTATCCAAAGTAGGTTTGCTTATCTGATAAAGAGAAAACAATGTCAGTTAATTAAAACAGATGAAACACTCGATCATGTGTATAAATAAGCTTGACAGCCATATCCTCACATTCCAGACCATTTCTTTAAGACCAGTTGCGTTATTATTTAATAATCGACTAAGATAAAAAGTCACATGCTTAATTTTGGCTTCCACTGCTGCGTGACCTAATCTTTAACAGAAGAGCAAATTACTGGGACGTGTCAAATCCAGCATGTGTAAACCCCAGTGAGTGGGGTTTCGGAAAATGGTCAGAATTGCTTTGCCTGGTTTTCTTTGTGCAGTTTGTCCATACAAAACCCAATTAGGCAGGATCAGTTTTTAATCTCTGTACAGCTGACAGTAATATAGTGATAGTGGGAATTATATGTCTTGATTTTTACAATGTGCCACATAAATACGTTTAAATGGTCCGTATTCAAACCCACCCCGCCGCACTCCCAGTCCCGCAAATGAAAGCAATTCACTCCATATGGCTAAAGTTCTTTTCTTATTTCTTGACATGGCATGAGGGTTAGTGGAAATAAGTTGTGTTGTATTGTTACATAGAATTTTTGAGAAACTTAGGTCGGTCATTCAGGGCCTCAATGCTGTTCTACCAGACAATTAGATTGAGACTGTTCTGACCCTTCTCTCAGAGTTTTCTGAGTGTTTAGAACTCCATGTCACAGAGATCTGTGGGGCCAGAGCCCATGTGTATATTTAAGGCTGCGATAGATGCTTGATCAGCAGGAGAATCAAAGTCTATGTGGAAAAGATAGGAAAGTAGACATGAGGAATATCAGATCAGCCATGATTCCGTTGAATGGTAGAATAAACTCAAAGGGCCAAATGGCCTACTCCTGTTTCTATTTCCTATGCTTTCATGGTCCTAACTTCAGCCATTCACACGTAATTTCATCGACCGACAGTTAACTTAATCAAGCTACATTTAACATCATGGACTGGCAATTAACTTCATCAACTCACACTTAACTTCATTGACTGACACTTAACTTCATCAAACTACACTTAACTTCATCGAGGGTGCTGCGTGTATGGAATGAGCTGCCAGAGGAAGTGATGGAGGCTAGTACAATTGCAACATGTAAAAGACATCTGGATGGATATATGAATAGGAAGGGTTTTGAGGGGTATGGGCTAAGTGCTGGCAAATGGGACTAGATTGGGTTGGGATATCTAGTTAGTGTGTACAAGTTGGACCGAGGATGTTTCCATGCTCCATGACTCTATGACTTACGCTTAACTTCATGACCTACAGTTAACTTCATCAAACTACACTTCATTCACTTCCACACATGTCATTTACTGTATCCTTTGCTACCGATGCAGTCTCCTCTACACTTGGGAGACAGGATGCCTACTCACAGAGCGCTTCAGAGAACATCTCCGGGACATCTGCCACTCCATGGCCAAAGAATTCAACTCCCCCTCCCACTCCACCAAGGAGATGCAGGTCCTGAGCCTACTCCATTGCCACTCCCTAACCACCTGATGCCTGGAGGAAGAACGCTTCATCTTCTGCATCAGGACCCTCCAATCTGATGGCATCAATGTAGACTTCACCAATTTCCTCATTTCCCCTTCCCCCACCTTATCCCAGTTCCAACCTTCCGACTTGGCACTGCCCTCATGAGCTGTCCTACCTGTCCATCTTCCTTCCCACTTATCCACTCCATCCTCATCTCTGACCTATCACCATTACCCCCACCTCCATCAATCACACTCTCTGCTACCGTCCCCCCAGCCCAGCTCCCTCCCACTTATCTCTCCACCCCCTCTGGTCACAGCCCCAATCCTGATGAAGGGTTTTTGCCCAAAACGTCAATTCTCCTGATCCTCGGATGCTACCTGACCTGCTGTGCTTTTCCAGTATGACACTTTCGATTTCATTGACCAACACTTAACTTCATCAACCGACACTTAACTTCATCGACCAACACTTAACTTCATTGACCGACACTTAACTTCATCAAACTACACTTAACTTCATCAGCTTACACTTAACTTTATCAAACTACACTTAACTTCATCGACCAACACAACTTCATCAAATTGCATTTAACTTTAGCGACTTACACTTAACTTCAACCATCTACACTATTTGGACACTTGCCTAACACAACTCTATAAATCTGTATTCAATTAGCCTTGCCTCTACAGCTTTTCTTAGGGGAGAAAGTTGTAAGTTCGTACTCCCCTTTGTGTGAAGGAGTGTTCCCCAGATGAACAGCCAAGTTCCAATTTTAATGTCATGCCCCATTGCTCTGTATTTCTTTGCCAGATGGAATCGTTTCTATCTACCCGATCAAATTCTTTAGTCACCTTAAACCTCACAATCAGATCACTCCTTTATTATTTTGCTTATGCATTTCATGGGACAATTGTGAAGTTGGCTAGGGCAGCTTTTAATGATCATTTATAATTGCCCTTGAGAAGGCATTGATGAGCTGTTTTCTTGAACCACTGCAGTAACACACTCAGTATTGGTAGGAGAGTTCCTCATATCAGCGGGACTATAAATGAATGATAGTGTTTGTTGCTGTAAGCAATTGTGCACTACATCCTTTTTAAAATGTTGAAGTCTGCAATTGACAATGAGAATTTTATTTTATTTTGTCTCTGCATTGACCCTGAGCCATGTCATTGGTGGATGCTAGGTGCATTGGGATAGTTGATATAAAGGCAAAGGTCATTTGGGATGGTGGGAGAATATGGGGTTTTCATGAGTTAGTGTAGGAGCTGTGAAGGGTGATGGACGGGTGGGAGAAGGGGTATAGTTTGAATTCAGATGGAATGGACTGGCATGAATAAAGCATGGGACGTATGTGTGAGGGAGAGGAATATGAAGGTGTGGATGGAAGTTTCATGTTTTGTTCTTTTTGTCAAATGAAATGTTAATATTGTGTCTGTCCACCAAGGCCGGGCTTCCCCACTGCTCTCCTTCACAGCCAATGCCTTCTGCTCTCGTTGCCTGTGGCTTGGCCCACCTCCCATGAGAACGCATCACTTCACAACAAAAATCTAACTTTCCGAAGTTGTCCCGACTTTGTGAATCCACACCCATGTAAGATCAACAAAAACATTAGAATCAGGAGTAGACAGTTCGCTCCCTCGAGCTGACTCTGCTATTCCATACAATCATGGAGACCTAATCTCCACCTCAACTCTACATTCTTCCCCACTCCCCCTAACCATTTACTCCATTACTAATTAAAAACCTGTTTATCTCCTCCTTATCCATTGTACTCTGGAATAGTGAGTTCCACAGACC
Organism: Chiloscyllium plagiosum; assembly: GCF_037043375.1. NCBI lineage: Eukaryota > Metazoa > Chordata > Chondrichthyes > Orectolobiformes > Hemiscylliidae > Chiloscyllium > Chiloscyllium plagiosum. Next base: position 137,437,193 of record NW_028270140.1, read on the forward strand.
CTTTGAGAAAGGCAATTCTTCCTCATCTCCTTTTTAAATCTGCCACTTCCAAACCTAAAATTATGGCCTCTCATTCTGGATTGCCCCACAAGGGGGAACGTCCACTCCGCATCCTTTTGTCAATTTCCTTTAACATCTTCAATTGAGTCTCATCCTATCATAAACTGAGCGTGCATGGAGCTAAACTGCCCTTCATCTCTGGAATCAGTCTAGTGAACCTTCGCTGAACTGACTCTAATGCAGGTTTGGTCCCCTTCTGCATGTCTTTATATCTGTGTGGATTCAACTCATATGCACAAAATAGTTTAATTACTTTCCCCATGCTTCTTCCAACCTCTCCAATAACTATTTCTTTTCAATACAAATTTCATTTATAAATTGGATTTGACAGCACAAGTTGCCTTCCTGGGAGTTGAACTCCCATTTTCAGGAGTATTTGTCTAGACTTCAAGGGTGGTTGATCCAGTAACATTTTGACTACATTATTTAGCTCTGGTGTTCTCTATTGAAATGCACATATCATTTGTCTTTGTGGCTTTGTTACTTTATTAAGTGTATCAGCAGAATTCATTGCCACGATGTAAATATCTTTTAATTCTGAATAAGTTAGTGCTATCTAATGCATAATGTATCACCCAGAAATTAGACTATTTACCTAGTGACAGGATAGCCTCTATCGCGGTCAAATATTTGTAAATGTATGCGCCAGGTCATTCTGCTGCCTTAATTTCAAGCATTTCTGCATCTGTATTTCTGCCTGTGTGCTGTTTGACTCACACTCTTTTGTGTTCTTTGTCAGGGTCATATGAGCAGTGAACTGGAACATCAGTTGCGGTCTGTATCCAGTGTGGATGAACTCATGACGATATTTTACCCAGAGCACTGGAAAATGTTAAAATGCCAGCTGATGAAAGGCCGACCATACTACAGAGAAACTGGCTTTGGAACAGTCACGGAGGAACCAGTAACATTTGCAGCAACATATTATAACCCTGAAATTCTAAAAAGTGAGTCTCTGTCTTGAAGCTGAAAGTTTCCTTCAGCAGCATTCCAAACTTTCGACCGAAATATTTGTCATTGTAAGCTGCATTTCAATTATTAACCTAGGTTGTATTTTGTCATGTCCTCAATGTGCAATCTACAACCATCTACTGTTTTAACTGAAAATAATTTTCAGCTAATTATCAAAATTTTTTAACTTCTGAAAGAGAGTTTAGACACATCTAACAACACCACTGGTAGATAAATACAGTTCAATAAGGTGTGATTGAAAGGGTATGTTGACTGCCCCTGAAAGTATCTATTCCATTTTGAATGTGCCTCATGCATCTAGGTCACTGGTCATGCAGTTTTACTTTGGGATTTTCGAAGGACTATCATAGATCATAGGATCCCTACAGCACAGAAACAAGCCATTTGGCCCATCAAGTCCACACTGCCCCTCCATTGACATCCCACCCAGACCCATCCCCTCCCTCACCTCAGCCCTGTAACCCTGCATTTCCCAGGGCTAATCCACCCAGCCTGCACATCCCTGCACACTATGGCCAATTTAGTCTGGTCAATCCACCTCAGTTGCACATCTTTGGACTGTGGGAGGATACCAGAATACCCAAAGAAAATCCATTCAGACATGGGGAGAATGTGCAATCTTCATACAGACAGTCACCCAAAGCTAGAAGCAAACCCAGGTGCCCATGCATATGTATTGCTTTAAGAGCTCTCACAGTCTCAGACGAAACAAAGGAGGTGTAGAAGAAGAGGTCATGTTGCATTTTTAATTAAGGAGTCAGTTACTACTGTAAGGAGGGATTTTGTATTGGAAAGATAGTCAAGTGAAGCTTTGTGAGTAGTGCTCAGGAATAAAAAGGGGGAGTCACATTTCAGGGAGTGTATTGTAGAGCCAAACAAGTCAGCAACAATAGAGAAGTACATATGTAGGCAATTCATTGAGAGGAAATTAGGGAATTTTAACTTCTACAACATTAATTGGGATAGTCAGAGTGTACGGGGTTTCGAGAGAATAGATTTATTGAAAAATAATTTTACATTGTTATGGAGCAGATCAAACTCTATCAAAATATTCTGAAGATAGTTTAGACCCTAACTTTTTCTTATTTTAATGACAAATGTTGCATTCCAGATGCAAGTTGATTGGTTAAACAACAGATTTAAAACAAAACGCACTTTATTCATCCACTATAGTTAAAATACAACAAAAGAATAACAACTCTATTGGAAAACATAATAGAAAAATAGATAGAGTAACTGTCACTAATAAAGTACCATCCCATAAACACACCCTCGGCAAAAGGCAAACTCAGAAAATAGATGGTTTCACATGCAACTCCAGTAGCCCAGGAGGCAAAAAAATAGTCAAGAGAAAATTCTGAGTGTAGCAGCTAGGAAAGATTTTCTGCAGCTTCCAACCCTGCTGAGATCCCAGCAACATCTGATGCTACTGAAAAGAACTAAAAAGCTAAACGGAAAAACATAGTTCTGTGGGAGCTTGACCACATCTACTCAGGCTGCTTCTGTTGTTCCAATTAAGTTGTTTACTCCAGTGGATCTGGCAGACTGCTCACTACCATTGCCTTAAAACCTCTCTTTACAAAAAAAAGGACAAAATTACCTCTTAAAGCTATAATGTTGTCACAATCTCAACATATAGATGTCCAAGCAAGGGATGACTCAGTACTATTTTGGGGAACAAAGCTGGATAGGTGATCACGGTAGCAGTCAGGGAGCATTTTAGATATAGTGACCACAACAGAGTGCAATTTAAGTTTTCTCCAGACCCGATGGAAGGTTTCATAATCATACTGGTGAACGAGTCCAATCTGTTCAATTGGGAAGTGGCAATTTTCAGGCCGCCCAACAGGCTCTGAGAGGGACAAGATCAGAGCGGTGTTGAAAATGTACAGCGGGTGAGGCAGCATCCGAGGAGCAGGAAAATCTACGTTTCGGGCAAAAGCCCTTCATCAGGAATCATTCCTGATGAAGGGCTTTTGCCCGAAACGCCGATTTTCCTGCCCCTCAGATGCTGCCTGACCTGCTGTGTGTTTCCAGCACCACTCTAATCTTGACTCTGATCTCCAGCATCTGCAGTCCTCACTTACACCTGCTCTAGGGGGGAGGCTACTTCAAAGCTCATTTGAAATTCCCAGTAGATTATTCGTTTTCTCCATGGAAAAGGAGAAAGATGGTCTGCAGTAAAGGGTTTTCAATGGGGGCAAGGCAGATTTTATTAAAATGAGGCAGAATCCAGCCAAAGTAAACTGGGAACAGCTGCCTGTGGGAAAATCTACTGCAGAACAGTGAGAGGTTTTCAAAAATGGGTAGAGTATGGACCCAACATGTTCCTTTTCGTGTGAAACGTAGTAGCAGCAAGCCCAGAGAACCCTGGATTTTTAGGCATCTTCAGGACTGGATAGAAATGAAAAGAGAATTTCAGCAGATAGAAAGGGAACAAATCAACAGAGGTCCTCATGGAGTATAGAAAGTGCAAACGGTGATCTCAAAAAAGCAATTAAGAAAGCAAAGAAAGAATATGAAAAAAAAAACTGCAGGTAAAATTAGTGAAAAGCCCAACATATGTTGTGAAACTTGAAAGGGTTCAGGAAAGATTTACAAGGATGTTGCCAGGGTTGGGGGATCTGAGCTATAGGGAGAGGCTGAACAGGCTGGGGCTGTTTTCCCTGGAGCGTCGGAGGCTGAGCGGTGACCTTATAGAGGTTTACAAAATTATAAGGGGGGTGGATAGGATAAATAGACAAAGTCGTTTCCCTGGGGTGGGGGAGTCCAGAACTAGAGGGCATAGGTTTAGGGTGAGAGGGGAAAGATATAAAAGAGACCTAAGGGGCAACTTTTTCACACAGAGGGTGTACGGATATGGAATGAGCTGCCAGAGGATGTGGTGGAGGCTGGTACAATTGCAACATTTAAGAGGCATTTGGATGGGTATATGAGTAGGAAGGGTTTGGAGGGATATGGGCCGGGTGCTGGCAGGTGGGACTAGATTGGGGTTGGGATATCTGGTCGGCATGGACGGGTTGGACCGAATGGTCTGTTTCCATGCTGTACATCTCTATGACTCTATATTCCATAAGTATATTTAGGGGAAGAAGATGACCAGGGAATAAGTACGGTTCATTTGGGATCAGGGGGACGATCTGTGTGTGTGGAGAAGGGGCATGGCATGGTGTGAAATAAATACTTCACTTCTGTCTTCACTTGAAAGAAGGGAGTGTAGGTTCAGGATTTGGGGAGAGTGACAGGAAGGTTCTTGAACAGATTGGCATAGAGAGCGGAAACGTATTGGAGTTTTCAGATGCTTAAAAGCAATCAAATCTCCAGGTTTTATCCCAGGCTGCTGTGGGAGATGAGGGAGGACATTACAGGGGCTCTGCCTCAGATTTTTACTTTCTCTCTGGCCACATCATGTGGTTCTACTTTTCAAGAAGCATGGTCATGGTAAACCAGGGAGTTACAGAGCAGTGAGTCTCACATCAGTGGTAGGAAAACTGATAGATAAAATTCTGAAGGAGAGAATTAGTCTCCACTTGGAGTGACTAATAGAGTCATAAAGATGTACAGCACTGAAACAGACCCTTTGGTCCAACTCGTCCAGATATCCCAATGCAATCTAGTCCCACCTGCCAGTACCTGGCCCATATCCCTCCAAACCCTTCCTATTCGTATGCCCATCCAGATGCCTTTTAAAGTTTGCAATTGTACTAGCCCCCACCACATCCTCTGGCAGCTCATTCCATACAAGTACCACCCTCTGCATGAAAAAGTTGCCTCTTGGGTCTTTTTTCTATCTTTCCCCTCTCACCCTAAACCTATGCCCTCTAGTTCTGGACTCCCCCACCCCAGGAAAAAGACTTTGTCTATTTATCCTATCCATGCCCCTCATGATTTTATAAACCTCTATAAGGTCACTCTCAGCCTCCAACACTCCAGGGAAAACAGCCCTAGCCTGTTCAGCCTCTCCCTATAGCTCAAATCGTCCAACTCTGGCAACATCCTTGTAAATCTTTTCTGAACCCTTTCAAGTTTCACAACATCTTTCCGCTAGGAAGGAGATTGGAATTGCACGGAATATTCCAACAGTGGCCTAACCAATGTCCTGCACAACTGTAACATGACCTCCCAACTTCTATAATCAATACTTTGACCAATAAAGGAAAGCATACCAAACGCCTTCTTCACTATCCTATCTACCTGCGACTCCATTTCCAAGGATCTATGAACCTGCACTCCAAGGTCTCTTTGTTCAGCAACACTCCCGAGAGCTGTTTTATATACTGTTGCATTGTTTTGGAACTTTTGTTTTGGACTTCTGTCAGGCTTTTGACAAGGTGTCGCGTGGCAAGCTGGTTAAGATGCCAATGAGATGCAGGGCAATTTGACAAACTGGATCCAAAATTGGCTTAGTGGCAGAAAGCAGAGAGTAATGGTCAAAGCATGATTTTGTGACTGGAAGCCTGAGATTATTGGTGTACCGCTGAGTTCAGTGCTGAATTCCTTGCTGTTAGTTGTGTACATTAATGATCTCAACATGATGTGTAGAGGTATGGTCAGTAAGTTCATAGATGTTGCAAAAGTTGATGTTGTGGTAAATAGTGAGGAAGAAAGCCTTAGCCTACAGGACAATATAGACAGTCTGGTCAGTGGGGCTGACCAGTGGCAAATGGAATTTAATCTGAAAGGTGCTATCAAGGCAAGGGAGTACATGTTGAATGGTTGGGCCCTGGGATAATCAGAGAGACTTTGGTATAGGACTCATAACAGCACACAAACCAACAGCCATGCTCAGACAACAACTCACCAGAATGAAGGACCCGATACCCAACATGAGCAAAATGAATGTAGTGTACAAAATACCATGTAAGGACTGCACAAAACACTATATAGGACAAACAGGAAGACAGCTAACAATCCGCATACATGAACATCAACTAGCCACGAAACGACACGACCAGCTATCCTTAGTAGCCACACACGCAGACAACAAGCAACATGAATTTGACTGGGACAACACTACTATCATAGGGCAAGCCAGACAGAGAACAGCCAGGGCATTCATCCACAAACTCCATCAACAAACACATCGACCTGGACCCAATATACCAACCACTACAGCGGACAGCTGAAACTGACAACCGGAAGCGGCAGGGACAAACCACTATAAACACCGGAGGAAACATCAAAGAAGCACTTCGCAGGAGGCTCCCAAGCACTGATGATGTCGCCTAGCCAGGGGACGAAATGTTTGCAACAAAAACTTCCAGCTCGGCGAACAGAACCACAACAACGAGCACCCGAGCTAGAAATCTTCGCACAAACTTTGAAGACTTTGGTATGCATAGCCCTCGATCCTTGCAGGCAGCAGGACATTTAGATGAAGTGGCTACAAAAGCACATGAGATACATACCCTTATTAGTCAAGACGTTGAATACAAGAACAAAAAGATTATGATTGAGCTGTATATAGCATTAATTAGGTACTGAAGTACTATGCAGTTCTGATCACCACACAATAAGAAAGATATGATTGCACTAATAATGTGGAGGAGCCGGTATTGGACTGGGGTGGACAAAGTTAAAAATTATGCAACACCAGGTTATAGACCAACAGGTTTATTTGGAAGCACTAGCTTTTGGAGCGCTGATCACCTGGTGAAGGAGCAGCACTGCAAAAGCTAGTGCTTTCAAATAAACCTGTTGGACTATAAACTGGTGTTGTGTAATTTTTAACTTTGTACACTGATGCACTGGTAAGAGGGGATTCACTAGACGCCTAGGTGGATTAAAATCTTCGAGGAGAAAGTGAAGGCTGCAGATGCTGGAGATCAGAGCTGAAAATGTGTTGCTGGAAAAGCGCAGCAGGTCAGGCAGCATCCAAGGAACAGGAGAATCGACGTTTTGGGCACAAGCCCTTCTTCCTGACCTGCTGCGCTTTTTCAGCAACACATTTTCAGCCTAGGTGGATTAGCCATGGGAAATACAGGGATAGGGTAGGGGAGTGGGTGTGGGTCAGGGTGGGAAGCTCTGAGGAAGGTTGGTATGGACCTAATGTGTGGAATGGCCTGCTTCCATGTTGCAGGGATTCTATGATTCTGTGTTGCTTGGGCTGAAGCAATTCAGCTATGAGAGAGCTAAGATAGGCTCTGGTTGTCTTGCTTAGAGCAGAGAAGGCTTTGGGAGGAAACCTGATTGAGGTGTGCAAAGTGATGAGGAATATCATTAGGGATGATGGGGGAAACCTTTTTCCTTGGTAGAATAGTCAATGACAAGAGGGTACAACTTTAAGATAAGGAGTGGAGTTTAGAGGGGATTTCAGGAAGAATTTTATTTCACCCAGAGAGTGATTGGTATCTGGAACTCATTGCTTATGGAGATAGTTGTGGCGATAACCCTTGAAACATTTAAGAAGCATTTTGATGAGCAAGAAAAGAGACATAAAATTCAGACAATTGCCTATGCAGAGTCTTCCAAGAGGTGTTTGGAAGGTTCTGTCTTCCTGAGATTTTTGGCTAAATGAGCTAACCAATATCTATGTATGGCACTGGCTTGGAGGTGATGTTTTGGAATCAAAACATTAACTTTTTCTTTCTTTCTACAGTGCTGCCAGACCTGCTGAGTTTCTCCAACATTTTCTATTCTATTCATTTTCCCTGGCCAAATGCAATTATACTTATTGCTATGATGTCCTGTTGTCGAAGAGCTGTGCCTCTTCTGTTGTGTAGTGGTGTATCCTTTATCCCTAATAGCTAGAGAGGCCCAAGCAAAGGTAAAGACAAAGGAGAACTGGTGGAAACTGCCTCAAACTGCCTTTATCTCGTAGAAGTAGCAGATACCACAAAGTACCAGACTGTGCAACCAGAAAAATACAGTAGTAACTGCTCTTCTACAGATTTTCTGAGATTTTAGTATCTCTCCCACCTGAGTAGCACGACTGATATATGAAGTGAGACTGGATGGATTAGGATTATATTGACTGCAATTCAAAAGGATCTCATCAAAACCCATAAACCTCTAGCAGTACTAGACTGGGTAAACACAGGAAGGATGGTCCCAATGTTGGGGAAGTCCAGAACCGGAAGTCCCAGCCCGTAGGCTATTTCAGACTGTGATGTGAAGAAATGTCTTCACCCAGAGTGTGGTGAGCTTGAGGAATTCTCTGCCCCGGAGAGCAGTTGAGGCCAAAATATTGAATATTTTCAAGAAGGATTAAGATGTTGTTTTTAGGGCTGAAAAGATCAAAGGTTACGGGGAGAAAGTGGGGACAGGGTATGAGTTGGATGATGCTGTTGTAGAAAAGGTGTTGTTTAACTTGAAAGGATGCAGAAAAGATTTACAAGGATGTTGCTGGGACTGGAGAGTTTGATCTACAGGGAGGGGCTGAATAGGCTGAAGCTATTTTCCCTGGACCACCAGAGATTGAAGGGTGACCATATGCAAGTTTATAAAATCATGAGGGGCATGGATAGGGTGAACAGCCAATGTCTTTTTCCCAGGTTAGGGGAGTCGAAAGCCAGATGGCATAGGTTTAAGGTGAGAGGGAAAAGATTTAAAAGGGACCTGAAGGGCAGCTTTTTCATGCAAAGAGATGTGTGTGTATGGAATAAGCTGCCAGAGGAGGTGGTAGAGGCTAGTACACTTACAGTATTTTAAAGGCATCTGGATGGGTATACAAATAGGAAGGGTTGAGAATGATATGGGCCAAGTGCTGCCAAATGGGACTGGATTAATTTAGGATATCTGGTTTGCATGGATGAGTTGGAACGTATTGTACATCTCGATGAATTTATATCTCTAAAACCATGATCATGATGAATTGTGGAACACACTCAAAGAGTCAAATAGCTTACTCATGCCCCTATTTTCCAAGTAACAGTAGATAAGTGGGAGAGCCTCTGGGGAAAATCTTGTTCATGTCTGAGTCTATTAGATAAGGCTCAATGGTGCCAGTTACAAAAGGCCTGGGCATCTTGCTTTACGTTGCAGATGATCTGCACTTCCCTATATCGAGGTACAGCATGAAGCTGGATATAACAAACATGCCCCCTTGTGACCTAAATAAGATATTCATGTCATGCCTTCATTGAAGGCAGACTGAGCCTGTAGTTCGTGAGATGGAGCTGGTCACGCTATGAAGAGTGAATACCTGGATGGTTTGCGGAGTGGATTAGTGGAGGCAGTTACTCAAGAGGAAATTATATGCCTGTGATGGGCAACGATAGGTGAAACAACTGGCCAGGCTTATCAGTATTTATGTTTGTACTGTGACAAAGCAGATAAGCCTGATGTTTGGAAACTTTCCCACAGAAGCTTTCTCTCCAGTTCTGACCTGAGATGAATCATTAGGAATTCCATAAACCTTCTACCCAGACAGAGGATTAACCATTCCTTATTAGGTGCTCCAGCCAACCAAGTCATTACACTGTTCTAATGGTGGAAGTATGAAACTGCAATGTCTCCCTGCTACATGGCAATATAAGCTGTTCTTTTCAACAGAAAGGAATATTAGGAAACACATGTAATGGATAAACAATGCTGCCATCAAAATTCCCTACCTGATTCAATTTTCATCTCCATGCTGTACCAATACTTTCCACGAGGAAATGGTCATTTTGAAATTTAAGTAAAAAGAGCTGCTTTATAGAAAACTAATTAGAAACTGCTTCAGGGACACAGCTTAGGCTTATAAATTTTGTTTTACAGACTTTATTTTGAAGACAAAATGGGTTGCATGTATAAGCCAAAATGGGAGGCTGAGGGAGAATAAGTTAAAACATATAAATTATTTGATAGAGTGAGTGGTGAGTTCCTATTCTCCTCCATGTAGGCATCCCTAACAAGGGGCATAGATGTAGGGCACAAAATTAGAGGTTTATTGGGGATCTGAGGGGGAATGCTTTTGCCCTCAGCTGGTAGTTACTTGCTCTCTGCCTGAGAGGATAAGAGAGGAAGAAATGGTCAAGATAATTACAATGTATGTGCATATGTCCCTGACATATCATAACGTGTGAGGCTACAGACTAACATCTGAAAAACGGGATTCGACTTGATTTTTATTTCTTGGCATGATGGTCTCGTTCGATGTTGGAACATTTCATGATTGGGTGATCCTACCAATTGTCAAAAAGTGTAGTGCTGGAAAAGCACAGCCGGTCAGGTGGCATCCGAGGAGCAGGAGAGTCGATGTTTCGAGCATGAGTTCTTCATCAGGAACCCTAACTTTCTCCTGATTCTACCAATTGGATGCAGTTGCTGTGTGAAATGCTGACCAGAATCGGAGCTACAATATAAACAGAACTTCCTCTGAAACGGATTCTGAAGTGAAGCCCATTGTTTAGTTAGTGGGTTTATTTAGGATGTGCATCAATTCACAGTGTTGAATTTGTCAAGTTTATCCTGGCAGTAAGAGACTGAACTTGACTGTGTTTAAGCTGCCAATACAAACAGGATGTTGGATGCCAAGCAAAAGCATGAAAACCAAATCAACATTAGGTACTTGCAGTTCACCACCCGACTGGAAAAGCAGAGGGAGGACATAAGCACAAGATTCCTTTCTGTGCACTATGTGGAATGTGAGACAAAATGTGGTCTTTAGAGGTTTGATCATTTATTCATTCACAAAGTGCCCAGGAAAAAAGCATTGACTGAAGTATGTCATTTTGTCACCTGAAGGTATGATTCCAGAAAAGAAACCAATGTTTAACTGTATATTAATACTTCATAATATTTGCAATATATTACATTTTGTGGTATAGTACTTAGATAAGTCTGTAAGTTAGCCCGCTGAACTTGAAGGTTTGTTTTCAGATGTTTTGTCACCATACTAGATAACATCATCAGTGAGAATGTTTGAAAACAAACCTTCAAGCTCAGCGAGCTAACTTACATACTTATTAACCTGAGCTACAAATCTCATCAATCGCTATAATATTTACAGTCATAGAGTGATACAGCATAGAAACAGATCCTTCAGTCCAACTCACCCATGTCAACCAATTTTCCCAAATTCAACTTTTCCCATTTACCAGTGTTCAGCTCACATCCCTACAAACCTTTCCTATTCACTAATTAATCCAAATGTCTTTTAAATGTTGTAACTGTATCTGAATCTACTGCTTCCTCTGGCAGTTCATTCCACATATGCACCACCCTCTGTGTGAAAAGGTTGCCCATCAAGTCCCTTTTAAATCTTTCTCCTCTCACCTTAAAATGATCCTCTCTAGTTTTGAACTCCCCAACCCTAGGGAAAGATTTTTGCTATTCACCTCATCTATGCTCCTCATTGGAGCTCTACAGCACTGGATCGGAACCTTCGGTCCCACTCGTTCATGCCAAGCACATCTAAATAAATCTAGTCCCATTTGCCAGCATTTGGCTCATATCCCTCTAAATCCTTCCTATGCATATACCCATTCAGATGCCTTTTAAATGTTGTAATTGTACCAGCCTCCACCACTTCTTCTGGCAGCTCATTCCATACATGCATCACCCTCTACGTGAAAACATTGCCCCATAGGTCCCTTTTAAATCTTTCTCCTCTCACTTTAAACCTATGCCAATTGGTTTTGGATTCCCCTACCCTGGGAAAAAGACCTTGGCTCTTTACCCTATCCATGCCCCTCATGATTAGATGTATAAGGTCACCCCTCAGCCTCCAACACTCCAAGGAAAGGAGCTCCAGCCTGTCAGCCTCTCCCTATAGCTCGGATCCTGCAACATCCTTAGAAATCTTTTCTGAACCTTTTCAGAGTTTCACAACATGCTTCCTCTAGGTTGGAGACTATTTTATAAACCTCTATAAGATTACCCCTCAACCTCCTCCGCTCCAGTGAAAAAAGGTCCCAGCCGATGTACCTAATTAGTCATGAAAGAGGCCATTTTATGCTTGAAAGTATGATCCTAGAATGGAAATCAAAGTTTAACTGTATATTAATAAATTGTAACAACTCATTACTGTAAAATTGATCTATTCCTCTGCCATTATAATTATTTATTTGCTCATTCAAGGGATGTTGGAATTTACTGTCCCTTTCTAATTGGTCTGAGAAGGTGATAGTAAACCGTGTGGGCGGCACGGTGGCCCAGTGGTTAGCACTGCTGCCTCACAGCGCCTGTAGACCCGGGTTCAATTCCCGACTCAGGCGACTGACTGTGTGGAGTTTGCACATTCTCCCCGTGTCTGCGTGGGTTTCCTCCGGGTGCTCCGGTTTCCTCCCACAGTCCAAAGATGTGCGGGTCAGGTGAATTGGCCATGCTGAATTGCCCGTAGTGTTAGGTTAAAGGGGTATGGGTGGGTTGCACTTCGGCGGGTCGGTGTGGACTTGTTGGGCCGAAGGGCCTGTTTCCACACTGTAAGTAATCTAATCTAAAAAGTAATCTAATCTAATCTAATCTAAACAACCACCTTGAACTGCTGCAGTCTGTATGGTGGAGGTACACGCACGTTGCTATTAGGGACAAAGCCCTGACAATAGCAATCCATTGCTCCACTTCTCTTGCCACTCTGCATCTCTGCACCATAATGGATAGACATGTAACTTTAGAGTTAGGAAACCTGTTTATAAAATGCTGGGTTGAAGAATAATCAGCTTAAAATATATGTTAAAACAAGATGAGGAGGGCTAAACCAGCTTCCCTGATCTTATCCTCCACAGTTGGCTGCAAAGCATAATTCTTCTTATCATAGATCACACTTTGTTTGAAACACTGCAGTATTCATAATTAAGAAACAATTACTGGGGGGGTTCCCTTAAGTGAAGAAAACAGGAATCTTATTACTGACAAGGCTTGAGCAAAATCATGAACTGCCTTATTTAATGCCCACATCAATGCAGGTATGAATTTAAAATGAGACAGTGTCTAATACAAGAAGGAAGATTAATAATAATTAGTTTTAAAAAGTCCTTAGAGTCCTTGACGTTGTTGGATTGTAAGCTGAAACTATGGTTGCTTAACTGATGATTTGTATCCTCAGCATTTGGCAAAATTTGTAGATGTCCTTGAATTCTCAGCAAATTCCCCGATTTGCTTTATCACTAGATGCTGTTTCTCAAGGGGCAAAGAGAAACAGAAAGGAAGAGTGTAAACCTTCCAACTTTCTTGTTATGAATTTATTTCCTTCTTCTATACTGCCCAGGGGCTGTTTCAGTCATAGAATCATAGAGATGTACAGCACAGAAACAGACCCTTCAGTCCAACTTATCCATGCCGACCAGATATCCTAAATGAAACAAGTCCCATTTGCTAGTACTTGGTCCATATCCCTCCAAACCTTTCCTATTCATATACCCATCCAAATATCTTTTAAATGTTGCAATTGTACCAGCCTTCACCACTTCCTCTGGCAGCTCATTCCATACACACACTACCGTCTGTGTGAAAAAGTTGCCCATTAGGTGCCTTTTAAGTCTTTCCCCTCTCACCCTAAACTTACATCCTCTAGTTCTGGACTCTCGCACCCCAAGGAAACAACCTTGTCTATTAAATCTAACTATGCCCCTCATGATTTTATAAACCTCTATAAGGTCACCCCTCAACTTCTGATGCTCCAGGGAAAACAGCCCCAGCCTATTCAGCCTCTCCCTATAGCTCAAATACTCCAACCCTGGCAACATCCTTGTAAATCTTTTCTGAACTCTTTCAAGTTTCACAACATCATAGGAGGGAGACCAGAATTGCATGCAATATTCCAAAAGTGGCCTAACCAATGTCCTCTACAGCTGCGACATGACCTCCCAACTTCTGTACTTAATACTCTGACCAAGAAAGGAAAAGATGCCAAATGCCTTCTTCACTATCTTATCTACCTGAGAGTGCACTGACAAGGAACTATGGACCTGCACTCCAAGGTCTCTTTGTTCAGCAACACTCCCCAGGACCTTACTATTAAGTGTATAAGTCCTGCCCTGAATCGCCTTTCCAAAATGCAGCACCTCACATTTATCTAAACTATACTCCATCTGCCACTCCTCAAACCATTGCCCCTTTTTTCAAGATTCCGGTGTATTGTGAGGTAACCTTCTTTGCTGCCAGTTGCCTGAAATCCAGTTGCTTTGTATATTCCTGTGTCTGATTTTATTGCTTGTTTTTCCAAGCTGGATAATCTGCAAGGACTTTCCAGAAGGACATCAAACAGGACATACAGATCTGAATGACTGGTTTTAGTCATTTCAGAACCTGTGAACATCTGTTCAAGCTGAATCTTATTTTTTAATCGTTTCTTTAAAAACTGTTTTATAAGCTGTTGCATTGTTTTGGAACACTGTGGAAAAAAATAGTATCTCATAGTTCGACAGGATCTTGATCAGATGAGCTAATGGACTGAGGAGTGACAGATGGAGTTTAATTTACTTAAAGTGTGAGGTTACAGAGGTAGTTGGTATAAATATTCGCTGTAAGCTTGCATACCAGCTTGTTGGTATTATTCCATACCTGGTACATTTTTCCAAAGGTGTGGGATCAGAACATTTAACCATCCAGAAAAGTGTAGGTGTGTAACAGTAGAGGAGTTTATTTCCTCTAATGCTCTAAATATCCAAAGAGGAGGAGCTTGCAATGAAGTTGGGAGGAGATATCAGCGCAGAACATGACTTTCTCTCAGAAGAGGCAGCATGGACTTGAACGGCCTTCTCCTGTGCTATAACGATTCTGTGATAAAGGCCTGTTGCCAGCAGCCAACTGAAGTGTTCTGGTCAGCAAAACCGGTTTGCCACCCTCTCTCCCACTGAGATGTGAGGAACTAGGCCATTTGGTTCTTAATTCATTTGCGTGAAGTGGGTGTCATTGGCCAAGCCACCATTTATTGCCTGATTACCCAGAGGGCAGTTAAGAGTCAACCAATATGCTGTGGGACTGGAGTCAAATGTAGTCCAGACTAGGTAAGGACAGCAGCTTCCTTCAAGGACAGTACTGCACCAAATGGGTTTTTCCCCAACATTCGACTCATGGTCATCATTAGACTCTTAATTCCAGATTTTTATTGGCTTCAAATTCCACTGTCTGCCATGGCTGGAATTGAACCCGGGTCTCTGGAACATTACCTGAGTCAGCAGCCTGGTGATAATACCACTGGGCCATCACCTTCTGAAGTAAATAGGCAATGTTCTGTGACCACAGTAGGAAATACTGGCAGTATACAGTAGGGCACTAAGAATATAAGAAATGGAAGCAAGTGGAGCCATTCATCCCCCCCCCCCAAGTGTGCTACACCACACTGTAAGAGCTTGGCTGACCTTCCCCAGGCCTCAACATGTCTTTTTTTCAACTCCATATAGCCGTCAACCCTTTGATATTTCCAAAATCTATCTATGCCCTCTTCAGGTACTTTTTATGATCTCACCCCCACAACTCTTTTGCCTTTGACTCCTCCAGTTAGGCAGCCCAGGGAGAGAAATAAACTTCTCAGTTCGGGTCTGTGACTTTCTGACAGAACCAGGGCAAGTTACCAATGTTCTTGGTTTTGACCAAATGGGAGCAGGGAGGAGTGGAGAAGAACATAGGGAAGGCTTTTGATAGGGCAAAGAGCAGGAGAGATTAACTGACAAAAGTTTCCATGATGCAAAAGGCCAAGAGGATGGTAACAGGTAAATGAAGAGCCTAAAACCTAACTGGATGAGGTGTGAATGGCTGGGCGAAAGTCGGCCATTTGCAAATAAGGAAAGAAATGGGAACTTGAATGTCATTACGATCAATTTATTTGAAGGCACTTTATTGTATTTCATCCATCTTATCCGAGTAGGTTTTGATTATTGTTCTGTGATATTTGAATCTGCCCAATCAGGTATTGATACTGAGTGGAAAAGGACTCAGTGCATGCCCAGGGAGGTGTCCTTGGACGTGGGGAAAGAGTTTGGGTCAGCAACAAACATCATCTTTAAACCGTCCTGCGTGTCTGTCTACAGATGTGGTGGTTGCTGCAACAGCGAGGGAATAACATGTATGAACACCAGCACTTCTTATGTCAGCAAGACAGTAAGTACGCATTACTTTTGTTGCTCACTTTACAAACTTAGTCCAAATATGTTCATTGCTGCTGTGTGGTATTGGCCAACCAATGTAAGAAAACAGAGCAGTATTAAGCCATACTGCACTTTCGGTCTCCTCCATAATTTGTGAAAGGTCAATCCTTTCCCTCAACTCCAGTGTCACTCCATATCCCTCAATTCTTTTGTGGTAGCAATAACATAATGCATTCTGTAAGAGAATGCTTCACTCTGTTCAGGATTCCACATGAGGATAAAAAGAATCTCGCATTTATATGGCAGTTTTCACAACTGATAAAACATTTCAAAGCATTTCAATCAGTGAAAGAACCGTGAAGTGTA
Source organism: Chiloscyllium plagiosum (assembly GCF_037043375.1). Taxonomy (NCBI): domain Eukaryota; kingdom Metazoa; phylum Chordata; class Chondrichthyes; order Orectolobiformes; family Hemiscylliidae; genus Chiloscyllium; species Chiloscyllium plagiosum. The sequence goes on from NW_028270140.1 coordinate 137,453,545, forward strand.
ATCACAGTTGTAATCGAGAATATTTGTTGTTTGTATGTGCTTTTTTTATGCCATTGTGAGAGGCATAGATAAGGGAGATGGCCAACAGCTTTTCCCCATGCTCGGGAAGTCTAAAACGAGAGGGCATAGGTTCAAGGTGAGAGCGAAGAGATACAAAAGAGTCCAGAGGGGCAATTTTTTTCTCACAGAGGGTGGTGAGTGTCTGGAAGGGGCTACCAGAAGTAGTGGTGAAAGTAAGTACAATTTTGTCATTTAAGAAACATTTAGACAGTTATATGGATGGGATATGTATGGAGAGATATGGGCCAAATGCTGGTAAACCAGACTAATTTAATTGTGAAAACTTGGTGGCATGGGCATGTCAGGCTGAAGGGTCTGTTTCTATGCTAGAGACCTCTATGACCTTATGTCTCTATATCAAACAACATTGAGAGCTAATGGCCAGATACATGTTTTTTGTGATGCTGAATGAGAGTTACGTACTCTCCCTGAATACTGGGATAAACCTCCTCTAAGTAGTGTCTTCAGATCCTTGGCATCCACGAATAGTGCCTTGGTTTAACAGTTCATTGAAAGGACAGTGCATCCGAGAATGTTTTCATTGCCTGGGTAAAACAGCGGAATGTCGAGCAGTATTCAATGCTCAGGTCTCTGCAGTGGGACTGAAACCCATCTTTTTGTGACTCATTGGGAATGGTGCAACCATAAAACCAAGCTGGCACTGCACAAAGCTCAATGTACCTTCTTCACCACAAGTAACAAGAGAAAGCTAATCATTCTCCACCATCCCACCCTCTCAGACAATTATCTTCAGTCCAGTAAGATCAGTAAGATATTTTTATGAGAAGCTTCAGGATGAACAAAATACCACACCATCATTACTTTGAAGAAATTGCTGGCTGCTTGCAGTCAGTTCTTGGTTTCCTTAGTGATATAATTAATAGAGAAGTTTCAGAGGTGTTGAAATTGTAACTCTCCATTGGGGACTTCTATCAGTGAAGCTCTGGTCTGCCGCTGCATAACTCAACAAGGCTGAACAAATATTTTGTCTGTTACTACTTTTTTTTTGGATGTCTGAATGTTCCTTTGTCCAAGGTGGATTCAAATAGTGAATATGAAAGACTGACAACCCACAGTTGTATCAGTGAAATTGTTTTGTTGCTTCCTTTGGATGACCACATTCCCCAGTCTGATTTGCTGGAAATCCAGAACCAGAAATTGAATGGAGTACAAATCCACAGAATCTCAAAAGTGTGGAAACAAGTCCACACCAACCCTCTGCAGAGTAACCCATCCAGACTCATTCCCCCATTATCCTACATTTACCCCTGACTAATGCACCTAATCGACACATCCCTGAACACTATGACCAATTTAACATGGCCAATTTAGCATGGCCATCTTTGGATTGTGGGAGGAAACCGGAGCAAACCCATGCAGGAAGTCGCCCAAGGTTGGAATCGAACCCGGATCCCTGGTGCTGGGTTGCAGCATTGCCAACCACTGAGCCACCATGCCACCCAGGAGCCCTCAGGATGCAGCCACTCTTTATCACTCCTGAGCAAGCCAGTGGCTTTGACCTGCCAACCATATTTGGGATATGGCCAGTGACTGGGAGGCTGGACTTGGAGAGAATTCCACCCATTCCAGGAATGGGATAGAACACAAGGTGATGAGCTTGAGCAGAGAGAGTAGCAGTCAGAAACCGCAGGAAAATTTGAGAACAATGGGGGTGTTAATGCAGCTGAGCAGAATCCATATAGTTTTAATACTAAGGAAGTGTGCATACCATCTTAATTCATTCAGAGTCCACTTCTCCTCATGACTCACACTGATATGACATGTTTACCTCAGAATGGAGTTCCAGTATAACAAGTACATTCATTCCCAATTGTTGCTGCATTATACTGTACTTTTTCCCCTCCGAGTCATTCTTTATCTTCCCCAGGCCTCTCTTCATACATTACTGCATGGAAATAAATAGGTAAATGGATAGAAACAGGGGTACTCCTCGTAAAAGGTAGTTGAACATGTATTCATGACTTGGAGGAAGGAAGTAAATGTCTGTAGTCAGATTTGCAGGTGACATAAAATTAAATGTAAAGACAAGTTGCAAGAGGGAAATAAATATTTTACAGAGAGATATTGATAAGTAAGTGAGCAAAAAGTTGACAGATGGGTATAATATGGGAAATACAAAGTTCATTTTGGAATGGAGACCAAATTAACAGAATATTATTTAAATGAAGAGGAACTGCAGAAAGGTGCAACACAAAGGGAATTAGGGGTCTTTGTGCATGAGATACTGGAAGCTAGCACACAGGTGCAGCAGGTCATCATGAAGGCTAATGGAATGTTGGCCCTTATTTCAAGGGAATTGGAATATAAGGAAGGGAAATTTTACTTCACTTCTATGTGGTGCTGGTGAGACCACATCTGGGGTATTGTAAGCAGGTTTGTTCCCTTCATTTAAGAATTATGTCATTTCATTGCAGGCAGTTCAGAGAACATTCACTAGGATGATCCCTGGTATGGAAGGGTTGTTTTATGAGCAAAGGATAAATAGCTTGGGACACAAATTGCTAATATTTAGAAGGATGAGAGGTCATTTTGATCTTAAGGAACTTGACAGGGTAAATGCTAAGAGGATGTTTTCCCTCATAGGAGAGTCTAGGACCAAAGGGCATAGTCTCAGAAAATAAAGGGATCCCAATATAAAACTGAGATGAGGAGGAATTTATTTTCTCTGAGAATTGTGAATCTTTGGAACTCCTTGCCTTAGAGAGGTGTGGAGGAAGAGTCCTTATGTACATTTAAGACTGAGATGGGTAGATTCTTGATCAGTAGGGGAATCGAGGTCTACGGTGGAAAGGGCAGGAAATTGGATGTGAGGGGAATATCAGATCAGCCATGAAACTATCGAATGGTCGAGCAGGTGTGAAGGCTGAATGGCCTTCTCCTTTTCCTATATCTTATGGTCTTGTAGAATTTTCATTTTCTGTGAAATTGGTGTTTAAAATGTTTGCAACAAAAATTTATTGAATTGTTGCCTTTTTTAAAAAGAATTGCTACTACAGAGAGTGGTTGAAATGCAGAAATGGTTCAGGAGAAACTAAATCATTATGTGAAAGAGAAGGGCACAGAATTGTATGGTAGATTTAGATGAGGAAGGTTTAGAGGAGGTTAACACGGAATATGAATGCTGGTATGGACTGGTTGGACCATAATGATCTGTTTCTGCAATGTGTATCTGATGTAATCTTGCATCAAATAAAAACTGAAAGAATTCTGGATGCTGTAAATCAGAAACAAAAAACAGAAACTGCTGGAAAAGCTCAGCAAGTCTGGAAGCCCGTGTGAAGAGAAATCAGAGTTAATGTTTTGACTCCAGTGAACTCAGTTCTGAGGAATGGTCACCAGACCCGAAACATTAACTCCAACTTCTATTCACAGATGCTGCCAGACCTGCTGAGCTTTTCCAGTAAGTTATGTTCTTGTAATTTTATAACAGGTGCTTTTTTTCTTCATTTTTCTCTCCTTTTGTATGTCACTAAATGGATTACATCAATTCAAAAAAGCAGCCCTCCAGCACATCCTCAGGGCCAACTTGGGATGGGCAATAAATGACCAGCAAGCAACACCCACATCCTGTGGACGGATTTTTAGAAATGGCTTTGGAAAAAGTTAGGGTTGTATGTTTTGCCTTCTGTGAACTACATTCCTCTTCAAGTTATCATGTCAATAACACATAGTGTGACCTCTTGAGAAGTGGCAGAATTCTCTCTTTACCTGTTTCGGAAGGCTGCCAATTTCCTAGTTTTGTAAGGTGACCATTTTATAATAGAAATAAGAAAATTGTCTTGTGCCTTCACTAACTATAGTTGGATTCAAACCATCCAAGACAAAAGCAGCTCATTTTAAAAAATTTGGTCATGGCACGTGGGTGGCATTGCATTCGGTGTTCAACCCTAGTTGCCTGGAAACCATTTAAGAATCAACCACATAACCGGTGTGTCCAGAGTCACATGTAGGTCAGATCAGGTAAGGGTGGCAGATTTTCTTCCCTAAAGAACATTAGTGAACCAGATATGTTTTATTGCAATCAGTAGTGATTATGTGGTCAGTATCAAATTCCAGATTTGATTGAATTCAGATTTTCTCATCTGGCAAGTTTGGATGTGAATCCCTGTTCCTAAAATTTAGTCAGAACTGGACCTGAAATGTTAACTTTGATTTCTCTCCATAGATGCTGCCTGACCTGCTGAGCTTTTCCAGCAATTTCTATGTTTGTTTCTGATTTCCAGCATCAACCGTTCTTTCATTCTATCAAACTGCTTCAATATAGCCCTGTGGACTTGCAGCAGTTCAATAAAACAGCTACCCACTAACTTTCTCAAGCGTAATTACGATGGGCAATAAAAATTGACCTAATCGATGATGCCCACATCCACTGAATGAAGGAAATAAAATCTTTTTTGTTTGCTACAAAGGTTCTGTGAAAGACCGCAATAAGAGAGCATGTCGGGAATAGGGAACTCTTTGTCAATGCAGCAAAATCCTAAAAGCAAGAAGCAAAAATGAGAAATCCAAATGTGTAAAGACGCTTAGCTTAAATTACAGTTGGCTCCCTTAACTGAACAGTTTTAGTTTTAACAGGGTGAACTGATGAGATTTATTTATTATTACCTGATTGGAGCGAAATGTAATGAAACATGAACCATTTCCTCTGCATTATAACTTTCCCATGTGAAAGTACGGTACGGTAGTCAAATATATCCAGTAGTCGGTTCTTAAGTCTATTTAGCTTGTCTACATTTGATCAGTGTCTGGAAGGAAGCCTGTATCTCACTGAAAATTACAATGGACTCGATTTATCAACACCAGCATATCCTGATTATTACCATCCTCTGACTGAACCATAAGAAAAGTCAGTAGCCACGGCAGTGTCTAAGTTGCATAAGTGCAAGCTGGACAGTGGAATTCCAGACTTGTCAGCAGAACAGATTTTATAGAACCTGATGAAAGACGAGGCAGTTTGTGTGACATCAGCCCTGAGGGTGCCTTGAGAATGAATTCCTTATGGCATCCTCCAAAGTGCAAGCAGTTGAATATTTAACACAATGAACCTCATGGGCATGGCCTTCCATTGAGCTAGCAGCAGGAAGACCCCACCCGCCAACTTTCAATGAGTTTCGTAATCATTGTGTGTCAAAAGGAAACCAGGCACGCACTGACTGCCTGCAGAGGATTTGCTCTTTTGTTACCCATTCTTGACCATTTGTTAATGACTGATTCCTCGGCTGACTTTCCCAGTGACGCTGAATTTTAATTGTGCTGATGCTTCTCAGAGAGGGTAAATGAACGCATTCTTCCTCAAAGCAAATTGGGAGACTTTCAAGGCTACACTTTACTGATAACCGAAGCAGCACATGCCAAAATTTGCAATGTTGTAGATTGAGTTTAGTGCACAGAACTAGTTCCTCAAACCCCACCCTGCATTTTAGATAATGAATCAATAAGTCATTAACAAAATGTAGGTATCGCCCCAGCATTTAGAGTCATTTTGTTGCACAGCACAGAAACAGACCCTTCGGTCCAACTCGTCCATGCCGATCAAATACCCTATATAAATCTAGTCACATTTACCAGCATTTGGCCCATATCCTCCCTATTCATGTACCCATCCAGATGCCTTTTAAATGTTGTAATTGTACCAGCCTCCACCACCTCCTCTGGCAGCTCATTCCATGTTCGCATACCCCCTGCTTGTAAAAGTTGCCCCTTAGGTCCCTTTTAAATCTTTCCCCTCTCACCTGAAATCTATGCCCTCTAGTTCTAGACTCACCCACCCCAGGGAAATGACTATTCCACCTAAATGTGCCCCTCATGATTTGATAAACTTCTATCAGTCATGTCTCTGTCTGTTAAGTTCTTCTTCCAGGTATTTTTGTATCAACCAGTTTGGATACATTATGTACACTTCTGGTGCAGGTGGGATTTGAACCTATGCTTTCTGACCCAGATGGAAGTGTCTCACCACTGCAGAATGAGAGCCCTAAAGATTCATCTTTCAAGTACCAATCAATTCCCTCCCCTGTGCCTAGCATACGTTAAAAATGTATATAGATATTTTTAACCAACCCGTTCATAGATGTTATTACATATTTCTGGAGTACATAAGACTTAAATCCAGGTCTCTTGACTTAGAGGCAGTGATTTTATTTCTGGATTTCTTTATGGATCCTCTTGGGTCGACAGGATTCCTTTCCTGTCGACAGGATTCCCTAATATAGTGGGAGGTGCTATATTATTTCTGTATCAAACCTAGATGAGGTTATTCATTTGGTTTAGAGATAGAGACATCCCCATTGCACCACAAGAGCCCTTCAAAGATCATTTAAAGTAATGCATGATCTGCTTATACATTCGTCAATGGAATGATCATCTGATTTGCTTCTTCAGTGTTCAGCAATCTGATTTCTCTTCATCAGATCCCATCATTAATTCATGAGCCATTGTTTGCTATTATGGTGTTTATAATTTGATGGCCATATTTGAGACTATGCTTTATTAGTACTTGTTCCCAGTTTGGCATCCCTGTACCTAATCCAATCCATCTCCCCACACCCTCAGACCTCAATCTGGGACTTGACTTCATTATGAGCTGTGAGCTTCCTTTCCACATTTGACTTCAAATTACAACAATTGCATCTCAACCTTGATGTATCCTTAGCTTTGGAACAGGGCCTTACAGAATTTAGCATTCTAGCTACAGTGAGGGCGGCACGGTGGCATAGTGGCTAGCACTGCTGCCTCAAAGCGCCAGAGACCCGGGTTCAATTCCAGCCTCAGGCAACTCTGTGTGTGGAGTTCGCACATTTTCCCCGTGTCTGCGTGGGGTATGCTCCGGTTTCCTCCCACAGTCCAAAAATGTGCAGGTTAGGTGAATTGGTCATGCTAAATTGCCCGTAGTGTTAGATGTCGGGAAATGGGTCTGGGTGGGTTGCTCTTCGGAGGGTCGGTGTGGACTTGTTGGGTCGAAGGGGTTTCCACACTGTAAGTAATCTAATCTAATATACTCCATGGTCCCTCACCTCCATTTATCACATTCATCCTCAATCCAATCTCTTCCTGTACCCAATCTCTGGACAGAGTCACATTGAACAATTCAAGATAGAATGCCTATAATTTTATGCATTATTAACGAATATATACAGATTAATTCATAAATGGTACAAAATAAGCCACAAAAGGATGGTTACGACAGATTACTAGGGAGTATTATTCCATACAGAAATAAATGATGATACAGAATGACTCTAAAACTTTCACTGATAAATTTGATGAGATGACACTCACACCACAGACACTCCCAAATCAAAATCCCATTGGCAGATCATAGAATAACACTGTGTAGAAAGTGTCCATTCTGCCATAACAACTGTTCCAGGCTTCTGAAAAAAAGCAAACAATTAATTTGACTCATTTATTTCCGCATAAATGAGCAAATGCCTTCCCTTTGTTGTCGCGTTGGCAAAACATTGTCTGAACCTCCTAAGAGTGTCAAAAGGCAACAATAATCTTTTCCATTCCCATGTCAGTTAGTCTCCTCGCCACTGTCTGTGATGTTGCCAGATTGTAGTGCATTATTCAAATTTATTTCATTTAGGTGGAAAAAGTGAGGACTGCAGATGCTGGAGATCAGAGCTGAAAAATGTGTTGCTGGAAAAGCACAGCAGGTCAGGCAGCATCCAAGGGGCAGGAGAATCGATGTTTCAGGCATAAGCCCTTTTTTAGGAATGAAGAAGGGCTTATGCCCGAAATGTCGATTTTCATTTTGGTGGGCATAGTTTGTAGACAGAAGGCACTTTCAAAATACTTACAGAGCAGATTCCATCTTAGGCCAGGTGTAAAAGGAAGAGCTGCACTGCTGAGCACTTAATGACCATTTTTTAATCACTAAAACAGAATATATCTCTGAAATATCAGAATAGGATGCCACCATTGAAAAAAGCCACCATGATGCACTGGCAACAAGTGCCAAAAATGTGAAAAGAGTTTTGACAGGCATTTTAGATGCCAAACTGTTGTTTTATCTGTAAGCAGAAGAATATATGGTCAAGCAAAGATTTGTCTTGTTCTGATTTTTGATTGGATTTACCATCAATAAGTAGACACTGCTGCTGATGCCGAAGAACCTTCTATTATGGACCTTCTCAGGAATATGCAACCAAGCCTGTTGATTTGATTTCTATTGTAGTGGAAAATGCATCAAACCTAAGATGAGGTGAAACAAAACCAGAAATTGCTGGAGAAACGCAACAGGTCTGGCAGCATCTTTGGGAAGAAAGCACTGTTAATGCCCCAATTCCATGTGTGGCACAGTGGCTGATGGTTAGCACTGGTGCCTCACAGTGCCAGGGACTCAGGTTTGAATCCAACCTCAGGCAGCTGTCTATGTGGAGTTTATACATTCTCCCCCTGTCTGCATGGGTTTCCTCCCATAGTCCAAAGATGTGCAGGTTAGGTGAATTTGCCATGCTAAATTGCCCATAGTGTTCAGGGGTGTGTGGGTTAGGTGCCTTAGTCAGGGGGTGTGTCAGTAATAGGGTAGGGGAATGGGATACTCTTTGGGCCAAATGACCTGTTTTCACACTGTAGGGATTCTATGACTCTTCATGAGTTCTCCAACCATTTCTATTTTTGTTTCAGATCTACAGTATCCGCAGTTCTTTGTTTTATTCTATGCTGAGATGAGACATTTGATAAACTTTGCTTTGCTGTTGGATGTAAGCATAAAAGCACCATTCCAATTTTACAGATGAATGGCCATTTCTCTGCCCAGTAGTGGCTTTAGCCACAAATGCAGCCTTTCCAAAGATAAACAGGGAGAACATCACAGCTATGTATTTAGAATAAACTTTCCTGAAAAGAAGTTAGCATATTTGAATTTAAACTGATTAAAATGCACAGAAGCATTTGCAAACTGAAAACTAGGATAAACGCACCAGAACAACAGGCAAAAGTTTGCACCTCTCGATATAATGCCTGTGGCCAGACAAGAACACTTAAGTGAACGTGCAAAAGTCAGAAAATCATAGATTCTATAGGGGTGTCGACAAGTGCAGCAGACTCTTATCAGAATCAGATTATATTAACTGCTCCCTGGAGACTTATACTCAATAATACTACTAGCAAATCTAACAAAACTAAATGTTGAAATGGAAAATTGCCCAGGAAAGCATTGCATTACAGTGAGTCAAGTGCAAAACAGTAAGATTGATCTTTGGCCCAATGGCAAAAGTATTACTAGTGCTGGATACATGATGAAAAGAAAATCTCCAATGTAGATTTTTGACAAAAATTGTTGAAAACAAAGCATCTCTAAGCTAGACTACAGTTTAGTAAGTTGCAGCATACTTATGATATATATTAATGACTTAGATGAGGAAAGTAAACATATCATCGCCAAGTTTGCAGATACTACATAAATAGTTGGGAAGACAAGTGATGAGGATGATACATAGAGGATATAGACAGGTTAAGTGAGTGAGCAAAGACTTGGCTGATGAAATGTAATGTGGGAAATAGTGAGGTTATGCACATTTGCAGGAAGACTAGAGGAGCTGAATATTATTTAAATGGAGAAATACAGAGGGATTTAGGAAACCTCATCCATGAATCCATAAAAATCACATAATACCAGGTTATAGTCCAACAAGTTTATTTGCAAGTTCAAGCTTTCAGAGCGCTGCTCCTTCATCAGGTAGCTAATGGGGCAGGATCATAGGATACAGAGTTTATAGTAAATGATCAAAGTGTCATACAACTGCTGCGATGTATTGAGGATACATCTGAGATGTCACCTTTTTTTATAAAACCTTAAGTTATCTCGGGAATGTGACTTGGAAGAAGTTCTGGGATTTACATATTAATAAATCGAAACTTGCAACTCATTCTAAGTGATTAAAGACTAGGCTTGTCCAATACATCTTGTCAATTATACGGCACTTTGATCTTTTGCCATAAATTTTGTGTCCTGTGATCCTATCCCACTAGCTACCTGATGAAGAAGTAGCGCTCCAAAAGCTTGTACTTCCAAATAAATTTGTATGCGGGAGCAAGAATATCTTGCTGCGATTATACATGGCCTTGTTGAGACCACGCCTGGAATATTGTGTGCAGTTTTGGTCTCCTAACCTGAGGAAGGATGTTCTGTTTATGGAAGGAGTGCAAGGAAGGTTGACCAAACTCTGGCACGCTGGCAGCGCTGTCTCATGAAGAGAGTCTGAATTAGTCAGAACTGAAGTTTAGAAAGAATGGGGGAGGATCTTATAGAATTTTGAAGGTTTCTACCAGGTCCAGGAAAGGTAAATCCAGGAATAATGTTCCGGACGACAAGAGTCCAGAACCAAGTCTCCCAGTTTAAGGATACCAGGAAAGCAAGTTAGTACTGAGATGAGGAGAAATGCCTTCATCTAGAGATTTAAAAACCACACAACACTAGGTCATAGTCCAACAGGACGATAACCTGGTGTTGTGTGATTTTTAACTTTGTCCATCCCTGTCAAACCCTGCACCTCCACATCATGAATCGTGAAAAGCTTACATCCTAGTTCGGCAGGTAGTAGAGATTGTAAATGGAATATTGGCCGTTCCTTCAAAAGGGAATGAAGATTAACAGAAGGGAGGCTTTGCTAAAAGCACTAGTCAGACCAGAACTCGAAAACCTCAAAGAGTTTTGTGCCCTTTATCTAAGGAAAGATACATTGGCTTTGGAGATAGCCTAGAGAAGGCTCGCGAGGCAAATATTAGGTATAGAAGGACAGTTTTATGAAGTGAGGTTGAGTAGATTGGGCCTGTACTCATTGGAATAATAGAAGAATGACAAGTGACCTGATTGAAACAAACAGGATTCTTCAAGGTCTTGACAAGTTGGATGCAGAAAAGTTGTTCCTCTTTCTGGGTGATTATGACTAGAGGGCATAATCTCAGAATGAGGAGTCACACATTTAAAATAGAAATGAGGAGGAATTTCCTCTCTCAGTGGTAGTTTAGAGGGGTGTCAAAGCTGAGTCTTTCAGTATGTACAAGACTGAGATAGACAGATTTTTCATCAGTAAGTGAATCAAGGGCTATATGGAAAAGGCAGAAAAGTGGAATTGAGGATTATTAGGTCAGCTGTGATCCCGTTGAATGGTGGAGCAGTGTCAATGGGCTGAATGGCCTACTTCTGTTCCTATGTCTTATGGTCTTTGAATGCCAAACTGTGACCGCAACTAATTTCTTATGATAGTTGTGAAAATGGACAACCAATTTTCAACAGTCGTCATCTGATTTTTTTTAATACCTGGGACCTATTGTGAACTAAATTGGTTTTAATAATGAAAATAACCACAAAAGTAAGATGGTTGCATCAATCACCTGACAACAGGTTGAACCATTTCTTGAAGCTGTTAATAACCAGGACCCCTGGTTATCTGAAAGAAACTAAGGTGACATTGAAATGACTCAAACTCAGATCTGTACCTCTCATGTTTCATTTACATTTTTCTGCAAGTTTATTCATGTTTATTCCTCACCACCTTGAAAAACAGCACCTGGTGAGAAAGCAAATTTAAGAAATATCCATTCACCACAAATTTAGATTTTGCCACTACTGAGGACACAAGACAGCAATTAAACAGCTGTGGTTTCAGGATAAAACTGAACACCTCAAACCATTAATACATGTTTTAAAACCACCTATTCTTGTTCTTCATTTTTAAACTGATGTTTCTGTGTGTTTCACATTGCATTTTATTCTGTTTCTTGGAGGTGGTGAGTAATAAAATTCCTCTTTCTTTCACTCAAGTAAATCCTGCAAATGAATCCTTAATTTTTTGATGAGCACTACATTTTAATTAAAGTGTAATATATGTGTGCGCAAAAAAGAAATAAAAATGTCCTTGCAGCAAACTGAGAAGGAAATCATTTGGCAACACAGCATACAGTGCTTTGACCATAAATCCATAAGATATAGAAACGGAATTAGGCCATTCAGCCCATTATGTCTGCTCCACCATTCAGTCATGGCCCCTTGATATGTTTCTCAACCCAAATCTCCTGCCTTCTCCCCATACCTCTTGATTCCCTTACTAACCTATCTATCTCTGTCTTAAATACACTCAATGACCTGGTCTCTATAACCCTGTGTGACAATGAATTCCACAGATTAACCACCCTCTGGGTGAAGAAGTTCTACTCATCTCAGTTCTAAAAGGTCATCCCTTCACTCTGAGGCTCTGCCCATGTCCCTCCTACTAGTGGAAATGTCTTCCCCACATCCACTCTGTCCAGGCCCTACAGTATTTTGTAAGTTTCAATCAAAACTCTCCTCATCCTTCTAAACTGCATTGAGTAAAGACACAGAGACCTCAACTGTCCCTTATATGACAAATCCTTTAACCCCAGGATCATTCTTGTAAACCTCCACTGTACCCAGTTCAATGCCAGCACATCATTCCTTAGATAGAGGGCCTAAAACTGCTCACAATATTCCAAGTGTGGTCTGACCAGAGCCTTATGCAGCCTCAGCAGTACTTCCCTGCTCTTGTATTCTAGCCCTCTCGAAATGAATACTAGCATTGCATTTGCCTTCCTAACCATCAAATGAACCTGCATGTTAACCTTAAGAGAATCCTGAACTAGGACTCCCTAATCTCCGTCTGCTTCAGATTTCTGAAGCATTTCCTGTTTAGAAACTAGTCTACACCTCGTCCTATGCTTTCCCACATTGTATTCCATCTCCCACTTCTTCTCCCACTTGTCTAGCCTGTCCAAGTCCTTCTGCAGCTACCCACTTCCTCAACATTACCCAACCCTCCACCAATCTATGTGTCATCTGCAAATTTAGCAACAATGCCCTCAGTTCCTTTTTCCAGATCGTTAATATGTAATATGGGTGATTATGGTCCCAACTCTTGCCCCTTCAGAACTCCAGCTAGTCACCAGCTACCATCCTGAAAAAGACCCTTTATTTCTGTCTTCTGCCAATTAGCCAATCCTCTATCCATGTCAGTACCTTGCTCCTAACACTGTTTTATTGAGCAGCTTCCTGTGCAACATGTTTCTGGAAATACAAATACATCACATCCATTGGCTCTCCTTTGTCTAACTCGCTCATTATGTCCTCAAAGAATTCTGACAGGTTTGTCAGACATAACCTCCCCTTGATGAAGCCATGCTGACTCCATCCTATTTTACCATGCACTTCCAAGTACTGAGCAATCTCATCCTTAATAATGGCCTCTAAAATTTTACTAACAACCAAAGTCAGGCTAACCAGCCTTTGGCTTAATAAATATCTAACTGTCAATGTGAATGTCCCAAAATACAATGCTTGAATAATTTCTTTGTACCATTATAATCACAGCTGATGATACTATGGGACAGGTCAGATCTCAGAGTGAAACCATTTAAAATTTAATTCTTTCATTTTTATTTAGTTAACATGATGCTCAGTTACTAAAAAATAATGACAAGGTTCAGATTTTCTTTGACAAGAAAATATCAGTTTATCGCACAAAAGAAGAGTTAATCATAAAAAAAGCTATTGAAACATAGAAGAAAATTAACAAGTTTTAAATCACACAATAAAACAAATTTTCAGACTATTTCCATTACAGAGACTTAATTCCAGAGAAATTACACCACTGTCTCAGTTCTTTAGGGTTCTGTTTAAATGGCTCCTGACAACTTGTGTCAAGCATATTAGTTTGCAATTCAAATAGCCTGCAGATTTCTAACAAAACTCTCCTGGTCTGAAGCTCCCATAACAGAAAACCCTTCCACTGAGATCTCTCCACTGCCCTAAAGCCTTCCTAAACTAATATTACTTATAAACTCAAATCTGTTGTTGTATAAGCTGATTTATTTTTAATCTTGCTAATTCATAACATTCTGAACTAATAATAAAGCTACTGGCCTTACATATTTACCCCATGTGCAATAAACACAACATTATAAACATCTTTCCATTGACACCATAAGGGTCTGCAGTTACCTGATCTCTAACAAATGCTGGATTAAGTCACTTTTCTAGAAGGAGACTAATGAAAAAGAAAACCCTACACAGGAGTAATCAATACCCACCTGGCTCTATTTTGATATACAAATTTTGAAAATCATACTATATATACTATATGATATGAATTGATCAACTATATGCCAATGGATTGCTGTTGTCTTGAGTGACCTTAGAGTGGACTTCTGCTATGATAGACCAGTCTGTCCTCTATGTCTGGTTTGTCTCAGTCAGCAGAGTGCTAGTTAGGTTGGTAAACTTCATCTGTTCTACTCTAGCAGTGATATGGACATGGACATAGTGTTCATGGATGTGCAGGTTAGGTGCATTATTCAGAGGAAATGTAGAGTAATAGGGTCTGGGTTGGTTACTCTTCGGAGGGTCAGTGTGGACTTGTTGGGCCAAATAGCCTGTTTCCACACTGTAGGGATTCTATGATTCTATGATATGGTAAAGTAAGTCCAAGTTTTTAGTCACACATTGTACATTAATAGCAGTTCGAACTATGTATTTGCAGGTAGAGAATTACTTCTCCTTAAGTTTCCAGGTCAATCTTTATGCTGGACTACGCCTCCTCCCACCCTGCCCCCTGTAAAAACGCCATCCCATTCTCCCAATTCCTTCGTCTCTGCCGCATCTGCTCCCAGGAGGACCAGTTCCAAAAATGTACAACCCAGATGGCCTCCTTCTTCAAGGACCGCAATTCCCCCCCCCCCCCGACGTGGTCAACGATGCCCTCCACCGCATCTCTTCCTCTTCCCGCTCCTCCGCCCTTGAGCCCCGCCCCACCAACCGCCATCAGGACAGAACCCCACAGGTCCTCACCTACTACCCCACCAATCTCCATGTACAGCGCATCATCCGCCGTCATTTCCGCCACCTCCAAACGGACCCCACCACCAAGGATATATTTCCCTCCCCTCCCCTATCAGCATTCCGTAAAGACCACTCTCTCCGTGACTCCCTCGTCAGATCCACACCCCCCACCAACCCAACCTCCACTCCCGGCACCTTCCCCTGCAACTGCAGGAGGTGCAAGACTTGCGCTCACACCTCCCCCCTCACCTCCCTCCAAGGCCCCAAAGGAAACTTCCATATCCGCCACAGATTCACCTGCACCTCCACACACATCATCTATTGCATCTTTTGCACCCGATGTGGCCTCCTCTATATTGGGGAGACAGGCCGGCTACTTGCGGAGCGTTTCAGAGAACACCTCTGGGACACCCGGACCAACCAACCCAACCACCCTGTGGCTCAACACTTTAACTCCCCCTCCCACTCCACCAAGGATATGCAGGTCTTTGGACTCCTCCATCGTCAGACCACAACAACATGACGGTTGGAGGAAGAGCGCCTCATCTTCCGCCTAGGAACCCTCCAACCACAAGGGATGAACTCGGATTTCACCAGTTTCCT
This sequence comes from Chiloscyllium plagiosum, assembly GCF_037043375.1. Lineage (NCBI taxonomy): Eukaryota > Metazoa > Chordata > Chondrichthyes > Orectolobiformes > Hemiscylliidae > Chiloscyllium > Chiloscyllium plagiosum. Next base: position 137,469,029 of record NW_028270140.1, read on the forward strand.
CATTTCCCCTCCCCCCACCTTGTCTCAGTCAAATCCATCGAATTCAGCACCGCCTTCCTAACCTGCAATCTTCTTCCTGACCTCTCCGCCCCCACCCCAGTCTGACCTATCACCCTCACCTTGACCTCTTTCCACCTATCACATTTCCGATGCCCCTCCCCCAAGTCCCTCCTCCCTACCTTTTATCTTAGCCTGCTGGACAAACTTTCCTCATTCCTGAAGAAGGGCTTATGCCCGAAACATCGATTCTCCTGTTCCCTGGATGCTGCCTGACCTGCTGCGCTTTTCCAGCAACACATTTTCAGCTTTACGGGTTATGCCTTACTTAGCTCCTTAGTTACATCACGGACTAACTTAAAATAATCGTTTACTCCACACAAGTCAACAAGTCATTTTGTTTAGCTTTTTCAACCCAGTTTTAGAAAAATATGCTTGCTGTTTGATTGGTAAAAAGCTGAATGTTTGATTGTGAGAAAATGTTAATACTGCAGGAGGACCAGATGAGTTAACATCAATTGAATGAAGTCATAAACTATGTTTTGGCTAAACATGAAAAGAAAAGTCAGCTCTCAGTTACAGGCATGTGCTCCATAACAAATATACATATGATATTGTATCTTTTTTATGTGGGAGGGATGATTGGTGCAAAAATGTTTAAGTTACTGAGCCAGATTTTTCTTCAAGTTCACTCAATTATTTTTGGTGAGCTGTTCCCATTCGTAAATAATTGAAGGACTAGGGGAAGCAAATTTAAAGTTTCTGGCAAGAGGTTCAGGGGCTCGGAGGGGGATGGAGGAAAGTGAAGAAGAAGCTTCAAGTAGTGATGACCGAGAACCGCTGCTCGTCGGATGCTGCCTGAACTGCTGTGCTCTTCCAGCACCACTGATCCAGAATCTGGTTTCCAGCATCTGCAGTCATTGTTTTTACCTCCATGACCGAGAACCCCCTGTCTATGAGGTTGTGGAAGCAGACACTGTAAATGATTTCGAAAGGAAAACGCGTGGCCACTTGAGAGGAAATAAGGAGGATAAGGCAAGTGAATGGAATTGACTGGACCGCTCTCCAGAGAGTGGACACAGACTTGATGGGCTGAATGACCTCATCAGTACTATACCAATGAATAAAGAGGAGGACAGTGCGATTTATCAGGTCTGTCTCCAAAAGAGTCAGGACAAGATGTGCTGAGTGGCCTGTTTCTCTGCATTATTCTCTGATTCTATCAATAGAACCCCAACAACCTAACTGGGGAAATGATCTACTCCATTTAACGGAGATACTCACTGCTTGAGCAGCATCACAGATGATTTGGAGCACAGAGAAAGGGAGTGGAAAAGACCAGTTTGAACAGACCTATCCCACTACATTTAAGGAGACCTTTGGATTTTCGTTATCAGTTTATACTGGAAAGTCAACTAATGGTGTTGAACACAAGCAATCCAGAGTCATTGTGTATTCTAGAAGTGAACTGTATGAATAATTGAAGCAGATCAGCCAGAGTTTAATACAATTTATAAGAGGATATATTAACATTGTCTTCCTCATGTTTCTCACTTCAATATTTGCATTCTTCAAAATACTCTACCTGTTTAAGATTTGCACAAATCTAACAAAGTACATTTCCCCTTATGAAGTGGGGTGGATCCAAATTGCAGTTGAGCAGCGCTGAACACATTTAAATTACATTTTCTTTCTCCATCCCATCAATCATTTAAGTTATCCGGGATTGAGAAAATGAGGAATCTTAGACTTAAGCATGTATGCCCAGTAAAAAAAAATTAAAGTCAAATTACAAAAGTTATATTGTACCTTTAACGTGAATGACATAACATACTTAATGGGTATGGAATGAAATTAAATGTAATACCATAGCACACGTGACCACATGAAGATAGATGGCCAAAACTGTGTCAAAGAGGTTGAGTTTAAGGATACTCTTAAAGGAGGTGTTAAAGATATGGCGAGACAGTACCCAAGTTCATTAACTTTTGATAATCTAATCATCGTTATACATTTTTCACATGTATCTTTCACATGTATTGACTACTCACATCCATGTCTGTGCAAGATTTGTTTCCATTCACTTCTGCCAAATTTAATGTCAAAAATGAGGATTAGGTTCCAAGATAATGTCACTAATTATGCAGAAAAATGCAGTGGGGATGTTTAACAGTTAATAACCCTGCTTTTACATAAACTTTCTCAGTTAATTATGCCTTGCATTCCCTTCATTCCCTACCCTCATGAACTGCTGATAGATTCCAAACCATGCTTTATCTCTGATACTGGATACTGAAGATTTTTTTAAAAGAAAGGAAGTGTTGCAGTTATGTAACAGTATTCACAACCCCTAGACTTCTCAAAGTGCTTCACTGCCAATGAACTATTTTTGTACTTTTGAAGTGTAGTCCCTGTAGTAATGAAGGAAATGGAGCAGTCACTTTGCAGACAGCAATCAGCAAAAGATCAGGTAATCTGTTTTATGGTGTTGGTTGAAAGCGAAATGTTGGCCAGAGCTCCAGAATAAAGTACAACTGTGTGTGTGTGTGTGTGTGTGTGTGTGTGTGTGTGTGTGTGTGTGTGTGTGTGTGTGTGTGTGTGTGTGTGTGTGTGTGTGTGTATCTGTGTGTGTGTGTGTATCTATCCTGTCCTACCATTGGCCATCCTTATTAAACATCTGGGATGGAACGGTGATTCAGTGAATAGCACTGCTGCCTCACAATGCCAGGGATGCAGCTTTGATTCCACTTTGGGGTGGCTGTTGGTATGGCGTTTGGACATTCTCCCTGTGTTTGCGTTGGTTTCCTCCAGGTGCTCCAATTTCCCCTCACACTCCAACAATGTGTGGGTTAAGTGGATTGGCCAAGATAAATTGCCCAGTGTCCAGAGATGTATAAGTTAGGTGGGTCAGCGATGGGAAATGCAGGGATAAGGTAGGGGTGGGTTTGGCGAAATGCTGTTCGCAAGGTTGGTGTGTACTAATCAGCCAAATGGTCTGTTTCCACACTGTAGGGATTCTAGTTTATACACTGGACTATCTGCATTGCCATGATAAAATGGTGAAGCCAAAACCAACAATTTGTATTTGTCCAGCATATTTGATACTTGTAAAATACCCTAAAAAGCTTCTCAGAAAGGCAAGCAGATCAAAATTACTATCAGGCCATTACAAAACATGACAAAGCTTTGTGAAAGACACAGGCTGCGAGGAGATTTTCAAAGGTGGAGGGAGACAGATTTAGAAAATAAATTCCAGAACTCTATAATGAGGGACTCGGGCGGCAGTAAGGGAAGAGGAAATGGAGAATGTGCAAGAGCAGCATGTGGGAGGAAAGCAAAACTCTTAAAGTGTTTACGCAACAAGGAGGGCCATTCCAATATAAGGATTTCAAAACAAGGATGAAGATTTTAAAATCAAAGCCTTCCTTGCCAGCCTGGGAGAAGATGAAGGTCAGTGGGCGCAGAAGTGATGGGAGAAAAGGACTTGGTGAGACTGAGGAGACAGGCAGCAGACGTTTGGAGCAGCTTAAATGTATGGAGCTATTGACGCATTTGATTGTGACAAGTCTGCCAGAGAGATTTCAGCTTCCTTACTGTGAACATATAATGGTGTAATGGTCACATCCCCTCTCTGACATGGAAGCCTCGGTCTCACTCCTGGAAGTGATGGCTCAGGAAGGTGAATGCACAACATGTCCAAACAGATTGGGTATAAAATCCTGCAACACTGCCAGTCCTGCCAATAGCAAGGGATAAGAGCAGGAGAGATTCCTAATCGGATATGAGATAGAAAATATCAATGCCTCCACCATCGCTATTCTATAACAAGTTTGTAAAAGTGTACATTTCCATAGGAACAGGGTATAGGTGAGGGCATGGGTTGGGGGCGGGGTGGGAAGTGGTATTGGATAGCTGGTGTGGACCGGTTGGAGTCAAGACCACGGGGTTCCCGCAGGACTGGAGCCACCTCTTTGCCTTGGCTAAGATAGAGATTGAGGTGTTATGGATTGACTTGCCTTTGCTCAGAGATCCGAAAAAGATTGTGAATCCTCTATGTATATTCCTCCAATCTGTTCAATGCAAAAGCACCAGAAGGAAAAAAATTACCAAGTTATTTATCCATCCTGCTAATAAAGTCTATTCAATGAATTTAGGAATTGTGCTTATGGTATACAGATTTGCAAGATACATATGAATGATAATCAACATGATTTATTCTTTCTCATTCATTTATTTATTTTGAATCTAATTCTTTTTCTTTCCTAGCTATTTGAGATTACAGTGCCAATTTCCCAGGGACCAAAACCCATAACAATCAGTGTTGCAAATCACACGGGCTGCAGATGTATGTCAAAGTTGGATTTCTTCAGACAGGTTCACTCCATCATCAGACGTTCCATATCTACATCCCAGTCAGAGTAAGTTTAACTGTGGTTATTGACATCACTCAGGATATATTTTCCATGTACTGCCTTGCTACAAAAACAGAAATGTCTGCAGAAACACAGCAGATCTGGCACAATCAGTGGAGAGAGAAACAGGGTTAATGCCTCATGTTCAATTATTGGACTCATAATTAACTCTGAGTTTTCTCTTTACAAATGCTGCCAGACTTGCTAAGTTTCTCCATCACTTTCTGGACTTATTTCAGATCTCCATCATCCGCCATATTTTCCTTTTGCCTTTATAGCTCCCTTGCTCATGGCTTGCACATGTCAGGAATTTGTCGGCACATTGTTCACAGTTTTTTGAAGTACGTTACTAATGGGCACTCTGGGATTTGGAAGTGAGGCTGTTATGTTTAAGCCTTGAGTAAATCGAATCCATTTTTCAGCACATTGTACTAATAGAGCATAGTGCTCAGCACTGAGAGATTCATAATAATTGTGGAATCAGTTTCAATGTAATTTAAACAACTTAATTCCAGGGAGTGACTGTCCTATCATGACACCTGGAATACCACAGCTTATGGTATTACATTTTCAGAATGTCATGTTCATTGGATGAAAAAAAATGATCACTGATCTGACAGGTTTCCAATTATCCAGTTGACTGATGATACAAATAAAACAAAAAAAACTAGAATAAACCAAACTATTAATTCCCTCAGTTGATTTTAAAAGTTACCAGCCATTAATCACATTTTGCTTTTGTTCTTCATAGTTATACAATGTAAACATCTTCTACGCGTGTCTTATATCACTCGCCCAATACCTATCCTATTCATACTTAGGTATAATCCTGAACAACAAAGGGCTACAGGCAGTTTTTAAAACAATAGTAAATCTGTCATGTATCTGTAGGTTTTCATCCTACTGCTGTGATGCAACAATACCAGGGCACACAATAACAACAGATATTCCAAGTTCATCATCCACAGGCAAAATAATAAATATTTTACAGTATAAGTGAGAGAAAAATCACAGGTAGAAGTTTCTTGTGACTGAAGTAAGAAACAAGTAAATTTGATTTTTATAAATGTTTTTATCTCAAACATCAACATGTTAAGTCAGTCCAACACCATGGACTGTATTCTACAAAATTGTATAACTATAATTAGTTTTTTTCTGCAGTTGTTTCCTTCACATTACAGTGAAGTCATAAAAAGACTCTTCAATATCTCTGAAACTGTCGATCCTTATTTGTGACAGAGAAATATCTTGATTGATGGTTACAAACATTCACATCAGCTAATTTGTAGATTATATCAATGTGCTTTCTGTTTACTTATGCAAACCTTTCACACATGGAGTACTGTAATGGGGAGTGAAACCAAATAACTAATGAATCCTCTCTTCATCAAGAGAGTTATTTCCAAAATAAACATTATGCTTGTTATAGTGGAGCAACAAAGAGAGATCCAGAAGAATGGGGAGGGATGGGATGAATAATTGCTGTGGGACTTTGGCTTATTAATTTATAACATATCCCAACAAACTTTGTTTTTCCACAGTTTTAAACTTTGCATTTATTGTTAACTAGTTAAAGCTTTGTTAATAGAATGAAAGATGAATTTCCCTATGGAGCCATATGCTAACAGCACAGAAACTATAATGTGAAAACAGTTTGCTTATCCGAATAATTCTGTGTTGGTGGTTTATCCCATGCATGAGTAGTAATTCTAATGTTATTGATTAATGCTGTTGCCACCTTCCTCTATTCCTTTTTTCCTTTAGCCAACTATCCAGCCTGGACTTGAATGCTGCCTTCTGGTAGTACACCATAACCCAAAACCATTAAGTCCATAAAATGTCGGAGCAGAAATTGGCCATTCGCCCCATCGAGTTTACTTCAACATGGCTGATCTGATAATCCTCAATTCCACTTTCCTGCCTTTTCCTCACAATCCTTCATCCCCTTACTGATTAAAGATCTGTGTCGCTTAGCCTTGAATATACTTAACGACCCAGCTTCTATAGAATTCCACATTAAGAGAGAAGAAATCCCTCCTCAGATACATCTTAAATAGGCTGTGTGAAAATGAATCTCCTAAACTCTGTCCTTAAAACTCTTACATTCAATTTGATAACCATGTTCACTCATTCTAAACTCTTCCATACCTGAAAAACTGTTTCGGTTTACTCTGTCCGATCCTTTTATAACAGTTGATGAAATCATCATGTAAGCCTCTCTGTTCCAACAATGAAGGTATTGCATTTACTTCATACTTCCATTTTCTTTATCCTTCTTCTCCATAGGATGCATTCATTGGTTAGGCTAGCATTCATTCCTCATTCTTAACTGACCTTGAAAAGGCAGTGGTGAGCTGCAGTCCTTGGTGTGTAGGAACACCCACAGTGCAGCCAGGATTTTTATTTAGTATCACTGAAGGAACAGCGATATACTTCCAAGTCAGGACGATGTGTGACTTGGAGGGTTATTTACAAAGAGTGGGGTTTCCATGAGTCTGTTGCTCATGTCCATCCAGTCAGTAAAACATACAGTTTTGGAAGTTTGGTTTGATGCAGTGTATCTTGCAGATAGTGCACACCAGCCTGGTTCAGTTCTGGCCTGGTGCACCAGAATGTTGGAGGTGGGGTATTCAGTGATTGCAGTGCCATTGTACATCAAGGGAGAGGCTATATTCACTTGTTGGAGATGGCCGTTGTCTGGCATTAATGTGGCACAAATGTTAGTTGGCAGTTATCAGGCTCGAGCCTGAATGTTGTCCAGGTCTTCCTGCATCTTGGCACAGACTGCTTCAATATCTGGGGAGTCATGAATGGTGCTGAAAGCTGTTTAATGATCGCCGAACATGCCCACTTCTGACTTTACGTTGGAGGGAAGGTCACTGATGAAGCGACTGAAGCTAGCCAGGCCTTGAGGAACTCCTGCAGAGATGTCCTGCAACAACCATAACCATCTTTCTTTGGTCTCAAACCAGTGCAGTACTGTCTGAGCAGGCTTCCAGGCAATCAAATGACAGGCAGCTCATAGTCAGATGAATGAGGGACAGGCATATAGATGGCAGGAAGGCCACTTGTCAGAGTTTCTGTCACTCGTCACTTCCAAACCTGCCAGCCTGGGGGCATTGGAAACAATCCTAAATGGATTTCCCACGTATGGCTGGATTTTCTGCTCTCCTTCCAGAAGGCAAGAGGGCACCTAGCAGATGGCAGTTACAACCTATACTCATTTAATACCAATCTGTCTAAGGTTTTAGAGGGATGGAGTGGGAGGCTTACCCTGCCTTAAGTATATTCAGGGTATAGGAATAGGAAGGGTTTAGAGGGATATGGGCCAAGTGCTGGCAAATGGCACTAGAGTAATTTAGCATAACTGGTTGGCATGGATGAAGGGTCTGTCTCCATGCTGTACATCTCTATGACTCTACGACGCTATAACTTTAGTTGTGCATATTGGTATTGGGCAAAATGAGGAGAGTTGGGGAGCATTTTCTGGGGGGGACCCAGACCTAAATGAGGAGCCTCTTCCCAAGTTCATACCACTGTCTAACTCTTCCCACACCATGGCCTCTTGAATCCACCCCGTTTTTCTCACTATGCCATCACCCCAGAGGCGGCAGATCCCAAACTGAGCTGGTATCCGTGGCATGACGAAATTGTCAGCCTGGCAACCACCCCTAGACGTGCTGCTGTCTGATTGGCTGGCAGCCCTCTGACTGGGTTAGGGAGCGGGGGGGGCGTAGGGAGACTGAGGTGTGTATTTCCTCCTGAGAAATGGTTGGGGTCCTCACTGCAAAGGAATCAAGAGTAAAGCCAAGAGGCAAGAGTAATTTTAGTTGTCATTTCTACCATGTACACATGATACAGTAAAAACGAGACAGTGATCCTCCAGGACCAAGGTGCTGCCCCCACCCCTAGAGTTCAGTTGGTGTGAGGCATTTGTTAGGGCAATCAGCAGTTGTCCCCCGCATCAGCCCTCACCAGGATTTTATTCAGGAGCTGAGGGGTCCGTAGCACCTGTAAAATCCATCCCTTGGAGTACACGATTCTGCTGAAACAAAAGGACCAGCATTGAGCTAAAGTTGAGATATCATAATTTTAAATACTTACGGATCACTGCAAGTATTGTCAGCTGCCCTCTGTTTCCTCAGGCAGAAACCCAAGCCACTTTGGTTTGGACAAAAAGCTCCTGTTTTGTGCAGGATATTTATTGGCATCCTGCAGAGTTACTGGCGGCTCTCGCTTCATCTAGTAAATTTGATGTTAACAGAGCAAATGTAAACCGCAACATTAAAATACAATATTGCATGCCAGAGAACTGGAGCAAGTTTGAGTAGGCCCATTACAGGGCATCATGCTCTGTGAATAGCATAAGGAATTTTGCAGCAAGAGTCATAGCAACTGACCTTGATGGCTGCTGCAAATGTACACACCTCCTGGGTTTCTTAGCCATGTGGTTGCTAAAATTGAGCGCTTTTCAGTCAAAACATTTAAATGTTTTTTAAATCTTTATTTGTTCCTGGGATATAGCCATTGCTGACAATGTCCAGGTTTTCTGCCAATCAGTTACATGCCTTGAATTGAATGTTTTGCAAAGCCAGTTGGCTGTAGTTGGTGGCATGATGGTAGTGTCACAAGACTGGGAATCTCACGCTGTGAGCTAATGTTCTGGGAGTCTGGTTTTGAATCACACCATGACAGATGGTGACATTTTTAATTCTATTACATAAACTCTGGAGTAAAAGTTAGCTTCAAAGTGACCATAATCAGTATTGATCGGTGCTTACCATCCCATCTGGTTCACTGATGCCCTTTCGAGAAGGAAATCTGCCATTGGCCTGGCCTATATGTGACTCCAGACCCACAGTAATGTGGCTGACTCTTAACTGCCCTCTGGGTAATTAGGGATGAGAAATAAATTCTGGCCAAGCCAGCAACACATATATCCCATGAATGTATGAAATAAAACTACAGACGACAACAACATTTGTCGGCAGTTTGACTGGATGGCAGATTTTCTTCCCTAAAGGGCATTAGTGAGTTAGAGGGTTTTTCTTTTGCGCAACAGTTGCAACTGTGATACACTTTGTACTCCAGGTTTATGGATTAAATCTAAATTCCACCAGTTAATGAGGAAGCATTTGAACTTTGAACTGGAGTTTACTGAGTGTGAGCCATGTGACATTATCATTGCACTACCATCACTTCTAGTAGACTGTGATTTACTGATCAATAGACATTTCAGTGTACCCATGTTTCTGGCAGTGTTTCTGTGAGCCTTTCGAATTGTAAGGAAACAAGACTAGGAAAGCAAAGTATTTTGTCAAAGATGTGTAACTTGTTAAATATTGAAGTTCAGCGGGACTTAGGTCTACTGCGAAGATGAAATCTTAGCATGCAGATGCAGCAAACAATTGGGAAGGAAGTTGATCATTATTGCAGTGGGACTAGAGTATAAGTCTAAAGAAGTCTTCCTACATTTGCGTTTGCACCTGCACCTGGAACACTGCAGAATTTTGCACTCCATATTTAAGGAAGCATAGGAACATGGGATCAGGAGTAGGCCATTCATCCCTCGAGCCTGCTTCAACATTCATTGAGATCATGGCTGATCTGTGGACTAACTCCATACACCTGGCTTGGACCCATGACCCTTGATACCCTTGCTCAATATAAAGTAGTCTATCTCAGATTTAAACTTAACAATTAGAATCATAGAATCCCTACAGTGCAAGAAGAGGCCATTCAGGCCATTGAGTCTGCACTGACCTTGCGAAGACCATCCCACCCTGCCACAGCCCCCCAATCCTATACCTGTAACCCCACATTAACCAGGACTAATGCACTTAACCTGCATATCCCTGGACACTATAGGTAATATAGCATGGCTAATCCACCTTTGGACTGTGGGAGGAAACCAGAGCACCTGGTGTAAACCCACACAGACACGGGGAGAATGTTCAAACTACACAGACAGTTACCTAGGGCTGGTATCAAACCAGGGTCTCTAGTGTTGTAAGGCAGCAGTGCTAACCACTGAGCCACCATGCTTAGCATTGACCCTGTTTGAGGAACAGAGTTCCGAAGCTCCAGTACTCTTTGCGTGTCGAAGTACTTTCTGACATATCTCTTTGGAATGGCAACGCCCTAATTCTTAGATTATGTGCCTGGTTCTGGGATCTCCAATCAGTGAAAATAGTTTATCTATACTGTCTTTCTAGTTAATATCCAGAAGACCTTGATTAGATCACCTTTAACCTCCTAAATTCCAGAGAATAAAAGTCTAATTTGTCTAATCCCTTCCCAAAACTTAACCCCTGAAGTCTGGGTATCATCTTTGTAAACTTGTGTTGAACTCCCAGATCTGCTCACAGTACTCTTAATTGGGGAGTAACTAGGGTTTTATAGAACTGTAACACAACTGCATCCCTAAACTCCTTTAGGAGCTGCAGCCCTTTAGATATGAAAGTCAGCATTCCATTTGGCTTCTTGACTATTTTCCACACCTGTTCATGGTATTTTAAGGAGCTCTGCACATGAACCCCAAATCTCATTGGATATCCACTGTATTTAACTGTAGTCCTTCAGGTGGCATGATGGCTCAGTGGTTAGTGCTGCTGCCTCATAGCGCCAGGAACCTGGATTTGATTCCAGCCTCGGGCGATGGTCTGTGTGTAGTTTACACATTCTCCCTGCGTCTGCGTGGGTTTCCTCCTTGTGTTAGGGGATTCTGTAGTCAGAGGTACAGACAGACGTTTCTGTGGCCAGCAGAGAAAAAGCAGAATGGTGTGTTGTTTCCCTAGTGCCAGGCTCAAGGATGTCTCAGAGAGGGTGCAGAATGTTCTCACGGGGGAGATGGGCCAGCAGGAGGTCATTGTCCACATTGGAACCAACGACATTGGAAGGGAAAAGGTTGAGACTCTGAAGGGAGATTACAGAGAGTTAGGTAGAAATTTATAAAGGAGGTCCTCAAGGGTAGTAATATCTGGATTACTCCCAGTGCTACGAGCTAATGAGGACAGGACTAGGAGGATAGAGCAGATGAATGCATGGCTCAGGAGCTGGTGTATGGGAGAAGGATTCACATTTTTTGGATCATTGGAATCTCTTTTGGGGTAGAAGTGACCTGCACAAGAAGGACGGATTGTACCTAAATTGGAAGGGGACTAATATACTGGCAGGGAAATTTGCTAGAACTGCTTGGGAGGATTTAAACTAGTAAGATGTGGGGGGGACCCAGGGTGATAGTGAGGAAAGAGATTGATCTGAGACAGGTACAGCTGAGAACAGAAGTGAGTCAAACAGCCAGGGCAGGCAGGGACAAGGTAGGACTAATAAATTAAACTGCATTTATTTCAATGCAAGGGGCGTAACAGGGAAGGCAGATAAACTCAGGGCATGGTTAGGAAAATGGGACTGGGATATCATAGCAATTACGGAAACATGGCTCAGGGCTGGGCAGGACTGGCAGCTTAATGTTCCAGGATGCAAATGCTACAGGAAGGATAGAAAGGGAGAAAAAAAGAGGAAGTGGAGTGGCGTTTTTGATAAGGAATAGCATTACAGCTGTGCTGAGGGAGGATATTCCTGGAAATACATCCAGGGAAGTTATTTGGGTGGAACTGAGAAATAAGAAAGGGATGATCACCTTATTGGGATTGTATTATAGACTCCCTAATAGTCAGAGGGAAATTGAGAAACAAACTTGTAAGGAGATCTCAGCTATCTGTAAGAATAATAGGGTAGTTATGGTCGGGGATTTTAACTTTTCAAACATGGACTGGGACTGCCATAGTGTTAAAGGTATAGGTGGAGAGGAATGTCTTAAGTGTGTACAAGACAATTTTCTGATTTAGTATGTGGATGTACCTACTAGAGAAGGTGCAAAACCTGACCTACTCTTTGGAAATAAGGCAGGGCAGGTGACTGAGGTGTCAGAGGGGGAGCACTTTGGGGCCAGCGACCATAATTCTATTTGTTTTAAAATAGTGATGGAAAAGGATAGACCAGATCTAAAAGTTGAAGTTCTAAATTGGAGAAAAAACAATTTTAACGGTATTAGGCAAGAATTTTCAAAAGCTGATTGGAGGCAGATGTTCACAGGTAAAAGGACGGCTGGAAAATGGGAAGCCTTCAGAAATGAGATAACAAGAATCCAGAGAAAGTATATTCCTGTCAGGGTGAAAGGGAAGGCTGGTAGGTATAGGGAATGCTGGATGACTAAAGAAATTGAGGGTTTGGTTAAGAAAAAGAAGGAAGCATATGTCAGGTAGAGACAGGATAAATCGAGTGAATCCTTAGAAGAGTATAAAGAAAGTAGGAGTATACTTAAGAGGGAAATCAGGAGGGCAAAACGGGGACATGAGATAGCTTTGGCAAATAGAATTAAGGAGAATCCAAAGGGGTTTTACAAATATATTAAGGACAAGAGGGTAACTAGGGAGAGAATATGGCCCCTCAAAGATCAGCAAGGCGGCCTTTGTGTGGAGCCACAGAAAACGGGGGAGATACTAAATGAATATTTTGCATCAGTATTTACTGTGGAAAAGAATATGGAAGATATAGACTCTAGGGAAATAGATGCTGACATCTTGCAAAATGCCCAGATTACAGCGGAGGAAGTGCTGGATGTCTTGAAATGGTTAAAGGTGGATAAATCCCCAGGACCTGATCAGGTGTACCCGAGAACTCTGTGGGAAGCGAGAGAAGTGATTGATGGGCCTCTTGCTGAGATATTTGTATCATCGATAGTCACAGGTGAGGTGCTGGATGACTGGAGGTTGGCAAACGTGGTGCCACTGTTTAAGAAGGGCAGTAAAGATGAGCCAGGGAACTATAGACTGGTGAGCCTGACCTCGGTGGTGGGCAAGTTGTTGGAGGGAATCCTGAGGGACAGGATATACATGTATTTGGAAAGGCAAGGACTGATTCGGGATAGTCAACATGGCTTTGTGCGTAGGAAATCATGTCTCACAAACTCAGTAGAGTTTTTTGAAGAAGTAACAAAGATTGATGAGGGCAGAGTAGTAGATATGATCTACATGGACTTCAGTAAGGTGTTCAACAATGTTCCCCATGGGAGACTGATTAGCAAGGTTAGATCTCATGGAATACAGGGAGAACTAGCCATTTGGATACAGAGGTAGAGGGTGGTGTTGGAGGGTTGTTTTTCAGACTGGAGGCCTGTGACCAGTGGAGTGCCACAAGAATCGGTGCTGGGTCCTCTACTTTTTGTCATTTACATAAATGATTTGGATGCGAACATAAGTGGTACAGTTAGTAAGTTTGCAGATGACACCAAAATTGGAGGTGTAGTGGACAGCGAAGAGGGTTAACTCAGATTACAACAGGATCTGGACCAGATGGGCCAATGACCTGAGAAGTGGCAGATGGAGTTTAATTCAGATAAATGTGAGGTGCTGCATTTTGGGAAAGCAAATCTTAGCAGGATTTATACACTTAATGGTAAGGTCCTTGGGAGTGTTACTGAACAAAGAGACCTTGGAGTGCAGATTCATAGCTCCTTGAAAGTGGGGTCGCAGGTAGATAGGATAGTGATGAAGGCGTTTGGTATGCTTTCCTTTCTTGATCAGAGTATTGAGTACAGGAGTTGGGAGGTCATGTTGCAGGACATTGGCTAGGCCATGTTGGAATATTGCGTGCAATTCTGGTCTCCTTCCTATCGGAAAGATGTTGTGAAACTTGAAAAGGTTCAGAAAAGATTTACAAGGATGTTGCCAGGGTTGGAGGATTTGTGCTATAGGGAGAGGCTGAATAGGCTGGGGCTGTTTTCCCTGGAGCATCGGAGGCTGAGGGGTGACCTTATAGAGGTTTACAAAATCATGAGGGGCATGGATAGGATAAATAGACAAAGTCTTTTCCCTGTGGTTGGGGAGTCCAGAACTAGAGGGCATAGGTTTAGGGTGAGAGGGGAAAGATATAAAAGAGACCTACGGGTCAACGTTTTCACGCAAGGGTGGTATGTCTATGGAATGAGCTGTCAGAGGATGTGGTGGAGACTGGTACAATTGCAACATTTAAGAGGCATTTGGATAGGAAGGGTTTGGAGGGATATGGACCGGGCGCTGGCAGGTGGGACTAGATTGGGTTGGGATATCTGGTCGGCATGGACGGGTTGGACCAAAGGGTCTGTTTCCATTCTGTATTCTGTACATCTCTATGACTCTATAACCAAAGATGTGCAGGTCAGGTGGATTGGCCATGCTAAATTGCCCATAGTGTTAAGGTGCATTAGTCAGGGCACATGGGTCTGGGTGGGTTACTCTTCAGAGGGTTGGTGTGCACTTGTTGAGCCAAATGGCCTCTGTTTCCACACTGTAGGGAATCTAATCTAAAAAAACATCCTTTTGCGGTTTGATAACCTCACACTTGTTTATATTAAAATGAATCTGCCCAGCTTTGCGCATTCACCTAATCTATGAACATCCAATTATGCTGTTTGTCAACATTGTCTACAATGCTGCCAATTTTGTGTCACCAGCAAATTTGGATATTTACCTTTTTATGCCATTGTTCTAGTTGTTAATGAATATTGTGAATAATTGAGGCCCCTGCAAAACAACGGTATTTACATCCTGCCAGTTTGAGTATTTACCCTTTATTCCAACTCTCTGCTTCTTACCACTCAACCAACTTCCTACCCAAGTCAGTAATTTACCCTCAATTCTTTGGATTTCGCCAACAGTTTCCCGGGTGTGATTTTATCAAAAGCCTTCTGCAAATTCACATAAGTGACACTGAGTGATTTATCTCAGTCCACCCCTTTGCTACCACTGCAAAAAAGTTTGAGCTTTGACAGGCATGTCTATGTCAAGCATGTCACGAATCCATTCTGACTCTCCCTGGTTAACTGACATGTTTCGAGCTGATCAGTTGCCCTATCCTTGATTATACACTCCAACAATTTCCCCCACCAGAGATGTCAGGATAACTGGTCTGTAATTCTGTCTGGTTTCTCTCTGTCATCCCACTTAAAGAGAAAAGTGACATGTACACCTTCATAGTCCAGGGGTACATCTTGAATCTCTGAGGGAACTCTGAAAGATTGTGTTGAGGGTATCAGCAGTGTGCTCTCCAATCTCCTTTACACTCTTGCCTTGGAGATGGCTCGATAAAGGTCGATTGGATTGGTTCCTGGAGTGAGAGGGATGTCCTGTGATTAGATACTTATTAAACCTTAGACTCCTCCATCGCCAGACCATAGCAACATGACAGCTAGAGGAAGAGCGCCTCATCTTCCACCTAGGAACCCTCCAACCACAAGGGATGAACTCAGATTTCTCCAGTTTCCTCATTTCCCCTCCCCCCACCTTGTCTCAGTCCCAACCCTCGAACTCAGCACCACCTTCCTAATCTGCAATCTTCTTCCTGACCTCTCCGCCCACACCCCCACTCCGGCCTATCACCCTCACCTTATCACCCTCACCTTATCACCCTCACCTTAACCTCCTTCCACCTATCGCATTTTCAACGCCCCTCCCCCAAGTCCCTCCTCCCTACCTTTATCTTAACCTGCTTGGCACACTTTCCTCATTCCTGAAGAAGGGCTCATGCCCGAAACGTCGATTCTCCTGCTCCTTGGATGCTGCCTGACCTGCTGCGCTTTTCCAGCAACACATTTTCAGCTCTGATCTCCAGCATCTGCAGTCCTCACTTTCTCCTACTGATTAAATCAAGTCCACATTCTCAGCAGTTTAGAAAAATGAAATGCTTTCATTGACACATAAAATATTCTGTAAGGGCTTGACAGGGTTGACACGGAGAAATTGTTTCTCTCTGGCTGGGGAATGAACAGCACAGGAACACAGTCTCAGGTTGTCACTTATGTGCGATGGGAGAACATTTTTTCACTCGCGGTTTGCAACCCTTGGTTATTGTCTGTACTCGTTTGTGGGATATAGAACACTGCAGGACCACACTCTTTAGGATGTGGGCTGATCACTTAGGACTAATATCAGGCTTCTTTGCTCAGAGCATTGTAACTGTTTGGAATTATGGATGCATGGAACATATTGCCTTTGCAATGGACCTAACTGGTGTATTACTGGATACACTGGATCTTTAGGGACTTCAGTAAGGCATTCGACATGGTTCCTCATGAGAGGTTGGTTAGTAAGGTCAGATCTCATGGGGAATTTGCCATTTGGATACAGAACTGGCTCAAAGGTAGAAGACAGAGGGTGGTAGTGGAGGGTTATTTTCAGACTGGAGGCCTGTGACCAGTGGATTGGTGCTGGGTCCACTACTTTTCATCATTTATATAAATGATTTGGATGTGAGCACAAGAGGTATAGTTAGTAAGTTTGCAGATGACACCAGAATTGAAGGTGTAGTGGACAGTGAAGAAGGTTACCTCAGTTTACAATGGGATCTTGATCAGATGGACCAATGTGTTAAGGATTGGAAAAAGGAGTTTGGATAAAAGCGAGGTGCTGCAATTTGAGAAAGGAAATCTTCGCAGGAATTATACACTTAATGTTAAGGTCCTGGAGAGTGTTGCTGAACAAAGAGACCTTGGAATACAAGTTCATTGTTCCTTGAAAGTACAGTCACAGGTTAATAGGATAGTGAAGAAGGTGTTTAGTATGCTTTCCTTTATTGATCAGAGTATTGAATACAGGAGCTGGGAGATCATGTTGAGGCTGTACAGGATATTGGTTAGGCCACTTTTGGAATATTGCATGCAGTTCTGATCACCTTCCTATCGGAAGGATGTTGTGAAACTTGAAAGGATTCAAAAAACATTTACAAGGATATAGCCAAGATTGGAGTATTTGAGCTCTAGGGAGAGGTTGAATAGGCTGGGGCTGTTTTCCCTGGAGCGTCAAAGGCTGGGGGGTGATCTTATAAAGGTTTATAAAATCATGAGGAGCAAAGATGGATCTATATCCTGGAGTGGGAGAGTCCAGAGCTAGAGGGCATAGGTTTAGGGTGAGAGGGGCAAGATATAAAAGAGACCTAAGGGGCATTTTTTTCACGCAGAGAGTGATGTGTGTGTGTGTTGTGTATGTGTGGAATGAGCTGCCAGAGGAAGTGGTGGAGGCTTACACAATTGCAACATTTAAAAGGCACCCGGGTGGATATTTGAATAGGAAGGTATTGGAGGGATATGGGCCAGGTGCTGGCAGGTGGGACTAGATTGGGGTGGGATATCTGGTTGGCTTGGACGAGTTGGACCGAAGGGTCTGTTTCTGTGGTGTACATCTCTATGACTTCATGCCTCTAAGTCAGATCCCAGATTAAAATCTGGTTTGATAGCTTCATTTATTTAGCGAGTTGATTTTTCACTGAAACAAAATAATGCATGCTGCAAACTTGGTTTTAACAACAAAATACAAAGTTTATTATGAAAATGAAATGAAGATAAATTATAAAAATCCAAACTATTGACATGTATCATAATTTGAAAGGTTTTGAGACGCTGTAAAGATACAATCCCACGTATCCCAATTTCTCTTTTTACAGTACCCAAATGCCAGAGCAATTTCCCTTTCCTAACACATCTATAGGTTTGATATGACTGTTTCTTTCAATTCCCCATCTTGAGAATTTGATATCCTTGTCTTTGAGTTTTTGCGCAGCTGAGCTTAGATTTTCTCAGCTTCAAATAAGCCATTCAGAGTTCGAACCAAACAATTAAAACTTCAAACCACAATGCTTACACTGAGGTCACATGTTTCCTAACTGCTCTCAATGATCTTCTTTCTTCAGGAGAAACTGTGCTCTTACATCAAACTATAACGAAGACGTCTACAAACTTAAACCTAAAGTTTTCAACTGAGCAATCTCCCCTAAGGAAGAAGAAAATCCTGATCCTTCTAAGTTGAAAGCATACTAATACTTTTCAATGTTTACGCTGCCTGATCATAAAACCCTCATAATACAAGCAAATTCCATTATTGCTCCAGAAATCTCTCGCATACTCATGTTAAAAGATCACAAATACTGATAAGTTATCCATTAAATCCCTTCATTCATACATACCAAAGGCCATAGGTCACTCAATCAAAATCTAAACTCTATATAAATAAAAATCACACACCTTACATTAGACCTGAATGGAAGTTAGGAGAAAGTGAGGACTGCACATGCTGGAGATCAGAGTCAAGATTATGATGCTGGAAAAGCACAGCCGGTCAGACAGCATTCGAGGAGCAGGAGAATCAATGTTTCGGGCATAAGCACTTCATCAGGAATCAAAATGATTCCTAATAAAGGGTTTATGCCCAAAATGTCAATTCTCCTGAATGGAAGTCAGAGACAGAAAACCTCATGACACTAAAAAATTCAAAAGCCTGTGCCAGCATTTTGAAAAGGTTTGATGGCTACCGATTATTTGGCCCAGACACAATGAGTTGAAGAGCATCCTTGCATGCTGTAAATTTCTGTCGTTCTGTGATCCAGACAAAGCTGAAGTGGAGAACTTGAAAAACCCTCCACAGGAATGTGAACACATTGTTTTTCTTATTGGAGATCACAAAGTGTGTCAAGGGCAGTCGAGCCAAACTTGACTATTTCACACTATTGTTCCAAATGAAAATGACGCAACTGTCACCTTTTCATGTTTTATGGATCCATTTTTCAAGCTTAAATTCCCAACATGATGCAACAAAGGACAGTGGAAGAAATTGCAGGCAGTGCATGTAGTCTCCCAGTTGATTGACTTCCAAGTCTTTCAATCCATACCATGCGCTGAAAACATGTCCCACCTACATTTTCACTTTATTTCCATGTCCCTGGACTCTCATGTCGTGATTGAAATAACAAAAAAAGAGCCTTTGTTTTCTATCATGAAGAGAAGCACACATTGTGCTTTGACTTGTCTAATCTGAAAGCATTTAGGAGAAAGTGAGGACTGCAGATGCTGGAGATCAGAGCTGAAAATGTGTTGCTGGAAAAGCGCAGCAGGTCAGGCAGCATCCAAGAAGCAGGAGAATCGACGTTTCGGGCATGAGCCCTTCTTCAGGAATGAAGAAAGCGTGCCAAGCAGGCTAAGACAAAAGGTAGGGAGGAGGGACTTGGGGGAGGGGCGTTGGAAATGCGATAGGTGGAAGGAGGTTAAGGTGAGGGTGATAGGCTGGAGTGGGGGTGGGGGCGGAGTGGTCAGGAAGAAGATTGCAGGTTACGAAAGTGGTGCTGAGTTCGAGGTTTGGGACTGAGACAAGGTGGGGTGAGGGGAAATGAGGAAACTGGAGAAATCTGAGTTCATCCCTTGTGGTTGGAGGGTTCCTAGGTGAGGAGGAACCCTCCCTAGGAACCCGCCTAGGAACCCTCCAACCACAAGGGATGAACTCAGATTTCTCCAGTTTCCTCATTTCCCCTCACCCCACCTTGTCTCAGTCCCAAACCTCGAACTCAGCACCACCTTCCTAACCTGCAATCTTCTTCCTGACCTCTCCGCTCCCACCCCCACTCCAGCCTATCACCCTCACCTTAACCTCCTTCCACCTATCGTATTTCCAACGCCCCTCCCCCAAGTCCCTCCTCCCTACCTTTTATCTTAGCCTGCTTGGCACACTTTCCTCATTCCTGAAGAAGGGCTCATGCCCGAAACGTCGATTCTCCTGCTCCTTGGATGCTGCCTGACCTGCTGCGCTTTTCCAGCAACACATTTTCTAATCTGAAAGCATTGGCTATATTGTAGCAGACTTAAAATTGTGTGGATTAGCACTGCTGATACCTGGGTGATGCAAAAGCCTGAACTGCTTGTGCAGCATGGAAGAGGTAGAACACTTAATCCTGTATGGCAGTGCTCAAAACAATGAAAGCAGTTTTCACCAGAGAATCCACAATTGGTTTCATTGAGTCTCTTAAATGATTTCATGGATCACAAGATGATGTGAAATCAGAAATTGATTATTTTAACCATTTACATTTTCACAAAAATGGCAAATTGCCAATCTCCATTAGTCAGATCCTTTCTTCGTGAATGGCTACGTCAGGTATCACCAACAGGAACAAATTTATTCCTGCAATAACTCTTACTTTCCCATGCCCCGTTCCTCCAAAAGAGATTCTTAATAATAATGAGTTTTAACAATACCCATCAATGCCCCCTTGTGCCACAATGATACTTGCAAATGTCGGAGAATAAATGTTTTGCTTCATGCCATGAGCACAATCTGGTGCAGAAGGAACTGATGTTCTTTTTTGATCAATGCTTGAGTTCAGCAATAACCTGGAGTTCTGTTCCACCAGATTGACACCCATTACATGAAAATGAACTGTTATATCCACGAGAAGGGATCTATTCCAAAGCCCTCCTTGCCTGTCCTTATGATGACTGATCTACATTAGCTCTTGGATTGAAAATCCTGAATTTTAAAATTCTATTGGGGGCTGCCAGTGGATTGGGATTCAGGCCAAGCAATCCAAGATTTAGGAATTCTCATCCATGAATCAAAAATCCTTGCATCCAATTTGAGCAGGGAAGAGAGAAGGTATATGAAATGTTGGCCTTTATTTCAAAGGGATTGAGTATAACAATTGGAAGGCTTTGCTGAAACTATATAGAACACAACTGGACTTCTGTGACCGATTTTGAGCCTTTATATAGGGGAAGATATATTGGCACTGGCGACAGTCCAGAAAAGATTCCCTAGGCTGATAACAGATGCAGAGAAACTGTTTTATGAGGCAAGGTTGTATCGACTGTATCTATACTTTTGAAGACTGAGAGAGGACCTTCTTGAACCATACAAGGTACATTTGAGATTTGATGTGCGGAATGGTTGTTTCCTCCTGTGGGAGATGCTAGGATCAGAGGGCATAATCTCAGAATATTTAAGATGGAGATGAGCAGGAATTTCTTCTCTCAGATAGTTATGAATCTGTGGAATTCTTTAGCGGAGAGAGCTGTTGAGTATACTTAAGCCTGAGTTAGGCAGATTGTTAATCAATAAAATGATTGAGGGTTATGGGGAAAAGGCAGGAAAATGGAGTTGAGGATTATCAGATTAGCCATGATCTCATTGAATGGAAGAGCAGACTCAATGGGACTGAATGATCTACTTGTAATTCTATGTCTCATGGTCTTTTGAGGGTGCCAGTTGACACTGTAGGCTGGGTGAGAAATATATTTCTTGGCTCAAGCAAGGAATGCATTAATTTCCTTAGCACCATGGTTTTTAAAATGGTACAAATAAGTTAGCAACAAAAATTGATTTTTTTTTTCAAAATAACAGGTAGACAGATCTACACAAAAATAGTCATCAACCTCAATCCATTCTCCATGGTTTTCAAAAGTGACAGTTTCTTCAGTTCTGTCAGCTCTAAGATCTGAACCCCTCAACCTCTCTTCTTGAAGATGCTCCTTCAGACTGATCTCATAAGCTTTTGATTATTTGTCCAATGCATATATCCCTATGTTGATTTGTTCCAAAATGTAACACTACTGTGAAACACTTTGGGTTGTTTTACAG
Source organism: Chiloscyllium plagiosum (assembly GCF_037043375.1). Taxonomy (NCBI): domain Eukaryota; kingdom Metazoa; phylum Chordata; class Chondrichthyes; order Orectolobiformes; family Hemiscylliidae; genus Chiloscyllium; species Chiloscyllium plagiosum. The sequence goes on from NW_028270140.1 coordinate 137,490,873, forward strand.
CATGAAAGGTACTGTATAGACCCAAGTTGGCGGTGTGCACCCTTACTGACATTATTATTTGAAATGGGCTTAAACATCTCATGTAGTCACCAAATGATGCAGGCCGAACTGGTCTTGTTCCTGATCACAGACCTTGATTTTATTTGCCCTGTCCGCACGGCATGGCCTGAATCGAAAAACTCCTAAGTGAAGTAATCCAGCAGCTCAGAAAGGAGCAGCTCATTTTTCAGCTCCCATTTATCACAGCTCTGACCAGGCAAGATTTATGACTTTGGTTTCGAGCAGAGGAAACCCAGTTAAGTACAGACAAAGTTGGGGTTTTTCATTAGCCAGCTTCCTGTGAAATGTTTGCGATGCAAAACTCCAAACACTTGGAAAGGAGCAGCTCAAGTAGCTTCCTGCCCGAGAAGTCATTCACCATGAGGTGCTTATGTGTTGGTGCCGTGTTAAACAACATGTTGCACTTGCCAATGTATTTTGCGGTGGAGGAGAAAACAAGTGCCAAAGAGTCTGGACAGCTAAGGAAGTGCAGTTCATTAAAGGAAAACAAACATGGAAATAATTGTTTTCTGGATTTGTTTAACACTATTTCTTTTATGGTTTTAGCCTTGATTTTGTTTGCAGGTTTCCAGTGGATAATTTACTGAACTGTCCTCCCATTTCCTTCTGGAGAGTCATAAAGAGAAAGCAGATTACTTATTTCACTACAGATAGAGTAATATACAAACAACAATTATGACAAAGCTATAACACTCTTCAACCAAAATATCTATGCTTCTTATTCAAAAATGACATTGTCTCTCCTGTCTTGTATTATTTTGGTAATGCTTGCTTTGTGACCGTCGTTAACAAGGCCAGCATTATCATGAAATTAGAAAGAACTGTGGATGCTGTAAATCAGAAACAAAAATAGACATTTCTGGAAAAGCTCATCAGGTCGGGCAGAATCCGTGGAGGGAAATCAGAGTTAACATCTCGGGTTGAATGACTCTTCCTCAGAGCTCCCAACATTATCATGACAGTCAGGTCAAATGAGGATGAGGAAATATAGCAAACAGCTATGAGTCACTAGCTCTTTGAGGTCAGATGAAGAAAAATTGTTTCATCTACATGATGATATGGTTCTTCAATTCAATGCCTGAAAGGTAGTGGAGACAGAAGCCCTCCATCCATTTAAATGGTGTCTGTATATAGACTTCAAGTGCCATAACCTATAGGATTAAGGACGAAATGCTGGAACAGTGAGATTAGGCTGGTTATCGCAGACATGATGGGCCAAGTGGTCTCTTTCTGTGCTATAAGCATTCTACGTCATGTTCCAGCCATTGTTGAGAAATTGTAAAGTGTCAGCAAAATAAAGGAAAGGACAACGCTGTAGTGTGCAACTATGAATCAAACATTGAAACCTGTTTGTAGAGGAGGCACAGATAGCCGCAGGAGTGAACCTGACTGAATTGTAAGTGAAAAGTTCCCACCGTAGCAAGTTGGGACATTTAATTAATTAAATCCAGTAATTTGATAGGCCAGCACAAGATGAATTAAACAGGAAAGTACTGAGCTTCAATAAAAATTGCTAATATCCTGAAACACACAATGACTCCATCCTAACATGACATCATGGCTCTTTAATGCTAAAGAACAACTGGCAATAGTTAGTCAATGTGACAATACAACACCGCCTACATCCTGAAAACAAAAGTTAAAGTGACGACAATGTTCCCCAACACGTTTCCCAGCAATATTTTATTTGTGGTGTGGTATCATTCCTTTCTGTGACTTGATGTTCTTTTCTCCCTCTTACAAATTGAATGACCGAGAGGTACAAATTTCATTTTGGTGACAATTTTTTCTAAGTAAACTGAGACTAAGCTAATTACCGCTGCACCAAATCACACAAAGGAAAGCGATGTGTTGCAAGTTCAAAAAACAGAGGTGTTTGTGTACTGAAAGAATGAAGTGTAGATCAAGGCAGGTAAATAAAGTCTTCTGAATGAGATAAGCTTTTCTCTTTTGTTCATTGTAATAACTTGCTTTAAAATGAATTGACAAGGAACTTTGAGAGTTGAATGTTTTCCCTTCATCTTTTGATCTGCTCTTGCACCTTTGTCACACATCCAAACAAGATTATGGGTAGAATCCTATGCCCTCTCTTGGGAGGTGTATAGATGAGTGATGAGTGGTGGCCCATCACTTGCTGGTCTCTATCCTGATTAGATAAATGACAGGAAAGTCTGTGGACAGTCTTTCCCACCCATGCCAGCTGCGGTTCTTGAGTGGACATTACTTTTATTGTTTATATATTCAAAGGGTGTGAATGTAATGGCAGAACTATCTGAAATATATTTAAACCAGAAGAGACAAGTAACAAACAGGTGACTAAAGCATCAGTGGGAGGGGTTAAATAAGAGTTGGCCCAAATAAGAGTTCTACATATAAAGATGAAAATCACACAACGCCAGGCGATAGTCTAACAGGTTTATTTGGAAGTACAAACTTTCAGAACACTGCTCCTTCGTCAGGTAGTTAGTGGAGCAGGATCATAGGACACAGAAATTATAGTAAAGGATCAAAGTGTCATACAACTGATGCGATGTATTGAACAAACCTAGATTGCTGTTAAGTCTTTAATCACATAGAATGGGAACGCAGATTTCAATCTACAATGTGCTTCCATTTTTCTTTTCACACCCTCAGCTGGAAACCGTCAGGTCTTGGGGATTTGTCACTTTTTAGTTCCATTAATTTCCTCATTACCAGTTTTACTTAGTGTTAATTCGATTCAGTCCCTGTTCCCAATCCACTATTATTTTTTCTTGAGACTTCCAGCAAGGTATCCTCCTTTTCTACTGTAAATATTGAAGCAATGTTAGGAGCGTCGCTCCGAAAGCTAGTGTGCTTCCAATTAAACCTGTTGGACTATAACCTGGTGTTGTGTAATTTTTAACTTTGTCCACCACAGTCCAACACCGGCACCTCCGCATCATGGCTACCATCTATGTATGAATTCACAGTACATATGGAATAAATTAACTGAGCTGCAGGAACAAATTCAAATTGGAGATTAGGATATTGTAGCAATTATTGAGACATGGCTACAGGACGGTTGGGATTGAGAACTAAGTATACCAGGTTATACGGTTTACAGAATGGAAATGACAGAGGAGGTGGAGTAGCCTTACAAAATTAGAAAATTACTTCAGTGGTGAAGAAAGACATTTACTGGAGACAGTATGGGTGGAGCTGAGGAACAATAGAGAACCTAAAACTGTAATAGGTGTTGAGTACAAATTCCTGTTGGAAGCTCTGAATTGTTAGATTATATAAATACAGAAATTAGACAAGTGTGTAGCAAAGCCAGTGTAGTATTAATAGGGGTTTTAACTTTAATATAGATTAGGAGAGGCAGGGAAACAATTGTCAGAAAGGTAGTGAATTTCTGGAGTGTGTGTGGGATAGTTTCCTGCATCAATATGTCCTGGCTGCTACCGGGGACAAGCAATATTGGATTTAGTAATGAGCTAGATTTAATTGTGCGTAAACATTTATCAAATCATGATAATATCGTCAAGATCGAGTGTAATGTTGCACTTGAAAATGAAATGAATGAATTGACTACTAGAATTTTAGATTTAGGTAAGGCTGACTTCGATGAGGTGAGACAGAGACAGTCAACAGTAAATTGAGAAAACTTTCTAACAAATAAAATAACTGAAGAACAGTGGAGGATGTTTAAAGAAACATTGAGAAGAATGTAAAAATAATTTATAACCCTGAGAGGGAAAAGCTTCAGTTCACAGCCATGGGCATCTGAAGAAAGAAAGGACAGCATAAAACTAAAAGAAAAAGCTTCTAAAAATGCAAAAAACAGGACAGATCCTGCTGGGTGGGAATGATACAGAGACCAGCAAAGGGCCATGAAGCAGCTCATGTGAACTACTAAAAGGGATTATGAAAGTAAACTTGCGAGAGACATCAAAGTCAACAAGAAGAAATTTTGTAGTTACTGTAAAGGGAAATTGAGTGGTTAGGAGCAACGCTGACACAGTAAAGACAGGAAGGGGAAAGACTGGCATAATTACTGGGAAATGGCAGACATATTGAGTCATAACATTGCTTCAATATTTACAGTAGAAAAGGAGGATACCTTGCTGGAAGTCTCAAGAAAAAATAATAGTGGATTGGGAACAGGGACTGAATAAAATTAACACTAAGTAAAACTGGTAATGAGGAAATTAATGGAACTAAAAAGTGACAAATCCCCAAGACCTGACGGTTTCCAGCTGAGGGTGTGAAAAGGAAAATGGAAGCACATTGTAGATGCCCTAACTATAATCTTTCAGAGTTTCCTAGACACAGGAGTCATTCCTCTGGATTGGAAAATTGCACATCTCACTCTGCTTGTTAAAAAGGGTGAAAGAGGAAACCAGGGAATTACAGAACAGTTAGCCTAACATTTGTGATGGGGAATTGTTGAAGTCTATAATCAAGGATGGGGCAACTGAACTCCCTGAAATTTTTCAGCTAATCAGTGAGCGTGACCATACATTGATGACAGGCAGGCCATGCCTGACAACTTTGTTGAATCTTTTGAAGAGGTGACTAAGGTAGTGGACAGAGGAATGTCTATGGATGTTATTTGTATGGATTTCCAGAAAGTCCCACATAAGACATATGGAATTGAAAGCAAAGTACTGATATGGCCGTGAAATTGGTTGACTGGCAGGCACCAGCAAGTAGGGATAATGCATAGGTACTGAAATTGGCAAGATGTGTCCAGTGGTATGCTCGGGCCCCACTTATTCACATATTTATTAACAACTTGGATAATGGTTTAGAAAGTCATATATCCAAATTTGCTGCCAATGCAAAGTTAGGCGGCATTGTAGACAGCATAGATGATAGTGAAAAATTGCAAATAGGATATTGATAGACAAAGTGAATGGGCAAATTTATAGCTGAAGGGGTTCAATGTAAGCAAGTGTGAGGTTATTTATTTTGGATTCAAAGGGTACTTTCTAGATAGAATGAAGTTAAAACAGAGGATGGCCAGAGAAACTTAAAGATTCAGGTGCATAGATCTTTAAAGTGTCATGAACAAATGCAGAAAATAATCAAGAAAGCTAATGGAATGCTGGCTTTACATCTAGAGAACTGGAGTATGAAGGTAAAAAACCCTGGATGGACCCCATATGAAGTATTATGAGCAAAACTGGACACCACATCTTCAAAGGATATATTGGTCTTGAGGGGGATAATAACATGGGCTTACAAGAGTGATATCTGGACTTCAAGGGTTAAATAATGATGAGAGATCATTCAAATTAGGCCTGTTTTCTTTAGCATTTAAAAGGTTAAGTGGTGATTTGATCAAAGTCGTCAAGATATTAACAGGAAAGGGAGAGTAGAGAAAAATAAACTATTTACATTGTTGTCAGGTTGATGGCTGTTAGCATCCACCACTGGTTGCAAGCTAATCAGTAGCCTGTTGTTGACCAAAACTTAGTTGAAGAGTCTAGAGTTCAGGGGCACAGTCTGAGAGATAGGAGGAGAGAGGTTTGGGGTCACTTCTACACACAAAGGGTGATAGATGCTTGGAACTGTCTTCCACAAAAGACAGTGCGTGCTGGATCAGTTGTTAATTTTGAATCTGAGACCGATCATGTTTTGATAAGCAGAGGTACTAAGGCATAAGCGCCAAAGATATATGAAGTTAAGCTACAGATCAGCCACTATCTCATTGAAAGGTGAACTAGGCTCAAGGGGATGAATGGCCTACTCCAGTTCCTGCTGTTACTGGGCCAGCATTAATCATCCATCCCCAATTGTTTGTGAGATAGTGATGGTGAGCTGCAATGGATCCCCATTAAAAGGGCCCTTGCTGCTATTGCTACGATTAACCCCATAGCAGGCATGCCTGTTCCCATGCAGGAGCATAACCTGCTAACATGTGCTGATTGCTTGAGGTGTCCAGAGTGAGGGTCCATTGTTTAAAGACATTTGGGGCCTGATCAAGGAACCTGGCTCTAGGGAGGACAATGTCAAGTGTCACTGGGGTAATGCATTGGATTTCAATCCCTACCATTCCAACAGTCATCACAAAAGCTTTTAAAAATCTATCAAAATACACAATGTCCCCTCCTAATTTACCTGTCTGATAAACTTTGGTTAACAAGAAACTGGGGCCAGGTTGCTGTGCTTAAAAGGAATTACAATTTGTTATAAATAAATAGATTTTAAGTAGAAGTAAACATCTGTGAACAGTTGACATCCAACTCTGCTCGTTAAAACTCTAAACCCTTCAGTTCTCTGCTCCTTTCCTTCACAGGAGGGCACAGAGTGACTAGTTCATAACGTAAAAATCTCCAAAGCAACAGCTTACAGCAACTTCAGGCTTTTGGTGTTTTACTGAAGAGAGACGCATCTTCTGCTCTTTCAGCAGTCTGAAGGTTTCTGCCTGTATTGTTCATACCCACAAGCTGTTCAGCCGCCCAGATCATTGTTGTCAGGTTGATGACTGTTAGCATCCACCACTGGTTACAAGCTAATCAGTAGCCTGTTGTTGACCAAAACTTACTTTCTGTGTCCACCACAGAACTATGCTGAGCCCTCTTACACCTGTCCCTACTGCAGCAGTGTAAACACAACTTACAATGAATTTCAAAAAATCTCTTTTTAAGAGTACCGCAATTCCTTCCTCAGCCATATGTTGTAAGACTCTTTTTTCCAATTCAGACCACAATCAAATCTAACTGCTGAGATGTCAACACAGGACCAGTCACTCTGTATTGTCAGAACTCAGAAAGAAATTCCAGCAGAATTATTGGTGTTTTTTGGACTCAGTGAGAAATCATGAGCAGTTAGATTGCTTTGTGCAGTCAACTCAGGAAGACATTCCAGAAGTAGGTTCACAGCAAAATGGTGGAGTTAGGGCTCAAAGGAACCCATGGTCCAGCAATATTTCAGTACAATATAGAGGGGATTAAAGACTCTTGAGCAGTAACTATTTGGTGCAAGTCAAGAGCTTTGTGAGCTCAAAGAGCAGCAAAAGGCAGCTTAGTGAATCTATCCATCTGCGAAAAAGCTGGAGTTGTGTCTGTATGGAATGTAGTTTCCAGAATCCAGGAAAACGTAATCCAGAAAACGAAAGTGAGCTACCAGAAGATGAGCAGTTTTTGAGACAGTTGAAATGATGGAATGGTTCTTGAGGGAGTTCTAAGGCCAGACTGACAAAAGTGATGAATTGTATTCCCATATGAACATTTAGTGAGATATGGTGACCATAAAATGGCATTAACTTCTGATGGTTGAAGGGAACAGCATCATTGGATCTGTCTGGATCACATTTGCTATTTGATTTTTTTCACCGTGGCATGTTTGATCATAGTTTGTTTCTTGCCTGTATTTGCCTCATGTTAAGTTTGGAGTGTTAGAATATAAATTATATCTTAACTTTTCACAATATAAGCATTTTTTTGACAATGAACTTCTTGTATAAGTAAGTCTAATTTGTGATAAATCATTATTCTTTGTTGAATAAAGAAAAGTGGTTGAATTGTTTTGTTGGGAAAGTCTGATGATCCTCAAGCACCATTATTTGCAGTGTCTTCAAACAGTTAAAGATTCATTAAAATTATTTCATCTCCCCAATTTACCTGTCCACGAATACAAATTAACAGAAACTATTGGCCCGTTTTCTATACTTAACAATTCTAACCAGTCAATTAAAATTCAAACACACACACACAATGTTATGGGAGCAAAGAACATAGTTCAATAGCACCAGTCCACTGAATTCAATGAGCTCTTCATTTGCTTCTTCTGAGTCCTTCTTATCACTGGTCTTCCTGCCATATCCTCCCAGTTCTTAACTCAGATACAGGTCAGTTGGCACACTAATTGCTAAGTCTCTTGGTCACTCGTTAGAGGCAGCAGCTTATAGGCAAGTGGTTTTTGAGAATAGCGAGCTAACTTCCAATTCTTCACCTTTTTCTTGCAAGGATAGAGAGAGAGAGATAAATACTGTCTTTCTGAAGTCTGGAGTCTGCCCCTGCATTGTTCACACACACCACCTGCACAGGAGTCAAATAGAGAGTTGTCACGCTGATGATTCCTGACTGACAGAACTAGTCTTGTTTGAAAAACCAATCAAGCAAGCTGTCTCTGAGCAAAACTGCTCCAAAAACACACCCATGTTGCAAGTGAGTCTAGTAACCCTCCCCAATGCCTGAACAAAACAGCAAAAGTGTAAACACAATAAATATGTTTCACAAACTTGGTTTAAACAGCAACATCTCTTTCCAAGTTTACTTGACCTAAAGCAGTATTATTTTCCCATTTTGGTGCAAATTGCAAAATGAAGATTTTAAAATGAGGTATTTACAGTTTCTACTGTTAAACCAGCTCAAGGATAAGACCTCTATAATTGACCACATCAAGTGGGTAAAACTTAAAATTTATTGTGACCAGTGGAGGAGTGGGACCAGAAAGGAATTGATATACCCTTCAAACATACCACCCTTGGATCAGTGGCCTCTGCAAATGGAACAGAGGTAAAAACAATGACTGCAGATGCTGGTAACCAGATTCTGGATTAGTGGTGCTGGAAGAGCATAGCAGTTCAGGCAGCATCCAAGGAGCTTCGAAATCGACGTTTCGGGCAAAAGCCCTTCATCAGGAATAAAGGTAGTGAGCCTGGAGCTTGGAGAGATAAGCTAGAGGAGGGTGGGGATGGGGAGAAAGTAGCATAGAGTACAATGGGTGAGTGGGGGAGGGGATGAAGGTGATAGGTCAGGGAGAAGAGGGTGGAGTGGATAGGTGGAAAAGGAGATAGGCAGGTAGGACAAGTCCAGACAAGTCATGGGGACAGTGCTGAGCTGGAAGTTTAGAACTAGGGGGAGGTGGGGGAAGGGGAAATGAGGAAACTGTTGAAGTCCACATTGATTCCTTGGGGTTGAAGTGTTCCGAGGCGGAAGATGAGGCGTTCTTCCTCCAGGCGTCTGGTGGTGAGGGAGCGGCGGTGAAGGAGGCCCAGGACCTCCATGTCCTTGGCAGAGTGGGAGGGGGAGTTGAAATGTTGGGCCACGGGGCGGTGTGGTTGATTGGTGCGGGTGTCCCGGAGATGTTCCCTAAAGCGCTCTGCTAGGAGGCGCCCAGTCTCCCCAATGTAGAGGAGACAGCATCAGGAGCAACGGATACAATAAATGATATTGGTGGATGTGCAAGTAAAACTTTGATGGATGTGGAAGCCTCCTTTAGGGCCTTGAATAGAGGTGAGGGAGGAGGTGTGGGCGCAGGTTTTATAGTTCCTGCGGTGGCAGGGGAAAGTGCCAGGATGGGAGAGTGGGTTGTAGGGGGGTGTGGACCCGACCAGGTAGTCACGGAGGGAACGGTCTTTGCAGAAGGCGGAAAGGGGTGGGGAGGGAAATATATCCCTGGTGGTGGGGTCTGTTTGGAGGTAGCGGGAATGTCGGCGGATGATTTGGTTTATGCGAAGGTTGGTAGGGTGGAAGGTGAGCACCAGGGGCGTTCTGTCCTTGTTACGGTTGGAGGGGTGGGGTCTGAGGGCGGAGGTGCGGGATGTGGATGAGATGCGTTGGAGGGCATCTTTAACCACATGGGAAGGGACTTTGCAGTCTCTAAAGATGGAGGCCATCTGGTGTGTTCTGTGGTGGAACTGGTCCTCCTGGGAGCAGATCCGGTGGAGGCGGAGGAATTGGGAATATGGGATGGCATTTTGCAAGTTCTAAACTTCCAGCTCAGCACTGTCCCCATGACTTGTCCGGACTTGTCCTACCTGCCTATCTCCTTTTCCACCTATCCACTCCACCCTCTCCTCACTGACCTATCACCTTCATCCCCTCCCCCACTCACCCATTGTACTCTATGCTACTTTCTCCCCACCCCCACCCTCCTCTAGCTTATCTCTCCACACTCCAGGCTCACTGCCTTTATTCCTGATGAAGAGCTTTTGCCCGAAACTTCGATTTCGAAGCTCCTTGGATGCTGCCTGAACTGCTGTACTCTTCCAGCACCACTAATCCAGAAACTGCAAATGGAACAATATATTTTTATCTATTCTATCCAAACACCTTAGTTATTTCAAAACTCCCTTCTGAATCTCCTTAACAGATTATTTCAGAGTCAAGAACACTGAGTTATATGGTGGAAAATAAACTTCATTTCTCATATCTAACTGCAATCACTGACCCTGGTTATGAAACACGCTTGTGTTGAAATCAGGTTTATTGACACATTGAAGAAGGAGATCAGAAGATCATGATTAGTAAATATAAGAGCACATCCATTGGAATAGCATCATGTGAGGATTCATGATTGACCATGAAGATAAACCATAAGCATGAGGGACTATAAAGTACTTGTTATAATTGGAGCTGCAACCCAGAATGGATGAGTTAGCAAGGGTAAGGGGGAAAGGGTAAGGGGGAATCTGTTCCAAATTATTAGAATGTTTATTGTGGCCACAGAGCTCCAGCAGAAAATTGGATGAAAGAAAAGGCATGCTTCAAGCATCTGGTTCTCAAAGAATCAGGCCTTGTATAACAGACCTCACTTGGTTCCATTGATAAGCTACTCTCTGAATTTATCTTCAGTCCTGCTAATTGTGTGAAAAAAAGTTTGTGTGAAAGCTGAGCCTAGATGTGCATGAAGATTGATGAAGATAAACCTGGATTTAGTCCACTTTCCCTTCACAGAGAGCAGAGTTACAGTGGGTAGCTCTATGGAAGTCTGACAACAGGCTGTATTGCAGCACATTGAGAGAAAAATACCCTCTTCTCAACCTGTCAGCTTGCCTGGGTTAATTGGTTCATATTGTCTCACCATATGCTAATCTTGGAAAGCGTCTCAAAGAACTATTGAAAATCTTTAGACTGTGTTCCCTTGTGTTTCATATATTGTTTATTGTGAATTTTTCAAGACAACGATAAACAAAAGAAATAATGACTCATATTGGCTTGCTTAATTTTTGCTTCAATATCAAATCCAGAACAGGAGGAGTCAGTGATCCCACTATGCTTTTGGACTGAATCAAGCTGGCTTCAACTACAACAAATTGTGGAGAGTTTGTTTTTGCCAGTTTAGTTCTTTTTTCCCATAAATGTTCCAAATTTCACTGGCATAAATACTTCTCTATTTCTACTTATCCTACTTAATTATATCTGGGATAGAGTACTGTACCTGTCTTGATCATGTTTCCATATTGCATTCACAAATGACAATCCACAAACATACTTTGTGCAGGAATTCACGGGACTGCAGGCTTTGTTAGCAGAGATTTATTTCCTTTCACCCCTACTTTGAAGTGCTCCCTTAACACCTTGTGTAGTCTCGCGCTGGACGAATGGCACTTTCTCAGCAAGAACCTGCTCACTAGCACTCAGGTTGGGTTCTGTCAGAGCTGCTCAACTCCTAACATTACAACCCGGGTCCAAACAGAAGAAAGAGCTGAACCTAGAAGTAAGGCAAGGATGACTACCCTTGACATCCTAGACAGCACTTGAACAGGCATCTCATCAAGATGCCCTAGTAGAACAGAAGTAAAGAAACGGTGGTGTATTTCCAAAGTTCAAAATCACACAATCTGAAGGCAATCCATGTGACATTTTATAAATTCCTGCTTTGGAAATAGAACCAGCCTGACTCAAGATTGGAATACAGACAAACTCTAACCTCACACCTTAATGCATTATCTGAGCTGAGATGTTACCTTTTTTTTATAAAACCTTAAATTATCTCAGGAATGTGACTTGAAAGAAGTTCTGGGATTTACATATTAATGAGTTGAAACCTGCAACCCATTCTTAAAGATGAAAAACTTAGCAATCTAGGTTTGTTCAATATATTACATCAGTTGTATGACACTGATCTTTTGCTATCATTTTTGAATCCTATGATCGTGCTCCACTAGTTACCTGATGAAGGAGCAGCACTACGAAAGCTTGTACTTCCAAATAAACCTGTTGGACTTGAACCTGGTGTTGTGTGATTTTTAACTTTGTCCACCAAAGTCCAACACCAGCACCTCCACATCATGGACATATTTCCAAGTCAGGAAGGCGAGTGACTTGGAGGGGAGCTTGCATGTGTTGGTGCTTCTATGTATCTGTTACCCTCATCCTTCTGCAGAACAACCTTGATTATGCGAACATAGATTATCCGAACAAAATACTCCCCACCCGTTTTGTTCAGATAATCGAGGTTGTTCTGTATATAGAAGTGGTCCTGGATTTGGAAGGTGCTGTCTAAGGATCTTTGGTGAATTTCTACAGTGCATCTTGTAGGTCGTGCACGCTACTGTTACTGAGCACTGGTGGTGGTGGAGGGAGTGGATGCTTGTAGATATGATGCCAAAATCAAGCAGCTGCTTTGTACTGAATGGTGTCAAGTGTCTTGAGTGTTGTTGGAGCTGCAGTCATCCAAGCAAGTGGGGAGTATTCCATCACACTCCTGACTTGTGCTTTGTAGATGGTGGACAGGCTTTGGAGAGTAAGGAAATGATTTACTCAATGCAGTATTCCGAGCCTCTGACCTGCTCTCTATATGGTAAAAACAATGACTGCAGATGCTGGAAACCAGATTCTGGATTAGTGGTGCTGGAAGAGCACAGCAGTTCAGGCAGCATCCAAGGAGCTTCGAAATCGACGTTTCGGGCAAAAGCCCTTCATCAGGAATAAAGGCAGCGAGCCTGAAGTGTGGAGAGATAAGCTAGAGGAGGGTGGGAGTGGGGAGAAAGTAGCATAGAGTACAATGGGTGAGTCGGGGAGGGGATGAAGGTGATAGGTCAGGGAGGAGAGTGTGGAGTAGATAGGTGGAAAAGGAGATAGGCAGGTAGGACAAGTCCGGACAAGTCATGGGGACAGTGCTGAGCTGGAAGTTAAGAACTAGGGTGAGATGGGGGAAGGGGAAATGAGGAAACTATTGAAGTCCACATTGATGCCCTGGGATTGAAGTGTTCCGAGGCGGAAGATGAGGCGTTCTTCCTCCAGGCGTCTGGTGGTGAGGGAGCGGTGGTGAAGGAGGCCCAGGACCTCCATGCCCTCGGCTGAGTGGGAGGGGGAGTTGAAATGTTGGGCCACGGGGCAGTGTGGTTGATTGGTGTGGGTGTCCCGGAGATGTTCCCTAAAGCGCTCTGCTAGGAGGCGCCCAGTCCCCCCAATGTAGCGGAGACCGCATCAGGAGCAACGGATACAATAAATGATATTAGTGGATGTGCAAGTAAAACTTTGATGGATGTGGAAGGCTCCTTTAGGGCCTTGGATAGAGGTGAGGGAGGATGTGTGGACGCAGGTTTTACAGTTCCTGCGGTGGCAGGGGAAAGTGCCAGGATGGGAGGGTGGGTCGTAGGGGGGCGTGGACCCGACCAGGTAGTCACGGAGGGAACCGTCTTTGCGGAAGGCGGAAAGGGGTGGGAAGGGAAATATATTCCTGGTGGTGGGGTGTGTTTGGAGGTGGCGGAAATGTCGGCGGATGATTTGGTTTATGCGAAGGTTGGTAGGGTGGAAGGTGAGCACCAGGGGCGTTCTGTCCTTGTTGCGGTTGGAGGGGTGGGGTCTGAGGGCGGAGGTGCGGGATGTGGACGAAATGCATTGGAGGGCATCTTTAACCACGTGAGAAGGGAAATTGCGGTCTCTAAAGAAGGAGGCCATCTGGTGTGTTCTTTGGTGGAACTGGTCCTCCTGGGAGCAGATACGGCAGAGGCGGAGGAATTAGGAATATGGGATGGCATTTTTGCAAGAGGTAGGGTGGGAAGAGGTGTAATCCAGGTAGCTGTGGGAGTCGGTGGGTTTGTAAAAAATGTCAGTGTCAAGTCGGTTGTCATTAATAGAGATGGAGAGGTCCAGGAAGGGGAGGGAGGTGTCAGAGATGGTCCAGGTAAATTTAAGGTCAGGGTGGAATGTGTTGGTGAAGTTGATGAATTGCTCAACCTCCTCGCGGGAGCATGAGGTGGTGCCAATGCAGTCATCAATGTGGCGGAGGAAGAGGTGGGGAATGGTGCCGGTGTAATTACCAGAATAAATCCAGTAAAGCTTTGAAAGGAGAAGAATATAAATATTTTTGGAATTACATTTTTAAGAATACCTTGATGGAGTAGAGGATTGAGGCAAAGAGTCAGAAATATCATTAAAGGATAATATGGCGCCCTCTCATTAAAAGTTTCTTTAAACACTATAATTCTGGGAACTGAACTTCACGATTTAACAAGTCAGAGAGTGCTTGATAAAAATCTGTTAATTACCACTTGGAGACTAATGCATAACCATTCACTGGAGATAAAATGGTTTAAGTAGTACACATTTTGGAAGGTCAAGATTTCAAAGCAATTAATTGAGAGATTTTAAATTTTCAGAGGAAGAGCTAGGAACATAGCAGCAAGATTAGAACATTTAGTCCCTTGATCCTGATCCATCATTCAATGAGATCATAGCTAATCTGAAACCTTGCTCCATTATACCTTACTGGAAAAAATCTATCCACTTCAGTTTCAAATTAACAATGAGTGCAATTAACTGTTGGCTGCAGAAGAAAGTTCTAAACTTCTCCCACCCTTTGCATGCAGATGTGTTTATGTATTTATATCAAGGAAATATCTTTTTTACACAGTGAGTAGTTAGGATATAGAATGCACTGCCTGGGACTCAGTGGAATTCATTATTCCAGGTTGCAGGGGATTCTGGGACATTGTAAATTTAAGGAGGTGATAGACAGATTTTTCATTAATAAAGGGTTGAAGCGTTATGGAGATCAGACAATGAAGTAGAGTTGAGGCCATGTTGAGTTCAACCATGGTAGTATTGAATGGCGGAACAAGCTCAAAGGGCTGAATTGCCTCCACCTCCTAGTTCACGTGTTCTTACATAAGAGTGATGGAGGCAAGTTCAATTGATGCATTTAAGAGGTGACTTCCTCGAGTTTTAAAATCAAGCCAGGCCTTGGGAGGTAAACCCACAAACTCACTCCTACCCTATTGGTGTGTCAAATTAAAAGCAGGGCTTACAATCAACCACATGGGACTACATTTACATGTGCTTGAGACCAAGTTAGAATAGCAGGTCAGCTTCTTTGAAGGATGTTAATCATCCATGTGGGAGTCTGGTGGCTTGTTTGGTGCCCCTGGGGCAGATATCAGTGAAAGCAGTTCAATAAAAGAAAATTATGTGTAGGCTCACCTCCAATAACCACAGCCATCTTCCTTTTTCCCAGGTATGACTCAAATCAGTACAGAATTTACCCCTGATTCGCATTGACTGCAGTTTTGCTAGGGTGGTTGACTTGACACTCAGTCAATTGTGGCTTTGAAGTCAAGGACAGTCACTCTAACCCTCTCACCTCACCTCCAGCATTCACACCTGCAATGAGCTTAGGAGCTGAGTGGTTGGCAGAACCCAAACTGGGTGTCACTGAGCAGGTTATTGCTGAGCAGGTGTACTGGAACAGCTTGGCTAGGGGAGCAGCAAGTTCTACAGCACAAATTGTCAACATCATTGCCGGGATGTTGTCAAGGCCCACAGCCTTTACAATATCCAGTAGCTACAACTGTTTGTTAATGTCATGTGGAGTGACTCGAACTGGGTGAAGACTGTTGTCTGTGATGGTAGGGATCTCAGGAGGAGGCTGAGATGGATCATCCACTTGGTACCTCTGACTGAAGGTGATTAAAAATGCTTCAGCCTTATTTTTTGCACTGATGTGTTGTGCTCCCCCATTATTGAGGATGGGGATGTTTGTGGATTAATGTTGTCTATTCTCTGGAAACTCTTGAAAGATGCTGAAGTTCTTAAAAGCATTGAAATGTTGCTTAACCCTGAAAGGTAGATGTTTTTGTTAAAGCTTGTCTTGTTCTCATCAGAACAATATGCAAAAATATCAACACAAAGAAGAGCAATATTTTTATGAAGCAGGAGAAGAGCTTATTGATCGGTTGGCACGTATCCTTTAGCCATATTGGCAGCAAATTAAGTTAGCGATTGTGCTTTCATTTCAAGTTTTCCCACCCCATTCCCTACCCAATGTCAATGCTTTGTTCAGTCTCATAATCTGCCGCATATTTCTAGTTGATCATACAATGGATTTGTTAGAGAAGGTATGCATTCCTTTATTGGTCAGAGCAATGAGTACAGGAGTTGGGAGGTCATGTTGTGGCTGTACAGGACATTGATTAGGCCACTTTTGGAGTATTGCATGCAATTCTTGACTACCACCTCTTGTAAGGATGCTGTGAAACTTGAACAGGTTCAGATAAGATTTACAAGGGTGTTGCCAGGGTTGGAGGGTTTGAGTCATGGGGAGAGGCTGAATAGGCTGGGGCTGTTTTATCTAGAGCGTCAGAGGCTGAGGGGCGACCTTATAGAGGTTTATAAAATCATGGGGGGCATGGATAGGATAAATAGACAAGGTCTTTTCCCTGGGGTGGGGGAGTCCAGAACTAGAGGGCATAGGTTTAGGGTGAGAGGGGAAATATGTAAAAGGGACCTAAGGGGCAACCTTTTCATGCAGAGGGTGGTGCGTGTATGCAATGAGCTGCCAGAGGATGTGGTGGTGGCTAGTACAATTACAACATTTAAAAGGCATCTGGATGGGTATATGAATAGGAAGGGTTTGGAGGGATATGGACCAGGTACTGGCAAATGGGACTAGATTAGGTAAGGATATCTGGTTGGCATGGATGAGTTGGACCAAAGTGTCTGTTTCCCTGCTGTACATCTCTATGACTCTATTTAATCTGACTCAGTGCACTCCCTCCTTCCCCTACCCATGTAATTTTTTTTTGCAAAAACATTGATTCTTAACCACCCATATTAAAAATAGCTCAGTTTGTCCTTGTGCTACGTATACAGAGAAAACATGGCAGTACAATTATAATTGTACTGCCAAGAACAAGTATACCGTTTTGGATACTTGTGGGGGGGGGGACTTACCAGGGGCAAGTAACGGGGCTCAGTCCTCTGGCACGGAGCCTGTCCCCGTTACTCAGAAGGGAAGGGTGGAGAAGAGCAGAGCAGTAGTAATTGGGGACTCGATAGTTCGGGGCACAGATAGGAGGTTTTGTGGGAACGAGAGAGACTCACGTTTGGTATGTTGCCTCCCAGGTGCAAGGGTACGTGATGTCTCTGATCGTGTTTTCCGGGTCCTTAAGGGGGAGGGGGAGAAGCCCGAAGTCGTGGTCCACATTGGCACCAATGAAATAGGTAGGAGGAGCGCTGAGGATGTTAGGCAGGCTTTCAGGGAGCTAGGTTGGAAGCTCAGAGTTAGAACAAACAGAGTTGTTGTCTCTGGTTTGTTACCCATGCCACGTGATAGAGAGTCGAGGAATAGGGAGAGAGAACAGTTAAATGCGTGGCTACAGGGATGGTGCAGGAGGGAGGGATTCCGGTATTTGGATAACTGGGGTTCTTTCTGGGGAAGGTGGGACCTCTATAAACAGGATGGTCTACACCTGAACCTGAGGGGCACCAGTATCCTTGGTGGGAGGTTTGCTAGTGCTCTTGGGGGGGGTTTAAACTAACTCTGCAGGGGCATGGGAACCCAGACTGTAGCTTTAGGGTGCAGGACCTGGAATGTAGGGAGGTTAGGAACATGGCATCAATTTCAAAGGAGGGTGCCTGTAAACAGGAAAGTGGTTTGAAGTGTGTATACTTCAATGCAAGAAGTATACGAAATAAGGTAGGTGAACTTTCAGCGTGGGTTGGTACCGGGACTTCGATGTTGTGGCTATTACGGAGACATGGGTAGAACAGGGACAGGATTGGCTGTTGCAGGTTCCAGGGTTTAAATGTTTTAGTAGGGTCAGAGGTGGGGGTAAAAGAGGGGGAGGTGTGGCATTGCTTGTCAAAGATAGTATTACAGCTGTGGAAAGGACGATGGATGAAGACTCGCCATCTGAGGTAGTTTGGGCTGAGGTTAGGAATAGGAAAGGTGAGCTCACCCTGTTGGGAGTTTTTTACAGGCCTCCTAATAGTCCTAGAAACGTAGAAGAAAGGATTGCGAGGATGATTCAAGAGAAGAGTGAAAGTAATAGGGTGGTTGTTATGGGGGACTTTAACTTTCCTGATATTAATTGGGAAAGCTATAGCTCAAGTTCGTTAGATGGGTCAGTGTTTGTCCAATGTGTGCAGGAGGGTTTCCTGACACAATATGTAGATAGGCCAACAAGAGGTGAGGCCATACTGGATTTGGTTCTGGGTCATGAACCAGGCCAGGTGTTAGAATTAGAGGTAGGTGAGCACTTTGGGGACAGTGACCACAATTCGGTGACCTTTACTCTAGTGATGGAGAGGGATAAGTGTGCACTACAGGGCAAGAGTTATAGATGGGGGCAGGGAAATTATGATGCTGTGAGGCATGACTTAGGATGTGTGGCCTGGAAAAGTAAGCTTCAAGGCAAGGGTGTAATTGATATGTGGAGCTTGTTCAAGGAGCAAATAGTGAGTGTCCTTGATAAGTATGTGCCCGTCAGGCAGGGAGGAAAGGGTCGTGTGAGGGAGCCTTGGTTTAAGAAGGAATTGGAATCCCTTGTTAAATGGAAGAAGGCGGCCTATGTAAAGATGAGGCGTGAAGGTTCAATTGGGGCGATTGAGAGTTATAAGGTAGCCAGGAAGGACCTGAAGAGAGAGCTAAGAGCAGCAAGGAGGGGACATGAAAGGTCCTTAGTTGGTAGGATTAGGGAAAACCCTAAGGCTTTCTATAGGTATGTCAGGAATAAAAGAATGACTAGGGTAGGAATAGGTCCAGTCCAGGATAGTAGTGGGAAGTTGCGTGTGGAGGCTGAAGAGATTGGGGAGACACTGAATGAATACTTTTCGTCAGTATTCAATCAGGAACAGGACATTGTTGTCAATGTGAGTACTGAGTCACAATTAAGTAGAATGGATGGCTTTGAGGTATGTAGAGAAGAGGTGTTGGAAATTCTGGAAAGGGTGAAAATAGATACGTCCCCTGGGCCTGATGGCATTTATCCTAGGATTCTCTGGGAAGCAAGGGAAGAGATTGCAGAGCCATTGGCCTTGATTTTTATGTCCTCGTTGTCTACAGGAGTAGTGCCAGAAGATTGGAGGCTAGCAAATGTGGTTCCCTTGTTCAAGAAGGGGAGTAGGGATAACCCTAGTAACTATAGGCCGGTGAGTCTCACTTCTGTTGTGGGCAAAATCTTCGCGAGAATTGTAAGGGATAGGATTTATGAACATCTGGATAGGAATAATGTGATCAAGGATAGTCAGCATGGTTTTGTGAAGGGCAGGTCGTGCCTCACAAACCTTATTGAATTCTTTGAGAAGGTGACTAAGGAGGTGGACGAGGGGAAAGCAGTAGATGTGGTGTATATGGATTTTAGTAAGGCGTTTGATAAGGTTCCCCATGGTAGACTACTGCAAAAAATATGGAGGTATGGCATTGAGGGTGAGTTGGAGGTTTGGATTAGGAGTTGGCTGGCTGGAAGAAGACAGAGGGTAGTAGTTGATGGCAAATGTTCATCTTGGAGTGCCGTCACTAGCGGTGTTCCGCAAGGATCTGTTTTGGGACCATTGCTGTTTGTCATTTTTATAAATGACCTGGAGGAGGGGTTAGAAGGTTGGGTGAGTAAGTTTGCGGATGATACGAAAGTCGGAGGAGTTGTAGACAGTGAGGAAGGATGTGGCAGGTTACAGCGGGATATAGATAAGCTGCAGAACTGGGCAGAAAGGTGGTAAATGGAGTTCAATGTAGGTAAGTGTGAGGTGATTCACTTTGGTAAGTGTAATAAAAAGATGGGGTACTGGGCTAACGGTCGGATACTTGGTAGTGTGGATGAGCAGAGGGATCTTGGTGTCCATATACACAAATCTTTGAAAGTTGCCACCCAGATAAATGGTGCGGTGAAGAAGGCATATGGCGTACTGGCTTTTATTGGTAGAGGAATTGAGTTCCGGAGTACTGAGGTCATGTTGCAGTTGTATAAGACTCTGGTGCGGCCACATCTGGAGTATTGTGTGCAGTTTTGGTCGCCATACTATAGGAAGGATGTGGAGGCACTGGAACGGGTGCAGAGGAGGTTTACCAGGATGTTGCCTGGTATGGTAGAAAGGTCGTATGAGGAAAGGCTGAGGCACTTGGGGTTGTTTTCATTGGAGAAAAGAAGGTTTAGGGGTGATTTGATAGAGGTGTATAAGATGATTCGGGGTTTAGATAGGGTCGACAGTGAGAATCTTTTTCCACGTATGGAGTCAGCTATTACAAGGGGGCATAGCTTTAAATTAAGGGGGGGTAGGTATAGGACAGATGTTAGGGGTAGGTTCTTTACTCAGCGAGCCGTGAGTTCATGGAATGCCCTGCCAGTAGCAGTGGTGGACTCTCCCTCATTATGGGCATTTAAGCGGGCATTGGATAGGCATATGGAGGATAGTGGGCTAGTGTAGTTTAGGTGGGCTTGGATCGGCGCAACATCGAGGGCCGAAGGGCCTGTACTGCGCTGTATTGTTCTATGTTCTATGTTCTATGTTCTATAATTGATGTTAAATACTCTCAATAGGTTCCGTGGGGACCTCTTGGACAGTCTGGAATTTTTTATTCAAAAAAAAGTTAGAAAAGAACCGATTGTTGTGTTGGTTCCGATGATTTTGGGGGGGGGGAATGTGATGAAGTGTTTGAATGCTGGAGAGTGGAGCTCATGAATAGAGTTTACTTGCTCAATCAGAAGAAACAAAGGAGCAGAAGTAATTCCACATTACTCAAAAATATCTTGTATTGTCAATCCAATGTCTGCCAGTAAGAGATTAAGCATTGCCAATGAAATGTCCTGCTGAATGATGGAGTTAAAGAATAAAGAGAGTGAGTCCATGACTACTATTTTAAACTTAACTAGGCGCAAATACAAGGTTATGAAATTAAAGCTAGCCAAAGTGAATTCATAAATTAGGTTAAGGGTTAGGTGATTGGGGATGCAGCAGCATTCATTAAGGGAATATTTCAGACACGCTGAGTAGAATTTGGTGCCTCAGCCTTTTTTGTAATTTATATAAATGGGTTGAATGAAGGGGCTGAGGGTTTAGTTGCTAAACTTGCTGATGAAACAAGGCAGCAAGGAAAGTAAGTTGTGAAGAAGACTTAACGTGGCTAGAAAGGGATATTAATGGGTTAAATGACTGTACAACATTTAGCAATTGGAGGATAATGTGGGAAAATGTGAAATTGTCCATTTTAGCAGGAAGAATAAAAAAGAAGCACATTATGTTAGTGGTAAGAGATTTCAGAACCCTGAAATGCAAAGGGATCTGGGTGTTTTGGTATGAGTCACATGTTGTTAATATGCAAGTAAAGCTAATTGGATGTTAGTGTTTATTGCAAGGGGAATTGAATATAAAAGTAGTGAGGTTATGCCTCCATTATGCAAGTCCTTGATGAGACCACATTTGAAGCACTTTGTACAGAATTGATAGACTTATTGAAGGAAATTTATAAAATGCACAGAAAGCAGTTCAGAGCAGGCTCCTCAACTAATACCCGGAATGTTGCTTTGTCTTATGAGGAAAGAGTGGACAGTCTAGGTTTATATCTGCTGGAGTTTAGAAGAGTAAGACTCAATTTGATTAAAATATATTAAATCCTGTTGGGTATTGACAGGACGATGTGGAAAAGATGTTTCCCTTTCAGGGAGAATCTAGAACTAGTGGTTCCTTAGGGATCACCTATTTCAAGCAAAGATGGAGCAATTTTTTCTTCATGAGGGTAGTAAGTCTTTGGAGCTTTTCCTCTAAAGGAGGTTATTAGGTGTTGGATAAACATGATAGTGAAAGGATATCAGGGGCAAGTAAGTACATAGAGTAAAAAGATCAGCCACAATGTTATAAAGTGGAAGAGCAGGCTTCAGCAGCCTATTTCTGATCCAATCTGTGTGTTCATAGTTTGCTCTGAGTCTTTGTCATGTCAACCATAAGTCCACATGTGTAAGTGTATTGGATTGATATTACATTTGTGTGATAATATGAGATGGGTAAAGGCAGGGAGATAGGCCATTGTGTACCTGTCTACATTACATTCTGCATTGATGCTAGGGGTGGCTGTGGTGATGTAAGAGAGCATGTGGAGTCAGAATCGCACAAGGACAAGATCCATCGCTTTGAAATGGATTTGGGAGGTATCAGGACAATCGCTGGGATTTGGGATGGACCAGGATTGGACTGTCTCTGGGACCTGGGTTGGACCAGGATTAGAGTATCACTGAGATTTGGATTGTACCAGGATTGGACTGTCACTGGGAGCTGGTTTGGACCAAGATTGGACTATCACTGGGAGCTGGGTTATACCAGGTTTGGACTATCACTGGGAGCTTTGTTAGAGCAGGATTGGATTGTCACTGGGAGCTGGGTTGTACCAGAACTGGACTGTCACTGGGAGCTGGGTTAGACCAGGATTGGACTGTCTCTGGGAGCTGGTTTGTACCAGGATTGGACTGTCACTGGAAACTGGGTTGGACCAGGATTGGACTGTCACTGGATGCTGGGTTGGACCAAGATTGGACTGTCACTGGGAGCTGGATTGGACCAGGATTGGATTGTCACTGGGAGCTGGGTTGTACCAGGATTGGATTGTCACTGGGAGCTAGGTTGGACGAGGATTGGACTGTCACTGGGTGCTGGGTTGGACCAGGATTGGACTGTCACTGGGAGCTGGGTTGGACGAGGATTGGACTGTCACTGGGAGCTGGGTTGGACCAGGGTTGGACTGTCACTGGGAGCTGGGTTGGACCAGCATTGGACTGTCACTGGGAGCTGGGTTGGACGAGGATTGGACTGTCACTGAGTGCTGGTTTGGACCAGGATTGGACTGTTTCTGGGAGCTGGGTTGTACGAGGATTGGACTCTATCTGTGAATTGGATTAAAACAGTTACTAACCTTTGGGCCATCATGTTTATTGCCTTTGGTTGAAAACTTGCAAAACAATTTTTGTTTAACTTTACTCATTAAAGAGCTGGAACAAACGAGTTTGCAGGTTTGTACCAGTGTGGGTTAGAAATTTTTTATGTGGTTCTGTGAGCACACTGATCAAGTTGCTAACATATTTCCCCTGTTTTCCAATCTTGTTAATAATCGGTCAAAACTGTTTGGCAGTATCTCTTTATTGTATGAGTATTAAAATTCCATAAACCGGATATGTATTAAACCAAGTAGTCACAATATTGTCCGTCTACTTTCACTTCCTTCACAGCTGTCTGATGCCAAACAAAACCTGTCCGAGGAATCACATCTGGAATAGTTTTTTATGCAGATGCGTGAGGCAACATGATTTCAGCAGCTTTCTGCCCCCCAAAAGTGACTCAGGTTAGTTGGTTTAATTTTTTACTGTTTCAATATTTTCTTTTAATTGCTGTTCAGGTACCTATGAGGAAATCTGTTTTGCATGATGCAGACTGACACAAGTCCTTTGTTTACAATGAGCTCCTGTACTGATGTATGAAAGAGAATAAAGTATGTGCAATGAATACACATATTAAACATCAAAACACAATGAAGTGGTGATGCCTCAGTTACTGCAGTGACCAGAGTTTAATACTGATGGACGGTTTTGTCTCCTCAATATCTGTATTAAATCTGACAAATGTTTATCTTTTACAATGACCTTCCTTAATGCTTCCTCAGTGATTTGAGAGTTTGAGACATATATCAAACTCGATTTAAATCGATATTCAGGAGGTGACACTGATAGTCACCCTCCCATAACATAAAAGGTTTGCCAATGTATGAGTGTGCCTGCACAGAGATCCTTTGACATCAGTGTACAACACAGCTGGAGATACAACTCTCAACTTTGTCATGGGGTGTGGGCTTTGCTGGCAAGGCCAGGATTTGTGCCCATCCCTAATTGCCCTTGGACTAGGTCATTTGCTGAGCTTGGTCAGAGGGCAGTTAAGAGTTAACCACATTGTTCTTGAGTTTAGTCATATGTCGACCAGACAGAGTGTGGATGGCAAGTTTCCCTCTCTAAAAGCCGTCCGTGAATCAGTGAGTATAACAATTGATTGTGGCTATCCATGACTACTTTTCATTTCCAGACTTTTAAAAAGAATGTACCCAATTTAGCTGGTATCGTGGCATTAGAATCCAAGGTCCAAAAACAATATACTAAACCTCTGGATTTCTAGCCCAGCAGAATTACATCACCAATTCCCCTCATCCATTGTATAAGATTCTCACTTTACAGACACCAGTGCAAGGCCATTATAGAACATAGAACAAAGAAAATTTACAGCCCAGGAACAGGCCCTTCGGCCCTTCAAGCCTGAGCTGATCCAAATGTACTGTCTAAACCTGTCGGTCAACCCCTCTGCTCCCCACCTACTCATGCACCTGTCCAGACGCATCTTAAATGAATCTACCATGCCTGCTTCTACCACCTCTGCTGGCAACGCATTCCAAATGCCCACCACCCTCTGTGTGAAGTACTTACCGCGTGTATCCCCCTTAAACTTTCCACCTCTCACCTTGAAAGCATGACCTCTGGTTACTGAATCCTTCACCCTGGGAAAAAGCTTGTCACTATCCACCCTGTCTATACCCTTCATGATTTTATAAACCTCAATCAGGTCCCCCCTCAATCTCCTTTTTTCTAGTGAAAATAAACCTAACCTACTCAACCTCTCTTCATAGCTAGCACCTTCCATACCAGGCAACATCCTCACAAACCTTCTCTGCACCCTCTCCAAAGCGTCCACATCCTTTTGGTAATGTGGCAACCAGAACTGTACACAGTACACAGTATTCTAAATGCGGCCGAACCAATGTCTTGTACAGTTTTGAACATGACTTGCCAGCTCTTACACTCAATACCCTGTCCAATGAAGGCAAGCATACTATGTGCCTTCTTGACCACTCTATCCATCTGTGCAGCAACCTTCAGGGTACAATGGACCTGCACTCCCAGATCTCTCTGCGCATCAACTTTTCCCAAAGCTCTTCCATTCATTGGAAAATTCGCTCTAGAATTAGACTTGCCTAAATGCATCACCTCACAATTAGAACATAGAAGAATACAGCGCAGTACAGGCCCTTCGGCCCTCGATGTTGCGCCGATCCAAGCTCACCTAACCTACATTAGCCCACTATCCTCCATATGCCTATCCAATGCCCGTTTAAATGCCCATAATGAGGGAGAGTCCACCACTGCTACTGGCAGGGCATTCCATGAACTCACGACTCGCTGAGTAAAGAACCTATCCCTAACATCTGTCCTATACCTACCCCCCCTTAATTTAAAGCTATGCCCCCTTGTAATAGCTGACTCCATACGTGGAAAAAGATTCTCACTGTCGACCCTATCTAAACCCCTAATCATCTTGTACACCTCTATCAAGTCACCCCTAAACCTTCTTTTCTCCAATGAAAACAACCCCAAGTGCCTCAGCCTTTCCTCATACGATCTTTCTACCATACCAGGCAACATCCTGGTAAACCTCCTCTGCACCCGTTGCAGTGCCTCCACATCCTTCCTATAGTATGGCGACCAAAACTGCACACAATACTCCAGATGCGGCCGCACCAGAGTCTTATACAACTGCAACATGACCTCAGTACTCCGGAACTCAATTCCTCTACCAATAAAAGCCAATACGCCATATGCCTTCTTCACCGCACTATTTACCTGGATTGAAAGCCATCTGCCACTTTTCTGCCCAATTCTCCAGTCTATCTATATCCTCCTGTATTCTCTGACAGTCCCTTATGCTTTCTGCTACTCCACAAACCTTTGTGTCATCTGCGAACTTGCTGATCATACCAACAGTGCCCTCTTCTAGATCATTTATGTATATTACTAACAACAGTGGGCCCAGCACTGACCCCTGCGGAACACCACTGGTCACCTTTCTCCATTTCAAGAAACTCTTTTCAACTACTACTCTCTGTCTCCTGTTGCTCAACCAATTCTTTATCCACCTAACTAGAACACCCTGCACACCATGTGACTTCACTTTCTCCATTAGTCTACAATGAGGAACCTTATCAAATGCCTTACTAAAGTCCATGTATATGACATCAACAGCCCTTCCTTCATCTAACAACTTGGTCACTTTCTCAAAGAATTCTATTAAGTTGATAAGGCACGATCTCCTCTGCACAAAACCATGTTGCCTATCACTGATAAGCTCATGCTTTTCTAAATATAAATAGATCCTATCTCTTAGTACCCTGTCCAGCAACTTCCCCACCACCGAAGTCAGGCTCACTGGTCTGTAGTTACTACCCTTCTTGTACAGGGGGACAGCATAAGCTACCCTCCAGTCCTCTGGCACCTCACCTGTATTTAAGGATGCCACAAAGATATCTGTCAGGGCCCCAGCTATTTCCTCTCTTGCCTCCCTCAGCAACCTTGGACAGATCCCATCCGGTCCTGGGGATTTGTCCACCTTAATAACCTCTAGCATACCTAACACATCTTCCCTACTTATGCCAACGTGATCCAGACTAATCAAACTTCTATCTCTAATTTCAAGATTCATCATGTTACTCTCCTCAGTGAACACTGGTACAGAGTAATCATTCAGAATCTCACCCATTCTCTCAGGTTCAGCACACAGCCTTCCTTCATTATCTTTTAGTGGACCAATCCTTTCTCTAGTTACCCGCTTGCTTCTTATATAAGAATAAAATGTTTTGGGATTGTCCTTAATTCTGCTCGCTAAAGCTATTTCATGACCCCTTTTAGCTCGCTTGATTCCTTGTTTAAGACTTGTCCTATTCTTCCGATATTCCTCCAGGGCCTGTTCTTATCTGTAATGGGACAACTACATCCAATTTCTGTCATCAACTGATTCCTTCCCTTAGTCTCTACTCAGTTTCTTTGCCTTTCAGGGCTCCTCTAAACTTCTCATTTGCTGATAAGCTCTTTTCTTTTCAGCATCCTCCTTTTTTTAACCTTCAACTTGCTCTTATTGCTATCCTCCTGGAATTTTTGTCATCAGTAAACTTAATCTTCTCCTGTTTACTCACTCATCTGTTGTGTTCTATCTTTCATTCCTTCCCATCAATAACCAGTCCTCCCTCCTTCCTCCACCCTGCCAAATCACCCTTTCACCTCATGATTTGACATTACCCCTTT
Organism: Chiloscyllium plagiosum; assembly: GCF_037043375.1. Lineage (NCBI taxonomy): Eukaryota > Metazoa > Chordata > Chondrichthyes > Orectolobiformes > Hemiscylliidae > Chiloscyllium > Chiloscyllium plagiosum. The sequence goes on from NW_028270140.1 coordinate 137,517,952, forward strand.
TTCATCCTTTTGACTGTGCTCTCTTGACATTTTAAATTCTCTTGAACAGAACTCTTTCCCCATTCCTTCCCTCCACCGCTGTTACTGAAATATTTCCTGTCAATTTTCTTCTTTATTTATTCTAAGTGCACTGTTCTGCTTTGCCAAAACCAATATTAAATTTTTATTTTTGCCATACTTGCACCATGATTAGCTGTCAAGCCAATCCACTAACTTATCTGCAGGTACCTGCAACTGTTCCAAACGCAATGCCACGCAGATAAATAATCAGACTGTTTAGCAAGAACCTATGTAACATTAAATATCTCAGACCTCTGCTTGCGGTAGGAACTACTTGCCAGTGGGGAAATGCTAATGGGCAAGATGTTGATTCACGGATTTTGGTAAGTCAGATTCAGTTTAATCAGATACTTGGACTGGCTCGTGGACAATTCTGGGATTTCACAGCTATATCGATCACGCTGGGGCTGACCAGGAAGCAGGTAGAGCAGCAGCTGTTATAACAATCCCACTGCCAACTTATGCTATCTCCTTTCTCTTCCCATTTTACCGCAGCGAGCTACAGCAGAGCTGATCCCTGTCACCAGAGAAAGGTACTGCGAGTGTTTAGAACCCGGCTGGTGAAGTACACTTGCCGCTCACTTTAGGAGAGCCCCGTGGCCTGTTGTAGCAAGTGGTGCCTGAACTCGCAGAGAGTCGAGAGTGTTGCTGGAAAAGCACAGCAGGTCAGGCAGCATCCAAGGAGCAGGAGAGTCGACATTTCGAGCCTTCCTGATGAAGGGCTTATGCCCGAAACATCAATTCTTCTACTCCTTGGATGCTGCCTGACCTGTTGTGCCTTTCCAGCAACACATTCTCGACTCTGATCTCCAACATTTGCAGTCCTCACTTTTTCCTGAGCTCTCAGAGACACAACTTCGGAATGCGTAGCTATTTAAACATCAGCCAGTAATCTGCTGGTCATGGAAATAATAGGCCCCGTCCTTCTTTCACGGGCTGTGGGCATCACTAGCTCACCAGCATTTATTACCCCTCTCTGGTTGACCTGAGAAGGTGGTGGCGAGTTGCTCCTTGAACGGTGTCAGTCCATGTGCTGTAGGAAAACGCACAATGTTGTTAAGGAGGGAATTCCAAGATTTTGACCCTTAGACACTGAAGCTATGGTGATCAGTTTCCCAAGTCAGGATGGTGTGTGGATTGGAGGAGAATTTGTAGGTGGTGATGTTCCCATGTATCTCCCTTCTAGAAGGCAGCTAGCAGAAATGTTTGTATCATCTACAAACACAGGTGAAGTACCTGAGCAGTGAAGAGTGACTAAGGTTGTGCCTTTACTTAATATGGAGAAGCCTGGAAACTATAAACCCATGAGTCTGACATTAGTGGTGGGTAAGTTGTTGAAGATGATTCTGAAAGGTAGGATTTACATGTGTTTGGAGAGGAAAGGACTGATTAGGAACAGTCAGCATAGTTTTGTGCGTGGGAAGTTCTATCTCACAAACTTAATTGAGTTTTTAAATGAAGTAAATGATTGATGGGGACAGAGGGCTAATCATTGTTTACTTGAACTTTAAATAAAGCCTTTGATCAAGTTCAACATGGTAGTCTAATTAGTAAAGTTAAATCACATGGGATTTTGGATGAGCTTAAATACAAACTGAATACAAAATTAGCTTTATGGAAGGAGACAGCGAGTAGAGGTGGAGGGTTGATTTTGGAGGCCTGTGACCAGCGGTGTTCTACAGGGATCAGTACTGGGTCCACCTTATTCCTGATAAAGGGCTTATACCTGAAAGATCGACTGTCCTGCTCCTCGGATGTTGCCTGACCTGCTGTGCTTTTCCAGCACCACACTCTCGACTCTGACCTCCAACATCTGCAGTCCTCACTATCTCCACCTTATCTATAGGTCATTCACCTTATCTATACCCCTCATGATTTTATAAACATTATAAAGTCACCCCTCAATCTCCAGAAAAGCCCCCACCAATGTTATGTATAACCTCAATGTGATGTCCCAACTTTTGTGCTCAAAGGTCTAAACAATGAAGGTAAGTGTGCTGAACAACATTTTTATAGATATTTTTATTCAAATTTTCTTTCTTTACAAAACTATAATGAAAAAAGGAAAATAAATTACTACACCAGCAAACATTATCCTATATACATATAACAACAAAAAAGAGAAAAAAAATCACAGCAACAACAATACAATCAAAATCCAACTATACCCATGTGCAAAACAGACAAATCAGTAAATGTAGTTAATGAATAAATAAACAAGCAAAACAGCTCAGCACAACAAAGCATTTGCTCTCGACCTCCGAGAGCACTAAGTATCGCACACAAAATATTCGATGTTTTTCCTTCAAGGACATTAAGTACACTGAATCAGAACATCAAGGTGACACAAAAGCCCTGGTTAAAATGGCAGATAAATCTGCATCCAAGTAGTCCAGAAAGGGCTGCCATATCCTATAAAAACTTTCTGTTTTCTGGCGCACCACATTTGTGAAAAGGTCCAGAGGGATATGTTCCATAATAAGCCTAAGTCAACCCAACAGACCCGGGAGGGTTTCAGAAACCCAACACATTAAAATATTATTCCTAGTGCAATAAGTGACGATATTAAAAAGCTTTTTCTCATGAGCATCCAAAAAGGGTATATGGGGTAGACCCAGGAGAAGAGAGACAAGGTCCATCTTCACATCGGCCCTCAAGACCCTCTCTGTAACCCCTGCCACAGAACTCCAATATGTGTGGAGCCTGTGGCAAGACCATAAACAATGTTTATCTTACACTTAGGATGCTCCCACCTTAAACTTTAAGAGACAGTTTGGGGCCAGATGGACCCTATGCAAAATCTTTAACTGCATGGCATGGGTCTTGTTACAAATCAAGACCTTCCTCGCATTCTCGCAAATGTCCCCCCATGCCTCCAAAGAAATCTCAACACCTAATTCCCGCACCCAACCCTGCAAAGCCACTCAACATCTTATGAAAGATCATCCCCCAGGATATGATAAAGTGTACTAATAGAGAGAGTACTTTCAGCATAAAGTACCCTCTTCTCCATAATGGATGTGCAGGGGTGGTTTCTTTCTGAATAAAATCCCCGACCTTAAAAAAAGGAAAATGTTTTTGCCAACTTCACTATATTTACGAATTATTTGGTCAAAGGACATCATTATTTCACCTTCAAAAAATCACCTGAACAGGAAATACCCCTAGCTGCCCGGAGCATAAATTCAGGGTCTATTACCCCCGGTTGAAAACCCAGCATATCCACTATAGGGGTAAGAAATGATGTTTTGGACATATTGCCCTTCCTCTGCCGCATGTTCCTCCACGCCTTAACAGTATTAATAACAATCAGATTACGGCAATATTCCATGACCATCCTCATTTTATCGAAGAACAAAAGGCTGATGAGGGGTCATTTTGACTGGGAGGCCTCAATATCTAGCCATATTGATGTCAGGTCTTTACTGGCCCAATCACTAACAAATGATAGAAGAGAAATTAATTGGCATCTTCTAATATCCGAGAAATCCACTCCCCCCAAGCCACGCGACAATTGTGGTTTAGACAACTTGATAAGAGGCCGCCTACGGCGCCAAATAAAAAAGCTAAGTCATCCATTAAGTCTCTGGAATGTTTGCCTTGAAAAGTCAAAAGAAACATTCATATAGAATAGAGCAAAAGGAGGAAGACATTCATTTAGATAAGAGATACCCGGCCGAGCCAGGATATTAAAAGTGCTCCCCATCGTTGAAAATCTGGCTTAATCCTGTCAAGCAAGTGGGCAAAATTGGCCTTAAACAATCGATCAAAGAAAGGAGTAATAAAGATGCCTAAATATGAAAAACCTTCCTGTGACCATTTGAAGGGGAACCATAATTCACCCTCCACCTCAGATATTCTTCTAAGACCCCCCCATAGGCAGAGCTTCCGATTTAGAGAAATGAAACTTGTAGCCCGAAAAGGAGCCAAATGAGTTGATGCATTGTATAAGATGGGATACAGACACCTGTGGATTCAACAGAAAAACCAGAACATCATCTGCATATAATGAACTATCATGCGAGTTAGATCCTACTTATGGGGCGGCTCTATGAGGATCCTTATGGATCGCCTCTGCCAGTGGCTCAATCACAAATGTGAAAAGTAATGGTAAAAAGGAACAGCCTTGCCGACTGCCCCTACAAATCTCAAAATTACTAGATCTCACACCATTGGTGAGAACCACCGCCAGAGGATCAGCATAAAGGATCCTCATTACATACTAAAAACCTCCCCAATCCAAATCGCTCAAGGATGTGAAAACAGTATGGCCACTCAACCCGATCAAACGCTTTTTCTGCATCTAAGGAGACCAGGAATCCCTGAACCGACTGCTGCTGATAAGCTCGAATCATATTCAGCAACCTCCTGACATTATGAGAGGAGCTACGGCCTTTTATAAAACCAGTCTGATCGTCCCTAACAATGGAAGGCAGCACAGTTTCCAATCTGAACGCAACAGCCTCGGACAAAATTTTGAAATCAGAGTTCAGAAGTGAGATGGGCCTACAGGAAGCACATTCATCTGGAGTTTTTCCCTTCTTAAGAATGAGAGAAATATTATTCGTCCCTCAGGGATGGCAGGAGACAATCATAGCTATGCGAGTAATTATACATGTCCAACATTGGTCCCAACAATATATTTATAAATTCCTTGTAGAATTCACTGGGGAGACCATCAGGGGCAGGTGCTTTTCCACTCTGCATCTGTCTCACAGCCTGCTGTACCTTCTGTACTGTTAAAGGGACATTAAGAAAAAGCGTTTGGAGTGACATTTGGAAGATCCAAGTTCTTAAAGAAAGCCTCCATCTTAGCCCATCCATATTTGCAACGCTCAAACAATAGCTCAAAATAGAATTTCAGAAATGCTGCATTGATCTTTTTAGAGTCATAAGTGGCCATCCTATTCCCATCCCTGATCAAGGTAATGCATTGGGGTGCATTCTTTCTCCTAGCAAGATACACTAAGTACCTACCCGGCTTATCGCCATTTTCAAACAGTCTCTGTTCAGCAAAGGAGAGTTCCTTCCTTGCTGTCTCTGTAAGCACAGAGTTCAAGGTGGACTGGAGAGCCGTAACCCGCTGCAACTTAACCAATGATAGCTTATCAAAATACACCTTCTCATTGGTCTTTAACTGCCTTAAGCAGGCATTGTTGCTCCCCCTTCTGTCTTTCCTGACTAGCGGAGTAAGAAATAATTATCTCCCGGCATAAGCCTTAGTCATCTCCCACACAGGTTACTGGCCATGCCCGAATTGATGGATAAAAATACTTTGAATTCATTAAGAAAATATTCAATGAACTTACTTTCCCTGCTAAACACCTTTTCAACCACTTTGTCTATGTGCGATGTAAACGTCAAAGAATTATGGACCTGCACCCCTAGGTCCCTCTGTTCTACAACACCAGCCCAGATCCTACCATTTATTGTGTAAGCACTACCAGTGTTTGTTGTACCAAAATGCGATACTTCGCATGTACCAGGTTAAACTCCATCTGCCATTTCTCAGCCCATTGACCCATTTGATCAAGATCCCTTTGTAATCTTAGAAAACCTTATTCACTGTCGACAACGCCACCAGTTTTGATGTTTTCCGCAAATTTACTAACAATGCCTTCTTTATTCTCATCCAAATCATTTATATAAATGACAAATAAAAGAGGAACCAGGAAACAATCCCAATGGAATGTCACTGGTCACAGGCCTACAGTCCGAAAAGCAACCTTCCACCACCACTCTTTGTTTCCTGCCGTTAAGTCAATTATGTGAATAATTTGCAGGAAACCCTCTTCTCATACAGACTAAGCTCCAAATCTGCTGTCATTTTTCCTTTGACTGAACAGAATGAGGTATAGTCATGTCCTTTTGTGAGGGTGTTAAATGGGTGAGGACAAATGACTGGAAATTGTTAAGCGGCTGATGTGACATCAAGCAAAGTAGATGACGCGAGCATTTTAGTTCCATGTGCTGGGGCTGCAGATGACCCATCAGCTACCCAGTTCTCACAGTCAAGCTTCAATAAACATGACACTCCAATGAAAACAGGCAGCACAGTAGTGTCACAGTGCTGAAAGATAGGCCTTTCGGTCCATCCTGTCTGCATCAGCTCCCTGAGCTTTTTAACTTTGTGTTAATCTCCTGATTTACATAGTAACCCTGAACATTGTTTCTATTTAATAAATCATCAAATGAACTCTTGAAATGTCTCAGCTGAACCTGTCTCCATCACACTTCTAGGGAGTGCATTCCATATGCTAGCTATTTGCCATATAAAATAGTGGTTTCTCACCTCACAATTGTTTTGCCTTCTTCTTGTGCAAAACACTTCAAAACTGACCCCTCTGATTCTTAATTCATTCACAAGTAGGAACAGTTTCTACCTATCCACTATATCAAGATCCCTTGTGATTTTAAATACTTCAATACAATCTCCTCTTAGCCTTCTCCTCTTCAAGGAAATCAGTTCTAACTTCTCCAGTACTCCCTCATAACTTCACTCTCTTGTCACTGAAACCATTTTCATAAACCTCTTCAGCAGTCAGTCAAGTGTAGCTGCGTCTATCCTGTGGTGTGGCACCCAGAACAGCACACATATTCCAGCTGAGGTCTAACCAGTGTCTTATATAATTTCAACATCACCTCCTTGCTCCATACTAGAGTAGGCAAGTAGGAAGCTGGAAGAGCACAGCAAGCCAGGTAGCATTAGGAGATGGAGAAGTCAATGTTTCAGGTTTAACCCTTCTTCAATGAGTCCCTTTCTCACTGCCACATTGCGGTGACCTGTTATACTCTAAAACCCTATTCACCCCAGAATACTTTATACTTTGTTAACCATGTTCTCTACTTGTACAGCCACATTTAAAGAAATGCCTACATATACATATAGGTCTCTCTGCTCCTTTAGAATATTACCATTTATTTTATACTATCTCTCCATGTTGTTTGTACCAAAATGCATAACCTCTTACTTCTCTGTGTTGGACTCATCTGTCACCTAACTGCCTAATCCACCAATTTGTCTATGTTCTTTTGAAGTTCTATACTGTCTTTTTTGTTACTGTCTTAGGGTGGCACAATGGCTCAGTGATCAGAACAGCTGCCTCATAGTGCCAGGGACCGGGGTCCAATTCCACTCTTGGTTGGCTGCCTGTATGGAATTTGTACGTTCTCCCTGTGTCTGTGTGGGTTACCTCTGGGTGCTCCGATTTCCTTCTACAGCCCAAAGATGTGCAGGTTATGTGGATTCGCTGTGCTAAATTGCCCATAGTGTCCAAGGATGTGTAGGTCAGGTGGATTAGCCATGGGAAATGTAGCGTTACGGGGGGGGGGGGGGGAATGTTGGTCTGGGTGGGATTCTCTTCAGACGGTTCGTGTAGACTCGATGGGCTAAATAGCCTGTTTCCACGCTGTGGGATTCTATGGCTTTTCGTTTACAATTCTCTGAAGTCTTATATTTTTCTCAAATTTTGAAAATATCCCCTGCACACCAAGATCTGGATCATTAAAAAGTATCAGAAAAAGCAAGGGTCTCAATACTCACCCCTGGGGAGGTCCACTGCAAACCTTCTTCCAGCCTGAAAATTAGTCAATGACCACCACTCCTTAATTCCTATTCCTCAGCCAGTTTTGTATCCTTATTGCTACTGTCACTTCCATTGCTGAGTGGCACTGAGCCTTTTGGAAATTTATATGATAATTGCCAATATTTCCTCAATTTCAATTCTTACTTCTCCTTAGATGCATCTGACCCCTTATCCGGCCCTTCAGTGCCTTATAAACTTATCAATAGCTTATCCACTGTCTCTCCATCTTAGCAATTTTAAATCACCCTTGTTTCGCCCTCTATCACCTTGGCTTGTACAGCATTTGTCTTGTAGATAAAGACAAATGCAAAGTATCCATTTGACACCTCAGCCATGCCTCATGTCTCTGTTAAGTTGGACTCCTCCTTTCACAGCTGTTTTACTATCTGTATGTTTATGCATGTCCTTGGGATTTCCTATCATCTCAGCTACCAGTCTTTTTCGTAACCCCTATTTGTGTCTCATGATTGATTTCTCATCTCCCTCCTGAACAGGGTACAGCATGGTTCTCAACAATATTTACTACCTGACACCTGTCCTAAATACACTGTTTCTTTTTTAAATCCTGCCTCTTTTGTCATCCAGAGACTTCAGGATTTGTAGACCCTCCATTCTCTTTTTAAGGGAATATACTTTGACAATGCTCAAACCATCTCTTCTGTGAAGGTAGTCCATTATTCGTTTCTCGCAGTAACCTTTGGTTGAAGTCTGTCCAACCTCACACAGTTCTTGCCCCATTGAAATCCACTCTGCGCCAGTTGTTTGTTCTTACTCTGTATTCATCAATGTCATTTCCTACTGTCATATTAAACCAAATGATACAAGAGTCATTGTCTCCTCAGTGTTCCTCTGCTAGCAGTTGATCTCTTTGTCCACCTCATGCCTAAAACCATGTCAAGAAGGGCCTCCTAATTTGCTGGTCCGGATTCATTCTGCTGTGGAGACTTCCTCAAAACAGACTAGCTACGTTATCTTCACTATTCCTTACAGTACCATTATCCCAGTCGATATCGGGAAATGAAGTCTCCCAATATCACGACTCTATGATGTATACACATCTCTGTAATGTCCTTTCAGATTTGTTCTGGTATATCCTTCTCATGAGCTAGCGGTCCATATTTTGCACCAACCACTGTAACTGCACCCTTCTTATTCCTGAGCTGTACCAATTCAATTCCCTCATTGAACTCAGGAACATCTTCTTTCTCCAGTACTGCAGTGCTTTCCTTCACCAAAAATGATATCTTCCCCTGTTTTTATCCTCTCTATCTTTTCTGAACTCTTTGTAACCAGGAATAATAAATAGTCAGATCTGCCCGTCTTTAAGCTAGCTCTCTATTATTGCCATTATTGTAAACCCACAAGGCAGTCCCTACCTGTCAACAACATTTCCTTGAATTATTTTTCCGGCTCCACAGACCTCAGAGTTCTACACATGACTGCGGCTTCATGTTCATTCAGGTTAGGCAGCCATTGTGCTGAAGTAAGTCCACAAAGGCTGGTATCCCATCACCAATCATCCTTTATTTACACATGAGTAGTATTTGACACTGGTCCTGCTTCCTCAGAGCCAACTCTCAAACTGAAAAGAACCTCTGACACTCCAGTTCTTCTCTGTCAGCCAGGACTCCCTGATTTGCATTAGCTTAACAGCCCCAATGAGGGAACTCATACTCTACCTATCCGACTTTATTAGAATCACTACACGAGCCATGTAGCTTAATTCCCCAGCCCAATTGATTATACCCCGTGCATTCACATACCATCAGCATCATCCTGATTTAGACTTCATTACTTGCTCCAACTTCATCTCTAACTTACTATTCTCTATTTTGTTGCTAATGCCTATCTGGAATTTCATGCACTCTGATATTACTTTATAATATTTTCTCCCTTGCTGACTTAATTTAAACATTCCCCAACAGAACTTGCAAAACTGCCCACTCAGTCTCAGCTCTGTTCAGATGCAACTGACCTGGCTTGTACAGATACCAGAAGCCCCGCTGCTGGGGACCCAGTGCTTCAAGCCTCACCACATGGTATCTATCCCAGAAAGGAAGCTCAGTGAAACCCAATGCAGACTCAACTGCCCTGTCTCTTTTCATTTCTTCCCCTCTCTTTTTCTGCTTTAGAAGGACTGTAATGCTGAACATTTAATATTATTCCTTTATTTTTCTAATTTATGCCTAAGATTTTGTATGTAGACACCTTTGTGCCTCAGATGGTGCCGGAAATGGCGACTCTGTACACTTTTCACTGAACTCATGAATCCCTGTACTTGAATACAGATGACAATAATTCTAATTCAAATTCTAACTTATTGGGGAAGAGTCCCACTACTCTTATGAAACGCAAGGAAGCAAAACTTATCAATGGAAGATGAGTCAATGTTTCAAGTTTAGTCTCTATTGCTTTGTCTCTACTTCTTGAAGATAGTGAGGGCTGCAGATACTGGAAAGTCAGAGTCGATAAAGTGTGGAGCTGGAAAAAGCACACCTTGTTGAATTGAGAAAAGAAGTTTAGCAACTGAGCAACAACTAACAATGTAAGTTTATTCACATACATTTGACCTTGTAAATAAACTACTATAATTTCAGTTTTAAGTAGCAATGGACAAATAAATGTGAGAAGTTTGGTTGGTGCATCTTACAGCAGCATAAGAAATAAGAGGCTCATGATCAGAACAGATTATTTCTTGAATTTAGTTTGCATGAGAGAGAAAGCCCCTAGTGATGTGTCAACACACTTAACCAGAAGAAAAGCCAGCAGCAGAAATAAACTTGCCAACAACAATTTGTCTTAAAACCATTTCAACCCAAAGAAACCGGCAGTGTTTCAATCATGCTGTGTTTTCTTAAATAATGTGGCAATATCCCAGTCAAAGGGGGGTTACATTAACAAGGGAGCTGGAAAATACTTTGAAAATGTGATCTTTGAATGTTCCTACCAAATAAAAGATTATTTCTTCGTTGAACACCAAGATCCCAGTCCTTAACTGGGAAAATGCAAAAATTACAGCCAAAACCAATGGGCAGCCAGATCCTGAACAATACACTACAGACATTCCACCTATCACTCTGCGGAGATGTGTGTTGGAAGTGAAAAATACATTATAACTAGAGTTCACTGTCAGTTGCAGCCCAGCTTTGGACTGCTGCAGTAGACCCATAGTATGTCAATCACTGGCACAGCTTTAATCCCAATGTGAAGTTTGCAGGCAGTGGTGGCACACAAGCAATAGAGTGCTATTAAACACCTTGGCCTCACATTTAGTAAAGGTCTGGCAGAGCCAATCCAAGTTTATTAATTAGGAATATTTATGCAATGATTTGAAAATAATATTCTTTTTGACTTTGTGAGTCTCTTCCTTTTCATTTGACCTTTATGCTGTTTGACAGCTGTGAGGGATATTATGTTCTCTTGACTTGTTTCCATTGTTTGATCCTCAGAAATAAAAAAAAAAGCAATAGTCAAGCTGAGAGGAACATGTGCTTTGAATTTGAGAGCATTATGATGGTGTTATGACTAAAATTACCAAAAGTTATTTTGTTTGGGTCTTTTTAATTGGAGATTCAATGTTGACCTTGACTTAAAATGTGAAGTACAAATACTGGCATAGGCTGGTCGGGCCAAATGGCCTGGGTCTATTCTTTAGGGACCTTGTTCTATATAATTGTTTGGAACATTTATAGAGTTTCACAACATTTACCCGAGGATTAATATTTTCTTATAAAATCAAAATACAGCTGGAGATCTGTAGTAAAATAAAAAACAAAGTGCTAGAGCAATGGAGTTTGAAAGAATGAGAGGTAATCTAATTGAAGCGTGCAGAATTCTTCAGGAGCTTGAAACAGTAAATGCTGAGAGAGGATTTTCCGCTCATGGGAAAATCTAGAAAATAGTCTCAGAATTAAGGGGCACCAATGTAAGACTGAGATGAGGAGGAACTTGATAGCTCAGAGTGATTTAAGTCTTTGCAACTCCTTGCCACAGCGAGCTGTGAGAGCAGTGTCTTTGTGTAGATTTAAGACTGAGAGGGATAGGTTCTTGGTCAGTTGAGCAATCAAGGGTGAGGTTAAAGGGCAGGAAAATGAACGGAAGGAATGTCAGATTAGTCATGACCCTATTGAATGGCAGAGCAGGCTAAAAGGGCTGAATGACCTACTCCTGTTCTTATTTCTAATGATCTTACGGAGAAGCTCCACAGTTCTGGCAGCGTCTGTGGAAAGAGGAAACAGAGCTAATGTTTTGAATCCAGTAACTCTTCTTCAGAAATCTAGTATTATTCCTGTCAGCTTTATGATTGAATGTTGCACTGTAATAAAGACACACAGTTGATTAACAGTGTAGCTTACTGTGAAGTCTTCTTGTTTGTACAAAGCAGAGTCTATATTTTTCAGTTGGCATTGTTTTAATGCCAGTTGTTTTTAACTGTTTTAATAACTCTTGACCCATTAAATTGCTGCCAGAGCAGAGGTAACTATTCGCTACCAATACATCAACAATTGTTTGCATGCGGGAAACACCTCAAACACAGTAAAGTGTTTCTCAAGAATTTCACCGGAATATAACCAGATGTAAAGAATTGATATTGAAACAGGGAAGGAAAGAATAGGATAGGTGACCAAATGCTTGTCCAAAGGGGTATGTTGTAAAAAGTGTCTGACCTTATCTTCTGAGAATAAAACAAAGATTGCCTTTAAATAACATACTTACAACTACAAGACATCCCGAAACATTTAGAGGCAATGAAATACTTTGAAGAAGTGTGGCCACTCTTGTAATGTAGCCAAGTGTGTCAATCGTAGCAAAGGCCCCACAAACAGAAGTAAGATCATAACCACATAATCTAAGGTGGTCAGGAATAAATATGGGCCATGATACCAGGGAGAAACTTCCCACCGTTCGTCATAATGGATCTTATATGTTCAGCTGGAATCACAAAGGATTAGGAACAGTCAAGAATGAATCCTTGACTTTTTGAAATCAAGGCGAGAGTGTTAGTTTGCAGCCAAGGTTGATGTTTAGATTAAAGCAATCAGGGTTGTATTGATATACTCCTGTTGTAAGTACGCTGCACTTAGATTTCAGCGAGAGAAGAGAATCATGCTGTTGCATTTTGTGAAGAAGGTTCCAACGTCTCAGTCCACTTGGCAACATCACATCTGGGAAATTCGAACAGTACAAACTGTACATGATAGAACAAAACCCAACCGATTAGCCATGTTCTCCATGCTACATTCAGGCAATACTTTATGCACAAGTGTGCAAGCGGAGAATTTGAATTCATTCCCATTACATCAAAGCACTGCACATGCATAATCTTGTGGCGTATTTTGCAGTTTATTGAACCTTTACAGCATGTAATGTTTCTGTATTGTTTTTCCTAGGTGGTGATACCAGCTACTACAGTGTCTGTGGGCCTAATAAAGAACTGGATGAGGAGACTTGTCAGTGCGTCTGTAAAGGAGGTCGACACCATTCTAGCTGTGGACGTCACAAAGTGCTGGATAAGGACTCGTGTCAGTGTGTGTGCAAAAATGGACTATATCCCGCCCTCTGTGGCCCCCACAAGCAGTTTGACGTGGATTCTTGCGAGTGTGTTTGCAAAAAAACTTGTCCAAAAAATCAGCCTTTAAACCCAGTAAAATGTGTCTGCGAATGTACAGAGACTCCAAATAAGTGCTTTCTGAAAGGGACGAGGTTTCACCCTCACACCTGCAGGTCAGTGTTGTCTCAGTTTCCGGTCACTGTTCCAGATTAACACTAAAAGCAACTTGTAATTGAGTGCTTTGAGACATTTTGGCAGTGCAATGAAGCACAGTATAAATATTATTCTTTCTTACTTCATGTTCTGTTAAAAGTTCTTTCACAATATGGCAAGACCAGCATTTATGGCCCTTGAGAATGTGGTAGTGGGCTATCTTCTTGAAGCCTGTTGCAGTACATGCGCTGAAGATGTTCCTACAACATTCTTATAGGACATTTATATAAATGATTTGGATGTGAAGTAGGTTTGCAGATGACACCAAAATTGGAGGTGTGGTGGACAGCGAAGAAGGCTACCTCAGAGTACAATGGAACCTTGATCAGATGGGCCAGTGGGCCGAGGAGTGGCAGATGGAGTTTAATTTAGAGAAATTTGAGGTGCTGCATTTTAGAAAGGCAAATCAGAGCAGGACCTATACACTTAATGGTAAGGTCCTAGGGACTCTTACTGAACAAAGAGGCCTTGGAGTGCAGGTTCATAGTTCCTTGAAGGTGGAGTCTCAAGTAGATAGGATAGCGAAGGCATTTGGTACGCTTGTTTTTATTGGTCAGTGCATTGAGTATAGGAGCTAAGAGGTCATGTTGCGGCTGTACAGGGCATTGGTTAGTCCACTTTTGGAATATTGTGTAATTCTAGTCCCCCTCTTATCAGAAAGATGTTCAGAAAAGATTTGCAAAGATGTTGCCAGGGTTGGAGGGTTTTAGCTATAGGGAGAGGCTGAACAGCTTGGGGCTATTTTCACTGGAGCGTCAGAGGCTGAGGGGTGACCTTATAGAAACTTATAAAAGCATGACGGACACAGATAAGGTCAATTGGCATGGTATTTTCCCCCAGAAAATTGGGGAGTGCAAAACTAGAAGGCATAGGTTTAAGATGAGAGGGGAAAGATTTAAAAGGGACCTAAGGGGCAACGTTTTCATGCAGAGAGTGGTGTATGTATGGAATGAGCTGCCAGAGGAAGTGGTGGAGCCTGGTACAGTTACAACATTTAAAAGGCATTGGATGGGTATATGAATAGGAAGGGGTTAGAGGAATATGTGCCAAATGCTGGCAAATGGAACTAGATTAGATTTGGATATCTGGAGGACCTCGAATGCTGCCTGACCTGCTGTGCTTTTCCAGCACCACTCTAATCTAGACTCTGATTTCCAGCATCTGCAGTCCTCACTTTTGCTTCAGATATCTGGTCGGCAGGGACAAGTTGGACCGGAGGGTCTGTTTCCGTACTGTACATCTCTGTGACTATAAGATACTTCAGAACCTTTCCAGTGGCAGTGATGTAGCAGAGACATATTTCCGAGTCAGGAAAGTGTGTTTAGGAAGAAGTGGTGTTCTGTTACCTTTTGCACTTGTACCTGGTAGAGTTTGCAGGCTTAGGAGATTTGCATATCTTGCAGATAATACACAATTGAGTGAGGACACATTGCATATGGAGGGAGTGGATTTTTAAGTCAGCGAACAGATAGCTTATGACCAATTTGACTTACTCAAGCTTCTTGAGTAATATTTGAACTGTATCTATCCAGGCAAATAGATGTTTTTCCAATTGTGCTGTGAGGTGCTTTGGGGGACAGAGATGAGCATTCACCAAATAATAGCCAGCTTCTGACCCCCTTAAATGGCATTTGTGTGTGGCTGCTCCAAATCAGATTCGGGTGATCCTCAGGACACTATAGTGTGTGATTTAGTGATGGTAATGCAATTTATTAGTTGATTTTCCAGCTTGCCAATGATACTGCAGTAAGAACATAAGAAATAGGATCAGGAGTAGAACTTGCAGCCTCCAAAACCTGCTCCACTATTCAATCCAATGATTTATCAGTCTTCGACCTCAACTCCATTTTCCTACCTTCCCCTTCCACTTCTTGATCCCCTGAGAAACCATCCATCTGTCAATCTCATAGAGTCATAGTCATAGAGATGTACAGCATGGGAACACACCCTTCGGTCCAACCCGTCCATGCTGACCAGATATCCCAACCCAATCTAGTCCACCTGCCAGCACCCGGCCCATATCCCTCCAAACCCTTCCTATTCATATACCCATCCAAATACCTTTTAAATGTTGCAATTGTACCAGCCTCCACAACTTCCTCTGGCAGCTTATTCCATACATGTACCACCCTCTGCGTGAAAAAGTTGCCCCATAGGTCCCTTTTATATCTTTCCCCTCTCACCCTATGCTCTCTAGTTCTGGACTCCCCCACCCCAGGGAAAAGACTTTGTCTATTTATTCTATCCATGCCCCTCACAATTTTGTAAACCCATACTCCAATATATTCAATAGTGGTGAATCCACAACTTTCTGAGGTTGGAAATTCAAAAGATTCATTATCATTATTTAAATTATTTAATAATTTGTTAGATTAAATGAATTCATATATAGAACCTTTCTATATATCTGTTTTGGGACCATTGCTGTTTGTCATTTTTATAAATGACCTGGAGGAGGGGCTAGAAGGTTGGGTGAGCAAGTTTGCGGATGATACGAAAGTCGGAGGAGTTGTTGACAGTGAGGAAGGATGTGGCAGATTACAGCAGGATATAGAGAAGCTGCAGAACTGGGCAGAA
The DNA here is from genome assembly GCF_037043375.1 of Chiloscyllium plagiosum. Classification (NCBI taxonomy): domain Eukaryota; kingdom Metazoa; phylum Chordata; class Chondrichthyes; order Orectolobiformes; family Hemiscylliidae; genus Chiloscyllium; species Chiloscyllium plagiosum. The sequence continues at coordinate 137,533,939 of NW_028270140.1, forward strand.
AGGTGGCAAATGGAGTTCAATGTAGCTAAGTGAGAGGTGATTCACTTTGGTAAAAGTAACAGAAAGATGGGGTACTGGGCTAATGGTCGGATACTTGGTAGTGTGGATGAGCAGAGGGATCTTGTTGTCCATGTACACAGATCTTTGAAAGTTGCCACCCAGGTAAATAGTGCGGTGAAGAAGGCATATGGCGTACTGGCTTTTATTGGTAGAGGAATTGAGTTCCGGAGTCCTGAGATCATGTTGCAGTTGTATAAGACTCTGGTGCGGCCGCATCTGGAGTATTGTGTGCAGTTTTGGTCGCCATACTATAGGAAGGATGTGGAGGCACTGGAACGGGTGCAGAGGAGGTTTACCAGGATGTTGCCTGGTATGGTAGGAAGATCGTATGAGGAAAGGCTGAGGCACTTGTGGTTGTTTTCATTGGAGAAAAGAAGGTTTAGGGGTGACTTGATAGAGGTGTACAAGATGATTAGGGGTTTAGATAGGGTTGACCGTGAGAACCTTTTTCCACGTATGGAGTCAGCTATTACGAGGGGGCATAGCTTTACATTAAGGGGTGGTAGATATAGGACAGATGTTACGGGTAGGTTCTTTACTCAGCGAGTCGTGAGTTCATGGAATGCCCTGCCAGTAGCAGTGGTGGACTCTCCCTCTTTATGGGCATTTAAGCGGGCATTGGATAGGCATATGGAGGATAGTGGGCTAGTGTAGGTTAGGTGGGCTTGGATCGGCGCAACATCGAGGGCCAAAGGGCCTGTACTACGCTGTATTCTTCTATGTTCTATGTTCTATGTTCACTACCTCAGGATGATCAAAAGCACTTCATGGGCAAAGAATTACTTTTGAAGTCAATGATTCAATGTGAAATGGTAATTTCTCAATTTAAGGTAGGTATAGCCAGATGCAAGGTCTGAGATGAGCAATCTCCTGATAGAAGTATGCATCTTCCAGTCTGGATTTGAATACATGGTTGAACAAGGTAGCCCAAGTCTTGAACCATGCACAAGAGGAAAACATGCTCTCCTTTATGAATTATAAGTTTGGGTTTCAGAAATAATGTCAGTCCTATTAGTCTTTGCTTCACTGAATAGTTCAGAAGCACTGTCTTCCCCAATTATCCAACCAAATCCACTGCAATGTGGATTTGTAATGTAAAATCAACACCAGGATCATTTTACCTGGAAATAAATAGCTGCTAATTCCAAATTCCAATTTAAAACATTTGTTACAAGCCACAACATTTGTTACAAACCTAACAGGGCAAGGAACATTTGCAAAACATCAACTCAGATCACATTATCCACATTGTTGACAGAAATGACTCCCAGCCCCATCACGGCCACATTTCCAAAGCATTTAGATGATGCGGTTTCTCCAGTCTTTTGTCCAAAAATTAGAAACAATTCTCTCAAACGAAATGTATGAAGCGTAATCTTTTTTTCAGTTATGGAGAACAAATGAAGGCCAACATATCATTTACCTTCCTAAGTGTCCCTGTATTTGCATGTTAGTTTACAAAGACTCCTGCACAAGGGTTCCCAAGTTCCTTTAGAGGTCAGCACTTCCTAGACTCTTCCCATTTCCCATCAAAGTGATAATATCTACCAAAGGTTTCCCCACTCAACCAGCCAAAGTCCCTAAAAACATCTTGGATCCTCCTCACCCCTCTAGTCCCATCTAGTTCTGAGTTGTTTGCAAACTTGTAAAATAAAGGCCTACATTTTCCAATGCCCCGATAATCATTTCAGCAGCATAGATCGGAATTGCACATAGGGACACTGTGGAATCTCCAGTGTAGCAAGACTGAGAGAATATGTTGGTGCATACGGAGATATCAAAGATGGAGTGAATTGTCAATTATTTAGCTTTCAATGGTGTGAACAAGGCTGAAGGTAGAACTTTCTTCTTTCCCCCATGCCAGCTGAATAAGTCTAGGATGGGAAGAGTGAAGAGTGGCTTCCCAACCAGAATCTGACTCATGAGCTTAAGTGACCCACTTCACTGCAGCAGAAGTCTCTAAGTTCTCCAGTTGAAATGGATACTTTTGGAGGGTTCTAGGAGGAGGGAACTAGCCCAGCGGAATCTTCAATTCCTGAATAATTCTCTCAGTCTTGCTACATTGGAAATTCCACAGTATCCCTATGTGCAATTCCGATCTATGCTGCCAAAATAATTATCTGGGCATCGGAAAATGCAGGTCTTTATTTTCCAAGGTTACAGACAACCCAGAACTAGAAGGGACTATAGGGGTGAGGAGGATCCAAGATGTTTTTAGGGACTTTGGCTGGTTGAGTGGGGAAACCTTTGATAGATATTGTCACTTTGGTAGGAAATGGGAAGAGTCTAGGAAGTGCTGACCTCTAAAGGAACTTGGGAACCCATGTTCAGGAGTCTTTGAAAACTAACATGCAAATACAGGGAGACTTAGGAAGGTAAATGATATGTTGTCCTTGAAAACAAGAGAATTTGAACAGTTGCAAAGATGCCTGACTGAAACTTTTTAGAGCCTTAGTAAGACCCTACTTGGGGTATGCTGCACAGTTCTGGCCTTCTTACAAAGGAAAGACATAATTGCCATACTGGGAATACAACTAATTGCTGGAATACAGGGATTGTTCTAAGAGGAAGGATTAAATAGCTAAATACACTGCAATCAGATGTGAACAATGGTAGAAACATGAGTTCCATTAAAAGAATCCTCAATGAAAACAGAAATTAATGGAGAAACTCAGCAGATCTGGCAGCATCTGCAGACAGAAAGCAGAGTTAGCGTTTTGGGTCCACTAAACCTTGTTCAGAACTGATTGTAGCTCGGAAAATGTTAATTTATATACTGAAGATGGGTAGGCAGAGAGGAGGAGTAAACGATGGGTGGAGATGGAGCATAGGGAGAGAGAAAAATGTAGTTGGGCAGATGAGGAAGTGGGTAAGGCCAGCTTGGAAGAATCACCAGCTGCTAATGGGGACCATTAGTGGCTGAAATTAGTTGTTTTGTTAGCAGCCCATGTGATGACAAAGCCTGGTGTCTGAGGTTTGGCGAAAGGACGTGGCCCTAAAATTATTGAACTCGATATCGAGTACTGAAGGCTGCAGGGTCTCCAAGCAGAATTTCCAATGCTATTCCTCCAGCTTGCGTGGAGGCCAGGGTACATGGTGGCGTGTTAAGTTGTAGGCAATGGGAAACTCAGAGTCATTTTTGCAAACAGAATGGAAGCATTCGGCAAAGCAGTGGCCCAGTCTGGGTTTTGTATCCCCAGTGTAGAGGAGATCACATTGTCAGCAGCGTCACAATGAAACCTTGTGCTGCCCTTATCCACAACACAACACTTGGCCTGATTTGCACACTTTACCTTCATGTACAGGCACTGTGGTAAAAATAGTTGCTGGTGTCATGATTTGGAGAGAGCCATTTATACTAACAGACATTCATTAGGAGAAAGGATACAGATTAGGGTTGTGTAAATTCTACAGCAATTTACAGCAGAAGGCTGGAAATGGATTCTGGCTGACACTGATAAGATTCTGAGTTAATTAATTACCATGTACATGTCACTCCATCTAAAGACTTTCCTTTACTGTCATTAATCATGTAGAGCAACAGAAATTGTTTGGGAAATGTTCTCAGGGTGTAAGGTAACTGTTGTAAGGATTGGTTTTACCAACTCTAATGAAACTTATCCCAGAGACAAAGGAGATTTGATTTTCCAATGTGGTGCACCTCTGTTTAAATATTCACTGATTAAGTGCACTGTTTCATGTTTTACAGGGTGTTCTCTCCGATCTCTGCTCAGATTTTGCTGTGCAACTGTATACTGGGTGATAGTAGTAAGCTTAAGCTGTAGTCAAAATACAGCATTGATTTGAGGTGGGGTGGAGAAACATTCACGTTGGAAAATCTTATAATAACAACAGATAACGTTGCAAATGGGCATTAGGTAGTGCAGACAGGAATGGACAAGTATTGGTGAATTAAGTGAGAGAGAAAAACTTTGGCAGATAGAGTTCAACTTCAGAAAAATATGACGATCCAATGTGGACCCAAGAAAGATAAATCAAGATATTTGTAAAATGGTGTGAAGCCAAAAGCTACAGATGAAGGTCAAAACATAGAAATCGCTAAAAGCTCATAAATAGGTGCAAAAAACATTATTTAAAAACTGGCCAATGTACTGTCAAACTGGGAAGAATGAATTGCGATCTCATTCAGATGTACGAAGTTTTTAACAGGACAAATGCAGAAACGATGTTGTCATTGGCTAGTCATGATTTGGAGATGCCAGTGTTGGACTGAGGTGGACAAAGTTAAAAATCACACAACATCAGGTTCTCGTCCAACAGGTTTATTTGGAAGCACTAGCTTTCAGAGTGCTGCTCCCTCATCGGGTGGTTGTGTCACTGGCTGGGATGGTTTAAAATCAGGGGAGAAAGTGAGGTCTGCAGATGCTGGAGATCAGAGCTGAAAATGTGTTGCTGGTAAAGCACAGCAGGTCAGGCAGCATCCAAGGAACAGGAGAATCGACGTTTTGGGCATAAGCCCTTCATCAGGAATGAGGAAAGTCACTTTCCTCATTCCTGATGAAGGGCTTATGCCCGAAACGTCGATTCTCCTGTTCCTTGGATGCTGCCTGACCTGCTGTGCTTTACCAGCAACACATTTTCAGTTAAAATCAGGGGACCCAATCACTGAATAAGGGGCAGGCCAATTTGGACTAAAATGAGGAGGAATTTCTTCACTCAAAGGGTGAAGATGCTTTGGAAATCTTTGCCTCATAGAGCTGTGGATGCTCAGTTGTTTAGCATGTTCAAGACTGAGATTGATAGTTTCTACATATTTAAAACATGGAGGGTATGGAAATCATGCAGGAAAGCAGTGTCGAAATGGATGATAGCTCATTGATTGGAGGCGCAGGCTTGAAGCCCTGAAAAGCTCGTCCTAGCTCCTATACTTATGGTCTTATGAGGAAAACAAAATTGTTTTGCACGTAGTGAATGACTTAAGCTCTGGAGTGCATTGTCTAAGAGTGTGGTGGGGGCAAATTCCTTCAGAGGGCAATTAGCTTGTTATTTGAAAAGGGGCAATGTTGCACTTCCTTTTCCTGTCAGCTTCTAACTCCCAGCTTGTTGGGGGAGGGAAGCAAAATTCCAGATTTTCACTCTTCTTTGTGTGAAAAAATAATTCCTTGCATTAGCCTGATCAGCCTATCTCTTATGTGAAGATTATATCCTTATTCTAGACCTCTAGAATAGAGGTGGGACTAGATAATAGTCAGATATCTGGACAGCTCAAACGAGTTGAACTAAAGCATCTGTTTCTGTGCTGTATAACTCTAAATCATGAACATGTCCCCTATCACTCAGTTGATTAGCTTTAAATAACTCATGGATCCCATTTGAATCAAGATGGATGCTGGAAGTCTGAAATGAAAAAGGAGAATGCTGGAGAAACTCAGCAGCTCTGATAGTAATGTGCAGAGAAAATAGAATTAGTATTTTTAATAAAGAATGGCATACCAGACTCCAAATGTTCAATTCGCTTCTCTCTCTAGAGATGTTGCCACACCTGCTGAGATTCTCCAGTATTCTCCATGTTTTGTTTCAATTAGGTCATGCCCTTATTATTCTGAATTCATGTTAATACAAGCCTTGTCCAAGTAACCTAATTTCATAATTTATTCCTTTCAGCCCAGGTATTATTTTGGTGAAGGTGCACTGTCCCCGTTATAAGGCAATATGTTGTGTCTGGGATGTTGTCACCAGATCAGAATGCAGTGCTTTAAATGGGATCTAACCAGAGTTTTACAAAGCATCCACACCATTTTAAAGCTATTTTGAGCTAAAGGCCAACATTCTCCCGACCCTTTAAATTGTTTATTTTGTACCTGTCCACAAGCTTTTAGCAATTTCTGTACTTTGACCTTCATCCTTAGCTTCTGGCTTTATGCCATTTGAGAAGTATTTTGATTTATCTTTCTTGGGTCCAAATTGGATCATCACACCTTTTCCCATATCGAACTTCATCTGCCAAAGTTTCCCCTCACTTAATCTGCCAATGCCTGTCCATTCTAGTCCTCACTACTAACTGCCCAAATGGTATTATTTGCAACATTATCTGTTTTTATTCAACATGAATGTTTCTCCACCCCACCTCAGATCAATCCTGTATTTTGACTACACCTCTCATTACTATCATCCAGTATACAGTTAGAATTAGAGTCCTTACAGTGTGGAAACGGGCCCTTCAGCCCAACAGGTCCACACCAACCCTCCAAAGAGTAACCCAGCCAGACCCATTCCCTTACCCTATATTTACCTCTGACTAATGCATTTAACCAAAATGTGCCTGAACACTATGGGCAATTTAGCTTTGGCCAATTCACCTAACCTGCACATTTTTAGATTGTGGGAGGAAACCCACACAGACAGTCACTCAAGGCAGGAATCAAACCCAGATCTCTTCTTGCTGTGAGGCATCAGTGCTAACCACTGAGCCACCGTGCTGCCCAACTTGCACAGCAAAACCTGAGCAGAGATTAGAAAGAGCACCCTGCAAAGCATGAAACAGTGCAGTTACTCAGTGAATACTTAAACAGAGGTGTACCACCTTGGAAATTCAAATCTCCTTTGTCTCTAGGATAGGTTTCATTGGAGCTGAGTAAAACCAATCCTTACAACAGTTACCTTACACCCTGAGAACATTTCCCAAACAACTTCTGTTGCTCCATGTGATTAATGACAATAAAAGAAAGTCTTTAGATGGAATGTCATGGACTAAGTGATTAATTAACTCAGAATCTCATCAGTGTCAGCAGAATCTATTTCTAGTCTTCTGTTGCTAACTTCTGTCAAATTTACACAACACTAATCTGTATGCTTTCATCTAATGAATGTCTGTGGCCGTAAATGGCTCTCTCCGTGATAATGCAAATCATGACAAGAGCAAAGTCACAACAAGGAGCTATTTTTACTGCAAGCACCTGTGTACAAAGGCAGAGTGTGTAAATCAGGGCAAGTGCTGTGTCATGGGTAAGGACCACACGAGGCTTCCTTCAATGAAATCCTGTGTTTCCCCCATTGTCTACGTCCGATTGCAGTGTACCACTCTAATCAGTTATTTAATGCACAACAACCTTGGGAAATATCCACTTATTTAATCATAAATATAATCATATACGCTCTGCAGGGATAGAAACTTTGTTTATGGAAAATGAAATGATTTGTATTTATTTCCTCCAAAACAAGCTTGCCTGATGTCTCAAGATCTGGATACAATGTGAGCAGTTTTGGCAACAAAATATCATTTATCAATGTCAATGAACAAAAAGAAAGTGTAGAATATCAGTTGCATTATTCTCACATTTTCACTGCAAGGGTTACTGTTGTCTACATGCTAACTATGGATAAAGGCTTCGAGAAAAATGTGACCAGCGGATTAATTGTAGTTGACTATTATCAGTCAGACATAATTCCAAATGCCACTTATCCATGATTTTCTTTACAAGATAACAACAATGAAAGTGAAAACAGAAGTACCCCAGTTCTCTGCTCATCACATTTTTTAGAAAGTGATGCATCCAGAGGACTTTTTTCTGTAAAAAAAAGTCTGGGTCCATTGTTGCCAATAATGATTTGGAAAGGGATCGAGGTGAGTAAGTCGTTATGATGTGACATTCTCAACCACTAACCTGTCAACACAGTAGTCTAAAGCAATTTTCTGAAGTTAAGGGAACAAAGGTGGAGTGTCTGCATTGTAATACATGCAGTTACATTTACCTAAAGATCTAGCTATAATGGCACAGATAACTGAGCTCAATCTTTGCACTTGGTTTGATCATTTTTGGTTTGTGCTTTTGCGGTTTTTCGGAAGTTTTGATTCCATTTATTCTAACATTTCTTTCCAATTCCTTCCACCGGTATAGCCTTCTTCTCATCACTGGTCTCTGGAAACTCTGTATTGTTGCAGCTTACCAATTTGCCGGCAACTGTGAAACTCCTCATTCCCTCTCCTCCTGAGGAAGTATTTTTTTGACCACTCTGTCATAATATCTTCCCACATGGTTCAAGAGTAAATTATATTTAATGGTGTTCCTTTGAGACATCTTGAGTGGTTTTCACACTAAGGATGCTGTTACAGTCCAATTTGCTATTGTTGTGCAGCCTGCAAGATCAAGGTACCTGTGATAAAATAGTTGCATTTAGTCCAAACCCTGCTGCTATGGTCTCTCACACATTAATTGACACTTCCATATGGGAATGATTAACTGTTCAATGTACATCAATGGGCAAAGACAATAATCGTGATTTCTTTTCCATCCCACAGTTGCTACAGGCTACCTTGTGCAGGCCGAACAAGACGCTGCAGCCATGGTTATTATTTCAGCAAGGAGGTATGTCGTTGTGTCCCCACGTACTGGAGAAGACCGCACACTGACTATTATTGACGGTGACTGTCATGTGGCGACAGAGGTGCCATTGTCAAACTTTCACACAGACACTACCACCAAGAGGAAGAACATTGTATAAAATTTAAAAAGATGCATACTATCTACATCTTGGATTCAGCAGTGCACCAGAGAGCTGGGAGGGCCCGAATTGATCCCGACACTGCATGTTTCTAAACAAAAGTGCAGGCATGCAATGTAAAAACTTACCTGGAGGCTATAAGTCATGGAGAGAACTTGCCCGGGCTTCACGTGACACGCCGTTGTCCAACTGTCTAGATTTTTTCAAGCTAATTTTTGTTTTTAAGATAATGAATCTATATCTAATTTATTGCCACCAAAATGTTGTGCAACATTCCTGTTCATAACAGTTAACAACTGTAAGAGCTCACTGTGATCAGTATTTTTATATCATGTAAAATATCTTTAAAATAAATGGCGAAAGTGTATTGTACATCATGTATCCATTGTGGGATTAACCCAATGTTGCGTGTTTGGTCTTCCTCTCAATGTTGCAGCTTTCTCCAATGAAGCGGTACAAAGAGCTGACGAATGAGTGAGAAAAAAAGACAAGCTCACGATGGCAAATAAATGTGGGAAACAATAAATTAACCATTTTGACAGGCAGAATGCTGAGAGGTTATTTCCCCTTGGCTAGAGTGAGTCAAAATCTCACAACAAAGAGTCAGACATTTTGGTCAAAGAGGAAGAGAAATTTATTTACTTGACAAATTGTGAAATTATCTAACCTAGAAGGCAATGATTGCTCAGTCACCGAGGATATTAAAGATTTAGATTGATGTATTTTTAAGAAGTAAGGGAAGGATCTCTAAGAAAGAGATCAGAAAGAGCCACTGCCCATGGAGAAATTCGACCATTACCTCATTGAATAATGGAGAAGTCTGGAGGGGCCATAAATATTTCTGTCAAAAATGTGTCCTTACAATGGAAATGTAAAGCATGAAATCGAATCATTCAGTAGCCTCATGCAAAAAATGTTGACAACCTTCACAATAGCAACAGGTCTCCCGCTATGTCGCCCATTGTCAGACTGCAGCAGACTTTCACACGGACACTACCACCAAGGAGAAGACTATTGTACAAATCAAAAAAAAGATGTATACTATCTACATCTCAGATTCAGCAGTGCAGCGGTTGCTTGTAGTTTCTGAATGAACAATTCCATCAGATGGGAGGCAGGCATTGTCAGCGAACTACTTACCTGATAGGATCAGATCGAGGCCTAGTAACTTTCCCCACTTTTCCACAATGTCACAGCCTGTTCACTAAACCTGTGGGGCCGGTGGGGGAGAGCAGAATCGAGCTAGTTTCTCTGTAGAGCTGAGTCAGAAGGAAAAACATAAAGCAATGATCTTTTCCTTCATTGTGTATATGGAGGCGGAGGTTGTACGGATGGATCTGGAGTGAAGATTGATCTGGAGTAAAGATCGATCTGGATTGAGGATGGAGGGTTGCTGTGTTGGAAGAATCAGCCTTCACTGAGCAATGCAGCTATAAAAAAGCGGGAAGTGACTGCCTCAAGTCTTCGGCACACACAGTTGAACAGAATGACTGATGATCTTTGTGACACTTGAGGCCTTTTGTTCAATATTAAAGAAGGTGGCATTTTGAATGAATCAATCGCCCTGCAATTCCTTGAGGCACCACAATGCAGCAGTGTAGACATACAAAAGCAAGAGGCAGCTGATCGAAGAAGATTAGTCCACATGTTGTGAGGATGAAGCAAAGCATCAGGACTGCCTCTTCCACCTGACAGGAAAGGGCCCATAACTTTCAGGAAGAAAAATACTCAGGGGCCGTAAACTTTGCAAATAATCTTCTCCAAACCCCGTCAAGCAATCAAAACCAGCCGAGATGATTGTGTGTACATGAGGAATCAGTCCGGCATTGTTATGAAATAAACACTGAAAACCTGAAAAATCTGCAGTATCTGCAGATGGAAAACATTTCAAATCTAGTGACCCTTCTTCCCCTCTCCTAGTGCAAATGGTGGAAAATACTTTGAATGACTTAATATCATTTTCATCTGATAGGGAGGTGATAGCCTAGTGGCATTATGGCTAGACTACTAATCATAAAGCCCAGGTAAATGTTTTGAGCATCGGATTTTGAATCTAACTATTGTGAACTTTAAATTCAACAAAAATCTGAGACGAAGACTTTAATGATGACAGTGAGGCCATTGTTGCTTGTGAGGCAAAACACATTTGATTTAGTAATGTCCTTTAGGGAAGGCTTACATTTTGATTCTCAACTCTGGGCAGTTAGGGACGGGTATTAAATTCTGGCCTGTGATATCCACATCCTGTGAATGAAGAAAAAATATTATGTGCTGACGTTGATTATTCAACTCACTCTCTGTAAGTTCCTTTGGCTCAAGATCCACTCCTTTATCCCTCTAACACTGCCCTTAAATGCCTCCTTCCCATATTATTAGAAGCCACATTCTGAAGTGTTTCCCTGAAGTCGTCTGTTTCTCTATCTTTCTGTCTCCTAAATGTAGAAACGTAGTAAATCGGAACAGGAGTAGACCATTCAGCCATTCAAACCTGCTCTGACATTCATTGTGATTATGGCTGATCATCAAGCTTGCTCCTTCTTTCCCCCGATATCCTTTGATCCCTTTAGGCTCAAGTGCTATGTCCAACTAGGTAAAAACAATGACTGCAGATGCTGGAAACCAGATTCTGGATCAGTGGTGCTGGAAGAGCACAGCAGTTCAGGCAGCATCCAAGGAGCAGCGCAATCATGCTATGTCCAACTACTTATTGAAACCGTGCAATGTTTTGGTCTTGATTGCTTCTCGTGGTCACAAATCCCACAGACTCACCACAGTCTGTTTAAAGAAATTTCTCCTCATCTCAGTTCTAAATGGTTTACTTCATGCCCTTAGAATCTGGCCGTAGTTTCAGGCAGCTCCACCATCAGCAATATGCTTCCTGCATCTACCCTGATCAGAATTTTACAGGTTTTCATAAGAGTGAGAATCCCTCATTCTTCTGAACACCAGTGAATATAATCCTATTTTGCCTATTCTCACGCATCAGTCCTGCCATCCCAGGAATCAGTCTGGTAAAGCTTCACTGCGTTTTCTCTATAACAAAAGCATCCTCAGATACAGAGACCAAACCTGCACACTATATTTCAATGGTGGACACCAAGGCCCTGTATAATTGCAGCAAGGCATTCCTGCTTCTGTACTGAAATCATCTCACTGTGAAGGCCAACATACCACTTGGTATTGCCTGTTTCACCTGCACGCTTACTTAGAACAATTAGTGTATAAGGATACTCAGGTCTCATTGCATATTCCCCTCTCTCAATTCATAGCCATTCAAATAATAATATGCCTCCCTGATTTTGTCACAAAAGTGCAATAGCCTCACATTATAATGTATTGGCCATTGACTTGCTCACCCACTCAGCTTATCCAAATGATACTGAACCATCTCTGTATCCACCTGACAGTTCACTCTCACAACCAGCTTTGTGTCACCTGCAATTTTTTTTGTTTAGTTCCCTCATCTAAATTATTAGTATGTATTGTGAATAGCCAGGGTCCTAGCACTGATCTCTGCAGTATCCCACTAGCCATTGCCTGCCATTCAACTAATGACCCATTTATTCCTACTCTCTGTTCCCTGTCTGCCAATCAATTTTATATCTATCTAAATACACTATCCCCAATCCCATGCACTTCAATGGTACACATCAATCTCTTATGCGGAACTTTGTCAAAAGCTTTTTGAAAGTCCACCTATTAGCTGCCCCTCATCAACTCTTCTCATTACATCCTAGAAGAATTCCTGTAGATTTGTCATGCATAATTTCCCTTTCTCAAATTCACGTTGACTGTCCAATCCTGCCAGTATTTTCCAAGTGCTCCACTATCTTTTATAATGGACTCTAGAAATTTCCCCACTATTCACTGGTCAGGCTGACTGGTCTATAATTCCTGGTTTTCCAGAATCCTTAGATGGCTGCAGGATGTGAATCTTCGACAAGAGACTGATGCTATTCCACACATGGCTGTGGTAGTTCACAGAACAAAGCGACCTCTTCTTTCTGCTGACCAAACAATAACCGCTGTCTGGCTGTGGTGCTTATTGACTTGTATGGAAGACTGTAACCTGATCTCAAAACCCAGCTTCTTCTGCTGTCTTCCTCTGGCATTTTGCATCCATGTAGTAATGCTGATTAGCCATTCTTGACTTTGATTTTCTTTCATCTCAAATGTAAATGGAAAACAGTTTGCAACTCTGTACCCAATGTCTTTTTGGCAATTTGGGAGACTCAGAATCCAGATATTGTGTTCTCAGCGATCTTGTGAGTACCTTAAATCTTCTACTCAGCAAACAATCTAGGCGTTCCTTTAATTTTTAATGATCAGATGATCCGGGAAGACTTTAGAACCTACTCTCCTTTATTTTAGCCTAAACTACAGACACAGCTCCAAAACAGATGTATTTTATATACCTCTGAATGTGTAGAAATGAGGACTCCATATTAAACTGCAGAATAAGAACATTCTTATCAAGGAATACCTGTATTGGCAGAAAGGACAAGCACTCACTAATTTAGAATGTAAATAACAATAGCTATTGGACAATAAAGATTGATAACTAACATTTTATTTTTTGAGTCATGGCATCATTCCCAGATTTTCTTTTGTATTGACCCCAGGATTTATGAGGTCTGTTCTTCATGCTGAAAGCAAACATGTTGGAAATCACAGCAGGTCAGGCAGCATCCACGGAGAGAGAAGAAGCTAATGCTTTGAGTCTAGATGACTCTTCACCAGACTCTTCATCATGAGAATTTTGATGAAGAGTCATCTAGACTAGAAACATTAGCTTGGAGACTGTAAGGACTGCAAATGTTGGTGCCCAAAACGACTGCAGATACCTGAAACATTGACTTTCCTGCTCCTCCGATGCTGTCTGATTTGCTGTGCTTTTCCAGCTCCACATTTTATCGACTCTGACTTCCAACAAAATACCTCCTGTCACCTGCCCTCCTGCAAAATATTCCCAATTCTTCTGGTTCCGCTGCATCTGCTCGCAGGTTGAGCGATTCCACTCCAGGACAACCCAGATGTCCTACTACAAGGACCCCTCTCCTATGATTAATAATGTCTTCAACTGTCTCTCTTCCATATACTGCACCCTCAAACCCCCTCCCATCAAAAACAATAAGCATGGAGGCCCCCTGGTCCTTACATACCACCCCACCAACCTCCAAATCCAACGCATCATCCTCTGCCATTCAAAATGATATTTCCTTCCCCAACTCTAACTGCTTTCCACAGGGACTGTTCACTTCATGCCCCTCCCTTGTCAGTTCCACACTCCCCACCATTGTCTCCTGCATACCCGGCACCGTTTCCTGCAACCGCAGGAAGTGCAACACCCACCCCTACACCTCCATCCAAGGCCCTAAACAATCATTCCAAATGTGACAGAGATTCACCTGGTCTTTTGTATCCATTGCTCTCGATGCGGTCTCCTCTACATTGGAGAGGCCATGTGCAAACTCGTGGACTGCTTCATGGAGCATCTGCGCTCTATACCAACCTTCCAGTTGCCAGCCATTCCAACTATCCCTCCCATTCCCTTAGTGACAAGTCTATCCTGTGCCTCCTCCACTGTCAAAATGAGGCCATACGCAAACTGAAAGAACAACACCTTATATTCCCCCTCGGGAGCTTATAGACCAATGGCCTCGACATAGAGTTCACCAGCTTTAAAGTCTCCATGGCCTCAACTTCATCCCATGTCTACCCCTCTCCTCCCCACCTCCTTGAACTGACCTAGCTTGTCTGTCTTCCTTCTCACCAATTCACTCCATCCTCCCCATTGACCAATCACAATAACCCCCTAGCAGCATCCACCTATCGCCATCCCGTCTACCTTTCCCCCAGCCCCAATCTCTCCCTCTATTTATTTCTCAGCTCCCTTCCCCCTCCCTGGTCCTGATGACTGGTCCTGACCTGAACCATAGACTTTCCTAGCCCTCCGACACTGTCTGAACCTATGCTTTCCCAGCTCCACATTTTATCGACTTGAAATGTTAACTTGCTGCCTGTCCATGGATGCTGCGTGACCCACTGTGATTTCTAGCATCTGCAGAAATTTGGTCTTACACTCTTGTCTTCATGCTTCCTTGAGCTGCTCAGTAATGTAGTCATTTTTTGACTAATGGTAAACTCAGAGGTCTAAATTTGTCCTTACTCACATTTCAATTCAGTCCTGTATCTTTGCCTTAAATTTACATTACAGTATGTTGCACTTTAAGAGATGTCAAATCACAGAAACCCTACCGTGTGGAAACAGGTCATTTAGCCCATCAAGTCCTCACCAACCCTCCAAAGAGCATCTCACCTAGACCCAACCCCCCACCCGATATTTGTAACCCAGCATTTCCCATGCGTAATCCACCTAACATCTACATCCCTGGATACTATGAGGCAGTTAAGCATGGCCAATCCATCAAACTTGCACATCTTTGGATTTGGGAGGAAGTCAGAGCACACGCAGACATGGGGAGAACATGCAAATGTTCCTAAAATTGAATCAAACCTGGGTCCTTGGCACTGTGAGGCAGCAGCGCTAATCATTGAGCCATCACACCATCCAAACTTCTGTCAAATTAAAGGATTTCTCAGCAAGTCCCAACAGTGCATAGAAATTAGAGTCTTGCATCTCTATGTTGAGAGCGTGTTGCTGGAAGAGCACAGCAGTTCAGGCAGCATCCAAGGAGCTTCAAAATCGACGTTTCGGGCAAAAGCTCTTCATCAGGCAGCATCCAAGGAGCGGGAGAATCAATGTTTCGGGCCAGAACCCTTCATTCCTGATGTGCTGTGCTTTTCCAGCAACACACTCTCGACTCTGATCACCAGCATCTGCAGGTCTCACTTTCTCTTTCATCTCTAAGCCTATGTATGGTGTGCTTTGATAGCTTAAAACCTATTGATTTCACAAATGTGCAAACAAAATGAAGTCTAACCATTGCAACACTCCGAATATGTTGTAGCTGTGGTCATTAATGGTTGGTCTTCTATGCATTTCAATCTTTATGGTGTGCGTAAAAAAAGAAACTATGTTGTAGTTCAAAGTGGAACCTCCACTGTTAGTCAATTTATTGATTTTAATTGCTCGTTCACAGGTTAACTTAAGATACATGAAACAACAGTCTGGTGAGAAGGACTGAACCTATAGCATTCAATTTGGAGAGAGGAGAAAATAATTAGAAAGTAATTGGTAAGACTGTCAGACAGGATTTACTGTCATGATTTGGAGATGCCGGTGTTGGACTGGGATGTACAAAGTTACAAATCACACAACACCAGGTTATAGTCTAACAGGTTTAATTGGAAGCACTAGCTTTCGGAGCGCCGCTCCTTCATCAGGTGGTTGTGGAGGACACAATTGTAAGACACAGAATTTATAGCAAAAGTTTACAGTGTGATGTAACTGAAATTATACATTGAAAAATACCTGGATTGTTTGTTAAGTCTCTCATCTGTTAGAATAATCATGATAGTTTCACTTCTTTCACATGTAAATCACAAAACGTTTTTTAAAAGTTACATTCTCAGGTTAACTGTAACAATTGGTGTCAATGCAGATTAGATGTTGAGATGTTGAAGGTGTTAGCCCTTGTGTTCCCTGTCTGTGCCATAATGTTTAGACTGATTCTAATTTAAAAGGTGCGTGCAACAGGGTAGATTTTACAATTGGGGGAAGAGTAAATACGATGCTGCAAGACAGGATCTGCGGAGCATAAATTGGGAGCACAGGCTGTCAGGGAAGGATGTCGTTGAAACGTGGAACTTTTTCGAGGAACAGATACGACGTGTCCTTGATATGTATGTACCTGTCAGGCAAGAAAGAGATGGTCGTGTGAGGGAACCTTGGTTGACGAGGGAGGTTGAATGTCTTGGAAGGAGGAAGAAGGAGGCTTACATAAGGTTGAGGAAACAAGGTTCAGACAGATCGTTGGAGGGATAAAGGATAGCCAGGAGGGAGCTGGAGAAAAGGATTTGGAGAGCTAAGAGAGGGCATGAAAAATATTTGGTGGATAGGATCAAGGATAACCCCAAGGCATTTTATGTGTATGTGAGAAACATGAGAATGACGAGAACGAGGGTAGGTCCAATCAAGGACAGTAGTGGGAGACTGTGTATTGAGTCGGAAGAGATAGGAGAGGTCTTGAATGAGTACTTTTGTTCAATATTTACAAACGAGAGGGACCGTATTGTTGAAGAGGAGAGTGTGAAACGGACTGGTAAGCTAGAAGAGATACTTGTTAGGAAGGAAGATGTGTTGGGCATTTTGAACAACTTGAGGATAGACAAGTCCCCCGGGCCTGACGGGATATATCCTAGGATTATATGGGAAACGAGAGGAAATTGCAGAGCCATTGGCAATGATCTTTTCATCTTCACTGTCAACGGGGGTGGTACCAGGGGACTGGAAAGTGGCGAATGTTGTGCCCCTGTTCAAAAAAGGGAATAGGGATAACCCCGGGAATTACAGGCCAGTTAGTCTTACTTCGGTGGTAGGAAAATTAATGGAAAGGGTACTGAGGGATAGGATTTATGAGTATCTGGAAAGCCACTGCTTGAATGGGGACAGCCAGCACGGATTTGTGAGGGGTAGGTCTTGCCTTACAAGTCTTATTGAATTCTTTGAGGAGGTGACCAAGCATGTGGATGAGGGTAGAGCAGTGGATGTAGTATACATGGATTTTAGTAAGGCATTTGATAAGGTTCCCCATGGTAAGCTTATGCAGAAATTCAGGAGGCATGGGATAGTGGTTTGTTTGGTCAGTTGGATAGAGAACTGGCTAACCGGTCGAAGTCAGAGAGTGGTGGTAGATGGTAAATATTCAGCCTGGAGCCCAGTTACAAGTGGAGTTCCGCAGGGATCAGTTCTGGGCCCTCTGCTGTTTGTAATTTTTATTAATGACTTGGAAGAGGGAGTCAAAGGGTCGGTCAGTAAATTTGCAGACGATACGAAGATTGGTGGAGTTGTGGATAGTGAGGAGGGCTGTTGTCAGCTGCAAAGGGACTTAGATATGATGCAGACCTGGGCTGAGGAGTGGCAGATGGAGTTCAACCCTGTCAAGTGTGAGGTTGTCCATTTTGGAAGGACAAATAAGAATGCGGAATACAGGGTAAATGGTAGGGTTCTTAGTAAGGTGGAGGAGCAGAGGGATCTTGGGGTCTATGTTCATAGATCTTTGAAAGTTGCCACTCAGGTGGATAGAGCTTGTAAGAAGGCCTATGGTGTATTAGCGTTCATTAGCAGAGGGATTGAATTCAAGAGTCATGAGGTGATGTTGCAGCTGTACAGGACCTTGGTTAGGCCACATTTGGAGTACTGTGTGCAGTTCTGGTCACCTCATTTTAGGAAAGATGTGTTAGCTTTGGAGAGGGTGCAGAGGAGATTTACCACGATGTTGCCTGGAATGGAGAATAGGTAGTAGGAGGATAGGTTGAGAGTGCTAGGCCTTTTCTCATTGGAACGGCGAAGGATGAGGGGTGACTTGATGGAGGTTTATAAGACGATCAGGGGAATAGATAGAGTAGACAGTCTGAGACTTTTTCCCCGGGTGCAACAGAGTGTTACAAGGGGACATAAATTTAAGGTGAAGGGTGGAAGGTATCGGAGGGATGTCAGGGATAGGTTCTTTACCCAGAGAGTGGTGGGGGCATGGAATGCACTGCCTGTGGGAGTGGCAGAGTCAGAATCATTGGTGACCTTTAAGCAGCAATTGGATAAGTACATGGATAGGTGCTTAAGCTAGGACAAATGTTCGGCACAACATCGTGGGCCGAAGGGCCTATTCTGTGCTGTATTGTTCTATGTTCTATATGTTTGTGTGTGAGTGTAAAGTAGTCTAATTCTGTGAGAGGGAGCATGTGAGAGTGTGTGGGGGGGGGGGGGGGGGGGGTGTCTGTAGGATTTACTGTGGAAGAGTACATCTGGTAAAACTCAGTAAAGGCTTCCAGAAGCAGAAAATAAAACAGAAGTGGACTTACAGGTGGTAAAGAAAAACCAGATGATGATTACCAAATCAGGACAAAACACAGAAAAAGCGGATTTGGAATCGGTCAGAGTTCCTCCTAGATGTTTAGAAGAAGTAATGCTCACTTAATATAATTGCATCAAGTTACAACACAGAGACATTTAATAAAGCAAAATACTGTGGGTAAATCTGAAACAAATGCAGAGAAGGTCGGAGAAACTTAACAGGTCTGGCAGCGGCGGTGGAGAGAGAAAACAGGGTTAATATTTCAAGTCTAACTCAAAGAATAAAGAGTTGCAAAATGTTAACTTTGTTTCTCTCGTATTAGACATTTCAACTCTGGGTAAAAGATTCTGACTGTCAATCCTATCTATACATCTCATCATTTTATTGACTTCTATCAAGTCTCCCCTTCAGTCTCTGCAGCTCCAGCGAAAATAATCCTAGTCTCTTGTTACAGTTCATACCCTCTAATCCAGGCAGCATCCTTGTAATCCTCTTTTGCACCCTCTCCAAAGCCTCCACATTCTTCCTGTAATGTGGCGACCAGAATTGAAAGCATTACACGATGTGCGGCCTAACCAAAGACTTTTAAAGTTGCAAAATGACAATATCCACTGCTCTAACTTCATTGATCACCTTCGTCACCTCCTCGAAAAGTTCAATCAAGTTAGTAAGACATGACCTGCCCCGCACAAAGCCATGGGGACTGTCCCTAATTAGGTCAGAGCTTTTCCAAATTTGTATAAATCCTATTCCTAAGAATTCTCTCCAATGATTTCCCAACCACTGATGGGAGACTCACTGGTCTATAGTTTCTTGGATTATCCCTATTTCCCTTCTTCAACATTTGCTACTTATCCATCCTCCAGGACCTCTCCAGTGCCTTCTTACATTCTTATAAGTCTCTGGGTAAAGGATCTCACCAAATTCCTTATGGATTCATTAGTGACAGTTCCACAGTTACAATTTTCTTTTGGTCTTCCCCCGCCTCCTCACCACAAGGAGAGGAATGTCGAGCAGAACAGAAAGATATTGAAGACAAGTCAGTTTAACTCTGTGAGATCATTATTGCTTTCAGAATACACAACCTGTCAGTCAGCTGCTGGAACACAGTTACTGACACACACAGAGACTGGAGCAGCCATGAAAATAGCACAAGAAAGTTCCACACTCAAAGGGCACGTCTCCATCAAGAGCCTGGTAAGAGGCGTAGGGACAAGGAACGTGGGCTAGCAAAAGGGAAGTAAGTCAGTCTCATATAGTGACTATGGCTGAAGATGTAGGAGTTATAACCCACAGAGGTGAGCCAACATGATGATGCAGGTAGAAAACTATGAAGCACGTAGCAATTTTACAAGTGACCATAAGACATAAGAACAGAGATTAGGCTATTCAGCTCATTGAGTCTGCTCCACAATTCAATCATGGCTGATAAGTTTCTCAACCCCCATTCTCGCTCTTTATGCTGTAACCCTTGATCCCTTTGATACTCAAGAACCTATCTATCTCAGTCTTAAAGAGACTCAATAACCTGGCCTTCACAGCCTTCTGTGGCAATGAATTCCATAGATTCACCATTCCGACTGAAGAAGTTTCTCCCTATCTCTGTTCTGAAAGGTCATCCCTTCACTCTAAGATTATGCCCTCGGCTCCTTGTCTCTTCTACCACTGGGAACATCTTCCCAACGTCCACCCTGTCGAGACTATTCAGTATTTTATACGTTTCAATTAGATTCCCCCACCGCCCCCCACCCCACCCCTGTCGAGTAAAACACTGTGCATATATGAAAGTGGAAAATCAATAAAAATCATTTCAGAACCTCAGCTACATCAGAAAACTTTAGATTAGATTAGATTAGATTACTTACAGTGTGGAAACAGGCCCTTCGGCCCAACAAGTCCACACCGCCCTGCTGAAGCGCAACCCACCCATACCCCTACATTTACCCTTTACCTAACACTACGGGCAATTTAGCATGGCCAATTCACCTGACCTGCACATTTTTGGACTGTGGGAGGAAACCGGAGCACCCGGAGGAAACCCACGCAGACACGGGGAGAACGTGCAAACTCCACACAGTCAGTCGCCTGGGGCGGGAACTGAACCCGGGTCTCTGGCGCTGTGAGGCAGCAGTGCTAACCACTGTGCCACCGTGCCGCCCAGAGGAGATGAACATCCTCCAGGGAAAATATTGACTCAGAAACAAAAGTTATCCAAACACTGGTTCAAATACAAACTGTGGTCAACCAAGCAGTGAAGTGACAATTGGTCGAAGATTTCATTGGTCTTCCGGAGTCATGGTGAATACCAAAGGGAAGAAGGAATCCAAAGTCATTGCTTCTTCTATTGACATTAATGAGCGGTTTAATATTGTCAACATGGAGGGAGTCACAGATTTTAAAGGATTAGTAGAAATATTCAATGTTGTATCTTTCATTGCTAATGACAATGATAGCACTGGGTCAGCAGAGATCTTTCAGTCACATAACTGAGATTCTGAAAAGGTCTACTACGCCAGTCAAACAATTGCAGCTGGTTATGAAAACAAATTCAGCCTGATTGACAGCTTGAACAAACAATGTGTAGTCAAATTAGAGACAGGAATAGGCGAAAGTGAGGATTGCAGATGCTGGAGATTAAAGTCGAGAGTGTGTTGCTGGAAAAGCACAGCTCCTTGTCTGAGGAGCAGGAAAATCAACATTTTGGACAAAGGGCCTTCATCAGGAATGAGGCTGGGAGCCTCGGGGGTGGAGAGACAAATGGGAAGGGGGTGGGGTTGGGGGGAACGGTAGCTGAGAGCACAATAGGTGGATGGAGGTGGGGGTAATGGTGACCCCACCTACAAACGGACCCCACCACCCATGGTGGGGAGGGAAATATATCTCTGTTGGTGGGCTCTGTTTGTAGGTGGGGTCGCCATTACCCCACCTCCATTCACCTATTGCACTCTCAGCTTCCCCCCAGTCCCACCCTCCTCTTCCATTTATTTCTCCACCCCTGAGGCTCCCAGCATCATTTCTGATGAAGGGTTTTTGCCCAAAACATCGATTTTCCTGTTGCTTGGATGCTGCCTGACCTGCTGTGCTTTTCCAGCATTCCAATCTAGAGATAGGAATAGTCTGCCGAACCCTTCTCTGCCATTCAATAAGATCCTGGATGATCTGATGACTCTATGTTCCCTTCCACCCCGATGACATTTCACTCACTTCCTTATCAAGAATCTATCTACCTCTGCCTTAAAGATATTGAAAGACTCTTCTTGCTCCATCTTTATAGGAAGAAAGTTTCAAAGCCACATGAGCATTTGCTAGAATGTATTTTACTTAGTATCAGTGCTAGGTAGATGGCCACAGTTTTGTATGGTGATTTCTAGATTAGTAAAGAGTTGGGAAGAGGGATATAACCATGGACAGTAGATAGGCAGATATTTATTCTATTAATTCCATGTCCCTTATGCCAAATTCACATAATAGCACGGAAAGCTGCCATTTAGGTTAGGTGGACTGGCCATGGGAAATGCAGGGTTACAGGAGTAGAGTATGGAGATGAGTCTGGATGGGATACTCTTCAGAGGATCAATTTGGACTCAACAGGCTCAATGACCTGCATCCACACTCTCAGGATTCTATGATTCAAGAAGTTAAAAGCTAATTGGCAAAAGCAAAGATGAAGAGGTAAGGAGAAAAGTTTTTCTATAGTGAATTGTTATGATCTGGAATGCACTAATGTGGAAAAGATGGGAAAATAGTTTCAATAATAATGTTCATAAGAGAATTCAAAACTGCTCAAAAAAGATACATTTTTTGCCATTTCATCTTGGAGTCATGCAACACGCAAACAGATTCTTCAATCCAACCAGTCCATACCTAACATAATCCCAAATTAAAATAATCCCACCTGCCTGCTCCTGGCTCATATCCCTTCAAACCTTTCCTCTTCATGTCCTCATCCAGGTGTCCTTTAAACATTGCAATTATACCCACATCCACCACTTCCTCAGGAAGTTCACTCCACACGCAAACTAGCCTTTGTGTAAAAACTTTGCTGCTCATGTATTTTCAAATCTCTCTCCTCCCACCGTAAAAATATGCCTCTGAGTCTTGAAAACCTCCATCCAAGGGAAAAGACACTTTCCATTAACCCTATCAATACCCCTCATGATTTTATAAACCTCTATAAGGTCACCTTGCAACCTCCTAAGCTCCAGTGAAGGAAGTCCCAGGCTAACCAGCCTTCCATACCTGCAACGTCTTGGGAAATCTCTTCTGAATGCTCTCCAGTTTAATAATATCCTTCATACAATTGTGTGACAAGAACAAAAATACCAGTTGGAGGGTAAAACAAGCATACACACTGTGTGAGTACTGATTGATAAATGGGTTCTGATTGATGGAGGAGTTGCCATGGAAAATCCACTCACTAATGCTAAATGACAGTTAACTGCCAGGCTTTGATGAATTTTTAAACCAGAGAATGGCTGTCACCTATTTTGAAACAGAAACTATGCATGTACATGGGAGAGTGGGGCTAACTGGATAGGTCCATTAATGAGTAATCACAGTCAGGATAGGCTGAATTGCTTCTGCCTGTGCATGTTTAGTTTGATTTATTTGATTTGATTCATTTATCGTCACAAGTATTTTTTACAAATAAAGTTGAGGTTAGGGGAGTTACTTCACAGCTGGCTCAAGACTCAAGCTTAACACTTTCTGCGAATCAATGGGTTGGATATTTTTGCTGAACATACTTCATAGGTGTGTTATTCCTCTACTTGCAACAAGGAGGGCTTTGTTTTCATGATTTTCCATGCTAGATCATGTCTAAATGCCACTGTTTGCAGAGAACAGTAACTTGCCTATTAGTATATGTATCTTCCCAGTACACACAGGTGTAGCATTCTGAAAGCACAATGGACAATTCTAAATTGGTCATCAGCATATATCTTTTCACCCTCAGAATTATACAGCAAGTATTGACAATAGCCTTGATGGGTGCATTCTCCATGGCAGTGCCTCTCACAAAGTATCAAAATTGGTTTTCCTCTTGAATTGATATTCTTGTAAAATGTCCTGATGAGTGCAAGATGAAAAGCTTTGAAAAATGTATTTTTTAACAATACTCAAGTACTGGACTACCAAATGACTATTTGGAATTCAATACACAGAACTTTCTAGATGCATGAGAAAAGAAAACTTCACAGTGGAATGGAGTGGGGGTGGGGGTGGAGCATGCAGGGAAAGTGGAGCTAACTGGATAGGTCTATTAAAGAGCAATCAAAGTCACAATGGGCGGAATTGCTTCCGCATGTGTATATTTGATTTGATTTATTTGATTTGATTCATTTATTGTCACGTGCTTTTATTGCAAATACAGTGAAAAATGTTTTTCAGTGTTGCCACTCTGCAACGCCATCTTAAAACACAGAAAATAAACAAACTAAAACACAGAATATAAAGCCAGGCAAATAAAGTTCATGCTGTAGTCTTGTCTCAGTAAAGTGAGATGGTCTATGGAATAGCTCCTGCTTCTCGCTTAGCCATGGGCCTGGATTTGGACTCCTCCAGTCTGATGCCTTGAATCCCGCTGTTAAACTGATGACACTGTTGTAACTGCGCTTCACCACAGTGCTGTCACTGGAACAGAGGAGTTATTCTCCAGAGTCATCTCGCCTTCAGCAACACCACTGCTTTCAAGATGGGCCAACCTCAGCGATGTGCTCCCATCACCAAATCAAGCACACACAGAGGACCCCAAGAATGCTGAGACACAGTGGTGTAAGAAGGCCCTGCATCAAAATCTGCAAAACTCTGCTAACAATACATCACAAAGACACTGGAAATGTCAGTCAGTAAAAAAAACCCAGTACTTTAATTGACCAATTATTGGGCTGATGAATGGACTCTCTAACATCAAATAATACTGATCATGCTAACGTTGATCTCGCCCTAGTGCACGCATTATATAATGTAATCCTCATGCCTCTGTCTAAGTCTTTTTGATCTGTACATTCTTACTTACTATGAGCTGCCTGTACTGCTCATAAACAAAACTTTTCACTGTATTTTGGTACATGTGACAATAAATCAATCAGTCAATCAATCAAAGGCTTCTGGGGTCTGTTTTTATTATGTCAATGTTACAAGCTAATGGATATCATGCTGGTAATTCCATGTAGTCCCATCATCATGTACACATTCGAAGTGTTTGACTATGTCAGATCTAATAAGAGCCAACAACTGTTTTCTGCATCCTGGCTGTCTTCCAGTATTAATACCCAACTCTGGTTCTGCTGGGCTGTTTGACCAAAATTTTGCCTGCTGGAACTGGATAAGGAAAGACTGCCTGCCTTTTAACTGTATCTCTGTTATCGGCTGGAGAAAGCCAAGGAGAGTCTTTCATTCCGCACAGTTGAGGTTAGGGAAGTTACTTCACAACTGGCTCAAGAGTCAAGCTTCACACTCATCGTACAGAACCTTCTATGAATCAGTGAGGTGGATGTTTATGCTGAGCAAGCTTCCTAAATGTGTTATTTCTTGACTTGCAGCAAGGAGCGCTTTGTTTTAATGATTTTTAATATTCAATCATGTTGAAATGCCACTTGTCCATTTGGTTTTGTGTGCTGTGATCTGTATCTTTGAAGTGTGAGTTCTCCAGAAGCTTATTTAGCCTGGTTTGTGCAAGGGTATCCACCAATGGCTTAACAAGAAGAGTCTTGTCAAGTAAATGAGATTTAGTTTATGGCGTCTTTGCATTTATAAATTTAAGGAATAGATTCTACATGACTACAAATACTGAGGGGGCCTAGCTTTAAGTCTGTCTCCCACCTAATCCAACCCCACAACCCTTTCTTCAATCCAACATCACATGACATTGCCCTCATGGGTGGTGCTTATTGCACGTACTAACATACCAACTCTCTCATATCCTCCCATAGCCATATACAGCATATTACTTACCAGAAACAGGCTTGGAAAGTTGATAAAGTTCAGCTGAAGTCCAGGAAAGTAGAAAAGATGTGATGTACAAAAAAGTTTTTTTGTGGAGTAGTGCTCTCCTAGGCTGCAATGTCACACCCTCCAATTGTTGGATCACCCCTCCCCTCTCATACAATCTTCATGTCCTATTGAGGTCTGCATACTGACCACTGCGGCTGGGGTAGTTCACTGACAAAAATCCTCCTTTATAATTTTGTTAATCAAGCTGCTCAGCTGACTTATATGACACACCTCTGCACTGCAGAAGCTGGGATTGAAACACATGCCTTCTGGCCACAAGGGACCTCCTATAAGACCTCCCGCTCGGAGCAAATGTAGACCAGTTCTGGAAATTCTGCTTTCCTGCATCTTTCTCCTAGCCCTCAATAACCTTACTGACTAGAAATCTGCCTTGAATATATTGAATGACCCAACCTCGATGGGAAAGAATTGCACAGATTCACAACCCTCTGAGAAAATAAATTCCTCCTTATCTCCATCTTAAATGGATGACCTCCTACTCTGAGATTGCGCTCTTTGGTCCTAGATGTCCCTCAAGATACCTTTCTGTATCTACCCTATCAAACAAACTTGAATGTTTCATTAAAGTCACTTCTCATTCTTTGCAGCTGCAATGGGTACAAACCCAATCTATTCTACCTCTTCCCATAAGAGAACCCTTGCATGTCTAGGATCAACTAGTGAACCTTCTCTGAACTGTCTCCAATGTCACTATATCCTTCTTTAGAAATGATTTGGAGATGCCGGTGTTGGATTGGGGTGTACAAAGTTAAAAATCACACCACACCAGGTTATAGTCTAACAGGTTTAATTGGAAGCACACTAGCTTTCGGAGCTAGATGGAAGTGGTTACTGCATAGTCTTTGTGAATATAAATCCCATCTTTACAAGGAGGATACACTCCACTATGTATTGTGGTGCTACCAGTTTCAAAATGGGATAGACACAGAACAGATCAGTCTCTAAAAATTGGATATCCATGAGGTACTGTTGGCAGAAATGTATTCAATCTCACTCTGTTACCTCATCGCCTGCTGCATCACTTAGTGTAGCAGTAGCATCAAAGCAGGAGGTCAATGGTGTTTCAGTGAAGAATGCAGGGCAGCATGTCAGAAGCAGCAGAAGACATACCTAAAAATGAGGTGGCAACTTGTTGAAGAGACCTGCCTGCAAATGCAGCGTCTAGTAGACAGAATTAAGAGATTCCAATCAATGGATAAGTTCTGATTTGTCCTGTCTTGTCACATTCATTTGTGAATGGTGGTTAACCATTAACAGTTACATCACAGAGCTTAGTCCACAAATGTTCTCATTGTTAAGATCCCAAAGCAGACAGCCACATTTATACTCTGATCTGGCTGGGGACAGATAACTTTTTTTTAACAAGTAGGCCAATGTGTGATCCTAGACACTACGTAATTGCACAAAGTGAGAACAAAAAAGCAATCCATAGTATATATACAACTTATATTCTAACATCCAATTGGAGTTAACCCGAGGTCAAATCAGATTCCAGCTTCTCAGCAACTCCATACATTAGTGACACTGCGGATCAGCAAAGCTCATGAAAACTCAACAAGTGATTCCAATTGCTTTTCTGATTTGGAATTCCACCAAAAGCTACAGGTTGCCTCAGCTCACATCCCAATAGTTCACCTTTCCAATCCAGACTGCGATCCCCTAAATTCTAGAAACAACACAGGCACAATTTCAGCTTTTTACAGCACCTAGCTTCATCAAGCTACGGGAGTCCCTGAGTTTCTCAGAGCTCTATTTTCCTCAGTTGCACCAAGCAAAGGCTACTTTGTTCAGCCTTGCTCTCAGCTGCACTGAACTATTTATGGCACATGGCTTCTATTCATCTCCAACAGCTCCCAGCCTTTCCCTGAGCACTAACCGCATCACTAAAATATACCGACCCTGCCAGCAATGTTCACATCCCATGAAATAATCAAAAAAGAATTGAGCGTAGTTTCTGGAGAATTAATGTTTTCAAAGAGTCTATGTGGTACAAATGACTTGTCCTTATCATCAAATCCAGATTATATGATGCATACATATTTAAATTAGTTCAGGAGCTATGCATGTTTGGGAAATTGAATTGAAGGCATCAAATTGAGCAGAGTCTGAGAGATATCGGAAAGTGATACTTCAGCTGATTAACTCTGTGCACACACGGAATTCTACACTGGGCAGTGAATGGCTGAAGAAGATGCTATCAAACCACTTCACAAAGCAGGCTCTGATAGTCAGGCATGTGGCTTATCTGAATTCAAGCACTGATCCTTCTTGATGAAGAGTGGCGTCGCTGGCAAAAATTCCATTTGGTTGTGATTGGAAACATAATGTAAGTCAAAATATACACTCTGACATCTTACTCTGTAATGCAATCTACGGACTGAAAGTGCAGACAATAAAGGGTCAGAAGTCACAGTCAGTTTCCATAGAAAATAAGTGACAGATTGCAAGGAAATCTTACAGCACCAAAATGAAACTTGAAAATCTTATAACAGCATTGGATCTCCAAGATTAAATTTCAGTCTTGAAATTGCTTTAAGTTAAATAATCTAAAGGTGATGCTAATACAGGCTTCATGCACTAGAAGCAGAAATCTGAATCCCTCAGGCTAGTCAGTAACCTTCTACATATTGACCAGAGAATCCTGGGTCAAGGTACAGAATTTTCCAATATGTGCTCCTAGAATGTTGGAAGTTTAAAAACCCTTCCTTGCTATCCTGACACTGAAATGCAGTTTTGTTTTCCATTTTGAATAGCATTTAGTTCTTAAAGTACAGATTTACTAAACTGTTCAGAGCATTCAGTTGTTTGGAAAAGATCCCTTGGAGAAACTATGCAAAATAAATCAGGTTCAGAATATTACTTTAAAGTAAGGGTGATTTGGTGTCAGGGGCTTTAAGTTAAATTTGTGACATTTTAAAAGATGTTTATTCATGGGAAGTAGGTGTCACAGTGAGACCAGCATTCATTGCTGATCCTCAATAGTCAACTTAGAAGGTGGTAGTGAGCTGCCTTCCTGATGCATTACAATAAATGTGATATAAAGAACACCCATAGTGCTGTTAGGGACTGTGGAGATACAGGACTTTGACCCCAGAGACAGTGAATGATCGGTGCTATATTTTCATGTCAGGACACACCGACACAGATAGGGATGTGTCAGATTTCCCTGTGTCCTCATCCTTCCGGGTGATCAAGGGTGCATATTTAGAAGACTTGTCCTACCTGCCTATCTTCCTTTCCACCTATCCACTCCACCCTCCTCTCTGACCTACCACCTTCATCCCCACCCCCATTCACCCATCGTACTCTTTGCTACCTTCTCCCATTCTCCTCTCTGACCTATCACCTCCATCCCCACCCCTACTCACCTTTTGAACTCTACGCTACTTTCTCCCCACCCCTACCCTCCTCTCATTTATCTCTCCACTCTGCAGGTACTCTGTGTCTCTATTCCTGATGAAGGGCTTTTGCCCGAAACGTCGATTTTCCTGCTCCTCGGATGCTGCCTGAACTGCTGTGCTTTTCCAGTACCACTCTAATCCAGAATCTGGTTTCCAGCATCTGCAGCCATTGCTTTTAACCTATATTTAGAAGATACCATTGCAGGGACCTTGGAGAGTTGCTGACACTTATTTTTGGTCCACAGTATTGTACATACCCTGACAGAGAAAGAAAATATTTAAGATGGTTGATGAAATGCTGACCGGATTTGTTTCTTTGGCTTAGATGACGTTGAGCCACTTGAGTGTTGCTGGATCTGCGTTCTCCCAGATGAATGGTGAGCATTCTGTTACAATCCTCACTTGTGCCTTACAACCAATTGAAAGGCGTTCAATAAATGAGTCATTTCATGAAGATTCAGGCAGATATTAAGAATTACTAACCATCACCTTCTCAAGGGCAACTAGAGATAAGTAATAAAAATGCTGACCAGCTAGTGGTGCCCACGTCCCACAAGTGAATAAAAAAAAGATAAATGTTGAGAATAATTTCCTATGCGGGTAATGTTGTATAAGATAATGATTCTGAAAGGTTAATGTTCAGATTACATTGGACATAAGGAGTTCTGCTCTACATTCAGATATACCTCCATAGGCTCCTTAAGGTCCTAGTAATTATAACTAACCGAATATATTTGCACTTGCTGCTGTCAAACAATAAACTTCTTGTTTTTAATTACAGCGCCTCTTCTGTAGATTCTACATTATGGTGCATCTTCTACTGCTAATCACCAATATCAGCCCAAGACCAAACAAAGCCAAAGGACAAACTGCAAGACTTAAAAGACAAAGCTTTGGAAGGAGCCTTTTGTTCCTTTTGTTGAAGGTTACCTAGCAACAGCATCTGGACATTTGATTTGTTTCGCCACAGACTTGGCACCTCCAAACTGGAGATAGCAAATTCTGTCTCCCCTGAAAATTAGAAGTTGGAAAGAAAGGAATCAGGCTCCAAAGTTATTGAACTTGATGTTGAAACCTAGAGGCTTCAGGGTCCCCAAGTAGAAAGTGAGATGCTGTTCTTTGAGCTTGTACTGAGCTTCGCTGGAACACTGTAGCAAACCCAAGACAGAAATGTTGGAGTGAGAACATGATGGTGTGTTGAAGTGGCAGACAACTGGAAGCTCAGGGTCAACTTTATGGATAGAATGTAAGTGTTCCACAAAGCGGTTGCCCAGTCAGCATTTCAACTCCCTGATGTGGAGGAGACCACACTGTGAGCAGTGAGTACAGTAGACAAGATCGAGTGAAGTGCAGGTAAATGGCTGCTTCTCCTGGAAGGTCTGCCTCAGACTTTGGATAGTGAGGAATGAGGAAGTAAATGGGCAGGTGTTACACCTTCTACAACTGCATGAGAAGGTGCCCTGGTTGTGGTTGGGGGGGCTCTGTTGATGGTGGTGGTGGGGTGAGAGTGGAGGAGGATTGGGCCAGAGTTTCCTGGAGGGACCAGTCTTTGCGAATGGCTGAACAAGAGAGGGGAGGGGAAATATGGTTGTGGCATGCTGCTGGAAGTGATGAAAATGGCAGCTTATAATCCATTAAATGCTGAGGCTGGTGGGATGGTAAGTGAGGGCCAAGGGGACCCTCTCATTGCTGCAGGAGGGAAGGGAAGGGAAGGGGTGAGGGCAGGAGTGTGGGAGATGAGTCAAACACGGTCATTGGCAATAAGGAAGGGCAGAGGGGAGTGGATAGCTGGAGATAGTGCCGAGAGAGAAAGTGATATGAAAGGCTAGGTAAACAAAACCAATTTCGCTTCCCACTTTCACTATCACCGGTTCCATTTTCACCTCCTCCCTTCTCTTCTTTCCAATTTCTGGGGATAGGCTGGCCACAGATATCCATTACAAATCCAGTGTTCTCATGCCAACATCTCTGTTGCAGTCCTGCAGCAGTATTCCAGTGAACCTCAGTCCAAGCTCAAAGAACAACATCTTATTTTTCACTTGGTGACTCTGTAGAGTCTGGGACTTAACATTGAGCTCAAAAATTTAAGAGCTTGATTCCATCCTTCCATGTCTTTTTTTTACCTAGTCCTGTGAAATGGGTTGCTTTTAGTATTACACATTACCTAAAATCACATTATATGGGTTGCTTTCAGTGCAGGTCACCCATCCTCTCCTACTCTTAGCTCTTTTTAAGTTATTCAGCCTTTCTTCTGTCCGGGCCTGTATCCATAGTCTATTTCTTTTCTTATCCCTTACATATATCTCTCTCACTTTGGGTTCCATCTCCATTTATCCAATCACCTCTCCCTTTCCCCACCATCTCCACCAAATTAGTCTTCAGCATAAATGTCACTCTTTAGAGTCATAGAGTCATAGAGATGTACGCATGGAAACAGACCCTTTGGTCCAACCCGTCCATGCCGACCAGATATCCCAATCCAATCTAGTCCCACCTGCCAGCACCCAGCCCATGTTCCTCCAAACCCTTCTTATTCATATGCCCATCCAAATGCCTTTCTTTTTTGTAAATATATTCATTTGCATTTTTTTTAACTTTACAAACATATAAAATTATTGAAAACTGCAATCAATAACAAATATCAGTATAATAAAAACAAAAAAAACACAAATTACAATACAACTACTGTCTACCAACTACTAACCTACCCTGTAATACAAAACAAATCCTAATACTGTGCAAAGCAACACCAAAAAAAAAGAAAGAAAAGCAAAAAAAAAACACAAAATACAGAACAGCTAGGCTCGGTGCAAAGTTCCCAAACAGAGGAATGGGAGCAGAGTATATATACCCGTATTAACTCAGGAGACCCCCTCCAGGGCCCAGGGCTTGACAAACCTAACCATCCCGGTTAAACAAATGCCCTAGTTAGGATAACTGACAAATCTATATCCAAATAACTCAAGTAGAGCTGCCATGTCTTATAAAACGTGTGGTGCACCATGTTTGTGAAAAAGTCCAAGGGAATGTGCTCCATAATTAATTTCTGCCATCCCAGCAAGCCTGGTGGGTTCTCAGACACTCAGTCCATCAGAATATTCTTCCGTGCACAGTATGTAAGAATATTAAATAGTTTCTTCCCATGCCCGTCTAAAGATGGTAAATTTGGTAGACCTAAGAGGAGAGATGTCGGGTCTACTTTGACTTCAGTCCTCAATACTCTCCCTATCTCTCCCGCCTCAGCGCTCCAATAAACACGGAGCCTGTGGCATGTCCAGAAGCAATGGGTAAGAGTACTTACACTTATTTTACATTTGGGGCACACTTTTAAACTTTGCCAGATGGTCTGGTACCCTATGCAGAACTTTTAACTGCGTAGCTTGTGTCCTATTACAGATTGTGATCTTTCGAACATTTTCCCATATGTTTTCCCATAGAAGAGATTTCCACTACGAGCTCTTGCTCCCAGACCTCACATAACCGGTTAATATCCTGCCAGGCCCTGCCACCCAGCAGGTGATAGAGGGCACTAACCGAAAGGGTGCTTGTGGAACGTAGCACCAACCTCTCTGTATCAGGCTGAAAGGGCTTAGTGAGAAGCATAGTCTTCTTCTGGATGAAATCCCTAACCTGAAAGAAACGGAAAAGGTCTCTGTTGGGCAACCCGTATTTGCGGCTCAGTTGCTCAAAAGACATCATAACCTCCCCATCACAAGACTCCCAAACTAGAAACACCTCTCGCTGCCCATAGTTTGAACCCTGAGTCCATCATCCCTGGTCGGAACCCTGGCATGCCAACTATTGGTGTAAGTGGCGAAGTCTTGGATAAACAACCCTCACTCTGACGCATCGCCCTCCATGCCTTGACAGTACTAATGACAATGGAGTTCCGACAGTGGTCCACAACTGTCCTCATCTTATCCATGAACAACAGGTTAATAACAGGGCACTTTACCTGGGAGGTCTCAATATCCAGCCATATTGAGTTTGGATCGTTACCTACCCAACTGTAGACAAAGGACAGCAGAGAACTCAATTGATACCTCCTGATGTCTGGGAAATCAACTCCTCCCCCTCCTTGAGACAACTGCAATTTAGTAAGTTTGATGAGGGGCCGCCCACGATGCCAGACAAAGGATACAAACCATCCCATAAGCTTCCGCAGCGTTGACCTGGGAAACATTATAGGGAGCATACGCATGGGATAAAGCAAACGAAGAAGAACATTCATCTTAATGAGAGATATTCAGCCCAGCCATGAAATTGAAAGAGCCTCCCATCTCTGGAGATCTCGCCTAATATTGTCGAGCAAGTGAGCAAAGTTAGTCCGAAATAACAGATCAAACTTGGGGGTAATACAATGCCTAGGTATCGGAACCCTGCCCGTGACCACTTAAAAGGGAACTTAGAGCCACCTTCAACTTCTGGCACATCCTTAAGGTTCCCCAAAGGCATAGCCTCCGATTTTGCAAAGTTAATCTTATATCCTGAGATAGCCCCAAATGATTTGATACATTGTATCAAATGGGGTACGGAGGTCATTGGGTTTGATAAAAACGGAAGGGCATCATTCGCGTACAATGTAATCTTGTGTGCCCTCGATCCCACTTCCGGAACGGTTATGTGGACATTCTGACGAATGTCCTCTTCCAGCGGCTCTATCACCAGTGTAAACAACAAAGGTGAGAGGGGGTAGCCTTCCGACTACCCCTACCAATCCTAAAATTCCCAGACTTCACCCCATTGGTGATGACCGCAGCCAGAGGGTAGTGATATAAAACCTCCACCCACCGAGCAAAGACTCCACCCAACCCAAACTGTTCTAAGACAGAAAAAAAGATACGGCCATTCCACTCAGTCAAATGCTTTCTCTGCATCTAAGGAAATCTCCAACCCCTGAATTGATCATTGCTGACAAACTTGGCCCATATTCAGCAACCTTCTAATATTATTAGAGGAATTATGGCCCCTTATAAAGCCTGTCTGGTCCTCTTTAATAATATGGGGCAACACCCTTTTCAGTCTCAGCACCAGGATCTTAGACAGAATCTTGAAATCTGAATTTAATAAAGAATTGGGCCTGTATGAGGCACAATCCTCAGGAACCTTCCCCTTCTTCAGAATAAAGGAAATATTAGCTTCTCTCAAAGATGGTGGTTGGTGTTCATGCATATAGGAGTGATTGTACATCTCCAACATCGGCCCTGACAGAATCCCTATAAATTCCTTATAAAACTCACCCGGAAGACCATCAGGACCAGGCGCTTTCCCACTCTGAAGTTGCCTAGCTGCCTCCTGTATTTCCTGAACTGTCAAGAGGGCATTAAGGAGAGAGGCCTGTTCCAAGGTTATCCCTGGGAGGTCCAGGTTCTTAAAAAAGGTCTCCATTTTAGCACTCCTGTCTTCACAACCTTCAGACTGATACAATTCAGAGTAAAAGCTCCGAGAAGCCTCATTAAGCATTTTAGCATGATATGAAAGGACCCCGACACTGTTTCTGATTGCAGTAATGATTGGGAAGCACATTTTGTCCTAGTCAGGTATGCTAAATACTTCCCTGGCCTATCCCGATATTTGAACAGCCTTTGTCTACCAAAAGCAAGTTCTTTCTTTGCATTTTGTGTCAGTATTGAATTCAAGGCAGCCCGGAGGGCCGTGATCCACTGTAGCTTAGTCACCATAAGGCCGTGCAAAATGTGCCGCCTTGGCAGTTTTCAACCACGTCTCAGGTAGACGCTGCTGTTCCTCCTTCTGTCGTTTCCGGCTAGCCGAATAGGAAATAGCTAATCCCCGAGCAAAGGCCTTAGCAGTCTCCCATAGCATAGATGGACTACTAGCCGTGCCTGAGTTGACACTCAAGAATTCCCAAAACTCCTTCAAAAAATATTCCACAAGTTTGGAATCCTTAAGGAGAAAAGGGTCCAAATGCCAGTGCTGCAAACCTAGCCCTTCACTCTTGGCCTTAACCTTCAAATAAACCGCCGCATGATCAGAGATAGCTACATTCCCAATTTTGCAACTCATAATCGAAATCAGAAGGGCCGAAGGAGCCAGAAAGAGGTCAATCCTTGTGTGACATTTATGTAGGTTTGAAAAAAAGGTGAAGTCCCTGCGGTAGGGTGAAGACATCTCCAAATATCCACGAGTTCCAACTCCTCGCATAAGTCAACCACCTACTTGGCCTGTGAAGAAATAGTTGGGGGCCCACAAGGCGTCCTGTCCACTGTCGGATCCAAAAGACAATTAAAATCTCCCCCGATAATAATGTGCCATGTTCCAAAAGCACGCAACTTAGAGAAAGCACTCATCAAAAATTTGAGGGGATGCGCCGGAGGACAGTAGACGTTTAATATTCCTCCCCATGTATCAGGGCTTTAAGTATCACAAATTGTCCCTGCTCATCTTTCACCTGCTCTAATAATATGAACGGCAGATTTTTCTGGATAGTACTGCCACTTCCTTACTTTTAGTTGTGAAGGATGAAAAGAATACCCAGTCATAACCCCCTCTGTTGTAATTTCAGGTGTTCTCCATCATCAAGATGGGTTTCCTGCAACAAAGCAATATCAACCCTTTCCCTCTTAAGGCTAGAAAGCACTTTTTTTCCTTTTAACAGGCGAATGACTTCCCTTGATGATCCAGGTGCACCATTTAATAAGACACTTAGCCATCTCCCCTTTCAGAGACCCTTGAACCCCTTGGAGGGAGAACTCTGCTTACAAAGCGCTGACTCATAGAAACGAAAATATATATATATATATACAAAAACTACTCTGTCATAACTATAAATAACTATTACTCCCAAAAAACTACAAAGAAAACCAACTAAAAAACCGTGAATGGAAGACTCTTACCCCTGCCCATAGGGGGCACTCACCCTACCCATTCCCTTCTTTGTGGCTCCTACAAACCCGGACAGTGCCCCAGCCTTAGGCAAGAAAAAAAACAAGGAAATGATCCTTAAATCAACAGAAAAAAGACAAAGTCAGGATGAGCACTCCACCCATCCCTGGCTTCAGGTCACCCCTACTTGTGACTTAAAGAGAAACAGAACAAACAAAAAAAATGGGGGAGAGACAACAAAGAACATTCACAAAACTTCCCATCAGAAATTCCAGTTATTAAAAAAATAAGAACAACTTATTCCAAGGTCTTTTCCCCCCTTTACAAAAAGGAAATTGTTAGGGAGAAATAAAGGAATTTAAAAAAAAAGAAGAGAAAATATTAGGAAAGATAGAAAAGAGAACAAACATTAACCATATTCTTCAGGCCAATCCATCTATTTTAAAGTGTCCATAAATTTTTAGTTTTATCCGCTGGCTGCAGTCCTCATGGCTGAAATGGAGCACTGCGGGGTATCTCATGGAGTACTGGATGCCCAGGTTCCTCAGCCTCTTTTTAACTTCATCAAAGGACTTCCTCTTTCGAATTACATCTGCAGAGAAATCCTGGAAAAAACATGATTTTTGACCCCTTGTACAGCAGCGTCTGCGGATCTTTTCCCAGGGATCTAGAAACTTCTATCACTTTTTGCTTGTCCTTATATGAGTGGAAGTGCACTAGGACCGGGTGGGGATGCTGCCCTGGCCCTGACCTTTGCACTGTAACCCGATAAGCCCTTTCAATCTGAAGCCTGCTGGACTCCATGTGAAGGCCCAAAAGCTTCGGCAGCCAGTTTTCAAAGAAGCTGACTGGCTGCTCACCTTCCTTACCTTCAGGGAGCCCCACAATTCGGAGATTTATCCTCCGACATCGATTTTCGATGTCGTCAATATGGTTTCGCAAGGTTTCGCAAGAACCTGGATCCGACTGGAGGACTCCATCGCAGCTTCTGAGGCCTTAGTTCAACCCTCCACCTCCTCCAGCCTCTCCCCGAGGCCCTGGATCTCCTGCTCATGCTTCTGCAGCATGGATGCGATAGGTTGGACCTGGGCACGAATCTCCCCATGGATTTCCTCAATCGCAGCCGCAACTTTCAAGGTAAGTCTCTCCATCGCCGCAGCCATTTCCTGTGAGTCTGTCAGGTCCCCGGGGGGTTCAGGAGAGGTTGCTGCTGCTGCTGTCTCTGGTGTGGTAGGTGCTGCAGGGGAGTGTCCTCCCTGCTGGCATTTGCTTGCTCCTTTTCCCTTTGGCATCCTTCCCACTCCCAAATATTAACAAATATGTGTTCTGTAAGGTGCTAAACTAATAATTCCACCACATAAGTTGGCCAGGGATGGCAAAAAACACCAGTATGCCTTGGCCGTTAGGCAGAGCTGTCCACAGCAGTTCTACAGAATCACCGCCATCTTGCCGAGTCCCCCCAATGCCTTTTAAATGTTGCAATTGTACCAGCCTCCACCATCTCGTCTGGCAGCTTATTCCATGCACGCACCACCCTCTGTGTGAAAGGTTGCTCCTTAGGTCTTGTTTATATCTTTCCCCTCTCACCCTAAACCTATGCCCTCTAGTTCTCGACTCCCCCACCCCAGGGAAGAGACTTTGTCTATTTATCCTATCCATGCCCCTCATGATTTTAGAAATCTCTATAAGGTCACCCCTCAGCCTCCAACACTCCCGGGAAAACAGACCCAGCCTATCCCTGTATCTCAAATCCTCCAACTCTGGCAACATCCTTGTACATCTTTTCTGAACCCTTTCAAATTTCACAACATCCTTCTGACAGAAAGGAGACCAGTATTTCACACAATATTCCAACAGTGGCCTAACCAATGTCCTGTACAGCCGCAACATGGCCTCCCAACTCCTGTACTCAATGTGCTGACCAGTAAAGGAAAGCATACCAAACACCTTCTTCACTATCCTATCTACCTGCAACTCTACTTTCAAGGAGCTATGAACCTGCACTTTAAGGTCTCTTTCTTTAGCAACACTCCCTAGGACCTTACCATTAAGTGTATAAGTTCTGCTGAGATTTGCTTTCCCAAAATGCAGCACTTTGCATTTATCTAAATTAAATTCCATCTGCCATCCTCAGTCCATTGGTCCATCTGATCAAAATCCCTGTTGTAATCTGAAGTAACCTTCTTCACTATCCACTACACCTCCAATTTTGGTGTCATCTGCAAATTACTAACTACTACCTCTTGTGGTCACATCCAAATCATTTATATAAATGACAAAAATTAGTGGACCCAGCACTGATCCTTGTGGCACTCCACTGGTCATAGGCCTCCAGTCTGAAAAACAACCCTCCACCACCTTCTGTCTTCTACCTTTGAACCAGTTCTGTATCCAAATGGCTAGTTCTCCCTGTATTTCATGAGATCTAACCTTGCTAACCAGTCTCCCATTGGGAGCCTTGTCGAACGCCTTACTGAAGTCCATATAGATCACCACTCTGCCCTTATCAATCTTCTTTGTTACTTAGAGTCATAGACTCACATAGAAGTACAATATGGAAACAGAACCTTCGGTCCAACCCGTCCATGCCGACCAACCCAATCTAGTCCCACCTGCCTGCACCCGGCCCATATCTCTCCAAACCCTTCCTATTCATATACCTATCCAAATGCCTCTTAAATGTTGTAATTGTACCAGCCTCCACCATTTACTCTGGCAGCCCATTCCATACACATAAACTTTGTGTGAAAAGGTTTCCCCCATAGCTCTCTTTTATATCTTTCCCCTCTCACCCTAAACCTATGCCCTCTAGTTCTGGACTCCCCGACACCAGGGAAAAGACTTTGTCTATTTATCCTATCCATGTCCCTCATAATTTTGTAAACCTCTATAAGGTCACCCCTCAGCCTCCGACGCTCCAGGGAAAACAGACCCAGCCTGTTCAGCCTCTCCCTATAGCTCAAATCCTCCAACTCTGGCAACATCCTTGTAAATCTTTTCTTGTAAATCCTTGTAAAACACTGGGGGCTAACACCTTCAACATATTGTCTAGCTAACACCAATTGTTACAGTTAAACTGAGAATGCAACTTTTTAAAAAAACGTTTTGCGATTTACACATGAAAAAAGTGAAACTATCATGGTAATCGAACAGATGGAAGACTCAACAGACAATCAAGGTATTTTTCAATGTATAATTTCAGTTACATCACACTGTAAATATTTGCTATAAATTCTGTGCCTTACAATTGTGTCCTCCACAATCACCTGATGAAGGAGTGGCGCTCCGAAAGCTAGTGCTTCAAATTAAACGTATTGGACTCTAACCTGGTGTTGTGTGATTTTTAACTATGCTAAGGCTCAGCCATGCTTCGCTCAGTTAAAGCCAACCTGAGACCATTCAAAACCAATCCCAAAGTGTTTAAAGTACACAGCAGGTCAGACAACAGTTTTCCAAATCCTACACTGTCCCATTTTTGCCATCTCTGATTTCCAGTTTGAAGTTATTTTGTTGCCTTTTCCTCCTAACGCAACATTTTGCCTGTTTAAAAATTCCCCAATATGTTTCTGTTTCAACAACAATGTCTTGGAGGCAGCATTTTGAGAATATTAGTAGGAAAACCTTTTCAGCATTCAGTCTGAAACCTAATTCCCTGCTGTTGTAATGGAACCATCAACCAATGGAAAGGAAATGGGTTGACAGGTCAATTAAAATAAATTTCATGCAAAGAATGTGTACATTAATATCATACAGTGTAATTTTTTTGTTCTCATAAAATAGGATTTGCAGTACTGATAGGAATTGGACTTGATGGTGCAATTTCCCTCATACACAAAGGCTTTTGTACATTTCCAAATAAAGTGGTTTACATTCTGAGCTAATGGCCTCATGCATCTAGCCATCAAGTTATGCATTTATACTTAAAATAATTGACAGAATATTAATGGTAAAGCAACAGTTTCATCTTTTTTTTTTTTATCTGTGATGATGCTGTTCCTTTGCAGCAATGCAGATGAGAAGATTGAACCTTATCAACTCCTGCGCAGGTTGCATTAATATTGGGCCAGCTGGCAATGCAATGGAGGTCTCCCAGAGGATTTTCAGTTGTTTTCACCACCTAGCTCCATCACTGTAAAACCTTCCATCCATCAGCCTGTGGCGTCTGCTGCTGGCGCTTTTTCCCAGGCAATATCTGCCAGAGTGTGAGATAAAGCCTCCTTTTAGTTGGCTTGCTACAATTGCTTTCCTCATAGAGACACCATTTGTGGTGGAGAAAAGCAATATTCAGCAAATCTTTCATTTTCTTTGGGATGGCATGGTGGACAAATGACCCTTAATATTTTGTCCTGTTGTTCCCTCGACAGGAAATGAATTCTGGATGCAGGTTTTCTCACTGAGATGGAAGGTTTGTTTTCAGAAGTTTCGTCACCATACTAGGTAACATCTTCAGTGACCCTCCGAATGAAGCACTGGTGGTGTAGCCCACTTTCTATTTATATGTTTGGGTTTCCTTGGGTTGGTCATGTCATTTCCTGTGGTGATGTCATTTCCTATGGTGAAGTCTTTTCCTGTTCTTTTTCTCAGGGGGTGGTAAATGGGATCCAAGTCAATGTGTTTGTTGATAGAGTCATGCTTGTAGGAATTCTCGTGCTTGTCTATGTCTGGCTTGTCCTAGGATGGATGTGTTGTCCCAGTCAAAATGGTGTCCTTCCTCATCCATATGTAAGGATAATAGTGAGAGAGGGTCATGTCATTTTGTGGCTAGTTGATGTTCATATATCCTGGTGGCTGGGTTTCTGCCTGCTGTCTAATGCCATTTACAAAATACTGTGCAAGGGCTGTAACAAACACTACATTGGACAAACAGGCAGAAAACTAGTCACCAGGATACATGAACATCAACAAGCCACAAAACGATATGACCGACTCTCACTGGTATCTTTACTTATGGATGAGGAAGGTCACCACTTTGACTGGGACAACACATCCATCCTAGGACAAACCAAACAGAGACATGCACGAGAATTCCTGGAAGCATGGCATTCCAACTCATTGACCACCCCCTGAGAAAAAGATCAGGAAATGACATCACCACCAGAAATGATGTCACCACCGGAAATGACGTGACCAACCCCAGGAAACCCAAACATATAAACAGAAAGCAGGCTACACCACCAGTGCTTCATTCGGAGGCTCACTGAAGATGTTACCTAGTATGGTGATGAAATTTCTGAAAACAAACCTTCCAGCTCAGCGAGTAGACCTCCAACGAGAAACTCAACCTGAGCTACAAATTGTCTCAAAACTCACTAACAAAAATTGATGTTTCTAATTTGAAGGGGATGGGGAAGAAGAACAGAGAGACTGGCACTTCACAATTACAATTTGGTGATGGCTGAGATTAAAAATAAAGAGATCCTGGACCTTGCATTTCCAAAAAGGGACTTTACAAATAGAGCTGTAGGGTATAAAAGGAAGAAGTTACGCCGATCCATTATAAATCATGTGTTAAGCCTCACGTGAAACATTGTGTTGAATTTTCATTCAGAATCGCAACGTAACCTAGGCACCAATTCCAGATTCTGACACTGTACACTGTAATCCAGACCCAGCACTAGTTTTGATTACTGTCTCTAAAGATGGAGAGTTACTGATCAATACTGAAACAGAAGGGCAAATTAAAAAAAAAACCTACATTTATATCGCTTATTTTATAAGACCATAAAACATGACTCATTGAGTCTTCTCTGCCATTTAATAAGTTATGGCTGATCTGATAATCCTCAACTCCACTTTCCTGCCTTTTCCCCATCACCCTTGATTCTGTTCTGTTTATCTTATCCCGGAATATATGACCCAGCCTGTACGGCCCTCTGAAGTAAATAATTCCCTGGATCCACTACACTCTGAGAGAAGAAATTCCTCCTCATTACTGTCCTATGTGGATGACCCTTCATTCTGAGATTAGGCCTTCTTGTACTGAACTCTCCCAGACGAGGAAACAACTTTTCCACATCTACCCTATCCTGTCTCCTGAGAATCCAATATATACCAATAAGATGGCCTGTCAATCCTCTACCTCTATATCTATCCATACAGGACCAAACTACTCATAAGACAGTCCTCCCATACCCTGGGTCAACTAAGTGAATCGTCTCTGGACTGCCTCCAGTGCCATTATAACTTTTCTTAGATAAAGGGGCCAAAATTGTTCATCTGCTCATGTCCCTAAGCATTTTACAGCAATGAAGAACTTAATGAAGACTACTATTGCAGTGTGGAACCAGTGATAGCCAATTTGTGAGCAGGAAATCCCCACAAAAAGAATGATGTGATAATAAGAAGACAAGTTGATTTTAGGTATCTACTGAGGGGTAAATATTGGCCAGATCACAGGTCAAAATTCTTTGAAAACATTATGGGATATTTTATGTCTAACAGAGAGGGCAGCAATGAGTTAAAAGTTTGCACCTTCAACCATGTAGCACATCTTTAGTAATCAATCTGGTGAGAAAGTCCAAATGAGACCGTGGAGGGTT
Source organism: Chiloscyllium plagiosum (assembly GCF_037043375.1). NCBI lineage: Eukaryota > Metazoa > Chordata > Chondrichthyes > Orectolobiformes > Hemiscylliidae > Chiloscyllium > Chiloscyllium plagiosum. The sequence goes on from NW_028270140.1 coordinate 137,576,236, forward strand.
ATGTTGTGGTAGACAGGTTTTAAATACAAATGAACCTGTACGGATTAGAGATAGAGATAGAAGATTGAGAGGCCATCTCATTGGTATATACTAGATTCTTAGGAGACAGGATAGGCTAGATGTGGAATAAAGCTGAAATGTAGCTAGGTGCTCAACAGAAGACAGGATGCTGAAGAGGTAGGGGGAGAGGTTAAGGTGGTCTTGGTAATGAAGGTTGTACAATAACCATCATGATCAGTGGCATGGATCCGGAGGGGAGAAATATGGATGATGTAAGCATGTAGGAAAGATTCAGGAAGAAGGAAGGAACACTCACTTGTCTGTCACTAAATCAGTCTAGAATGAGGCCACACAACATTGTTCTTCTGAGGCACTGGGTGATTATTGATGATACCCTTTGGGAATGGGGGCAGCTACTGGAAGAGTTGGGAAGGCAATGAAATGGGAAAGATAGAGTTTGAGAGGGAATCGGGTTGATGTTCTGAAATGCTGAAGCCTTGGACTGGGATTTGAACCTGAACCTTTATGATTAAGGGATAAGAGCATTGCCAGTGACCTCTACTGTTACTAGAATACTTCTCCAATTCGATTCTCCCCGGGCTAAATTTATTGTGGTTGGTATTTCAGGTCATCTGAGGCCAGGGTTAAACTGGTGTGATCTGAGCGAGTGCTCTGAATTCTGATCAGGGTAGAATTCTTGATTTTGAGCCAGCTGAAGCTAAGTTCAGGTTCTTTTACAATTAGCAGTTCAGAAGCTGAAGGTTTGATACTCTTTTGCGTGTTTTTTTATGAGACTAAAGGTAACTATTTCTAAATACACATTGAGACACTGGTCTAATATCTAAGATACAGCCAGTAATTTTCTACTGCTGGAACCATATTGCCCTACATTCAGTGTTTTTTTTAATTCAGCACTATATCAATTACACAGAGATTTGATATCAGGAAGAAAATCATAATCTAATCTGCTTCTTTCTCCAGATTTCTCAGTGGGTTGCAAACTCCCTCATTCAATGCAGGAGTTAGCATCAGCAGGGTTCGATATTAGTATCAGAGGATATTTTCTTTGAAAATACTCCCACAGATTCCTTCTCCTCAAAGCCTGGATCTCCCCTGGCTTTCACTTGGTTTCCCTTCACTCCAAAAAGAAATTTTCTAGGCCCCAACACCCACCACTTAAGGGCTCTTATTGTGTCAAAGGGCCTGTTACAGTTCGCTGAGCTAATGAGTCAGCTGTCAGATTCCGTAAAAGGCATTCTGCAAAAACGTTTGCCTTAATATGTACTTCAGAAAGTGGGAATGTGCCAGCAGATATTTCACGAGAGCAAGGGGCCATTTCAAATTGAGCAACTAGCCACTTCAACAGCACAGTATTTCCATTAAGATAAGAACTGCTTGAAAATAGCCCATCATGTGAAAGCTGTCTTAGAATAAAGTGTTGGTTTATACATGTTGATCTTCCTCAGATACAACCCAGCATCAGAAAACACCTTCTTTCAAGATGCCATCCAATTTATTTAAGCCGTCTATTAAAGTATTACATTAGCATAAAGAGTCAAATTAGCATAATTGAATTGAATTAAATTTATTGTCACGTGTACCGAGGCACAGTGAAAAGCTTTGTCTTGCAAGCAATACAGGCAGATCACAGAGTTAAGTAGCGTAGGTCAGTAAATAAGAGGTTAACAGCAGCAAAAACAAAAACACAGGTACAGGCAAATGTTCAGGGTTTGTGAATCCATACAGTATTCTAAAAACAGTAGGGTAGAAACTGTTACAAAACTGTCTGGTGCAGGAGTTCAGGCTTCTGTACCTTCTCCCCAATGGTGGAGGTTGAAGAAAAACACTGCCAGGGTGGCATGGATCTTTGAGAATGCTTTGACAGCGAGCCTGGTAGATGGATTCCATAGATGGGAGATTGGCCTTTGTGATTGTCCGGGTCGAATTCACCATTCTCTGTAACCGTCTCTGATCTTGAATGGGACAGTTGCCATACCAGGTAGTGATACTCCAGACAGAATGCTATCGATGGCGCACCTACAAAAGTTGGCAAGGATATTCGCCGTCATACGAAATTTTCTCAGCTGCCTGAGGAAGAAGAGACGTTGTTGGGCCTTTGTAACCAATGTGTCCACATGAAGAGTCCAAGAAAGCTTGTGGATGACCACTCCCAGGAGCTTGACACTCTCCACTTGTTCCAATTCTGTGCTATTAATGTGCAGGTGGGCATGAGTAACATCCCGCTGAAAGTCAATAATGAGTTCCTTGGTTTTGCTGGCATTGAGAGCTAGGTTATTCTCAGTACCCATTTTTCCAGTTACTGTGCTGCCTATTTAACTCTTCACCCTCAAGAATGCTTTCTAATGAATGACAATAGGGACAAAGGGATAAAGGGATAAAGATTGAGTGAAAGTTCCCTCTTTTTTGCTGAACCTGTGAATTTGTGTTTCACATAGAAGACTGACTGAATATCAAATACAATTTGCAAGGTTTGAGAGGAAAGTCAAAGAGCTTGTGTGATGAGGTGTGCCTTTAAGAATTATTATTTTCTGTCCTGTTTCTCTTGAAAGCAAGTGTTGTAAGTTTGGTGATGACTGTTCAACGAATGGAAAGCAGGGGAAATAGCTTTGGATTTTAATTTGAATTAGACAAAAGAAGCATGAGTAGGTGGAGTCAGGATCACACAGACACAGGGTTTCAGGTTTTGCTTTCAGTTGTTGAAGTTGGGGGTTGGAGTTGAAGCTGCTGGATACAGCTCGCTCTCTGCTGCAGGATTCACTCATTTGGTACTCCTTCTCCTGGACTAGGAAGTGAGGGAAATCTGTTTTGCTGAATTTGCCTTTACCAGGAATGTGATTATGGGATGCTGCTATATTAGAACAGTTGATGAGTATAGTCATAGAGTCATAGAGATATACAGCACAGGAACAGGCCCGTCGGTCCAACACGTCCATGAAGACCAGATATCCTAAATTAATATCGTCCCATTTGCCAGCACTTGGCCCATATCCATCTACACTCTTTCTATTGATATACTCATCCAGATGCCATTTAATTGCTATAATTGTACCAACCTCAAATATGTCCTCTGGCAGCTCATTTCATGCATGCACCAACCTCTGTGTGAAAAATATACCCCTTAGGTTCCTTTTAAGTCCTTCACCTCTCACCCCCTAGTTCTGGACTCTCCCACCCCAGGGAAAATACCTTGTCTATTTATCCTATCCATGCCCGTCATGATTTTATAACCTCTATAAGGCCACTCCTCAGCCTCCGACGCTCCAGGGAAAATAGCCCCAGCTTATTCAACCTCTCCCTATAGCTCAAACCCTCTAATCCTGGCAATACCCTTTCTGAACCCTTTCATGTTTCACAGCATTCTTCCAATGGGACAGAGACCAGAATTGCACACAATATTCCAAAAATGTAGCTAAAAAATATATTATGTTACTTAATATTTCAATAGAGTTAAAGTTGTCACAATTCTCCCCTTTTTGTTTTTATTTTAACTGTGGTGTAAAAATACAGTTTGTTTTGCTTAAATTTCAGTCATTGACAAATTGAATCACATCTGGAATGCAGCATTGTCCACTTGCCTTTAAATAAGATAAAAGTTAGGGTCTAGACTACCTATTTGATTTGTTTAGAGGTGGTTTCGTCTGGTCCATAACATCCACCATAGCGCCTTTCTTGGAAATGTTCAAACGATAGGCTACTATGAGCCAAACAGTTATGATATTATATAAAGGCATGGTAAAGTTGGCAGTATAATGTGGGCAAACATGAAGTGGATCTGTTTGGAAGGGAGAAAGATGTGACACAAGAGGAATTATAGACTATCGTCAGCCATCATTTGCTAACGAGTATGATTGTTCACCTAGGACATTCCGTATCACTGGTCAGGAGTTTTGTGGGTCCTTATGTGGCTGATGAGCCTGATCCGAGAGCACTGTCCTTAAACATGCATTTGGTAAATGTTTCCCAAAGGTAGGGCTGGTCCTTGGTCTTGATGTCATTGGCATTCCTTCCTCCAGTTTCTTTTACGAACTTCGTCTTGGGTATTCTCAAAGAATTGTGTCCCTTCAGTTAGGAGCTTCCTCCAGGTCAGTTTCTTCTGAGCAAGGGACTCACACATGTTGACATCTATGGTGCACTTCTTGAGGGAACCCTTCAGGGATTCTTTGCAACATTTCTTTTGTCCTCATCTCATTTGAGTACCTTTCTAGAGTCGGATGAAGAAGATTTGCTTTCGCAATTGGAACTTGGGTCTCTTCAGCACTTGGCTGGTGCAATAGAGTTGGTTTCAGATAATCATGACCTCAATGTTGATGCTGTTGGCTCCTTCAGGGACACTGATGTTACTACGCCAGTCCTCTCAGCTGATGTAGGGAATCCATCTCAAGCAGCTTTGAGGTAATTGTTCAAGTCTGTAGTCTCTCCTACTTGGGAGCACTTGTGTACAAAACACTGACAGCTAGCGCACAAATGCAGCACAGATGTAATGTGAGCCCTTGCTATTTCTCATGATATAGAATAGAAGAGAATAGAATAAAATAGAATAGAAATGGGTGATGCAATCAGTCAGATATTTCAGTGTATAATAACTCTGGGGGTACTTTAAAATCCCAACATTGATAAGAAAAGTGGGCAGAGCGCACACACACTGACATGTGATAAATGGTGGGATCTCATTCTGGGCTTTAGGGAGTGTGTGGGTGTTCAGGATTAGAGGAGGTGATTGGTGGAGAGGTTTCACAGTCAGGATGGAGAGGGGGCTCAGCAGAGCATTCCTTGCCTCAAAAAGGAAGAACAAATAACTATGACCAATGAGTCTTTTCTCATCTATCCCACAATGGGTGACTGGAGAAGTCACAGCAGTTCCAAACTGGGGAATGAGTTAAAATTGTGGTCACATCTTGTCTATTGAGGAAGACAGATGAATGTGATGCACAGATTGGGAAGTCTTCAGTCAGGTGTTCGACAGGGTTCCCCATGGGAAACTGATTAGCAAGGTTAGATCTCATGGAATACAGGCAGAATTAGCCATTTGGATACTGAACTGGCTGGAAGGTAGAAGACAGAGGGAGGTGGTGGAGGGTTGTTTTTCAGACTGGGGGCCTGTGACCAGTGGAGTGCCACAAGGATCGGTGCTGGGTCCACTACTTTTCGTCATTTATATAAATGGTTTGGATGTGAACACAGGAGGTATAGTTAGTAAGTTTGCAGATGACACCAAACTTGGAGGTGTAGTGGGCACCGAAGCAGGTTACCTCAGATTACAACAGGATCTTGATCAGATGGGCATATGGGCTGAGGGGTGGTAGATGGAGTTGAATTTAAATAAATGTGAGGTGCTGTATTTTGGAAAAACAAATTTTAGCAGGACTTATACACGTAATGGTAAGGTCCGAGGGAGTGTTGCTGAACAAAGAGACCTTGGAGTGCAGGTTCATAGCTTCTTGAAAGTAGAGTCGCAGGTAGATAGGATAGTGAAGAAGGCATTTGGTATGCCTTCCTTTATTGGTCAGAGTATTGAGTACAGGGGTTGGGAGGTCATGTTGCACCTGTACAGGATGTGGGTTAAGCCACTTTTGGAATATTGCATGCAATTCTGGTCTCCTACCTAACGGAAGGATGTTGTGAAATTTGAAAGGGTTCAGAAAAGATTTACAAGGATGTTGCCAGGGTTGGAGGATTTGAGTTATAGGGAGAGGCTGAATGGGCTAGAGCTGTTTTCCCTGGAGTGTCAGAGGCTGAGGGATGACCTTATAGAGGTTTATAAAATCATAAGGGGCATGGATAGGATAAATAGAAAGTATTTTCCTTGGGGTGGTGGAGTCCAGAGCTAGAGAGCATAGGTTTGGGGTGAGAGGGGAAAGATATAAAAGAGACCTAAGGGGCAACCTTTTCACGCAGAGGGTGATGCATGTACGGAATGGGCTGCCAGAGGAAATGGTGGAGGCTGGTACAATTGCAGCATTTAAAAGGCATGGAATGGGTAAATGAATAGGAAGGGGTTGGAGGAATATGGGCCAAGTGCTGGCAAATAGGACTAGATTGGGTTGGGATATCTGGTCGGCATGAACGAGCTGGACCGAAGGGTCTGTTTCCATGCTGTACATCTCTATGACTCTAAGAAGGCCTAGTGGTATTATCGCTAGACTACTCATCCAGAGAGCCAGATAATGTTGTACAGTCTTGGGTTTAAATCACGCTATAGCAGAGGGTGGAGTTTTAATTCAATAAAAATCTGAAATTAAGAGTCTAATGATAACCATGAAATTGCTGTTTATTGTTGGGAAAACCCCATCTGGTTCACTAATATCATTTGGAGGGAAATAAAAACTATTGTCCGCACCTGCATCTGGCCTGCATGTGACTCCAGACCCACACTAATGTGGTTGACTCTTAACTACTCTCTGGGCAACTGGAAATAGTCAATAAATACTGGTTAATTGTCTTCCAAGGATGCCTACCCTAAAGCAGTTCTCCTCCTCTTTCTACAAGGATCTCGTTGAGTCTCTCCCTCACTGCACCTCCTAGGTCATCTCCTCTGCCCTGAAGCTCTTCAGCCACATCTTAAAGCAGACTCGCTACCACAGCCACAGCTCCTTCCTCAGTGCCTGTCTATGGAACCAACTGATCCCACATGGACTCTAAACCACATTCAGAGCAACACAATTTGGATCTGAACAGGAGAACCAGTACTTACTACAAATTCAAAACCTCCAGAAAATGTTCTCCTTCCAGATCCTCTGCTCCACACTCGCAGCCATGCGCCGCCATGTAACCTCTTTGCAGTCAGCTATGCCTCAACTGAGGGCCACACTTTCTCAGAACTGCAAAGCCCCTGCTGTACTATATCCTCAGAAGAATTCATGCATTTGACAAACAATATTTCTACACTATTTCAAACAGCTTTCCTCAAACGTTCCAGAAGCTTCGCCCAGCTTCTGGAACTGCTCGGCTGCCATCAGCCACAAGGCCACGCCAGCCACCATCACCATAGCAATCAATGATGTCACCTCCATCCCCGCCACCCGGCAGTTTGCTGCCACGGCTGCTAGTGCTGTCTCTGTGACTGCCGGCCAGATAACAGCTGCAGCAATCACCATGTGATCCACTGCCACCAAGACCAACGCAAGGCCCAACCAGAACTACCCTTTCACCCCCTCTGTTGCCGCTGCCGTAGCCACTTCCATCCCCAACAACATCACCAACGCCTCGAGTTTCATCACTTCCACCCCCTCTGACATCACCCACGTAACGTGTTCCGCGACTTCTGCCCCCTTTGCGGCCGCTACCACAGCCACTTCTGCCCCCAACGACATTACCTCCACCACGCATTTTGTCACTTCTGCTGCCCCCACGTCATCACTGACGGCACACCTTCCGCCACTTCCGTCCGTCGTCACAACCACTTCTGCCTCCACTGACGCCACTTACCTGCACACTGCTGACACGCCCTCCACAGATCCCAGTGTCACTACCCTCACCCCCCAGAACCCCGGGGTGAGCATCACATGTGCAAATGACGTCACCCCTGTTCCCCCCGCTTCCATGCCCACCCCAGTCACAGTCTCCATCCCCACTTCCAGCTCCAGCCCTACACCAGGCCATAGCTCCCAGCCCTGCCAAGTTTTCACTATCCGCCCAGACCTTCCCCTCACTGAGGACGAATGATCAGTCCTGAGCAAAGGCCTTACCTTCACCCACCTCCGTCCATGAATCAACTAATTCTTTGTGACGTCGAACACTTCTTCCGCCGCCTCCGCCTCTGAGTCTACTGTCACAATCAGGACTCCCGCCCACCATCCAAGGACCCCTTCGCCCGCCTCCAACACACTCCATCCACCTGGACACCCCGTGCCGGTCTGTTACCAACCCTTGACCTCTTTATTTCCAACTGCCGCTGGGACGTTAACCGCCTCAACCTGTCTATATCCAGCCCCCACTCCAACCTCTCACCCTCATGACGCGCAGCCCTCCACTCCCTCTGCTCCAAACCCAACCTCACCATCAAACCAGCAGAAAAAGGGTTTTAGTGGTAGTTTGGTGCACTGACCTCTACACCGCTGAAGCCAAACGCCAACTCAAAGACACCTCCTCCTATCACTCCCTTGACCATGACCTCATCCCTCTCCCAACACCAAACCATCATCTCCCAGGCCATACACAACCTCATCACCTCAGGGGATCTCCCACCCACAGCTTCCAACTTCATAGTTCAGGAACCCCACAATGCCTGGTTCTACCTCCTACCCAAGATCCACAAGCCTGACCACCCCGGCCAACCAATCGTCTCAGCCTGCTCCTGCCCCACAGAATCCATCTTCACCTACCTACATGCTGTCCTATCCCCCAGGTCCAGGAACTCCCAACACATGTTAGGAACACAACCCACGCCCTCCACTTCCTCCAAGACTTCAGTTTCCCTTGTCCCCAACACCTCATCTTCACCATGGACATCCACTCCCAATACACCTCCACTTGCCATGACCATGGCCTCCAAGCCCTCCATTTCTTCCTCTCCTGCGTCCCCACCAGTACCCTTTTCACTGACACTTATTTATTTGACTGAACTGTTTCTGTTTTTCAGCGGCAGCAGCAACTCGAAGGGCGGAAGCTTGGATCAGGGGCCTGCCGGGAGCGGTGAGACACTGATTTGAGCTTTTATACTTGAAATCTGAGAGCAGAGGTTTCTGGGAAAAGAGAGACTTCTTCTTTTTACTTCCATCCAGCTATATAAGTCAGTGTTTTCTAAACCCGAGACCCTACCTTTGTAGGGCCTCCCACCCAACCACCTCCTCTAAACTTAAAAACTAGGGTCACATCAGGTAAATGCCTCTTTTTTTTACTTTGTGATAAGGGGACGAGCAGGGATGGCAGTGCAGGGAAAGCAGTTTTCCTCCTGCATGATGTTTGAGGTGAGGGATGCTATTAATGTCCCATCCAAGTACATCTGCAGGAAGTGCACCCAACACTCGCTCCTCCAAAACCGTGTTAGGGAACTGGAGCAGGAGCTGGATGAACTTCGGATCATTCGGGAGGCAGACGCTGTGATAGGTAAGAGTTACAGGGAAGTAGTTACTCCTAGGCATGAAGGAAGCTGGGTGACTGTTCGAAGGGGGGAAAGAAACAGTCAGTGGAGGGATACCCTTTGGTCATTCCCCTGAAAAACATGTATAACGTTTTGGATACTGTTGAGGGGGATAACTCACCAGGGATATGCAGTGGGCCCAGGTCTCTGGCACAGAGCCTGTCCCTGTTGCACAGAAGGGAAGGAGGGAAAGGAGGAGAGTGTTAGTAGAGGCTCAGATAGAAGGTTTGTTGGGAATGAATGAGACTCGCGGTTGGTGTGTTGCCTCCCAGGTGCCAGGGTCTGTGATGTCTCAGATCGTATCTTTGGGGTCCTGAAGGGAGAGGGTGACCAGCCTAAAGTCGTTGTCCATGTAGGTACCAACGACACAGGTAAAAAGAGAAGTAGGGATGTGAGGCAGGATTTCAGGGAGCTAGGGTGGATGCTGAGAGCTAGAACAGAGTTTTTATCTCTGGTTTGTAACCCTGCCACGTGATAGCGAGGCAAGGAATAGGGAGAGATATCAGCTGAACATCTGGCTGCAAGGATGGCGGAGGAGAGAGGGTTTCAGGTACTTGGATAATTGGGGGTCATTCGAGGGGAAGGTGGGACCTCTACAACAGGACGGTCTTCACTTGAACCAGAGGGGTACTAATATCCTGGGTGAGAAATTTGGGTGGGTTTAAACTAGCTCAGCAGGGGGATGGTAATCTGAGGTGAAGTTGCAGTGCACAGGAGGATGAGAGTAGCAAGGATAAGGACAGGATTTCAGGGTCACAGGGATGTGCTGGCAGACAGCGAAGTGGTTTGAAGTGTGTCTACTTCAATGCCAGAAGTAACCGAAATAAGGTAGGTGAGCTTGCAGCATGGATAGGTACCTGGGACTTCAATGTTGTGGCCATTTTGGAGACATGGATAGAGCAGGGTGAGGAATGGATGTTGCAGGTTCCAGGGTTTAGATCTTTCATTTAGAACAGGCAAGGCGGTAAAAGAGGGGGAGGCGTGTCCTTGTTAGTCAAGGGTAGTATAACGGTGGCTGTGAGAACTTTTGATGAGTACTCGTTTACTGAGGTAGTGTGGGCTGAGGTTAGAAACAGGAGAGGAGAGGTCACACTGCTTGGAATTTTTTATATGCCTCCGCAGAGTTCCAGGGAGGTGGAAGAGAGGATTTGCAAAATTATTCTGGACAGGAGTGAAAGGAACAGGGTGGTCATTATGGTGGACTTTAACTTCCCCAATGTTGACTGGAAATGCTATAACTCTAGTACGTCGGATGGATCAGTTTTTGTCCAATGTGTACAGGAGGGTTTCCTGACACAGTATGTCGAAGGGCCGACAAGAAGGGGTGGGGGGGGGGGGGGGCGCACTGGATCTGGTGCTTGGTAATGAACCAGGCCAGGTGCTTGATTTAGTTGTAGGTGAGCACTTTGGAGAGAGTGACCATAATTCAGTTACATTTATTTTAGCGATGGAAAGGGATAGGTACATGCCACAGGTCAAGAGTTATCGATGGGGCAAGAGCAATTATAATGCGATTAGGCAAGATTTAGGATGCATAGAATGGGGTAGCAAAATGCAGGGGATGCAGACAATGGAAATGTGGAGCTGGTTTAAGGAACAGATATTGCGTGTCCTTGATAGGTATGTCCCTGTCAGGCAGGGAGGAAGCGATAAGATAAGGAAACCATGGTTTACAACAGAAATTGCATCTCTTGTTAAGCAGAAGAAGGAGGTTTATGTGTTGATGAGACAAGATGGTTTAGATGAAGCGATGGAGAGTTACAGATCAGCTAGGAAGGATTTAAAGAGAGAGCTAAGAAGAGCAAAGACAGGACACAAGCAGCCTTTAGCAAATAGAATAAAGGAGAACCCTAAAGCTTTCTATAGGTATGTGAGGAATAAAAGGATGACTAAGGTAGGAATGGGGCCAATCAAAGACAGAGGTGGGAAGTTGGGTGTGGACCCTGTGGAGATCGGAGAGGTGCTGAACAAACATTTCTCATCAGTTTTCACTCAGGAAAAGGAGAATATTATAGAGGAGAAGAATGAGGTACGAGATATTAGACTAGAAAGGATCGAGGTTAGTTACAAACAGGTGTTATCAATTCGAGAAGGAATGAAAGTAGACAAGTCCCCTGGACTGGATAGGATTTATCTGAGGATTCTCTGGGAAGCTCGGGAGGAGATAGCAGAGCCTTTGGCTTTGATATTTGAGTCATCATTGTCTACAGGTTTAGTACCAGAGGACTGAAGGATTGCAAATGTTGTGCCCTTGTTCAAGAAGGATAGTAGAGATGGCCCAGGTAATTATAGACTAGTGAGCCTTACTTCTGTTGTAGGAAAGGTTTTGGAAAGGATTGTAAGAGATATGATTTATAATAATCTAACAAGTAACAATTTGATTTTAGATAGTCAACATGGTTTCGTCAAGGGCAGGTCTATCTCACAAACCTCACTGAGGTTTTTGAGAAGGTGACCAAGCATGAAGATGATGTGGTATGTTGATGTGGTATACATGGTGTGGCAGTTGATGTGGTAAATATGGACTTCAGTAAAGCCTTTGATAGGCTGTTGGAGAAAATGCAGAGGCAGGGAATTGAGGGTGATTTAGCAGTTTGGATTAGAAACTGGCTTTCTGAAAGAAGGCAGCAAGTGGTGGCTGATGGAAAATATTCAGCCTGGAGTCCGGTTACTAGTGATGTGCCACAAGGATCTGTTTTGAGACCACTGCTGTTTGTCATTTTTATAAATGACTTAGAAACAGGCATAGGTGGATGGATTAGAAAATTTTCAGAGGACACTAAAGTCGGTGGAGTAGTGGACAGTTTGGAAGAATGTTACAGGTTGCAGGGGGACTTGGATAAACTGCAGAATTGGGCTGAGAGGTGGCAAATCGAGTTCAATGCAGCTAAATGTGAGGTGATGCACTTTGGGAAGAATAACAGAAAGGCAGAGTACTGGGTCAATGGAAATATTCTTAGTAGTGTGGATGTGCAGAGGGATCTTAGAGTCCATGTACATAGATCCCTGAAAGTTGCCACCCAGGTTGATATGCTGTTAAGAAGGCATACAGTGTGTTAGGTTTCATTGGTAGAGGGATTGAGTTCCAGAGCCGCAATATCATGCTGCAACTGTACAAAATGCTAGTGCAACCTCACTTGGAATATTGTGTACAGTTCTGGTCCCCATATTTCGGGAAGGATGTGGAACCATTGGAAAAGGTGCAGAGGAGATTTACCAGGATGTTGCCTGGTCTGGAGGGAAGGTCTTTTGAGGAAAGGCTGAGAGACTTGGGTCTATTCTCATTGGAAAGAAGAAGGCTAAGAGGAAATTTGATAGAGACATACAAAATGATCAGAGGACTAGATAGGGTAGACAGTGAAAGTCTTTTTCCGAGGATGATGACGTCAGCTTGTATGAGGTGGCATAGCTACTACAAGTTGAGAGGTGATAGATTTAAGACAGATGTCAGAGGCAGGTTCTTTACTCAGAGAATGGTAAGGGTTTGGAATGCCCTACCTGCCAATGTAGTCAACTCAGCCACATTAGAGAGATTTAAACAATTCTTAGATAAGCACATGGATGATTTTGGGATAGTGTAGGGGGACGAACTGAGAATAGTTCACAGGTCAGCTAAACATCGAGGGCTGAAGGGCCTGTTCTGCGCTGTATTGTTCTATGTTCTATGAACTGAATCTCACCCTCAACAATTTGTCCTTCAAATCCTCCCACTTCCTCCAGACAAAATGTGTAGCCATCGGCACCCGCATGGGGTCCGGCTATGCCTGTCTCTTTGTTGGCTACATAGAACAGTTTATCTTCCGGAGTTACACCAGCCTTTTCCTCCACAACATTGATAAGTGCATCAATGCCCCCTCATGCTCCCACAAGGAGGTTGAGCACTTCATCAACTTCACCAACACATTCCACCCTGACCTTAAATTCACCTCATTCCTGAAGAAGGGCTTATGCCCGAAACGTCGATTCTCCTGCTCCTTTGATGCCGCCTGACCTGCTGCTCTTTTCCAGCAACACATTTTCAGCTCTGACCTCCAGCATCTGCAGTCCTCACTTTCTCCTCCTTAAATTCACCTGCACCATCTCACAACCTCCCTCCCTTTCCAGGATCTCTCCATCTCCATTAATGGTGACCGACACAACACTGACATTTTCTACAAATGCACCGACTCCCACAGCTACCTGGATTTCACCTCCTCCCACCCTGCCTCCTGCATGAATGCTAACCCCTATTCCCAATTCCTCCGCCTCTGCCATATCTGCTCCCAGGAGGACTAGTTTCACCACAGAACACACCAGATAGCCTCCTTCTTTAAAGACCACAATTTCCCCTCCCACGTGGTTGATGATGCCCTCCAGTATATCTCATCCACATCTCGCACCTCCACCCTCGAAGCCCACCCCTCCAGCCGCAACAAGCACAGAACCACCCTGGTCCTCACCTTCTACCCCACCAACCTCCATATACATTGCATCATCCTCCACTGACATTTCCACCACCTACAAACAGACCCCACCACCAGAGATATATTTCTCTCCTCACCCCTATCCGCTTTCCGTAAAGAACCTTCCCTTCGAGACTACCTGGTCATGTCCATGCCCCTTAACAACCCACCCTCCCCTCCTGGCACCTTCCGCTGCCACTGCAGGAACTGCAAAACCTGCGCCCACACTTCCCCCCTTACCTCTGTTCAAGGCCCCAAAGGAGCCTTCCAGGTCCATCAAAGTTTCACCTGCACTTCTGCACATGTAATTTACTGTATCCGTTGCTCCCGATGTGGTCTCCTCTACATTGGGGAAACTGGACCCCTACTCACACAGCTTCAAAGAATATCTCCGGGACATCTGCACCAACCAACCCCACCGCCCTTGAGCCCCGCCCCTCCAACCGCCACCAGGACAGAACCCTACTGGTCCTCACCTACCACCCCACCAATCTCCATGTACAGCGCATCATCCGCCGTCACTTCCGCCACCTCCAAACAGACCCCAGCACCAAGGATATATTTCCCTCCCCTCCCCTATCAGCTTTCCGTAGAGACCACTCCCTCCGCGACTCCCTTGTCAGATCCACACCCCCCACCGACCCAACCTCCACTCCCGGCACCTTCCCTTGCAACCGCAGGAGGTGCAACACTTGCGCCCACACCTCCCCCCTCACTTCTCTCCAAGGCCCCAAAGGAAACTTCCATATCCGCCACAGATTCATCTGCACCTCCACCCACATCATCTACTGCATCCGCTGCAGCCGGTGTGGCCTCCTCTATATTGGGGAGACAGGCCGCCTACTTGCGGAGCGATTCAGAGAGCATCTCTGGGCCACCCGGACGAACCAACCCAACCACCCTGTAGCGCAGCATTTCAACTCCCCCTCCCACTCCACCGAGGATATGCAGGTCATTGGACTCATCCACCGCCAAACCACAACAACCCGACGGTCGGAGGAGGAGCGTCTTATCTTCCGACTGGGAACCCTCCAACCACAGGGGATGAACTTGGACTTGACCAGTTTCTTCATCCCCCCTCCCCCCACCTTGTCTCAGCCGAATCCCTCCAGCCCGGCACCGCCTTCCTGACCTGCAGTCTTCTTCTTGACCTCTCCGCCTCCATCCTACTCCAACCTATCACCCTCACCTTGACCTCTTTCCACCTATCACATTTCCAACCCCCCTCCTCCAAGTCCCTCCTCCCTACCTTTTATCTTCTCCTGCTGAACACTCTCTGCTCATTCCTGAAGAAGGGCCTGTGCCCGAAACGTCGAATCTCCTGTTCCCTGGCTGTTGCCTGACCTGCTGTGCTGTTCCAGCAATAAAGTTGCAACAGTGGAGTTTCTGGTCAATAATAACCCCCAGAATGTTGATAGTGAGGGATTCAGTGATGGCAACACCATTGGATATCAAGTAGCAGTGGTTAGATTGTCTCTTATTGGATCTCACTATTCTTTAAATTTGCTTGGGTTTCACACTAACCATAGTATAACTCCATTCCACAGTTAAGTCAGACTTAAACAGCCCTTAGTAATCTATTGGATGCCATAGATTTGTTCTTTGGCACCATAATCCACCCTTTAAAGAATACATTTTGTTTCCTAGAGACATCTGTTTCAAATATTATAGAATCCCTATAGTCTGGAAAGAGGCCATTCTGCCTATCCAGAGCTGCAGCAACCCTCTGAAGAGCATCAAACCCCGGCCAAGACCCCATCCCCATAACCCTGCATTAACCATGGCCAATCCACCTAAAGTGCACATCTTTGGACTATGGGAGGAATCCAGAGCACCCAGAAGAAGCCCTCACAGACATGGGCAGAACGTACAAACCCCACACAGACAGTCACCGAGGGTGGAATCAACTCCAGGTTCCTGATGTTGAGGCAGCAGTGCTAGCCACTGAGCCACCATGCCATTGTTGAAGGGATTATTTATTCTGCATTGTGCAGTCATATTAATGAGAGGTTGATCTAAATAAGGCATTGCTGCCACCCCTCCACCCCTCACCATTAGAATGTCACTATTTGCAAGCTCACATTCCTGATGAAGAGCTTATGCTCAAAATGTCGACTCTCCTGCTCCTCAGATGCTGCCTGACTGGCTGTGTTTTTCCAGCACCACACTTTTTGACTCTGATCTCCAACATTTTCGGTCCTTACTTTCCCCCAAGTTCCCCTCCAAGCCTCACACTATCCTGACATGGAATTATACCACAACCCTTCAGTGCCACTTGGTCAAAGCTCTGGAACTCTCTTCTTCACAGCATTATGGGATGTGTCCATCAAATAGAGTGCATTTTTTCAAGAATTACACAACCCCAGGTAATAGTCCACCAAGTTTAATTGGAAGCACTAGCTTTCGGAGCGCTGCTCCTTCATCAGGTTGATGATCTGATGGAGGAGCAGCGCTCTGAAAGCTAGTGTGCTTCCAATTAAACCTGTTGGACTATAACCTGGTGTTGTGTGATTTTTAACTTTGTACACCCCAGTCCAACACTGGCATCTCCAAATCTTGGTTCAAGAAGGTAGTTTACCACCACTTTCACAAGGGCAGTTCGGGATGGGCAATAAATGTTACCTTAGCCAGTGCAGCCCTCAACCCATGAATGAATTAAAATTTAAAAAATCCTAATACTCTACTTATTGCCATGATGCATTTCCAAAAAATTATCCAGACCTATTTGGAACCAGACAAATATTCCAGGCTTAATTGGGGCACAAGATGCAACACCTTCAAACTGTGTTTTTCTAAATCCCATTCTGCAACCAAAATAAAATTGGGTACAATGAGATAGAGCTGAGCAAAGGGAGAATAACTTCACAAAACCCAAAATATAGTGGATGCTGGAAATAAGAAATAATGCATGTGAACCTTCATTCAGAATGAGATATCAGACTTAAAATGCTGCCGGATCTACTCTGAATTTCACCAGCACTTTTGTTTTCACAAACTGCAGGTGGGTTGCAAATCTGAGAATGGGGGACCATGTCCGATCAAGAGTCAGTCTGAATGGAAGACAAGAGAGATGAAGAAGTAGTTAGCTTCTTAATAATAGGGGAAAGTGAGTACTAGGCAAAAAGTGAGGACTGCAGATGCTGGAAACCAGAATCGAGATTAGAGTGGTCCTGGAAAAGCACAGCAGGTCAGGCAGCATCCGAGGAGCAGGAAAATCGATGTTTTGGGCAAAATCGCTTAATAGTCAAACCACTACAGCTTTCACCGTGTCTATTTTCCGATTAGTTATGTTCAGGCATAGATACATTGAAATGCACATGACATAATCCTGTAAGTCCAACAAACGCATTAAGCCTTTGTAGATGACCCACTGTGAACAGAGAATTGGCCCTCTCTCCCTTCTCACAGTTGGGACATTTGTAACCCTTTTGCAAACCAAGTTCTCTTTGTTTTTGGGCCTCACCCCAGCATCTCCAAAACCTGTGCGGGTGGTCTCGGTCTCTGCCAACCTTGCAGCTTACATCATGTACAATTCAAATTGTCCAACATTTTCCCATAATGGAGCAAAACAAAGAGCCGGAGAACAGAAAGAAATCTTTGTTTTGTTTCCTGTTCCCAGTGTTTTGTTTTGATTATTCTATTGCCAGGTGAACTTCAGTCACAAGAGAAGCCTGTCTGTGAAAGATGTTCGCATTCCAGTTAGTGATTTAATTATTTGCTCTTACCACAAGCACACAATCATAAACTATAAATGCAATTATCTCCTGCTGTAGACTAGGGGTCATAGCACAGAACAGTAATAAAGTATATTTGTACAACCTGAGTGACACATTTCCTGAATATGCAAGGATTAGGCCTTATTATTGTGGACTGTGATGTATACGGTTTTGATTTTATTTAATTCAAGTGGAACTCATAGTACTGCTTGAGTAGATTTAACCACAGGTTTGATTGACCTGGGAAAGTGAAACAATTAAAGGACAAGAGTTAAGTTGTTACCTATGTCCAGAGAGAAGAGTTTGCAGAAAAGTGAAACTTAACTCGAGAACATGCATGCTTCGTGATGCCATACATTTCATGACACCATTTCAGAATATGTTGTGACCTGTGGGATATGATGCTTATAATCAAAGCATTTATTCCACAGAGTCAGCAACTTGCTTCACGTGTGGCCACATATTACTGTGTGAGCATGATGCATTTGTCGAGTTAATCACGGATTTGAGCTGCATATGTTCTTAACGATTGGAAAGCCAAATGAGATTTTTAGATTAAAGAAAAATACATCAGGCTCAGCCCTCATCCAGATCATCTTTCATGACTGCAAGTGGCCTACTTTGTTCTTTTCTGAAGCAAAGTCCTCACTATTCTCTCAGTGGTGTGCCTTTGGGGTGTTCTACTTTCTTCTCCATTGCCATTATCATTATTCTCTCAAAGCCAAGTAGTATTGTTGGTGTAATGCAAAGATACAGTACAATCAATGTGCTTCAGCAAGAGCAGGTTGCGGTTTCAGGGAATGGGACTTGTCACCTGACCCTAGTCTAACCTTAGCTTTGATTCTGAAGAGGTGGACAAAGAAAGAGGTCTGTGTTTTACCTTGTTCTCAGAGCTTTGTTTTGAGTATCCTGTTGCCAGGTGAGTTTAAGTCACACTTGAGCCTTGCCTGCTAATGAGATTATAATTCCACTGACTGATTTAATTATTGCCTATTACTACAAACACACAATTGTAAATCACAAATGCAATTATCTGGCTTTATGGATTTACGGTATTCCTACAAAGACTCATAAAGCATGTTGGTAAAGCTCAAGAGAAACATTTTGACAACAGTTACTCAATTGTACAGATAACGTAAAAAAAAGGCAGAAATGAATGCAAAGGTAGCTTTGCCAGAAGACTCAAGGATTGAGAACAGTTTGCTTTTGACTGAAATATTACCCCATCTTTCTCTTTCAGACTCTGACTAAGTGTACATTTCAGATTCTCTATTTTCACTTCAGATTTACAGTATTCAGAGCTTTTACATTCTCTCTTTACATTGCTCTATAAAATTGTACATCAAGTCATGTGCAATAACTGCTTTGTACAATCTTGTATGAATATATCTAATTGAAATATGAAAACTTCTGACAGGGCTGGACAGATAGTATGCAGGGATGACAGATAAGATGGACTGGAGTCCAGAATCACGGTTCACAGCCTCAGGGTGCACAGTACACCTTTTAGGACTGAGATGAAAAGAAGGCAAAATCAATGAATATATTTAAGAAAACGATAGATTTCCAGGGCTAAAACTATCAGGGAATATGGGGAGACAGCGGAAATGTGGCATTGAGAAAGAGAATCATCCATGATCACGTTGAATGATGGACCAAGCCTGATGGGCTGAATGGTCTTCACCTGTTCCTATTTTCTAAGTTTCCACACCACTACTGACATCTGAGAATTCACACCTTGCTTGCCTTGCTCTGACTAATTCCCAAAACTATTTGCAGGAAGTAGTGTTCTAAGGCTGCACATTCTTGTTTCTCTCGGTGCACGGCAGTTTTTAAAGCATTGTTTGCGTCCCTCCTAAAGTGTCTCAACTTGGTTTCCTGTGCCCCTGTCTCAGTGGTGCACGAATGCCAGCTGCCATTGTTACCTTTCAGTGAAAGTGTTTTCCACAGTGAGTTACAAAGAGCCATGTCACGCATGTATGCACTATCATGGCTGGGTCATTCTGTGGTTACTTTGCTCAATTGCTTGCTGCCAACTCAAATAAGAAGTGTGGCAGAGTGCCCTGGTACAATTTCCAGCTGCCTTACACTCCTCTCGAAATACAAGTTTTATTTAAATTATAACTTGAATTTAGATGATATTTGCACATAGCTCTGTGGGAAATTTTGCGGAGAGTTTCCCCAACTCATTATGATTCCAGACAGGATATTACACCCCCCCCCCCCCCCCCCCCCCCCCCCCCAAAAGGTTGTGCTCCCGGATAAGGAGGGATAAACTGGCTTCCCTTCCTTACACATAACCCCCCTCTCTTGCTTAGTTTCGACAAGATACCTTTTCCCAGGTCAAATGTATTTCTGATTGAAAAGGCGTCAACTTAACCAGAGTTTTCTTGAGTTAAAGAAAGAGCAAGATTATGAGCTATTAAAATAAAATAAAAGATAACAAAGCATATACACACAGATTAGAAATGGGAGATGAGTTCAAAAAGTAAATAAATAGTGTTGGTCTTTGGCTTGTCCATGATGAATAGATTGCAAAAAGGTTGCAGTTGCTAAGATGAATGATTTTAGTAGTGCTGATTTTGAAAGTTGTGGAGTTGTTTAGAGATCCTACGTTCGGCAGTTAGCTTAAAGAGATTGTCTCAGTTTCCTTCAACCATGTCTTGTGCCCTGCTTTCAAACATTTCTCAATATCTTTTTTGCCTGCATACGCATGGGAGGTGTGAGCAGTGACCCCTCACAGCATACCTAAGCACAATGTAACTTGAATCACAAGTTAGCACACTGGCATGCTGGCTTGCCGATTCTCCAGCACATGTGTGCACGGAGGCCAAGGGTTGTAGCTGATTTTCAAACCCCTTTTCTTGTGCATTCCTGGAAGAACAAAACACTAACATGTCATTCACCCGGTCTGACTTTCTCTCGGCTTAACGGCTAGGGACACAACCCACAGGAAATCACTGTTTCATTTTTTTTATGACATCTCTGCCTTTGAAGCATTGCTGTTTGAAGTTCCTTTGCCACTCTTCAGCTCTCCATTTCAAGTTTCCAAGAATTTCCATGAATCTTCCTAGAACCCAGTGTTATCTACACAGGAATTTCAGACAGCGGTCTGAAATTTTTCGGTTTATATGCCTTGAAAAAAAAAGTTGTATTTAAAAGCTCAGTATGTCAATATAAAGATAATTTTGTGATATGATTTTCATCATGACAATATACACACATTAAGGTCACAGGGGTTATACTAAGTACCAGCAAAGTACTCTATTTGCTAAAAGAGGATGCTCATGGTGTACAGATAGAATATATTCATATGAAACGTTTTGATGCAATTACTTGCTACATGATAACATTCCTGATGAAGGGCTTATGCCCAAAATATCAATTCTCCTGCTCCTTGGATGTTGCCTGACCTGCTGTGCTTAGCCAGTGCCACACTTTTCGAATCTGATCTCACTTTCCCCTTTGCTACATAATGAGTCCACTTGCAACTTGGATGATGTGCTTTGTAGTTTTCCATACATTAATCTGTATAATATATATTGCAGACAGTCAAGGTTTCCTGTGACAGATGTCTTCAAGTTTAATAATGACAATAATTATTTACCTGGCTATAATCAGGGTTTAATGTTGTTATTGCACATTACACACAGATAGCTGGTAAGCTAAAAATCTCACAACACCAGGTTGTAGTCCAACAGGTTTATTTGGAAGCATTAGCTTTCAGAGCGCTGCTCCTTCATCAGGTGGTTGTGGAGTATAAGATCGTAGGAAACAGAACTTATAGCAAAGGTTTACAGTGAGAAATAATAACTGAAATAATATGTTGAAAAAGACCTGGATTGTTTGTTAAGTCTCTCATTTTTTAGAATGACCATGTTGGCTTCAGTTTTTTTCATATGTTAAATCCCAGAACTCTTATCTTAAAGTTACATTCTCACGTGAACTCTAACAATAGGTGCTATGTTGGCTCAGATAATGCATTGAAGGTGTGAGGTGCCCTGCGTGAGGCTGTCTGTGCCCCAATGTTCAGATGAATTTTATTTCTATAAACAGATTTACAGAATCTTAAATGGATTCATGCAGTTTTTGAGCAAAGTAAAATGTAATTCTGAAAGTACAAATTCGCCCCACAAACATATTTGTGTGTGTGTGTGCATGTGGGTGTGTGTGTGGAGTGAGGGGGGATATGAGTGTCTGTCAGAGAATGTGTGTATGTGTATGTGCGTGAGTGTGAGTGTAAAGGGGTATAAGTCTGTGAGAGGGTGCATGTGTGGATGTGAGTGTGGGTGTGTTTGTGTGAGCGTTATGAGAGAGAGCTTGTGTATGAGAGAGGGTGTGCACAGTGGCTCAGTGGTTAGCACTGTTGCCACACAGCACCAGGGACCTGGGGTGACTGTCTGTGTGGAGTTTGCACATTCTCCCTGTGTCTGCATGGGTTTCCTCTAGGTGCTCTGGTTTCCTCCCACAGTCCAAAGATGTGCAGGTTGGGTGAATTGGCCATGCTAAATTGCCCATAGTGTTAGGTGTATTAGTCAGAGGGAAATAGGTCTGGATGGGTTACTCTTCAGAGGGTCGGTGTGGAGTTGTTGGGCCAAATGGCCTGTTTCCACATGTAGGGAATCTAATCTAATAAAAAGAGTGTATGTGTAGTGCAGCAGGGTCACCTGTAGTGTGACATGAACCCAAGATCCTGATTGAGGCCATCCCCATGGGTACTGAACTTAGCTATCAGCCTCTGCTTGGCCACCATATGTTGTTGCCTGTCCCAAAGTCCACCTTGGAGGGTGCTCACCTAAAAGTCCAAAGTCAAATGTCCTGGACTGCTGAAGTGTTCTCCAACTGGGAGGGGACACTCCCGGCTGGTGATTGCTGTGCGGTTTCCATTCATGTCCCAGCACAGCAACCAAAGGCACACTCTACCCTCAGTTCCAGGACTTGGGCACAGTCAGTTGGCTTGGGGCACTCAAGGTCAAATGGTTCATATGTCTACAGTCCAGGGAATGAGCCACAGTTGTCCATGTGTTTACAATGCAACCAGTCCAGGGAACACAGTCAGGAGACCTGGACAATATCAGTCAGAGATCTGGTCAGAGGCTTCCTGGCTAAGTCAATCAAGTGTGTGTGAGTTATCATCAGTTCAGTGTATCCATCCACAAAGAGTCCAAGGAATTTATTAGGGACCCCTGATGTTGGACAGAGGCTGGGGATCATAATTTTATGGATTGGAAACAGTATGCTAGGATGCAGAAGGGTTACAATACTAAAGGGGTCAATTCAATACAGGATGTGGTGAGATAATAGAGTATAGGAGGGAAAGGGGTCATGCAGGAGTAGGAAAACATTGAAGGTAACCAACCCATGGCTTCAATGGAGAGACAATGTGCCAGCAGAACTAGTGTGTTTCCTCATGTATCAATGGATGGTGGTGTAAAGTGGGCAGATAAAGAATCAGATTTTTCGGTTGAGGAGGGGTTTAGGGGATGTGCAAAGCCTATTAGGTTAATGAGGTGACCTATCAGGAAGGAGATGTTTATATTGAGGGGTTCACCAAGGTGGAGAAGGAGAAACTGAGACTCACTGCAGGAGTGACCTGCTTTTGTCTTCTATTGATCTGTAAGCAAGAACCTCAGATGAGGAGGAGTAAATGTTTCGACCTGTGAAGGAGGGAGTTTCAAATTTCAGAAAAGGGCACCAACATTACAAACACCCACATGTTGAAGTTGAATCACACCAGACAGCATTGCATGCTTAGGCATTAACCTACTATGTACAGTTGAAATCCTTGCCCCAGGCACTCCTGACCCTATGTTGAACGATAATAACTGAATCCCACTGATGCCTGTGATCCAGTAGTAATGTTGGTCTACCTAGATAGATGGAGCCCAGTTGCCAATGTAATAGGCTTCTGTGATTCAACTACATAGCACGGGTCCTGCTCACTTTACACCTTGGACCACGGAACCTCATGCAGTATGAAGGATGGGTAGCCTCTGCATTTTCAATGCTGCATGAATGGATCAGCAGAGACCTCTCTCTCTCACACACACACATACACATGCGCACACACGTGCACACATACACATAGATGATGGCGCAAGGTGATTGTATATTTACTGATGAGTCCATAGATTTTCAGTGACATGCCACCCGTTCTAGCCATGTGTCCTCAGAGGTTCTTCTTCTTCTTTATTTCCCTCATTATGTCTCAGTGTAATCCTGGGTTCTGTAGCAGGATGAAGAGAGCTTACCAAAAAATGGAGCTTGCTGGCCTCGGAGGTTTTGTTGGATAATCCTGGGAGGTGGGGAATTGAGGGGGGGGGGGGGGGTGGTGGGAAGGGGAATGATTGCGTCCTGCCCAGAGGTAGTGCACCCTCCTGGCTTGACCTCCGAAAGAATATAAGAACTAGGAGTAGGACAGACATTTCAGCCCCTTGAGCTTGCTCTGCCAATGGACATGAACATGGCTGAACTCGTCTCAGCCTCAACTCCACCTTTCTGCCTTTAAACCATAACTAATTAAAAATCAGTCTCTCTCTCTTTTTAGAATCCCTGCAGGGGGAAACAGGCCATTCAACCCAACAAGTCTACACCAACACTTGGAAGACCATCCCACTCAGACCCATACCTTACCCTATTCATGTAAAACTACCTTTGCCATGGTTACCGCACCTAACCTACAAGTCCCTGAACACTATGGGTAATTTAGCATGGTCTATTCATTTAACCTGCATGTCTTTGGATTGTGGAAGGAAACCGGAGCACCTGGTAGAAACCCATGCAGACACAGAGAGAACGTTCAAACTCCATACAGACGGTCACCCAAGGATGGAATCAAACCTGCGTCCCTGGCATTGTGAGGCAGCAGCACTGCCCATAAAACTATTTAAGACATAAGAGCAGAAATTAGGCCATTCAGCCCATTGAGTTTGCTCTACCATTCAATCATGTCTGGTAAGTTTCTCAACCATATTCTCCTACTTTCTCCCAGAAATAGATAGGTAATCAAGAACCTATCTATCTCTGTCTTAAATATACAACTCTATGGCAATGAATTCCATAGATTCCCACTCTCTGGCTGAAGAAGTTTCTCCTATTCTCTGTTCTAAATGGTCTTCCCTTTACTTTAAGGCTGTGCTCTTGGGTCCTAGTCTCTCCTACTAATGGAAACATTTTCCCAATATTCACTCTATTCAAGACATTCAGTATTCTGTAAGTTTTAATTTTAATCCACCTTCATCCTTCTAAACTCCACTGAGTATCGATCCAGAGTTCTTAGATGCCCCTCATATGTTAAGCCTTTCATTTCTGAGATCACTCTCATGGACTTCCTCTGGACCCATTCTATGGCCAATACGTCCTTCCTGAGGTATGGGGTCCAAAAATGCTCACAGTACTCTAAATATAGTCTGACCAGAGCTTTATAAAGCCTCTGAAGAACATCTCTGCTTTCACATTCCATTCCTCTTGCTAACATTGTATTTGTCTTCCTAACTACCCACTCAACCTGCAAGTTTACTTTAAGAGAATCCTACACTCAGACTCCTAAGTCCCTTCGTACTTCAAATTTCTGAATTTTCTCCCCATTTAGAAAATAGTCTATGTCTCTATTCTTCTTACCAAAGTGCATGGCATTGTTGTATTCCATCTGCCATGTCTTTGCCCATTCTCCTAAGCTGTTGAAATCCTTCTGCAGCCTCCCTGTCTCCTCAATACTACCTGTCCCTCCACCCATCTTTGTATCAAACATTGAGCCACAGTGCCACCTCCTTGAATGTATTCAGGGTCCCTGTGTCCACTGCACTCAGGTGGAGTGAATTCCACTGATCCATGAACCTTTCAGAGAAGGAACTCCTCCACATCTGTTTTAAATCTCTTGACTTTTCATCTAAAACTATGACCTCTTGTTCTAAACTGCCCCACAGGCAGCAAACATCCTTTCTATATCTACTTTGTCAGTCCCCTTTAGCATCTCATATGCTTCAATTAAATCTCTCAGTATTCTAAATTCTACACAGTATAGGTCTAAACTGCTCAAGCCTTTAATCTCTGGAATTAATCTAGCGAAACGTTTCTGAACTGTCTCCAATACAATTGTCAAGAAAGGGGACCAAAACTATATGCAGTACTCTAGATGCAGTTTCACCAATGCCTTGTACAATTGAAATAATCCTTCCCTAGTTTTATACTCCATTTCTTTAGCAATAAATACCAAAATTTTATTTGTTCTCCTTTTTACTGTTGTACCGGTTAGCTTTCTGTAATTCCCTCTCCCTCTCCCACTGCAACTCCCAGGTCATCTCCTCTGCCCTGAAGCTCTTCAACCATGTCCTGAAACAAACTCGCTACCACAGCCACATTTGCTTCCTCAGTGCCTGCCTCTGTAACCAACTCATCCCACACGGACTCCAGACCACCTTTAAACCAGCAGAGTTCGGACCCGAACAGGACAAACAGTACAGACTACAGATTCAAAAACACCAGCAACAGTTCTCCTTCAAGATCCTCCGCTCCACGCTCGCAGCAATGCGCCGGCACCTAACCTCTCTACAGTCAGCCCTGCCTCAGCTGAGGGCCACAGTCTCTGAATTGCAAAGGACCCACTCTGTACTGCATCCTCAGGAGGATTCATACTCTCAACAAATAGTATTTCAACTCCATCTCAAACATCAAAAACTGTAAGTACAACAAACTTTTATCTACCCACCTCCATAACCAGCGCTCCTCAAACATTTAGAAGATTCCCCCGACTTCTGGAACTTCTCGGACGCCATTAGCCATGCGGTTGGTGCAGCTGCCACCCCCACGCTGATTGATGATTTCACTTCCGCCCCCATCATGGCTACTCCCACAGCCACTTCCGCCCCTCACAATTCCTCATGCATCACACGTGACATCACTTCCACCCCTCACATCATCGCTGATGTCACATGCTCAGTGACTTCCACCACCCCGACTGCTGAGTCTGCCACCACTTCCGACACCACCAATGCCACTCACCTGCATTCTGCTGACACGCCCCCCCACAGACCCCACTGCCACCATTCCCAGCCCCCAGAACCCTGAGGGCAACACCACCCCTGCTCATGACTCCACCCCCATTCCCCCCACCATCACACCCACTCCAGTTACCGGCTTCACCCCCACTCCCAGCTCCACACCCACACCAGATCACAGCTCCCAGCCATGCCGAGTTCTCACCATCCCTCCAGACCTCCCACTCACTGAGGATGAATGATCAGTCCTCAGCAAAGGACTCACCTTCATCCCCCTCCGAAAACACATCAATGAATTTAACACATGCAGTGACATCGAACACTTCTTCCGTCGCTTCCGACTCAGAGCTTACTTTCACAATCAGGACTCCCGGCCACCTTCCGAGTACCCCTTCACCCACCTCCAATACACTGCATCCACCTGGACACCCCGCGCTGGCCTATTACCCGCCCTC
This sequence comes from Chiloscyllium plagiosum, assembly GCF_037043375.1. Lineage (NCBI taxonomy): Eukaryota > Metazoa > Chordata > Chondrichthyes > Orectolobiformes > Hemiscylliidae > Chiloscyllium > Chiloscyllium plagiosum. Next base: position 137,602,945 of record NW_028270140.1, read on the forward strand.
GACCTCTTCATTTCCAACTGCCACCGGGACATTAACCGCCTCAACCTGTCTACCCCCCTCCCCCACTCCAACCTCTCATCCTCACAATGCGCAGCCCTCCAATCCCTCTGCTCCAATCCCAACCTCACCATCAAGCCAGCGGATAAAGGTAGTCTGGCACACTGACCTCTACACCGCTGAAGCCAAACCACCAACTCGAGGACACCTCTTCCTACTGCCCCCTCGACCATGACCCCACCCCCCATCACCAAACCATCATCTCCCAGACCATACAGAACCTCATCACCTCAGGAGATCTCCCACCCACAGCTTCCAACCTCATAGTCCAGGAAACCCGCACTGCCCGGTTCTACCTCCTTCCCAAGATCGACAAGCCTGACCACTCTGGCCGATCCATTGTCTCAGCATGCTCCTGCCCCACTGAACTCATCTCTATCTACCTCGACACTGTCCTAACCCCCTAGTCCAGGAACTCCACATATACGTTCGAGACACCACCCACGTCCTCCACCTCCTCCAAGACTTCCTTTTCCCCGGCCCCCAACGCCTCATCTTCACCATGGATATCCAATCCCTCTGCACCTCCATCCTCCAAGCCCTCCGTTTTTTTCCTCTCCAGATGTCCCCAACAGTACCCTTCCACCGACACTCTCATTCGTTGGGCCGACTGGTCCTCACCCTTAACAATTTCTCCTTCGAATCCTCCCAATTCCTCCAGACCAAAGGGATAGCCATGGGCACACATATGGACCCCAGCTATGCCTGTCTCTTTGTTGGCTACGTAGAACAATCGATCTTCCGTAATTACACAGGCACGACTCCCCACCTCTTCCTCCACTACATTGATGACTGCATTGGCGCCACCTCGTGCTCCCGCGAGGAGGTTGAAAAATTCATCAACTTCACCAACACATTCGACCCTGACCTTAAATTTACCTGGACCATCTCTGACACCTCCCTCCCCTTCCTGGACCTCTCCAACTCCATTAATGACGACCGACGTGACACTGACATTTTTTACAAACACACCGACTCCCACAGCTACCTGGATTACACCTCTTTCCACCCTACCTCTTGCAAAAATACCATCCCGTATTCCCAATTCTTCCGCATCCACCGTATCTGCTCCCAGGAGGACCAGTTCCACCACAGAACACACCAGATGGCCTCCTTCTTTAGAAACCTCAATTTCCCTTCCCACGTGGTTAAAGATGCCGTCCAACGCATCTCGTCCACATCCCGCACCTCCGCCCTCAGACCCCACCCCTCCAGCTGTAACAAGGACAGAATGCCCCTGGTGCTCACGTTCCACCCTACCAACCTTCGCATAAACCAAATCATCCGCCGACATTTCCGCTACCTCCAAACAGATCCCACCACCAGGGATATATTTCCCTCCCCACCCCTTTCCGCCTTCCGCAAAGACCGTTCCCTCCGTGACTACCTGGTCAGGTCCACGCCCCCCTATAACCCACCCTCCCATCCTGGCACCTTCCCCTGCCACTGCAGGAATTGCAAAACCTGCACCCACACCTCCTGCCTCACCTCTATCCAAGGCCCTAAAGGTGCCTTCCACATCCATCAAAGTTTTACCTGCACATCCACTAATATCATTTATTGTATCCGTTGCTCTCGATGCGGTCTCCTCTACATTGGGGAGACTGGGCGCCTCCTAGCAGGGCACTTTAGGGAACATCTCTGGGACACCCGCATCAATCAACCACACCGCCCTGTGGCCCAACATTTCAACTCCACCTCCCACTCTGCCGAGGGCATGGAGGTCCTGGGCCATCTTCACCACCGCTCCCTCACCACCAGACGCCTGGAGGAAGAATGCCACATCTTCCGCCTCGGAACACATCAGCCCCTGGGCATCAATGTGGACTTCAACAGTTTCCTCATTTCCCCTTCCCCCACTTCACCCTAGTTCCAAACTTCCAGCTCAGCACTGTCCCCATGACTTGTCCTACCTGCCTACCTCCTTTTCCACCTATCCACTCCACCCTCTCCTCCCTGACCTATCGCCTTCATCCCCTCCCCCACTCACCTATTGTACTCTATGCTACTTTCTCCCCACTCCCACCCTCCTCTAGCTTATCTCTCCACGCTTCAGGATTCCTGATGAAGGGCTTTTGCCCGACATGTCGATTTTACTGCTCCTTGGATGCTGCCTGAACTGCTGTGCTCTTCCAGCACCACTGATCCAGAATCTGGTTTCCAGCATCGGCAGTCATTGTTTTTATGTTTCTGCAATTGACACATGAGGACATCCAGATTCCTCTTAGGACTGAGAATGACAACCAGGTAAATCCCAATAGCCTCTGGAGTTTCCTGAGAGGAATTGACCAAGGAATCTATGTGTGGTCTCCCTTCCACTAGAGTGCCTCCTGGAATCGCTCTGTTTTCTTGAGAGGAGGGGGCATCCGGAGTGAACTCAGGGTTCCTCAGCCCCTTGTTGCCTTGCTACTGAAGCTGAGCACCTAGTGGGGAATGCAGTGGAGTGCAGGTCTAGGCACATCTCCGAGGTTGCCAGCTTTGGCTCCCCATGGTACAGGCAGCAGGGTCCCAGCTGCATTGCTGTCTCTGTAGCCACACTATCAGGTTGCCCTGTGTCCCTGACAAACCTGCCTGCTGCTCCTAACTCTGCTTGTTCATTTCAATGAAGTCACTGATTGACAAAACCAGCACGGCCGAGCAGGTGCCTGATCTCCCCCGGTCCTCCCAGTCAGCACCCAGCTGTGAAAACATGACAGGGAAGTGCTTACGAACAGTTGCAGCCAACCCTAATCCAGATAACTCACCCAGATAGCTGAGCTGTCAAGGTCTGAGCTGTCGGGGAGGTGGTGTAGGCCTTGAGGCATCCGTGTTCCCTTCCTCAGGGGAAGGGGAGGACATGTCTTGCAGGACAGGAAGACATCAGAGACAATGCTGTGAGCAATAGATAGTGGTTCTTGCATTTTAACAATAAAAGCACAGGAAGGGTCATTGGAAAATCATATGGTATTGAACAAGAGGGAGGTGATAGCATAGTGAAATTACTGCTGGACTGAGGTAATGTGTGGGGAACCGGGTTTGATTCCCACCAAGGCAGTTGGTGGGATTTGAAACCAAAAAAAACCTGGAATTAAGAGTTTAATTATGACCATGAAAACATTGCGAACTGTTGGGAAAACCAACCTGGTTCACTATGCCTTTTATGGACAGAAATCAAAGATCTTTCCTTGTTCTGGCCTACATGTAACTCCAGACCCACAACAATGTAGTTGATTCTAAATTGGCCTGTGGGAAATTATGGAAGAATAATAAATGCTGGCCTATCAGCAATGCCCTTATCCAGTGAACGAATTAAAAAGTAAATGCATCTTGGTTGCTGGGATATTGAGTTTTCAGCATCTGCACAGGAGCACCTTTGCTCCTCACTGATAAATACCAGGATCCTCTGCTCATAAGATTCAGCAGCCAGCTGTCCTTTCTCCCCCTATTAAGAGCCGTTTTCTTCTGGACTGAGAGAAGGAGAGGTATTGAATGAGTTGAAAGTGGGTGGTGCAGCTGGTGATGCTGGTGTAAGTGTGGAATGATGGTGAAGTGTCCCAAGTGAGTGAGAAGACAGTGGCGGGGGCAAGCGGCATTTGTAGTGCAGGGGGTTTTGTGGTGCTAAGTGCAAGTGAGGGGAGATGTTGCAGGCAATAGTTGTAGAGCATATGCTTTGATTAGAGGTGGGTGCAGTCGTCGAGCTGGAGAGAAGATAGATCTGAAAAAGAGTTGTACCAGACTTAAAACATGAACTCTATTTCTCTTTCCACAGATGCTGCAAGACCTGTTGAGTTCCTCCAGCAGTCTCAGTGTTTGACTCAGATATCCAGCATCTGCAGTGTTGTGCTTTCATTCACTAGAAGGTGCTGCTGGCTTGCTGCAGTTGCTTCAAACTTGCATCCTTCTTCAATACAGCATCCACCATTTATATTTTGGCTTTATCCAGAAGGGCTTTGCTGAAGGATTTGCTGAACATTCAGACAGCGGCCAGTCCCATAAGTCTCTCAGCTAAGTTAGTATTGGTGAAAGCACACACTTTAGCAGTGTGGCGACCTCCATATGGATCGGTTTGATTGCTCTGCCTGCCATTGGCAATACGACATAAACTCCTATCTATGTACATAGTAGTTTTCGTAGGGAAGTTGTAAAGATGCTGTTTCCACTTGTTTCAGAAATCAGAGCTAGGGGCCACAACTATAAGATAGTGGTTAATAGAGAATTCAGGAGTGTTGTATGAACTATCTATAGCACTGTTCATCATGTTATAATGTCTCTCTGTATTATTGCTCGTGAAAAAGGTAGATTTTACTCTCACCACCTTCCTTCAGAGTATGGATCTACAATTCCTACTTGATCTGGTGTAAAGGGAACCACATAGACATGTGGGAGGAGCTAGACAGAAGTGGCACAGTGGCTCAGTGGTTAGCACTGCTGTCTCACAGCACCAGGGACCCAGGTTCAATTCCAGCCTCGGGCGACTGGCTGTGTGGAGTTTCAACATTCTCCCCAAGCACGGGTTTCCTCCCACAGTCCAAAGATGTGCAGGTTAGGTGAATTGGCCATGCTAAATTGCCTATAGTGTTCATGGATGAGTAGGTTAGGTGCATTAGTCAGAGGTAAATACAAGGTAGTGGAATGAGTCTAGAGATGGAAATGTGTTGCTGGAAAAGCGCAGCAGGTCAGGCAGCATCTAGGGAACAGGAGAATCGACATTTCGGGCATTAGCCCTTCTCCAGCATCTGCAGACCTCACTTTCTCCTCAAAGATTTCAACCTACTGCGAATCCTCTTACAAGGATGCCTTCCTTGAAGAAGCTCTCTTTCTCCCTCTACCTCCAGCATCTGCAGACCTCACTTTCTCCTCCAGTGGAATGAGTCTAGGTGGGTTATTCTTCGGAGGGTCAGGGTGGACTTGTTGGGTTGAAGGTCCTGTTTCCACACTGTTAGGACTCTGTAATACTATGAATTGGAAGAGGAGAGAGTGTGGTGCTGGAAAAGCACAGCAGGTCAGGCAACATCGATTCTTCTGCTCCTCGGATGCTGTCTAACCTGCTGTGCTTTTCCAGCACCACACTCTCGACTCTAATCTGCAGACCTCACTTTTGCCGAAGTGGAAGAGGATCCTAGCGGGGAAGATGGTGGAGCAGCAGTGGCAGGAGTTTCTGGGGGTAATTCAGGAGACACAGCAGAAATTAGTCACAAGGAAGAAGAAATATATTAATGGGAGGATGGGGCAACTGTGGCTGACAGGAGGAGTCAGGGATAGCAAAAAAGTCATAGAAAAAATGTGCAATATGGCGATGATTAATGGGAAGGCTTGAAAAGCCAACAGAGGATAACTTTTTTTAAAAGTGCGGTAAAGTGGAGAAGATGAAATGTGAGTGTGAACCAGCTAGTAATATAAAATAAGATTGCAAGAATTTTTTTAGATATCTAAAAGGTAAGAGAGAAGCAAGAGCAGGCATTAGACCATTGGAAAATGAGGCTGGAGAAATTGTAATGGTGATCAAAGAAATGGCAGAGGAACTGAATATGCACTTTGTATTAGCTTTCACAGTGGAAGACATCAGCAGCATACCAGAACTTCAACAGAGTCACAAGGCAGAGGTGAGTGCAGTGGCTATCTCTAAGGAGAATGTGCTAGGGAAGCTGAAAAGTCTGAAGATGGATAAATCACCTAGACCAGCTGGACTGCACACCAGGATTCTGAAGGAGATTGCTGAGGCGATTGAAGAGGCATTGACGGCAATCTTTCAGGAATCATTGGAGTCAGGGAGAGTGCCCAAGGACTGGAAAATGGTTAGTGTGATACCCCTGTTTAAGAAAAGAGGAAGGCAAAAGACAGGAAACTCCAAACCAGTTAGCCTTACCTCATTTATTCGTAAGATTTAAAGTCTATTATCAAGGATGAGATTAGTGAGTACTTAGAAGTGCATGGTAAAATAGGGCTGAGTCAGCACAGCTTCATCAGGGGACATCATACCCAACATTCTTTGAGGAGGTTACAAGCAAGTCAGACAAAGGAGAGTCAACAGGTGTGATCTATTTGGATTTCCAGAAGGCCTTTGACAAGGTGGTCAAATAAGAAACGAGCTCATGGTGCTCGGGGCAAGGTACTAGTATGGATAGAGGATTGTCTGAATGACACAAGGCAGAGAGTAGGGATAAAGAGTTCTTTTTCAGGATGGCAGTCAGTGATTTGTGGAATTCCTCAGGGGTCAATGTTGGGACCAAAACTATTCATGTCATACACTAATAATCTGAATGAAGGAATTTTAGGCATTGTTGCTAAGTTTACAGATGACACAAGCATAGATGAAGGGACAGATTGTGTTGAGGAAGCCAGGAGGCTGCAGAAGGACTTGAACAGGCTAGAAGAGTGGGCAAAGAAGCAATAGATGGAATACAACATGGCAAAGTGTGAGTTTACACAGTTTGGTAGAAAGAAAACAGGTGTAAACTATTTTATAAACGGGGAAAACCTTCAGAAACACAAAATGACTTGGTAGTCTAAGTTCAGTTGGCAGTTAAAAAGATGAATGCAATGTTAGCATTCCTTTCAAGAGAGCTAGAAAATACAAGAGCAGAGATATATGATTGAAGCTGAATAAGGTTCTGGTCAGATTGCATTTGAAATATTGAGAGTCATTTTGGGCCCCATATCGAAAGAAGGATGTGCGGGCCTTGGAGGAGGTTTACAAGAATGAGCCTGGTGGTGAAGGGATTGTCATATGAGGAGCAGTTGAGGACTCTGGGTCTGTACCTGGTGGAGTTTAGAAGGATGAAGGCGGATCTCATTTTAAACTTGCAGAATACTGTGTGGTCTGATTAGAGTGGATGTGAAGAAGACGTTTACACTAGGAGAGACTAGAGGCTGAGGAACAGCCTCAGAGTGAAGGGACAACTCTTTAGAACTATGATGGAGAGGAATTTCTTCAACCAGAGAATGGTTAATCTGTGGAATTCATGTCACAGAAGACTGTTGAGGCTAAATCATTGAGTGTTTTTAAGACAGAGATAGATGGGTTCTTCATTATGAGGGAATCAGGATTACAGGGAGAAGGCAGGAGAATGGGATGGCACTGTGGTTCAGTGGTGAGCACTGCTGCTTGATAGTGCCAGAGTTCGATTCCACCCTTAGTCGACTGTGTAGAGTTTGCACATTGTGTCTGTGTCAGCATCGGTAATCTAAATCAATAATGATGGATCATTAATAAACTCAATGATCCAATACAGCATAGTTTTCTTAAACCCCCTTCTCATTTGTCCTGCCAGCATCAAACATTTATGTGCATTCTCCCACAGATCTGCATTCCTAAAACCCTTTTACAGCTTTTAAATTTAGTTTAGATTTCCTCCACTCATTCTTCCCACTAAAATGCATCACGCAACACTTCTGCTAAAATGCATTTGTCTAGCTAGTCATGTCTTCCTGAAGTCTCCTATTAGCATCCTCAATGTTTCCAGCATGGCCAAACGTTGTAACATTAAAATTAGCTAAGGCCAGGTTATTGATATGTAACAAGAGGGGCAGCATCCTAATACTGACACTCAGAGGATACTACTGATCAGAGTCCTCCAGTCTGAAATTCTCCATTTCTCAGTTTCAGTCCCACAGCCAATGTCATATCCACATAATCCCACCAGCTGTAATTTTGCTAACAAGTCTACGGTATTACACTTTGTTTAATACAAGTCTCGTGCTTTGTCAAGCGCTTTTTGCAAGTCGATAACACATCAACTTTGTAAACCTCATCAAAGACCTCTGTTCCTGCATCAAAGCCACTTATTTGATTCTGTGCACGGTTTACAAAATGCAAATTGGGCCAGTTAAAATTAATGGGATTTATTTGGGGTGGGGGTGGATTGCAAAACGCTCTCTCACCTTCAGAAAACTGTCCATATGGCTTTCAACCTAAAGAATTAATAAACTGCTCATACTGTGTGACTGTCATTCCTCAGGATTATCTCCTTCCTTGAGTGAGTGAGTTCATCATTTATGAAGAGTCAAGTAACAAGGTCAGATTTGGAAGATTGTGTTTCGTTTGCTGCAATATATGACATGGCTTTCTAAAGCTGTGGAAAAGAATAAGCTGTTGAGAATTTTTCAATTATCTTAATACCTGAGTGAATGGTAATTGATACTGTGAGAAAGGGGAGCGGGTGCAGTGAGCTTAATGTCAATTCATGAATAGTTGGATCCATTCCCTGACAGATTAATGTTAATTCACCCCTTGAGAAAGAAGATACTGATTAAAAATGTGATAAATTATGTTGTGTCTGGAGGAGCTCCATGAAACTATCAAACAAATCTTTTAGCGCTCTGTTTGAACCATGATTTGTACTGGATTCTCTGAGGAACTTGTTTCCGTCGCAACTTATTTTGTAGATGATTGCATCCATCAGACAGTTCCAAGAGTTGGCTCCAAGTGAACCCGATTTGAAAGAAGCAGTCTGTGAGGAATGTGCTACCGAAGTAATGTTTCATCCTTGTAGGGCATGCTGTAAAGAGACTGTGCAAATTTATCACACAAAACTGCTGACAGATTCAAGTATCAGTGACTGCTGAGATTCAGATCACCAATTATGGCAGCATGAAGCAAGCATTGCAGCTCAGTCTCGATAGTTCTGCATTTCCTTTTGCTTTAATTACTGTGAGGTACACTTGGCAGCAGCCATTATCTCCCTGGCTTTATCAGAGAGTGACCCTTAGCAGTCAGACAAAAACAATGAAGATGAATGAGGCTAAAAATCACACAACACCAGGTTATAGTCCAACAGGTTTAATTGGAAGCACTAGCTTTCGGAGTGCCGTTCCTCCATCAGGTGGTTGTCACCCCAGTCCAACACCGACATCTCCAAATCAAGATGAATGAGAATCACCAAATTAGGTCTTTGCTAGATTGAAGAGGTTCAGTCTACAAGATTAGATTAGATTCCCTACAGTGTGGAAACAGGCCCTTCGGCCCAACAAGTCCACACCGACCCTCCAAAGAGTAACCCACCCAGACCCATTTCCCTCCGACTAATGCACCTAACACTATGGGACAATTTAGCATGGCCAATTCACCTGACCTGCACATCTTTAGACTGTAGAAGGAAACTGGAGCACCCAGAGGAAATCCACGCAGACACAGGGAGAATATGCAAACTCCACACAGATGTCACCTGAGGCTGGAATTGAACCTGGGACCCTGGTGCTGTGAGGCAGCAGTGCTAACCACTGAGCCACCGTGCCACACAAGGTGAGGGAATAAGAGCAATCCCAACTTGTGAACTATTATAAAACAACACAGGCTACTGCGATAGATTTAATTATGTCTTTGAAAAAGCAATTAAAGCATCTGAAAAGAGACACATTGAAGGGTAGAAGAGTGGGCCTGCTGTACTTACCTGTCTGCATTTGATTATATGCATCTGCAACTATCATTGTGCACTGTGCTTAATTGGTTTAATCTGGATGAGGATTCAGAGAAAAAAAACAAAGCTCTACAAAGATCTGGAAGCTCGAGCTGAAGCATGGGATAGATATTTTAAAGCACTGTCAATAAAATCTGTTATATAGAAATTTGTATCTTTTCTGTTCTATTGAGTGCTATTAGAACAAAAACAACTGATGCTGGGAGGATCTAATCAGTGTGGCATATGTTCACTAAGTAGTTGTTCTGTGCTAAGTCCATGTAGCTAACAGAAATGTGTACTTACTCTTAAGTCAAGTCTGACGTCTCAGAAGAGACGATCATGGGTAATGTAACTGGTTATTAAGTACTCTGAGATAAACCTATTCTCTTTGTCAAAATTGGACCTATCTTCTGCAAAAATTTAGTGTCAGCATCCATCTCCACTTGGTATCAATAACTTAGATTAATAGCAATAAGAAAGATCACTGACAGTGAATCTAAGAGCTTGGAGGATATATTGGGGCTGCACCAGACTTTGGTTAGGCTACAGCTGGAGTACGGTCTGCTGTTCTGGTCACCAAATGTTAGGGAGGAGGGAATTGGACTGAAGGGGGTACAAAAGCAATTGACCTAGGATGTTGCCTGGAATGAAACAAAACCTTTTGGGTTGTGAAGAGAGATTGGTTAAGCTCAGGTTGTTTTCTTTATGGCAGAGAAGGCTGAGAGGGAACCTGATTGAACTGTATAAGGTTATGAGACACAGGGATAGGGTGGATAAAAAACAATTCTTCCCCTTAGTGGATGGGTGATCTACAAGGGGGCATAATGTTAGGTGAAAGACCAAAGCTTTAGAGGGGAATTAAGGCAAAATGTTTTCACCCAGAAGTTAGTGGGAGTCTGGAATGCAGTGCCTGGTATGGTAGTTGAAGTGGAAAACCGTACAACTTGTAAAAAGTACTTGGATGAGTACTTGAAATGTCATAACATTCAAGGTTATGTGTCAAGTGCTAGAAACAGTGTAAATTAAGCATAGTTTTTTGTTAGCGCAGATTTAAATGGACGAAGGGTTTCTTCAGTACTATAAAGTTCTCTGATTCTATACCCAAAGCATCTCAGATAGTTCTATAGGACATGACCACACCGTGCACCATGCTGACATTGGGGAAGATTTGGCCCTTTATACCAATCTCTGCACAGATCCAACATATAAATCATATAGCAAGGACTAACTAAACTGCTATAGCAAGGGTTCAGCAGGCCAACTGTGCTGTACCCATTCCATAATTCAGTCCTTTCAGAATCTCCAGACTCGACATCAGAGTGAATATAATTCTAGCTAATCCAGCCTCTCTTCATACATCAGCCCTGCCATCATGGGAATCAGTCTGGTATACCTTTGTTGCACATCATCCATAGACAGAACATCCTTCCTTAGATAAGGAGATCAAAACTGCACACAATATGCTAAGTGTTGCCATTGTCTACCTTCCATCATCTGTTTAACTAACCTCGCCCAATCTACCATAGCCGGATCTCAACTCATACCATGATAATTTCTTCTATTTAGTTTTAGGACCCTGGTCTCAGAATTAACTATGTCATTCTCCATTTTAAAGAAGAATTCTATGGCCTTATGAATACTCTTCCCTAAGGGGTCTCGCACAGCTAGACATCCAATTATCTCTCATATTTCTTTCTCAATACTGTGTCTAAGATGGTCTGTCCACTGGTTGGTTCCTGTTAATCCAAAAAAAAATCTCATACACACTCCAGGAATTCCTCCCCTATGGTATTGTTACTGATCTGACTTACCCAATATATATGCAGACTAAAGTTACCTATAATTGCAGTTGTACCTTTATTGCTTACACTCTAATTTTCTGTTTAATGCCTTCCCCACCATTACCACTACATTTGGGGGACTATATACATACACACACTAATGTTTTCGGTTCCGTTGTATTTCTCAGCTCTACCCATACAGAACCAATTTCACCAGAGATAATATTCTTCCCCGCTATTGTGTTAATGTCCTCTTGAATTGGCGATGCCATCTTACCTCCCTTTCCTCTTTGTTTGTCCTTTCTAAATGCTGAATGCCCCTCAGTTCTCATTCCTGGTCATCCTATAGCATCATCTCTATAATCCCAGTTATACCGTATCAGTTCATATCTGTTTTCACTTTATGGTAAATGCTCTGTGTATTGAGAAAACAGGCTTTTTTTTATTGCTGTTCACATTATTTTGCCAAGTGGCCTGAACTCCCTGCCGATGACTTTTCTTATTTCTGATTTTGCCTTTGTCTCTGTCTCTGTCTCCAGTTTTAGGTTCAGATCCCCCTCCCAAAGAATGGAAAGAGGCCACTCCCCATTGAGTCTGTACTGACCCTCCAAAAGCTTCCCACCATCACCCCCCCCCCCCCCCCCCCCCCCCGCCTCCCTACCCTGTCCCAGTAACCTTGCATTTACCATAGCTAAACCATACCTGTTGAGAGATGTTATTATACACCTCTGGAGCAGGTGGGACCCGAGCACAGTTACTTCTGTCACAGAAGTATTGATACTACCACTACCAAAAGCCCTCCAGCAATCCTTAGATAGATAGAAAGTCAACTGCTTGGAAGGCAGCTATGCTCACCACAGAACCATTGAAATGATACAGCACAGAAAGGGGCCATTTGGTCCATCTTGTCCATGCTGGACACTATGCTACCATGGCAGCAATCTGAGAAAGTGTAATCACGCACAACCGATCGACTTCCCCAGCACCAAGTCACTGTGACTTTGTTCTTGTTTTTAACTATTAACCACCACGAATAGCAATCCTGAGATTGCTACTTTGTTGGCTTGATTTATCTGGGTCAGAATAGTCGACAATGACATATAGAAGTAATTGAGGTGTAGATGGTGAGCTTTCGTTTTCTTTGCTGGTTTCCATTACATCAGCCATTTTTGCTAAAAGGTCATGCATTCAGGAACATATGGAGAAAGTAAGGGTGTTTCTTTTCCTCCATTGTTAGCATCTGGATTGGGTTATGGTTTTCCTTCTCCGAGAATTTAGTGATGTTGCTTAACCATTGGTTGTGGCTCCTCACCAGAAGAAACTTTGTTTAGTTGGCAGAAATGTTACTAAGCGATTGAAGTTGTTGATTATTTTCTCAATTTGACTGAGACTCGGTAGGATTTCAATCTCCTTGTACTACATTTTTTTTGCTATGGCATACTCTTCATTGATTAATATTTTGCTATATTTTAACAATTAGGATTGATTTTTTAAAAACTCCTAGATGCTGATTAAAACTTGCTTTTAAACCATCAAAACAATACAGATAGAACTGAATTCGCTGTTAGGATTCTGAATCTTGGAATGCTAGAATTGATTTTTATTCCAACAGTTTTGATCAATTTCCCTTACTAAAAGCCTGTAAAAGATGTTTGTTAAAATTTATGGTATTTAAGACAGTTTGTCTGCAGGAGTTTTCAGTTTAGTCTTGTTTTTCCTCTCATTCACTGCCCAGCTCTGTGGGCTATTTGGCTGCTAGCTGGATCCAAGATGTCCCAATAATTTTCTGTGTTTTTCCCTTTTCCAACTGACTGCAGATCTGCATCTTGACCTTCATTGCTGCCACAGTTTTCTATTCCGTGGATCCCACCACTGCCATCAGATTTTGCTGTGTGGCTTGATGTCCAATTCATGACTTGGGCTCAAGTCAGACTAATTGAGGAGAAGGTAAAGTCAAGAAATGTCTTCAGGTTTGGGATTCTTTACAGCACTGTTCGTTACATATTAATGCTGAGTGCAACAATTCGTAGTATTCAGAGATAATCCAGGCTCTAATCTTGAAAAACTATTCCATAACGTAGCTTCTTGCTAGCTGGTCAACTTTGTATCCTTCTCTTCACATGTATCTGGCTTGCTCTCTGTCTAACTCCATTCACGCTGTGCTATTTATGCCCATTGATGATGATCTCTATAATACCATCACAATATTGCTGGACAGTCTTAAAACCCTTAGCTAATGTTGATAACCTTTCATCTGCACATCCTTATAAGTACAAGATGAAGAGCTTCAACAAAATGTGCATTTTTGTCAAGTCTGCACTACCACAGATGTTTCTTGATCCATTATGCAGCAATTCTTATAGAAAACCATGGATAAGTCTTGAAATATACTTTTTTCAGTCTAACTGACTCAGAGTCAGGGGAACATCACTATCTTCAGTGGAGGAAATAAAAATATTACATGGGAGATATCGTCATGATCTGACATTGTTCAACTCCCCAATATGGTGGTATTGTCTCATGACTGAAGCTTAAAAAGGTTAAGACTCTTCTTGAAATTTAGAAGGATGAGAGGTGATCTCATTGAAACATAAATGATTGTTAAGGGACTTGACAGGGTAAATGCTAAGAGGATGTTTCCCCTCACGATAGAGTCTAGGACCAGAGGCATATTCTCTGAATAAATGAGTGTCAATTTAAGACTGAGATGAGGAGGAATTTCTCACCTCAGAGGGTTGAGTGTCTTTGGAAATCCTTACCACAGAGAGCAGTGGGGGCTGTGTCATTGCGTATATTTAAAGACGAGATAAATTCTTGATCGGTAACGGAATCAAAGATCATGGGGATACTTGATGTGAGAACTATCGGATCAGCCAGGGGCTGAAGGGTCTACTCATCGTCTTAACTCCATGTTGAGTCTGGAATATTGTAAAATGATGCGGTACAGTTCTGCTAACATAGATTGAGGTTTCGTTGAGACTGTGTGGGGGTCAAAGGTTAGCAAAATCAGACTGGGTGTGGAGTGGAAAATTAAAATGATTGGTGCCGTCCAAGACAATGTTGAAAATTTCATGTGGACATTCTTCCGCGCTTGGTATCAGAGAAAAACACAAATAAGAAGGATTGGTAACCATGAATCCACCCAAGGCATATCAGATGGTTCCATTGGACGTGTTTACAACATATATGTGACAGTAGAAAATCCTTGATAATTAAAAAGGAAAGAAGAAACATATGTACACAAAGTGTTGTAAGACAGTAAACAAATGCACCATAGTTTCTGAGCTATTGATAGGAGCTCATGACTAACATGTGAAATGGAACAAAGAAAGGACTCTACATAGATGACAAGGTGATGGAGAAGTATTTGAGTCTTGGCACAGATTTAGTGCAAATTATCTGTTAAATCAAGGACTTTAAATTTACATGCTGGTAGAATTTAGTAGGTGGTTACAACATAAAGCGGTGACAGTGTTTTATATGTAGCTCTTGAGTTTCCATATGAATGTTATTAATTGTTCCGCTTCAAGCAATGCACTGAGATCTTGAACCCCTTGAAACAAGAGGGCACAATTTATTAAGGAAGTGTGAAAGCCAAGGGATTTCATGTGCCTTTGATGTCAAGAGAGACACTTTTAGATTGATGGTGTATGCTTTGGCAACAATTCTTATATAAACTCCATTCTGATCAGGAACAACAAGCTCCCAAAACTTGGCTAAGCATATAGTGATGTGTAGACAATTGTTGATATTTTCTGAGCTCTCATTCACACTGAAAATTCAGAAGTTGTTAACTACAGTTAAGCTTTATAGTAAAACTCTGGTTATGGATCTTGTATTATGGCAGAGGGTACAGACTAAATAGGTGTTCTGGTATAAAAGTACCAGTTTCACATTCAATTACTCTGTCTGTGTAATATAGTCAGTGTAGACAATCAGTTCATAGAATCCCTACAGTGTGGAAACAGGCTATTCAGCCCATCGAGTCCAACCCAATCTTCCCATGGAGACCCAGTCTCTTACCCTATAACCCTGCATTTACCCGGTCAAACCGATCTGGCCTGCCCATCAATTACCAAGTCTAACCCCACCTAGCCTGCAAATCCTTGAACACTATGGGCAATTTAGCACAGCCAATCCATCTAACTTGCACATAGAATCATAGAGATGTACAGCACGGACACAGATCCTTCGGTCCAACTCATCCATGCTGACCAGATATCCCAACCTAATCTAGTCCCACTTGCCAGCATCTGGCCCATATCCCTCCAATCCTTTCTTATTCATATACCCATCCTAATGGCCTTTTAAAAGTTGCAATTGTACTAGCCTCCACCACTCCCTCTGGCAGCTCATTCCATACACGTACCACCCTCTGCGTGAAAGCGTTGCCCCTTAGATCCCTTTTATATCTTTCCCCTCTCACCCTAAACCAATGCCCTTTAGTTCTGGAATACCCCCATCCCAGGGAAAATACTTTGTCTTTTTATGCTATCCATTTTTACGCCCCCTCATGATTTTATAAACCTCTATAAGGTCACCCCTCAGCCTCCAATGCTCCAGGGAAAACAGCCCCAGCCTGTTCAGCCTCTCCCTATAGCTCAAATCGTCCAACTCTGGCAACATCCTTGTAAATCTATTCTGAACCCTTTCAAAGTTTTACAACTTCCTTCCGATAGGAAGGAGATCAATATTGCCCATAATATTCCAAAAGTGGCCTAACCAACATCCTGCACAGCCACAACATGACCTCCCAACTCCTGTACTCAATACTCCGACCAATAAAGGAAAGCATATCAAACGCCTTGTTCACTACCCTATCTACCTGCAACTCTACTTTCAAGGAGCTATGAACCTGCATTCAGCCACAAAGACACAGAGAGAACATACAAACTTTGCATAGACAGTCATCAAAGGTGTGATCGAACCTGGGTCTCTGGTGCTGTGAGGCAGCAGTGCTAACTACTGAACCACTGTGCCCTTAATAGGTTGTGTACTTAAAGCACAGTAGTATCAGTAAACACAGAACCATACTATGTCTACAACTCCATAATTTTATAACTTTGTAAACAGATGGAGAGGCTACGGTCTAGTGATAATATCATTGGACTGTTAATCCAGACATCCAAGTAATTTTCTGGGAACCTGCCATGGCAGATGGTGGACTTTGAATTTCATAAAGGTTGAAAATTTAGAATCTAGTGATGGCCAGGAATCTATTGCGGATCATTGGAAAAAACCCATCTGGTTCATTAATGTCCTTCAGGGGAGGAAACTGCCATCCTTCCCTGGTCTGGCCGACATGTTGACTCTTAACTGCCCTCGAGACAATTGTGAATGGGCAATAAGTGCTGACCTAGCCAGCAACGCCTACATCCTGTGGATGAATGAAAGAAAATAAAAGATAGTTCTGCAAATAAACTTTGGAATATCTGACTCAAGAACCTGACTATCTGCTGCAGGTGTCATGTGAACTGACAAAACTCATCGTGGTGACAAGAGGGCCCCAAAAGTTAGCAATGCGCATAAATTAGTGACAAAGTAAGTGGACTCTCAAAAGGTGACAGCTGAAGTTACATCTACGGCTGTGGCTAAAGTGCCACAACCAAAACTGAAGGCCTTAAACATGTACAATGAGTAGTGTACAATGAGTACACTACCTTGCACTCTCTTCTAAAAAGAAACATTATTGGCCACTGCTGACCACTTTAAAATCCCCAGGTGTTTTAAATGTCCTGAAAGGGCGTTCCAAAGGACTCATAGCTGAAAATATAGGTGAAAATATTGAAAAAAATGCTTCTCATACTAAAGACACCTTACTTGTGTTCAGTTCCAACATTTTCTCTTCCCAACGGGGTGTGAAAATTTAAAAGAAATGCTTGCTTAATGTAATCACTCCTTTTTTTTAACATGTAACACCACCTACAACCCCATGATTTGTAAGATTATGCCATGAAAGATAAGTTAATGGCTACTTTTACTGCTGTGACAAATGAAATAAAAGCCCAATTAGTGCTTCTAAAGCTATAGAATCAAATAAAGGAGAAGCAAAGCAATTTTCAAGCCAACAATAAGCAATAAAGATTAAAAAACAACACTGCAATACAAATTTTTGTTCTGACATTTAAAGAGTACAAAGAAAGATCAAAAGGAAATATGTGAGCATGGATTGGCACACATTTGACATTCTGTCAGGATATCAATCTTTAAGATACATAAATATCCTCTGGTGTTTCTGATGACAACTGAAAAGATCCTGATGAAATTCTTCAGAATTTAGACAATCAACTTCGAGGCAATGTTCGAGTCAATTTACGGAACATAGACATGTGTTCATGACAGATGACCATTATCTAGGTGAAATAATTGATAAGTTCCTGGGCAGGTGTTGATCCAAATGTGTGGAATATGATTTCACAGGAGCTAACTTAGCTGCAATGCTTGTCGAATTAGTGATTGTCTGTATACCCATCTTATCCTTCCTGAAAGCATTTCTGGCCTAGCCTAAAGAATACACCATTCATACTCTGGTGGAAGAAAGACACAAGTTCAAAGCAAATTGCAGGCAGCATCTGGAAGTGTTTGACTCTAGAATAACTACTGCAGCTGCTAACAGGTTCAGTGAAACTATGCACCTCTAGATGGTCATGGTCATGGGTTCAGAAGGTACTACCTATGGAACATTGGCAAATTTCTTCAGTGGATCTTGTAGACAGTACACACTGCCGTAAATGTCGATGGTGAAGGGAATGGATATTTGTGGATTTGGTATCAATCATGTATGGACGGCTTTGTTGTGGATGGTGCCAAGTGTTGTTGAAGCTGTACTTATCCAGACAGGTGGGGATTATTTCCTCACATTGCTAACTTAGCTGAAGGGGTAGGGGAATGGGTCTGGGTGAAATACTCTTCAGAGGGTCTGTGTGGACTTGTTGGGCCAAAATGGCCTGTTTTCACACTGTAGGGATTCTATTATTGCTGACTTGTGCATTATAAATGGTGAACAGGCTTTGTGGAGTCAGGAGGTGAATTACTTACAGGATTCCTAATCTCTGACCTTCTCCCCTTGGCACTATATTCAAATGGCTAGTCCAATTTAGTTCTGGTCAATAGTAACCCACAAGATGTTGACAGTGGAAACTCAGTGATGGTAATGCCATTGAATGCCAAGGGGTGGTGGTTAGATCCTCTCTTCTTGGAGATGGTCATTGCCTGCCATTTATGTGGGATCAATGTTACTTGCCAATTTTCAGCCTAAGCCTGGATACTGTCCAGATCTTGCTGCATTCAGACATGGACTGTTTCAGTATCTGAGGAGTTGTGAATGGTACTAAATGGTAAACAGTGCAATCATCAGTGAAAATTCTCATTGGTGAAGTAGCTGAAGATGGTTGGGCCTAGGACACTCACCTGATCAACTCCTGTGGAAATGTCCTGGAGTTAAGGTGTTTGACTTCCAATGATCTAAATCATTTTCCTTTGTGCTATGTATGACTCCAGCCAATGGAGAGTTATTCCCCTGATTGCTACTGATTCCAGTTTTGCTAGTGCTCCTTACTGCCACACTTGGTCAAATGCAGCCTTTATGTCATTTTCACCTCACCTTTGGAATTCAGCTCTTTTGTCCATGTTTGAACCAAGGGTGTAATGAGGTCAGGAGCTGAGTGGCCCTGGTAGAATCCAAACTTGATGTCACTGAGCAGGTTATTGCTGAACAGGGGCTGCTTGATAGCACAGTTGATGACACCTTCCATCACCTTACGGATGATTGAAAGTAAATTGGGGCAGTAATTGACTGGGATGGACTTGTCCTATATTTTATGTACAGGGCAAACCTGGATAATTTTCCATATTGTTGGGTAAATACAAGTGTTGTAAGTGTATTTGAACAGCTCAGTGAGGGACGTGGCAAGTTCTGGAGCACAAGTTCTTCTGTACTATTGCCAGAATGTTGTCAAAGCCCACAGCCTTTGTCTTAGCCAGTGTCTTGATACCATATTGAGTGAACCAAATTGGCCGAAGATTGGTGTCTGTGATGCTGGGGACCTCTGGAGCAGGCCGAGATGGATCAGCACTTCTAATGAAGGTTGTTGCAGATGCCTCCGCCTTATCTTTTGCACTGATGTGTTAAGCTCCTCCATTATTGAGCATGGGAATATTTGTGGAGTCTCCACCTCCAGTGAGTTTTTGATTGTCCACCACCATTCGCGACTGGATGCAGCAGAATGGCAGAGCCTACATCTGACCCATTTGTTGGGACATTGCTTAGCTCTATCTATCACTTGCTGTTTATTCTGTTTAGCATGCAGCCAGTCCTGTTTTCTGCTCCACCAGGTTGAAACCTCATTTTTCGGATTGCCGGTGCTATATTTGGCATGCCTTCCTGCACTGTTCCTTAATTGTTTGAACACAGACAAATTAAAAATGACAGAAGTAAATTAAGAATCAAAAATTAGCAAACCACTAAGAAATGAAATTCTTTAGTTTGTCTTTCAAATCGAACATTAAAGAACTAAAAAAAAGTCTAAAAGAAAGCAAACTACTTAAATAATTTCTTTGGACAGCGATTTCTCTTCTCCATCCTAGTTAGTTTATGGAGCTTAAAGCTTTAATGGCATAACCAATCCACAAAATAATACATTTCTGAATTAAAGCTCACTACAGGTCACTATAAAACATATCCGAAAGGTCTGCAAGAAATTATTTTTGTATCAGCCTTCCCCACTGCCTGGGGACTGGTGTTTGAGTTAAACATTTCATCAGGATTTTTTTCCTATGCTGACAATGTCCAGCTGCTGAGGACAAGGACACTGCAGGAAAAAGATGATGGAAGATGTAGTTATCGGCTTTCTCCCGGGAAACTGCAATGCAGAGAAGTGTGCTGTAACATCTTAGAAGACTATGATGTGGATGCAATTTGAAACTGAGAATTAAAAGTTATCCTAATGGTGATTGTAAAGCCATTGTGGATTGTCGTTAAAACAAATTTCATTCACTATTGAGAGAAGGAAATCAGTCATCCTTACCCAATGTGACCTACAAGTGACTCTAGACTCACAGCAATATGCTTGCTTCTGAACTGTCTGCTAGAACAATTAGGGATGGGCAATATGTGCTGACCTGGTAGGTGAAGACCACATCCTGTGAATGAAAGTAGAGAAAAAAATTAAGGTGACTAAAACTTTTTCCAATAGTTTACCTGTGGTCTGATCATGTCCTATATAGTTTGAGCAAAATCTCATGCTTTGTATACTCTATTGCCTTTGAAATAAAATCCAATGATCCAGTTGCCTTTTCTATTACCTGTACAGTGCGGAAACAGACCCTTTAGTCCAACTCGTCCATGCTGACCAGATATCTTAACCTAATCTCGTCCCATTTGCCAGCACTAGGCCCATATCCCTCTAAACTCTTCCTATTCATATGTCCATCCTGTGCTTTTAAAATGTTGTAATTATACCAGCTCCGCCACACCGCATGAAAAAGTTGCCCCTTAGGTCACTTTTATATCTTTTCTCTCTCACCCTAAACCTATGCCCTCTAGTTTTGGACTCCCCCACCCCAGAGAAAAGACCTTGTCTATTTATCCTATCCATGCCCCTCATGATTTCATAAACCTCTACAGGGTCACCTCTCATCCTCCAAAGCTTCAAGGAAAATAGCGCCCGCACATTCGGGCTCTCCCTTTAGCTCAAACCCTCCAACCCTGGCAACATCCTTGTAAATCTATTCTGAGCTCTTTCAAGTTTCACAATTCAGATCTGAAAGGAGCTGGAAAATTGTGGTTTTTATGCTGTTAGTGATCCAAACTCCTTTCAAATTAAGAGGACTCAGGAGTGACTTAAAATTAAAATATTCAAGCTCCTGAGGGGGTCTTGACCAGGTAAATGTGAAAAGGATTTCCTCTTGTAGGAGATCCCGGAACTAAAGGCATTCCTTTTTCTGTCAGAGGGTTGTGAGTATTTGGAATACTTGTCCAGAAAAGGCAGTGAATGCAGGACCTTTAAATATTTTTAAGGCAGAGACAGCTGAATTAATGATAACCAAGAGAATGAAAGATTATTGGGGATATGCAGAAATGTGGAGTTGAAGTTAAAATAAAAAGGGCATGATCCTTTCAAATGGCAGAGCAGTCTTGATTATTCTTTGTTAGGTCGTCACGGTGCCCAAAACAAAAGACAAAGGGTGTGATAGTCGTGTAAAAGGTGGGTAAGAGATACAAAACCGCTGTATATGATGAGTTTGAAGAGGAGAAAATTGATCAGTTCTGCACAAAATCAATCAAGTACAAAAAAAAAGCTAGAAGTCGGCATATAGCCTCAAAATAAGGGGGAGCTAATTTAAGACTGAGCTGAGGAGGAACTTCTTCACCCAAAGAGTTGTGAATCGATGGAATTCCCTGCTCAGTGAGTCATAGAGTCATCGTCCTTGAGACGTAAGGCATGGAAACAGACTCTTCAGTCCAACCTGTCCATGCCGACCAGATATTCTAACCCAATCTAGTCCCACCTGCCAGCACCCGGCCCATATCCCTCCAAACCCTTCCTATTAATACACCCATCCAACTGCTTCTTAAATGTTGTGATTGTACCAGCCTCCACCACTTTCTCTGGCAGCTCATTCCATACACGTACCACCCTCTGCGTGGTTGAATGTTTTTAAGGCAAAGATAGATAGATTTTTGAACAGTAAAGGAATTATGGTTTATGGTGAGCGGACGGGTAGGTGGAGCTGAGCCCATGAAAAGAGCAGCCATGATCTTATTTAATGGTGGAGCAGGCTCGATGGGCCAGATGGCCTACTGCTCTGATTTCTTATACCATTATGATCTTATGATGCCGGGGGAGATGTTGGAAAGTATAAGAAAAATGGACGATAAAAGCCATACCCAGAAGTTATGAAACTCAAAATACTGTAAGGTACTGACGCAGTCACTGGGCTGTTGGTTTTCCACTTGGGCTGAGCTTCATTGGAACACAATCATAGGGCCAGGATGGAAATGTTAGCTTGAGAGGAAGGCCATTTATTGAAATGGCAGGCAACTGGGAGGCTGGAGTCATTCCTGTGGTCAAAGTGGTGGTCTTCTGCATAGTGGTCACCCAGTCTGCATTCGGTCTCACCCCATGTAAAGGTCACCACATTGTGAATAGTGAATGCAATAGGCTAGATTGAAAGATGTGCTTCATCTGAAAGGTGTGTTTAGGACATTGGACAGTGAGGAAGGAGGAGGTGAATGGGTAATTATGACACAGTGATAATGCCACACAACACAATAGAGGATATTCTCGATATGAAGATGGTACTTTGTCTCCATAAAATGGTGGGGTGGTCACTCTTTCTAATGTTGTTATGGATAGATGTATCTGTGGTGGACAGATTGGTAATGATGAGGTCAAGTATGTTTTCCCCTTTGGTTGGTTCCCTCACCACCTGCCACAGACACAGTCAGGCAACAATGTTGTTTCGTGAAGATTTGTGAATATATACTCTCAACTCCCTCCACTCTTACAATCCCACCTTAGATGCACTGCCTTTCTATGTTGTTTTTCTAAAGTGCATAAATTGACAATTATCCAAATTAATTCTCACCTACAATCTGCCTACTCAATGTAAATTTGGCTGTAAGCCTGCGTTTGGTTTGTCACAGTCTGTGACTTTTTTTTTCTGAATTTCACAATTACTTGACCAAAGTACTTTGATTAGGATTCTATAGATTTTGTGACAATACTGTGGCTTTAAGAGGTGTACTTCCTGGGGGTTTTGTTTGAAGAGAGGTTTTAAGGCGGAAGTAGAAAGCAGTCTATCAGAGACACTACAGTAAAAAGCTTGTGAGGGCTTAGGATTTTTTTTATTTCAGGAAAATGGAAGCATCCTGAATGGGTGCAGTCAAGCTCCCACAGAACCAGGATTTTTAGTTTTCGACCCCAGTTGCTGTTGGGGTCTTAAGATGTGGAAACTATTACTATCTCTTTTTAATTTGCAGCCAAAGCTGGGGGTTTCTCTTCCTGCTACAGGAGTAGCATGTGAGACAATCTGTTTTCTGAATTTGCCTTTTGCCAAGGGTGTATTTATGGGATGTTATTATATCAGTTAATTAGTAATAGTTACTGCATCTATTATTTTATTAAGATTCACAATAGAGTTAAGTTATTCCAATTCCTTCTCTCTTTTGTTGTATTTTAACTACAGTGGATGAATGAAGTGTGTTTGCTTTAAATCCGGTAGTTTGACCAATTGAATTGTATCTGGAATGCAACACCTTAAGTTTAACTTCCAAACAAGAAAAAGTCCAGACTGTCATCTGAATACTTTGAGAGGATTTGGTCTGGTCCATAAGAACTTTTTTATCCAGCAGCCTGGAGGTTTTTTGTGATGTGCATTATTTCTTGAGAAGTTTAGTTGTATATATTTGTACCTTTTGTAAATAATATTCATATCTTTGCTTGAGTAAGTTTTGTTTCCATTGGTTAGTTCTTTATCTGTTACTAAAGGACTTGTTTACTGAGCTATTTACAGTCTAATGTATGCAAATATATGAAATAGGTGCAGAAATAACTTTGAACTTGTTCCATCATTCAAAGACAGCATGACCAATCTGTTTGTGTTAGGAATTCCAGATTCCCATCTGCCCTGATAACATTGAAAACATTATATAAATAGTAATGTCACCTCCTTTTCAAAATGTAGTTTTTTCTGTGACCAATAGACATGGAAAAGGATCAGTACACCCATCCTGGCTTGATTGTAACATTGATTTGAGCAATAAGTTTGTGTTCCTTCCATTTCTTGGTTTAGTGTTGGTGTTACTTACTCATCATAAATGAATCAAAATGAGCACATAAGGAATACCAACTAATTGGAGTCAGCCTTCGCTCAATCTTTAATGATTAAAGACCAGGCAACCACAAGCATTTGGCATTTCAGATTGAACTGGAAGGAAGTCTTGATGGATTCTATGGACTGATTACTTCTCCCAGTGTGGCAACCCAAGCTAGGTTGTGAGATTTGTTTACTGTTTGCTGGTGTGAGTTTCATTCATTCAAGCAATTTCATGCACACACACACACACACAGGCACTCCTGTACACACACATATACACAGGCACTCCCATATACACACAGACACACGTATACACAGATACACACATAGACACACACACACTCCTACAGAGACACACTCCCACACTCACACATGCATCCTCTCACAAACTTAGACACTTTACACTGACACACACACACATATACACTCTCTCACACTCAACCCCCCCACCCCAGACAGACAGACAGACACACACACACACAAGCACACGCACACAAAAACATACATGCATACGTATACATATATTTTGTACTTTCAGAGTTACATCGTAGTTTGCTCAAAAACTGCATGAATCCATATAAGACTGTTAATTCACTTATTAGATTAGAATCAGTCTAAACATTATGGCACAGACAGGGAACACAGGGGGGCTAACACCTTCAACATCTTAACATCTTATCTGGCTGACACCAATTATTACAGTTAACCTGAGAATGTAATGTTTAAAAAAGGTTTTGTGATGTACATATGAAAGAAGTGAAACTAACATGGTCATTCTAACAGATGAGAGACTTAACAAACAATCCAGGTATTTTTCAATGTATAATTCCAGTTACATCACACTGTAAACTTTTGCTATAAATTCTGTGTCTTACAATTGTGTCCTCCACAACCACCTGATGAAGGAGCGTCGCTCCGAAAGCTAGTGCTTCCAATTAAACCTGTTGGACTATAACCTGGTGTTGTGTGATTTTTAACTTTGTACACCCCAGTCCAACACTGGCATCTCCAAATCATGCAATTTCATGGAAGCGCTGTTTTGTCAGTTTCTTAAAGGGAACAGGTACAGTACATACAAACCTATTCCAGTCCAGGAGATGGTTTGTAAGGGCTGGTTAATATTATAATGTTTCATGGAGACTTGATGGGAATGGTATTGTTCTGTATGTTACATTTTTTCAGAAGTAAACACTACTTGTAGCAAGGGCTGATAAGGTGTGAAAATGCAATAATGGATTTGAAAGGATTATTTTGATTAGAGAGAGTTGTTTAAATTTGGACTATCTTCTGATAGTAAAATATACTACAGAACTGCTGGTTTATGAATGAATGAATGAAACAGTGTTATAGTAGGTTATAGAGTTATGAATAAATATAACGGAACGCAGTGTCCGCTTGTAAGTGGGTTAGTAAAGGAGTTATGAATGAATGAACAGGAACCTGACATTAATTAATATTTAGATTTCCTAAATTAATCTAGTCCTATTTGCCAACATTTGGCCCATATCCCTCTAAATTTTTGTATTCATATACCTATCCACATGCCTTTCAAGTCTTGTAATTGTAGCAACCTCAACGAATTCCTTTGTCAGTTCATTCCATCGAATTCACAGAATCCCTACAGTGTGGAAGCGGGCCACTCAGCCCATCATGTCCACACTGACCCTTTGAAGAGTATTCCACCCAGACCCACCCCCTCTCTGTAACTCTGGAACCCTGTGTTTCCAATGGCTAATCGGCCTAATCTTCTGTATACACACCATCCTCTGTGTGAAAAAGTGATGCTTAGGTCCCCTTTAAATCTTTCCCCTCTCATCTTAAAGCTAAGCCCTCTAGTTTTAGACTTTCCAACCCTTTGAAAAAGACCTTGGTTGTTCACCCTATCCATGCCCTTCATGATTTTATAACTTCGAAAAGGTCACCCCTCAGCCTCCGATCCTCCAGGGAAAACAGCCCTAGCTGATTCAACCTCTCCCTATAGCTCAAACCCTCCAAGTCTAGTAATATGCAAAGCCCTATAAAGTTTCACAACATCTTTCCTATTGCGGGAGACCAGACCCAAAAGGCAATTCTGAAGAGGCAAAATGAGAGGACAAAAGGTGCTCGTCGGATGCTGCCTGAATTGCTGTGCTCTTCCAGCACCACTGATCCAGAAAATGAGAGGACAGACCAGTTAGAGTTTTCAAAAACTATTGCTATCCATTGTTTCCAGCTCTATATTTCCCTGCTGAGCATGGAGCTGTTAAAATGAGAAAAGCAGAACGTGAAGGTGGCAAAAAATATGGCTGACGGTCTGACAGGAAGGTTTCTAAAGTCCCCTCACACAGAGAGTGGTATGTGTATGGAATGAGCTGCCAGAGGAAGTGGTGGAGGCTGGTACAATTGCAACATTTAAGAGGCATTTGGATGGGTATATGAATAGGAAGGGTTTGGAGTGATATGGGCCGGCTGCTGGCAGGTGGGACTAGATTGAGTTAGGATATCTGGTCAGCATGGACTGGTTGGACCGAAGGGTCTGTTTTCATGCTGTACACCTCTATGACTCTATGACCCAGGCCTCTCAACCAGAGCCTGCTAGTCCTAGGCAGACCATGAGAAGCTGTAAAATGGCCTGCCAAATTCAAAACTAAAATACTTTTTAAAAAAGAGAATCTCCTCCCTTTCCTTCATATACCTCCCCACTCCCCCCACTCCCCACGTCGGGGACAATTTACAGCAGATCCTTTTCCTAACAGGCTAGCCAGCTGCCATTTTCAAATCTGATGATTGGAGTGAGAGGCCGGTGGAGTTTTGTCGACTGCATGGACTGAGAGGTAATAATGAGCATTGGTATTTGGTCGACTCTTACTTCATCTGATCAGTGTTTATCCAAGGCAGTTATTTATAAGAGCCAAAAACAGCACAGTCAGCGAATCAAACAGTGCATTGCCGGTGGAAGCTCCGAATCCCAGCTTCAAGCCTTAAGAGCATTAATCACTTAACGTGTGGACGGTAAGCAGTTGGCCTTTCTGATAAAGGGAAGTGAACTTGGGGTGAACATGTCCTTTGTAACTGGTGAACCATCTGATTTCCATTTTGGGGTCCTACTGTGTACAAACATCTTGTTTTTTTTTACATGACAAGAGCTACTTTGAAACAAATAGTGGTCCATGAGTTCTCTTTTAATAACCCAGAAGGGGATCCTTGAAAGCAAAAAGGATACAAGCCATTTAAGGTTATCAAACGTTCACCTTGACTTCAATGAATAAGAATATTGCATGAGGACAACCAATTCAGTGTCACTCATTTTGTGCGTTTGCTGTTGATAAGTTTAATGTAAACCAATTCCTGCAGTATAGCATCATGTTCTGGGATCAATCAAAGGTTTGTTTTATAGCCACCGTGAATAGGACAAGCCTCTTTCGGCCAAGTGAAAAGCAGGGAAAGAAACAGACACGTGTGACAAGTAAATCATGAAATGTTGCCCATGACCCATGTGCATTGTGACAAATTATTTACAATCCCTGCCAATTTGTTTTGCTTTAAAATAAATTCAACAGATTAGACTGCAGTGATGTCATTCTATGGAGACTGGTTTAAAGAAATAGGGGATGGAGGGAGGTACAATTTCCCAATCAACTGCTGTCTGAGTGTCAAGGGGTGACCCATGTCAAAATTGTAACTGCACTATATGGACTCAGTGTAGTTTCTGCAGACTGGAAATTGAGTAAAACTAGCACGGCTGAGTCAATCAAACACTTTGGCAATTATTGTCGCACTAAATAATATAAAAAACAATTCAATAGAGAACATTGAGAGCAACAAAAAAAAACTTTGGCATTAACAATCTATTCGAAACTATACATCGATCACGGGGAATTATAACCTGCAGAGAAACAAGATAAATGAAGAAAGGGCTAAAGTAATGTGAAGGTAGGCTGAAGGCTTGTGGGAAACATTAACACCAGTACAGAGTTAAGGGCCAAATGGCCTGTTTCTGTGCTGTAAATTCTATGCCATGCAGCCAAACAAGTTGAGGAACATCTTGCAAATTTTCCCAAAATATGCCAACAGGCAGTAAGAGTGGAGAGATTCCTGGTCAACCAGGTGAGGGGAAGAAATTGGAGCATCCAACAGGGCGGCACAGTGGCTCAGTGGTTAGCACTGCTGCCTCACAGCACCAGGGTCCCGGGTTCAATTCCAGTCTCGGGCAACTGTCTGTGTGGAGTTGCACATTCTCCCCATGTCTGCATGGGTTTCCTCCAGGTGCTCCGGTTTCCTCCCACAGTCACAAAGATGTGCATGCCAGGTGAATTGACCATGCTGAATTGCCCATCGTCTTAGGTGAATTAGTCAGAGGGAAGTGGGTCTGGGTGGGTTACTCGTCGGAGGGTCGGTGTGGACTTATTGGGCCGAAGGGCCTGTTTCCACACTGTAGGGAATCTAATCTAATCTAAACATCACTACCCATATCTTCAGATGACAATTACAAGAAAAGTGCATGTCACGTCAACTCTTTGGGGGAATGGGTTGATTCAGTTGCTTGAACAGCCTGTACGGGTCAGATTGTTGCCAACAGCACAGGATTCAAACCCTATTCTGACTTAGGTGGATTTGGAAGCTGTGTTCTTGCCCTCTCCACAATGGAGGTTGGGACATGGTGTTTCAGCTCTGCCTTCAGGCAGAGAAACGAAAATATGAATTATCTTCCTAAAGCTGATCCTCAAGTGGATGAGGATGAATGTGCCAATTCGAGGTTGTCTGTTAATCACAGTTGTCTACTACAGAATGCTAATAGTAAAAGTACAATACAGTGCCACATATTTAACTATATTCAGAAAGTTTTAGCAGTAGTTTAATTTCAACAATTGTGTACTGAGCACAAACAGCCTGAAGCTGCAAACTATTCCAAAAGAACAAATCCCAACCCTCCGTTGAAAAAATGGCATCCATCATTGTGCTCATTAAATGCTGTAACCTGCATTTACCTGTTGTAATACATAAATTTGTTTGAACTTTTGGTTATGAAATAAGGGGAATTTATGAAACATTTGATTTGATTTAATTTGATTTGATTTATTACTGTCATGTAGACCGCGGTATAGTGAAAAATGTTGTCTGTGTGCTTTACAGGCAGATTGTACTATACAAGTCCATTAGCGTAATAGAACAGAGTGCAGGATACAAGGTTACAACTGCTGAGTAAGTGCAGAGAGAGAGATAGATCAACTTTAACATTAAAGAGGTCCATTCAAAAGGCTGATAAAAGCAGGGAAGAAGCTGTTCTTGAATCTGTTCTTGAAACGTTTATATCTTCTGCCCAATGGAAGATGGTGGAAGAGAGCATGACTGAGGTGGGATGGGTTTTTGATTACATTGCTTTCCTGAAGCAGTAAGAAGTATAGATGAAGTTAATGGATGGAAGGTTGGTCTGTGTATTAGACTGGGCTGTGTTCATGACTCTCTGTAGTTTCTTGCGGTTTTTTAGATTAGATTAGATTACTTACAGTGTGGAAACAGGCCCGCCGAAGCGCAACCCACCCATTCCCCTACATTTACCCCCCTACCTAACACTACGGGCAATTTAGCTTGGCCAATTCACCTGCCCTGCACATCTTTGGACTGTGGGAGGAAACCGGAGCACCCGGAGGAAGCCCACGCAGACACGGGGAGAATGTGCAAACTCCACACAGTCAGTCGCCTGAGTCGGGAATTGAACCCGGGTCTCTGGCGCTGCGAGGCAGCAGTGCTAACCACTGTGCCATCGTGCCGCCCATGTTTTGGGCAGAGCAGTTTCCAAGCATGCATCATGTGAAACATCGAGCAGAACTGAAGAAATCTGGGATAATTCTGACTTCAGTTGGTAAAATTATGCATACATTAAAGAGGCGAGGCAATGGCTTGGTGGGATAATTATTACATTTTTAATCCATGGACCAAGGTATTGTTCTCGGGTAACAAAAAAAAAAGTTGCCAGAGAAACTTAGCATCCAGCAGCATCCAAGGAATCAAAGCAGAATTAATGTTTTGGCTTCAGAGTCCTTTCTTCTCAACTCAGAGGTCTCCAGCATCTGCAGTTCTTTGTTTTATTTTAATGTTGTGGGGAACTCGGTTCAAATCCTGCTATGGCAGATGGTGAAATTTGAATTCAACAGAAGATTGGAATTAAGAGTCTAATGAACACCATGAAAAGATTGTGCAAAAATCCCAACTGGTTCACTAATATCCACGAGGGAAGGAAATCTGCCATCCTTACCTGGTCCGACCAACATGTAACTCATGGTAATGTGGTTGACTCTTAACTGCCTTCTGAGCAATTAGGGATGGGCAATAGATTCTAGCCTGGCCACACCATTTGAACGGATTTTTTTTAAAAATCACTATCTGTTATACATCCTTCCTGAATTTATTTTCTGTATAAATTAATTTTGGCTTCAAAGGCATTGAAACTCAAGGGACTATTGTTGAACATGTAGCGGATCCCTCCCCCCACTCCTTATACGCAATGATGCATTCGACCTGTGGGACCAAGTTGTCCTCATTTTGGGTGGGGTGGGCGATGTTTGTGACAGAGACTGGAAATGATCAACTCTCTGGCATTTCAGCCTGATTCGCTAAAAGGTTCAGTAGGGGATCCACCAGAAAGCGGGACCTCGACAAATAACTGAGAAAGAAAATTACTCCCATTTCCAAGAACTGGAGACATTGAAAGTGAATAATTCCTCAAAATATCTTGTTATCAGAGAATAGTTTCTACCAATTTTCCATACTGTAATCCCACTTTGCTGAGTACTGGAATCGGATGTTATATGTTAACCATATAGACTTAATCCCCATTATCTCCTTATCCATCCATATAAGCACTCTCTCTAATTCTGTCATATTAGCTTGCTAATGCAAACAGGGCCTGAAATCAGTCATCCAGAGTCAGTTTCTGAATTTCTGCATTTTTACATGGAAAGGCCATTTAACTTATCAATGTTATACAGATTCAGCATGTAACAGGATCTGCTGTTAAAATCCAGAAACTTTTAGCCCCATTTACTGTCATGTACATACTGTGGGTGATAGTGTCACATTGTTTTCGCAGTTAACTGGAAATATTAAAGAAGCTGAAGTGGTGAAAACTGTTCTCCAAACGTTTATTTGAAAATTTTAAAATGTTAAGGGTGAGGAGCAATGCATCCTCTCTGTTGTGTGGGGATGTTTAAAGGCTGATTCCAAACGGTGACCTTCCCAGGACACTAGTTAGTTATTCATGTCATTAATACACACTGACCAGCATCAGCAATTAGCTTTTAATTCCTTTTTTAACCTACTTAACATTAAGCAAAACACAATTTATTCAAACACCATTTTAAAAAAAAAGCCAAAGTAAGAAGACCTTCGATTTACTTAACTCTATTGACAAACTGAACAGAATAATTGATACTGTAACTTTTACTAATTAACTGCTCCAATATAGTGACATCCCATAAACACACTCTTGGTAAACAGGCAAATTCAGAAAACTTATATACAATCCAGCACCAAGGAATAAGAATCCCTAGTTTTTAGCTTGAATCAAGAGAAGGAAAAATAGCTTCCACTTCCTCAAGACTCCAATAGCAACTGCCGAAAGCTAACTAAAAATCTGCATCTGTGAGAGTTTGATCACACCCACTCAGGCTGCTTCTATTGTTTCAATTTAAAAAAAACAAGGTCTCACAAGTTGTTTATCTTCTCATGTCCCCCAGTCTGTCTCTGAAGAAACCAAAACACAGCACACCTTTTAAAGACACAGTATTGTTACAACCTGGTAAGATAAATATTTGTAAATATGTCTGTAGGAGATGGCTTTCTGGGGAGAGGAGGTGGGTGAATAGCCAGCTTCTCATTATCTCTACATTATCTAGTCTTCTCTTCAAAGTTTACCTAACTCTGTACAATGTTATAATCTATGGGTCCACAGAACTCAGCCGGGCAATCATTCAATTACCATTCACAGTCATTTTTTGACTAAAACAACTCTCCTTTAAAAATCACCTGTTGGAATTAAATGTTTAATATTTCCTTAAGTACTTTGGGGTTATGATCTGTTGTTGTGACAAGGTAGGTGTGGAAACAATGCTTCCTGTTGTGTGAAAGTCTAGAATTAGGAGTCACCATGTAAAAATAGGGTTGCCCATTTAAACTAGAGAAGAGGAAAAATATTTTACACCAGAGGGGCGTAAATCTTTGGAACCCTTATTCTCAAAAGCAGTGGAAGCAGAGTACTTGAATATTTTAATATAGAGGTAGGTGGATGCTTGATAAGCAAGAGGTTAAATCTGAGTCAAGTGGAGTAATCAGATAAACCATGATTTTGTTGCATAGTTGAGCACAGTCAAGGTGCTAAGTTAAAAGTCACACAACACCAGGTTATCGTCCAACAGGTTTATTTGGTGGTTGACAACCACCTGATGAAGGAGCAGTGCTCTGAAAGCCAGTCCTTCCAAATAAATCTGTTGGACTGTAACCTAGGGTTGTGTGCTCTTTAACTTTGCCCACCCCAGTCCAATGCCAGCACCTCCAGAAGGTGCTAAGTGGTCTACTCCTGTTCCTAGTTCACATGTTGTAAGTGTGTTGTTTGATCTTCTCTGTTACCATTATCTTGATGGGCAGTGAGTTCCAGGTCACTACTGCTTGCTGCATAAAGAAAACACAGTTCTTTCTCAAACTCCTCCTGTATTTCTTTCCCCATGCTGGAAGCTGTCGAGAGTGTTGCCCCTCCACTTGAGTTCAGTGGGGTGGCGGGGGGCATGAAATTGTTGCAGTGAAGTGATCCCACCATGGAGCTGAACATCTCACTGATCCTAAAGTTCATCTTACCACAGCCCCAGGCCACTCAGAGTCTGTTAAGATTCCACCCTTTGTGTTTTTCCTCCTCCCTGATCTGTGTATCTCTCACATATTCATATCTGTCTCCTCCTCCTGTGATGTCAATGTTCACTCTTTCTTTCAAAATGCCTGTCTCGGTGTCCTCCTGTCATCTGTCCCTCCAAAACATTATCTCCAAAATATTCTGAACTCATTACCTAGACCTCCTTTGTCCACCTGATCTTTTCACTCTATATGTAGATTTAAATCCCCATGATTATTACCACACATTCCTGAAAAAAGCCCCATTATGGTTTCCTTATATTTCATCCTACCTGTAGCTACTGTATCTGCAGAAACCACTCTGTGGATTATGTGCTACTTATACTGACCACCAACAGTGCAATGACACCAGTCTAAGACAAAAGCACATTCCATTTCTCATTTGGACATTACCGAAAGCCTGCCCTGAGTGACTCTTTGTAAAAGAAAAACCTCCTGATATCCTGAAATCTCGAGCACAAAGATATGGACAGGACAACTCCTGGCAGATCAACCACTGTTATATCCCATTTCAGATTTGGGAATAACTTCCAAACTCCAAGTCAAACAATTTTGTGCCAAACTTCTCTTCAGAGGTGAGAGATAATCAAATTGTGAAGAACAATCCCAAGCTGTCCTATTCTAAATAATATGATTACTTTGAAACTCTGGAGTTTAACAAAAGACAATCCTTCTTATTATTTTTTAAAGAAATGTTTGTAAGTGGCAAGGCTCTTTAAGAAATATTTCAGTGCAGAAAGTGTCTGTGTGGCATTGTGAAGAGTTGATGTCTGGGTGTGGTCCTTCAGTGAGATATATTGTTAGAATGGTAAATCTTTAATGAGCGTCGTCACCCAGTGAAACTAAATTCCTTTGTAATTATACAGTTTGCTCTTAACTAATTCTATATTTGTCAATAGTTTTCTATGGCTGGCTTGTGGTGTGTGTGTGTGTGTGTGCGTGTGTGTGTGTGTGGGTGTGCATGCGCGCGCGCGCGTGTGTGTGTGTGTGTGTGCTCTTACAAGAAGGAATAAATTGACACCAGCAAATATTATCTAGTTATTTTTTCACATTAGTGACCATTAGGCACTGAGCATAGAACTGGTGTTTATGAATTGAGCAATCTTTATCCAATTTTTTCAAGTGATGTTGCATTGCAATACTGATGGAGTGCTCCATTTTTAGTGACAATGTTCATTGATTGGAGCTCAAAATTGTTGCCTGCCTGTTATTAATGAAAAATACCTCAAGATACAGTGTTAATGAAGAACGAAACAT
The DNA here is from genome assembly GCF_037043375.1 of Chiloscyllium plagiosum. Lineage (NCBI taxonomy): Eukaryota > Metazoa > Chordata > Chondrichthyes > Orectolobiformes > Hemiscylliidae > Chiloscyllium > Chiloscyllium plagiosum. Next base: position 137,637,116 of record NW_028270140.1, read on the forward strand.
CACCTCCCTCAATCAATGGCATCTTCGGCAAAGGCAAACATTCAACTGGTCTCCATATTGTTTGTAGGAACATGGCGACAGAAATAGATCATTCAGCTTCATATTTTGCTTCCTCATTTAGTCTCATGGTTGATGTTGAATTCAATTCCTTAACTCACCATTGTTTCATTTCCTTTGAACCTCTTACCAACTCAGCACTCAGCATTGTAAACCCCAATTGATTCTCCCCAACTCTCTCCCCCCAACATCACCCCATCCCCGCCCCCCCCACCACTTACAACCTAATTTGGAGAATCAGTTTCAAGTTTCCACTATAATTTATCGTGTATGTGCTTCCCAATTTCATTCTTTGTTTAGATTCCTCCACCAGAGACAATCATCCCTCTGTCTCTCCTCTATCAAAGTCTCATAACAAATATCTCAGTGACCTCAGCCCTCAAGTTTTTTAACTCAAGGAAACTCAAGCATCTGTGCAATGTTGCCCTTTCAACCCTGGTATCATTCTGGTGACTGTGTACTGTTATGTCACGGGGTAAAGTCTTCTGTTTAATTTAAGCCAGCAACACAGAAAAGATTCATCTCATGCAGTAATCTGTGAAAATTCGAGAGGCCAAGAACTATTTAAAGTAAAAATTAACAACTTTATTTCTTCAAGTATATCAGAGAATAATTAACTAATGACCATTTACAACTCCTTCCTCTAACCTATCTTTTAGTTTCCCTTCTATAATACTAGTCTGATAAAACCCCCAATTAAGATTCTCTGAAAAATTCAAATTTCAAAAGCAGCCAGTCGTTGATCCTAAAATCTTCCTCTGTAGATTTGCTCTCCAGTCAGTGTCGATGTTTTTCTCTGTGCAAACATCTTCTCTAGACAGGTACCTCTTAGAGAGCTCTGACTAGCAGCTTACATCTGTTGATCTCTTGGCAGTTCTCCTCTCAACTGTTCATTTTTTTCTGGCATATACCCCTAAAGCATCGGGTTGTGTCTTTGGCTTTTAATATTGTTAATATACTAAATTCAAACTCGATTGGAGTTTGATATTTTTGGGGGTATAATTTAAACTGATTGGCCTAATTCAAATTTGTTTTTGTCCTCAGGCAACCAGCTACCCTAGCTGCTGAACCACATGTTACATTGTATCTTATTCAGAATACTTGGTGCTGTCAGGTAGTTCTGCTAGCTTTTAGCTTTCACAAAGGTACAGTACACCCACATCTTCATAACAGTACAATCTGTCCCTTCAGAGGCCTCTGTATTGTTCATGAGTAAAAGTAAAAGTACTGCAGATGCTAGAAATCTGAAATAAACACAGAAGGTCTGAAGAAACGCAGCAGGTGTGGCAACATCTGTGGAGAGAGAAGCAAAGCTAATGTTTTGAGTCCAATGGAAATGTTCTGAAGAACAGTCCCAGTGGATTTGACTTATTAACTCTGCACTTTAGGATCTCCTTTAAAATTATGCTTTGACCTGAAGAATATTTCAAAATGACAAAGGATTCATCCTAATTATGTGACTTAAGTATCACCAGTTTGATTCAAGCATGAATTGATAAGACCACAAGATGTAGGAGCTCAAGTATGCCATTCAGCCCATCGAGTCTGCTCTGCCATTCAATGAGATCATCCTCAAGTCTGCTTTCCTGCCTTTTCCTCATAACCCTTAATTCCCTTCCTGTTTAAAACTTTGTTTATTTCAGACTTGAATATCCTTAATGAAACAGATTCTACAGCCCTCTCCGGTAAAGAATTCCACAGTTTTTCTCTCTTTGAGAGATGACAGTCCTCCTTATCTTAGTCTTAAATGTATGGTCCCTTATTCTGAGATTATGTCCTTTGATTAGATTACTTACAGTGTGGAAACAGGCCCTTTGGCCCAACAAGTCCACATCGACCCGCCGAAGCGCAACCCACCCAGACCCATTCCCCTACACCTAACACTACGGGCAATTTAGCATGGCCAATTCACCTAACCTACACATTTTTGGATTGTGGGAGGAAACCGGAGCACCTGGAGGAAACTCACGCAGGCACAGGGAGAATGTGCAAACTCCACACAGAGAGTCGCCTGAGGCGGGAATTGAATCCGGGTCTCTGGCGCTGTGAGGCAGGAGTGCTAACCACTGTGCCACCGTGATCTTAGACTCTGCTGCAAGAGGAAACAACTGTGCAGGTTCCTGAAGATCTTACATGTTTCGATAAGATAACCTCTCATTCTTATTAACTCCAACACGTTTAATCTACTCAACTTCTCCTTGTAAGAAAGCCCCTCCATGCTCAGAATGACTCTATGACCTGAGGAACAATTCTCTGAACTCCCTCCAGTGTATCTCTCCTTAGATAAGGAAACCAAAACTGTTCACCGGATCCTAAGTATAGGTTGGCTAGTGCCTTGTATAGTTTTAACAAGGCTTCCCTTTTTTTTACACCCATACTCCATTCCCTTTGAAGGAAAGGCCAAATCCAATTGCCTCGCTTATTACCTGTTGAATTTATAGTCAATCACAGAATAGACCACACAGGGAAAAATTTCTCCGCAAACTCTGGAATGTCCTGTGACCACATTTAAAATAAGAACAGGCATCACTTTCATTTTAGCCTTTTCCTACCACTGTTTTTAATTAAGTCATTAGCTTCTTTCAAACATGCCTCTGTCAAAATAAGGGAGAGAATTTCATAGCGACAATGTTAAGTACTCGCACAATGATACCGTGCGCAGGAATCTTAACATCTCTATATTCTCCAGAAGCCACTTTTTGTTTAATGCGAGGACATCAAAAATGTATTAAATAAAGCAAATCATTCTCTCAGCAAGGATGCCTGTACTGGCAGGTAGCATCTCTTCAGGCTGTATAACCAGTGAGTGACTCATTCTCAAAAGTACATCACATAAGCACAAACTAGATGCAGCGTGTGCCTGCATTAGCAGAGTTTATCCACATTATTTAAAACAAGAAAGATCTAGTACTGAGTTGACTCCTTTATTTTCTCTCCCAGCAGATTTGACTTGATGTGAAAGCATTTGACAGTCAGGGATGTTATTCATAAAGGTCAAAGGTCTCGCAGAACTTGGATCCACTGAAACCAGATGAACAACAACAAGAAAGAAAAACCTTTAAAGGTCAGAGAAGAAAGTTTTAAGCTGGTTAAATAGGTCCCAGAGGAATTTCTACGTTCGTCAATATTTCAAGAAAATTTTTACAAGTTGACGGGAATTCTCTAGGGCAAAAGGTAAATAAATAAGGTAGAAATAAAATGCGATCTGCAAGTCGCAAATGCGAGCTGATCATTCCACACATTTGTGCTTATGACATATGGTGCTCAAGAACTATGTTTGATAGGGGCAGGTGTAGCTGTAAATTATGAAGATCAAGCAAGAAATTATATGGTCACTGGGGGATATTCTGTTCGCCTCCAAAAGTACTTTCAGTTTCCTAATACTGCGAGTCCGTAACTTAGAAGCAAAATGCTTGCAATGTAACATGAGCCTGCATTTTAAGAATAGATTTGGAAGTCAAATTGATGTCCATGCTAACATGCCTAGTGTGAACTGGGAAAAGAAAGAAAAAAATAAAGATTAGTGTTTACATAGCATCTCTTATGACCTTGAAATGTCCGATGGCGTAGTCAATGGTGTAGTGTTTTGAAGCACTATCACTGAAGAATTGTAAGGAATATGGCAACCAAAATTCTAATAGCAACCCCCGCGCCTCCACAAAGTGCCATGAAACAATGAACCAGTCATCTATAATGGTTGAGATCTATGGCATTCATTTAAGCAAGCAAATGAAGACTTTGGTTTAATGGACTGCTTTTAAAAATGGCATCTCCAACACTGCAGCACTCCTTCAGTACACAGCAGAGAGTAGGTTGCTGTAGTCCTTCAAAATACTGACACTAACAGCGTAAGAGTATAAAGTTTAGAGTAAAAGACTCCAAATTGAGAAGGAGAACGCATTAGAGTAAAGAACAAAGAATAGTACAGCACAGGAGAGTGTTACTGAACAGAAACCTTGGAGTACAGTTTCACAGATCATCACGGGTGGAATCCCACGTAGACAGGATAGTGAAGAAGGCGTTTGGTATGCTTGCCTTTATTGGTCAGTGCACTGAGTGTTGGAGTTGGGACGTCACATTGCAGCTATACTGGACATTGTTTAGGATACTTTTGGAATAGAACATAGAACATAGAACAATACAGCGCAGCACAGGCCTTTTGGCCCTCGATGTTGCACCGACCTGTGAACTATTCTCAGCTCGTCCTCCTACCCTATCCCAAAATCATCCATGTGCTTATTTAAGGATTGTTTAAATCTCCCTAATGTGGCTGAGTTGACTACATTAGCAGGTAGGGCATTCCACACCCTGACCACTCTCTGCGTAAAGAACCTGTCTCTGACATCTGTCTTAAATCTATCACCCCTCAATTTGTAGTTATTCTCCCTCATACTCACTGACATCATCATCCTAGGAAAAAGACTTTCACTGTCAACCCTATCTAATCCTCTGATCATCTTGTATGCCTCTATCAAATCCCCTCTTAGCCTTCTTCATTCCAATGAGAATAGACCCAAGTCTCTCAGCCTTTCCTCATAAGACTTTCCCTCCAGACCAGGCAACATCCTGGCAAAGCTCCTCTGCACCTTTTCCAATGCTTCCACATCCTTCCCAAAATATGGGGACCAGAAATGTACACAATATTCCATGTGTGGCCGCACCAGCGTTTTGTATAGTTGCAGCATGATATTGCGGCTCTGGAACTCAATCCCTCTATGAATGAAACCTAACACACTGTATGCCTTCTTAACAGCACTATCCAGCTAGGTGGCAACTTTTAGGGGTCTATGTACATGGACACCAAGATCCCTCTGCACATCCACACTACCAAGAGTCTTTCCATTGACCCAGTACTCTGCCTTCCTGTTAATCTTCCTAAAATGCATCACCTCATATTTCATTCTGGTTTCACTGTTACAGAAAAGCTTGAATCGTTCAGAAAAGATTTACAAGGATGTTACCAGGATTGGAGGGATTGAGCTATAGGGAGAGGCTGAATAGGTTGGGGCCTTTTTCCCTGGAGCATCAGAGGCTGAGGGGTGATTTTGTAGGAGATTATAAACTCATGAGGGGCATGGATAGGGTGAGTAGTCAAGTTTTTCCCAGGGTATTGGAGTCCAAAACTTTAAGGTGAGAAGGGAAAGATTTAAAAAAGGACCTAAGGGCAACATTTTCAAGCAGGAAGGTAGTGCGTGTATGGAATGAGCTGCCAGTGGAAGTGGTGGAGACTGGTACAATTACAGCATTTGAAAAGGCATCCGAATGGGTACATGAATAGGAAGGGTTTATAAAGATATGGGGCAAATACTGGCAAATGCGACTAGATTAATTTAGGATATCTGGTCAGCATTAGACCGAAGAGTTTGTTTCCATGCTGTACATTTCTATGACTCTGTGACTCATAGGAACAGGCCCTTCGACCCACCAAGCCTGTGCTGACAATTGATGCTTTGCTAAACTAAAAACCTTTCACCTCCATGTGGTCCGTATCCTTCTATTCCCTGCCTGTTCATTTATCGATCAAGATGTCTCTTAAACATTGCTATTGTATCTACCATCTCTACTTCCTCTGGCAGTACATTCCTGGCACTTACCATCCTCTGTGTAAAACACTTACCTCTCACATTTCCTTTAAATTTACCCCCTTTTGCCTTATGCCCCCTAGTAATTGACGTTTCAACCCTGGGAAAGACCCCAACTACTCATCCTATCCATGCTTCTCGTAATTTCAAACACTTCTATCAGGTCGTCCCTCAGCCTCCAATATTCAAGTTAAAACAGACTGAGTTTGTCCAATTTCTCCTCTAGGTAATACCCCCAAACCAGGCAATATCCTGGTAAACTGTTTGCGTACCTCTCCAAAGCCTATACATCCTTCTGGTCATGTGACGACCAGAACTGCACACAACACTCTAAATGTGTCCTCACTAAAGTTCTACACAGCTGCAACATGACTTGTTAAATTTTGAGTCTGTATGCCTTCTTGACCAGCTCACCTACTAGTACTGCCATTTTCAGGGAATTGCAAAATCTTCAGCCTAACTCATCCATGCTGACTAGATATTCTAAATTAATCTAGTCCCATTTGCCAGCATTTGCCCCACATCCCATTAGATCCCACTGTGGGTCAATGTTTGTAAAGTTCTTCCATTTACTGTATAAGGGTTCTGCCATTTATTTGGGGAAAGTGAGGACTGCATATGCGGGAGATCAGAGTCGAAAAGTGTGGTATTGGAAAAGCACAGCATGTCAGGCAGCATCTGAGGAGAAGGAGAGTCGATGTTTCAGGCATAAGCCCTACATTCCCAATGAATGATTCTCGATTCTCAATGACTCTACAACTCTTTGACATCAGCAGTGCCTAGCAAGCCAGGAAGCATCAGGAAGTGAGAACATGATGGAAGAAGGCTTACACCCAAAACGTCGGCTTCTCCACTTCCTGATGCTGCCTGGCTTGGTGTGTTAGAACATAGAACGTTGAACATTACAGCGCAGTACAGGCCCTTCAGCCCTCAATGTTGCGCCGACCTGTGGAACCAATCTGAAGCTCATCTAACCTACATTGGATATGTTTATCTAATGATCATTTTATGCCCTGTGGAACCAATTTTGAAGCCTATCTATCCTACACTATTCCATTTTCATTCATATGTTTATCCAATGACCATTTAAATATCCTTAAAGTTGGCAAGTCTATTACTGTTGCAGGCAGTGCATTCCATGCCTCTACTACTCTCTGAGTAAAGAAACTACCTCCTACATCTGTCCTATATCTATCACCCCTCAATTTAAAGCTATGTCCTCTTGTGTGAGCCATCACCATCTGAAAAAAAGGCTCTCAGTATCCACCTTTTCTAACCCTCTGATTATCTCATATGTCTCAATTAAGTCACCTCTCAACCTTCTTCTCTCAATCTTTCCTCATAAGAACTTCCCTCCATACCAGGCAACATCCAAGTAAATCTCCTGTGAACCCTTTCCAAAGCTTTCACATCCTTCCTGTAATGCGGTAACCAGAACTGTGCATAATATTCCAAGCGTGGCCACACCAGAGTATAGCTGCAACATGACCTCATGGCTCCCAAACTCAGTCCCTCTACCAGTAAAAGCTAACACAATGTATACCTTCTTAACAACCCTAGCAACCTGGGTGACAACTTTGAGGTATCTATGTACATAGACACCGAAATCTCTCTGCTCATCTACACTACCAAGAATCTTACCATTAGCCCAGTACTCTTTATTCCTGTTCATTAGCCAAGTACTCTTTATTCCTCAATCCCATGCCTCCATATTTTTTGCAATAGCCTATCATGGGAAACCTTATCAAACGCCTTACTGAAATCTATAGACACCACATCAACTGCTTTACCCTCATCCACCTGTTTGGTCACCTTCTCAAGGAACTCAGTAAGGTTTGTGAGGCATGACCTACATTTTAAAAAACCGCGTTGACTATCCCTAATCATGTTATTCCTTTCCAGATGATTATAACCTTTTCCAACACTTTACCCACAACTAAAGTAAGGCTTACTGGTCTATAATTACCAGGAGTGTTTCTATTCCCCTTCTTGAACAAGGGAACAACATTTGCTATCCTCCAGTCTTCTGACACTATTCCCGTAGACAATGACAACAGAAAGATCAAATCCAAAGGCTCTGCAATCTCGTCCCTGGCTTCCTGGAGGATCCTCGGATAAATCCCATCCAGCCCAGGGGACTTGTCTATTTTCACAATTTCCAGAATTACTAACATCTCCTCCCTGTGAACCTCAATCCCATCTCGTCTAGTAGCCTGTATCTCAGTATTCTACTCAATAACATTGCCTTTCTCCAGTGTGTATACTGACTCAAAATATTCATTTATTGTTACCCCTATCTCCTCAGACTTCATACACAACTTCCTACTACTGTCCTTGATTGGCCATAACCTTAACTCTCGTCATTCTTTTATTCCTGATATATCGATGGAAGGCTTTCGGGTTTTCCTTGATTCTATCTGGCAATGACTTCTCATGTCCCCTCTTGGCTCTTCTTAGCTCTCGCTTTAGGTCCTTCCTGGCTAACTTGTAACTCTCAAGCGCCCTAACTGAGCCATCACATATCATCCTAACATAAGCCGCCATCTTCCTCTTAACAAGAGATTCACCTTTTTTAGTAAACCACAGCTCCCTCACTCGACCACTTCCTCCCTGCCTGACAGGTATATACTTATCAAGGACACGCAGTAGCTGTTCCTTTCAATTGTGCCCATCCTCTGCAGTTTCCTTCCCCATCCTATGCATCCTAAATCTTGCCTAATCACATCATAATTGCCTTTCCCCCAGCAATAACTCTTGCTCTGTGGTATTTACCTGTCCCTTTCCATCACTAAAGTAAACATAACCAAACTGTGGTCACTATCACCAAAGTGCTCACCAACTTCCAAATCTGGCCTGGCTCATTAGCCATTACCAAATCCAATGTGGCCTTGTCCCTTATTGGCCTGTCTACATACTGTGTCAAGAAACCTTCCTGCACACATTGGACAGAAACTGACCCATCTAAAATATTCGAACTACAGTATTTCCAGTCAATATTTGGAAAGTTAAAGACCCCATAATAACGACCCTGTTACTCTCGCTCTATTCAGAATTATCTTTGCTATCTTTTCCACTACATCTCTAGAATTATTCAGAGGCCTATAGAAAACTCCCAACAGGGTGACCTCTCCTTTCCTGTTTCTAATCTCAGCCTATACCGCCTCAGTATATGAGTCCTCAAACGTCCTTTCCACGACCGAAATACTGTCCTTGACTAACAATGCAGCACCAGCCCCCTCCACCCCCCCATTCCCCCCCACCTTTTACCATCTTCTCTGTTCTTACTGAAACATCTAACTGCTCTACCCATGTCTCCGAAATGGCCACAACATTGAAGTTCCAGGTACCAACCCATGCTGTCTGTTCACTTACCTTATTCTGGATGCTCCTGGCTTTGAAGTAGACACACTTCTAACCACTTCCTGCTTGCTTGTGACCTTTAAACCTTATTTCTGACCTCACTACTCTCAACCTCCTGGATACTGGAACTACAGTTATGGAGAGAGATAGGTGCGTGCAACAGGGTAGGTTTTACAATTGGGGGAAGGGTAAATACGATGCTGTAAGACAGGATCTGAGGAGCACAAGTTGGGAGCATAGGCTGTCAGGGAAGGATGTCGTGGAAATGTGGAACTTTTTCAAGGAACAGATACGACATGTCCTTGATATGTATGTACCTGTCAGGCAGGAAAGAGATGGTCGCGTGAGGGAACCTTGGTTGACGAGGGAGGTTGAATGTCTTGTAAGGAGAAAGAAGGAGTCTTACATAAGGTTGAGGAAACAAGATTCAGACAGAGCGTTGGAGGGATACAGGATAGCCAGAAGGGAGCTGAAGAAAGGGATTAGGAGAGCTCAGAGAGGGCATGAAAAATATTTAGTGGATAGGATCAAGGATAACCCCAAGGCATTTTATGTGTATGTGAGAAACATGAGAATGACGAGAACGAGGGTAGGTCCAATCAAGTACAGTAGTGGGAGACTGTGTATTGAGTCGGAAGAGATAGGAGAGGTCTTGAATGAGTACTTTTGTTCAGTATTTACAAACGAGAGGGACCGTATTGTTGAAGAGGAGAGTGTGAAACGGACTGGTAAGCTAGAAGAGATACTTGTTAGGAAGGAAGATGTGTTGGGCATTTTGAACAACTTGAGGATAGACAAGTCCCCCGGGCCTGACGGGATATATCCTAGGATTATGTGGGAAGCAAGAGAGGAAATTGCAGTACCATTGGCAATGATCTTTTCATCTTCACTGTCAACGGGGGTGGTACCAGGGGACTGGAAAGTGGCGAATGTTGTGCCCCTGTTCAAAAAAGGGAATAGGGATAACCCCGGGAATTACAGGCCTGTTAGTCTTACTTCGGTGGTAGGCAAATTAATGGAAAGGGTACTGAGGGATAGGATTTATGAGTATCTGGAAAGCCACTGCTTGAATGGGGACAGCCAGCACGGATTTGTGAAGGGTAGGTCTTGCCTTACAAGTCTTATTGAATTCTTTGAGGAGGTGACCAAGCATGTGGATGAGGGTAGAGCAGTGGATGTAGTGTACATGGATTTTAGTAAGGCTTATGCGGAAAGTCAGGAGGCATGGGATAGAGGGAAATTTGGCCAGTTGGATAGAAAACTGGCTAACTGGTCGAAGTCAGAGAGTGGTGGTAGATGGTAAATATTCAGCCTGGAGCCCAGTTACAAGTGGAGTTTCGCAGGGATCAATTCTGGGCCCTCTGCTGTTTGTAATTTTTATTAATGACTTGGAAGAGGGAGTCGAAGGGTGGGTCAGTAAATTTGCAGATGATACGAAGATTGGTGGGGTTGTGGATAGTGAGGATGGCTGTTGTCGGCTGCAAAGAGACTTAGATATGATGCAGAGCTGGGCTGAGGAGTGGCAGATGGAGTTCAACCCTGTCAAGTGTGAGGTTGTCCACTTTGGACTGACAAATAAGAATGCGGAATACAGGGTTAACAGTAGCGTTCTTAGTGAGGTGGAGGAGCAGAGGGATCTTGAGGTCTATGTTCATAGATCTTTCAAAGTTGCCACTCAGGTGGATAGAGCTTGTAAGAAGGCCTATGTGTATTAGCGTTCATTAGCAGAGGGATTGAATCCAAGAGTCGTGAAGTGATGTTGCATTTGTACAGGACCTTGGAGTACTGTGTGCAGTTCTGGTCGCCTCACTTTAGGAAAGATGTGGAAGCTTTGGAGAGGGTGCAGAGAAGATTTACCAGGATGTTGCCTGGAATGGAGAATAGGTCGTACGAGGATAGGTTGAGAGTGCTAGGCCTTTTCTCATTGGGATGGCGAAGGATGAGGGGTGACTTGATAGAGGTTTATAAGATGATCAGAGGAATAGATAGAATAGACAGTCAGAAACTTTTTCCCCGGGTACAACAGAGTGTTACAGGGGGACATAAATTTAAGGTGAAGGGTGGAAGGTATAGGGGGGATGTCAGGAGTAGGTTCTTTACCCAGAGAGTGGTGGGTGCATGGAATGGAGTGGCAGAGTCAGAATCATTGGCGACCTTTAAGCGGCAATTGGATAGGTACATGGATGGGTGCTTAAGCTAGGACAAATGTTCAGTACAACATCGTGGGCCGAAGGGCTTGTTCTGTGCTGTATTGTTCTATGTTCTACAATTTAGGTTCCCACCCCCTTGCTGAATTAATTTAAACCCTCCCAAAGAACATTAGCAAACCATCCCCCCTGGACCCCACAATTTTAGTACCCCTCCATTTCAGGTGTAGACCATTCTGTTTGAAGAGGTCCCACCTACCAGAATAAGCCCCAATTATCCAGATACCTGAAACCGTCCCTCCTGCACCATCTCTGTAGCCACACCTCAATTCCTCTCTCTCCCTCTTCTTCACCTCGCTTCCACATGGAACGGGTAACAAACCAGAGATAACAAATCTGTTTGTTCCACCTCTAAGCTTCCACCTTAGCTCCCCGAATTTCTGCCTTAAATCCCCGTCCCTTTTTCTACCTATGTCGGTGGTGTTTATGTGGACCACGACTTGGGGCTGCTTCCCCTCCCCCTCAAGGATCTTCCAGCCTCCTGCCTGTCTACTTTGGATTCCAGTATCTGTAGTATTTTTTGGTCTCTATCAGCAGTACCTAAACAGACACAGCAGAAGAAGCAAAATAAAATACTGATTGATTTGGAAGTTAGAAAGTGAAAAGATCCAAAACCTGAGGGCTTTAAGATGTTGGACAGGTAAATATCCTACACTTACAAGGCTGTTGAATGCATGAATTAACAATTTGCTTAGACAACATGAATAAAAGAAGATAGCATCAACTAGTGCGGAACTTTGAGAGACAGAAGCCAAGTTCTAAATAAGGTTTTAGTGAAGATCTGTAGCTCGGGTTGTCGTTGAAGCTGTTGGTTGGCTCACTGATTTTCTTGCAATTGTTTTATCTCTCTCCTGGGTGACATCTTCAGTGCTGTGTAGCCTCTGGGTGAAGGGCTGTCATGATCTGCCTTGAATTTATCTGTTGTGGCAGATTTTGCACTGTGATGGTCTGTAGATGGGGTCAATTGTAACATGTTTGTTTATGGATGCAATGGATGAATACCGGGCCTCCAGGAATTCCCGAGCTTGTCTTTGTTTAGCCTGTCCCAGTATTGTAACATTGTCCAGGTAGTGTTCTTCATTGTCAGTATGTATTGACATGAGAGAGCACTGGTCATGTTTTATTGCAAGCTGATGCTCGCGTGTTCTGGTGGCGCGTTTCCTACCCGTTTGTCCTATGGAATGTTTCTCACAGTTACATATGACAAAAAGGCAGGAACCTTGCCAACAGAATTTAGGGGTGGCACGGTGGCTCAGTGGTTAGCACTGCTGCCTCACAGCACCAGGGTCCCAGGTTTGATTCCAGCCTCAGGTGACTGTGTGGAGTTTGCACATTCTCCCCATGTCTGCGTGGGTTTCCTCCAGGTGCTCTGGTTTCCTCCCACAGTCCAAAGATGTGCAGATCAGGTGGATTAGCTGTGCTAAATGGTCCTATAGTGCTAGGTGCATTAGTCAGAGCGAAATGGGTCTGGGTGGGTTACTCTTCAGAAGGTCGGGGCTAAAGTGCCTGTTTCCACACTGTAGGGAATCTACTCATAAGAACACACATAAGGTTAACCACCCACCACAGCAGACAGAACCGTATAAATTCAAGGCAGATCACAATGACAGCCTTTCACCCAGAGGTTACGCAGCAGTGAAGGTGTCACCCAGGAGGGAGATAAAACATCTGCAAGAAAATCAACCAGCTCAACGAACCAACCAATAACTTCAACCACTAAACAAAAAGCTTTACTGAGGTTTGAGTATCTGTAAGGTTGATGAGGCTAAGAGTTAGGTTTTTATTTCTGATACATGCAAAAAGAACATTTCAACTGTTTTCAATATAGTGTAAAATAGTTTGTGTATAACTCAATGTCTCTTTTTACAAACAATGCGCCCAACAGTGCAGTAGTCCTTCAGTCGTGCAGTCAATTGTCAGTGTAGAAGTTTGTTCTCAAGTCTTTGCAGATGCACTCGAACCCATAACCAATCTGCTGTGGAGTGGCTGAAAAAGACATAATGGAACACATCTCCATCCAATGCATAAAACTATCATGATTTGAAGTGTCTGTCCCCTAAGGGAAGTTGCGCTCAACATTGAACAAATGTGGACTTTTTAGAATCCCAAAGTTGATGTTAATTTTTATTGGTAGAGTTAGATGACCTCTCTAATTTGAAGTGCTCCGAATTTATGAGATGTCTGTGCTTCAATAAGCCTCTGGGGTGCTCTCATTTGTGGTGACCTTACCTAGATTCTGTTGCACAAATCCATACTTAAAGCATTTATGGGAAATTTTCAGCACTGCTGTTCCCTAGAAGTTTAAGTGATTATTTGTTCAGTTTAACAATGTTCATAAAGCATTCAGACATCTAAAGACACCGACCTTAAAATGACCCTGTGCAAATATTAGCAAACCATTCAGCCCGCTCCTTCCCCTGCTACTTTGATGCAGGCATTAACCCAATAATGATCCATCTACTTATATTCTCACAATATCATTTCAAGACCGTTTATTGTATAGGGCTGTATTCCGACCCATTAAAATTTGCAACGCTATACAGATAGTTTCAGGTGAGTTTCATGTGCTCCTGTGATCTGAAATTGACCAGAGAATATTTTCCTGGCTCATATTGTGCAGGAACACCACCAGCCTGGCATAGAAAGAGATGAGCGCACACTTAAGTGGTTAGCAGATAGGCAGAGGAAGGAGGAGTCCCAGCAAGAGTGAGTAACATTTAAACTGGATCACAGTTGAGCCCATGTTGAGGAAGGTCCATTTAAGTCTTATGGATTGCTAACTGGTAGCTTTGGGGCAATCTGACTCTGGTGCATGCCATCCATGGAGACATAGAGTTGTACAGCACTGAAACAGGCCCTTCGGCCCAACTCATCCATGCCAACCAGGTTTCCTAAACTGAACTTGTCCCATTTGCCTTTATTTGGCCCATATCACTCCAAACATTTCCCAGCCATGTACCTGTTCAGACGTCTTCTAAATGTTATTATTGTACGCATCTCCATCACTTCCTTTGGCAGCACATTACATTTACGGAGCACCCTCTGTGTGGTGGCAAGGAATTCCAGCGCAGATTCGAGCGCAGACCTTGTGGCAGTGGCGAGTGGGCTCCTACTTACTTTTAGACCATGGGACCTGGCATGGAATCCATGGCTATTATATTGACGGAGGCGATGTGGGTGAGATAGGCCCGGCAGCAAAAAGTGGTGCCTGAGTACTGGCCGACTTCATCATTGGTTGGGTCCTGCACTGGCAGTGGCCAAGTGATGGTGCAAGGGCATCAGAGCAACCTTAAGGAGGTGGGCCCAGCGGCAAGAGATGCAACTCTGACGTTGGTGGGCCCAATGGAGTTGGCAGCTAGGCATCGGTGGAGCAGAATCAGCCCAGCGCAAAAGTTGGCCTCTGAAGAGTTGGTGGAGTCCTGTCTAGATGGCAGTGGGATGATGGAGGAGGGATGGCAACGCAGATGGCGTTGATGATGAGCTGGCATTAATCCTGATGGACTCTCTTTATTTTTTCTTATTCTCAAAAATATCCAAAATGGCATCGGATCTTTGCGACAGTAGAAATGCTTTCTCATTTGTTTTGTTGTTTCTCTCACTGTGAGATACACATGACAATAAAAATCATTCAGTCATTCAAGAGTGAGTCAGGGAAGAGGGGCATTTGTGAAGTGGGATTGATGACACTGAGGAGTGGGAGAGTAAACAGCCTAGAACCTTCAATATGCTGGATGTATGTTTCATTGTGGACAATGGAGGGATTTGAAAATCTTTTTACTCTTCAGTTCTAGGGTGGACATCATGGGCCTACGTGTTCTAAACAACACTTCACACGGTGCAGTTGCTGAGATGCCAATGGGTGTCATCTACCCAATATGGTCCTCGGGAGCCATTGGGGGGAGGGAGGGGGGGAGGGTGAGAAAGCATCAAAGAAAGGTTCTGGCCAGTCACCAACTAACTCTGTCACACCCTGAGGCAGAGGTAGGGGCTGGTCATGGTGCAGCCGTCCAGGGAAGGCATCGTAAAAGACTGCTGCAAGTGTTTGGCTGTGAAGTCGTACCCTTGTGATGCCAGAGCTTCACTTTTTGTCCAGAGTTTTATGTGCAACCCTCCAGTAATGGCAACATTGTCAGTCAATGGTGGGTTTTCCCAATGAAATGCCATGCCTGCTGTGGAGGCTTGTTTCTGTGCACGCTGTTGCTACTTAGATTTTCCTTTAGAATCACATGGGAAAGGGCAAGGGAGTAGAAATGGCACAAAATGTTGGGTACACCGTTAGAAATGGCATGGTTAATGTTCAAGTCTAAGAGTCATAGAGATGTACAGCACAGAAACAGACTCTTCAGTCCAACTTGTCCATGCTGACCAGATACCCCACCCCAATCTAGTCCCACCTACCAGCACCTGGCCCATATCCCTCCAAACCTTTCCTATTCAAATACCTATCCAGACGCCTTTTAAATGTTGTAATTGCCCCAGCTTCCACCACCTCCTCTGGCAGCTCAATCTACACACACACCACCCTCTGCGTGAAAAGGTTGCCCCTTATGTCTCTTTTATACCTTTCCATTCTCACCCTAATCTATGCCCTCTAGTTCTGGACTCCACCAAACCAAGGAAAATACCTTGTCTATTTATCCTATTCATGCCCCTCATGATTTTATAAACCTCTGTAAGGTCACCCCTCAGCCTCCGACACTCCAGGGAACACAGCCCCAGCCTATTCAACCTCTCAAATCCTCCAACCCTGGCAACACCTTTGTAAATCTTGAACCATTTCAAGTTTCACACATCCTTCCGATAGGAAGGAGACCATAATTGCACACAATATTCCAAAGGTAGCCTAACCAATGTCCTATATAGCCACAACATGACCTCCCAACTCCTGTACTCAATACTCTGACCAATAAAGGAAATGCCTTCTTCAATATCCTATCTACCTGCGACTCTACTTTCAAGGAGCTATGAACCTGTACTCCAAGATCTCATTGTTCAGCAACACTCCCTAGGACCTTACCATTAAGTGTATAAGTCCTGCTAAGTTTTGCTTTTCCAAAATGCAAAACCTCACATTTATCTAAATTAAACTCCATCGGCCACTCCTCAGCCCATTGGCCCATCTGGTCCAGATCCTGTTGTAATCTGAGGTAACCCTCTTTGCTGTCCACAACACCTCCAATTTTGGTGTCATCTGCAAACTTACTAACTATACCTGTTATGGTCACATCCAAATCATTTATATAAATGATGAAAAGTTGTGGACCCAGCACCGATCCTTGTGCACTCCACTGGTCACAGGCCTGTAGTTAGGCCACGGATCAGGCTATGATCTCCCAAAATGTTAGGCCAGGCTTCAGGAGCTAAATCAGCCCACCCCTATTTCTGTGAGTTCAAATCTCACCATACCTTTAAGCTTCTGAATTTCTTTAAAAAGTCTGGACGTATACAGAATCAGTTTATGAAATCGATAGCTATGAAACTATCAATTTCACATTAAAAAAAAACAAGCTCATTCATTAACACCAACTTTGGAAGGAAACTTCCCACATTTAATTGATCTTTGTGACACTAATCATGTCGATCCAATTGCCAGTCAGACACACGGATTGGTTCAAGCAGAAGTACCACATTCCTAAGGTATCGAGTGATAATAAACGCTGGTCATGCTCGTGCTGCCTGGGTGGTTAGCAACACACAAGTGATGCCAACCACATGGGTTCAAATTCCACAATGGCTGAAGTTAACACAAAGGGTTTGTTTTACCTTCTGAACCTTGACTTTACTCCTCATCTGAGCTGCGGTGACCACAGTTCACAGAATCCCTGCAGTGCAGAAGCAGTCCATTTGGCACATTGAGTCCATACTCACCCTTCAAAAAGCATCCCATCCAGACCCACCCTCTACCCTATCCTTGTAGCTCTGCATTTACCATGGCTAACCTACGTAGCCTGCACTTCCCTGAACACTATGAGCAATGTAGCATGGCCAATTCACCTGAACCTGTACATCATTGGACTGTGGGAGAAAACCGGTCCACCCAGAGGAAACCCACAGACACGAACAGAACATGCAAACTCCACACAGACAGTCACCTGAGGATGGAATCAAATCTGAGTCCCTGTGAGATAGTAGTGCGAACCATTGAGCCATCATGCCACACACTTCTCTCCCTCTCTCTTATGACAGAGCAGCACTATGGTCCTCTGAGACAATGGTACTACCCAAAGTAAGTAAATTATAAAGACATGCTGGAATCCAGTGAGAGTTGTGACATTTAAATCAGAACTTGATGCAAAGATCTAAAAAAAAGACCCTCCTCTCAATCAGAACATAAAGATCCCTCAGTCAAAATGATTTGCTTCACTGTCTGTATTTTGCACTGATTTGGAAGCAGGCAGTGCTCCAGGTAGCTCTTTTGAATTGCATTCCAAGTTTGACCTCTTGTGTTTAGTAGCACTAAATATAAAGTTGTCTATTATTTTTGGCTGTCAGTAACGGATGGGAGATGTTAACACAGTTTAGAACCAATAGTTCATTTCATGTTCAGTACAAGCAGAAATCAACATTCAAATCATCCAACGCTTGATAGCTGGTTAATGTTACATGATCAAAATATTTACTTTGTACTTTGTTCCTTAAGCATTAAGTTTTAATTTGGCACACAGCACAAAGTGAAATACAAGAGATTAACATATGTCTGAGTTCCCCATACAATCGACTTTTTTAGATTAGATTACTTACAGTGTGGAAACAGGCCCTTCGGCCCAATAAGTCCACACCGACCCGCCGAAGCACAACCCACCCAGACCCATTCCCCTACGTTTACCCCTTCACCTAACACTATGGGCAATTTAGCATGGCCAATTCACCTAACCTGCACATTTTTGGACTGTGGGAGGAAACTGGAGCACCTGGAGGAAACCCACACAGACACGGGGAAAATGTGCAAACTCCACACAGACAGTTGCCTGAGTCGGGAATTGAACCCGGGTCTCTGGCGCTGTGAGGCAGCAGTGCTAACCACTGAGCCACTGTGCCGCCCACCTGCCGCCCACTTAAAACTAAAAACTTATTATGTGATGGTACCGATGTTGGACTGGGGTGGACAAAGTCAGAAGTCACACAACACCAGATTATAGTGCAACAGGTTTACTTGAAATCACAAGCTTTCGGAGCATTGGTCCTTCATCAGGTGAAGTGAAGAGGAGCAGCACCCCAAAAGCTTGTGATTTCAAATAAACCTGTTGGGTGATAACCTGGCATCATGTGACTTCTGACTCTAAAATTATTGATATGGAATGCATCATGGCTTCCAGTTACCTGGGATAAAGGCAACCTATTCTTCCACACATTAATTTGATTGCTTGGCAGTACAGGACTTGGATATTCCTGAAAAGGCCAACATGCTTCTATGTTGCTGAAGTTTTTCACTCATCAGGACAAATGCAAGAACGTCAAATTTCAAACCATCGAATGTCAATATAAAGGACAGGAGAAAACCAATCAATCAATCAGCACCTTTTATCTAATAAAACACAAACAATGAACTGCGGATTCAAAATGGACATGAAACGGTAGTTCTGTTTTTCTTTTTACAGATTCTGCCACATCTGCTGAATTTGTCTAGCACTTTCTGTTTCTGTTCCAGCACATGTTTTCTGTTCTTTTTCTTGATGTAATCACTTCAAATTTGGTATTCTTGCATTTGTTCTGATGGAGGATAAGATGAAAAGCTTCAGCAGTACACTCCTCTTTTTGAGAAGCATCAGTTTGGCTTGGCTAGGTTTAAGTGTTTGTTGTCCCTGTTTATAAGCACAGACATTTATGGGAAAATCAAATATGTCTGAATAGAGTTGACATGCATTCCATGTAACTTGCCTTCGGGCTCACAATATCCATCCATTTAACTCTTGATTGGTAATAATGTGTTAATGATTTTCACAAGGCACTTAATTTAGCATAAAAAGGACCACGTCATTTGTGTACAAGTTAATTTTGGCATTTGGCTCCTGGAAAGCAACATTTGCTGAACGAAACAATGCCTCAGGTCCTGATATCTGATAGAAACGTGATTCATTGATAAGAGATTAATATTAGTGATCAATCTCTACCAGACGCAGAACTGTGGCAGAGAAAACACATGGGGTTTCAGATTGTTTATATATCATCCCCAAAATACTGTTTTTGGTTCAAAATCTATATCAATTTGAAAGAATCAGCAATATCTATCTCCATTGTCCAAAGGGAGTACTCTCCATGTTCAAAGGGAATTCAGTCTACATATTTACCATTATTTCTGCAGATACCTGAATCTCCTGTTCTGGATTAGGTTAATGAGCTGGCCTTGCTCTCCATTACCTAGCTCATTCAAGTCCTAAAAACAACAGCCATATCGCCCCTCTGTTTCCTTCATTGCAAAATGAACTCTGCCACTCTTCATAACCCAATCACCACATTGACTTGAACACTCTATTCGCAATGAAGCAGAATCACTGTAATCACTAAAGTTGCCTTTTGTTTAGATAGGAACTGTGGAATCTTGAGGACACATGGTTCAAACAGAATCCTCTTGTTATTAATCTGCTGCTGCTTTTCAGCTTTCTTTTATGTCAACACTTCCAACTATACATTTTGCAACATCTTTTTGCTTTGAATCATTACCATTCTGTGCTCAGTTATGTATTTCAATACTGCAAGTTGGACTGGACCAGCAATGATAATTGCGATGCTGCATCAAATCACTGTACTCAAGGACATGCGCCCAGCTCAGGGAGTGAACCAGACTGCATCTCTGAGCTCTCAGCTCACTGTCACAGTGTTCACTCCCTCTGAACCTACCTGGATACTCACGGCCTCCCCCCCTTTTCATACTTTGCCCCCTCATATCAGGCTCACATTACTACAGTCTTGCTATGCTATTTAGTGCAGGCACAAAGACAGGAAGCTTGTCTCGGTTATCAGTAAGGCTCAGTCAAGTCAAGAGGATCAACCTGGTGCAGGGGACACTCCTGATACTGTCAGTCAAGTCTCTGGTTGCATTCAGGTCCTGTTCAGGATGCTCAGGTTCAGGATTTTCTCCTCATAAGGAGCCGAATAACAGTCGCCTGTTAAAACCAGTCGTCTTTAATCGTCCACCATATAATGGGCTGTTTTCCTCCTGAAATGAAAGAGATGGTGCATTATAAAGCTAAAAGTGGGTGGTAATGATGCAGCTTCATGGGTGTTATAGAAAGGGAAGATTTGTATATACACTGCATGGCATGACAACTGATCATAACCACAGGTCACCAAAGGACATATTGAATGATTAAATTCCAACATGTGTATTTTCAAGCCAAAATGAGCGCAGATGTAAATTCAGTTGCTATCCAGAGAGGAAGTCTGGAATTTCACACGCACAGAGTGTATACAAAGATTCAATGGGAGAAAATACACCACAGCTGAATGATAATCTCCTGAGAGTCATCTCGGACTGAATATTATAAAAGAAGAAAATAGCCATCTGTGAATTAGAATTAGAATCACTACAGTGTGGAAATAGACGCTTCGGCCCAACAGATGTTGTGAAACTTGAAAGGGTTCAGAAAAGATTTACAAGGATGTTGCCAGGGTTGGAGGATCTGAGCTACAGGCAGAAGCTGAACAGGCTGGGGCTGTTTTCCCTGGAGCGTCGGAGGCTGAGGGGTGAACTTATAGGGGTTTATAAAATTATGAGGGGCATGGATAGGATAAATAGACAAAGTCTTTTCCCTGGGGTCGGGGAGTCCAGAACTAGAGGGCATAGGTTTAGGGTGAGAGGGGAAAGATATAAAAGAGACCTCAGGGGCAACTTTTTCACGCAGAGGGTGGTACGTGTATGGAATGAGCTGCCAGAGGATGTGGTGGAGGCTGGTACAATTGCAACATTTAAGAGGCATTTGGATGGGTAAATGAATAGGAAGGGTTTGGAGGGATATGGGCCGGGTGCTGGCAGGTGGGACTAGATTGGGTTGGGATATCTGGTTGGCATGGACGGGTTGGACTGAAGGGTCTGTTTCCATGCTGTACATCTCTATGATTCTATCTCTATGACTTTAAGTCCACTCCGACCTTCCAAAGAGTAACCCACCCAGACCCATTCACCTACCCTATATTTGCCCTTGACTAATGCACCTAACCTACACATCCCCGAACACTATTGGCAATTTAAGCATGGCCAATTCACCTAAACTGCACATCTTTGGATGTCTCCTCTTTTCAAGAATACACAAACTCAAGAGTTTAAAGCCAGTTCATTATTAGTCTGTGTTTGCTTATGAAAGAACGTGTGCTGGAGAGCTGAGGTGCTGGCATGGTCTACCATAGCTTCAAGCTCTAGTGTCCTTTGAAGATGCAATTGAAGATCCAACTACTAGTCACCAGTGCATTGCATATATCGGACTCTCTCATTCTGAGTGCTTGAAGCCAGCTAGCTAGCAAGTCAATCAAATGAAATCAGGACAAAGCAATTTCAATCAACCTGCAAAAAATCTGGCATCTTGCAATTCACTGCTTGGCTATTAACTGTTCACCACCTGCTCTTCACAAATGGCCCAGTGATCGAAACACATGGCATTTTTTGACTCACTTTGCATTTAGAGTCATAAAGCCAAAGAAGTTTTACAGCATGGAGTTCATGTCAGTCATCAAGCATCCAGCTATTCTAATACCAGCACTTGGCCCGTAGCCTTGTGTCCTCTGGTGTTGTAAGTGCTTATCTAATCTTCTGATCTGGGTGTATGTTGATTGTATTAGTCGCTAATAGCAATAATACTCTTTGTTAGCTCCAGAAATTCTAGTTAAATTAATTTCTTCTCAAACATAAATTCATTTGGTCTGGGAAAACAAGTATCCAGAAATGAGTTCCTTCTTAAAGCAGATGGGTGATAGTGGGGATTAGAAGGCACAGTGATCTTCCTAGTAATCCATAGACCCAGGTAATGTTTCAGACATCAGGGTTCAAATCCCAGCAGCAGATGGTCAAACCTGAGTTCTGTTGAATCTGGAATTAAAGGTCTAATGATGACAATGAAGCGATTGCCATAAACAAAATCCATTTGGGTCATCAGTGCCCTTTCAGGGAAGGAAAGCTGCTGTCCTTACTGGGTCTGGCCTAGACGTGACTACAGAAGCACAGCAATGTGGTTTACTCTTAACTGTTCTTTGAATGGTGAACAGCTAAGAAATCTCAAAGAGGTGAAATCAGATGGATCACCTGGTATTGACTAAGGCATCAGAAACAACAATGACAAGTTCAGCTCTGACAATCCTGCAGTGTGTTCCTTACCAACATGTGGGAGCTGTCCCAAAATCGGGACAGCTGTCTCTCAAAGTAGGACTGGGCAATGAGGGCTGAGTGGTCAAGTACTTTCGGCCTCATATCCTGCCTTTCATAATTAACCACCTTTCATAAAGCAATCAACACAGCATTTGATTTTCCCATTATCAATTAATATGAAAGCTGCAAAGTCTGCCATATCCTATGAGTGAGAACATATTTATACTCAAAATGATTTCAAATGACATGCCAATCAGGAATCATCTGCTATATTTCTAGAAGTACCTTACCATTTCCTACTGTGGGAATTTGTTGAGAAGCATAACAGTGAACACTCAGCTATTTTAGATTTTTTTGTTACTATTCCACACTGTCACCCTCATTCATTCAAAGACAGTAACTTAATTTGTTTTTCTCCATGCCATGGGTTTCCACTTTAACAAATAATCTTTGTAAATGATTGATTTTTTTGTCATGTTACAATATTCGTCGAATCCCTACATTGTGGAAATAAGCCACTTGACCCAACATGTCCACACCGACCCTCTGAAGAGTAAGCCACCCAGACCCATTCTCCTACTTTATTACTTTACATTTCCCCTGACTAATACACCTAATCTACAAATCCCTGAGCACTATGGGCAATTTAGCATGGCTAATTCACCTGACCTGCACATCTTTGAACAGTGGGAGGAAATCGGAGCACCCAGAGGAAACCCACGGCGATACAGAAAGAATGTGCAAACTCCATACAGACAGTTCCCAAGGCTGGAATCAAACCCAGGCCCCTGACACTGTAAGGCAGCAGTGCTAACCACTGAGCCACCATGCTGCCCTATTTATTTTTAGTGTTGTTTTACAAGATGTGGACATCACTGTTGAAATATTATTTGTCCATCCCTAATGACCGTGGAGAAAGTGTTGATGAGCTGCCTTCTTGAACTTTAATTTCAAACTACTGCAGTTCATCTTATATAGGTGCATCCACAGTGCTGTTATGGAGGCAGTTCCAGAATGACCAAGTGTGGGTGAAGTATTCTCGACAGCGTACCTGGTCAAGATAATGAGTGACTTGGAGTGGTACCCGCTGATGGTGGTCTTCCAATGCATCTGCTGCCTTGCGCTTCTGGGTGATGGAGGTCACAGTTTGGAAGCTGTTCCCTTTCTCTTCATTCTAGGCAAATATTTTAGAGCTCTAATTAGACCAGTTTCTATACAACAGCTTTTATTTTTGACAACTTCAAGGTAGGTGGGGCTAGTGAGGGGTGAAGAGACGAATGGAGATGGGATGTTTGACAGACTTAGGGGAAGGGAATTGTGTACAAAGGTGAACAGGTAGAGGGGAGGCAATGTGTGCTTAGAGTGAGCCCTCCTGTGCTGGGTTGTTTTCAGTCAAACCAATCTTGCCCTGAGAATCTAAAACAGGGATTTGACTACTTACTGAGAAACATATGAAAAGGCACATGCATCATGCACCTTGCTTCCTTTCTTCTAAGCCTAGCTATCTCATTGGCCAACTGGAAAAATGATATAATCTTTGAATACAACCAGCAGTTTTTACTGTGGAGCTGGTTGATGAATCCATTTTTCGGAATAGCTGTGACTGCATTTTTAAATGTCATGATTTGGAGATGCCGGTGTTGGACTGGGGTGTACAAAGTTAAAAACCACACAACACCAGGTTATAGTCCAACAGGTTTAATTGGAAGCACACCTGCATCAGGTGATTTGGAGTGGCGCTCCGAAAGCTAGTGTGCTTCCAATTAAACCTGTTGGACTATAACTTGGTGTTGTGTGATTTTTAACTTTTTAAATGTCAGTACAGATGGGAGTTTGAGATAGCTTCATTTATTCTGAGTAATAGTTGGAGTGCTATCTCACTGACTGATGGCGATTGATGCACAAAACCCACTCCTCTTGGTCTGTCAAAGATATTGATCACACAAAGTAATATCTGGCCACAGAAAATGGAGTTCAGTTGTTGAACTGAATTTTAGGAAAATACCTTCAGTTAACACAAGTGAAGCTGACTTATCATCAAGGCTATCACCACTTCCATGTGTTTTCCAGATAATTTGGCCATAAAATCTTCTAAACTAAAGGCCATAAACTAATTGAAGTCATAAAACCTCTAGGTTAATTACATCAGGAAGATCTGTGTTTGCACTATAGACATCCTATAGTAAAATGAGAAGTCATTATCGATAACTCAAACCACTTTGGCAAGACCTGATGAAGCATAAACATATTACCTCAGCCTATTTGGGAATGTGAAGAAATTCTTGAGGAATGCACGATCAATAACGACAGTCATAAAATCATAGACACAAAGTCTGTCTTGCTGGGGGACAGTCAAGCCACGGCAACTTAACAATAACATGAGAGGGGATGACAGGGCTATGGTAATTGAACCCTTCTGGCACCAGTGTTAACCTGATTATTGGGAGACCTCCCTTTGAAGTACAAAAATGGAGGGTGCTGCACTCCTCATGTTGGTTGTGTGTTGGATAAATGGTGGTTAGTATTCACAGGCTTCTTGTAATGATCTATTTCCAAATTGAGAGAAAACTGGTTCTTTTTTTCTCTCTCTTTCAGTTTTTATAGAAGTAGCAGTCTCTCTGCTCTATCATTTACAAAAGTACCTCTGCAGGTATAGTGTATTCGTGAAACGAATAAATAAAATGCTAAGTTAGCTTTTGAGAGTATTTGAGACAAGAAATGTTTCAGATAAATGCCTAAGATTAGAGGGAGGTGAGTACTCAAATATCAGCACTTGTTTGTCAGAGTTGTCTTCAGCTGGAACTGAAGATCCAAATAGTAACAGATGACAAAAGAGGGTGTGCATTGATTCAATATTCAATGAGCTATCAATTGCATTCCAGAAAAAGATTGTGGTTGAACTACTCTGCTGAAAGTAAGGTTATAACAGCTGTGAATGATACTGATCAAAGATTTAGACTTGAGCTACTTAATAGACTGCCTATTGAAATGTATCAATGCATCAACTTTCTATCTACATCTACTTGAATTTTAGCCAGTCTTTTGACAGGGTCCCACATGTTTGACTGGTCAGATCAGTAAAAGCTCATGGGATCTATGGAAAAGAGACAAAGAGAAATGGCTCAGTGTTAGGAAGTGAGAAATAATGGTTGATTGGTGTTTTTGTGACTGGGAGGTCGCAGGGCTCAGTATTAAGATCCTTGCTTTCGACAGTATATATCAATGACTTTAATATAAATATAAGTTTGTATGGTTATGGAGCTCGTAGAAGACATAAAAATTGGGAAAAAGTGATTGACAGTGAGAAGGAAAGCTGTTGATTGTAATCAATGGACTAGTCGGAGGGGAAGAAAAGGGGGAAATGGAATTTAACACAAAGAAACATGAACTAATGCATACTGGATGTCAAAAAGGCAAGGGAATATACATTAAATGGTAAGATATCATGAGGTTCAGTTGTTTGGCCTATTGGATAAGACATCTGACCTTGGCATCACTTCGGGTGCAGATTGCAGATTGAAGTCCTGCTGTGGTCTCTTTGATATGTAGGCCCGGTGGATTAGTTATGGTAAATGCAGGGTTACGATGTTAGGGTAGGGGTTGGGTCTGGAATGGATGGTCTTCAGAGGGTCGGTGTAGACTTGATAAGCTGAATGGTCTGCTTCCGCACTGTAGGGATTCTATGATTCTAAGTGTTGAGGAAACAATGAGACCTTGAAATGGATGAGGCTGATAAAATGGTTGATAAAATGGTTAGAAGGCATATGCAATACTTCAAGTTTGTTAGCTAAGGCATAGAGTATAAAAGCAGGGAGTTTAGATCAGAGTGGTGCTAGAAAAGCACAGCAGGTCAGGCAGCATCTGAGGAGCAGGAGAATCGATGTTTCAGGCAAAAGCCTTTCATCAGGAATGAAGGGCTTTCCAGCACCACTCTAACCTAAACTCTGGTTTCCAGTATCTGCAGTCCTCACTTTTGTCTATAAAAGCAGAGAGTTTAGGCCGGAACTGTATAAATATTAATTAGGCCAAAACTCGAGTCTGCAAATATTTCTGATCAGCATTTTATGGGAAGAATATAATCACAATAGAGAAGTTACTGAAATTAATGAGGATAGTGTAGAGGATTAAGAGTTTTAACTCAGAGCACTGGATAAAGATATTTCTTCACTCAGAGACTACCAGAGCCTGTGGAAATCTCCACGACAAAAAACAGTCAAGTACCAAAGTAGAAAAATTGAGGCAGAAATAGGCCATTGGGCCCTTTGTGAGCCTACTCCACCATTCAATACGATCATGGCTGATCATTCAACTCAGTAGCCTCTTCTCATTTTTATCTCTTCACCCTTAGATCCCTTTAGCCTTAAGAACTACATCGAACTCCTTTGTGAAAAGATTCAATGTTTTAGTCTCAACCACTTTCTATGGCAGAGAATTCCATAGGCTCACCACTCTCTGGGTGAAGAAATTTCTCTTCGTCTCAGTCCTAAATGGTCTATCCTGTATGCCTAAGGTATGACCCCTGCTCATTGGAACAACCTTCCTGTGTTTATCTTGTTTGAATTTTACAGGTTTCTATGATATCACCGCTTCCCCTCCCCCAACCCTTCCATTCTTCTAAACTCCAGTGAATATATTCCTAATCAATCCAATCTCTCTTCATACAACAGTTCTGCCATCCCTCCATAGCCAAAACATTCTCCCTCAGACAAGGAGACCAAAACTGCACACAATACTCCAGGTGTGGTCTCACCAACCACCTGACGAAGGAGCGGCACTCCAAAAGTTATTGTACTTCCAATTAAACCTGTTGGACTATAATCTGGTGTTGTGTGATTTTTAACTCGGTCTCACCAAGGCCCTGTACAATTGCAGCAAGACACCCTTGTTCCTGTACTCAAACGTTGAGGCCAAAACATTGCACGTTTTCGAGAAGACGTCACTGGGACTGAAGGGTTTGAGTTGTGAGGAGAGGATGGATAGGCTGGGACTTTTTTCACTGGAGCCTGGGGGCGTTGAGGGTGATCTTATAGAGATTTATGAAATCATGAGGGGCATAGATAAGGTGAATAGTAAAGTGGTTAAGTTTTCCTAAAGTGGGTAAGTTTAAAACTAGGGGGCATAATTTTAAGGTGAGTGGAGAAAGGTTCAAAAGAGACCTGAGGGGCAACTTTTTCATACAGAGGGTGGTACATTTGTGGAATGAACAGCCAGAGGAAGTGGTAGGTGCAGGTACAGTTACAACAATGAAAATACATTTGGACAGGTACATAAATAGGAAAGGTTTAGAGGGATTTGGGTCAAATACAGGCAAGTGGGACCAGTTTAGCATTGGAAGCTTGGGCAACATGGGATAGTTGGACCTAGGGGTCTGATTCCGTGCTCTATGATTCTATGACTAACTCGTAACAGTATGAGGTTAGGGAAGTACATTTAATGTTGAAGGGCTTTTGCCTGAAACGCTGATTTTCCTGCTCCTCAGATGCTGCCTGACCTGCTGTGCTTTTCCAGCACCACTCTAATCTAGACTCCTGTTGTTTTAAGTTAGGTATAGGCCCAAGGACTAAAGGATGTGGGGAGAAAGAGGGAACAGGATGCTAAGTTCGAACATCAGCCATGATCATACTGAATGGTGAGGCAGGCTTGAAGGGCTGAATGGCCTCCTCCCACTCTTATTCCCTTATGATTCAGGGCTGTTTTCTTTGGAACGTCTGAGAGCAAATTTAATTGAGATATGAAGAACTGAGGGTTCTTCGTGTGGTTAATAAGAATGGTCTCTATTTCTGGGAGAAAGTGAGCACTGCAGATGCTGGAGATCAGAGTCGAAGAGCGTGGTGCTGGAAAAGCACAGCACGCCAGGCAGCATCCGGGGAGCAGGAGAATCTATGTTTCTGGCATAAGCTCTCCATCTATTTCTGTTAAGTGAGAGGTCAATAACAGAGGCTGTACATTTAAAATAATTGGTAAAAGGATCAGAGAGGAGTTGATAAATAATATTTTCTCCCAGAGAACGTGGGGGGTCTGTGATCCACTGCCTGCAAGTGAGGTGGAGACAGAAAACCGCAGCACATTTAGAAATAAACTCAGATATGCACTTGAAGTGCTGGAGGTAGAGGGCCCCAAGCCAAAAGCTGAAATGTGGGATTAGACTGGATAGCTCCTTTCCAGCTGGCTCAAGCACAAGGTTAGGATTCAGAAGGATTTGCTTGTCCTTGTACTTGAATCAGAGAAAGTTGCCATACAGGTACAGCAAGCTTAGATACAGGTACAGGTACAGCAAGCAATTAGGAAGCCAAATGGTATATTAGCCTTCTTGGCAATAGGTTTCAACTATTAGAGCGGGGATTATTAAAACTTGGTTGCAATCACTCAGTTTATTCTATGTTGCGAATTGGCAGGGCCAGCTCATTGTTTATCCTGAATGCCCTTGAACTGAGTGGTTTTACAATATTCCAAAGCACAGTTAACCATATTTCTGTGGGTCTGAAATCACATATGGTCCAGATCGGATAAGGATAGTAGATCTCCTTCCCTAAAGGACTTTGTTGAATTAGATGGGGTCTGAAACAACTTTAAGGAGACCTTGATTTTATCCTGACTGATGTAGTGAGATCTAGACCAACATCCATCTGATCCTTTGGATCGCGAGCTTCATGACATTACCATGACACCATCATCACCCTGAACCATTACCTCAGGACATGCATACTATGGACAGATTTGATCACTTTGCAATGTATTTACTGGGCTTAACTGGCTTCCTCAGATGACAGTGTCCCATGAGGGGAGATTGAACAACATAAGCCTAGATTCAGTGGAGTTCAGGAGAATGAGAGATGATCTCATTGAAGCTTCTAACATATTTAGACGGTGAAATAGGATAGGTGCTGAGAGATGTTTCCACTGATTGAACAGACTAGAATTAGTGATCATAGCTTCAGAGCCCAGGAAAAGGAGTCTTTGTTTTACTCTCTCAGATGAGAAGAAATTTATTTGAACTTCCCGACTGCAGAGTCGCACGTTCAAAGATTGGGATCAATAGATTAAAGACATGGGGACAATGCAGAAATTGTTGCATGTTGTTCCACTTTACACTGGTACTTTTGCAAATGTGCTGCTGAATGTAGGATGACAGGTTTAAGGAAAATGTGTCTCCTTTCAGCAAAATATTTACCTCTCATTAATGGAGAATGGTTGCAATGTATGAAGACAAATAACAGGTATCATGGTCAGAATGTGTGTGATAGTATTGGCAGTAAACTATCAGTATAATTTGTTTGGAAAAAGGCATGCCCGTTTTACCCTTGGAGTGCATATTTCAATTAAATACTTCAGCAGCAATCTTTCTTGAGTTTACAAAAAGGTACTTTTTTTAAATTCTAATGCATTGACACCCATACATATATCTACACACACACACACAGTAAATAACATAACATGGTTTTGTGGAAGGGAAGTCATGTTTAACAAATATATTGGAGCTCTTGAAGGAGTAACATCCATAAAAGGGAACATGTTGAACTGTATTCAGTTTCCAGAAGGCTTTTTACAAGATTGCAACTAAAAAGCTATTGTGCAAAGTAGGAGCTTATGATATACAGAGTAACACATCAGCAAGATGGAGGATTGGCTGGTAGATAACAGAGAAAGGGAACTGAATTTTACCTATTTTTGATGAAGACCTCGATTTTTGGAGGGTTTCTCTCACTGTAAGTTTTCTCACCCAACCTTGCCAAACTACCTCATGAATTACCTACCATACCCCATAGCATTTCAGATTTCTGCTCCATTTTACTATGTGACGTTCCCAGAACAACTCGCCACTCAGTGAATACCCACTCAAAGATGGCATCCTTGCACCTTTCAAAATTCCGCAGTATATCCAGATAAGCATTGGCATTCTAAAGTTGCCCTGTTCATTAGTGGACACAATTGGAACATGTTGGAGAGGGGGAGGATGGCACTGTGATTCTCCGATAGGCTCCTGAAAATCCTGCTGGACAGAGTGGTGAGAGAACCACCAGAGAAAGCCACAGCTCCAGACCCTGCAGCCTGTTTCGAGGTTTGCTAGATGGGTCAGTGCTGCCTCCAGGCAGCAGAGGAATGGCCATGAATGCAGAACAAAGCTCTTGGCATCCTACAGTGCAGAAAGAGGCCATTTGGCCTATTGAGTCTGCACGGACCTTCTGAAGAACTTCACATCCAGACCCAGCTCGCACCATTCCCATCCCGGTAACCTTGCATTAATCCTGATGAAAGATTCCACTTGAAACCTTGACTCCCCTGCTTTGTCCAGCTCCACAGTTTAATCGACTCTGATGTTCCACCATCTGCAGTCCTCACTATCTCCATGGACAATCCACTTAACCTGTACATCTTTGAACTGTGGGAGGAAACTGGAGCACCCAGAGGAAACGCACGCAGACACGGGGTGAATGTACAAACTTCACACAGAGAGTCCCACGAGGCTGGAATTGAACCCAGGACCCTGTGAGGCAGTAGTGCTAACCATTGTGCCACTATGCCACCCCATTCACGTCAATGACATTCTCCTTCCTACAGGATAAATACTACACACCTTTCTCTACTACTTAACACTCATTCTAATGGTGCAGCGACACACATTTCCCACCAAAGTTCATACCCCACCATTGTCACTATTGCCTGCACCACATACCCTCATCCCCCTCTTCCTCCTCAGCTTCCCCCACACACTAATCCTGCTTGCCCTCTGCACTGACTCCTCACTCCTTCTGTACACCTCACCACCTTTGGTCCATATGTATCCATAGAACTTGCCATGCCACCCACTATCACCTCATCACTATTGTCTCATTCCCACCCTTTTCTCATTACTGGAGAAGGCAGCCCATAACAGGCGGAGGGAGCACATACAGGATTGGGAGGGGGTGCCCGATGTCTGTGGCCTCACCCCCTCCAAGGAGAGGATTCTTGCCCTCGCAGGGGAAGACCGAGGCCACCCCTGTGGAGAGCTGAATGACCACACCCCACCAAATGAGTAAACACCATGCTTCACGCATCTGCCACTCTCTATTAATGTACATCACTCCAGCCACTGGCCGTGACGCCTTCTCCCTCATTTCTGCTGCAGGCTCTGCAAAGTTCCCAGCAACAGCCGTGGGAAAGTGACCTCCCTCCTGGACCTCTGAGGATGTCAGCAGCGAGGCCTCAGAGGGAGCATCCACAAGGCTTCCTCCTGCACGCCCTCCAGCCCACATACCAATACCTCGACGGAAATCGATAATATAGACTGTGAGCCAGTGAGCTGTTCACTGCCAGAGCTTCGCCTGTGGTTAAGGAACAAACAGCACAGGCCACTGGCACTCAGAGGGCTGCTGGAAACCAGGCACCTGCACCAGCCCAGGCAGGAGAAGACAGTCGACCGTCAGTTATCAAGGGTTTCTTCAAAACGCACAGGGG
The DNA here is from genome assembly GCF_037043375.1 of Chiloscyllium plagiosum. Lineage (NCBI taxonomy): Eukaryota > Metazoa > Chordata > Chondrichthyes > Orectolobiformes > Hemiscylliidae > Chiloscyllium > Chiloscyllium plagiosum. Next base: position 137,669,056 of record NW_028270140.1, read on the forward strand.
CAGAGCAGCAGGAGACAGGCACTTAGGATGCAATGGCCCTGATTGCCCAGAAGCCGCAACAGTGCAGTGAGTCATACCACTGGCTCCAGCAGGTTGATGGCTGCCATGGAGTCATATGCCCAGTGCCCTCAGGGGTTACTGGAGAGGCATAATCCCGACACGCCATTACCCCATCCATTGGTCCTCAGGACTAAAGGCATGATGGCGGGGTGGGAGGAGGCGGTGGGGAGGGAGTGTAGTGCTAGGAGGCATCTAGCCAGCAGTGGATCTACACACAGGCCCTTCTGCATTTCCCACTCAAAATACAGTGGAGGTTGCCAGGTCCTCCACTCCCACTCGATCCCAACACCGGCAGCGCTTGGAACCCCGAGCTGAGGAAGCTTGACTTGCCTCTGGCAAGGTAGACATTGAGAACTCTCACTCTGCAAGTCAGAATGGATAGCTGGGGGGTTCAGCTCACCACTGGCAATGATGGGCTTCCATGTCGCTCAGTACCAAGCAGCATCTTTGTGCTCACTCACCATGCCTCCCTGCATGTTCATGGCATTCATGCCGTGCCATGCCATGTGTGTTATTCTGTTGGTGCTTCAGAATAAAAGGTACTGCTGTATCAATGCACTTACTATTGCAGACACACAGACAGGCTGCTTGTTGTGCTTGTCACTGGGGGTATACCCAGGAGGAGCTGAAAACCACTGAATGGTCTCATGTCAGAATGGCATGTGGTAAGACAAGGCTAAAATCAGACAAGAACAATGTCACAGGGGCAGGATGAGGAATTAAAGAGGCAAGTTTGGTAAGAAATCTTGCTAATATTCACTTGCGACAAACCTGCAAAGAACTTGAACTTAGCCAAAAAAGCATAAGATTCAGTCTCAGTGATGATAATTATGAAAATATCTCTGATTGTCATAAAAACCCACCATGACTAATCATCTCTAATGTCCTTTGGGGAAGGAATTCAGCTATCCTTACCCAGTCCGGTCTATGCAACACCGTAACGTGGTTGATTCTTAACTGTCCTCTGAAGTGGCCAAACAATGAATTCAGTTCAAAGCCATTTAGAGTCACCCACATCCTCTGATTTAAAAAAAAATTCACACTATGCTATCTTCCCTCATTTCCAGAAAGAAGGATGACAGGATGAGTTGCAGTAAGATACTATTGGGCAGGATAATCAGTTTCTGTGCTGTAGATCGCTTGTAATATTGTACTCTATAAAATACATTCACCTGTAATGCAAGAGCTCCTAAAACAAACTTCTGTAAGCAATTGTATCAACAACTCTTGAAATGTAGATTGAATAAACTGAAAGATGCAGGGACATTATCCAAACATTTGCGAACGCTGGGCTGTAAATATTATGAAATGTGTCTCCTCGGAGGAAAGATCGATATTAAATGGACTGTAAATAATTGAAGAAAAATAAATATGGCCAGTATACATGGACTCAGCTTTAGGTTTTCAATTTCAACTCACTTATCAGGCCGACACACAAGTGCAGATGTCTGCTTAGCTCGACTAAAATTGAAAGTGATGACAAGGGAACTGGTATCACTTTTCCATGTTCATATCTGCCACTTCCCGATGATTGATGGGCAAAACCGCTTGAGAACTCTTTAGAGCTCTTGGTTACAAAAGTAAACCATGCAACTGAAGTTCATCAAAAAGCATTGTATCACTTGTCATCACCACAAACCAGGGCAGTGGAGTGGATCGTGACTTTGTCTGATAGTGTAATATAGCTGATAGTGAGCCATTGGGTTTTTTTTTTATTTTCAGTGAATTTAATCGAAATGGCAGTCAAAAGAGGGGTGAGATTTGCTATTGCCCATTTTATACTGACTATATCAAATCAGACTTTCTCTCATTGATTCTAAATCTTCTTAAAATATTCCTCAAAGCAACTGCACTGTAAACAGAATGCAAAGATTTCAAAGGAGGTGAGTGCTGGCTAGGATATTTCAGTGAAGTCATATTACAATCTAGTGGTGCCATTTGTTATTGGAGCATTGCCTTGTTGCTGTTAGTTTTGGATACTTTAGATCCTGGACACACATCTGGCTAGATCGATCGTGATATTTAAAATTTTACTTTTGTTACTGAGATGATCGTTTACTAAAACATAAGCACACAATGTTGCAGTCTTTGCTTTAACATAAATTGAAAGTTAACCTCAGAAATGAAGAACATAAACAACAACTGTTAAATATAAACACACAGACAAATCCACTATGTGCTGGAGAAACTCAGCAAGTCTGGGGGTAGCATCGGTGGAGAGAGAAACCCAGTTAACGTTTCAGAGTTAGGAGATCTCTGGGGCTCCAGGTGAGATGTCCTCTCTTACGATCCTCGGTACAAACGTATGTTGAATAAAACCTGCTGCAGTTCACTCACAGCAGTGTATATTAAACATGACTCTACATGGGGCTTGGCATTTGAATGTGTGATGCCACTTGCCTTCCTGCAGTGCCCACTCCCCTTTGTTCACTCTTTCTAGGTTGACAGGACAGCTGACTACCTCATCCAACTCGAACCATGGATGGAGAGGTTGTCCTCTTTCTCTGTGGAACTCTTTATAGAAATTCATTGCACCACAGGATCCCACATTACCATAAGGTACATGTGAGGGACCTACCACCTCCATCTTTTCAAGAGGCAATTAGAGTTAGACAATAAATACTGACTTAACTATCCTGTGAATGGATATATATATATATCTTTAGAAGGATCCAGTAACTGGATCCAGAAAATTCTAAGCTTTTGTAGACGATCCTTTTAATCGGAAACTCTTATCTTTAACAAAATGGCAGCTTCATCCTGTCCACTCTCCCTTCCTGATTGGTCACAGAGCTCAGAGGTGAGATGCAGTCTGATAAAAAGCAACCAATGGAGAGATAGCTGTGTGGTGGTCATGTCACTGGACTAATAACTATGAGGCTCAGTCTAATACTCTGGGATCCACCAAATCCCACCAAAGGGCAGGTGATTGGATTTAGATTCAATTGGTGTGGAATTGAAAGCCAGTCTCAGTAATAGATGGCATAAGGATGTGCCAGCTCACTGTGCTCATGGTAACGGTTGCTGCCACCATCCTCTCTAAGTATCGGAGCCTGCATGGTCTCAGGTGCTAACCGAAAACTGCTTTTTGGTCTAACTAGAAGAATCCTTTGTAATCAGCAGATATAGTTTAATGCATGTTAGCAACCAGTTACAGATTAAATTGAAAGGATAGACATTGTTCCAGATATTTTGAGGAGGATAAATTAGGTCTCACTCTTTTCTTAAGCTACTCTGCAAACAAGTCCACCTGATTCTTTGTAGAGGGTAGAGCTTCTGGCACTCCTCAGCATTAACCTACAACAATAGTTATCACCTTTACTAGAACTAGGAGAAACAGTATAAACATGAGGGGACATCTATTTAACAGAGATAGTGGGGATTTTTGTTTCTATGGAACTCAGAGTAGTGGAAGGAGGGTCATTGAGAATCTTTAAGGCTGAGATTCTTGATTGATAATCCAAAAATGTGCAGGTCAGGTGAATTGACCATGCTAAATTGCCTATAGATGTATTAATCAGGAGTATATATGGGGAATGGATCTGGGTGGGCTACTCTTTGGAGGGTCAGTATGGACTTGTTGGGCTGAAGGACCTGTTTCCATACTGTAGTTAATCTAATAACAGACTGAAAAGGTGTTAGGGGTAAGTAGCAAAGTGGAGTTCAGGCAACTGTGATTTTAACCAATGGTGGAGCAGGAGCCGTTGACCTACATTAACATTTCATCTAACTATTTGTATGTTTCACTGAGAATTGAGTTATAATCTTGAAAATGATCAAATCGAGGGTTAAGGTGGTAAGATTCCAGTTCCAGTTTATGAATATATCATATACCTTTGTCCAGTTGCCGATTTGTAAACTGACCTTCGCAGACTCTCACAGGAATGACTGGGTTATTAAAGAGTCAGTAGATCTTTATGATTTGATCACTATTAGGCAATAGAGAGGATAATACAACATTGTCAGCTGGCAACTGAGGCATAACTTAAACCGAATGACAATGCCAGCGTCCAGGATTGCCTTGTTTAAGTTCCTCAAATTAATCTTGTTAGCTTCTTCCTGGAAAACATTGTCAATGCAAGTGGAAATTCATTGCTGTTTTCAGTCACTAACAGAAGTCCACAAGGCGATGAGTTAATTGATTCTTTTTGATCACTCCTCCCAATGTCAAAATTCAACGGAGAGGAAATATCATAAGGACCTTGGTCTGGGTTTGATTTAAACGTGGATTTGAGAATTGAAAGAGGGTTCTCTTGGAACAAGGCTCCACCAATGGATCCAACTGGGAGTAATCTTATCCAAGTTTCTAACAATGAACTACTGCATAATAGGTTAGTGTAGACAACTCTCAAAATACTCCTTTATGAGATAGTGTCCAGTCGGACTTTGAATCAGCTCATTGCCTCTTAGAAAAGGGAGCATTTTAATCTACGGAATAAGCACGGGAACATGGAAAAGGCAAGAGTCAATGTTCTCCTTCAAACTAATTTCACTATCACAACATGTACTTTTATCAGTCTCATGACTTGACATAGCAGACAAAAGGCTGAACATGCTATTATTGAAACCGTACGTACACCATCTGTTGTGTGAATGACAAACACTACACAAAAGTCCATGGAGTATTTTTAGCAGGTCATCTACGGAATGTGCCTTTTGGACCTTGAAAGGTTAAACAATGTGAAAACCAGCTGCCAGACAGCAACGGGCCTCCCCAAATGTCTGAATTAATCAAAAATAGTAGATGTGCTGTTATAAATATCCAGAGGTGCATGTGCTTGTAGAGTGGTCTCTCTGCCTTAGAGGAAAGGGAATTAAAGGGGTAATGTCACTTGTCAAAGACAACTTTGGTCATTAAACTTTAAGATATGAACATTGAAATGTGTACAATAGCAAGAAGGCAATTTGCTTATAACTACATTGATTATCTAGAGATGAATATAGGATGCGTGATAAGTAATTTCATAGATGAGGTGGAATTGGTGGTCTAATGTAAATAGCCTCAGACTATGGGACAGTACAGACAGACTGAGCATATTATTGAACAGTGACTAATGGAATTTAACCCAAAAAAGTGAGGTAACACATTTTTAAAGGAATACCAAGGCAAGGAAGTATCAAATTTAATCACAACGCAATGCACTCAGAGCCTACATACCCTACTCCCAAAAAAAACACCCGTGTTCAACACAGTCAATGGAATGTTAAACAAAACATCTCTCTCTCTTGCTCTGAGAATCACTGTCGAAGGAGGGAGAGACCAAAGATAGTGTGCAGCGATTGCCAGACATTTTCTGGAACCTCTAACCAATCAGGAACTTTTTACGCTGCAGTTAAACAACAGTAAGAAAAGGTATTATATCAAATACAGTAAGCATTCTGACGAAGGGCCACTGGACCTGAAATGTTAACTCTGATTTCTCTCCACAGATGCGGCCAGACCTGCTAAGCTTTTCCAGCAATTTCTGTTTTTGTTTCTGATTTACAGTATCCGCAGTTCATTAATTATTTATGAGATTAATGTTACTAGCTATGAGAGGTTTTGGTAATGGATGTAGGGAGAAATGTCTACTGGCAGGAGGTTCAGCAACCTGCAAACATAGATATAAATAAGATCATAGGTTTAAAAAAAGGGAGGAAATGAAGAGAATTTAATTTAGACAATGAGGTGTTATGATCACACATACTTCCAAAATGGTGATTTCAAGCAGATGGAATAACATTGTCAGGAATGTGTTAGCTGCGTAAATAGATGTAGATACACCAGATCCCAAGCATAGTCCCCCAAGATTATTATTGTTGCAGATGGATACCCTAAATTATTGAACGTCCAAGTGAGGAGGGATAACTGGCTCCCCTTCATTATTCACGTGCCGCCCTCAATTTATCACAAGGTAAATTATAAAGGATCACTCCCTTGTTGGGATACCTTTATCATAGACCAAATGAATTTATATTTTAAAAGGAGTGAGTGAATTTAACCAAGTACTTCTGAGTTAACAAAAGAGTCAATTCATTTGATAATAAACACAAAAAAACCCTCATAATGCAATACATAAATGCACAGATTGAAAAGTTAGCCAAAAAAAAAACGTAACAGTTAAAAGATATACAGATCAGGCACTCTGGTTTGTTCATGAGGAATAATTAGTAAAACAATGATAGTTGAACAGTGGATTTCAGGATGCTTAGATTTTACAAGCAAGTTGAAAGACTTTTGACCTATTTTATTTTGATAGCATTTTGCTGGCAGCATTCAGAATGATAGAGTCCTGTTCTGTTTCCTCTTGACCTATCAGCTAGCTGGCCTCTAGCACTCAGAGTTAAGAATCTTCTTACCTGCAACGTGCAGGTTACTAATGGTTGGTTTTTCCAAGTGTGACTTTCACTGCAGACAAACCCAGGTTAATACAGCCTCAGTTCAGTAGAACATGTTCTTCCACTAACAAACACAGACAAAGTTTGCAGTCGGGTTGTAACTCCATTTTTCTGTATGTTCCTAGAATGGTGAAAGAGGAAAAAATGCCTGCAAGACATGGCTTTCTGCTGAGACGGTGGAGATAGACAATCCCTCTTCCTATTTCTTTCTCTGCTTTCATGACACACTACATGTGCAACATTTGGTGGGTCCCACATAGCAGACAGACAGCATTTTTTTTGTATGTAGGAGCCCTCTATTCAAAAAAGACGTTTGGAATTACAAGTGAAAAACATCCATTGTACTTTGGGGTTCTGACCCGATATCATAACAATATTTAAAAACGGATACATTTGCAGGACTATAGAGAAAGAACAGGGTTTTTGAAAAATGTGTCTCTTTTAGAGGGTCTGTACTGGCACAGAGGAGTAACCAGTCTCCTCTGCTGGTTGACTGTAGGAGTCTGAAAACCCATAAACTACACAAAATACTAAACAGGATGTTGAAGTTCACTTAGGGAGTCTAAATTGCTGTGGTAACATGGATTTTGTTGTCTGGAATCATTGATGGTAATGGTAGAGACTCCAACATTCTTTCCATCATATAGCTGACCATGTATCTCTCCTGCAAAAAAAACAGAAGTTTTTTTTCTCTATTCATTCTCAGGATGAGGACATCACTGGCTGGGCAGCATTTATTGCCCATCCCTAATTGCCCAGAGGGCGGTTAAGAGTCAACCACATGTGGAAGAGACCAAGTAAGGATGTCAGCTTCCTTCCCTAAAGGACATTAGTGAACCAGATGGGTTTTTCCAATAATAGATTCATGGTCATCATTGGATTCTTAATTCCAGATATTTATTGAATTCAAATTCCACCATCTGCCATTGCGGGATCAAAGCCGGGTCCCCCAGAATGTTATCTGGGTCTCTGGATGAACAGTCCAGCAATAATACCACGATGCCATCACCTCCCCAAGTTGCTGTAAAAGCTCAGCAGGTCTGGCAGCATCTGTGAAGCAAAATCAAAGTAAACGTTTCAGGTCCAGTGACCCTTCCTCAGAACCGGACCCGAAATGTTAATTTTGATTTCTCTTCACAAATGCTGCCAGACCTACCGAGCTTTTCCAGCAACTTATGTTTTGGTTTCTGATTGACAGCATCTGCAGTTCTTTCGGTTTTTATCTCTCCTGCCACTTTGGGCTTATGTTAGAAGGAATTGCAGGCTTGTATTCAACCTGTTTGGCTGCATTATGAATGTGAGTTCCTCCACCATCAAATCCTACAGTCAGACTTGAACCCAGAGCTTCTGTCTCCGAGGCAGGGTTGCTAAGGTAAATGGTAATGCATTGGTTTGTTGCACTGAAAGTATTGTCATGTACACTGATCAAGTCAGTCAGTGAAACACAGTATTGAGGCAGAAATCTGAAATCCTGAAAGTCATTAATTATTTAAAAATCCACAAATTTTCATGATATAAAAGTCAGTTTCAGTTAAGTCAGAGGACGAAAAAAAATAATGAAAGATGTCTAACTCAATCCTTCAAAATGAATAAACACTCTCAAGCATTCCTTTGCAATTTTCAGCATGCAGCATATTATGCTAACTGATTAAACTTATAATGATGAAAGATCAATTTATAAAGCTGACAGATAAATGGCTGCTTTCTATTAATATGTTCAACATACCTCAAGCAAGTTGGTGTTTCCTGTTCGAAAATACAATGCACTGGTTGTGCTGAGGGCAGTCATGACTTGTTAGCAAAAATGCTGTTATTTTGTGTTTACATTTTCAGAGGAATTTTCAAGACCTTAGGCAAAACAATGAAGATTAATGTTGTGTGCAGATTAAGGTAGATTTGACATAGTCACTTTAAGGCAGGAGATTTGACAGTGATAATGAGCTAAGCCCTGTTAAATACTATCAACATTGCCAGAATGAAACCCATGCATCATGCTGCATGTCCATACTAGAACAAGATGGTGCAATTTTGATACTGTGCCAACTACTATACTGCCACTTACAACCACAGGGGAGAATTTCTGACTACATTTTAGAGCTAAATCTTATGATGCTTATGAAATTTTACAAAATGGAGTACACCTCTGTCAGGATGCTAGTTTAGACAATAGACAATAGGTGCAGGAGTAGGCCATTCAGCCCTTCGAGCCTGCACCGCCATTCAATATAATCATGGCTGATCATTCCTAATCAGTATCCTGTTCCTGCGCTCACCAACTAACCCATCCATCATGGAGCTGCTCTCTCATTAGATAGACAACTGGTGGTGGTTAAACATGAGCATCACCAAATATCAGATGGGGTCAAGAAAGTGGTACCTTCATGGTGACATCAGCCATTGTGGGAATTGAAGCCCTGTAATTGGTATCATTCTACATTGTACAGGAGCCACTCAATCAACTGAGCTAACCCTACCCCGGTTATCAGACAGCTAGGGTGGTAGTTTAAGGCAGTGGTCTGAAAGAGTTAATGTAGCTGCATTGAGCTCCAGCTAGTCTGATGATACTGCACAAACTTTAAATTGAGAAGATGTCTCACAAGATGTCCCTATTGGCATGTCATCTCTGGCTCCTGACAACCTTTGTAATTATGCCTAACTAGTCACGTACCCTGCACTAACTAGCACCATGCAAGCATTTACATTTTGTTACATAGGTGCCTCTTAAGATTCTCTTATGGCCTATCCTGCACCACTGATAATTAGGTAATCCTTAACTCGAGTGAGCAAATGAGTAATCGTTACAACCTCAACGTCTTCTGTCAGCAGTACATAAAAGGGTTGGCAAACTGGCAGAAATCCACGGTCAAGGAGGAAATGCTTGAATTTGAACCATAGCTCAGAAAAGCCACCTAGGACCTGGCCCTGCAGAAGATGTGCAAAGAGAAATGTGTACTGAGGAACCCGCAATTTGTCTGGTCTCAAGGAGCCTACATGTGGTCACAGGTCTAGTTCATGCAAGATTCACCCTCCCACCCACTCCCCTTTCTTGCTGAAAACTGGTAGGGGATCCAGCAGCTGCTGCTGGCCAATGACAAATCCCTTTTCAATAAGTAATCTCAAAAACAAATGGAACATTATATTTTATTGTGATGGAAAATGACTGCAAGACGAGGGAATTGGTGAGACTGCACTCTCACAGACCTGCAAAGGCCCTCTACTGTTCTTCATCCACAGAAGAATCCATACACTAAACAAACAGTTCTTCCTAGCCATATCGGAAATTAAAGACAGTAAGTAACAAAAACTTTCATGTACTTACCCCCCCACACTCTGGATTCCTCAACTGTTCCAGAATCTTCCACCTGCCTCCGGAATCACTCGGGCGCCATTAACCACGCAGCCACTGCAGCGGACGCAACCACCGCCGTGAACCATGACATCACTTCTACCCCCGACCATGCAGCCTCCGCGATCGCCAGAAGGGCTCATGCCCGAAACATTGATTCTCCTGCTCCTTGGATGCTGCCTGACCTGCTGCGCTTTTCCAGCAACACATTTTCAGCTCTGTTCTCCAGCATCTGCAGTCCTCACTTTCTCCTAATTGGTGAGACTGCATCCAGAAGACTGTGTACTAGTCACCGTACTTACAGAAAGATGTTAACGAATTGGAAACAGTTCAAAGGTTTAGTAGACTAATATCTGAAATCAGTGGATTGCCTTATGAGGAAAGGCTACACAGGCTGGACCTGTCGCCTCTAGAATCAGGACAAGTCAGAGGTGATTTAATTGAAACATAGGGCACTTGACTGTGGAGAGTATATTTCATCTCGTGGAAGAATCTAAGATTTAGGATCATTGTTTAAACTGAATTAGAAAAAAAAATTGCCAATGGTTGAGTGTATTTGGAATTCCACAACAGTGATTCAGGATCTTTCCATTTTTAAGGCAGAAGCAGATAGATTCTTGATAATGAAGAGATGACAGATTATCAGGATATGCTGGAATTTATTACCAGGATATGCCAGAATGTAGGGTTGAATATCAAAAATCCGATCCGCCATGATCCTGCTGAGCAGGTTGGGAGGGCCCAGTGGCCTGGTCTTGTGCTTGGGGGTTTGTATGTTGTCTTAGAGGCAGAGTGCATCAGGACTCAAAATCTAAGAGAAAGTGAGGGCTGCAGATGCTGGAGGTCAGAGTCGAAGAGCGTGGTGCTGGAAAAGCACCACATCCGAGGAGCAGGAGAATTGACATTTCGGGCCTAAGCTCTTACACTCGAAATATCAATTCTCCTGCTCCTTGGATGCTGTCTGACCTGCTGTGCTTTTCCAGCACCACACCCGTTGGCTCAGGTCTGAAAACCTAGCCTATTCCACAAAGGTCATTGACCTGAAACATCAACCTGTTTCTCTCCACTGAAACAGTCTGACCAGCTGAGATTGCTTAACCATTTTTTTTGTGTTCCTACCTTTGTATCACTAATGGTTGACTCCTAACTGCCCTCTCGGTAATTAGGGATGGGCAATAAATGCTGGCCTAGCTAGTGACCCCCACAACCCATGAATGAATAAAGTAGTCTAGTGACATAAGCACAATGTTGTCATCTTTCTCGTACATAAGAAGGTCTCCTGTTATCTGAACTCTCTCCATACATTACAATTTTAAACCACCCACATCACTTTGTATAGGCATATTTTTGACCATAAGACATAGATTGGGAATTCCAACAATTGGTTATCTGAGCCAGCACTGGTTGGCAGGAACACTTGTGCAGCAGTATTCCAAAATGGCAGCCATTGAGTTCTGAATGAAGGTGCCCAGAGAAGTGGAAAAATAAAATTGTTGCTTTAAGGCTGTCGGACCCACTGATTATGGGTCATCCCTTCTTGAGAGTGAGCTTTGATGGATCTGTGGTTTGGGAGTCCTTGCTTTGAGGAGTCTCCAGAATATTGCTAGGAAATAGCCTTCACTAAAACAACAGCCTTCCTACCGCGTGGTGGTGGAAAAACGCCAGCAAGTAAAATTACTCTGAGTTAGTCTATTAGTTGATATGTGGGGTGCCTGCACTACAGGCAGTTGATCCACATTCCAGCTCTGACAAACATCACCTAGGGCTGGGAATATGTCAGAGACCTGTTCCACCATGGATCTCTATCTTTTTCACAGTCTACACCATCCCCCAAACAAACTCACCATCACAGGAGGGGAAAAAAAAATCAGCATTTGTTTTAACCTAAATATTCAAAAGGCTCATCAGGCAGCCCTATTTAATCTTGGACAGATTGGAATGTTTTTAAAAGGTGAAAACTGTGTATTTAAGATTTAATCTGACATTTGACAACAGCATATAAAAGGTGTTTAAATCTCTCATTAAATTGTACTGTTGAACAAAACAATTGCTCTGTTGTGATGTTCTATGGGTTGATGTGTCACACCGATACAGTGGTTGCTCAGCCTGTAATCTTCTGTTGCCACTTGACTGGTGATACTGTTTAACATTAAGACTATATAGCCATTAGGATAGTTAGGTGAGGAACTTGGAGATTTAGACGAAAGGAGTTGGGGGCAGTTATGTTACCAAAATGCTTCTGATACCATCTGAATGCTTGGAACAGGTTAGCTTTATTACTTGCGTTCACATCGAGAGCTTACATACAGTGTCATGAGTAATCAGTAAGTATAAGGCTATCCTTCCATGAAAACCTCCCTTTAGCAGGGCTCAGTGGTCTTGTGGAATTCATAAACACAAAATATTACTCAAATTAACTTCAAGTTCCCACACTTGCTATTTAAGCAGATAATTGCTATTCAAAGAAAATGGAAACTGAAGCTCATCTGCCAAGTAAATTGCCATTCATATCTGAGTTTCCTCTAGACTCAGCCATCCCCAATGCTCACACGGCCAGTGCCAGGCTTTGTACGCTTCATAAATTTGTGCTTGATTACAATTCTGCTGTTCATGTTCTTTTCAGGTCACATCCCATTTGCCCATCACCTAACAGTAACACCTTGGTTTAGCTGTTTTCAAACCAAACCTTGCCTCTTCAACCCAGGTTATCCTTCCAAATCTGCACTCTGCTCATCCTGGCCTCTTGTACAATCAACCACTGGTGCTGCTATTTGTAGCTACTTAGGCTCTGTACTTTCAAACAGCTTCCCTAAATTTTCCACCTCATTTCCTTCCATTACATCACTTCTTGAAAGTTAACTCCTTTTTCCAGGCTTTATAACCAACTTACCCCAACATCACCTTATGATCATTGTCATTTTCTTAGAAGTTCTTATGGTAAAAGTTGCCCAAAAATGCAAGTTGTTAGTGCACTGATTTGATTACTAAATCAAATACTAATAACATATCCGACGGAAACACTTGTAGGTTCAATGTTTTCTGATAGATTTAATTGTGCAATTAAAAGGCTGTTTACCTTACTAGAAACAGACAGTATTCTCATTATAGGCACACAATTCAAACCTTTAGGCTAAAGCAGACTCAGAAGATAAATCCTCGCAGACTCCTTTCCCTTTTGGGACATCCTTAATGGGCACAGAAGGATACAGACAACACCCAGACTTCGCAATGTCACAGCTGAAGGAAAATCTTGATTAATCGGTATATTAGCAGTGCATACCTCTGACCAGCAATTTAATAAATTAGACCGGAACAAAAGGATGACAAGACGCCACCAAGTACAAATGTAGCACTTTTTATGAAAGATCACATGAATGCAGAGGAGATATATGTCTGTGACGTCAATCATTTCTCACTGGAGGTTGGCTGTTAAAACAAATCGCACTACATAAGGTTGCATCCATACCCTAGTTAAGTATTTAATCAATCTCACAACTTTTGCAATAACGCGACAAAGCATCTGTACCACTGTACATCAGTGGTAGCCAACAACATGTTGGAAATCTGAAAGTAATCTCAACGCTGATATAATGTTTTGGTGCATTTGATGGTAAGGTGATGACAAACACAGTAAGTTAGATTTTTTTTAAAAAACCATGGTGCTCTTGATTTAAATGATAGGAAGTACAACTTAGATTGATATACATAAAGTATATTTACATGCACCAGGTGCGTTGTTTTCAACTAAACAAATGTTGCATAATCCTTCAAGATGAAGGATAAATTTCCTTCACTCTAGGTTAGCTTGTCCCAAGACAGCAGGAGATACAGACACTGCTACATACAGTTCTTGCAAGGTCAGGTATGTTTGTTGGAATAACCAAAAAACCTTGCAATGTGTTGACGCTGGTCTCTGGCCACTTTCTCAAAACAAACTCTCAAACCAGGGACTCCCTTGCAAATTGATGGGAATACCTGATCTCTTCAGGCATGCTTCATGAACATCCCTGGCCACTCCCTTTGCCTTCATGGGTGCCTCCTGCCACTACTGGGTTCCGAGTTGATTGAGCAGTGTTTCAGGAGTCCAGTGTCAGGCGGACAAATAACAAATGCTGCCCATGGAGTTTCAACAGTTTCTATTGGACACTTTGTTATAGATCACATTCAGCAAGAATTATTACAATGACTACAGTTGGATACAATATCAAATACAATATCACAATCAAAAATTAATATCCTGAAATGATCAAAATCAGAAAATATCACTTAGAACCATTTCACACCATATAAAATGCAGGTTGATTAAGACTTATTTTTTATTCTTCCTGCCAAAATGGATAATTTCATAATTTTGCCTATTATACGTAATGGCCAGATTTTTGCCCACTTATCTTTTGCAATCTCCCTACATCCTCCTCACGACTTACTGTCCTACCTTTGTGCCATCAGCAAATTTGGCAACTGAAACCTTTGCAAGTATTTAAAGTGAAGCAGTTGAGGTGTTGATTTTAGTTTTTTCCCCCCCCCCAATACCCCCTAGATTTTGCTAAGGCAAAAATCAAATGCAACTTTTATTAAAAAAATAGAAAACAGGAAAGATAAAAGTTAATGGTGTAACTAATGCCATTTGTCTCATTACCTTTGGGACCTATTCAAATCAAAGCCAGCTGGCTATATATTGCACGCACATTACAATTATTTTAGGATGCTTCATGATATGGTACTTTAGATTATCAACACTGTTTGTCAGTTTGAGCACTCAGCATGAAATGGCACACCAAGTTGTGTGGGGAACTGGAAGGAAAAATTCCAGTTATGTGGAGAGCCCTTCGCCTTGGTCAGGGCAAGAACACCCTGCTGAGAGCCCGTAACAATCTCCTGTCTTTAACCTATGCCAGAGATGATAGAGTTTAATTGAAGTTGATGTGGCACAGTTCAATGTGCAGATCCTAAAAAGGAACAACATTATGCATGCACACTGACACAAATGGATTAATCAGACAGTAAAATAGAAGGAAATAAAAATGTTTTAATTGCATATTTCAAAAGTTGCACGTGACCCACGAACCCATTAATATTGTTGGGTGCTGTGTGACTTTGAAAAGGTTTTTCCTGCAGAAAACCAGAAGTTTGTTACTTTTGGTACTGGCACCTTCAATAACTGCTTTAAAATGTTATACCCAACAGCAATAAATAAACCAAAACTGACACTTTAATATATTCATGATGAAAAAAAAAGACATTTGTAGGAAATTTAGCATGTGCAATTACTGTACTGCCAGAGCACTGAATAAAGTCAAAGCATTTCCTTCTCTTAGCATATAATGTACAAAATTATAGATTCAGACAAGTAATCTGTTAACAGACAATACTTTTGCCAGAACATTGCATATTAAATTAATTTATACTCCCAGACAGTACTTTAATTAACAATAAATAAATATATTGCCCATAGAAGGAAAGGGGACAGACTGACACCTTATGGTGAACACTTGCATGTACAAGAATTAATTTAATGGTTGACACATGCTTTTAAACCAGTTTTGCAAATGTAGAAGGCAATTACTGCTCTACATGATAAACCTAGTGTCAAAAATAGTGGCTCAATCTCAAAATGCTGTTCACACTCTAACATTGATTGGCTGACCAGTTGATAATATTTCTCTCATTTGAGTTTAAGGAATACAAACAACTTAACCAAAAAAGTAGTAATTCCACAGTTTGACATATTAAAATTGGGTGAAAGGTGGTGATCAGAAAGCCAAAACTATTACAACTGAAGGCAGCTTCTTGCAAAACACATGTGAAGTTTTGAGAAGCAGCAGCATATTCCATGCGCATATCTCTTTTCCAAAAAAGCGTCTTTGATAGGAGTGTTCGTCACATGAGGTCACTAAAGCATTTCAGCAATCTCTCCCCATCCCCACCCCTCCACCTGCAAAATAAAAAGTTTCTTCTCCACCCCCAAACATCAAACACTTGTAATTAGTAACACGGTTGTAAAGATTAGTTGACAGGGACAATTTTTGATGGACCTTATGAAGCTTGCAGCAATGTTTCTCTCTTTTGGCATCAAGACAGCATCTGGTCATGTACCTCAAATAAAAGTTTTTGAACTTTCTCTCAGAAAATAGACTGAGGGCCAGTTCCTGGGGCCAGTTCCTTTCTTCTCCAAAGATTCTGAAGTTGCATGTACCACAGCCAGACAAATTTTCATGACTGTTTAAATGCATCTTCCTGTACCTGTTTTTCCTGAAGAGTAATTACTTGAACGCTCCTTTGGTTTAAGTTCCTTTAACGTTCTTAAGAAAAATAGCAGATGTCTTTCAAACTGCTATGCAATCTTCTTTGTAACAGATTGCAATAACAAACGTTTGTCATTTTCAGCTAACTTTTTTTAAAGAATATTGTTAACATGAGGATTTCTTTTCCTGGAGGAAATGTTCTGAAGGAACATTACGTGCAAAAATGGTCTGTAATCCCATGAAAGCCCAGTCCCCAAAAGACATCTTAAATGTAGAAAAGCTGTGTAAACCATACCAAAATGTGAATCTGCTCTCAAGTCAGAATTCAGTGTTCCCTCACAAAATTGGCTTGCATATGCTTCAAGATTACAGGTAGAAATAAACTGAGATAAACAAGATAATTACCAGCAACATAGTAGAATAGATGTGATGGGCTTGAAAATTCAACTCCCAGCCTCAAATAATAATACTCAGGCTTCCATCAAATGTTAAATTGCTTATCTCGAATAAGCATGCTCAGGTGATAAACCACCTTGCTAACAGGACAAGAACGAATACTACTGGAATTCCAATCACAAGTTGTTGTCAACATATACTAACCAGATCAGGCAACTGTCATATTTGCTGTCTACTGGCCTTCCTGAAGAAGGGCTTATGTCCGAAATGTCGATTCTCCTTCTCCTTTGATGCTGCCTGACCTGCTGCGCTTTTCCAGCAACACATTTTTAAGCTCTGATCTCCAGCATCTGCAGTCCTCACTTTCTCCCTGTCTACTGGTCAGAGCGTATTCCATTCACAATGGGAATTCTAATTGTAAAATTTATTTTGGAGGAGAAATGTGGAAAGCATCTAATTGTGTTAGGTTGTAATTATTTTTAGAACGTCTTATCGTATCTCCACGGAAACCCGGAAAAACAAGATGATGTGCTTCAGGAGCAAATTGCGTGCAATAAAATGTATTGCTTATCTGATTTCCAGCGTTACTGCAGTGTCACTAAAACTGTCGGCCATTTGAACACAGACTAAACTAAAAGCATGAAGAACACATATGCAATCTCAATGTCTACAGTCAGTCCAGATTGCGAAGCTATTAGGTAAAATGGCAGATGGCATGGTATGTATCGGTGTTCCTTTAATTTATACATTTATGGGGAAGGAAGGGGGCAATAAGGAAAAAAAACCATGACCGCTTAACTGCTCACAGACAAAATGAAAACAAACCCCTTTATTCAAAACATACTTTCTACGCTAGTACAGTCAGCCTAACTTTAATCAGTTTAAAAATCTTCCTCAGGCTCAGGTCTCTATATTTATAGACATCCACGCAGTCTGACTAATCATCAAATAAAAAGCACAAAATATACTAATATATTCTGTTCCACAGAATAGGTACATTGCAATTCACAGTAATTAAACAGTATAAAAGCTGCTGTGCTGTAGGATACAAACAAAGTTCAGACTCCAGCAATTAATGCCTTCAGATTGCTCGATATAAATACACCTGCTTCAATTTACTGCGTTGTTAATATGCAAAGAAAAATGCGACCAGTCCTGAAATAAAACAGTCCATCTGTATTTGAGAAATAGGATTCAATTTTGTTTTATTGTAAAAAGAAAATCTTTACCCTGCTTGAATAAACAGAGACCTCTTACAGCTTTAGACTAGAATTTGAGAAGTTAGAGGAGGAATTACGAAGTACCATAATTATTAAGAAAGCAGTCATTTTCTTCAAGGATGAGTCAAGGTGGCCTTTTGTTTTGGTCAGGGCTGGGGAAGCAGAGAAAGCACAGTTGAGACTGAGTTCTCTCCCTTCTCAATATACTTAATGGCTGGCAAAGTCATAACATGAGTTTTGGCTTTGGAAAAGAAATTGTTTGGAACTCATGTTGCAAACAGTATACAGTATTGCCAATGTGTGTTATGAACAATTGAACACTAGAGGGAGAAAGTGTTTTCCGGACTTGGGAGGTTGGGAGATTGTAGGAACTAAGAATTGCACAGAAATAAATCTGTCCAACACCTCCCCCAACAAGTGCAATCCATCTCAGTTATATAATGGGAATTGAATCTGGACACAAGCATTACAATGCAAAAGGATTTCTTGTGCGCCTGTTACAAAAAATACAAAACTGTCACCCATTTTCTTTTCACTTGGGTGAATTCACAGATTTATTTTCACCCCAGCCACACAGACATGATATTTGGATATAAAAATATGTTCCAAGTTATGAGTTTCAAATTACAACAATAAAAGGTAATATAACAAAAGGAAATTAGTCAAAAGTTCAATAGTTCTTTGTCATCTCATAGGAATCTGGAAAAGCGGCAGAAATGTGGCCTGTACCCGTTACAAGAGGCAGAATCCCAGCATTTGGAACCACATTCCAGGACAGAGTTAAAGTGATGTTTTCATTACCCCTGTCAAAAGAAAATGTCAACTGTATAAGTCATGCGTCAATGGGACAACATAATCATTTACATGAGTTACTACCCAACTTCTTCATATTCTTGTCCTTCCCTAGGTCCAGCCCTATCACCCTTTAGGAACACTGTGCCCTACCAATTCTGGCAGCTTGTGCATCCACACCTTTCTTCCCCCTGCAAACGGCAGTATGCCTTCAGGCACCTCTACCCCAGATCTGAAATCCCATGCTTGACTTCTGCTAACTCTTCCTGATAAATCAGTCCTTAAAGCTACCTCTTGGACAATTTTAATCTGATTATATTCCTGTAAAAGTGCTTTAGGATGTTGTGCTATTTAAATGCAATTTGGAGCTATTGTAAGTTATAAAGTCTAGTGAGCTTCAAGAGCATTTGACAAGAAAGAGCAAGCAATTAGTTTGAAAATAAATCTTTTTCACTTTGAATAACCTTTACAACAAATATTTACAGAAACACCTTCAGAGTAATATACCATCCATGGCACATCACTGAACAATTAAAACAAAAAACTTGACACTGAGCTGCAAACAAATTGATATTAGGGCAGATAATCATAACTTGATCAAAGCAGCCATGATGTGGGGGTGCCAGTGTTGGACTGGGGTGGGCAAAGTCAGAAGTCTCATGACACCAGGTTGTAGCCCAACAGGTTTATTTGAAATCACAAGCTTTCAGAGTGTTGCTCCTTTGTCAGGTGGAAGAAAGCACATCTTCCACCTTTAATATGATTATGGCTGATATCGTCTCAGCCTTAATGCCATTTTCCTGCCTGCTCGCCATAGCCTTTCAATTGTTACTAAGCAAAATTCTGTATCTCCTCAAATTTACTCAATACCCCAGCATTCACAACACTCAGGTTATGAAGCCCACATATTCAAGACCCTGACAAAAGTAATTTCTCCTCATCTCAGTTTTAAATCCGTTACATCTCATCTTCAAATTATGACCTGCTCAATCTCTTTTCAGAAGACAAATCCTGAATCTCCTCTGAAAAGTTAGTTTTAAGGAACATCTTAAATGAAGTAGACAAAAGGCAGGGAGGTGCAGTTCCCTATAGTGTGGAAGCAGGCCATTCTGCCCATCAAGTCCACACTGACTCTATGAAGAGCATCCCACCAAATCTCTGGAAACCCATGGCTAATCCACTTATGCAGCATATCCCTGGACAGTATGGGCAATTTAGCATGGCCAATTCACCTAACTTGCACATCTTTGGACTATGGGAGGAAACCAGAGCACCAGAGGAAACTCACACAGAAAGCTGCTTAAGGCTGGAATCGAACCTGGGCCCCTGGCGCTGTGGGGCAGTAGTGCTAGCCACTGAACCACTGTTCAAGTGGTATTATTTACAAAGGATAACACTGCAAACAGGGCAGTTTGCCTAGTATTTCCTTATGGTGCTAACATTCCAATTGAGCCTTCTTTTGTCTTTCCTCGTTTAAATCCATGGTGACCTTTTATTCTTTTCTCCCTCAGGAGGTTGATCTTCCTTCTCCCCAAAAAGAATTTCAAAGAACACAAGACTTTTGCCAGTGCTGTGGTGTACCCAAACGGAATCATTTTCAACCTGTGTCAGAAACCTTTTCCCCAGGTGCAACAGAGTGTTACAAGGGGACATAAATTTAAGGTGAAGGGTGGAAGGTATGGGGAGATGTCAGGGGTGGGTTCTTTACCCAGAGACTGGTGGGGGCATGGAATGCGCTGCCTGTGGGAGTGGTAGAGTCAGAATCTTTGGTGACCTTTAAGCGGCAATTGGATAGGTACATGGATAGGTGCTTAAGCTAGGACAAATGTTCGGCACAACATCGTGGGCCGAAGGGCCTGTTCTGTGCTGTATTGTTCTATGTTCTATGTGTCATGAAATGTTTCACTAGTTGCCTGTTCTGGAACTAGTCATCCACACACATTTCTATCCAAACATTAGCCAAAACAGATTTACAAATAGGATTGAGAATCAACAGCGTCAGTAGAAATCAGCTCGAGGTTTTGGAAATTTTAAATTCTACAATGTCACCGTTACGGTCCTTGATGGCACTTCAGCATTAATGAGTGAACATCTGATCTAACATCACTGCCTACCACCTCTCTGTAAAGACTCTCCCAGGGATGTACTTTCACTGATGGGAAACAACACTGATATTATATCATGTCTTTGGTTCACACAGCAAAGGTCAGCTATTCAGGATGATGCAATATGGATCTTCAAATATTATTCACACGTGCACTTTCCCAAAATGAATCACTGGATAAAATGTGAATTCCTGCTGCTTTAGCCTCTGCCTGACTTTCCCTGGATCACAGTTCAGTGCAATATTCCTGGCCAAGAGCAACTAAGTAACACAGTATGGACCAAG
Source organism: Chiloscyllium plagiosum (assembly GCF_037043375.1). Taxonomy (NCBI): domain Eukaryota; kingdom Metazoa; phylum Chordata; class Chondrichthyes; order Orectolobiformes; family Hemiscylliidae; genus Chiloscyllium; species Chiloscyllium plagiosum. The sequence goes on from NW_028270140.1 coordinate 137,689,882, forward strand.
GGATACAAACTAGCAGTGGCAGGGTTCATTTTGTTGTGGATTTAACCACATTACGAGCCGCTTTAACAAAAAAAAGCATCTACTAAAAAATTAACACAAGGAGTCTTCTTTGATGTACATTAAAAAAAATGTATTAAACGGAGTAAGAAATAGTAGAAACAGGATTCCGAAATCCCAAATCCTAATATATTGAAGTTTGAAAAAATATCACAACCCACGTGAGAACTGCATGCACAGGAGTACAGCTGTGGTAACTCAGCTGCTGCCTCAGGACCCCAAAATACCTGCTAGTGACTCCATGTGAGATCCGGACCCCTCTTCGCACAAATATCACTACCAACTACTCCTGCCACCCCCCACTTTGAGAAGTCCTGTGTTAAGGCTTTGACAATGCTACCAACAGCTAACCAAATTAGTCTAATTTTAGAAGGAATCTAAAAATTCCAGCAGTAGACATTAGCTATAAAAGCTGAAGGCCCTGACAAGTGTAACAAACATGCAGATTTCACTACAACCCTGATAGCACGGACCCAATCTGAGCCCTTGCCTTGAAGGGCAAACAAATATCATCTTGCGCGCACCACAAGTTTCCCATAAATCACCAAACCTTTTTTCAACCTCTCTCAAATAAACCATTACATCCTACGTAAAGATTTGGTATTTTCCTAATGACAGTCTTACTTCCCAAACTCTACAAAGACGATCTTCCTGAACATTCCTCACACTTCAAACCAGTCACAGCATTAGGAAGATTACATTCATCATTTGAGGCAGAAAGCTTCATTGTCTAAATTAGTAATCTATTGCAACTAATCATAAAAGTAGAAGTTTTATTGCTAGCCACTAACAGTTATGTACATGGTGTTCTTGTGTATCCATTTCTGATTCACTGATGTGAATAATCCATGTCCTTAATGGCTAGACTGGAAAATGTGCTAAAGCTGGAAGGTTAATAGCATAGAACGGATGACTGGGCAATGTTTTGGTGCCAGTCAGACCTGTGTTGGACTATAATGCTGCTCAAGTGTAGTTACCCCCTCAATCCGCTCAGGAGGTGCTGATCTATGAACAACAACTTTGACCTAACTCTCTACACCCATCTTTCATCATTCTCCTTCTCTGTTTCGTAAGAGATGATGCTCAAACACATCTCTTTCTTTCTCACTTCTCCACCCCAGTACATTTTCTAATAGCTGTCCATTTAAAACTCAGGTGATCGTGTTTAAATAGAAATTTAATGTTTTATTCAAAACTTAATAAATCCAACGGCCAGACATTAGGTCAACATGTTCTTGTTGCTTTCACTGTCTTCACAGTTAGTTCGCACATTGGGCAGATGAAAAATAGTCAACATTATTGATCATTTAAGAATTTCACTTTAATCTCAAAGCTTCTGATGTGAATCAGAGACAGAGAGAGAGAGAACATACCTTTGAGCGTTTGTATATGAGTTAACATGAGAAAAAGGCATTTTAAGAAAGCCCAGCTGTAACTCCAATTTCCAGCAAACCAAAACACAGTCAATACTAACTTAGTGTCAACCTAAGTTTTGATAAGTGTATCAGAACAGTGCTATTATCAAAGGAAGAGCAGCCTAGTGTTGATGCTTTCTTTAGCTGATTCACAGCCTTTAGAAAATTCCACCTCAACCAGTTACATCAGTTCTCTATTTATTGTGTTTTGCACTCCTCCCCCTCCCCCCCCCCCCCCCCCCCAATAATCAAGCTAAATGATTCTGCAGGAGAACATAATCTTTTTCCACCACACCCTCCCAGCCCAAATATTGTCCAACCATTGTTGTACCACCATCTACATAATGGTGCAAATTTAGGTCACCACGGGCTCATAGTCATTGTTTGTGATACTTCAATTTACTCAAGATTTGAAATGCAATCTGTAAGAGGGTGCTGTCAGTTTGGTCAAACTGAATAGTAAGGAAAGCAAATACAGAATCCCCTCCTTTACTCTCAGGGAATGAATACAGCATACAAACCAAAGCCAGCACTCAACTGGAAAGACAAGATAATGCGACAATCAGAACCTTTCACTGTTGCTTCAGTCTGTTTTCAAATGCTGACGGAGCTGTATTTTACTAACACACTTATTTTTAGTTCGATATTTCTCATCACATCCTGCCTGTGACGTCTGTAAATCATTTGCTTAGCCTCACTGGGGATTAACAGTCATTTGTGCATCACAGATAAGTGCATTAATTCAATTAGTTATGGCTGCTTTAAAGAACTGCAGCTTGGCAAAAGCTGCTACATTAAGTGAGAGATGGATAAATGGGCATAAAGTGTCTTACTTGAGGCCATTTCCATCATCGAAGAAGAAATATTTTGACTTCACATCTTTCAGATCCAATTTTGTCTTATCGCCACGAAGAACAATCTTGTCCCAGAGAACAACTTGGTTCAGTGCCTGTATTTTCAAACAAAATGCAAATAACTTGTATGGACAACACAGTACGACTGGTGCCAGGGCACACTTCATAACAACACCAAAAAGTCTCAGGTGCTGAAAATCTACAAAAGAATTCTGTAAATACTCAGCTTGCGTCTGCATGGAGGCAGTTTCACCAAAGGGCACACACCTGAGACATTTTCACCCATCTGCTCTCCACGGACTAGGACTGACTTACCAAGTGTTTCTTTCATTTGGAGAGTTTAAATCAGATTCACCAAGCCATATTGCTTTTCCCCTCAGCCTAGTCTGGAGGACACGGACACGGACACACACTCTCTCTCTAACAGCCATCCTTATGGTAATGTCTGCTTCAACTCATTACCCCAAGTTAGCATCAAGAATCTGAAAATTAAGAACGCGTGAAATGGGAACGGGTCATTTAATTCCTATCACCATTCAGCTAGATCTTCTGCTTCATATTCCCTTACTATTCTCTTCGCTCTCAATTTCTTTACTATCCAAACACAGATTGATCTTTCTCTTTCGTGTGCTCAATGACTGAGCACCCACAACTCTCTGACATGGACTTTCAGAGATTCACAGCCCAGAGTGAGACCATTATATCAAAGACCTCCTGTGCTGGGAAAATATCCTCCCAGCAGTAATCCTGTCAAGCTCCTCAAAAAAAAGTGTGTGTTTTGACTGGAATGGCGAATGGGATGTTGATGTAATCCATTCCCATTATGATAAACAAGACCATAAGACAGTAGTAGAAGTAGGCCATTCAGCCCAGGCCTGCTCCACAATTCAAAGAGATCATGGTTGATCTGATAACCCTCAATTCCACTTTTCTGCCTTTCTCTGTGAACTATTTGTTCCAATCTCGAATAATCTAAATGACCCAGCTTCAACAGTCCTGTGTGATAAAGAATTCCACAGATTCACAATCCTCAGAAGGAATTCCTCTTTTTCTGTGTCCGGCGTGGACAACCCCTTACTCTGAAGCTATGCCTGCTGGTCCTGGGCTCTCCTACAAGGGGAATCAACCACTCCACATCCATCCTTCCAAGTCTCCTAAGAATCCTGTATGTTTCAATAAAGGTCACCCCTCGTTATTCTAAATTTCAATGCGTACACGCCCAACCCACTCAACCTATTTTAAGACAGCACTTCCATAACCAGTATCAGCCATGGAAACTACTGAACTACCACCAATGTGAATATACCATTCCTTGGGCAAGGGTCTAACCCTGCAGTCTGACTTGGTCATGTACAGCTTTAGTAAACCGTCCATATTTTTATACTGAATGCCCTCAACCAAAGGAAAATGCTCCATTTGACTTTTTCATTACCTGCTGAACTTGGATGCTAGATTTTTGAGATTCATACAGGAGGATTCCCAAATCCTTCTTAGGTAGCTTTCTGCAGTCTTTTTCCACATGAATAATAATCAACTTCTCTTATTCTTCCAGCCACTAATGCTCCATTATTCCAGGAAAGTTTTAGGCTTCCTACCATGAAAACAAGTATTCACTTTGTGTTTTTGCAATTTCCTTATTCCTCAGCATTGTTTCTTCTGTCTTCGCCTCTACGACATCCAAGGTTACATTCACTGATCGTTTTACTATTTACTTAGCGATAGACATTCTTACAATCTATAAAAGTCTCTTGTCAGTTTAATCATTATTTTTATCCCTTTTTGTCCATCAATTCCTTGATCAGCCTTTGCTAATTTCTACAATTCCCAGGTTCACTCCCCTTTTAGGCATTTTTCACAGCCTCTCCATTTAATCTAATACTATTTTAGCTTCACTTACTAACTACTGTTAGACAATTTGATCACTGTGCTGTCTTTGAGGAAATGTGTATTTATTGTCAATGATGGATATATGCCTTTGCTAAGTCTACAATCAAATTGCCCAATCCGTTATGGCCAATTCAGCCTTCAGACACAAGTAGTCGAGATTGTGGTGCTCTCTCAGCCCCTTTGCATCCAATTGCAAAATCCTCACCACAAATCTAGCAAGTTCATTTTATGGATGTACATTTGCTCACTGAGCTGGAAGATTAATTTTCAGACGTTTCATCACCATACTAGGTAACATCTTCAGTGAATCTCCGGACAAAGCACTGCTGATGATTCCTGCTTTGTATTTATATGCTTGTTTCTTTGGGTTGGTGATGTCAATTCCTGCGATGACAGCATTTCTTGTTCATTTTCTCAGGGGTGGTAAATCGGGTCCAAGTCAATGTGTTTGTTGATAAGAGTTCTGGTTGGAATGCCATACTTCTAGGAATTCTCGTATGTGTCTTTGTTTGGCTTGTCCTAGGATGGATGTGTTGTCCCAGTCGAAGTGGTGTCCTTCCTCAACTGTATGTAAGGATACTAGTGAGAGAGGGTCATGTCGTTTTGTGGCTAGTTGATGTTCATTGACATCAGCAACCCAAAGAAAGCAGGAATCATCAGCTATGCTTCGTTTGGAGGCTCACTGAAGTTACCTAGAATGGTGACAAAACATCTGAAAATGAACCTTCTAGCTCAGCGAGCAAACCTACATCCAGAACATCAACCTGAGCTACAAGTCTTCTCAAAACTCGCTACTTCATTTTATGTCCAAATATGTATGGTTCAATGATAAACTGATCTAAAAGACTATCTTGAATAAATTCCATGAACTCATACAACGCTCTAATACTGGATATAAAATTATAAGATTAAAGCCCTTATGAATACCATATTGCCCCCCACATCATGCACGTTAACTTCCAGATTTACACTCTTTGCACTACTACAATGCAAGAGAACCTACTCTTACAAATGCTTCTGTTCCTGGTCATTTTTTAAGCTTTATCCAAACCAATTCTACATTGCCAGTTTCTGAGCCAAGATCCCTTTCCTCTACTTCCCTTTGTTATCAGGACAGGCACCTTTACCACACATCTCGTTTCCCCTTTCCAACCTTTTTTCTAAAAGTAAAAATAGTCAGGCATTTCATTAATGACCACTCACACCATGTCTCCATCAATTAAATTAACTTATTTCTGTCAATTCATCTGTTTTGCTGCAAATTCACATTTGCACAAACCCATTATTTTCCCCTTGCTGTTACTTTAGTCATTAAATCCCTTTACCAAAGTTTGCCAGTTATTGTAATTTTTTCCCAAATCACTTTGCTGCTCCAAAGCCTAAATTGTTTTTTATTTGCTGTTTTTGAAAGGGCTTTTTCATGAATCTAACAATTATCCATTTTGTTTTGTTAATTTAATTTAAGGACATAATTCACAAGAACTAGGGATTTATTATCCCCCAGCGGGTTTCAGTATGTTCATCGAATTCTTCCAAGACTCTGGTTGCACTACCTTTTGAGGAAGAAAGTTAAGGTAGGATAGATAAATTAGGAAGTAAAAAAGCTATCCACGTTATTAAAAGTTAATGCTATTAAAACTGGAAGATTATATGGCTACAGAAAGAGTAACCAGATCAGCCATGATCTTACTGAATTTGTGGATCTTACTAGAAGGGGTGAGTGACCTACTACTGCTGCCAATTCGTATGATTGAAACCACTGTCATTTGAACAAGTTTAAGTAGCGCCGATTCCAGCAAAGCAGTTCCTAATGTCTCCAAGGAGAAAGTGAGGTCTGCAGATGCTGGAGATCAAAGTTGAAACTTTATTGCTGGAACAGCACAGCAGGTCAGGCAGCATCCAGGGAACAGGAGATTCGACGTTTCGGGCACAGGTCCTTCTTCAAGAAGGGCCTGTGCCCGAAACGTCGAATCTCCTGTTCCCTGGATGCTGCCTGACCTGCTGTGCTGTTCCAGCAATAAAGTTTCAACCCTAATGTCTCCAGCACAGAATCAAAAGTCTACCAACCAGATCATCTTTCAGACACAAATCTAGTCTAAGTTTATGACAATTTGCTAATTTAAATGTGGATCAGACAAAAATCTGGAGATCATCATCTGTGCTGTTCTGCATTTAGCTTCTCAGACTCGTCCAACAGATCATCATTCCCAGTTCTACCTATGCTAATATTTCTTGCATGGGCCATGACAGATTGAATTCTCCCTCTTGCACTCCAAGCTCTCTCTATAATTCTGGAACTGAACAGAGGAATGCAACCTTCAAATTTTCATATTGCTGCCACAGAAAACAGTCAGATATTCTTAAAATTTAAATTGGGAAAACATACTCACATTATTCTTGGTTTTGTACTCAGCTGATAAATACAAGAAGAGTTGTTTGACATTCCAGTCAAATATTGGCTTCAAATGTATAATGCAGTTAAAGAAAAAAAGAATATGCAGTAAAAATAAAGGTTAACTAGTGGCAAATTCCACACTTCTCAAACTTTTTTTAAAACAAACCACAAAGCAAGTTGGCAGTTTCTGCTCTTGCTTCAGTCCAACTCAAGGTTCTGAAGTGGACTAACTATAATCAGGGGCACTTAATTTTATTTCTATTTGGAGAAAATGCCACAAGAAATATAAAGTTTGTGATTTTACAAAATGTACGCTCTTGAGATGCAGGCATTGAAGGATTGGCCAGCATTTATTTCCCATCCATGATTGCTAAACACATGGCTGTGGGTCTGGAGTCATATGCATCAGCAATAACATTAGCAAATTTGCTGATGATACAAAGCTGGGTGGCAGAGTGAAAAGTGATGAGGATGTTAGGAGATTACAGGGTGACCTGAACAAGTTAGGTGAGTGGGCAGATGCATGGCAGATGCAGTTTAATGTGGATAAATGTATGGTTATCCACTTTGGTAGCAAGAACAGGAAGGCAGACTACTACCTCAATGGAATCAATTTATGTAAAGGGGCAGTACAGAGAGATCTAGGTATTCTTGTACACCAGTCAATGAAGGCAAGCATGCAGGTACAGAAGGTAGTGAAGAAGGCTAATAGCATGCTGGCCTTCATAACAAGAGGAATTGCGTATAGAAGCAAAGAGGTGCTTCTGCAGCTGTACAGGGCCCTGGTGAGACCACACCTAGAGTACTGTGTGCAGTTCTGGTCTCCAAATTTGAGAAAAGACATTCTGGCTATTGAGGGAGTGCAGCGTAGGTTCACGAGGTCAATTCCTGGAATGGCAGGATTACCTTACACTGAAAGACTGGACGACTGGGCTTGTATACCCTTGAGTTTTGAAGATTGAGAGGGGATCTGATTGAGACGTATAAGATTATGAAAGGATTGGACACTCTGGCAGTAGGAAACATATTTCCACTGATGGGTGAGTGCCGAACCAGAGGACACAGCTTAAAAATACGGGGTAGACCATTTAGGACAGAGCTCAGGAGAAACTTCTTCACCCAGAGAGTGGTGCTGTGTGGAATGCTCTGCCCCAGAGGGCAGTGGAGGCCCACTCTCTGGATTCATTTAAGGAGGAGTTGGATAGAGCTCTCAAAGATAGTGGAATCAAGGGTTATGGAGATAAGGCAGGAACAAGATACTGATTAGGAATGATCAGCCATGATTATATTGAATGGCGGTGCAGGCTCGAAGGGCTGAATGGCCTACTCCTGCACCTATTGTCTATTGTCATAAAGATGGTGGATTTCCTACCCCAAAGAAAATGAGATTCTCATGACAAAGAGAGTTTGTTATTAAGATGGATTTCTATTCGTGAATTTTATGAAATTCACATATCATCATCATCATCATCATCAAGAACTCAAACCATGTCTTCAAACCATTAGCCTAAGGTTCTAAGTCCAGTAACATTACTATGACACCATTGCCTCTTTACAAAATGAAAATACAGTGTTGCTGGCAACACAACATTTCTTTGTGGCACCAAGAATTCTCAGAAAAGCAAGATCAATTCATGTCAAAATATGTTAAAACAGATACAGCATTGAACCTCCACCATTCAAACAAGCATTCCGACAGATATACTAATGAATACTCACCATTATTTCACATTTTTAAAATAAATAATTAGCCTATATTGAACATTTAGGCCTGGGAAACATGCCTAAATCCTGTGGCAGGATTGCCTGCTCTCAGTTCCATTCATTGGCATTTGAACAGGGCTGACAACAGACATTCCAAATTATATCGGATTTACGATGTTCTTTTTGATATTGTTCTTAACATTGGTCCTACAGACCTTAATTAGACAAAGAGAAGTATTTAACAGTTTCGACAATGTCATGGCTCTTCGCACTAAAACTTCAAGTGTGCTACTCAAATCCCTCAGTTTACGGGTTTTAGATGTTGCAACATGTCACTATGTTTTAGGATCATTTATGCAGCTTCCCAATCGAAGCTGATACAAAAGTACAGGTTGTTCTGCTGTAACACGACAGTGGTGTTCCTCTGCAACCTAATGCTATAGAAAATCGCATTATTGAAAAGTGTTAGAGAAAATTGCACTGTAGAAGGCCGCTAATAGAAAAACCGCTCTACCTGTTCAGCAGAAAGATCGCCACATCCAAACAATGTCCATGATTCATCAGTAACGTTACAGCCAATTTGCGCTGACGAAACGGGTTATAACAGAACAACCTGTATTTCACTGGATACAATCACATGGTAGAGAAGTTCACTGTTCTAATCAGCATTCTGTTTTGGAAATTATATTCAAAGGATATCCGCAGTTAAGTCAAATGTGATCAATCCCAAGTCACTTCTTTCTCTGGGTCCCGTAAAATCTTCCACATTTTTCCTGGAATAAAAACATTTGAGTCCTTTATTACGCAAACCACATTCAAGATACTTTATAGTTGTTAAAGATGGAGTAGAAAAGCAGCAAAAATGCATGGGAGTTCAAGACATGCTGACTTTGCATCAGCTGCCAATGACATTTCAGAATGACTATTCACTTTTATAAAAGGTAAAAAAGCTGAACCCATTTTGGGAGGGATCTTGAGAGGCTTCAAAAGTCAAACTTTTACACCAACATCTTTGGTAGTTCAGATGATAGAAATCACAACTAAAGTGAGTGCTTTATGAAGAGTCTTAAAAAGATAAAGTCAAGGTAAAGGGGCGGGGGAGGGCAGGTTATATTAGGGAGTTCTACTGCTTAGGGAAATGGCAATGCAGCAATGGCACCAGTGCTGACGAGGGATATACAAGAGGCCAGAATTAGGTAAGTGCAGATATCTCAGACAAGTAGTGGAGATGGAGGAGTTTACAGCATTAGGCAAGAGCATGGACAGGTCCAAAGACAAGGAGAAATTTTAAATTGAGAAGCTGCTTTACTAAGACGCAATGTGGGTCAGCGAACACATAGGTTAATCAGTAAACAGGAACTTGTTGTGATTTAAAACACAGACAGAAGGCTTTAGACGCTTACGTGGGAGATACCAGCCAGGTATGCACGAAGTACAGTCAAATGGAGAGGTAACAAAAGCATGAATTAGGGATACTGCAGATGATGAGTGAAACTAGGGCAAAGTTCAGTGTTGCTGCAGAGGTGAACATAGGTACTCTAAGGGATGGACCAAATGTGTGATTTGGAGGTCAATTTCGGGCCAAACATAACACAAAAGGTTGCAAACAGACTGATTTAGTTGTTCAGAATGACCAAATTTGTAATTAGGGAATGGAGTTTGAAATGGGGGCTGAAGGAACGATTTCAATTCTTTCACAATTTAAAATCGGAGGAGATTTCTGCTCATCAAGTACTGTAGGGATTACTGATTTAGCAGTACTGGAGGAGTTGAGAGAAGTATTGTTAGTTTTCCTTTACATGCGTTTGTTTTTGCCAGATGATGTTACCATGGGGCAATCTGTAGAAAACATGAGGGGCCGAGGACAGATCTAGGGAGTCAACAATGGTAACAGGGCAGTACTGGTCCGAGTGGAAACAGTCCCAACATTGCATAGTAGTTATCATATAGAATCAGATACCATTTGGCTCAACAAATCTATGCTGTGTATACACATGCCACTCTTTTTATTTTATCTTATCGACATTAAGTTACAAATCTCTAATGACTAAACACAATCAAGATTGTATCATGAAGACTAATTTTGGATTAAACAATGCCAGTAAGACACTCTCACAATTGGAGCAGCACATTAAGCTGATGCAATACAGTCAGAGAATCTCGGATGATGGCCATTCAACCCACCATGCATTTAGTGGCTTTTGTAAAGCATCAGTTAATAGCTCCCACCTCCCAGACCTTTTCTCAAAGCCCTAATAATTTTTCCTTTTCAACCTTACTGCCCATGTTAGAATCCAATGCGCAAACAGTATTAAACATATACAAATTGTCCAAACTCCCAAGCGATTCGAAAAGCTACAATTTGAAATCTACCAGCATAATCTAATCAAGTAATACCAGAATCTCCCCAAGGACTGCCACAGTGAAAAATCAATTCTAAGTAGGCAATCTAAAGATCAAGCACTGCTTTCAATAGACAAGGTCAGTGTAAATCCTAACCTTATCAATGTAAACACAAGTTGGAATTTTCTTTTACAAACTAGTTACAGACCCACGGCTTATTACACAACCAAACTACAAGAATTCCTTTTCAGGCTGTGCTTCTTAGAGGTCACTACAGGTTTTCATCCTACCAACATATTCCCAATTCTAGTAACTACTGTAAAACACTAGCATTCAAAATACAAGATAACATAGAAAACAAGTGCAGCTGCAGGCCATTCAGCCCTTTAAGACTGCACCACCATTCAACAGGATCATGGCTGATCATACAATCTCAGTATCCCATCACTGTTTTCTCTCCATACTCCTTGATCCCTTTGGCCACAAGGGCCAGGTCCAGTTCCTGTATGAAAGTATCTAAAGAAGTGACCCCAACACCTTTCTGCGGGAGAGAATTCCACAGGTTCACAACTGAGCGAATGTGTCAGCATTCACTATTAACATCTCCACAGGTATGGGGAGAGTGACTGAACTTTACAACAAGGCCACATTTGATGAACACTGACACTGAGGTGGGCAGGTGAATGCAACAGTTTTTATTAAAGATGGGGGATGACTGGAGGAGCCTTTCCTCTGCTGTAAGTTAGCTTAATCAAACAACAAAATGCATTTTCTTTTTAACATGATAGCATCCCAGAAACAAGTGAATAAAGATTACAAAACAAACTCGAATCGTGTTTTTCTTCCCACAGAATCTGCCTGAACGGCTGAGCATTTCCGATATTGTCTGTTATTATTACTTTTTAAGGTGAGAGACAACATACAGAGAACACGTTTGAAATGACTGAGTAAAATGGTGCCTCTCCAGGAATCTATACTAGAAACACAACTTTTGATCCAATATATCAATGACTCCGTGAGTGTTTCTAAACTCTGTCTTCCTATTGTGGTAATATAGTTGGATTGCAGGTTGCTATGGGTTCTATACCGTACCAATTCTCTTCATTCTTCCTGCTTCTCCCACTGCCAGGGGTTCTGGCAGATGTGGGACTACTGTTCACCTTTGCTCAGGTGAGGGTGCACAAGCCCACAAGCCCAGAAAAAGATTTTGCACTCAGCCGGCGCTGCTGGAAATGTGGAGGAGACAGATCCAATTGAGGCACTCAAGAGGGCATTGGATAATTCCTTAAATGGAAGCAATGTGCACAGTTTTGGCGAAAAGGCAGGCGATTGGCTGAGTATTGATGCCAAAGTAGATCGGATGGGTCGAATGGCCTCCGTCAGCACTCCATTTATTCTGTGAGATGGTATGTGGGATGTGCACCTCTACTATGTTCAAAGGCACAGTCACATTACATCAATGAGAGCTGGATCACAAAGTGAATGGAGTCAATGTTAATATCATGGTCAAACCAATGATCAGACAGGTTTGAGGGACCGAATAGTCTCCCCTATTCTTATATCTCCTATCAGGATATAGGGCACAGCACAGATACAGGGATAATGTTTTCCCTGGCTGAGAAGTCTAGAAACAAGGGTCACAGCCTCAAGATATGGGGTTGACCATTTAGGACTGAGATGAGGAAAGCTTTCTTCACTCAAAAAGCTACTGAACCTGTGGAATTGCTTACCACAGAAGGCAATGAAAACTAAACTACTGGATATATTCAAGAAAGAGGTGGATAAATTTCTAGGTTTTGAAGACAAAGGGTATACAGAGGAACCTCGATTATCCGAAGGATATGGGCAGGTAGTATTTCGTTCAGTTAGTGGAATGCCGGATAACAGTTTAGCTGAGCTTTGGGACCTTGCCGGATAATCCGATATCCAGCAATCGATTGTGGGAATAATCGAGGAACCTCTGTAGAGAGAAAGAGAAAATGCAGCATTGAGTTAGAGGATTAGCCACAATTCTATTAAATGATACAACAGACTCAAAAAAGTCATGTGGCCCACTCCCTGCTCCTGGTTTCTATATTTTCGTTACATTCTATTCATTGAAGGCTTTACTGAATCGATACGTGTCATTATTCAGTTAATCATATAGTCAGTATAGGCAGCTAAGTTATTAGGGTGTAGGTTTGTTCACTGAGCTGTAGGTTTGATATCCAGATGTTTCATTACCTGGCTAGGTATCATCAGTGGCGACCTCCAAGTGAAGCAAAGCTGTAGCTGTTGTTTCCTGCTTTCTATTTATATGTTTGTCCTGGATGGGGTTCCTGGGATTTGTGGTGATGTCATTTCCTGTTTGTTTTCTGAGGGGTTGATAGATGGTATCTAGATCTGTGTTTGTTTATGGCGTTGTGGTTGGAGTGCCACAGGAACAAACCACGACAAGCAGACCAAACACAGCCAGAAACCCTAACCACCTTACCATACAAAGTCGTCTCAGAAATGACAGCCAGACTATTAAGACCCCTTGGAATCCTATTAGCACACAAACCCACCAACACTCTCAAACAAAAACTAACAAACTTAAAAGACCCAGTACAGCCCATGGACAAAACCAACGTCATCTACAAAATTCCATGCAAGGACTACCACAAACACTACATAGGGCAAACAGGAAGAAAGTTAGCCACCAGGATACACGAACACCAGCTCGCCACAAAAAGACACGAGCCTCTCTCCCTCGTAGCCCTACACATGGATGAAAAAAAAACATTTCGACTGGGACAACACATCTATCCTGGGACAGGCTAAGCAAAGACATGCCAGAGAATTCCTAGAGGCCTGGCACTCCAACCACAACGCCATAAACAAACACATAGATCTAGATACAATCTATCATCCCCTCATAAAACAAACAGGAAATGACATCACCACAAACCCCAGGAACCCCATCCAGAAGATATAAATAGAAAGCAGGAGACAACAGCTTCACTTCACTTGGTGGTCGCCACTGATGGTGTTACCTAGCCAGGTAATGAAACATCTGGATATCAAACCTACTGCTCAGCGAATAAACCTACACCCTAAACCTCAACCTGAGCTACAAGCCTTCACAAACGTTGCAGCTACGTTATTCAATATTTCATTATATCTATTACCTAGGAATGAACACAGTGGTTCTGACTGGTACTTTTGTTAACTTTTCTCCAAAATGTCCAGCTGCTTCCTACCCATTGTATATTTCACTGCTGTCATTTCCAAATGAGCCAGAAGCGCAGCGGCATTCCAACTTCCCTTGACTGACTTAAAACCAAGTCTTTCTCTAAGACCACCAGAGACTCTGTCAGTCTGAGCTCCAGCATGATCAGACAGCTGAGCTACACAAATAGTACCCGATATTTTAGACAATGCTACCTCCTGCTGCACAGGCGAACTTCACAGCACCGATCAGTACCAGGTTTTCCAAAATATATTCCACTATTTCTTCCAGCGACTCAAAAGACTTTCAACCACTTAGACTTGGAATCAAAATAATACCAGCAACAGCTGCAACCTTTAAATAAAAAGGCCACCAGTACAACTCCCAAGACAAACCTGTCTGGCATTTTCAGATGACCTAGAGAACTGGCCACTTAAAATAAGGATTCTATACACAGTACAACCTTGATGTCTGGATCGAGACCAATACGTAAAAGTGTATCAGGCAGTGTGTAACAGATGGCTACTCCACCAATCATTAGTCATTGTGATAACAGATCTAAGCTCTGCAGTTCTGCCAAATCCAGTCGTGAATGGTGGTAGATGATTAAATAACTCACCAGAGGAGGAGGAGGCAGCTCTGCAAATATCCCCATCCTTAATGATGGTGAAGCCCAGCACATCACTGCAGAAGATGAGGCTAAAGCTTTTGCAGAAATCTTCAGCCAGAAGTGCCGAGTGGATGATCCAACCCAGCCTCCTCCAGTGGTTTCCAGCTTTACAGATACCAGTCTTCAGTCAATTCGATTCACTTCACATGAAATCAAGAAATGGTTGGAGACACCGAATACTGCAAAGGCTACGGGCCCTGACAACATTCCAGCAATAGTACTGAAGATGTGTGCTCCAGAACTTGCCACTCCCTGAGTTAACATTGGCATCTACCTGACCATGTGGAAAATTGTCGAGGAGAAAGTGAGGACTGCAGATGCTGGAGATCAGAGCTGAAAATGTGTTGCTGGAAAAGCACAGCAGGTCAGGTAGCATCCAAGGAGCAGGAGAATCGACGTTTCGAGCATAAGCCTGAAGAAGGGCTTATGCCCGAAACGTCGATTCTCCTGTTCCTTGGATGCTGCCTGACCTGCTGCGCTTTTCCAGCAACACATTTTCGGCATGTGGAAAATTGCCCAACTATGTCCTGTACATAAAAAGGCAAATCCAATCTGACCAATTACCACCCCATCTGTCTATTCTCAAATCATCAGTAAAGTGATGGAAGGTGTCATCAACAGTGCTATCAAGCAGCACCTGCTCAGCAATAACCTGCTCAGTGATACTCAGTTTGGGTTCCTCCTGAATCAGCCAGCTTCTAACTTCATTACAGCTTTGGTTCAAACATGGAGAAAAGATCAGAATTCCAGAGGTGAGGGTGGGAGTGACAATCCTTGACATCAAGGCTACATTCGACCAAGTGTGGCATCAAGAAGCCGGAGAAAAACTGAAATCAATGGGTATTGGGCGAACGTTCTCCAGTGGTTGGAGCCATACCCAACACATAGGAAGATGGTCTTGGCTGTTGAAGGTCAGTCATCTTAGTTCCAGGACAGCTCTGCAGGAGTTCCTCAGGGTAGTGTCCTCGCCCCGACCATCTACAGCTGCTTTATCAATGATCTTCCCTCCACCATAAAGGTCAGAAGTGGGGATGTTCGCCGACGATTGCACAATGTTCAGCATTATTTGCGACTCCTCAGATACTGAAGCAGTCCATGTCCAAATGCCACAAGTTCTGGACAATACCTAGGCTTGCGCTGACAAGTGGCAAGTAACATTCACGCCACAATGCTAGGCTATGACCATCACCAGTAAGAGACGATCTAACCACTGCCCCTTGACATTCAATGGTGTTACTGTCACTTAATCCCCCACTATCAACAGCCTGGGAGTTACCATTGATTAGAAACTTAGTTGGACAAACCACATAAAGAGTGGCTAGGAATACTGCAGTGAATAACTCCCCTCCTGACTCTCAAAAGCCTGCCAACCATTTACAATGCACAAGTCAGGAATGTGATGGAATACTCCCCACTTGCTTGGATGAGTGCACCCCAACAACACTCAAGATGCTTTATACTATCCAGAATCAGCCCACTTTGGCACTGCATCCACAAGCTTCTACTCCCTCCACCACTGACTCTCAGTACACACTGCTGCTACTTACAAGATGCACTATAGAAATTCACCAAAGATCCTCAGACAGCATCTTCCAAACCCAAGAACACTTCCATCTAGAAGGACAAGGACAGCAAAAATATGGGAACACCACCACCACCATCACCACCTTCAAATTCCCCTCCAAGCACTCACTATCCCGATTTGGAAATATATCACAGTTCCTTCACTGTAGCTGAATCAAAATCCTGGAATTCCCTCCTTCATGGCATGGTGGGACAGCCCACAGCAGGTAAACTACAGCAGTTCAAGAAGGCAGCTCACAACCACCTTCTCGAGGGCAACTATGGACAAGCCAATGACACCCATAACCCACTAAAAATGAATAAATTAAACTATTAAAATAGTGTAGCATAAACTATTTTCAACTACTCTGCACTTTGAAAAAGTTAGGTAAATAACATGGGATCATCGGCATTCAGGCAAAGCCCCTCGAAAAACTTGTAAAACTTCAAAACTGCGTGGTCAAAATGCAAAACTGACACCCTCCAAAATACATTATAGATGTTAATAGCATTGGAGGACTATCACAGAAACACATGCATTCAAGGGACTCTACTTTTAACACTTCCTTTGACGTGCCTCAAGCATGATTTCAGCATTCGTACAACATTACCAATTCCCAAACTACCTATTCAAATAGCTGTTCTCAGCAAGCTTCATTTAGTCCTAAATTAACTGCTATTTTGGTGCCTTCAGCCAGATGGAATTGGGCCAGGAACATGCAAACTCAACGTGGAGATATTTGGAGACAGTGCAGAGGTTCATCCCATGACAGAAATTAAGGGTTAACACCCACAACTTTAGTTCAAGCTTGGTAGATTCCTAGCCTGTGTGTTTCTCAAGCTGGTTGTGCCATTTAATCACAACACGAGGGAAATACTTGTTATTAAAAAATTCAGGGCAAGAGCTTAGGATCTAGAACGGCCAAGATATTTACAATCAGAGCTTTCAAACAGAATCAGGTAGAGACCCAAAGAGAAAGAAAGTGCAAAGTTCCTGAATAAACCTAGGGGAATGGAACCAGCTGAATTGCTTGCCAAGAACCAGCTGAATTGCTTGCCAAGAACCAGCCCAAAGGCTGATAGGTCTCCTGCTGGGTTGTAATCATTCTGGAGATGATATTCACCACAACCCTATTTGCCTGCCTGTGCTCCACATCCCGAATACCCTGACCTCCTCACAAACGTATCTACATCTTGAAAAAAATTCCCATTCCATTTTTGGGAGGGAAATCTTTTAATGGTTTGACACGGTGCACAGTCTTCCAGATGAATGGTCTGTGTTCTGAATATTCTCTACCAGAGGACATACTTATCTACATACCATTCAAATTCTTTGTCCTTTAGATCTAGGTTAAAACAATCGCACAACTTTCCAAGGGAATACAGATGAAATTTAAGTAACTATTGTTCATAAGCTGACTCTTATTTCTTGTGTATCTGTACTGTGAGTCTATGACTGAAGGCCTGCATCAACTCCAAATGTCTGCTCTATTCCCATATTCTTTGATTCCTTTTACACAAAAGCATCTACTTATCTTATTAAGCATAATTCAATGACTGAGAATCCATAACCATCTGGGGTGGAGAATTCATAAGATTGATAGTTCTTTGAATAATTTTCTCATCTTAGTCCAAACGTTTGATTCCTTATCCTGAGACTACGTTCCCTTGTTCTAACCAAACCAGCCAACATACACAGCCTTCGAGTATCTGCTCTGTCAAAACTTTGAAGAATTTTAACAGCTCAATGAGATGGGCTCTCATTCTTCTAAATTCCAGAGAACATCACAAAAACAAAAATTGCGAGAAAAACTCAGTGGGTCTGATAACACATGCGGAGAGAAAACAGAGTCCAGTGACCTTTCTTCAGATTGGGAATATAAGTAGAGAACGCATATCCACATTAGTGATCAATGCAGCTTTTGGCCTGTTTTTCCTTGAATCATTATAATAGTGGAATTACCCACCCAACACTATTGTCAAAAAATTAAAATACAGTAATGACCATATATTCTTAATTATTTGTTAAGTTAAAAACATTGTGCACTGTTAAGGGATACATGGGAAATAAGAACTGGTATCAAGTACAGTGCAACAAGCAAACAGTCAGAGTCCTTGAAGGGGTCACACTTTCCAAATGGAAAAACATTCAAAACAAGTGACGAGTGTATGATCCCATTCTGAACTTGGGTCGTGCAGCTATTGGAAAAGTACTGAGATGTCAGTAAAGGAGCCACTTTTAAACAGCACATCCAGTCCACATCCTCCTTCTGTACTCCCATGCATGGTTCAATTAACAGTTCAGGTAAATGGTGACCCCTAAGATATCAGAGGACACAACGAATGCTGTGCTATTGAAACCGGGTGCAAGTTGCGAGACTTCTCCTTGTTTTACATGATAGTCTCCAATCAAAAGGAACCAAAGTTCCACTGTGACTGCAATGAATAATTGCATACATGACACTGTCATGTCTTCCACAAATTCAATATGAAATTTTATATACCCACAGATACTCACTCCATACAGATGCATACTCTACTACACAGTCAGAATATAATTCAACTTGCACATTTTTAAAATGCTCATGTCATTGAGGCATACAGCCTCCATGCCAAGGTAGGTTGGCAACAAGAACAGAGAAATCAAGCCTTTGAATCATAGAAGACACACAGAATTTCACCTCTACAACCATTACCATTTTGTCTACCTTGTGTTTTATGATACCTGTGATAACTAATCTGACTATTGGCCTTATTTTTCAGTCCACATCACCTTTTTCTACAGTACGAAACAATGCTTTTCCATCTCTTCAGTTCCGAAAGGTTGTCACAATGGACTCAAAACATTAACTGTTTCTCTCCTCAGATGTTACCAGACCTGCTGAGTTTCTGATCACTTCCTGTTTTAAATATCCAGCACCCTCAGTATGTTACTGTTGTTCCATACAAAAGCACACAGAGCATCAAACACTATGCACCATAAATACCAGTCTACAGTCATTTTAGAGGTCAAGTTCACAATGACCAAAGCTTACTGATGACAACCCAAACTTTTGCACTGAATGTAGACATGTTATCCCATACTTTTTGGCACATACATGGTGGGCCAAATGGTCTGGTCCTTTGCTGTACTGTTCCATATTCTATCCAGTAACATGGGAAGAGACTTTGAACCATAGACAACACAGTAGCTTTACAAATGTCTAGTTTTCATATTTCCCAACTGAAGACAATGACATCTCAAGAACCACAATACAAAGCATTGTTACAGCCCTCTATTAAAAAGTTACCTTGTATTCTCATATACCTGTCCCAAAGCTCAAACCTTTGTAAAACACCTTCAGCTATGTACAGATCAAGATGTGTCACAAACGCTCTATTTCCTAAATTAGGGCACAAGGCAAGCTATACAAAATTTCCAACAAATTCTATTTTTATTTCAAACTTGCAATCTGTGAAAAAAAGCATAACTATTTCAAAATAAAGTAAACCCGTTATGCATCACGTATTTAGGACTTAGATTTAGGAACAGGGGCTATTATTTTGGCGAGTGCATTCAGTTTCAACTAAGCATGAGACCGAACAGTATCACTACATCTGAGTTGTGATGAAATCATGAAATGCTACTCCACAGATGTTGCTCGACCTGCTGTTTTCTGTCTCCTATTTTGTATTTGCATCGTTACATTTGATTTTCATCCGATCGCACGTAATAATCTCCAGTGTGGGTCAGACAGCAGTAGATACGTGGACTAAAGCAATTGGCAGTCGCTATAACGGAAATGAAATTTGAAGACAAACAATTGACATATTGAAATTTTAAGTGCAGTTCTGGTTAAGACACGTCAAACACAATGCTGGGAGCAGGTGATATTTACGCTTCCTTCACACACACACACGTTAATAGCTCCGGCAGCAGCACCCCGATTATAGAAAGGTCAAAGCTACCATAAAGCAGAGTCGAAAGGCAAATACAATCAGTTTTGGGGAAACCGATGTTATTCTTGTAGGCGCCATTTATAAATCCATAAATTTTAGAGGATAATGTACATTCAGCTGCCTACGCAGTCCTCATAACAACATGCGGCAGCTCACAGCAAACATTCAGGTGGAGGAGTGGGCATCGAACGGAAACCCAGATGGAAAACGAACAAAACAGTGCAAGACGTAAGGCAGAGAGGCAATGAAAGGCTAAACTAGGACACCGTGTTTCAAAAATTAAAAAAAAATACATACACCAGTGAAAACATTGGGGAGAGAAAAATATACAGAGGGGTTCAGCAATAAAAACAGGATATTAAAAAGAAAACAGGAAGGAAGCGAAAAGGGGATGGGGATGGGGTGGGGGGGAGAAAGAAAGGGGATGGAGGAGGGGGGCAGAGGGGTGAGAGGATGATGGGGGGGAGGGGGGGGATGATGGGGGGGAGGGGGGGGGTGATGGGGGGGAGGGGGGGATGATGGGGGGGAGGGGGGATGATGGGGGGGGAGGGGGGGATGATGGGGGGGGAGGGGGGGGGATGATGGGGGGGAGGGGGGGGGATGATGGGGGGGAGGGGGGGATGATGGGGGGGAGGGGGGGGATGATGGGGGGGGGGGGGGGGATGATGGGGGGAGGGGGGGATGATGGGGGAGAGGGGGGGGATGATGGGGGAGAGGGGGGGGATGATGGGGGGGGAGGGGGGGATGATGGGGGAGAGGGGGGGGATGATGGGGGAGAGGGGGGGGATGATGGGGGAGAGGGGGGGATGATGGGGGGAGGGGGGGGATGATGGGGGGAGGGGGGGATGATGGGGGGAGGGGGGATGATGGGGGGGAGGGGGGGAGGGGGGGATGATGGGGGGGAGGGGGGGGATGATGGGGGGGAGGGGGGGAGGGGGGGGATGATGGGGGGGAGGGGGGGATGATGGGGGGGAGGGGGGGGATGATGGGGGGGAGGGGGGGATGATGGGGGGAGGGGGGGGTGGATGGGGGGGAGGGAGGGATGATGGGGGGGAGGGGGGGGATGATGGGGGGGAGGGGGGGGATGATGGGGGGGAGGGGGGGGATGATGGGGGGGAGGGGGGGGATGATGGGGGGGGGATGATGGGGGGGAGGGGGGGATGATGGCGGGGGAGGGGGGGGATGATGGGGGGGGAGGGGGGGGATGATGGGGGGGGAGGGGGGGGATGATGGGGGGGAGGGGGGGGGATGATGGGGGGGAGGGGGGGATGATGTGGGGGAGGGGGGGGATGATGTGGGGGAGGGGGGGGATGATGGGGGGGAGGGGGGGATGATGGGGGGGAGGGGGGGATGATGGGGGGGGGGATGTGGGGGGAGGGGGGATGATGGGGGGAGGTGGGATGATGGGGGAGAGGGGGGATGATGGGGGGAGAGGGGGGATGATGGGGGGAGGGGGGGGGAATGAGGGGGGGGGGGATGATGGGGGTGATGGGGGGAGGGGGGGATGATGGGGGGAGGGGGGGATGATGGGGGGAGGGGGGGATGATGGGGGGAGGGGGGGATGATGGGGGGAGGGGGGGGATGATGGGGGGAGGGGGGGAGATGATGGGGGGGGAAGGGCGTGATGATGGGGTGGAAGGGGGATGATGGGGGGGGATGATGGGGGGGGGATGATGGGGGGGGGGATGATGGGGGGGGGATGATGGGGGGGGATGATGGGGGGGGGGATGATGGGGGGGGGGATGATGGGGGGGGGGATGATGGGGGGGGATGATGGGGGGGGATGATGGGGGGGGGATGATGGGGGGGGGGGTGATGGGGGTGGGATGATGGGGGGGGGGATGATGGGGGGGATGATGGGGGGGGGATGATGGGGGGGGGGATGATGGGGGGGGGGATGATGGGGGGGGGGATGATGGGGGGGGGGGTGATGGGGGGGGGTGATGGGGGGGGATGATGGGGGGGGGTGATGGGGGGGGGTGATGGGGGGGGGATGATGGGGGGGGGTGATGGGGGGGGGGTGATGGGGGGTTGATGATGGGGGGGGGGTGATGGGGGGGGGGTGATGGGGGATGATGGGGGGGGGATGATGGGGGGGGGGTGATGGGGGGGGGGGGGGATGGGGGTGATGATGGGGGGGGGGTGATGGGGGGGGGGGGGTGATGGGGGGGGGGGGGATGATGGGGGGGGGATGATGGGGGGGGGATGATGGGGGGGGGGATGATGGGGGGGGGGGGTGATGGGGGGGGGGTGATGGGGGTGATGATGGGGGGGGGGTGATGGGGGGGGGGTGATGGGGGTGATGATGGGGGGGGGGAGCAGTAGGTGTTACTCACAACATGACTTTGGAGACCTGAATGTGAACCGGGACAGTCCGGTCCTTGAAGGCGGTGGTGAGGAAACAGCCGAGGGTCAGCACCGCCATCACACTCAGAGAGAAGGCGAACAGAGAGTTAGCCCGGGACAGCGCCGTGTTCATCGTGGGCGGCGGCGAGGAGGAGGAGGAGGGCGACAGAAAGAACCAAGCAGCCGCGGCCCGCACCGACTGCAGCACGGCCGGGGGGAGGGGAAAAGAAGGCGGACAGGCCCGCACTTCCGGTACCGGGTTCCTGCCGTTATTGGAGGTCGTGCGGAAACAAGGGGCAGAAAGCGGGTTCCGGGGTTCAGGCTCCTCCTGTTAGCGCTCCCCCCCCAAATAAAACCCTGTCTGTACTGACCCCCCCAAATAAAACCCTGTCTGTACTGACCCCCCCAAATAAAACCCTGTCTGTACCGACCCCACCCCAAATAAAACCCTGTCTGTACTGACCCCCCCAAATAAAACCCTGTCTGTACCCACCCCCAAATAAAACCCTGTCTATACCGACCCCACCCCAAATAAAACCCTGTCTATACCGACCCCACCCCAAATAAAACCCTGTCTGTACTGACCCCCCCAAATAAAACCCTGTCTGTACTGACCCCACCCCAAATAAAACCCTGTCTGTACCCACCCCCCCAAATAAAACCCTGTCTGTACTGACCCCACCCCAAATAAAACCCTGTCTGTACCCACCCCCCCAAATAAAACCCTGTCTGTACCCACCCCCCAAATAAAATCCTGTCTGTACCGACCCCACCCCAAATAAAACCCTGTCTGTACTGAGCCCCCAAATAAAACCCTGTCTGTACCGACCCCTCCAAATAAAACCCTGTCTGTACCGACCCTCCTCAAATAAAATCCTGTCTGTACTGACCCCCCCAAATAAAACCCTGTCTATACCGACCCCATCCCAAATAAAACCCTATCTGTATTGCCCCCCAAATAATACCCTGTCTGTACTGACCCCCCCAAATAAAACTCTGTGTGTTTAGACCCCCCCAATAAAACCCTGTCTGTACCGACACCCCTCCCAGAAAAAAACTGCCTGTACTGCGCCCCCCAAAATATAACTCTTTATGTATTGACACCGCCTTCAAATCAATAAACTTGTCTGCAAAGGTCCCCTCCCAAAAAAACCCTGTCTGTACTGACTCCCCCCAAACAATAACCCTGTCTGTAATAAATTCCCCAAACATAACCCTTTCTATACTAAACTCCCCCAAACAATAACCCTGCCTGTATTAACTCCCCCAAACAATAATCCTGTTTGTACTGAACCTCCCTTGCCACAAATAATAACCCTGTCTCTACCAAACCCCACCAAACAATAATCCTGTTTGTACTGAACCTCCCTTGCCACAAACAATAACCCTGTCTCTACCAAACCCCGCCAAACAATAACCCTGTTTGTACTAAACCCCACCCCCCCACACACACAAACAATCACCCCGTCTGTACTAATCTACCCTCAAAAAAAGTACTGTCTGTACTAAACCTCCCGCAAACAATAACCCTGTCTGTACTGACCCCTCAGCTTTACATAAGTACTGTATATTCAAGTTATGTACTACCAAGTGACTATTAAGGTTGTAACGTGCGGAGTTGATACAGGTGAACCAGTAGATGTAATATACAGTAAATAGTCACTTGGTAGTATAAAACTTGAATATTATTGTAAAAAGCTGTGACTACATGTTTCTTTTTTAGCCATACTTGAGATATGGTATACATACATCTCCAAAACACATTCAATAAGAAATGACACAAAAGGTAAACGCTTTGGTGATCGTGTTGAGGCATGAGGGGGACCGTGATATATTAATTGGCATGGAGAGAAAATCGGTTCGTGGACAGGAAGCCGAAAGTAGAGAAAAATTGAGCGTTTTCAAGTTGGTAGGCTGTTACGAGCGAATTACACAAAGGTTAGTGCTGTGACCTCAGTTATTTGCAATCCAATCTACAGTACTGACTGGACAAAATGAGAGTAGTGTATTTAAGGTTGCTGATGATACAAGTCTAGTTGAGAATGCAAGCTGCTAGGAAGGCATAAACAGGTTTTAAAAAGTTAAAGATAGGTTACACAATTGGGCAAAGATAGACAAATGGATTATAATGTGAAGAAATGTATGGTTATTTATTTTGGTTAGAAGAGTGGAAAAGTTTTCTTTCAAAAAATGTGCATCTCATGTGATGAATGGACTCTCTAACATCAAATAATGCTGATCTGCTAATGTTGATCTTACCTAGTGCACCTACTGCGTGTCTCTTAAGTTTTTTTACAACCTTTAGTCTGTACATTCCAGGATCTGCCTGTACTGCTCATAAACAAAGCTTTTTTTCTGTACATTGGTACATGTGACAATAAATCAAAGTATAGATCAGGGTGGTGTTGGAAAAGCACAGCAGATCAGGCAGCATCCAAGGAGCAGGAAAATCGACCTTTCGGGCAAAAGCCCTTCATCTGGAAAGACCTTCCTGTTGAAGGGCTTTTGCCCAAAACGTCGATTTTCCTGCTCCTCAGATGCTGCCTGACCTGCTGAGCTTTTCCAACACCACTCTAATCTAAACTCTGGTTTCCAGCATCTGCAGTCCTCAGTTTTGCCTAATAAATCAAAGTAATCAAATCAAAACATTCTAATAAGTATCTGTTTATATCCTTTTCTAAAAGTAATGTTAACTTTTCTTAGTAAACGATTCTCGCACTTTCTCAGTGATAGAAAAGACCAGTGGTTTCTTCTCTCCCTCCAACTTGAGAAGTCATAGAGTCACACAACACGGAAACATATCTTTCAGTCTGACCAATCCAAGCTGACCAAGTTTTCCAAACTAAGCTAGTCTCACTTGGCACATATCCCTCCAAACATTACTTATTCACATACTTGTCCAGATGTCTTTTAAACATTGTAACTATACTCACACCCACCTCTTCTTCTGGAAGGTTATTCTCCACACAAAATATCCTCTGTGTGAAAAAGTTGCTCCCCAGGTCTCTTTCAAATCTTTCTACTCTCAATTTAAAACTATGCCCTCTAGTTTTGAATTCACCCACCCAAGGAAAAAAACCAATGCTATTCACCTTATCTATGCCCCTTATAATTTAAAAAACTTCTTTCAGGTCACCCCTCAACCTCCTGCACTCCCATGGAAAAAAAATTCCCAGCCTATCCTTATAACTCAACCCTACAATCAGAGTAAAGTGGCCGAGCAGAGGCTGATAGCTAAGTTCGGTACCCATAGGGAGGGCCTCAGCCAGGACCTTGGGTTCATGTCACATTATAGGTGACCACTATTGCACTATACACACACACAGATACTCCTACACACACACACATACAGGCACTCCTATACACACATACACACGGACACACATACACACAGATGCACACACAGACACCCACACACACCCTTACAGACACACACACTCTCACATGCACCCCCTCACATACTTAAGACACTCTGCACTCACTACACACACACATACACTTTCTCACACTCACAACCCCCACCCCAGACAGACACACACACACAGACAGACAAAGACCCACATGCACACATATATTTTGTGGGGTGAATTTGTACTTGCAGGGTTACATTGTACTTTGCTCAAAAACTGCATGCATTCATGTAGAACTCTGGGCTCAAAAACTGCATGAATTTATGTAAAACTCCGTTATCTCACTTGTTAGATTAGAATCAATATAAACATCATGGCATAGACAGAGAACACAGGGGGCTAACACCTTCAACATATTGTCTAGCTATCACCATTGTTAACAGCTAACCCGAGAAAGCAACTTTTTAAAAAAAGGGTTTTGTGATTTACACATGAAAGAAGTGAAACTATCACTGTATTCTAACAGATGAAAGGCTTAACAAACAATCAATTTTTCAATGTATAATTTCAGTTACATCACACTGCAAATTTTTGCTATAAATTCTGTTAGGATTGAGCCCTCCACTACCACCTGATGAAGGAGCAATGCTCCGAAAGCTAGTGCTTACAATTAAACCTGTTGGACTATAACCTGGTGTTGTGTGATTTTTAACTTTGTACACCCCAGTCCAACACCAGCATCTCCAAATCATGACTACAATCTGGCAACATTCTTGTAAATCTTTTCTGAACCCTTTCCAATACTTCCTATCACTTGACAACTTCTATCCTGTTGGGACCATTGCCAAAAGCAGGGATTTTAGAAATTCATAGCAAGAGCTTTCACTATATTTGCAGTGGTTTCTTGAAAAGCCACAGGTCATTAGGTCTTTTTATTTTCTAACCTTGGTCACCTTATAACCATGTGCTGAATCTTACCATTGGGATTATACTGTTCATTGCAACTGAAGGAAAGCAGAATTGGTGAGATTCATGTAAAGCCAGGGGTAGGTAGAAATGTGGATTTGAGGTTAAATTAGATCAGCCCTGATCTTGTTGAAAGGTGTAATTTGTATCTAATTTGTATCTTCTTATGCACACCCATTTCTCATGAGTATAATTCTCTGCTACCACTCTTTAACTAATTTTCAGGCAGAGTTCCTGTTGAGTATGTTTGTGTGTGTGAGAGAGGTAGGAGCACAAAAGGCATCCTGATGAAAACAGGATTGGGGATGGATGGGAGGAGTCACCAGCCTGTTAAAATAGGATGGGAAAGGGATCTGGGGAGCATCCTGGTCCAGTATAGACAGGGAATTTGGAGGGGAGCAGAGAAATCCTGATCCAAAGAGTGTCTTTTGGGAGGAGTCAATATAGATAGGATCCTTTTGTGGAATGGGGGTGGAGGTCAATATGAATCTTTATTCTGGGGAGGAGGGGATGGGGTTGGTATTAGGAAAGACTGGAGTATGTTTGGGGATGGTGAGGCAGGACTGGGAGGGCTTTTCTGAGAAAGGGTGAGTACAGACCGGTTTTGTGAGTGTCAATACAGGGAGGGTTTTACCTTGGTGGTGCTTATGGTGGGTGTGGTTGGAGGTGTCAATCCAGGCAGTACCTTTTGGGGGGCTGGGCAGGCACAGATATTGTTTTATTTCAGAGGGGGTCAGTACAAACTATCGTGTGAAGAACTGTGAGGTTAGTCACTTTGGTTGTAAGAGTGGGAAAACAGAGTTTGTCCCACAAAAAAGATGTACATCTTGTAAATGTCAATGTTCGGAGACACATACAAGGAACACAAAAGGTTGGCATGCAGGTGCAGCAAGGAATTAGGAAGATAAATTACATGCTGGCCTTTATTACATTAGGTTTGGAGTTCAGGAATAAAAATGTACTGCTCAAAGGTGCAGGATTTTGGAGTCTATGCAAGCAGATTAATTCACGTTTGAAGAACGGGAAAAGGAACATCAAATGTGATAAAGTGAGACTCTGAAACGCAACATTGGGACCCACAATGTGAGCCAATGTATTTTTGAGATTCCAAATAATATCTCATAAGAATGTACTGATGTTTGATTCAAGTCAGGAGTGAACATTGGCTCAGTGATAACACACTCCTCTAAGCTAGAGATTGGATGAATTTGTGCTCCACCTCTGAGCATCAATGGGAAGGTAAGTTGTAAGGAGGACAATGAGAGGTGCAAAGAGATATAGGGAGGCATAGTGAGTGGGCATCAAGTGGCAGATAAGGTAGAAGATGGAAAAGTGTGTGGTTATTTACATTAGTAGTAAGAAATAAAATGGTTTCTTTTGTGAAAGCATGAAATTTGTTAAAGAACTTCAGAGGGACTTGAGTGTATTTGTGCAATGAACACAGAAAGTGAACATGTAGGTCCATCAAGCCATTAGGAAGGGAAATGACACGTCATCCTTTATTACAAAGAGCACCCCAGCTGGTCAGGTTGTGTATCCAGCCCCTCGGATGCTGCCTGACTTGCTGTGCTTTTCCAGCACCACACTTTTTGACTCTGATCTCCAGTCCTCACTTTCTCCTCCTTTATTACAAAGAGATTGGAACATGTGAATAGAGAGATCTTGCTACAGTTATAGGGTGCTTTAGTGAAACCAGCCTTGGAATATTGCATGCACTTTTCATACCTATGTTTAAGGAAGGATTCAGTTGTTGTATCACTATAGTCTTACCAGACCATAGGGGCTACTCTGATTTGACAGAAGCAGCTGGAGGTGATTTAACCTGGGGGCCACCAAACCTCAGGAAGAGATTGAGAAGGAGAGTCCTTCACGGTAACCTCAAACCGGCGATGGGAATTGACCCCGTGCTGTTGGCATCACACTGCTCTGTAAACCAACAATCCAGCCAACTGAGCTAAACCGAGTCCCCTTATTTGCATTGAAGGCAGCACAGTGAAGGTTCACTCAACTAGACCTTGAGATAACAGAGTTGTCCTATGATGAGAGGATGAATAAATTTGGTCTATATTCTCTGGAGTACTGAAGAACTTAGAGGAGATCTCATTGAAACTTATAATGAATAATTATGACTGGGCATGATGCTGAGACCTTTCTGAAAGCCTTCCATAAATCTAAATGTACTACATCCACCAACTATCCTTTATCAATTTTGTTAACAACATCCTCAATTTCGTCAAACATGGTTTTCCATTTGAATCCATGCTATGTCCAATCATATCACTTTCATCTGTGTCGATTTATCACATTCTTTCTCGTATTTTCCACCCCTATTGAGGTAAGGCTGACAAGTCTGTACTTCCTTATTTTTTCCATTGCTCCTTTCTTAACTAGCTGCAATTCCAAAATACAGGAATCATTCCAGTATTTATGAAAGTTTGGAAAATGATTACTGATGCATCGACTATCTGTATAGCTAAAATACTGGATAAAAGCAAATTACTGTGAATGCTGGAATCTGAAACCAAAAGAGAAAATGCTGAAAAATCTCAGCAGGTCTGGCAGCATCTGTAAGGAGACAAAAGAGCTGACGTTTTGAGTCTAACTGACCCTTTGCTTTCAATGTCACCTCTGATCACCTACCCAATTCCTTGCACTCTGGGCCATCTGTTCTGCCTCTGTTCGGTGCCTTGGATGTTTTATGAAACAGAGAGGCGAAAGTGAGGACTGCAGGTGCTGGAGATTAGAGTCAACATTAGTGTGGTGCTGGAAATGCACAGCAGGTCAGGCAGCATCCGAGGAGCAGGAAAATCGACGTGTCGGGCAGGAGCCCTTCATGCCCAAAACGTCGACTCTCCTGCTCCTCGGATGCTGCCTGACCTGCTGTGCATTTCCAGCACCACACTAATCTTGTTTTATAAAACAGCGGCACTCTAGAAATGTAAGGTGTTGTTGTAGCATCCTCCTTTGTACGTACATCAACACTTCCAGCTGCCCCAATTCTGTACCCTCTTCCATATCTCTATCAAACCCTATATTCCTAATGCTCTTCATCACCTTCTTCATCACCTTCTTCATCACCTTCTTCATCACTCTGACCCTTCTCGGTATCTTTTTCACACATTACACTAAAACCTGTCACCTTTTCTTCACATCTTCCACACCTTATGGGGCAATCGTTTTTTAAATGTAAAATAATGCTATAATCTAGATTGGAAATAATATTTCCTTCACTTCTCTAAATGATATTATATACCATTGGCTAATGAGCACTATTAGACTTCCTGAGAATATGAACAGTGCTCAATAAATACAAGTTTATCTTTTCTTTCGTTATTTGTCTATAGAACACTGAAAAGTTATTAATAAAGCATGTGTTTTTGTACGAATTTAGCAGATTTAATGACAATTCAACTAATGTGAACATGTAAGCTTGTCTTTATTACTGTTTCAGGCCTTAAAGCTACCTTTGACATTGAATTATTGTAACGCCTGATTTAACCAGTTGATGGAGCTGTGTCCAGCTGAACGATGATCATTCTTCCTGCACAGCATCATCGCAAAGGTGTTTAAAATGATGACCCAAGATGTCTTGGTTGGAAGACGAGCTGCACTTGAGCATGACCCTAGCTAGAGCAGGAGCCTCCCATAGGAACGGTGACAGCCGAGTGATATAATTGCTGGAATGTTAGTCTGGAGACCCAGATAATGTTCTTGGGACCTGGTTTCAAATTCCACCATGGCAGATAGTGGAATTTGAATTCAATAAAAATGTGAGATTTGGAGTCTAATGATAACTATGAATCCATTGCTAACTGCTGAGTAATTCCAGACATCTACCAATTGCAACTTGTAACTACTTGCCAGGGAAATGTTGCAATAGCTGAGAATTAGATTAGATCACATGGAGATGTCAGGGGTAGGTTCTTTACCCAGAGAGTGGTGGCGGCATGAGTGGCAGAGTCAGAATAATTGGCGAACTGTAAGTGGCAATTGGATAGGTACATGGATGGGTGCTTAAGCTAGGACAAATGTTCGGCACAACATCGTGGGCCGAAGGGCCTGTTCTGTGCTGTATTGTTCTATGTTCTATGATGGGAAAAACCCATCTGGTTCACTAATGTCCAGTCTGGTCTACATGTGACTCCAGACCAATAACAATGTAGTTGACTCTTAAACTCCCCTCTAGATAATTAGAGATAGGTAATAAATGCTGGTCTAGCCAATGACAGCCCATTTCGTGAAAGAGTAAAAAAAATTCAGCCATTTGGCCTATTGAGCCTATCCCATCATTCAACATGATTGACCCTGTATTTCAGCACTGTGCTTTCTCCATACACCTTGCCAACTCTAGCTTTTAGGAATCTGTTTGTTCATTTCTTAAATGTGTTCACTGATCTCCCTTCTACAGCCTTGTGAGCCCACAGGCTCACCATCCACGATGCGAAGGAATTTCTCCTCATTTCAGTCCAAAATGGCTGACTGCATATCCTGAGACATGTGACCCTCCCGCCTCCACAGAGGGAAGCATCACCATCCCTGCAACCAGCTTGTCTAGTCCTGTCAGGATTTTATATGTTTTAATGTGATTCCCCTCTCATTCACCTAAACTTCAGGCCCAGTTCAACAAATCTTTTCTCATAGAATAAACCAGCCATCCCAAGAATCAGTTTGGTGAACATTCACCTGCGAGTGTATCTTCTCCACAGTAAAGAGATCAAAACTGCACACTATACTCCAGGTGTGGTCTCACCAAGGCCGTGTACAACTGCAGGAAGCCTTCCTTGCTTCTGAACTGCATTGATTTTAAAATTCTAATCCCCATTTTCAAAACCCTCCTTGTTGCTGCTGCATACATCTATAATCTATACCAGGGCATAGCTCTCTGAGATGTCTCCTCTTCCCCCAAATTCTGACCTCTAATCCATTGCTGATTTCTTTCACTGCATTACTGATGGCTATGTCTTCAACAGCTGAGGTCCTAAGTTCTGAAACTCCTTCATCAAATCATCCTGCATCCCTCACTCACTCCTTAAATACATCTCTTTCATCAAGCTTCTGTTACCTTGTCTTCACAGCTCTTTCCATGGTTCATTGTATAATTTAATTTTATTTGCAATAAAAGTCCTATGAAATGCCTACGGGTCCTTTCCTATGTCAAATGTGCTGCGTAAGTACAAGTTGTTGTTGTAGTTGATGATGGACTATTAGTCAAGAATTAAACAAAAGATTACTTTCGAAAATAACAAAAAAGAACTGTGGATGCTGGAAATCTGAAGCGCATTCAGAAAGTGCTGGAGATACTCAGCAGGTCTGGCAACATCTGTCAAGAGAGAAACAGAGTTAAGGTTTCAAGTCCAGTGACCCTTTGAAGGGTCTCCTCAGCTTTTTTTCTGTTTGCGTTAAAACATTGATTTGATTGAGTGGGTATTCAATATGATTAAATGCTAATGTATGCAATCATTTGCACATATTAGCATTCCTTCTCAAAGAAACCCAAGCTTGTCATTTTGAGTTTACACCAATTAGTTAATCGATTTGAAAGGTAACCAGCTGAACGCAGTGCAATGCAGTTTTGTATCCTGGCACAGCTAATGATTTGTTTTCAGGTTTGTTATTTTGAGAACAGATGGAGATATTACATGTGTAGTCTAATAGGTCATAAGCAGACTAACATATGGTGAGTAAATTCACCACCGCCAGATTTGACTTGGCATTAAATATCACCTGCGACTACAAAATTCCGCAAGAGTTTCTCCTGAAAAGTTATTAAGGGAACTGTGATAAATTAAATTGATATTTTTTTCTCTGATTTTTTTTTTGAGAAATGTTACCCATTTCTTTGAATATTTGGTGCTACTCTTTTCATGGTAAACTAGCTCTGGAACTGCCCCCACTCCTCTGGTGTGTGTGGGAAAATGTGGAAATCATTCCTGCTCTTTTCCAAAGCCTCAATTTTGAAGATCCAACTCTGGCAGACCATAGACAACTGCAATTCTGCAGCACCTCAGAACAGACAGGTCACAGAGAAGCCTTCCCAACGCTCAAATGGGCTGAATTTCTTTTAAAAATAAATCTTCAGCTCTCACTGCATTCACTACATTGAATCCTTTAGTCCAGTTTAAACTTTGAGGCCTATAACAAGCCTGAAAGGAAATTGTTGCAAGCCGTGAGTCTGAGTCCCATTCATGACTTTCAATGCTTGAGGCAAGAATTCCCTGGGAATTCATCCCAATGTACATTTGTTTTGTATGGTTTATGTGCGGAACACATTTTCTAGCACCGTGAATGGAAACTGAAGATCCAGTCAGAATGTGATCTAATATTAGTTAAGTCACCATTTGGTTCCTGTTCATGAATACTCTTTCCAGCCCACCAAAAAAACCATAACTGATGCCTTCTAAGAGTTTTAGGACCATAACCTTTTTTGTACTTTGGCTCAATATCCTGTCATTTTTTTTTCCCCTCATTTCCACTTAACACTCAATCTTGCAAACAACACCCAAGTAACAATATCTATTTATGTCTTTCACCTTAAAAACATGTTACAAAGAGCACCTTTGAGATTGATTGTGCAACCATTAGATGCTGAGCCATTATGAAGAGTGGCCAAAAAACTTTGTCGAACACAGGAAGCTCAATAATTTTACAAAACATCTTGCTGTTAAGGAGACTCTCACATGAGGAGATGAAAAGGTTTGATGTGGACCTCACATGCTGAGAAGGGCTGAAGAAGGGCTTATGCCCGAAACGTCGATTCTCCTGTTCCCTGGATGCTGCCTGACCTGCTGCGCTTTTCCAGCAACACATTTCCAGCTCTGATCTCCAGCATCTGCAGCCCTCACTTTCTCCTCACATGCTGAGAGTCTGGTTGTCAATGGTGAGGTCAAGGGAGAGAAATGAACAAAAGACTATAGTTGGGGATTGAGCTGTTGAGATGGAGCAGGTTGGAGAGTAAGGGAGAGGCAATGCTATGAATAGATTTTAACGTAAAGATGAGAATTATGGAATTGGAGGTATTGGAGAACTGAAAGCCTACACAGATCAGTACGGATATGTGTGACATTTGAGCTGGACTTGTTATAGGTTGAAGTATGGAGATTTGTGGGAGATAGACTGTGAAGGTACAGCAGAATGGGAGACCAGCAAGGACTCCATGGTCACAACCAAGTGAAGATATAACCATGACACAGATGAGAGTTTCGGCAGAAGCTGGGCAAGGACAGGGACAGAGTCAGCTGCTGTTGAAGAGGTGAACGTAGGTGAAGCTTGTGACAGAGAGGATATAAGGTAACGACACTTAGTTTTGGGTCAGATAGGTCATCTAAGTTAATAACTCCATCTTCCCAAAGTTTAATTGTTTGCAATTGAACCTTATCCAAGGTGAGATATCTGATATACAGAGGAATTACAAACTTATTGATGCATCAGTGCTTCTAAATAATGACACAAAATATGAAAAAAAATTAAGTTCCCAATAAATTCTCAGCATTTTAGTCTAGGAATTAGAACTTTATCACTTCAGTTGGTGTATTGACATCCCAGAAAGTCAATGTTGTTTGAGTCCGTGTGAGGGGTAATTTTCTCAACTCATGCTCCAGGCGCAGAGTTTGACCTAAAAATTAGAATTAGAACTCAGTTTATTATCACATGTACTCACACGAATGCAATGAAAATTTTGCAAAGTCGCCATCTAAGGTGCGATCTTGGGTACAAAGGTACAAAAGGTACAGGATCTTAGGAACAAATTAGAAAAGTAAAGAAAAGCAAATATCAGCATTACGGTCTTTCAAGCAAACAGTGTCAACCTTGCCACTGGTCCACGCTAGGCCTCACATCCAGACCCTGCTAGGCCTCATTGCCAGCCCACGCTGGGCCTCATCCCCAGACTGCACTGATCCTCACCTCCAGACTGCGCTGGGCCTCACCTCCAAACCATGCTGGGCCTCATTTCCAGATCATGTTGGGCCTCATCCCCAGACCATGCTGGAGCTCATCCCCGAACCACAGTGGGCCTCACCTCCAAATCACATTGGGCCTCATTCCCAGACCACGCTAGGCCTCATCCCCAGACCATGCTGGGTTTCATCCTCAGACCACGCTGGGCCTCATCCACAGATCGC
This sequence comes from Chiloscyllium plagiosum, assembly GCF_037043375.1. Classification (NCBI taxonomy): domain Eukaryota; kingdom Metazoa; phylum Chordata; class Chondrichthyes; order Orectolobiformes; family Hemiscylliidae; genus Chiloscyllium; species Chiloscyllium plagiosum. The sequence continues at coordinate 137,724,681 of NW_028270140.1, forward strand.
GCTGGACGTCAACTCCAGACCTCGCTGGGCCTGATCCTCAGTCTACTCTGGGCCTCACCTCCAGACCACGCTGGGCCTCATCCCCAGACCATGCTGGGCCCTCATTCCCAGACCATACTGTGCCTCACCTCCAGACCACACTGCTCTCTACCCCTGACCAAGCTGGGCCTCATGCACAGACCATGCTGGGCCTCACTTCCAGACCATGCTGCTCTCATCCCCAGACCATGGTGTGGCCTCATTCCTGGACCACGCTGGGGGTCATCCCCAGGCCACACAGGGCCTCAACTCCAGACCTCTCTGGGCCTCAACCCCAAACCGTGCTGGGCCTTTTTCCCAGACACGCTGGACCTCACCCCCAGACCATGCTGGCCCTCATCCCCTGATAACAGTGGGCCTCATCCTCGGACCATGCTGGGCATTGTCTTTAGACCATGTTGGGCCTCACCTCCAGACTGTGCCATGCATGTTGAGAATGAAGACATTTCAAACAATAATCGGGATTTGTTTGCCATTGGTTTCTTTTTTATGTTTTATTTTAGATTCCCTACAGTGTGGAAACAGGCCCTTCAGCCCTACAAGTCCACACCGACCCTCCGAAGTGTAACCCACCCAGATCCATTTCCCTCTGACTAATGCACTTAACCTATGGGCAATTTAGCAAGGCCAATTCACCTAACCTGCACATCTTTGGACTGTGGGAGGAAACCAGAGCACCCGGAGGAAACCCACGCAGACACAGGGAGAATGTGCAAACTCCACACAGACAGTTGCCCAAGGCTGGAATCGAACCTAGGACCCTGGTGCTGTGAGGCAGTAGTGCTGACCACTGAGCCACCATGCCGCCCCTACACTTGTCCATTCACTCTATAGTTGAATCCTATGTGATATTTGATACCAGACAGTATTGATGAGCAGTGTGAACCCCTTCAGTGAGAGCAGAACAAGACCAACCAGGGATAAAGTTTGAAGGAGAGCCGGGTCCAGACTGGCAGCGTGGGTGAGAACTCAGCAAGATCAGAGGTGGGACAAGGAACTGAAATGGTTCAGAATGATTTAAAGACACTGCCTTTTTATATTTTTCACTATTTTTGATTGTGGACTGAAAGGAGTGATGGTGGAGAGTTGTTTTTCGGACTGGACATCTTTGACGGGTGGTGTTCCTTAGGTATCGGGTCCATCATTCTATTTTCCATCATTCATCACAAGATGCTATAAAAATGTGAACAAAAAGAAACCCTTTGGTTTTATATGCAACCTTATTGTCTTTAGTTCAAAGTGGGAACATGCTGTTTTTATATTAAATATAATTTGCCATTTTTACATATTTTCCAAAACGTTTAACAGAATTCTTGCAAATTATAAAGTATTATAATTCAGAGTTCTTTTTTAAATGTTGATTTCTTTCTATCAATACATAATTCAAGACATGCACTTTAATTACTGTACAAACAAATTAACCATTTCATCAGAGACTTTTGGCACTTCACACTATATTTGGTTTAGAAATGTCAGTTTACATTCTTGCAGTTTTATTTTGGACTTATTTAGTTTCTACAATTTATGCAGTAATACGAGAAATAGCTGAAATAACTCAGTTGGGAAAGTGTTAGACCGAAGATCTAAAAGTCCCTGGTTCAATTCAGGGTTTTGGAAGAATAAACGATATCTTTCCCTTTTGGTGCTGGGGAAGTGATGGCCTGTTGGTATTATCGCTAGACTATTAATGCAGAAACCCAGCTAATGTTCAGGGAATTTGGGTTCAAATTCTGCCATGGCAGATGGTGGAGTTTGAATTCAATAAATATCTGTAATAAAGAGTCTCATAATGGCAATGAAACTATTGTTGATTGTTGGTGAAAAAAAACTATCTGGTTTATTAATGTACTTTAAGGAAGGGAACTGTGGTTCTTATCTGGTCTGTCCTACATGTGACTTCACACCCCACAGTAATGTGGTTAACACTTAACTGCGCTCTGGGGATGGGTAATAAATGCTGACCTGGTCAGTGATGCCCTCACCCCATGCAGGAATAATAAAGAAAAGGAGCTACAGTAGAGGGAGAGGCTGAAGAGGCTGGGATTGTTTTCCCTGGAGAGTTGGATGCTGAGGGGTGACTTTATGGAGGGTTATAAATTCATGAGGGGCATGGATAGACTCCCCCTGGGTTGGGGGAGTCCAAAACTAGAGGGAATAGGTTTCGGGTGAGAGGGGAAAGATTTAGAAGGAACCTCAGGACAACTTTTTCACACAAACAGTGGTGTGTACATGGAATGAGCTGCCAGAGGAAGTGGTGGAGACTGATACAATTACAACATTTAAAAGGCATCTAGATGGATACATGAATAGGAAAGGTTTAGAGGGATATGGGCCAAGTGCTGGCCAATGGGACTAGATTAATGTTGGATATCTGATCAGAGCACGGACGAATTGGACCGAAGGGTCTGTATCCGTGCTGCAGATCTCTATGACTCTATGCCTCTATTTAGATGAGAATGTAGAAGGAATGGTTAGTACGTTTGAGGTTGATACCAAGATTGATCGAGTAGTGGACAGTGAAGAAGGTTATCTAAAATTACATTGATCATTTATAAGAGCATAAGAAATAGGAGCAGGAGTAGACCATCTGGTCCCTCAAGCCCGCTTTGCCATTCAATAAGATCATGGCTGATCTTTTCATGAACTCAGCTCTACTTGCCTGCCCTGTCACCATAACCATTAATTCCTTCACTGTTCAAAAATCTATTTATCTTCCTAAATTGGTTCAATTGGCTGAAATGTGGCAGATGGAATTTAATTTAGATAAATACAAGGTATTGCCTTTTGGTACAACATGTAAGTGCAGGACTTATACAATTAATGGTAGCTGCTTGGGCTGTGTTGTAGAACAGAGAGACCTAGGTGTTCAGGTACATAATTCTTTGACGTTTGCATCTCATACAGATAGGGTGGTTAAGAAGGTGTTTAGCATGTTTGCCTTCACTGCTCTTACCTTTGAATATAAGAGTTGGGATATTATGTTGAGGTTGTACAGGTTATTGGTGAAGGCTGTTTTGGAGTATTGTATCCAGTTCTCGTCTCCTTCATATAGAATGAATATTATTAAGCTAGAGAGGGTTCAGAAGAGATGTTGCCAGCAATAGAAGATTTGAGTTGTGGAAAGAGACTGAATAGGCTGGGGCTTTTTACCCTGGAGCATTAGAGACTGAGGGATGACATTATATAAGGGCAGGGCTGGATTGAATAGCTTAAGGTCTTTTTATCATGATAAGGACTCCAAAACTAGAAGGCACAGGTTTAAGGTGAGGGGGGGTAAGATTTAACGAAAAGGGTGGTGCGTGTATGGAATGAGCTGCCAGAGGAAATAGTGGAGGTACAATTGCAACAATTAAAAGGCATCTGGATGGGTGCATGAATAGGAAGGGTTTAGAGGGATATGGGCCAAATGCTGCAAATGGGGACTAGGTCAGATTGGGACGTCTGGTCAGCACAGATGAGTTGGATTGAAGAGTCTGTTTATGTGCTGTTGACTCCATGACCCTAAGAGGACCACCTCAACAACCCATGTGAACAGGGACCATTGAACTACCTTCCCAGTCATACCCTTCTCCCATAACACCCGTGTTTGTTTTGTCCTACTTATGTCTGTATTTATGTGTAGAGGGGTGTTTATAAGCAGGTTGAAGTGTTAGTTACTAAAAATATGTGTTGATGATTTATTATTGTTTTTTTGTCTTTAGAATCTATTCATTTAGAAATCTAATATGTGCTTTCTGTCAACCTAAGTGGTCTAAAAGACAGATACATTGGTGAATTTTGCAAACTGTTATGAAATCCTAAACATTTGTGTTGACTGACAATTGCAGGTCTTGATCTCCAACATACTGCAACAGGCGATAGGCTATTGAAAGAAAGAGAGCTTGAGGAGAGACTTGATGAAAGTAAATCTGATTATGAAGGAATTTTATAGCAATGCAGTAGTATCCCTGTCTCCAGCTTCAAATCCCAACCACATCCCCAGAGGATTGTCAGAACACATCAGAATCAGTTTGATTAAGGTAACTAGAAGTTTGCACTTTGTTGGAGGGGTAGCATTGTGGTGGTGTCACAGGACCAATAATGTACAACCCCAGCCTGTTGCTCGAGGAACATGGTTCAAATCCCACAGTGGTAGCTGGGCCAGAAGGTCTTGGTGCAAGTCCCACCTGCCTCAGTTAAGATTGATTAAAAATATCTCCTCATATTAGGTGTTGGTTCAATTGCTCAGGAAAGCAGGTTAAAGGATTCTAAGGAAGGGTCTCTGTACTCAAAATATTAATCGGATTTCTCACCACAGATGCTGCCAGACCTGCTGAGCTCTTCCAGCAATTTCTGTTTTTGTTACAGGTTAAAGGCTTTTACTCAAGAGGTGCAGGGTCAAGTTACTAAATGTGATTTTGACCTGAAACTCATGTTGGATGTGAAAATAAATTATTTCAAAACTAAATTGGATGGACACTTGATGGAAATGAACCTTGCAGAGCTCTGAGGAGAATGGGCCTGACTAGACTGTTTTACACAGGGTCAAATGACCTCCTTCAATGCCCTAATGACACTACTGCTCTTTGATTCCTTCATTACATATTTGTAAGGAATGTCTACACCATGTAATCTGCTGTGAGTCACAGACTTGCCCTATATTTGTACCCTGATCATTTTGGGAGATAGTTTGACTTTATCCTCACCATATCCACACACCCACAAACGCATCTTTGGTGTGAGACGATTGTGTTTCCTCTGGATTTTAGCAAATTGATATAGATAGCAAGATGCATTATTTTAGATAACATCAGATACAGTTAAGATCTTTTAAACTTATAATGTTACATGCCAATTAACAAAGAAGTGCTGAGAGGCTGATCCCACATGAACTCATCACAATACTTTTATTGCTGGCCATTGCTTATGACTTTAAAATACTCAACAGATACTTAGGTAAATTGTTGGACTGATCTTTTCGTGCATGGAGGTGCGTTTCTGAGAGAAATGAATATTAAAGAGTGAAGCTCCTCTTTCAGTAGAATAAAAACAATGAGAGATGCTCCAGTAATAGAGTAAAGAATCATTGAGCTACATAGCATGGAAACAGACTCCTCGGTCCAACTCATCCATGTCGACCAGATATCCTAAATTAATCTAATCCCAGTTGCCAGCATTTGGACCTGTACACCCTTCCTATTCATGTACCCATCCAGATGCCTTTTAAATGTTATAACTGTGCCAGCCTCCACCATCTCCTCTAGCAGGTCATTCCATACACACACCACCCTTTGCATGAAAATGTTGCCCCCTTAGATCCCTTTTAAATCATTCCCACTCACTTTAAACCTATATTCTCCAGTTTGGTTTGGAGGTGCCGGTTTTGGACTGGGGTGTACACTACAAATCACACTACAACAGTTTATAGTCCAACAGATTTATTTGGAAACACTAGCTTTCAGAGCTCTACTCCTTCATCAGGAACAACACTCTGAAGCTAATGCTTCCAAATAAACCTGTTGGACTATAATTGGTGTTGTGTGATTTTTACCTCCAATTTAGGATTCCCCTACCCTGGGGAAAAGACCTTGGCTCTTCACCCCATCTATCCCCCTCATGGTTTTAAGCATTAATAGAATTTTAAATGTTTAAAATGTATGAGTTTTATGAAATGCATGCTTGCTAACAACTATTAGTTGGATCAGAAAACTAAATAAAAGTTGTCATAGGCCCAGACGACAATAGGCTGCTCTCACATTAGACAGTGAGAGAAAACTTGTTGTTAATCTCAGCTTCATCATGCCTGAGGTAAGGGGTGAGATTGAAAATGATAACCTCAGCCAGTATGGGGATTAAACTGTTAGTGTCATACTACATTTCAAACCAATCATTTAGCAAATTGAGTTAATCAACCCTCAAGGAAGCATGCTTTCACCAACACTATTCTCATTGTTGTGCAGTTCTCAATAATGTACTTTGTAGCTCGATTATTAAAGTGAATATTTTTTAACACAGATCTGTTCAACTGGGACAAGAGGTCTCTGAATGTGCATCTATATATTTGAACAGAATTCCACAGAGTTTTCACATTGTTTCTTATTTAATTGGATTCTGTTTCCTACTATATCTGGCTTAATTAACTTGACACAAGAATTGTAGAGCTATTCATCTAAACCACTGGGATGATAATAATCCTGAACAGGTTTTGGGAGGATATTTTTACTTCAGCACATCAGAACAGAATGAGCATGATTTATCACTTTAATTAGTACCCAAGGTGTATGTCCGAGAAAATGATTTTCACAACAGCCCAATTTTCCTCCAGCATTTGCTAGCAGAAGAGCAGGATCTTTTATAATGAGATTAGAAACCCAAAAATTGGGAAGCATTACATCTCACCATGCTGATGCAGAGAATATACCTTTACAAGATGTACATGCAAACGGGTGGGGAATTGTTGGGCCGAAGGGCCTGTTTCCACACTGTAGGATTCTATGATTCTATGAAATCTCTAGGCCTTACTATAGAATTTATGCACAGTAAACTTCGACAAGCAGTACAGTGACACTGTCCAAGTCATCTGTTTCCAGGCATTGACAGAGGAATAGTTAATTGGTTTAGGACATATTGGGAGAAATAAACGAAAATAATACTTAGGACTTTTGTAAGGCTTATATTTTGTCAATGCTTGATTAAGAATCATACAACGTCATCATAACTTTCAGCAAAGTCTCAATATATATGAGTTTCATTGGGAAGTTTTTGATGTTCATTAATAAGGATGAGATGATGGAGTACTTGGAAGTGCATGGTAAAATAGGGCTGAGTCAGCACAGCTATGTCAAGGGGAGAGGAGAAAGTGAGGGCTGCAGATGCTGGAGATCAGAGCTGAAAATGTGTTGCTGGAAAAGCGCAGCAAGTCAGGCAGCATCCAAGGAACAGGAGAATCGACGTTTCGGGCATAAGCCCTTCTTCAGGAATGAGGAAAGTGTGTCCAGCAGGCTAAGATAAAAGGTAGGGAGGAGGGACTTGGGGGAGGGGCTTTGGAAATGCGATAGGTGGAGGGAGGTCAAGGTGAGGTGATAGGTCGGAGTGGGGTGGGGGCGGAGAGGTCAGGAAGATGATTGCAGGTTAGGAAGGCGGTGCTGAGTTCGAGGGATTTGACTGAGACAAGGTGGGGGGAGGGGAAATGAGGAAACTGGAGAAATCTGAGTTCATCCCTTGTGGTTGGAGGGTTCCCAGGCAGAAGATGAGGCGCTCTTCCTCCAACCGTCGTGTTGCCATGGTCTGGCGATGGAGGAGTCCAAGGACCTGCATGTCCTTGGTGGAGTGGGAGGGGGCGTTGAAGTGTTGGGCTACGGGGTGGCTGGGTTGGATGGTCCGGGTGTCCCAGTGGTGTTCTCTGAAACGTTCCGCAAGTAGGAGGCCTGTCTCCCCAATATGGAGGAGGCCACATCGGGTGCAACGGATGCAATAGATGATGTGTGTGGAGGTGCAGGTGAATTTGTGGTGGATATGGAAGGATCCCTTGGGGCCTTGGAGGGAAGTAAGGGGGGAGGTGTGGGCGCAAGTTTTGCACTTTTTGCGGTTGCAGGGAAAGGTGCCGGGAGTGGAGGTTGGGTTGGTGGGGGGTGTGAACCTGACGAGGGAGTCACGGAGAGAGTGGTCTTTTCAGAACGCTGATAGGGGAGGGGAGGGAAATATATCACTGGTGGTGGGGTCCGTTTGGAGGTGGCGGAAATGACAGTGGATGATACGTTGTATATGGAGGTTAGTGGGGTGGTAGGTGAGGACCAGTGGGGTTCTGTCCTGGTGGCGGTTGGAGGGGGAGGTCATGCTCTACAAATCTATTAGCATTCTTTGAGGAGGTAACAAGCAAGTTGGATAAAGGAGAGCTAGTGGACGTGATCTATTTGGATTTCCAGAAGGCCTTTGTCAAGGTCCCATACAGGAAGCTGCTAAATAGGAAAAGAGTCCATCGTGTTAGGGGCAAGGTGCTGGCAGGATTGAGGATTGATTTGAGTGGTGCTAGAAAAGCATAGCAAATCAGGCAGCATCCGAGGAGCAGGAAAATAAATGTTTCGGGCAAAAGCCCTTCATCAGGATGCCAAGCTTCTTGATGAAGGGCTTTTGCCCAAACTGTCGATTTTCCTGCTCTTCAGATGCTGCCTGACTTGCTGTGCTTTTCCAGCACCACTCTAATCTTGAGTCTAATCGCCTAGTTGATTTTAAACTCACTGCGAATCCTTTTCCAAGGATGCCTACCTTGAGGAAGTTTCCTGACGAAGGGCTTTTGCCCAAAACGTTGACTATCCTGCTCCTTGGAGCTGTCTGACCTGCTGTGCTTTTCCAGCACGACTCTAATCTTGACTCTATCGGGACCACACCTATTCACATTATACATTAAGGATCTGGATGAAGGAACTGAGGGTATTGTTGCGAAGTTTGTAGATGACACAAAGTGGAGGGACAGGTAGTGTTGAGGAGGGAAGGCTGCGGAACGGTTTGTACAGGCTCGATGAGTGGGCAAAAAGTGGCAGAAAGAATACAATGGGGGAAAGTGTGATGTTATGACCTCTGAGGAAGAGAGGTGTAAACTATTTTCTAAAAAGGGAAAGGCTTCAAAGGGACTTAGGAATCATAGTTCAGGATTATGTTAAGGTTAGCATGTAGGTTCCATTGTCAGTTAAGAAAGCAAATGCAATGTCAGCATTCATTGCAAGTATATATTCTGCTAAAGGCAGTACAAGGCTCTGATTCAATGCATTTGGAATATTGTGAGCAGTTTTGGGCCCCATATGTTGGCAATGGAGGGGGTCCACAGGAGTTTTACAAGAATGATGCTGGGAATGAATGGTTTGTCATATGAGCAGTGGTTGACGACTCTGGGTTTGAACTTGATGGAATTTTGAAGGATTAAGGGGATCTCATTGAAACTTGCAGAATACTGAGAGGCCTGGATAGATGGGGTGTGGAGAAACTCTTTTCGCTATTGGAGAACTAGGAGCCAAGGGCACAGCACCAGTTTGAAGAGAAAATCCTTTAGAACTGAGATGAGGAGGAATTTGTTCAGCCAAAGAATGTTTAATCTGTGGAACTCATTGCTGCAGAGGGCTATGAAGGCCAAGTCATTGAGATTCTTTAAGACAGAGATAGATAGGTTCTTGATTAGTAAGGAGTTCAAGGGTTGCAGGGAGAAGGCGGGAGAATGGGGTGAGAAAAATACCACCCGTGATCAAATGGTAGAGTAGATTCAATGGACCAAATGACCTAGTTGTGCTCCTATATCTTTTTGGTGTAACATAGGAACAGGAGTAACCTTTTCTCCTATTCAATGAGATCATGGCTGATCTGTGGTCAATCTCCATACATTTGCCTTTGGCCAAAATCCTTTACTCAACAAAAATGTATTTAACTCAGATTTAAAATGAACAACTGATCTGGCAGTATCTTCTGTTTGTAGAAGAGAGTTCCAAAAATCCATCACCCTTTGTGCGTTAGAAGTGCTTCCTAACAGCTCTCCTGAACAGTCTGACCTGAACATTTGAATACATAGTTACTGAATTTATGTTAATATACTAGTTTCATAGTCAGACCAGAAGACTTTTGTAACAAATACTATACCTGCAGTTTATTGCCATATTGACTCTTTATTGTACACATCCTGAAGCAATGGTAATGCTTTCACCTACAAGTTTCAAAACCCTGTGACTCGATGAAGACTTCAATGTCATGAGCCATTTGTTTGGATAATGTTAACACCATTCTTAGATCTTAACTTATGAAGATGACTCAGTTGATTCTTGATTTTGAAACTATGAATAGTACACTAAGAGCAGTAAAAATAGTCATGTCTGCAATATAAATTGTTTTATCAGATGAGTAACCCAATGCCTATGAGCACGATTAGTACCGTATATTGACCACAAAAAAACTCTCCATGACAAATATACCTCAAATAGATTTTAAGCAGGCACTGTCATGACCACCTGATACTTAACTTGTCAGGACCCAACTGATGAGCAAGCTTCTGGAGCAAGTTAACATTCACATGAAAACAGTTACAGTGACAGGGTGGAAACAATGACTGGTGTGGAAAGCTACCGCTTTTCCCAGGACTTAGCCCATGTCTACTTGACAATATTTTCACTTTTCTGCTTCAAACTATTTGTGAAAATCAGCCTTGCTATCCTCAGCCATTTCTACATAGTCAAGGGGAACCGAAAGGAAGCAGCGCGGATAGCAGCAGAGTTTTACGGAGCTACCCAAGGTCAAGGTGAGTTCGGTTTGGACTGCTGCGCTGAGTATGTTTTCAGTAGGTGTCATTTCACCCACTTTCATTTGTATTCTTGGAATGAGACGGCAACAGTAAGCAAAGAAGGATTACTCAAGGCACAGCATCCTCTTCCACTCCACTGTCACTGCAGGAAAACTTTTTCCTATGTTTCCACACAAAAAAAAAACCTTCTCGCTTGGCTCAAAGTTTTGACTGAGGTCTAGCATTTGTTTCTGACATTCAACTTTACAGCAATGCCTGCCAAATGTTGGTCATGCCGTCCACTGCAGAGCTGTTCATATTTGATATTATGGTTGCTATCCCCTCCCTCACTGCTCTTTATGAGTGAACTGCTATATTATGTGTGTTATCTTTACATCCATTTACTCATTAGTCCTGAGGTTACCATGTGTAGAATTGTGATGAAATATGTGGGAAAAGCCCATCTATCTTCCATTACAATAATAAAAATTAGAACTGTGAATACCATGAGCCATCATTGCTGTTCAAATAACATATTGAATACACCCAAGGTATTGACATAAATTAATTAAGTGACGAATACTCTCACAGGCTAACCAGAATCCATGTGTTTATTTTAGTTTTGACTATTGGGAACCAGTATTAATTTCTATTCAACTTACTGTATAACACTAAAACAAACTGAAAGTAAAGGTCAAAATTACATCAGAGTATTCACACTATATGCTTCCAATGGAACTTCAACCAATTTTAAAATTAGCCACTCTGTTAACACAGCAGGCAGGAATGTCATGTGAATGTGTAAAGCAGTTGCATCTTTATATCTCAACAACTCAATATTGTGCTTAAAGTTTCAAATTAATATAAAATATCTAAGAGTTGTTTTGATCTTGTCAGTAATATTACACAAGATAGGCAAAGGACAATCCAGGTTTATCAAGGTTTAGCCGGGCAAAGTAAAAACAAGGACTTCTGGAATAGTACAGCACTGAACGTTATTCATCTCGCCGACCCAACAGCAATTCTTCCAAAGTGTGAACTATTTAGTCCACCTTCCTTATTTTTTCCCAATGTCCCTGCAATTTCTCTCTCGTTCAATTATTTATCTATTTAGCTTTTAAAGGTTAAGAGTAAGTCTGTCTTCAATACCTTATCTAGAAAAGCATTAAAAATCCTAACCTCTTGAATAAAATATTAACTCTTATGTCACTATGCTACCAATCACCATAAGTCTAAATCGTTTGGTTAGTGACTCTTCAAGCAAGGGAAACAGTTTCTATTTATTTACTTTATCTAAACTTTTCATGATTTTGAGCACCTCTATATAAACTCTTCCCAGCCCTTTTCTGCTTTAATGAGAAGATTCCAACTTCAGTGACCTCTCATCCCCAGAATCATTTTTGTAAATCACTTATGCACCTTCTCTAAAATCCTCACAGTCTTCTAAAAGTGTGGTGCCTGGAACTGAACACAATACTCCAGCAGATGAAATATCAGTTATAAACTTGTGGCATAACCTTCTGAGCTATATATATATATTCATAAAGCCAAATCTCATATCATTTATTGACTAGACCATTAATCTCGCCTGCCATATTTAAATATTTGTGCATAAATATGCTTAGTAGTTTTGTTCCTGGCACCTCCCCCACTTCTAAAATTGAATAATTCACCTTCAATTGTGTCTCCTCATTAGTATTCCACAAACGTATCATCTAAAATGTTACTGTGTTGAAATTTGTCTACTGTGTGTCTGCCCATTCCACCAACCTGTCAGGGTCCTCTTGAAACCTGTTACTACTTTCCTCATTGTTTACAATGATTCCAAGTTTCATAGCCTGTGCAAATTTTGGGATTGTCCTCTGTATTCCCAAGCCCAAGTCATTAATGTATTGCAGTGCTGCTAATACTGAGTCTTGGTAAACTCTCCTGTCCAGAATGAAAATAACACACCTTCACCATATACCATTATTTTCTGTCCCTTAGCCAATTTACCCCACATTCTTCTGTGCTCCTTTTATCCCATGCCCTTCAATTTTACTCATCAACTTATTATGTGGCACTTTATCAATTATTTTATGAGAATCCATAAACTTGAAATGAACTATACGCTCCTTGTTATCTCATCAAGAAACACAAACAAGTTAGTCAAACCCTTAACAAATCTATTGCTCTCCTTATTAGTCCATGCTTCTACGAGTAGCTATTCATCTTTATCAGTTCATTGTTTGCAAAAGCTTCCTCGTGACCACTGAGTGAGGCATTTGGAAAATTAGATTGAATGATATTGTATATGTAGTATCCTCAATCTTTGTCGAAAGTAAGTTACAAGGTTTCTGGGTTACTTCAATGACCTTATCAACTCCATAGCTGAAACAAACAAACAGGAAGGTCTCAGGTTTATCTTTGTTGAGTTCTTTCTTCTCATGAAAGATGCTACAATTGGCCTTCTTGACTCTGGGTCAGGAGAAAGACTATAAAGGTCAACAAGGGTTCTTGATTCTAATTTCTATTCAGCACCTATTCTTTTGGAAGCAAGTGTACAGATGTGTGTCGTCTTCGTTAATGATAGCTCCCTTTCCTGATTTTAATTTTATATTCATGGGATGTGGACATCATTGGCCAGGCCAGAGTATTTTTATGATTAGCAATTGCCCTTGAGAATATGGTTGTGAACTGTCTTCTTAAAATGATGCTATCCATGTGGTGGATGTTAGGTTTGGAATTCCAGGCTTTTGATCCAGTGACCGTGAAGGAACTATAACATATTTCCAATTCAGGAATTGTGTGTGGCTTGGAGGAGCACTTGCAGATGGTGATGTTTCCTTGCACCTGCTGCCTTCACCCTTCTGGGTGGAAGGTGTCACAGATTTAGAATGTGCTTCTGAAGGACCCTTGCTGAGTTGCTAGAGTGCATCTTGTATGGGACATTTGTGCATCAGTGGTGGAGGGGTCAATTTTCAAATTGGTAGGAGGAATTGCAATCACATCACCATCGTATTTTTGAAATAGGGTGTGGTGCAGAGGAGCTACAGAACTGAATTGGCACCAAGTCAACACCCAGAACAATCTGGAGACTGTGCAGAATCTGTGGAGGGAGGAACAGAGTTAATAAGCTGGATATTGTGTACCTTCGCTCTTTGTGTTTTCTACATTGGTGGGGATAGGGGAGTTAAAATAAGGTTAGGGCTTCTATTTTTAGTTTAAATTTCCAGCACCCACAGTGTTCAGCTTTTGTTAGAAGATGCCTGTAGGGTTATAACAACACTCAATACCACAGGTTGATCCAACCAGGCTCTTCACCCAGTGAGCTCATGGTCTTAGTCAGGCAGTGAAATGAAAAAGGAAATGAGAAACCAAATGAATCCACATTTATTCACTGTTACAGATGGCAACTTTTGTTAGATGAGTTAAATTTAAGGTTCTCCAACTGCCATGTTGGAGTTTGAACACTTGTGCCTGGGTTATTCATTTTGTCCTGTGGTTTACCTGCTTCAGTAACAATGCCAGTACATTACCAGCTCTCAGGACATTACCTGCCAGACATAGAGGGAGAATTTGAAATGATCAAAGAAATAACAAAATGTAGCATCATTATCAGTAAGATTCATGACGTTCAGCACAGAATTACAAGTTTTATCAATATGGCTTTTTAGTTCAGTACAATGAAAGCCAACGGAAAACAATATGACTATCTTTGTCACTATTCTGTTTTTGCTATTGGCAGACAGTGGTTGCCTTCAATCAGTTTAAATATGCAATGTAAAATACAGTGACATTTGCCTTACAATGCAAAGTTGTTTTTCTTTTTGTTTCCCACCAACCAAACAATATCTCAGTGTGTTTAATTAGTTGAGCCTTTATTGAAATAATTTCATTTCCCACTTGCTCAATGGCCTGATGAATGTCTACTTAATCCTTGCATAGCATTCCAATTGCACAAACAATTTCCTATTTATTGTATAATAGAATTCCTGATCTAAGCATAACAATTTTAATGCTAACATACAAGTCGTGGTTACAAAGCACAGTATAATTAAGAAATTTGGGAAAAAAAAGACATTTAGAGGTCCAAGTACAGAAATCTTTAAAAGCTACTGGACAATTACAAAATAAAATTGAATTCACTAATGGAAAGCTGGCCTTTATATCAAGCAATCTGGAATGAAAATTTATAAAAATCTCAGTCACACCCCATTTAAAGTATTGTGATCAATTTTGGGCACTGTGCATCAGAGTAGATGTTCTTGCTGTAGAGGGAGCCCAACACCGATTCACAAGAATAAAGTTTTAAGATATGAAGATTGATAATATGTATGTGACTTGAAGACACAAGGCACTTTAATTTAAATTACATGTTTAAAATGATCAAACAAATTGATAAGTTTGATAGAAACTGTTCTTTCTAGTTATTATCTCCAGGTAGTATCACTTCAAGATTTCAGGAAGCCCTTCTTGCACTCTATTGACACACCATTTATCTCAGTGACTTGTTGTATCCTGTAACACACCAAACACTGTGCCCTGTTTCTTTCATAAGGACCACATGTCAAAGTAATTCATTGCATGTATACTGCTGTCAGACAGTTCTGAATGATGGAATGAGGTGATATATGATTACAAGCCTTTTTCTTTCAATGTTAAGAACTGAACATCTATCCAAAATGTGACCAAATTAATCACTGAACATTGCAATGGGCTAGGTAAATTATACTGATCTGTACTGGTAAGTAACCTTTCTTGCTGATATATACCCAGCACATGTGCTTGCGCTTTACTTTTTTCTGATTGCATAAACCTTCTTGTGGTGCAATGAGTCAAAATTTGCTTCGCAATACTTTTATTGTCAGTCATCATGAATCTTTAAACTCCACTTCCCTCGGCAAACTGACCAGTTGCTGGGCTTTGAATGTCACTAGATAGTCTCCTGTTGCCTCACATTCCAAGTAGATCATCATTCTATTAATACTGTGAGTGGGGACTTGACTCACTTCCAAGTAAGAAGCAAAAAAAAAATCCACCTGGAATCCAGAAAATCTTTGTTGGAACACATTGATGATCTGACAGCTACATGATCACCAGTTGGATGGATAATTAAAGTCCACTTTCAAATGGCTCCTTTGGGCTTTGGGCTATTTCATTCCCCTAAATCCAATACATACCAAAGCTCAGCACTGACAACAGAGATAAATATTGGTATTTAGACCATTCATGTATTTTCCAAAATGTCGAGCTGATATTCAGACTTAGTTTTCTCTCAATTTATAGTGTTTGCTTCTGGCTCGGTTTATTTTCCTCCAGGTAATTTTAATGTTAAAGGGATAAGTTAGGAGAGTAACAAATGCTAGCCTAGCCAGTGATGCCCATATCCCATCAGTGAATGAAAAAGATTCTAAGAATGTACATTGACGGGGTTTAGCAATGTTAATGGAAATAAATATATTCAGAAGAAACATAAGACCTTGTAATATCTGATCCCAAATAAATTAATACATATCAAATTCATCTTTCCCAAAGCAAAATGCAGTGGATGCTAAGGATCTGAATTATAAACAGAAAGTATTAGAGAAACTCAATAGGTTTGACAGCATCTGTGGAAAGAGAAACCAAGTTAATGTTTTGAGTCTGCTATGATACTTCTTCAGATTAGGATTGTTTTTATTTCATCAGTACCACATTGCCGACTCGTATTTCATCATGGCCCTTTTATATTTCATCTTTCCCTTCACTTTCCTGACTTCACTCAGTTGAAGGTACTGATGCAAACCCAGAGAGAGATCAAGAAAGAAAAGCTTGCTTATTTATAGTGTCTTTCACTGTCCCAGGTTGTGCTGAAACACTTTACAGACAATATGCACTTTGGACATATAGCCTCTGTTGCAATGCAGGAAATGCAGCAGCTAGAGAGGGGATCTGATTGAGACGTATAAGATTATTAAAGGATTGGACACTCTGGAGGCAGGAAACATGTTTCTGCTGATGGGTGAGTCCAGAACCACAGTACACAGTTTAAAAAATAAGGGTTAAGCCATTCAGAACTGAGTTGAGGAGAAACTTCTTCACCCAGAGAGTGGTGGGTGTATGGAATGCTCTGCCCCAGAAGGCAGTGGAGACCAAGTCTCTGGATACTTTCAAGAAAGAGATGGCTACAGCCCTTAAAGATAGTGGAATCAAGGGTTATGGGGATAAAGTGAGGTCTGCAGACGCTGGAGATCAAAGCTGAAACTTTATTGCTGGAACAGCACAGCAGGTCAGGCAGCATCTAGGGAACAGAAGATTCGACGTTTCGGGCACATGCCCTTCTTCAGGAATGAGCAGAGAGTGTTCAGCAGGAGAAGATAAAAGGTAGGGAGGAGGGACTTGGAGGAGGGGCGTTGGAAATGTGATAGGTGGAAAGAGGTCAAGGTGAGGGTGATAGGTCGGAGTAGGGTGGAGGCGGAGAGGTCAAGAAGAAGACTGCAGGTCAGGAAGGCGGTGCCGGGCTGGAGGGATTCGGCTGAGACAAGGTGGGGGGAGGGGGGATGAAGAAACTGGTGAAGTCCAAGTTCATCCCCTGTGGTTGGAGGGTTCCCAGTCGGAAGATAAGACGCTCCTCCTCCGACCGTCGCGTTGTTGTGGTTTGGCGGTGGATGACACAACAACGCGACGGTCGGAGGAGGAGCGTCTTATCTTCCGACTGGGAACCCTCCAACCACAGGGGATGAACTTGGACTTCACCAGTTTCTTCATCCCCCCTCCCCCCACCTTGTCTCAGCCGAATCCCTCCAGCCCGGCACCGCCTTCCTGACCTGCAGTCTTCTTCTTGACCTCTCCGCCTCCACCCTACTCCGACCTATCACCCTCACCTTGACCTCTTTCCACCTATCACATTTCCAACGCCCCTCCTCCAAGTCCCTCCTCCCTACCTTTTATCTTCTCCTGCTGAACACTCTCTGCTCATTCCTGAAGAAGGGCATGTGCCCGAAACGTCGAATCTTCTGTTCCCTAGATGCTGCCTGACCTGCTGTGCTGTTCCAGCAATAAAGTTTCAGCTTATGGGGATAAGGCAGGAACAGGATACAGATTGTGGATGATCAGCCACAATCATAATGAATGGTGGTGCTGGGTCGAAGGGCCGAATGCACCTATTGTCTATTATCTAAATAGCATGCTCCCTCAAACAGGAACGTGAGACAAGAACATAAACTTTGTTTTTAATATGTCTTTGAACACCCTAAATCAGTTCAAGCCACCTTAACAATTTTTCTTTGATATTAGATTTTGGATTTAAATATTTGCCAAGAACAATACATTATTTTAGATCTTAAAATTATTTGTAAAGAAATGTCATAGAAGCAGAAAAAGAATTGATCTTCCATAACACATTCGAAATGGAAACTATTCTTTAAAGTCTTGATCCCTAAAGTTGACTTTCATTCTCATTTTACCATCCTCTTAGTTCTTTTCATCGTCCACTCTTTTATTATTTCTCCCTTTATATGGATGTCCATTGAAGTTTTGGCTTCTTTGGACGCTTTTCTTCTCATTGACATGTTAATAGTAATGTCTAATAAACAATCGCTTCTCTGAGATCAATTCACTCCATTGACTAGTTTATTTAGAACAGTAGAACACATGGGAAGTTATGAAACAGACTCTACAACAAACAACTGATTTCTGAGTATTCAACTTGCAAACACAAAGTAGGCTGACTGCCTGGAAGAGTCACAACATTGTATGCATACAGCACACAGGGGCCTTCAAGCTGAATTCTCTTGGAGGCAAGGTACACATGCATCATTCACCTCTTTTCCCAAAAGAAAAGTTTAGCTAATTACAATAACCAGTGAGCCTATGAATGTCCTCAGTAATATGTCCAGAACTTGTAATGATGTTGCCTATTGATTTCTCCTGTCATCAGTGATATTGTCTGTGTGTTATTAAGTTTTGCTATAATGGACTGTGATTGTTATTCTAGAATTTGCTTATCATGATGCAATATTGCTACATTTGTTCTCAACTAGGTAAGGCCTAACTGATTTTTTCAAGCTGTTTCATATTCTCTTGGCATTTACTGTTTTATTCTTTAAGAACTTTTAATTCTGTCAATGTTTTACCCTTTTGTTAGTCCAGTATATTTTTCCTCAAGTTCTGTTCTATTATCTGTTCAGTTTTTCCAATCCTTTCTTCCTTTCTGTTTTCTTTGAAACAGAAGACCCCCAACAAATGTTACTGAAAGCTAAACTGAAAATCCTGGTTCTGTGGGAGCTTGACCTCACTCATTCAGGCTGCTTCTATTGTTCCAACTGTAAAAAATAACCAAACTATTTACTTTACTGACTCAAAGCAGACTACATGGCACTTCTGTCTCAACATCTCTTCATTTAAAAAAAAAGAGGCAAAACATACCTCTTAAAGCCATAGCATTGTCACAGATGAGTTGGAGCCAGGGAAGTCTGTTTGTTAAGGGTGAGTCAGATAACAACCAGTAGCTGTTCAGTTTGCAGTAATAACCGATTGTCAATGACAAAGCCATTTTGCCTGTCAGCAACTATTTTATTGTTGCATGATTGTGATTAACTTGAAAGTAGCTAAAAGCTTGGGGGTGAAGCCGTCCAACCTCAGAAAAGGAGTGAGCTGTCACTTGCTTTTCAGCAAAACAAAATCACCGTAAGCCTGAAGAAAGCTAGTTTATGTCCTTCATCAGTTGATGTAAGCTGTGACTTTTATAAGTTGTGACCTTTTATAAGAGACTTTATAAGTTGTGAGCCAGTCACTCTGTGCCTCCTGCAAGCAAGTGAAAGTAAATGGTGAAGAGAGATCAAGCAGCAGCAAGTCCTGACAATACAAAAATATATTTTTTTAAATTTGATTTATTATTGAGGAAAATGTTTCTGCGGTCATACCACAGAAAGATCATAGGGTGATAGAACAGAGTGAGGAATTCAAACTTACAGCTACAAAGAAGGTGAAATCTTCAGTGAAATCAGTGGATGGGCACTATTGACTTGCCTTTCCAGTCTTTCCTTCTATCCATAACACCTTTTCTTGCCTGTCTATATCTATTTTTATGTGTGTGTTTACAAGGAGTATATAAAGGGTTTATCTGGTAGAGCTATGCGTTGATGGTTCATAACTGTTTGCCTGTAGCTGGAATTTATTTATTTGTATTTAATAGTAATTCCTGTTAAGTGCAGAAATCTGGTTTATTCTTTCTGTCAATCTGTGTCTGAAGGACAGGAAATTTGGGCATTTTGCACACTTTTTAGGTGTGCTACCCAACGAGGCATAACACTTAATGGTGTGAAGCTTCCTGATTATTGTATGGCATGTACCAAGCAAGTCAGAAGTGTTTACTTACATTCTTGACTCATACCTTGTAGATGGCGGGCAGGCTTTGGCAAATCAGGAGGTGCCTTTCTTGCTCTGGTTTTCCTGGCCTCTGACTTGCTCGTATACCACAGTATTCATATGGCTAGTACAGTTCTGTGTGTGGTTAGTGATAAACTCTCGGATATTGATAGTGGGGGTTCATTGATGGCAATGCCATTGAATGTCATGGGGAAGTGGTTACATTCTCTCTTACGAGAGATGGCCGTTGACTGGAACTTGTGTGGTACAAAAGTTACTTAGCACTTGGTAGCCCAAACCTTGAATCTTGTTCAGGTCTTGATGCATTTGGATAAAGGTCAAGTGTGTGGTGCTGGAAAAGCACAGCAGGGCAGGCAGCATCTGAGTAGCAGGAGCAGCATAAAGCCTTCATCAAGAATCTGCTTTTGGATGTGACCTGCTTAAGCATCTGAGGAGTCATAAATGGTGCTGAACATTATGTAATCATTGGTGAATCTCCCCACTTCTGACCTAAAGATGGAGGGAAGTGGCTGAAGATGGTTGATATCTGAAATAACTGCACAGAGGCCACTATCCGGTCACCAAGTTGCCTTTTATTTACTTGTGCACAGTACAGTGGCTGTGACCAGCTAGCTCGGAGTCAATCCCTGAAGTGAGGAGATTCTAAATCCCCTGTTTATATTGGGCAGTCCAGATTAACAACCCCAAACAGGGACCTCCTAGTCAATAAAATTCACCCAGTTCCACTCACCACAATATCCTTTCAAGAAATCTTCCTCATTGTCGAGGTGGTAATCTTCAGATTGGATTCATCCTGAGCTACTTATTTAGCTTATCTCTCTGAACTTTTACTTTTCTCTCCACAACAGAGAGCTGAGATTTTAGTCTCCACTAAGTCAGAATAAATTGAAGTATAGGATTCTTCCTTCATATTTAGTTTTGCAAGTATTTGTCAAGTAGCCTCTCTTGTGCCTCTGGTGTTTGACTGGTTCTATGATTTGTGACGTGCGGGGTCACAGTGTGCCTGTAATTGCTGGTCCAACAGGTTTTACAATGTAGAATATCTGCCACATCCAACTAGATGGATTTTACTTGCACTCCAGCACTTTAGGTCCTGCACTATTATGTGTGAAACATTTCACGCGCATTGGTTTTGTATTTGCTTCGGAGGAGGTGGGTAAAGTCCTTAACAAATACCTTGTATCGGTATTCACAAAGGAGAAGTATATATGCATGTTGTGTCTGGAGAGAGGTATGTTGATATTCTAGGGCATATCAAATTAAAAACAGATGTTCCATTTTTTGAAAAATATGATAAGTCCCCAGGACCAGATGGGATGTATCCCAGAATGCTGAGGGAGGCAAGGGAGGAAATTGTTGGGGCCTTTTACGAATACTTTTGCATTCTTTTGTCACAGGTGAGGTCCCAGAGGACTGGAGAATAGCAGCATTCTTCCTTAATTTAAGAAGGGCACCAGGAATAATCTGGGAAGTTACAGGTCGGTGAGCTGTATATCAATGGCAGGGAAATTATTGGGGACGATGCTTATGGACAAGGTTTACTCGCATTTGGAAAAATAGGTACTTACTAATGATAAACAGCATGGTTTTGTGCAGGGGAGGTTGTGTCTCTCAAACTCGATTGAGCTTTCTGAGGAAATGATAAAGATGATTGATGAGGCAGGGTGGAGAATGTTGTGAACATTGACTTCAGCAAGACCTTTGACAAGGTCCCTTATAGCAGGCTGATGCAGAAGGTGAAGTCACTTGGGACCTGGGGTGAGTTGGTAAGGTGGATACGGAACTAGCTTAGTCATAGAAGTCAGGTACAGGGTGGAACGGGTAGCTGTCTGTGTGGAGTTTGCACATTCTCCGTGTGTCAGTATGGGTTTCCTCTGGGTGCTCCGGTTTCCTCCCACAGTTCAAATATGTGCAGGGTAGATGGATTCGCCATAGAAAATGCAGGGTTATAGGGATAGAGTTGGTTGGTGAGCTGCTCTTCGGAAAGTCAGTGTAGACTCAATGGGCCGAATGGCCTGTTTCCACTTGACAGGGATTCTATGACAAAGTAGCAATGAAAGGGTGTTTTTATGATTGGAGATCTGTGACCAATGATGTTCTGCAGAGATTCTGGGATCGTGTTGTTTGTAATATATATAAATGATCTGTAAGAGAATGTAAGTCATAGTCACAGAGACGTACAGCACGGAAACAGACCCTTCGATCCTACTTGTCCATGCCGACCAGATATTCCAACTCAATCTAGTCCCTTGAGTATACCCTTGAGTTTATAAGACTGAGAGAGGATCTGATTGAGACGTATAAGATTATTAAAGGATTGGACACTCTGGAGGCAGGAAACATGTTTCCGTGATGGGTGAGTCCCAAACCAGAGGACACAGCTTAAAAATAAGGGGTAGGCCATTGAGGGCAGAGATGAGGAGAAACGTCTTCACCCAGAGAGTGGTGGGTGTGTGGAATGCTCTGCCCCAGAAGGCAGTGGAGACCCAGTCTCTGGATTCATTTAAGAAAGAGTTGGATAGAGCTCTCAAGGATAGTGGAATCAAGGGTTATGGAGATAAGGCAGGAACAGGATACTGATTGAGGATGATCAGCCATGATCATAATGAATGGTGGTGCAGGCTCGAAGGGCAGAATGGCCTACTCCTGCACCTATTGTCTATTGTCTAGTCCCACTGGCCAGCACCCGGCCCCTATCTCTCCAAACCTTTCCTATTCATATAACCATCCAAATGCCTCTTAAATGTTGCAAATGTACCAGCCTTCACCACATCCTCTGGCAGCTCATTCCATATATGTACCACCCTCTGCGTGGAAAAGTTGCCATGTAGGTCTCTTTTATATCTTTCCCCTCTCACCCTAAACCTATGCCCTCTAGTTCTGGACTCCCCAACCCCAGGGAAAAGACTTAGTCTATTATTCCTATCCATGCCCCTCATTTTGTAAACCTCTATAAGGTCACCCCTCAACCTCCGATACTCCAGGACAAACAGCCTCAGCCTGTTCAGCCTCTCCCTATAACTCAAATCCTCCAACCCTGGAAACATCCTTGTAAATCTATTCTGAACCCTTTCAAGTTTCACAACATCTTTCCAATAGAAAGGAGACCAGAATTGCACAGAATATTCCAACAGTGGCCTAACCAATGTCTGGTTAGTAAGTTCACAGTCAACACAAAGATTAGGGGAACTGCAGGTAGTGAGGAGAAAAGGTTTACAGGGATGTTGTTTGGTTTGAAAGGTATTAGCTATAAAGAGAGATGGGACAAACTTGGTTTGTTCTCACTTGAACGTCAAAGGATGAGGGGTAACCTGATAGATGTTTGTAATATTTTAAGAGGCATTGAAGGACAGGATAGTCAGAGTCTTTTTTCTTAGGGTAGAAATATCAATTATGAGGAAATATAGTCAAAAATCTCAATGTACCGGGGTGTAGTCCAATATGTTTATTTGATAACTGAAGTTTATGGAGCCCCCTGCTCCTTCCTCAGGCAGCTAGTGAGAGAGAATTCACAGGACATAGAATTTATACTAAAAAAACTAAAAAATCAAGCGGTCATACAACTTAAGTCTTGATAGCCATCTAGATTTGTTCCATACATTTTCATAAGTTGGATGACCCTTTGAGCTTGATTAGATTCCCTACAGTGTGGAAACAGGCCCTTCAGCCCAACAAGTCCACACCGACCCTCCAAAGAGTAACCCGTCCAGACCCATTTCTCTCTGACTAATGCACCTAACATTATGGGCAATTTAGCATGACCAAGTCACCTGACATGCACATCTTTGGACTGAGAGAGGAAACCAGAAGACCCAGAGAAAACCCACTCAGACACGTGGAACATGTACAAACTCCACACAGACAGTCGCCTGAGGCTAGAATCAAACCTGGGTCGCTGGCGTTGTGAAGCAGCAGTGCTAACCACAGAGCCACCGTGTTGCCCCAATTATGCCTTTTACTATAAATTCTGTGTCCGATGTATTCTCTCTGACTACCTGGCTGAGGAAAGAGTGGGGGCTCCAAAAGCTTGTGTCTTCAAATAAATCTGTTGAATTATAATCCATCATCCAATTTATGCAAATATATGGAACCAACCTAGATGGCTATTAAGACTTGGGTTGTCTGGCACTTTGATCTTTTACTATAAATTCTGTGTCTGATGTATTCTCTCTCACTAGCTGCCTCAGGAAGGAACAAGGGGGCTCCAGCAGCTTGAGGTTTCAAATAAAGCTGTTGGACTATAATCCAGTATTGTGTGACTTTTGACTTTGTCCACTCCAGTCCATCACCGGCACCTCCACGTCATAGGAAATATGGGTTTAAGGTAAAAGGGAGAATGTTTCAAGGAGATGTGAGAGACTGGTTTGTACACACAGCGGGTGGTAAGTGCCTGGAATGTGCTACCATAGGAGGTTGCAGAAGCAGATACAATAGCAACGTTTAAGAGGCATCTTGACAGATACCTGAAGAGGCAGGGAATAGATGAACGCAGGCCGCATAGCGACAAAAAGCTTTTCGTTTAGAAAGGCGTCATTTGTTGGGTACAGGCTTGGTGGGCTGAAGGACCTGTTTCTGTGCTGTACTGTTCTTTAGATTCTTTCCCATCTGTGGATACACAGAGTCAGTGCATTGGCACTTGCCTTTACATCAAGCCTAGTCAATATGGCTGTTTTTTTGACATTGCTGTTTTCCATGAAACTGATGGTGTAAATCGTGTGTTCATTACATTTTATATCATTGTGTACACTGTCAGATTCTGATGTGTCAATCACCCCATGTTTGTGCCACTAGTAGGATAGCAGATGGTCTTTATTACAGCTTGAAAGTACTCCTTGTACATTGTCTCTTTGGTTCAGTGCACAGCTTTCTGTAGCTGCCTCAACCTTTGCTCTTGTACACTGCCTTTGCCAATAGCCATTTGCATCATATGCCTTGAATAATTGTTTGAAAGTTGGGTATTTTCTCATTGCCTGAAGGAGGCCACACCATTCACACATCTATCTCTCTATGTGATTGTGTTAACTGTGCAATTCATAGCAGAGACCTGTAAGCTTCATTCACCTTTTGAGGATTGCTTCCTTTTGATGTATACTCCCTCTTTAATGCTATTAGTGTTCAGTTTGTCTAGCACATCTTTCTGGAAACCCTCCACATTATCACCAGCTCAATAATTCTGTTTCCTAGCTCCCAATCTGAAAAATTACATATTGAGCCCTTTTCTCTGCATCTTGTCCAAGAGCTGGTCTATAAATTCTCTAGGCATCTGAGGAATGTTTTGAATTCTAATCAATGAATATTTTGTAAGATATTTACAATGAAGATGTTTAATGAAACTCTAAATTAGTCTTCAAATATAGTTCATATTTTTTGTCAATCGTTTATCTCATCACCTATTTATTTTGATGTGTCAAATCTCTGAAGACCTTTGCCCCCAGTTGCAAATCAAACGGTCATGGCCTGCTTTTCTTCAATGGACATGTATTGATCTAGATGCTGTAGCTCTGAATGCTGTTTAAGCTGTTTAAATTCTATTCAGACATCTACTGTATCCCAATTTAAACTTGGAAATATTGCAAATATTCTGATGATATTCTTTTGACATCCCCTTGTTTACTTTAATTCAGTCACACACCCCAACCACTTGCCTTTTTCAAAAGTGCTGATCTGGACTCTCAGTAGGCTTTATTGGTTTTCCAGCAAAGTTGGCTTTTCAAGTCTCTCTGATGCAGTAATAAACAAAGACATCAAGAGTGTTTCACACACGTTGACACAGTTAATACTGTCAATCATGTGTTTCTCCTGGAGGTGAATTTGTTTGCTGACTATGATGGACCTCATTAGCATGATAGTTTTTCCACCCCTGTTCACCGTGCCATGTTAACAATAATATTCAATCACTTATAAGAGATTGATCTACTTCCATTGGTTAGTTTACTTAAGACATTACAATACAGTACAAATGACCAAGCACAAATTGCAGCAACCAACTGATTTCTGTCGGAGTACAATTTGCAAATATGAAGCAGGCAATCTGGGGATGACGCTCCCATGTATCCTGCTGCCCTTGTCCTTCTCGATGAAAGTTTTTGTGGATTTGGAAAGTGCTGTCTAAGGACCTTTGGTGAATTTCTGCAGATGATCTCATAGAGAGTACATGCAGCTGCGACATGGGTGATGGGAAGACTAGGTGTGGTACCAATCAAGCAAGCTGCACTGTCTTGGATAGTGGCAAGATTCTTGAATTATGTTGAAGAATACTTCCTCTATGGGAGCACTTTTGTAACAATCTAGTAGTGTCACAATCATTATTGATGGCTAACATTTTATTCCTAATTCATTAATTGATTGAATTTAAATTCCCCCAGCTGTCGTAGTGGAATTTGAACTCTTGTTTCCGAGGCTTCTGGATTACTAGTCCAGTAACATTACCACTATGTTACCAAACCCCTATTTCTGGAGTAAGTAAAGCAAAACTCATATCTGTTCTTAAAGTTTCTTAAAGTCTAATAGTCAGTCCAGTACGGAGTGACAGGAACTTGTAGTAGATTATCTGAGAATTTACAGCAATTTATTCATCAATGTCATTTAACATAATGAACACAATGAGGCTCCTTGATTCACAAGGATTAACCAGGTCTTCTGAGAGAACATTAACATAAAATGAGAACAAAAATAGAATTTTTTGTAATAGAAATGTATAAAACTGGTCTCTCAGTTCAGTAAAAGTCTCCTCTTCCACATGTTGTTGAGGGGTGGGCTGGGGTTGAGTTCAACTGAATGGGGCATTACCACACAGGCCGCAAAAATCAGAGATTGCTGAGGGAGAGAACTCAGTAGGACTGGCTGCATCTGTGGGAGAGAAAAAGGGTTCACGTCTCGGCAGGTCTGGCAGCATCTGCAGAGAGAAATGACAGTTAATGTTTCAAGGTCCGGTGACCATTCCTCAGACCCTTCCTTCCTCACAGGTGCTGCCAGATCTGCTGAGCTTTTCCAGCAATTTCTGTTTTTGTTTCTGATTATCAACATCCTCAGTTCTTCCAGATTTTATTTAACATAAAATGGGAAGGTGACTTATGTGACTTTAAACAAAATGCCACTCGGAAAAAGTGAGGACTGCAGATGATGAAAATCAGAGTCGAAAAGTGTGGTGCTGGAAAAGCACAGCAGGTCAGGCAGTATCTGACGAGCAAAAGAGTCGCTGTTTCAGGCAAAAGCCCTACATCATGAATGTGTATAAACCCAGATTCCTCAAATGTTCCTCATATGTTAAGCTTTTCATTCCTGGGACCATTCTCGTGAACCTTCTCTGAACAAGTTCCAGGGCCATTACATCCTTCTGAGTATTGGAGCCCCTCATGTGAATGTCAGGTCCCAGGAATGAAAAGCTTAACATATGAGGAACATTTGAGGAATCTGGGTTTATACACATTCATGATGTAGGGCTTTTGCCTGAAACAGCGACTCTTTTGCTTGTCAGATACTGCCTGACCTGCTGTGTTTATACTTGATGGAGTTTAGAAGGATGAGAGGGGATCTAATTGGAACATACAGAATTCTGAATGGTCTGGACCAAGTAGATGTTGGGAAAATTGGTTATGTTGGTAGGAGGAAAATTGTCTTCAACCAGAGAGTGGTGAATTTATGGAACTCATTGCCACAGAAGGCTGTGGATGCCAGGTCATTGAGTATATTTAAGTCTGAGATAGATAGGTTCTTGAATATCAAGGGGATCAAGAGTTACGGGGAGAAAGCAGGAGAATAGGGTTGAGAAACTTATCCATGATTAAATGGTGGAGCCTAATTTCTGCTATGGTCTTATGGTTTTATAGGATGGTTTTCATGCCATTGGACGTGGTTAGGGGGTTTATTATAGAACGGAAGGGAATATCTAGGATTGGATAGATGGCCAGAGGAGTCTACTGTGAAACAAAAGACAATGGAAGTGGTAATGGTTATAGAAAGAAACACAACGTTTGTGCAGAGTAAGTGTGAATGGCAGAATAATGAAAACTTCTGTCCCAAAGCAAAAAGAAAATGAAGAACAACTTCAGGATGGCATGTGGAAAATGAAGAGAAGCAAAATGGGGTTGAAAGTTGAACTCAACAGTTGTGCAGAGGAGCTGTGAAGCACCAACCTTGTCCATTATTTAACCCCCCCCCATACCTTGCCCCTTTCCCCAGTACTTTCAAAATGCAGGAGAGACTCAATGGAACGAATGGCCCTTTTCTGCACTGTAGGGATTTGATGATTCTCTGATGTATCCTTTTACCTTTTCTCTCTTCACAGTCCAAGGCCCCAAGCACTCCCGTTGGGTGAAGCAGTGATATGCTTGTCTTTCTTTCAAGTTAATCGGCTGTATTCACTGCCCTCAATTTGGTCTGCTCTACACTGCAAGATCAAATGCAGACCAGTTGACCACCTTGCCAAATACCTCCATTCTATTTGCTATGGTTGCCCCTGAGCTTCCGTTCACTTGCCTGGTTATTCAGCACCTTGTTGTTGCACTAATGTTTCCGTCCTCAGCCTGCTGAGGTGTTCCAGCGAAGGCCAAACACATTTCAGGAACAGTAATGGGAATCTTCTGTCATGCACATAACATGGTATCTGTACACTTTGATCTCTCTTCTCCCCACTTCCCCCCCCCCCCCAACCCCTTCTTTTCAAATGTACCCTTTTGTACTTGACCCACTCCCTCTCTTCCATGCATGAGTCTTTCACATTTCTACCTTCCTTCAGTTCTAAAGAATCATAGTCATCTGAAAACATTAGAATAAAAGCAAAATACTGCAGAGGCTGGAAATCTGAAACAAATTCAGGGAATGCTGGAAAACGTCAACAGGTCTGGCAGCATCTGTGGGGAGTGTAACAGTCAACATTTCAAGTCTGAAATGACTATTCTTCAGCGCTGACGTTAACTCTGTCCACAGATTCTGCCTTTCCTGCCGAGTATTTCCAGCATTTTCTGTTGTTATCTCAGTTTTCGTGAATCCACAGTATTTTGGTGGTTTTAAAATTGTACAATTTGTTCAATCTTTCCTATCCTTCGAAACCAAATGGCGGAAAGGGGAAAACCTGTGAGTGGATATTATTTCCTACAGAGAACTTTGAATTTTTCGTGGAAAACATTGCACATTCTCTTTCATCTTCAGCATTTTTTAAAGAAAAATCACTACTAACAAATGTTAACGTAACAAATTTTTTTGGGGAGTCGGTACCATCCACTTGTATCTGGATCCAGTTGTTTATTGCCTGTAGTAGTTGTTAGATTCTGGAATGGGACAGCCAGTTGGGAAATTTGGGATTTGTCCTGTCATTCCTAATCACAGAGCAGAGTGGACAATAACTAGTGAGGAGAATAGCGATGGATTACAGGAGGATATAGACATGCTGGTCAGATAGGCTGATAAGTGGCAAATGGTATTCAGTCCAGAGAAGTGTGAGGTGTGACTTGGATAGGATAAACAAGGCAAGGGAATACAGGATGACCAATAAGATCCTGGGAAACATTGAGGCTCATGGGGAATTAAGCTGGAATTACAAAGGGACATTATTAGATGAAATGAATGGGCTAAACTATGGCAAATGTAAACAATTGTGAAGTTATCCATTTTGGACTGAGAAAGGATAGATCAGGGTAATTTCTGAATGGTATGAAGTTAAGTACAGTGGATCTCTAAAGAGATTTGGGGGTTTAGATGCATAGAACTCCCAATAATCAGCAAGTAATTGAGAAGCAAATTTGTAACAAGATCTCAGATAGCTGCAAGAATGAAAGGGTTGTAAAGGTGGGTGATTTTAACTTTACAAACATAGACTGGGACAGCCATGATAAGTGCTTTGATGGATAGGAACTTGTTAAGTGTACACAGGACATTTTCTTATTCATTATGGAGATTAACCTACTCGAGGAAGGAGCAAAAGTTCAGTTTCCCTTGGGAAATAGAGCGGGGCAAGTGACAGAGGTGTCAATGGGGGAGCACTTTGGGACCAGGGATTATAATTCTGTTTGTTTTAGAATAGTTATGGAAAAGGATTGACTTGATCTAAAAGTTAAAGTTCTAAATTGGAGTCAGGGAGAAAGTGAGGTCTGCAGATGCTGGAGATCAAAGTTGAAACTTTATTGCTGGAACAGCACAGCAGGTCAGGCAGCAGCCAGGGAACAAGAGATTCGACGTTTCGGGCACAGGCCCTTCTTCAGGAATGAGCAGAGTGTTCAGCAGGAGAAGATAAAAGGTAGGGAGGAGGGACTTGGAGGAGGGGCGTTGGAAATGTGATAGGTGGAAAGAGGTCAAGGTGAGGGTGATAGGTCGGAGTAGGATGGAGGCGGAGAGGTCAAGAAGAAGACTGCAGGTCAGGAAGGCGGTGCCGGGCTGGAGGGATTCAGCTGAGACAAGGTGGGGGGAGGGGGGATGAAGAAACTGGTGAAGTCCAAGTTCATCCCCTGTGGTTGGAGGGTTCCCAGTCGGAAGATAAGACGCTCCTCCTCCGACCGTCGCGTTGTTGTGGTTTGGCGGTGGATGAGTCCAATGACCTGCATATCCTCGGTGGAGTGGGAGGGGGAGTTGAAATGCTGTGCTACAGGGTGGTTGGGTTGGTTCGTCCGGGTGGCCCAGAGGTGCCCTCTGACTCGCTCCGCAAGTAGGCGGCCTGTCTCCCCAATATAGAGGAGGCCACACCGGCTGCAGCGGATGCAGTAGATGATGTGGGTGGAGGTGCAGGTGAATCTGTGGCGGATATGGAAGTTGGTGCAGGTGAATCTGTGGCGGATATGGAAGTTGGTGCAGGTGACCCCCCACCGACCCAACCTCCACTCCCGGCACCCCCCACCGACCCAACCTCCACTCCCGGCACCTTCCCTTGCAACCGCAGGAGGTGCAACACTTGCGCCCACACCTCCCCCCTCACTTCTCTCCAAGGCCCCAAAGGAAACTTCCATATCCGCCACAGATTCACCTGCACCTCCATCCACATCATCTACTGCATCCGCTGCAGCCGGTGTGGCCTCCTCTATATTGGGGAGACAGGCCGCCTACTTGCGGAGCGATTCAGAGAGCACCTCTGGGCCACCCGGACGAACCAACCCAACCACCCTGTAGCACAGCATTTCAACTCCCCCTCCCACTCCACCGAGGATATGCAGGTCATTGGACTCATCCACCGCCAAACCACAACAACGCGACGGTCGGAGGAGGAGTGTCTTATCTTCCGACTGGGAACCCTCCAACCACAGGGGATGAACTTGGACTTCACCAGTTTCTTCATCCCCCCTCCCCCCACCTTGTCTCAGCCGAATCCCTCCAGCCCGGCACCGCCTTCCTGACCTGCAGTCTTCTTCTTGACCTCTCCGCCTCCATCCTACTCCGACCTATCACCCTCACCTTGACCTCTTTCCACCTATCACATTTGCAACGCCCCTCCTCCAAGTCCCTCCTCCCTACCTTTTATCTTCTCCTGCTGAACACTCTCTGCTCATTCCTGAAGAAGGGCCTGTGCCCGAAACGTCGAATCTCCTGTTCCCTGGATGCTGCCTGACCTGCTGTGCTGTTCCAGCAATAAAGTTTCTAAATTGGAGTCAGGCCAATTTTGATGATATTAGGCAAGAACTTTCAAAAGTTGATTGGAAGAAATTATTCACAGGTAAAGGGGAGGTTGGAAAGTGGGAGGCCTTTAAAATGAGGTAACAAGAATCCAGAGGCTTGTGTGATAATAGTCAGCACTCTAGGTTTAGTGCAACCAGATCAAAGAATTGAGGGAATACTGTTGAAAGCTGGACAGATATTAAAGGTGAAGAGAATACTGTTCATTACTAGACCTGGTATGTTTACTTAATATGCCTGGGTCTGGCTGTGCTGTAAATAAGGTTAAGTCACCATTATCCAGAGGACTGCTCTCTTGTTAGAGAGATCTGTGTGGTGGTGTTTCAACCTGAGGGTCACCACACCACAGGCAAAAGGAAACATTGAGGAGAGTCGTTCATAGTAACCTCGGCCAGTGCGCGAATTAAACTTATCAGTCTGCATTGCAAACCAGCTATCCAACAACTGAGCTAACTGATGCCCGACTGTAAATAACAAAGTTGAGAGCAGGTCAGGCAGCATCCGAGGAGCAGGAGAATCGACATTACAGGCATAAGCCCTTCATCAGGAATAGGCTTGTGGGTTGGGGGGCCTGAGAGATAAATGTGAAGGGGCTGATGCTGGGGGGAAGGTAGCTGAGAATACGATAGGCAGATGAAGGTGAGGGAGAAGATGATAGGTCAGAGAGGAGGGTGGAGTGGATAGATGGGAAAGGTGATGGACAGGTCAGGAGGGTGGTGCTGAGTTGGAGGCTTGGGATTGGTATAATGTGGGGGGAGGGAAATGAGGAAACTGGGAAATCCACATTGATCCCTTGTGGTTGAAGGGTCCCAAAGTGGAATATGAGGCATTCTTCTTCAGGGCGTTGGGTGGTGTTTGGCGATGGAGGAGGGCCAGGACCTGCATGTCCTTGGCGGAGGGGGAGTTGAAGTGTTCAGCCACGGGGCGGTGGGGTTGGTGGGTGCGGGTGTCCAGAGATGTACTCTGAAATGATCTACAAGAAGGCGTCCTGTCTCCCTGACGTAGAGGAGACTACATCGGGTGCAATGAATGCAGTAGATGACACTGGTGAAGGTACAGGTAAAGTTTTGTCGGATGTGGAAGGATCCAATGGGGCCTTGGATGCAGGTGAGGGGAGAGGTGTGGGTGCAGGTTTTGCACTTCCTGTGGTGGCAGGGGAAGGTGGTGGGGGTGGGGGGGGTGTGGATCTGACAAGGGAGTTGCGAAGGGAATGGTGTCTCAGGAACGCTGATAGGGGTGGGGGAGGGAAGTATACCTCTGTTGATGGGGTCCATTTGTAAACACCAAAGGAGATGAAAATGGCTGTGACTGTTGCTGGATTGCCCAAGGTAACTGCTTCATTCCTTGAGGAAGGAGCTCTTCCATTTTGAGAAGCGCAATGTCCTTCAAAGAAGGAAGAATGGAATTTGAAAACATATTCCCCCCCCAGTTAGCATCAGGAAAATTTTAATAGGAGCAACACATATGTGTTTCCTTCCTGCGCCACGGGTGATATGGTGGTTCAGTGGTTAGCATTGCTGCCTCTCATAGTGCCGGGTTCGATTCCATCCTCGGGCAACCTTCGGTGTGAAGTTTACACATTCTCCCCGTGTGTGCATGGGTTTCCTCTAGGTGCTCCGGTTTCCTCGCACAATCCTAAAATATATAGGTTAGGTGGATTGGCTGAGCTAATTGCACACAGTGCAAAAAGTGAGGACTGCACTTGCTGGAGATCAGAGTCGAGAGTGTGGTGCTGGAAAAGCGACGTTTCATTCCTGATGAAGGTCTTATGCCTGAAATGTCGATTCTCCTGCTCCTCAGATGTTGCCTGACCTGCTGTGCTTTCCAGCATCACTAATTGCACAGTGTCCATGGATGTGTGGGCTAAGTGGATTAGTCAAGGGAAATATGAGGTTACAGAGATAGATATAGTGTGCGTCTGGTTTGGATACTCTTCAGAGGGTTGGTGTGGACTTGCTGGGCTGCATGGCCTGCTCCTACATGTAGGGATTCTATGAAGATGATTTCCTCATTTTGCCCTGTTGCTCTCAGCCTCATCAGGAATGTAAAGTGTGTTTCCCAGCAAAACCTTGAAGAAATGCACACACATATGAACCTCGCTGTAGCTGCAGAACATGTTCAGAAGCATGTTGTTTCTGTGTGTGTGTATGTGGACTTAACAGGATTTTCTCCTTTTTTTTTGTGTAATTTAATCTGCTTTCATCCACTAACCCCTTAAGCTCAGAATGTTTGTTTCCTTCAAGCTGCTACTGTATTCACACTTAGAGTGGCTCATTTAAAATTAATGTGGCTTCAGAATTAATCCCAATTGAGTGTTCATAGCAGCTACATGTGCAGTGTTAAATAAAAACACAGGATCTTCTGTTAAAAAGGCAGGGAGGGCTGGCTTCTGATTGGTATATCTGTGCCATATTCAAATTGGGGGTTGTACATCTCTTCCTGTGACCTGAACACAGCTCAGCTATTGCTCTACGTCATGTGACAGTGAATGGGTTGACTACGCTATGATTCTGAGCCAAAAATTCTGCCTTGAACTACCCTGGAATAAAAATACTTAAGCATCCAATCAGAGTTACAAAACAACATACTAACCACTCCCTCCCTCTTAAGTGCACACACACCCACAGCTCACTGCTGTCTTGGGATGCTACAGGCACTGCTGATGTAAACATGTCCAACAGCACCTCAGTTCAGAGCCATTGCACTAGTCAGTTTACAAATAAGAGGCCTTTAGAAATCCCTGAGGAATCTACCAGCAAAAGAAAGGCAATCTGGGGAATCCTCACCAGCCAAGGTCAGTACAAATTCCACTTGAAGGTACACTACTTAGAGTGACTGTGCTGCTGATCAGTTCTAGGAATAATGCAATTTTTAAAGACAGGTCCATATCTCCCTCTATGTACCTAATCTGGGCTAATCAAATGTGCTTCTGTTAAACTCTGTAGTGAGATGTAAATCCTCGAGATGTTGTAGGACTGTGTTAAGGCTGAGAGGCCCCCTCCCCCACTCCTCCAACATAATAACCCTGGAGTGATCTGAATGTGTACTTGACTTGGTCCCGTGCCAGATTTAAAGTCCATGCAACAGGGATGGTATAATTTTTAACACTCTATTCAGATGTGTTATGACACACGTCTAGGGTATGTGTGACATGAACCCAGACCTCCTGGCCCAGAGGTAGGGACGTCCTACCAATGTGCCATAAGAGCTGTAAAGGATTAGGAATTGAACCATCAACATAAGTTCATAGGTCTTGTGATCATAGAAAGTAGTACAAATCTATTCTGTCATTTCAAGACCCTGTTCTCATGATTTAGCCCCTACGGCTCTGATGTAATCCTGGCAGATTTAACGACTGACCTCTGGGCATCCCTACAACCTGTCCTCCATCACAAGACAACAGTCAGGTGTATGATGGAACACTCTCCACTTGTCTGGACGAGTATATCTCCAGCAACACTCAAGAAGCTTGGCACCATCCATCATCTTAAACATTCACTTGTGCCATAACAATGTGTAAAAGTTGCACTGCGGAAACTAGAGGGATAGGGGCCAAACACATGGGAAACTTGGTTGACATGGACAAGTTGGACCAAAGGGTGTGTTTCCATGCTGTATGACTCTATGACTCTATGATCCAATACAGTCCTCCACTCTACCAGATGAACAATCCCAGGAGTGGTACACACAATAGGACGCTATTGTCATTGGATTGACAAAGCTACTGTTCATTTTAGGTTTTTTGGGGGCGGAAGTAGACGGACTCATGGAATGCTTTTCCCAAAACTCCAGCAAAAATCTGGGAATTCAAGGCAGTGGAAACGTGACCCATCTACATGAAAGTTGAAAAACAGCATCAAAGACCAGGAAAGTGAAGATTAGATTAGATTAGATTAGATTACTTACAGTGTGGAAACAGGCCCTTCGGCCCAACAAGTCCACACCGCCCCGCCGAAGCGCCACCCACCCATACCCCTACATTTACCCCTTACGTAACACTACGGGCAATTTAGCATGGCCAATTCACCTGACCTGCACATCTTTGGACTGTGGGAGGAAACCGGAGCACCCGGAGGAAACCCACGCAGACACGGGGAGAACGTGCAAACTCCACACAGTCAGTCGCCTGAGGCGGGAATTGAACCCGGATCTCAGGCGCTGCGAGGCAGCAGTGCTAACCACTGTGCCACCGTGCCGCCCACAAACCTTAGATCTTGACAAACCTTACAGCTAAGGCTTCCGTTAAGGTTTTTAAGCCCACGTCACATCTTCCTTCAAGTACTAAGTCAAACAATGAACTTTGCCTGCAAAAAGAAAACAGCACTAGCAACAGCAGGTTACACTGGGACTTGGGACATTGGAGAGGCCCCCGGGAAGGGGGAGAGGCCTATGGTCAGCATCAGAGCAGGGCGGAGGAAAGCCAAACTATTCCTTTGGAGTTCAGAAAGTGGAGCACCCATGGTCTCCCTGGCCCAGAAAGGAATCTGACATCACCTCCTTTCCACTGCTGGGCTTCCAAACTCTGATCAATTATAAATCCAGCTCCCAATTACTTTAGAATCCCTATAGTGCACATAGAGGCCATTCAGCCCATTGAGTCCCCACCGACCCACCAAAGAGCATCTCACCCAGACTCACCCCATCGCTGAGATCACCACATTTACCATGGCTAATCTACCTAAACAGCACATTCCTTGACACTAAGGACAATTGTCCATGGCCAGTCTACCTAACCTGCACATCTTTGGACTGTGAGAGGAAATTGGAGCATCTGGGGGATACCCATGCAGACACAGGGAGAATGTGCAAACTCCAGACAATTGCCAGAGGTTAAAATCGAACCCGGGTCCTTGGCATTGTGGGGCAGCAGTGCTAACCACTGAGCCACTGTGCTGCCCTTAAAATGTTCACGTGGTCACATAGTAATAAAGTATTGAGAAAACAACTTAGGCATACTGTCAAAGCTTTTCATCTTGGACATGTCAGGATTAAATTGCAAGAAAACCAAATCTGAAAAGGATGAACAATTTACAGAGGGACCTTGATTATCCGAATGACATGGGCGGGGAGTATTTTGTTCGGATACTCAAATGCCAGAAAACACAGTTTAGCCAAACTTTGGGACCTTGCGATCTTGTTCAGATAATCCAAAATTCAAATGATTGAATGCTGGATAATCGAGGTTCCTCTGTATACTGATAAGAAATCAGCACTGATTTAGTTTGCAAGTGGGCTCTGACTGATATTGTCGTGGGGAATGTACAGGGGAACATATAATCCTTTTGTCTTTTGTTTAAGTTCATACAAATAAAGTTCATTCTTATTTATCAAAATTTTGTCATGGGGAATGTATCAATTCATCCCCAAGCTCCTGTTTAATTGAAAAAAAATCCTAGATAAGTTCTTCTTCCTTGTTGAGAAGAGGACTCAGATTATAAATATATGCTGCTTCTAGTAAGTACATGTGAGTTACACTGTGAGCCCCTTAATCAGGTTGATAATATGATTCTTTGTACACTTTGGATTGTTCAGTAGGTGTTGTCCAATTGTGGAATCACATCTAATGTTGGACATTATGTTCTGAGATTTGCAAGCACAGGCTAGTTGATTACATTCTAAATGTTGGAACAGCCAAGAGGATGTGCTTTTGACATGGGCCAGTTTACCTGACAGCACTCCAGTATTGGTATTTGTGTAGCAAATTACTCCTTTGTGTGAGAGGCAGAAGGTATTAAAAATGTTCAGACACTTTCCTTCCAATGCCTTATGAGGAAGGCACTGCCATCTCTGTCTTAAATAGGTGACACCTTATTTTAACTCTTTGTTATAGACTCCCCCACAAAAGAAAAATCATTCTGATATTGAAATGGGTAGCTTGAGTGAGGATATTTCCCAGTTTGCTGGGCCTGACTCAGTAGAAAGGTCTTTTGCTAACTCAAAGTTTGTACACATTGGGGTGAGTAGAGTTGAGTCAGCCCCTCCCAGAAGTAGATCAGAGGCAACCACAGGCATGGCCATGTGTAGGATAATAGACCTACTTAACCCCAGTTGTTTAGGACGGCATGCCCTCATCTTTTGTACTACATCACCATACCCTCAATCACTCACATGCCACCTGCATGTCCTCATACAAACTCAAAGCCAATTCATATTTCCCCCTACCTGCTCAGTCCCTTTTAGTTCAAACATAAATTCAGTGCCGAATCTGGCTCCCAGTGCCCCCTTACAGCCTAATTCCAAATCAATACCAAATCACACCTTATTCCCCCCATTACATATGATACCTTGTACGTTCTTGAAAATTTACTTTTAGGATATGGGTATCTCTAGTTATTGCCCATCCCTATTTACCCAGTGGGCAGTTAATAGTCAACCATGTTACTGTTGGTCTGGAGTCACATGTTGACCAGACCAGGTAAGGATGACAGATTTCCTTCCCTGAAGGGCATTAGTGAATCCAAATGGGTTTTTCCAACAATTTGGTAATAGTTTCATCGTCACCACTCGACCCTTGATTCCCGATTCTTTATTGAATTCACATATCACCATCTGCTGTGGTAATGGGAAAGGGCAATAAATGCCGGCCTATTCAGAGATGCCCACATCCCATGACTGAATAAAAAAATAGAGCAGGTGCAGGCACGTTGGGCTGAATGGCCTCCTACTCCTCTGTAATAATCCAGCAATGTCACTGCGGGTGTTGTCAGAGAGAGGTTTCGAAGGGTCTGTCAATATGGGATGTTCATGGGCTGCAAGGCAATAATGTAGGTAATTTTGGAAAGGGGGGAATTCAAGAGTGTGGGAATAAAGGGACAACCATACAGTGTATTAATGACATCAGACATCTGCTACTTATATGTATTATTAAAATTTAATTTTAGAAACTACTGACTCTTAAGGTATTCATAGAATGTGTAACATGCCAGTCATTTGTTTTGAGTCACTTCCCAGGGTAGAGTGGTTTCTCAGCTGTTCTGAGCAGTTTGATAACTTTTTTTTTCCCGAGATAACCTGCATCTATAGCTAAAACAGCAAGTACCCCTGCCCTAACTTCCAATGCCACATCCACCTTCTCAGATGTTCAGAGTCCCCAGGGCAATCCAGATCACCAGGACAATCCAGAGAGCGGCTTGAACCCAGTAATTCTGACTCAGGGATGGAAAAGGACCATTGAATCGTTCATGATTCTATCCTGGTCTGAGCACAGTACCAGATGTAAGACCCAGTTCTTAGACACCAGCAGTCAAATGTTGCCAGTCCTGAAAGAGTTAATCATTCACAAACTATTTTATTTTCAGATGGCTCACGCTGAATAATACAGTGACTGAAATAATTACAAGTGACAGCAATATGTTTTTGTAAGTAATGTTGTGAGGGATCAAATTTCAGATGAAATGGAGAATGCTAATGACAACTTGCAAAGGGAGTCGAGTCTGCTAGTACTGGGAGAGAATCGATGGGGATATGAATCCTAACTTCAAATCCTACTCCTGGACTGAGGTGCCGTGGGGAGACGGAGATCTAGGTAGCAAGTAATGGTCTTGTAGGAGGTGGCATAGGAGTGTAACACACACTACCCTTGCCTTATTGCCCAATGTATTCTTTTTAATCATCGCTGCTTACAAAAGGCAGTGGCTTGTTTGTCTGTAAACCAAATGCCATGAAAGTGATCTGTTAAATTAAGCCATGCGAGTTCAGTGTCTAAATATAACATAAGCAGCTGACTCGAAAGCCAATAAGGCCTTGCAGCAGCAGCAGCCTGTCGCCCTGTGTACAGTTGATGCCTTTCCTGAAATCACAAGCACTGTTTGTGTCAGGCCTGGGGACGGCTCTGGATTGTTAATGTTGTATTTGTATTTGTACAAGTAAGAATTGGGAATAATTCTGGAGTTGCTCCATCTATGAAATATCAATAAGAAGTGTTTGCTTATCAAATACAATGGTGTAACTAGGCTATGAAAATTCATTACTCATGGTCTCAGTCTATGACATTTGTCTTCCTTCAGTTTTCGTTTATTTTTTCTAGATTTATCCTTTTACTAGTACCTAATCAGAACCTTTCTTTTATTTGAAGTGCAAAAGCAGTGAGGTGTCTTATCTGAGAAAAGAAAATGCTTGCTCGAATTTAGCATTAGGTGTTATCCAAATGCACATTGCTCTTAATTTGGAATATGACTAGAAAAAGATTGGAAATTCAATGCATCCCCTTTAAATCAATGACATTTAATCTTTTATAGTTTTTAATGGGTGAGCCTTCAACCCCAGAGATTGGATCTGAGAATTTAATTGAGGTCTGAGTTCTTATTGACAAGATTTTTTGAAAAAAAGTCTGTCAATGTTTGATTTGGAACAATGAATAGAGAGCTTGCTTCTGCAGAGTAGTTTCCACTACACACAAGGGAAAATAGTCCAGTAGAAATTAATTATTTTGGCAGCAATTCAATTCAATAGTATAGGCTTCTTAGTCAGTTTGCATCTCAGCTGAAGTCAGACCTGATACAATAATATTAATTTTACTGTGTTTCATTCTGTTTCTGTAAGGGAATGTATAAATTTAAACAAAAAAGAGTGGACAGCTTAACATATCTCATTTGAGCTATGAACTTATTTTTCTCTCATATATTTCCTGAGCTGCTTTGTATTCGTAGCATTTTATCTTCTTTTGCTAATATTGCAACTTTTTAAGAAATACATTTAACTTTTGATGTTCCTATTTTATTTATTGAATTCTTCCCATTTGGTGCTGAACCAAGGGATCCACAGCAATGAGCTGAAACTTAGCTAAGCCTCTCCTCCCACTCAACAGAGACCTTTGCTTTGAATTCTCCCATTGGTTAATCCATTGCTGGTCAGAGGGAAATAGACAGTCTGTACCCAACTATCTACCAATGTTGCTATACAACACCTAGTAGGTATTATCCAAGAATGGCTGCAGGGATAGCCTTGTTATCCAATCCTTCTCTGGCTCTCTTGGGCACAAACAGCCTTCTGTTAGATACCTTCACCTAGCAGGTGGCGAGAAACATTAATAAGCCTTTGTGATGAAAATCTCACTAGCATCTTTTACCATTTTTGTTGCAGAATTCATCTTCAATACTTTCACTAAAACAACAGTGCAATAATATTGATTAAGTGGTTCATGCAATGAGGAACACTTGAACAGTGTTGAATTTACAAATTTGGCATAAGTCGTACAAGCGATATTATTGTTGTGGCTCAGTTGATAAGACCATAAGACATAGGAGTGGAAGTAAGGCCATTCGGCCCATCGAGTCCACTCTGCCATTCAATCATGGCTGATGGGCATTTCAAACTCCACTTATCCGCATTCTCCCCGTAGCCCTTAATTCCTTGTGACATCAAGAATTTATCAATCTCTGCCTTGAAGACATTTAGTGTCCCGGCCTCCACTGCACTCCGCGGCAATGAATTCCACAGGCCCACCACTCTCTGGCTGAAGAAATGTCTCCGCATTTCTGTTCTGAATTTACCCCCTCTAATTCTAAGGCTGTGTCCACGGGTCCTAGTCTCCTCGCCTAATGGAAACAATTTCCTAGCGTCCATCCTTTCCAAGCCATGTATTATCTTGTAAGTTTCTATTAGATCTCCCCTTAATCTTCTAAACTCCAATGAATACAATCTCAGGATCCTCAGCCGTTCTTCGTATGTTAGACCTACCATTCCAGGGATCATCTGTGTGAATCTCCGCTGGACACGCTCCAGTGCCAGTATGTCCTTCCTGAGGTGTGGGGACCAAAACTGGACACAGTACTCCAAATGGGGCTTTATAAAGTCTCAGTAGCACAACGTGCTTTTATATTCCAACCCTCTTGAGGGTTCCAACCCTCTTGATCGCACTTTTGTCTGTGTACTAGAAGATTATAGTTCTCTCTCCATGCTTGGGTGAATTATAGAATCCCTACAGTGTGGAAGCAGGCCATTCAACCTATCAATCTACACC
Organism: Chiloscyllium plagiosum; assembly: GCF_037043375.1. NCBI lineage: Eukaryota > Metazoa > Chordata > Chondrichthyes > Orectolobiformes > Hemiscylliidae > Chiloscyllium > Chiloscyllium plagiosum. Next base: position 137,765,867 of record NW_028270140.1, read on the forward strand.
AACCCTCCAAAGAGCAGCCCACCCACACACACACCCCTCCCCACACACATCCTCCTACCATGTGCTTCTAACGCTGCATTTCCTATGGCAAATCCATCTCACTTGCACATCCCTGGACACTGTGGGCAATTTTGCATGGCCAATTCACCTAACCTGTACATCATTGGACTATGGGAGGAAACTGGAGCACCCAGAGGAAACCCACACAGACACGGGGAGAATATGCAAACACCACACAGTCACCCGAACGTGGGATCAAACCTGGGTCACTGGTGCTGTGAGGCAGCAGTGCTAACCACTGAGCTAGAGTGTGATCTATAGCTGCCACATCAGTGCACTACTGAGGTGCTGCTGCACTTCTGGAGATTTATCTTTCAACGGGGATGTCAGAAGAAGGCATTGTCTGCTCTCTCAAGATGAATGTAAAAGGCCTGATGGCACGGCTTTGAAGAAGAGTGAAGGAATTCTTCACAATCTCCAGGTCAACACTTATTTATTCATTGATAGCATAAACGCAGATTATTTGGGTCATCGTTTTACTGTTTGTCAGAGCTTGCTGCGGACAAATTGGGTGTCATATTTCTGAAAGCAGTGACTGCACTCCAATGGTACATCATCAGATACAAAGCACTTGAGGATTTCCTGAGGTTGCGATAGGTGCTGCAAAAGATTACGACTTTACTGTTTGTATCAAACAGTACAGCAAAAAAATCTCAGTGCAGTGATAATTAGGCTTTTCTTTCCTTTAAGGTGCGAATACAGACTCGTGAGAATAGCTTTTGACTTTGGCAAGTAGGCAAGAACAGGAAAGAGTCAAGAGTGTGACGATGGAAAAAGCACAGCAGGTCAGGTGGCATCCAAGGTGCAGGAGAATTGATGTTTTGGATATAAGCCCTTCATCAGGAATGAAGCTTCAGGGTCGAGGGCTGAGAGAGAAATGGGGAGGGTGTGGGGCTTGGGGGAAGGTGGCTGAGAATGCAATAGATAGATGAATGTGGAGGAGAAGGTGATAGATCAGAGAGGAGGGGAGAGTGGATAGATGGGAAAGATGATGGACAGGTCAAGAGGGTGGTGCCAAGTTGGAGGCTTGGGACTGGAATAACGTTGGGGGAGGGGAAATGAAAAATTGGTGAAATCCACATTGATGCCATGTGGTTGCAGGGTCCCAAGACGGAAGATGAGACTTTCTTCCCCTGGGTTGGGTGGTTATGGTTTGGCAATGGAGGAGGCCCAGGACCTGCATGTTCTTGGTGGAGTGGGAGAGGGAGTTAAAATGATCAGCCATGAGGTGGGGGAGGGGTGGTTGGTTGGTGCAGGTGTCCCAGAGATGTTCTCTGAAACGATCTGCAGGTTGGCGTCCGATGTATAGGAGACCATACCGGGTGCAACGGATTGAGTAGATGACATTTGTGCAGGAACAGGTAAATTTCTGTCGGATGTGGAAGGATTCTTTGGGGCCTTGGACAGAGGTGAGGGGGGAGGTGCGGCCATTGGATTTGCACTTCATGTGGTGGCGGGGGAGGATACCGGGAGTGGGATGAGGGCTGGTTGGGAGTGTGGATCTGGCGAGGGAGTCACGGAGGGAATGGTCTCTGTGGAATGCTGATAGATGTGGGGAGGGAAATATATCCCTGGTAGTGGGGTCTGTTTGTACACTAACACCTTTCACCCCAACCTCAAATTCACCTGGACCATCTTGGACACCTCCCTCCCCTTTCTGGACCTCTCCATCTCTAGTGACCAACTAACCACTACATCTACTACAAACCCACGGACTCCCATAGCTATCTGGACAACACCTCCTCCCACCCTGCCTCCTGGAAAAATGCCATCCATTATTCCCAATTCCTCTGCCTCTGCTGCATCTGTTCCAAAACCTGTGCCCACACCTCCCCCCTCACCTCTGTCCAAGGCCCCAAAGGAGCCTTCCACATCCAACAGAAATGTACCTGCGTCTCCACAAATGTCATCTCCTGTATCCGTTGCACCTGGTGTGGTGTCCTCTACATCGGGGAGACAGGACACCGACTTGTGGATCGTTTCAATGGACATCTCTGGGACACCCGAGAGCACCAGCACTAACCACCCGCCCCCCCCCCCACTTCCTTTTCCCCGGCCTGTGTCTGAATGCTTCAACTCCCCCACCCGCTCCACCAAGGACATGCAGGTCCTAGGCCTCCTCCATCTCCAAACCCTAACACCCAATGCCTGGAGGAAGAACGCTTCATCTTCTGCCTTGGGACCCTGCAACCATAGGGCATCAATGTGGATTTCACCAGTTTCTCATTCCACCAACCCCCCGCCACGTTATCCCAGTCCCAAGCTTCCCACTCGGCACTGTCCTCTTGACCTATCCACTACCTTTCCCATCGGTCCGTTCCACCCCCCTCTCTGACCTATCACCTTCTCTCCCACTTCGTGTACCTACCACATTCCCAGCTACCTTCCCCCAAGCCTCATCTCACTCCCATTTATCTCTCAGCCCTCTGGCTCACAAGCCTCATTCCTAATGAAAGGCTTATGCCTGAAACTCGATTTTCCTGTTCCTCGGATGCTGCCTGACCTACTGTGCTTTCCAGCACCACCACAATCTCAACTCTGATCTCCAGCATCTGCAGACCTCACTTTCTCCGAGAACAGGAAAGAATCTAATTTCCACAGATCGCAATTGAAATAAGAACTTTTGAGAGGTTTTAAAGTGAACAACTTTTCTGTAAATCCCATTTTGCACAGTTTCACAAAAGTCAAACATTTGTCGAATACTTTTAAAGTAACAGCTGTAGGTCAGAAAATTTATCTTTTGGATCCAGTCACTATCCCAGGGCCTCAGCAACAGAATGACCATCATTGTCTCAATCATCTATATGAAAATGGTAGAATCCATAGATTCCCTACAGTGTGGAAACAGGCCCTTCAGCTCAACAAGTCCACACCAACTCTCTGAAGATTAACCCACCCAGACCCATGTCCCTACCCTATTATCCTATATTTTCTTCTGACTAATGCACCTAGCCTACACATCCCTGAATACTGTGGGCAATTTAGCATGACCAATTCATCTAACCTGCATATCGCAATATGTTAAAGCTTGTCATTACATCTCCCAAAAGCAAACTCAAAATAATTACTCATAGAAGTAATGCTATGGGATGCACATAACTACTCCTTTTCTTTTATAATCACAACATGGAAGATCAGAATGCTCAGATCCAGACAACAAACTCATACTTTTTGAGGATTGTATATATAACATAGCATGGGACCAATGGCACAGTGTGGAGTAATTCTGAAATCTTAATGTATTCCTTTGTGAATAATCTCATAGATGCATCAACTAGAGATGGATCATGCTATGGTCTGGAATGCAGCTGGGGTTATCTTGGATATTGATTCAGGTTTGTTTTTGTGTGATCAGTTGTTTACTATTATTCCTGGTTCATCAAAGACAAAGAATGTGCCACATAAATGCATCATGAACAGAATGTGGGGAGTAGGGGAGGTGTCGATTTTGTAACTGAGTTTTATTAGTCCAATCCCTACTTTCCTATGACACAAAATATTACACTTGAATTGTGATCATTTAGCATTTAAACACTCCGACTTCCAGCGAGCAACCATTGAATTGACTTGGTACTGATTTCATGATGATTTATAATGAAGGCCTGCATCTTAATAAAGGAGATCTCCAACTTATCCAAAACAGTACAAAATCCCTTATTCTGGAAGGCCTGACCTAAACCCAGCACCCAATATTTTCACTGAGGTTTTGTGGCAGGGACTAGTTTTATGGCAGTACAGAGGCAGAATATTTCCTGTACATCCTTGGTTCATATTTAAAAGGAAAGCTGCCTTCCAGCCAATCCAGTTTTTGGTAAAGGGTTATCCAAAGTATGACTTGTGGGTGTTACACTTTTCAGGAGCAGATCTAAAAATGCAGGATCATTTAGTGAGGTGAAGTAGACTTTCAGATCGGCTCCTAGGACACCTTTGGGTGAGGGAAACTGTCATTGAGACAGTCTATATTACCTGTGCAATTGCTAAAAGTGAACACAAATGTGTGTAAAAGATACACAAACTAATTACGAACATACAGACAAAGGTAAGCCTTTAAGCCTGCTCCGCCATTCAATAAAATCCTAGGCAGGAGCTAAAATCAAATCAGCTATCTCCAAAAATCTTTCATCCCCTTAGAAATTGAGAATCTATCTAACTCAGCCTTAAAAATATTTAAAGTTACTGAAACCAAAAAAGAGAATGCTGGAGAATCTCAGCACATCTGGCAGCATCTGTAAGGAGAGAAAAGAGCTGATGTTTCGAGTCTAACTGACCCTTTGTCAAAGCTTTGACAAAGGGTCAGTTAGACTCGAAACATCAGCTCTTTTCTCTCCTTACAGATGCTGCCAGACCTGCTGAGATTTTCCAGCATTTTCTCTTTTGGTTTAAAGTTACTGAAACCACTGACTTTTGAAGAAGGGAATTTCAAAATATCACAACCCTCTGAGAGAAGTAAAGGCATGGTAGTTATTAAACTTTTTGGAATCGTGAAGCTGTCAAGGCAGTAAATGTCCCATCCTTTCAGCTTGAAAATAAAACTTTCAGTTTTCTAAAGGTTTGCTGTGAGGGCTCTCATTCTAGGATTTGGGGCTGCATGGCTTATTTTATAGAATCACTATGTGTGGAAGCAGGCCATTTGGCCCATTCCGTCCACAATGACTCTCCAAAGAGCATCCCTCCCTGATCCACCCTATACCCTGTCCCTGTAACCCTGCACTCCCCATGTTTAACCCACCTAGCTAACATCCCCAGACGCTATGGATAATTTAGTATGGCCAATCCACCTAACTTGCACATCTTTGGACTGTGGAAGAAAACCAGAGCACTCAGAGGAAAACCACACAAATGCAGGGAGAACATAGAAACTCTACACAGATAATGGCCCGAGGCTGGAACTGAAACTGGATCCCTGCCATTGTGAAGCAGCAGTGCTAACCATTGTACCACCATGCTGCCACCTACATATGTTGTTATCTCAATGGAGTCCTTTAACTTGATTGACAGTTCAAACAGTTTATAAAGTCTTTGATGTGGTGCATTGAATGTTCAGGGATTAAACAACTGAATTAACTTGTTTGTTTTCATAAAGGATTAAGCAATTGAAGGAATATAAATGTGGTGTTTTTTTTGTGTGAATGAGAGATTTTTTTAACAAATGAATTTTTAAATTGCATCTTAGCATGGATCCTGAGATCTGCCCATGTTGATTGTGGGTGCATTGGCATGGAGGGTGTCAGGGCAAAGGGTGGAGAAATTGGATGGCATTAGTTGATACTGCAATAAAATTTTTATTTATTTGTTCATGGAATGTGGATTCATTGGCTAGGCCGACTTCTGTTGCCTATCCCTAATTGCCCTGAGGCAGTTAAAGAGTCAAATACATTGCTTTGGATCTGGAGTCACAATTAGGGCAGACTAAGTATGGGCGACAGGTTTCCTTCTCAAATGGGCATTTATGATAGACTTTTGCTTCAAGACATTCAACGACTGTCATTCATTCATCTGCTAATTTTTAAATACAATTTTTAATTGAATTTAAGTTTAACCATCTCCCGCGGTGCGATTTGAACCCATGTTCCATGAACCTTAGCCAAGGATTCTGATTTACTTTTCCAGTGACATTACCCCATTGCCTACCCCAGAATAATGGCTAAAAAAGGTCATGAGCATGGGTAAGTTGGCATGGAGAGTATGTGGGACCACAGGGATGGGGGCATGATGTGGCATGAGCTAGCAACAATTGGTCATGGGGAGTATGTGGGACGTGAAGAATGTGGCCCTCTTGTTGTTTTCGTTTTATTTTGCAATAATGATAAAATTCCCAATCTGCAAGGCAGTTCTTTCATACATCCTGTCTCTGCAGCCGGCTGCTCCTGAAGCTGCCTCCAAAATGTCCCATGAGGCCCGTAGGCTCCTATTAACACTCGGCCGTCCGGGATGGAAATTAGGACATCCAGGGCACTTTCTCCTGAATCGGGTTAGCGGAGTGGGGAGTTTTCCTCACTTTCCACTCTCAACTCAATTCTGGCCTAAGCATGAATTCAGCCTCTCGAATGGGCACTTTACTGGCCTTGTATTATAGGAAGGACCTTCTCACACAAAAATAGAGGAAATCTGGAACCCTTCACCACACCTCTCTCTTCCACCACCACCCCAACAAATAGTTGTTGGCCAACTAAAACCATCAGAACTGAGATCATACATTTATTTAATAAAGGAATAAGAACCAAACTCAGAAGTGAAGTGGAGATATAGATGGATCATATTCTGATTGAATGATGGGAAAGACTCAAGGGACTGAATGGCCTAGTTCCATTCCTACTTTCCTATTTCTTCTTTTGCATTCAGTCGAACAGGGAAACACATGTTAAAAGCTGCAGATCTCTGAGGCTATTCTAAGTGACTATAAGATCATAGCTGAAGGAGACCATTTGGCCCATCCAGTGTGATCTTGCCATTCAGTGAGATCACAGCTGATTTGGTAATCCTTATCTCCATTTTCCTAACTTTTCCACATGACCCTTGATCCCCTCACTGATTAACAATCTATCAATCTCACTCGTGAATGTACTTGAAGTTCCAATCTCAACAGCCCTCTGCAATAAAGAGTCCACAAATTCACTACCTGCTGACAGAAAATTGTACGATATAAAGTGACCACATGTACGACAGGAGGTACTAAGTTTGATATAACCTTTCAGGCTCATTTAGCTCACCACAGACAGTAAATAGAAGCTAACTTCAATGTCTCTGAATTAGTGTATATAAAACTCATCTGCAGTTCCCACATCTAACGTTGGGTAAGGAGAGAATTGGTCACAGATTTGATGATCATGTTTTTGCCTTTCCTTTATTCTTGAATGGGATGTGGGCATCACTGGCAGTTAGAAGGTTTGTTTCCAAACCTAATTGCCTTTGAACTGAGTGGCTTCCTAAAGCCATTTCACAGGAAAAGCAAAGTTAGGTGGCTTTTTTAACTGGCACAGATTTAATGGACTGAAGAGCCTTTTTCTGTGCTGTAGACCTCTATGACATTGCCATGGAACTGGAGTCATATGTAAACTTAACCAGGGTAAGGAAGATGGATTTCCTTCTCTGAAGGGCATTAATGAACCAGATGGTCTTTTGATGGCAGTAGTTACCATTAGACGAGATTATTATTCCAGATACTTATTGAATACAGTTTTTATTGTCTGCTATGATAAGATTTAAACCCATGTCCCCAGAGCGTTAATCTGGGGCTCAGGGTTACCAGATATGGCACTGCCACTATGCCATCATCTCCCCTGGGTTGCCCACTAACATTCATTAGCTAGACACATAATATGAAGAATAGATATTTATGTAAGGTATCAAAAGCATGTCAGTACAAAGAAGGTAGCTCTCAAAAATGAGAAAATTGGGGATTCAGATGATGTCTCAAATGAAGAAACACAAAAATTATTCTGTCGTATTAACTTCAATTTTGCCAACATCTAACAAAGTAATTATCCTGTGATCCGACATTCCCAGGACAGAGCAGCACTCAGAAGGAGCACTGGTTGGAGAATCAAGGTGATAATATTGCTGATATACAAATTGCAAGCACGCTACCCCAACTGAAGGTGTGGGATTGTGGAATTGAGCCTATACTTTTCAAGATTTGGAGACGCCGGTGTTGGACTGGGGTGTACAAAGTTAAAAATCACACAACACCAGGTTATAGTCCAACAGGTTTAATTGGAAGCACCAGCTTTCGGAGCCCTGCTCCTTCATCAGGTGATTGTGGAGAATAAGATTGTAGGACACAGGATTTATAACAAAAGTTTACAGTGTGATGTAACTGAAATTATTTTTCAATATATTTTTCACTGTAAACTTTTGCTGTAAATTCTGTGTCTTACAATCTTATTCTCTACAATTATCTGATGAAGGAGCAGCACCCCAAAAGCTAGTGCTTCTAATTAAACCTGTTGGATTATAACCTGGCACCTGGTGTGATCTTTAACTTTATACTTTTCAAGTCTTTCTTATCACTTTGTCGATGGACTATTGTCTGAATTTATCATTGTTCAGGAAATAATTGCTGGAGCAATTCCAAAATAGTTGAAATTACCAAGTCATCTTTGGAATAACGTATTGCTTTAATATTTCCAGTGATATCAACTTCTTTCTTATAGCCGCACATAAATAAAAACAAATATTTTCACTTAATATTTCACTTAATAGACATTCAATGTAATTGCACTTACAGTAGGCATGTAGTGAATGGACAATTAGTTGATGAATGTAGCAATAATATTGATACTGAGTTATTGACTTCAGTTGTTTTGATCGAGAAATGTTGTCTTACAATGGATGCAATCGCTGCATTGTGGGAAATTTTAAAGTCATTTGGCAGAATTAATGAATATTTGAGGGCTCAAGCTACTACAACTCTTCCGCCCACCCCAGCCAAAAATGTATATTATAAAAGTAAAATAAATAACTATGTTGGAGATCTGAAACAAAACCAGAAAGTGCTGGAGGAACTCAGCAAGTCTGGTAGCATCTGTGAAGAGAACAGTTTTGAGTCCAGTGACCTTGTCCAGAACTGAAAGCAGCTAGGATATGGTGGTATTTACACTGATGATGAAATGCAGGCAGGGTAATTGCCTTGCAAAAAACCTTCTCTCTTTCCCTAACAATGACCCTGAGCTTGCCACTTTAATGCACCATAGTATTGTGTGCCCGTGCCTACATTTCTGCCTCAGGCCTGCTGTAGTGCTGAAATTAACACTTTCAGAATGTGAACATGTTTCTCCTTGTTTATTCTCCATCTCCACACTCCCAGATCCTGTTCTGTATGGGATTACTCCCAGAGGAGCTACCGATTTTCAACTATTAACATTTCCCAATATTACCCATTCAGCAATTATCTCTCTCCTGGCTTATCAACAGCAATCCCTTTGTCTGCCTCTTCTTTGTCTCTCTTTCCCTCTCTCTCACACACATTCTCTCTCTCCCTCTGTTTCTGATTGCTGTCTCCACCAATTGGCGCTCCTTCCCCCTCACCAATCCACCACACCCCACCATCTGTATAAATACCACTATTTCTCTTTTTGTAATATATGAATATATATGATTTTGGAGGTGCCGGTGTTGGGCTGGGGGGTACAAAGTTAAAAATCACACAACACTCAGGTTATAGTCCATTCGGTTTATTTGGAAGCACTAGCTTTCAGAGCGCTGCTGTTTCATCAGGTGATGAAAGAGCAGCGCTCCGACAGCTAGTGCTTCCAAATAAACTGTTGGACTATAACCTGGTATTGTATGATTTTTAACTATGAATATATAGCTTATTTCATTGGTATGACCAGTAACTATGATCTTTCTTGGTGTATCCCAAGTCCTCACATATAGTTGGAGGAAAGCTTGAAAATGGTTGTTGCCACAAATTATTTACTCATCTTGTTAACTCCATAAACTATCTCAAAGTGCAATGAATGTTCACAAATGTTTTGTTCCTCCCATTGGATGAGGTGTATTCTTGACAGTGCAAGTGACATGTAAATAGGAACATGTGATGTAAATGTAGATATGTAAATGAGAACTCTCTTCAAGTCTGATGACCTATTTTATTTATTGTTTTACTTTCTCGTTGGAAAGGTTCCTGGGCTGACCGTTCACCTTTACATGAGGCTGCCAGTCAGGGACGCCTCCTGTCTCTTAAAACCTTGCTTGCCCAGGTAGGTAATTCTGTACTGTGTGGTTTGTGTCTGCTCGGTTTTGGCCATCCTCCTTCTACATTCACTGTGTAACCAGTGTCAATAGTTTTAATGTTAGATGTTACTTGGGGATTTTAAAATCATCTTGGACATCCATAAAAACATAAGGCTTTTGTAAGAGCACTCTCCCCAGCCTCGCTTTCTCCAGTTCAGTGTCAGAGTTGGCTGATTTGTAGCATTCTTTCCAGAAGGTTGTGGATCCAAGTCCCACTCTCGAGACTTGAGTATGCAATCCAGGTGTCACTTCAGTGGGTGGTGCGCATATGGAATGAGTTGCCAAGGGAAGTGCTGGAGGCTGGTTAGGTTTGAGTTCCTATCTAGTTCACTTGGATGGGAAATTATGATTCTCTGACAATATTTCCAAGAAGGACTGGGATGTTGTCCCTTCCAACCTCCTGGCCAAATGGTATTCCTCAACCAATTAAAAGAGATTAGGGTCTGTGGGACCTTGCATGCAAATTGGCTGTGACAGTCCCCGCTTTACAGCAATGACTGCACTTCAGATGTGTGTTATTGACTGTAAGATGCTTTGTGGACCATTTAATCATTTGGAAAACTCCATTAAATAAAACCATAAGATGTGAGAGAAAAAGTAGGCCATTCAGCTCAGTGTGGACAGCTCTGTACTGTAAAGAATTCCAGATTATTTATCCTCTGAGGAAAAAAAAGATCCTTTACATCTCTCTTCAATTGGCAACTCCTTATTCTGAGATTATGCCCTCTGAGCCTAGACTCTCCCACAATTTCAAATCTAATGTTGATCTTGCTTTTGTACACCTCCTGTGCAGCTGTAACTTTTACGCCTCGTTCTGTTCAATCACCTTATGACCTGTATGTCCTTGTATGTTATGATCTGCCTGTACTGCTTGCAAAACAAGACTTTTCACTGTACTTAAGTTCATGTGACAATAAAGCAAATCAAATTAAAATTAAACAAGGGAAGCAATCTCTTTGCACCCACCTTGTCAGACTTCTCAAGAATGTTATAGGAAGGACGTTGTGAAACTCGAAAGAATTCAGAAAAAATTTATAAGAGTTGGAAGATTTGAGCTTCAGGGAGAGGCTGAATAAGCTGGTGCTGTTTTCCCTGAAGCATCAGAGGCGGAAGGGTGGCCATTTAGAGGTTTATAAAATCATGAGGGGCATGGAGTGGAGGTGTCTAGAAGGAGAGGGCATAGGTTTAGGGTGAGAGGGGAAAGATATAAAAGACACCAAAGGAGCAACTTTTTCATGCAGAGGCTGGTGTATGTATGGAATGAGCTACCAGAGAAAATATCGGAGGCTGATACAATTATAACATATAAAAGGCATCAGGATGGGTATATGACTACGAAGGGTTTAAAGGGATACAGGCCGAGTGCTGGTAAATAGGACTAGATTAATCTAGGATATCTGGTCGGCATGGATGAGTTGAACTGAAGGGTCTGTTTCTGTCCAACACATCACTATGACTCTATATTTTTTGATATACAGGGGAACCTCGATTATCCGAATGTGATGTGTGGGCACTATTTCGTTCAGATAATTGATTATTTGGTTAATCGATTAAATGCCTTTCCTCTGGGTGGGGCTCGGAGTTTTTAAAGTCTGCTCTCTGTTCAGGAGACTGCAGCAGCACACAGCGCGCGAGACCCCACCCACAACCCCATGCAACACTGCCCCCCAACCCCAACACTGCCTCCCCACCCCCCAACACTGTGCAATACTGCCCCACTGCCCCCACCCTGTCCAACACCCCCCGCCCCCAACCCTGTCCAACACCGCCCTCTGACCCTCTCCGGGGCAGCCGGACTGGACACCAACATTAAGACTGCTGCCGCCTTTTTGGGGTAAGTCTCCAACCAGCACAAACACACACACACACACACTTTTTACTGCAACTTTTTGACAGGTTCCACCTCTGCCCTGTACAGGACAATGTTGGTCAGACTATCTGGGGAAGTGGGGGGGGTGTAGGTTTAGGGTACACTCCTCTGTAGAACACTAGGAAAAGTGTGGGGATAGAGGGGGGCGGGAGGTCAGCCATTTGGAGACTGTGCCTGTTTAATCACTGTAAACAAAAGACGCGATCACTGTTCATAACACGTCTTTGATGAAATGTTTCTATCAGGACCTCGATCTACTTCGGATAATCTGATTTTTGGATAATTGGTATTCGGATAATCGAGGTTCCACTGTAGTCTCCTCTGATTCTTTCTTACTGTAATGACTACGACTCAGCCATTTTCGTAAGGCAATCCCTCATTTCTGGAATCAGCCTAGTTGCCCTTCTCTTGACTGCCTCCAATACCAATCTGTCTTTATTTGGGAGGAGGACCAAAACTGTCCACCAAATCACCACTAGTTCTGCCTAGTGTCTCCCTACTTTAATACACCATTCCCTTTGGAATAAAAGCTATGGTCCTATTACCTGCTGAACGTGTATGCTAACTTTTTGTAATCTTTGCATGTGAACTCTCAAATCCCTCTGTACTGCAGCTTTCTGCATTCTTTTCTCATTTAAATGATATACAGCTCTTCTATTCCTCCAGCCAAAGTGCATAACCACACATTTTCCAATATTATATTCCATCTGCCAAGACTTTGTTCACTTGCTTAATCTGTCTATACTCCTCTGCAGGCCATTCCTGTCTTCCTCAAAGCTTGCCTTCCCAAACTATTTTTATTTAGTGCACAAATGTGATGGTGGTATATTCAATTCCAACATCTAAGTCTCTATTTTATATACAGTGAATTATTATAGCCACAGCATTGATCTCTGTTACATTTCAGTCATTACAGGTTTCCATCCTGAAAATGCCATCTTCACTCCAACTCTGTTTTCTATTAGTTAGCCAGTCCTCTATCTATACTCATATATTACCTCTAACACAGTAGACTCTTACTTTGTTATCAGCCGTATGTATGGTATCTTTTGGAAATCTAAACTTTATTTTATTCACTCATGGGATGTGGATATCGCCAGCCAGACTAACATTTATTGCCCATCACTAATTGCCCAGAGGGTAGTTAAGAGTCAACTGCATTGTTGTGGGTCTGGAGACACATGTAGACCAGAACAAGTATAGATGACAGTTTCCTTCCCTAAAGGAGATCAGTGAACCAAATCTTTTCCCCCCAAAGGTCAACAGAGATTTCATGGTAATTATTAGATTCTTAATTGTAGGGTTATATTTTATTCATTGCAATTTCCACCATTTGCCATGGTGGGATTTGAATCCACATCCCCAGAACATTCGTTGAATTTCTGGATTAATAGTCAAGCAATAATATCACTAAGCCATTGCCTTCCTCATTGGTTTACCTTTATGTAACTTCCTTGTTATCTCCTTAGGAACTTTAATTTGTCAGGGATGAGTTTCCCTTTAAAGCCAAGCTGTCTCTGCTCGATCATATTATATACTTTGAAATGCTCCACTATTCCCTTCCCCAAAATGCACTTGGCAACATTTTCTAAATAACAGATGTTAAACCATAGTTTTATCTTCCTTTTTGAATAACGGTGTTGGGTTGATTTTCCATCTCTTGGAACTTTTCTGAATATAAGGAATCTTGGAAGATTGCTACCAGTTCATCCGTTATCTCACTAGCTACTTACTTTAAAATCTTCGAATGAAACCCATCAGTTTCAGGGAATTTATCAGCCTTTAGGCCCATTAGTTTTACTGGTACATTTTCTCTATTGAGAGTTATTTCATCCCTCACTGTAGCCCCTTATTATTGAGGAGTTTAAGAATGTTATATCATGAAAACTGATCCAATTCCCAAAGTATTTCCTTATTATTTACTCAGCCTTATTCCGTAAGGGGCTATGCTCACTTTTACCTTCCTCTTCCTTTTAATATATTTAAATAAGCTTTTACTATCTGCTTTTATATTACTTGTTGATTTCTTTCAGTGCTTATTTTCTCAGTCTTTATGTTTTTTTGGTTATCTTTTGTTGTTTTTTAAATCTTCCCCAATACTATAGTTTACCACTAATCTTTACTGCATTACGTTTTTTTTCCTTTCTTTTGATGCTGTCCTTAACTTACTTATCATATTCAGTTAAATTCCTTCCTAGAATCCCTAGGTACTGAAGTGAGACTTGCTTTTCCACTCCAACCCCTGCAATTCCTCACTCCGTGTGCGGCACGGTGGCACAGTGGTTAGCACTGCTGCCTCACAGCGCCAGAGACCCGGGTTCAATTCCCACCTCAGGCGACTGTGTGGAGTTTGCACATTCTCCCCGTGTCTGTGTGGGTTTCCTCCAGGTGCTCCGGTTTCCTCCCACAGTCCAAAGATGTGCAGGTCAGGTGAATTGGCCATGCTAAATTGCCCGTAGTGTTAGGTAAGGGGTAAATGTAGGGTTATGGGTGGGTTGCGCTTCGGTGGGGCAGTGTGGACTTGTTGGGCCGAAGGGCCTGTTTCCACACTGTAAGTAATCTAATCTAATTACTCTCTACCTTATTATTTATTGTCATTCACATGTCCCTCCCATCCACCACACACATAGGACACCAGACCCTTCCCATTTCTCTTCTCCATGTCCATGACACCACTCCCTGTGCTCTCTTGGATCCCCCTTGAGAGACCCATAAAACCATAGAAAAATTATAGCACTGAAAGAGGTCTTTCAACCTATCGTGTCTAGAATAACTAGCTATCCATTCTAATCACACTTTCCAACTGTAGCTTTGCAGGTTATAATGCCTCAGGTGCAGATCCAGTTTCCTTTTCAATGAGTTGAGGGCTGTCACCTCAACCACTGAACCAGGCAGTGACTTCCAGATGTTCACCACTCTGTGTGAGAAACCTCTTCCTCATGTCCTCTATAATTCTTGTACCAATCATCCTCAATCTGTGCCCCGACGATTGGCCTCCTACTAAGAGAAAGCTTTCTTGCCTTTCCTCTCCACTTTATCCTAGCCCCTCATTACTTTGTACACCTAAATTAAGTCAACAACCCCCTCACACCCCACCCCTACCCTTTGACCTCCTTTCTTTGAGGGACAACAATTGCAGCCTATCCAGTCATTCCTCATAGCTGCAATTCTCAAGCTCCAGCAGCACTCTTGAAAATCTATTCTATCACATTCTTCAAGCTTCCCCTGATTCCGGATGCATCATGGCTTGGTACAGCAACTGCTTTGCCAGGACCACAAGAAACGACAGAGAGTTGTGAACATAGCCCAGTCCATCACACAAACCAACCTTCCATCCAGTGACTCCATCTATACTTCTCACTGCCTTAGAAAGGCAGCCATGAAAGACCATTCTCATCCCAGTTATAATCTCTTCTGAGCTCTTCTTTCAGACAGAAGGTACAAAAGCTTAAACACACAGACCAACAGATTCAAGAACAGCATCTTCCCTGCTGTTATTAGACTTCTAAATGGACCTCTCAAATTTTAAATTTTAAATGACCTTGCTCTTTGTGCACCTTCTCTGCATCTGTAACATTATATTCCTCGCTCTACTCTATTACCCTTATGCACTTTGTATGGTATAATCTGCCCGCACTGCACAGAAAACAAAACTTTGCACTGTGCTTCGGTACATGTGACAATACTCAATTAAATCAAATCACCAGAAAATGTCAGCACCCAGCTACTTACGCTGTGCCATCCTACTTCCTGCTCTTACCAGCTCCAAAAATACTATTATTAGTAGCTGAATCAGAATCAACCACCCTGTCCTTCTTCATCTTCAAATAATGGAGGGGATGGATCAGTTAGACTTTGACATCTCCAGCTCTGTCCAACGCATTGATGACACTAAATCATCTTGTGTGACGGTGAAGAAATCTTGCCCTGTGCTTTGGTGTGGTATTGCGGGGAACATTTAACATCACATGATGGGGAAAAAAATTGGTTAAACGCTCGAGTTATATTTCAGTAAGTGAAAAGGACTGTGGTAAAAGATCAGAAACACCTTTCAGGACCAGGCTGAATGTACACAAACTCCATAAGTTTGATAAAACTTCAGTAATCTTCTTAACAGCTACTTGTATATTTCAAACTGTAATTTTAGCCAAAACAAAACCTCAGTATAACAGAAACAGAGTTATGGAATGACGCAAATGATTAATTTTTTTTAGGACTAAGGTTCAGTGCTACCGATGACGTACATTCCATGATAATCTGGAAATTCATCAGCATATTTAAAGTATATAGTGTGCATTTTTGTAAAGATGCGAAACATGAAAGGGAAATAGGGAATGATTTGGATCCCTCCTCTCCTCAAGGTTCAGCCAGACTGTGGCAGTATTCACAATAAAGGCTGATTATTGTCAGTTCAATTGATTTTTTTCGAGTACTGTTGATTTCTTTCGCTCTCACAGATCCCTGCTAATTAAATTCTGTTCTGACATTGGGTCATTTTTTTTGTGCTAGAACGGTGGAAACTCAGCTGCTGGAGATATAAACTCCAGAACTTTCTCTAAGAATCCACAACATGGCTTTGAACTGTGTGCTACTCTGGCCTACATTTGACTCCAGATACACAGGAAATGTAGTTGACTCTTAACTACCCTCTAATATATCCTAGAAAGTCACTCAGTTATATCCACGGGCAACCAAGAATGAGCAATACATGCTGGCCCAGCCAGTGATGTCCTCATCGTATGAGTGACTGTTAGAAAATGGCGCCAGTTGCTATAGAGCTATCAGATGGTGAGACTTTTGGATGTTACAGTCCCTGATACTTGCATTCATGCAGTTGTTCACTTAAGTAATTTCACCACATTTAAAATGGAAGTGATTTTTTTTTTTCTCTCAGAGGTCGTGACTCATTGGATCCCCCCTTCCTGCAAAGGTGATGGAAACAGCCCTTGAATATGTTTAAGACAGAGGGAGATAAACATTTGCTAAGCAATGTGATTATCAGCAACAGACAGGAATGTGGATCTGATTAGCCACAATCTTACTGAATGGCAAAGCAGACTTGAGGGGCTGAATGGCCTTCTGTCGATTTGGGGTACACATAGCTCAACACCAGATTCCCAATAACAGATGACTGGTGCCATGATGGTGGGACTAAATCTAGCCCACTATATTTAAATAGGTACCAACAGACAGAAGGAAACATCATTTAGAAGTATAGCTACATGGCTGTTGATGTGGGATGAAGAAGGAGAGTATTTTACAGTTAAATAAGTTTTTTTTTGATGGGTCCATCTTAACAATTTGATGACACTGTTGTAACTTTAGTTGTGTTCTGCAGGGTCACAGTGCCAACACATTGACGATAGATCATGTTTCTCCTCTGCATGATGCCTGTCTGGGAAACCATGTGGCCTGTGCAAAAGCCCTCATAGAAGCAGGTGCCAATGTAAGTATCCTGAAGTGGATGCCATGAATTGTATTATTGGTATAATCTCTCCTTTCTTTTTGTAGGGATGGTGTGTGGGTGTTGGGGCAAGTCCAGCATTTGTGGGCTATCCTTCAGCATCCTTGAGTGCTTTTCCAGAGCCATTTCAGACACTATTTAGCACTCAAAACATATTACTGTAGGCCTGGAGTCACATGTCACCACAGGTCAAGAATTACAGATTTCCTTCCCTAAAAGACATTAGGGAAGCAGATATTTGTTTGTGATAATATTGCCAGGGTTGGAGAATTTGAACTTTAGGGAGAAGCAGAATAGGTTGGGATTTCCCAGGAGCATCAAAGGCTGAGGGGTGATTGTATAGAAGTTTATGAAGTCATGATGGACATAGATAGGGTGAACAGTTAAGATCTTTTCGCCAAGATAGCAGAGTCCAAAACTAGACAGCACAGGTTTGAGGTGAGAGGGTAAAGACCCAAGAGGATCCTACGTGGCAACTTTTTTAGGCTGGGGATAGTGTGTGCATGGAATTAGCTGTCAGAGGAAATGGTGGAGGCTGGTACAATTACAGCAGTTAAAAGGCATCTGGATGGGTATATGAATAGGAAGGGGACAAATGCTGGCAAATGGGCCTAGACTAATTTAGGATATCTGGTCAGCATGGATGGGTTGAATTGTTTCCATGCTGTATAGCTCTATGATATGACTCTAACTGAGAGATTTATGCTCGTCATTACTGACACTAGCTTTTGTTCAGATTTTACTAACTGATTTTAAATTCTGCAAGTTGCTATCAAGGAGTTTGATCCCTGAAATGTCTGAACACTAGGCCAGGTTTTTCAGTGACATTAGAATCCCTACAATGTGGAAAAAGGCCATTCAGCCCATTGATTCTGGACTGGCCTTCAATAAGCATTCCATCCAGACTCAGTCCCTAGTCCTATCTTGTAACCTTGCATTTCTCATGGCTAATCCATCTAGTTTACACATCCCTGGACAATACGGGCAATTTAACATGCCCAATCCATCTAACCTGCACATCATTAGACTACTACATGACCATGGACTTTGGTCAGGTAAAGTTCTGTGTGAAGGTGAGCTAGCACAGACTCCTTAGACAGCTCTATCCAATTTCTATACTTGCTGTTCTACATTTGTGGATTAGCCCTTTATCCTGTAGATGACTGAGCTCTTCTTCAATAGAATCTTCCACAACAGCAGTTTGCTGTTTCACTGACTAAACCATCCTAGTGCAAACCCTTTCCCTCATCTCAGATATTTCTCATCCTCCTCAAATTACAGGCAGTTTTGAAGGTGACTCATGCCTCTTTAAGAACACAGCTGGCATGGGATAACCTGCCGTTTGATACTGAAACAAATCACTTTGCACCTCAAGCAATGTTCTGAGGAGTATTAGAGTGCACTTTCATCTCCCTGAGGGATACAAGCACACACAGGGCATGTGGTACTGCAGTCTTCCATGCCTGTGGACTAAAGTTGCAGTTCTCCTTGATGTCAGCAGAAGGTGCAATGGCATTGGGCATCAGATCAATCTGGGAGACATGGATGTTACTGAGGAACATGGAGGAGCCTACAGCAAATAGGGTAGGAAACAAGCATTTAGATGCAACACAGGGTCAAGGATCATGAGGTCACTGCAGGAAGATAGTTTCTGGCTATAGGTGCTGCCTACCCCACTCTTTAGAAAGGTACCTCCATTTAATTGGTGAGGTGATGGCTTAGTGGTATTATTGCTGGACTGTAATTCCAAAAAGGGTTCATCCAGACATTTCTGGTGAAGGGCCTGTGTCCAAAACATTGACTGTTCTGCTCCTCGGATGCTGCCTGACCTGCTGTGCTTTTCCAGCACTACATGTTTCGACTCTGTTAATCCAGAATCCCACGTAATGTTCTGAGCACCCGGGTTCATATCACATCACGGTAGATGGTGGAATTTGAACGCAATTAAAAATCTGGAATTGATATGCTAATGATGCCCACTGTTGATTGTTAGGAAAAACCCATGTGATTCACTAATGTCCTTTCGGGAAGAAATCTGCATCCATACCTGGTCTAGCCTACATGTGAGTCCAGACCCACAGCAATGCAGTTGACTCTTAATTGCCCTCTGGACCATTAGCAATGGGCAATAAATGCTGGTCTCGCCAGTGATGTCCATATCCTGTGAATGAATGAAAAAAATTGGCTACTTCCTCATGTGGTGGGAAATCATTGTGACATTGGCAAAATGCCATTGCTAAGTTAAAATATCCCTTAGTAGGGGTTTTGATGTTGGTAAATCACCTGTCCATTTTTATAATGCTGCAGCCAGTCTCCTCTATCCCTGTTATTAATAAAATGCCAAGACTCAGGGAGTCACTGCAACACAGCTCTTCATAAATATTTTACTGCTTCCCTGGAGCCAGATGGATTCAGCCTGATGCATTTTCTTTAAATTGATGTGAATGCCCACATAGTCTCTCCAATAGTAGATCTCAGTTGGGTTATTGTGTAAAGTTTATGGCCCCACATTCTATGAAAATTGTGAAGGCATTGGAGAAAGAGTGCTGGAGTCAATAACGAGAATGGTTCCAGGTATAAGAAACGTTTCAGATATGAGGATAAATTGAAGAAGTTGGAACAGTTCTCCTTGGAGAGGAGACCTGATAGGGATTTTCAAAAGCATGACTGGGCTGGACAGATTAGATAGGGAGAAGCTGTCTGTGCTTGTAAAAGAAACTAGGACGAGAAGACTCAGATTGAATGTGCTAAACAAATAAAGCAAGGATGAGGTATAAAAAAAAAATTCACACAATGAGTAGATGGGTATGGAATGCACTGCCTGGAAATGTGATGGGGGAATGTTCAATTGAGGCATTCATAAGAATATTGGATGATTTATTCGGACAGTAATGGTGTACAGGGATACAGGGAAAAGGCAAAGATTGGCAGTAGATATTAGAGCCAAACTAGATAATAGAGCTGGAAGGATGGACTGAATGGCCTTCTCCTGCACCATAATAATTCTGTGATTCATCTCATATTTTTGTCCCAAAATTGTTCATAGGTCAATGCCACAACCATTGATGGAATCACTCCCCTGTTCAACGCGTGTTCCAGTGGCAGTGCGAGTTGTGCAGAGCTGGTGTTGCAGAATGGTGCCAAACTACAAGGGCAGGACTGTTGGGCTTCAGCCATTCATGAAGCATCAAGTAAAGGTCAGTCACCAATCCAGACTGAGACCATTTCATTTTTAAAGCTAGTACAAAACATCATGCATTCTGAAAATCAGAAACAGAGACATTAAACTCTGGGAAATACTTAGTGGGTCAGTAGAGAGTGGAAAAACACAGGCAACCCTTCAGACTTTCATCAGCGTGGCATTTTCACACTTTTTCTTACATTTCACAAATATCATCCAAATGTTTAATTTGTGGAAATACAGTATACACATGTAAAGGTAAAGTTGCCATAGTCCCATAGAGGTGGTGGTTTAACCTGAGGGTCACCACACCTCCCATGATGTGGGAAGAGTTTGACAAGGAGAGTCCTTCATGGTAATCTCAGCTGATGCAGGACTTGAACTCACAACAGTGGCACTTGTCTGCACTGCAAACCAACTAGACAACTAACTAAGCTAACCAGGCCCTATATGTGTTCAATCATAAATGTACATATGTAACCATATGTAGTGCATGTCTATGATCAGCATAAGGACACAAGCCTTTCCATTGTAAATTGAGCTGCCCAGTCTCCTGAGGCAACAGCCAGTCTCCTTTTAATCCTGCTGTTAGTAAAATATTAAGATGCAATCTCATGTTAGGAAGTCACTTTAATCAACTCTTTTTTTGAGTTTTTCACTGGCTTGTTCAGCTCCCAGCCTGCTTGCCCAGGGTCAATTTAATTCAGCCCATTGCATTTCATTCAAATTTATGAATACATACAGATTGTCTCTGTGATGGTTGACTTCAACTGGCATACTGTGTATAGTTGTGAGTCCTACACTATGAATGTATAGGAGAGTGTGCTGAACTGGTCCACTAGAATGAGAAACTTCAGTTATGAGGATAGTTTGAAGAAGTTGGGACAGTTCTCCCTAGATTGAGAGGAGGTCTGACAGACGCATATCTACTTAAGTTTCATAAAAAAGTAGACTTTTCTTGATTTCTCAACCATAGTTATCTTTGTTCAATCTTTTGTAACTAGGTCGCAGTGAATGTATGCAGGTGTTGATCTCCTGGGGTGTGGACATTGACCTGGACATCTCTCAACAGGGAACACCCCTTTATGTAGCTTGTGTCCATCAACAGTATTTTTGCATTAAAAAGCTTCTTCATGCAGGTGAGACTCTTTGCAATTAAAGTGGTAATTTGGACTTAGTTACATTATGGAGAGATGGTCGTGTATTTATAAAATTACTTACCATTGTGGGCTGTTGAGGTTGTGTCATTAAGTATATTCAAGGCTGAGACAGATAGAATTTTAATCAGTATGGGAAATGAGGACTGTGGGGAAAAAGCAGGAAAGTGAAGTTGAAGATTATCAGATCTGCCATGATCTCATTGAATGGCGGAGTATGTTTGATGAGCTGAATTTTAATCTTCTGTTCCTATGACTCATTGTCTTATTCGGAGAAAGTACTTGATAAGCTAAAAGGTCTAAAAACTGATAAATCACCTGGCCCAGGTGGGCTACATCCGAGAGTTCTGAGGGAGGTGGCTGAAGAAATAGCGTTGGTTGTAATCTTTCAAAAATCACTGGAGTCAGGGAAAGTCCCAGATGATTGGAAAATCACTGTTGTAACCCCCTTGCTCAAGAAAGGATCAAGACAAAAGATGGAAAATTATAGGTCGATTAACCTAACCTCTGTTGTAGGTAAAATTCTAGAATCCATCGTTAAGATTTCTAAATTCTTGGAAGTGCCGGGTTGAATTAGAACAAGTTAGCATGGATTTAGTAAGGGGAGGTCATGCCTGACAAATCTTTTAGAATTCTTTGAAGAGGTAACAAGTAGATTAGGCCAGGGAAACCAGTGGATGTTCTACCAAGACTTCCAAAAGGCCTTTGATAAGGTGGCTCATAGGAGGCTGCTGAGTAAGGTGAGGGCCCATGGTGTTCGAGGTGAACTACTGGCATGAATTGACAATTGGCTGTCTGAAAGAAGGCAGAGAGTTGGATTCAAAGGTTCTTTTTCGGAATGGCAGCTGGTGACAAGTGGGGTCCTGCAGGGTTCAGTGTTGGGGCCACAGCTGTTCACTTTATATACAAATGATCTAGATGAAGAGACTGGGGGCATTCTGGCAAAGTTTGCCGATGATAAAAAGTTAGGTGGACGGGTAGGTTGTTCTGAGGAGGTGGGGAGGCTACAGAAAGATTTAGATAGTTTGGGAGAATGGTCCAAGAAATGGCTGATGAAATTCAGTGTGAGCAAATGCGAGGTCTTGCACTTTGGAAAAAGGAACACAGGCATAGATTATTTTATAAACTGTGAGAAAATTCACAAAGCCAAAGTACAAAGGGATCTGGGAGTGCTGGTACAGGATGCTCTAAAGGTTGACTTGCAGGTTGAGTCCGTGGTTAAGAAAGCAAATGTAAGGTTGTCATTTCTTTCAAGAGTGTTGGAATGTAAAAGCAGTGTGATGCTACTAAAACTTTATAAAGCTCTGGTTAGGCCCCATTTAGAATACTGTTTCCAGTTTTGGACCCCACACCTCAGGAAAGACATACTGGCACTGGAGCGTGTCCAACAGAGATTCACATGGATGATCCCTGGAATGGCAGGCCTAACATACGATGAACGGCTGAGGATCCAGGGATTGTATTTGTTACAGTCCAGAGGGTTGAGGGGAGATCTAATAGAAACTAACAAGATAACGCATGGCTTAGAAAGGGTGGATGCTGGGAAATTGTTTCTGTCAGGGGATACTAGGACTTGTGGGCACAGCCTTAAAATTAGAGGGGGTCAATTTAAAATGGAAATGAGGAGACATTTCTTTAGCCAGAGAGTGGTGGGCCTGTGGAATTCACTGCCACGGAGTGCAGTGGAGGCCGAGACATTAAATGTCTTCAAGTTAGAGATTGATAAATTCGTAATCTCGCAAGGAATTAAGGGATATGGGGAGAGTGCAGGTAAGTGGCGTTTGAATGCCCATCAGCCATGATTGAATGGCAGTGTGGACTTGATGGGCCAAATGGCCTTACCTCCACTACTATTTCTTATGGTCTTATTATGTGTTGGACTGGGGTGGACAAAGTTAAAAATCACACAACACCAGGTTAAAGTCCGACAGGTTTATTTGGAAGCACTAGCTTTCAGAGCGCTGCTCCTTCATCAGGTAATTGTGGAACAGGAGCATAAGACACACAATGTACAGCAAAAGGTTACAGTGTCATGCAACTGAAATGATATATTGAACAAACCAATTTAACAACAATCTAGATTTGTTCAATATATAATTTCAGTTGCATGACACTGTAATCTTTTGCTATAAATTCTGTGTCTTATGATCCTGTTCCACAGCTCACTGATGAAGGAACAGCACTCCAAAAGCCAGTGCTTCCACCTGTTGGATTATAACCTGGTGTTGTGTGATTTTTATCATTGTCTTATGGAGATGAAGTTTAATAATTAATTTTATTGATGTCTTACACATATCTCATGAAAATCTGAATTGTTTACTGAGTTGTGTCCTGCTTGGACCATTCTTCTACTCCTGTAACAATTGTCCTCGGTGTCTTGTGAGGCTTTGTTTCAATGTAAAATGAAATGCCATTGCAATCAAAATGAGGTTACAATTAATTAGCAATGCTAAGCACTGCCCATTTATAATTTGGTACACACTCTATTCTTGCATCACACAGAATGACACAACAACTGGCTCCTGCCCACATTTATATTTTGGGCAAGCCTGTTACCACGCATTTTCATTTATTCAAGCAAAATTATCTACCAGCGTCTCACTTCTTTTTGAGTTTATCAAGCTTCCCTTGAAATGTATCTTATGTTATTCTGCTCAACAATTTCTCCTGGTAATAAAGACAGAGGCAAGACTGAGAGCAAAACCAGAAGACAGCACAATATGCCTCCCTGATGCCTTGTCTAGCTAATTATTCAAATAGGGAAGAGTGCCCAGGAATGTACACTTTGAGAAACCAGTTGATTGAATGGATTATTCTGGTCTTATGCCTGAGCATGTCGGAAAATTCAACCAAAGTGATCGCACATTGAAAGCTTTTGTGTCCATTTTAATAATAGACAAGAGGGGATCTTGTGGTGAACTCTCTGCTTCAAAGAGTGTAGAAATCCAATATGTTGCAGGAATAGGATAAACCTCTTAACAATTCATTCGTGATGGGATGAAGGCATCACTGAGCAAAGCCAGCATTTATTGCCAAGATCCCTAACTGTCCAGAAGTCAGTTGAAGGTCGACACATTGCTGTGGTTTGAAATCACATGTAAACCAGACTTCCCTCCCAAAAGGACATTAACGAACCCATTTTTTTAATGACAATCAGCAATGACCATTAGACTAGCATTTTTTTTTCAAATTCCAGGTTTTTATCCATGATGTACCTATGGGAGACCTGGTGAGCACAGGAAGTACTGTTGTTTCTGCCATTCTCTGAAAGCCACCAGACAGTGCCTTGGCAAAGTACACTCCCATTCATAAAGGTCAAGTTCCACTTTAGAGACCTGAGCACAACAATTAGGCTGATCCTTACAAAATTATAAGGGAGTACTGCATTGTCTGATCATTTAGATAAAACCTTAAATTAAGGCCCTACTTCCCCTCATGGGCAGCTATACAAGAATGTCTTTCTTAAGAGTGTTTGTGGGATATGTGCACCACCGGTTAGGCAACCATTTGTTGCCTGTACCCAAATACATTTGAGCAAATAATTCTAAGGCATCATCTTGAACTGCGACAACAGGTAGTTGGTAGGTATGCCCACAGTGTTGTTTGGACGGGAATTCCAAAAGTTTAACTGAGTCCCAATAAAGGAATGGTAAGATATTTCCAAATCAGGATGGCGTGTGGTTTGGAGGTACAAGTGATATTGATCCCAAGCATCTGCTGTCCTTGTCCTTCTGGATGATAGAGCTCATAGATTTAGAAGGTGCTGTCAAAGGAAGGCTTCAAAAGCATTTCCTCTGGTGTACTGAGACAGTGGCAGTGCCTTTATTTTTGAGTCATGAGGCCAGGGTTCAAGTCCCACCTTCTCCAGAGACATGTCAAAACATCTCCTGAACATGTTAATTAGAAAGTTGGAACGTACAAGGCATTGTCAGAAGTCACACGACACCAGGTTATAGTCCAACAAGTTTAGTTGAAATCACAAGCTTTCAGAGCATTGCTCCTTCATCAGGTGAAATCTGAAACCTTGTGATTTTAAATAAACTTGTTGGACTATAATCCAGTGTCATGTGACTTCTGACTTTGTCCACCCTAGTCCAACAACTGCATCTCCACGTCAAGTTCAAGACATTGGCATATTATTAAACTGTAAAGGATGTAAAAAAGATTTATCAGGATGTTAACAAGACAAGAAGGTTTGTGTTACAAGAAGAGGATTGACTGGGATTCTTTCCCTGGAGTGTACGAGGCTGAGGGGTGACCTTATAGCACTTTTTAAAATCATGGGGGACATGGATCGTCTTTTTCCCAGGGTAGGGGAATCCAAAACTAGAGGGCATAGGTTTAAGATGAGAGGGGAAAGACTTTAAAGGGACCTGAGGGACAACTTTTTCAACAGAGGGTTGTGTGTGTATAGAACAAGCTGTCAGAGGAACTGGTAGAGGTGGGTACAATTACACCATTTAAAAGTAATTGGGACAGGTACATGGATGGGAAAGATTTAGTGGGATATGGAGCCAAATGCAGGCAAGTGAAACTAGTTCAATTTAAGAGGAGAAAGTGAGGTCAAAGTTGAAACTTTATTGCTGGAACAGCACAGCAGGTCAGGCAGCATCCAGGGAACAGGAGATTCGACGTTTCGGGCACAGGCCTGAAGAAGGGCCTGTGCCCGAAACGTCAAATCTCCTGTTCCCTGGATGCTGCCTGACCTGCTGTGCTGTTCCAGCAATAAAGTTTCAACCTAGTTCAATTTAAGAAACTGGTTGACATGGACGAGTTTGGCTGAAGGGCCTGGTTTTGTGCTGTATACCTCTATAGCTGTAAAATATCTATAAGAAGCACAAGAACAGGTTGTTTTTATCATTATTACATTGCTATTTGTGTGAGCATGCTGTGAGCAAATTGGCTGCCCATTTCCTACTTTATAATAATGATTATACTTGCATTTCATTAGATATAATGCACTTTGGAATGCTCTTTGGCTTTGAAAAGTGAAATATAAATTCAGGTGTTTTCTTTCTTTATGTTCCCTGAATGAGGTGAGTCCATCCTTGTTTCATGTGTTGCTTTGTTTCTGTCCTGCAGGGGCCAATGTCCAGAAAGGCAAACATTTGGAGACTCCCTTACATGCTGCTGCCCGTCAGTCCAATCCAGAAATTGTTAAGATGCTGCTTGAGTTTGGAGCAGACATTAGTGCCAGAAATGCAGAAGCTGAGAGGCCTATTGATGTTGCTGTCACCAGTAGTCCAGTGGATAGGTTGCTTCTGCATTATGAAGGTAAAGTACCAATATTTTTTTAAATTCATGACGGATGAGACTATTACCCAACCCTAATTGCCCAGTTGGCAGTTAAGAGTCAACCACATTACTGTGGGTCTGGAGTCACATATAGACCATACCAGGTAAGGATGGCAGTTTCCTTCCCTAAAGGACATTAGTGAACCAGATGGGTTTTTCCACGAATTGATTCATGGTCATCATGAGACTCAATTCCAGATATTTACTGAATTCAAATTTCACCATCTGCTGTGGTGAGATTTGACCCCGGCTCCCCAGAGCATTACATGGGTGCCTGGATTAAAAGTCCAGCGATAATGCCACAAGGGCATAGTGATGAAGTGATGGGTGTAACTTATTTCTGTTTTACCACAGCCTGCTGTGAAATATCTTGACATGAGTTACACCTTTCAACAACAATTATTCCTCTAGGCTAGTAACCTAGCTAGGCCTAGGTTAATACTTTGGAGAGAAAGTGAGGTCTGTAGATGCTGGAGATCAGAGCTAAAAATGTGTTGCTGGAAAAGCACAGCAGGTCAGGCAGCATCCAGGGAACAGGAGAATCGACGTTTAGGGCATAAGCCCTTCTTCAGAAATGAGGAAAGTTTGTCCAGCAGGCTAAGATAAAAGGTAGGGAGGAAGGACTTGGGGGAGGGGCGTCGGAAATGTGATAGGTGGAAAGAGGTCAAGGTGAGGGTGATAGGCCGGAGTGGGGTGGGGGCGGAGAGGTCAGGAAGAAGATTGCAGGTTAGGAAGGCGGTGCTGAATTCGATGGATTTGACTGAGACAAGGTGGGGGGAGGGGAAATGAGGAAACTGGTGAAATCCGAGTTCATCCCTTGGGGTTGGAGGGTTCCTAGGCGGAAGATGAGGCGCTCTTCCTCCAACCGTTGTGTTGTTGTGGTCTGGCGATGGAGGAGTCCAAAGACCTGCATATCCTTGGTGGAGTGAGAGGGGGAGTTGAAGTGTTGAGCCACAGGGTGGTTGGGTTGGTTGGTCCGGGTGTCCCAGAGGTGTTCTCTGAAACGCTCCGCAAGTAGGCGGCCTGTCTCCCCAATATAGAGGAGGCCACATCGGGTGCAGAGGATGCAATAGATGATGTGTGTGGAGGTGCAGGTGAATCTGTGGCGGATATGGAAGTTTCCTTTGGGGCCTTGGAGGGAGGTGAGAGGGGAGGTGTGGGTGCAAGTCTTGTACCTCCTGCGGTTGCAGGGGAAGGTGCCGGGAGTGGAGGTTGGGTTGGTGGGGGGTGTGGATCTGACGAGGGAGTCACGGAGGGAGTGGTCTTTACGGAATGCTGATAGGGGAGGGGAGGGAAATATATCCTTGGTGGTGGGGTCCATTTGGAGGTGGCAGAAATGACGGCGGATGATGCGCTGTACATGGAGATTGGTGGGGTGGTAGGTGAGGACCAGTGGGGTTCTGTCCTGGTGGCGGTTGGAGGGGCGGGGCTCAAGGGCGGAGGAGCGGGAAGTGGAAGAGATGCGGTGGAGGGCATCGTCGATCACGTCGGGGGTGAAAATTACGGTCCTTGAAGGAGGAGGCCATCTGGGTTGAACGTTTTTGGAACTGGTCCTCCTGGGAGCAGATGCGACGGGGACAAAGGAATTGGAAGAATGGGATGGCGTTTTTACAGGGGGCAGGGTGAGAGGAGGTGTAGTCCAGGTAGCTGTGGGAGTCGGTCGGTTTGTAGTAGATGTCCGTGTTGATTCGGTCGCCTGAGATAGAAATAGAAAGGTCGAGGAAGGGGAGGGAGGAATCTGAGACTGTCCAGGTGAATTTGAGGTCAGGGTGGAAGGTGTTGGTGAAGTGGATGAACTGTTCAACCTCCTCGTGGGAGCACGAGGCGGCGCCGATACAGTCATCGATGTAGCGGAGGAAAAGGTGGGGGGTGGGGCCAGTGTAGTTGTGGAATACTTTTGAGACAAAGGTATCAATTCCCACCAAGGCTTCCAGCAGAGTTACAATTCAATTGATAATTCTGGATGTACAATTAATCACAGTAATAGTGACTATGAAAACGCTCATTAATTTCTGTTATAATCCATCTGATTCACTTGTCTCCTTAAGGAAGAGAAATCCTTATCAGGTCTGAACTATAGATGACTCCAGTGTCACAGCAACGTGGCTAAACTGTTAACTACCCTCTAGAAAAGATGTGGAGGTGCCGGTGTTGGACAGCGGTGGACAAAATCAGAAGTCACACAACATCAGGTTATAGTCCAACAGCTTTATCTGAATACGAATTAATTTGAGATCACAAGCTTTTGGAATGCTGCTCCTTTGTCAGGTATCATGTGACTTCTGACTTTGCCCTCTAGAAATGGCAAGTCCAAGAGCATAAGAACCAGGAGCAGGAGTAGGCCATCTGGCCTGCTCCTCCATTCAATAAGATCATGACTGATCTTTCCATGGACTTAGCTCCACTTACCACTCACCATAACTCTTAATTCCCTTACTGTTCACAAATCTGCCTATATTCGCCTTAAAAACATTTAATGAAGTAGCCTCAGGTGCTTCACTGGGCAGGGAATTCCACAGATTCACAACCCTTTGGGTGAAGAAGATCCTCCTCAATTCAGTCCTAAATCTGCTCCCCCTTATTTTGAGGCTTTGCCTCCTAGTTCTAGTTTCACCCGCCAGTGGAAACAACTTCTCTGCTTCTACCTCATCCATTCCCTTCATAATTTTGTATGTTTCTATAAGATTCCCCTTCATTCTTCTAAATTCCAATGAAAAGTCAGGGATGGGCAATAAATGCTGTCCTTATCAGGGACATACACTTCCCATAGAATAGAGGAAGACAAATTTAACAAGCAGCGAGGGATGTAGACAGCAGGAAAGCCAGTCAGCTTAACATCTGTCACAGAGAAGTTTCAAAAATCTATTATGAAGGAATTTATAGCAGGATACTTTGAAAAAGATGATGTGATCAGGAAGAGCCAATATGGCTTCATGATCGTAAATGCACATTGAAATAAGCTTGTGAGGAAGTAACATTCATAGTGGATAGAGGTTAACACATGCTTGGATTTCCAAAAGGCATTTGATAATGTCCCTCACCAAAAGTTGTTTCACAAGATAACAGTGTATGGAGGTAAAATATGAGCATGGATAAAGGATTAGTTAGCCATTAGGAGCAGTATTTAGAGATAAATGGTTCTTTTTTGGTTTGCCACTCAGTAACTCATGGACTGTAACTGGGATCAGTGCTAGGGTATCAACTATTTGCAATCTATATTAGTGACTTGGGTGAAGGGACTGAATATATGGTAGCTACGTTTGCCACTGAAACCAAGATACTGAGGAAAATAAGTTGTCAAAATGAGAGAGTCTACAAAGGGATAGAGACAGATGAAGTGAATGGGCAAAATTTGGCAGATGGAATATTACATGTGTAAAGTGAATGTGTCCAGTTTTGCAGGAAGAATTAAGAAACAGTATCCTATTTGAATAGAAGGAGATTTCAGGGCTCAGTAGTACTGAGGGATCTGAGTGCCCTGTTACATAAATCATATAAAGTTAGTATGCTGGTGCAGCAAGTGATCAGGAAAGGCAAATAAAATGTTATTTATTGCAAAGGGAATGGCACATGAAGCAGGAAAGTTTTCATAAAAGAGTTTAGAACATTGGTCATTTAGACCTCAAACCTATTCAGTCAATCAATGAGATCATGCCTGATCTGCGGCCTAAGTCCACATCCTTAAATTTCTACTAAACACAGTTGGTTCATAAAAATCTATTAGATCTGTCAATCACAAGTTTACAGTTAACAATTGATCTAGCTTTTAAATAATGCTTATGAATGGAGTGTAACATCCTTGAATTTAAACCTGAACATATTTGGTTAATAAAATTCGATGAAATCATCAATTATAGATGTTAAATTAACAATTGATCTAGCTTTTAAATAGAGCTTTTAAAGTAATGTAACATCCAAAGGTGGTCAAGTCAGGTTTGATACTGAATCATGTAAGTACATATTAGATTAACAGGATAGGGCTTAGGAGAGTTTTAAAGGAGGGCAAAGGGGCAGAGAAGTCTAATGAGAGAATTCCAATGTTAATGACTATCAGAGATGGGCATCTTACAATCCTATTTATTTCTGGGTGGCGCTGTCAGACTTTCAGTGTTCCAGCATACCAATGTTGTGATCATGCTGCATGACAAATGTATATGTCATCATTTTCTGGCTGCTATTTAACCTCAGAATGTTTTAATTACAGCAACACCAAGCTCCCTGTGTCAGTTGTGCCGCCTGTGTGTTCGAGGTTGTCTCGGGAGAGCCCGCTTACAGTTCATTCCACAGCTGGAATTACCCAAACTACTGAAGGACTTCTTGCAGCATAAGTAACCTACTTCCCTTTGAATCCAACAGTCTGCATAGGAAGCTGGTTTCAGATCTTGGCTCTGCTCTTTTCTGTATATAGAGCATGTGTTAAACCTGTCTATATGTAGTGCAATGGCTACCCATTGTAATCCCTGTTTTTGTAGGCTGTTGTCTTTGTCTGGGCAGCTAAGAATGTAGTACTGTATGATGAAACAAATTGGATTAGCATCAGTCCCAATGACACCATTGAATTTCTCCCTTTCTTACGTGTAAGCAATGATTGGGAGGGGAAATTCATCCCCATCTTGCCTGTTGCTTTGGTGCAAAATTAGGTGTGAGTGGTCACACCAGTTCCTGGGTTTAACCTCCCAAACCTGAGCTTTACCCCCATGGAGACTTGTAATTGCCTGGATAGCTACACTGTTCAAGTAAAAACAATGTGCTGCCTTTTCTGGAGATCTGAAGCACAAACTGGAAGTACTCAGCAGGTCTGAAAGCATCTGTGGAGATAGAAACAGAGCTAATGTCTGAGTTCAATGTGACACTTCCTTGGAATTGAATGGAATGTAGTTCTTCAAATTATGAATTTTTTCTTCTCCTTCTTCTCTGAATACCCTCTTTCCTAATGTCTTCTTTGTATGAATTGGGTCTCAACAGATCAGATCAAAGAACCCTAACAGTGTGGAAGCAGGCCATTCAGCCCATCGAGTCCACACCCTGACCTGCCGAAGAGAAGCCCACCCAGACCCACACCCCGACCCTCTCCCTGTGACCCTGCATTTCCTGTGGCTAATCCACCTGAACATATTTGAACTGTGGGATGAAACTGGAGCATCTGGTGGAAACCTACACAGACATGAGGAGAATGTGCAAATTCCACACAGACAGTTGCCCAAGGGTGCCACCATGCCACCCTGACCTATGTTTGGCTATCAGCAGCCACCATTAATACCTACTCTTCATCTATATCTTTTCTCTACTACCATTGGCATTCCCTTAGCCTTTTGCTCCAGGATACCCTTCCACTTGCTCCACTGTCCCTTTATCTGGCAGCATAAAAACCATCACATTTCCAGCCCCTCTCATTTCTGAAGGAGTGTCATATTCGACTTGAAACATCAACTTTGTTTCTCTCTTCACGGGTGCTGCCTGCATCATTGAGTTTCTCCAGCACTTTTAGCATTTTTGCATTTCACCTCATTCAACCATCAGGCCTGTCGAGTGTGCTCATCAAGGACTATGTTTTATGGTGCCAATGCTAAATATGTCAAAAACCACTGAAGGATTCAGTATGGGTTAGACGTGACCTACAATTGTTGCCTCGAGGTCCACTTAAGGCCAAACTAGTGGTCTGTAAAATTATACTTGTTCTTTTTTCACTTACCTTTATGTGGATCCAAACAGGAGCAAGAATAGTTCTCCTAGTTCCGTGGAATTGCTCTGGGCTGTTATCAGTTTACAGTCACAATTGCTTTTCACTCCTGGCTATTCGTGCCCTGCAGCCTTATCTGTGAAATGTCCGACTTCAGTAAGTTGGTTTTGGAAGTCTGATTCAAGATGCACTTCAGGCTGGTTGCTGGCAAAAATAAAGATTAGCTTCTTCCCCAGTTCAGTCACTCATTACTGAACTCGAACAAAATGACTGCAGACGTTAAAAATATGAAATAAAAATGGAAAGTGGTGGAAAATCTCAGCAGGTCTGACAGCATTAGTGAGGATAGGAGCAGAGTTAATGTTTCAACTCCAAAATGGCTGCTCTTTAAAGTTCTTAAGTAGACTCATATTGCACTTGAAGCTTTAATGATATTTATCTCACTACTGATGCAGATAGACCTGTTGAGTTTATCTAGCACTTCTCTCTATTTTGTTTTTGATCATTCCTTATGCAGTGCCTTATTCCTTTGGGTCATAGTTTAATACCAGATCATTTCCTTCACAACATAACTTCAGTTCTGATCTTCATCACTTTGAACCATCTATCCTAACACAGCTATTTTGCCATGTCTAATGGGCACATACAAACCCAGGCGATTGTCACTGTTGAAGGATTTGAAACCAATTTAACCCAATGAATGTTCCATCCAATCCTATCCATTGGCCTGCATGTTAGTTTACAATTGTCTGTCACGAGACAATTGTAATGCCACAGCAGTATTGTCTTGACATAGGATTAAAACTACTTTAAATCACAATCATCAAAACATTGGAAATACCAATAAATCTCCTATTTTATTGCTCAATATCACCAACTTGTTAGATGGTAAGAGACAAAATGCTCTGAAATGACTGACTTCCTACTATTTTCATTCTCTGTAAAGCATTAACTTACCTCTCTTTTAATCCACATTCACTTTAATCCATTTAGTGCCTTCTCTTAATTTGTGGAACACATTAGAATAAGTGTGAAACTATATTCCAGGAATTAAGATGCAGCTCAGTTGGCTGGATGGCTAATGAGTGATGTAGGTTCAATTCCTATTGAGGCCACTGTCCTTCTCAACCTCTCCCTTTGCCTGAGACACAGTGACCCTCAAATTAAACCATCAGCAGTTGTCTCTTTCTTTCTATTGAAAGAGCAGACCTCTCGTCTGGCAGGACTGTGCTGACTTTACCTTTTATACATAAACAAACTGCCTCTTTTTTAGCTCATTGACTGAAAAATAATTTTTAGGCAATTTTTTTTAATCTAAACGACCTGACTATTGAGGACAAAATAATAACAGTGAGACACGAAAGAAACTAATGTTTTTTTTCTGGTTAAGGCTGAGTTACATTGAATTGTTTGGAGGTTTCTCATTACGGGGCCATCCTACTTTATCAAACCTGCCTCGTTGATTACCTACCCTGTCACCCCCGCCCTGTGTCTCTCGAGTCAGGATTTGCCCCCCACTTGATCATGGGCTGTTCCCAGAAAGATCCACCGTTTAGTAGGTTTCCCAGAGTTCACCAGTATCTCTTGTGCTCCTGCCATCTTTAAAAGCCAGTTTTTCACCTGGACAAGCACAGTCAGTCCAAAGCTGGCCTTCAGGGTTCCTGATGCTTGCCCTGAACATGGTAGGCACAGGGATGATAGTGCCTCGCTCCATGGGCGAAGTACTAGAGGTCCTTTGAGGTGGATTGGTGCATGCGTGGGATTTTCTCTTCCCCTAGAACCAGCACTGCAGACCATGCCAGTCTGTTCGGAGTTTGCCACCGATTAGAGCAATGTCAGCCTGGAGGAAAACCCAGCACTGTAGTAGATGGTCAATGCCCTTCTCTATGTTACCAAGTAAGGTGTCACTGTCTTCTCCTTTACCTTTGATTCCCTTTTTCCTTTTCCTCTTGCTAGGTTCAAATGATGTCCATCTATAATAACATTCGGTGTGAAGAAAGGTTCTTAGGTCACAAATGGCTGCAGGTTTATTTGTATCTTGACAATGGCTGCCTGAATGGCTGAGTATTTCAAGGGTTAATTGATGCTTCTTTACATCAGGGAATACAGTCCACACTATTGTGGTTTCCTTTAACCTGACAGCACTAAGAATAATTTTCTTCTGTAATCTGCATAATAGATGTTGGTCACTTGGTATTGACCACACTGAATGTGGATTTAATTCCTACTGCAGAGACCAGAGAGCGCATAATTTAGAATAACATTACTCTGCAGCACTGCGGGAGTGCTGGATTGCTGGAAATACTGTCTTTCACATGAGATACTGCCTTTCAGCTGGACATTAAAGAGGCCATGGCGTTATTGCAGAGAAGAGCAGGGGAATTTCCATGGGTGTCCTGGCCAATATTTTATCCCTCAACTATCGTCAACTATAAAAAACATTATTTGGTCATTATCACATTACAGTCATGCAGCCTTGCTAATTGGCTGCTCACTTCCTAAATTACAACAGCGACTGCTTTTCAAGTGAGTGCTTAACTGGGTGTAAACTGCTTTGGGAAATCCTGCGGTTGTGAAGAGCATTCCTGTTTATTGCTGCAGCTGAGCCATTGGAGATGGTGTTAGTTTTTCAGGGTCCCTGGGTCACAAGGAGCACACTCACTGTCTCGCCTTGCGTGTGAGGTAAACCTCATCTCAGGCCTGTTCATGCCATTAACCAAGGCCCAAAGAGCTATAGGCACATAGTCTCCTCACTTGTGATAGGGCCTTTCACCCAGAAAAAGAAACATTAACACTGACTTTGGGGTCCACGGGATCTTCTAGTGACTCCACAGGAGTCAATAGAAGATCCACCATATTGAGTGACCCAAAGTGGCGGGCCATGTGCAGATGGAGGTTTGTGAAATAAAAGACAAGTTTGTTCTCTTTTCAGAATTTACCATTTGACCCCCTCAGTTCTTCGAATCAAATCAACGAGGAGAGGCTGGGATAAGACTTAATAAACAATTTGGACCCTTGCCTTCAAGGACCCAGGAGGGAAACTAGATGTCTGGCCTCATTGATACTTTCTTCTGTTCTTCACATAGCTTCTGTGCTTTGCTTGCCTGAGGCAAAAATCTCCTGTCCAACCCACACTCCCTAGTTTCCCAAGGGAGGGTATTCTGGGTCTGCATGGAATCACACATGCAGCAAATGTTGGGTAGACTGAAGTCGATGCGTGTAAAAGTGCCCACAAATTTCTGATACCTCAGTGTCTTAGCAATCCAAACAACAGGGCAGAAAATACTCCCCAGTTACCATCAGAATTTAAGAATATCCGGACTGACAAACTCTCCCTCTTGGTACTGACAGTACAAATGTGTGATATATGAACAAACACTGTAAATCATTCATTAAAGAGTAATAAACACAAATGCAAAGGAAATGTAATATAGTAAGATATTAACCTATAGGTTAATTAAACCGATAACTTTAAACCTATATTTAAATCTATCGGGCATCCACTGTGAACAACCCATCCTGTGAAAAGGCTTTCATTTTAAAAGTTATCAATTCCTAAATCTATGCATCATATACATGTGCATTTATTGCTTAAATTGATTCATGTATTATTGTTTTCGCACAATGCATTTGAATTAAAAAATGTAAAAGATGTAGCTGATGTGATTCTTTATTTGACATTCACAAAAAGTGAGGGGAGGAACTGGGGCTGGCAAAGCCAGAGTAGGGGGATAGGAAAGGTCATGGAGAGAGGGGATATCAGGGGTGGGGAGGGGGACAGACCTTGGAAGAGCTCACAATGAGAAGCTGAAATTGTGATGAAGCCACTCCCATTCTTCCTGAGCAGACTTAATTATTCGGTTCCTCCTCTATCTCATTCCCTCCAGATGTGGAGAGGTCGTTTCCCATTGTGGGAGGGTCGAGGGTCGGGGGCAAAATCTCAGAATACAGAGGAACCTCAATTATCCAAAGGACACAGGTGGGTGGTATGCCATTCGGTTAATCAAATTCTGGATAATCGAATGCTGGATAACATAGTTTAGCCGAGCATTGGGACATTACAATCTTGCCAGAAATCTGATATTTGGATAATCGAATTCCTGATAATCGAAGTTCCTCTGTATTAGGTGATGACAAGAAATCTGCAGAATTCTTTACTGCAGAGGGCTGTTGAGGCTGGGTCATGAAGCATATTCAAGGCTGAGATAACAGATTTTTAATCAGTGAAGAAATCAAGGGTTATGGAGAAAAGGCAGCAAAGTGGTGTGGAGGATTATCAGATCAGCCATGATCTCAATGAATGTTGCAGCAGAATCAATGAGCTGAATGGCTTACTTCTGCCATTATTTAATTAGATTAGATTCCCTACAGCATGGAAACAGGCCCTTCAGCCCAACAAGTCCACACCGACCCTCCGAAGAGCCATTCCCCTATCCTATATTTACCCCTGGCTAATGCACCTGACACTCTGGGCAATTTAGCATAGCCAATTCACCCGACCTGCACATAGAGTCATAGAGATGTACAGCATGGAAATAGACCCTTCAGTCCATCTTTTGGACTGTAGGAGGAAACCGGAGCACCCAGAGGAAACCCACGCAGACACAGAGAGAATGTGCTAACATACACAGTCACCCGAGGCCGGAATCGAACCTTGGTCCCTGTTGCTGTGAGGCAGCAGTGCTAACCACTGAGCCACTGTGCTGCCCCCTGGGTGGTCTTATGGTCTTACCTCCTCCTGCTAAACTTATGAATGCAACAATACTGGCAGCAGCCATTGACCAATAATGGACTCCTGCTAAACTTTATTAGCTTGACGGGGTTGGACAATCATGTACGCAATGGGAGCACTGATTTGTGCATTTTCCTTGCCCCCATCTCCTCTGCCTAAGCAGAAGGGATTGGGGAGCCTGTAAAATTCTGACTTCTGGTTCATTTTATTGTGTCAGCAATTTAGATTTGAGCTGGATGATTCTTTTGATCCATTTCAATCTTATAGTCTTTTAATAATAAATCAATTCAGAATATTGCTGACTTTGACACAAGGCATAAGTTCAATTCCACTCCTATTACCACATGACCCACCTCCTTCCTGGTTTCTGTTACACTCTGAATGATCTGAAGTACTCTTCACGGGTTGTGCACTGGTGAGTTGTTTATAGTCCACTTGCTTTCTAATTGGTCAGTATAAAGGATGGTGGAAGTTAACTCCTTTTTCCAATTACGTTACCCAACCTCCTGACCTTCCCCTTCGTGTAGCACATTATCGGATCAGACTAGGATGAACTTGAATTCTCCGTGTGATGAATTTAGAACTGAACATTTCCAGGAAATAAGAGTCAAACACATTAGCATTCTAACAACAGATCCCAACATCAAACCCCAGCCCACTTCCTTCAATGTAAGGAAGACTAAATGCATTATACTAATGAATATAAGAAAAGGTCATCAATATTATATCAATTCACCATGAGCTCAGTGTTATACTAAAGCATTTGTCTCAACATTATGACTTGATCATTCATAAGAGGTGTTCTAATGTACCAAAAACAGAAATTGCTGGAGAAACGTAACAGGTCTGGCAGCATCTGTGGAGAGAAAGCAGAGTTAAAGTTTTAGGTCCAGTGATCCTTCTTCTGCACTTTCTCTCCACAGATGCTGCTAGGCTTGATGGGTTTCTCCAGTAATTTCTGTTTTTGTTACAGATTTCCAATAGTTTTTTATTTTTGTTTTGAGTCCAACTACAATATGCATCACAATAAATTAGATGAATTAAACACACATTATAATTTTGTATAGAACACATTTGCATACAATTCTTCCTCTGTTTTAATTTAAATGGGTTAAAATTTCTTACAAAATAGTGGAATAAAATTTCATTGTTGATCATTCAAACTCCATCGGCATCATCAATAATTATAAAACGTGTTGAAAATTTGCTGAATTGAAGCATTTTTTTGCTACATTGGTATGTTTAAGTAAGTACCAACATGTGCTGTGTATCTGAAGGTTGAGAGTTCAAGTCCCACATAGGTAGTGGATACACGTAGTGATCTTCCAAACATTCTTAGATTCTGGAAAATTGAGAAACTTTCAACGTAACACCATTATTTTAAAAGGGAACAAGAAAAAAACAGGTAACTTTACACCAGTTAGGTTAATAAAGTTTATTGATAAAATATTAGAGTCTATTACAAAGCATCTAGCACTATAGCATTTACAAATACACAATATGATCAAACAGATTCAGCATGGCTTCATGAGGGGAAATTTTGCCTGACAAACTTATGAGATTTCTTTGAGGAAGTAAGAGGCAGGAGAGGTAAAGGGAAACAGTGGATCCAATATATCTAGAATCCTAGAAGGCATTTGATAAGGCACCACACATTAGGTTCTGAACAAGATATAACACAAATGCAAAGGAAATGGAATATAGTAAGATATTAACCTATAGGTTAATTAAACCGATAGGTTTAAAGTTATCAGGCATCCACTGTGAACAACCCATCCTGTGAAAAGGCTTTCATTTTTAAAGTTATCAATTCCTAAATCTATGCAACATGTTCATGTGCATTTATTGCTTAAATTGACTCATGTATTATTGTTTTCACACAATGCATTTGAATTTTAAAAATGATGTAGCTGATGCAATTCTTTATTTGACATTCACAAAAGGTGAAGGAAGGCACTGGGGCTGGCAAAGCCAGAGTAGTGGGATAGGAAAGGTCATGGAGGGAGGGGATATTAGGGGTAGGGAGGGGGACAGACCTTGGAAGAGCTCAAAATGAGAAGCAGAGAATGTGATGAAGCCACTCCTATTCTTCTGGAGCAGACTTAGTTACTCAGTTCCTCTCATTCCCCCTCCATCCCATTCCCCTCCAGATGTGGAGAGGTCGTTTCCCATTGTGGGACAGTCGAGGGCCTGGAGGCAAAATCTCAAAATACAGATGAACCTCGATTATCCAAAGGACACGGGTGGGTGGTATTTCATTCCGTGAATTGAGTTCTGGATAATCGAATGCCGGATAACATAGTTTAACATTGCAATTTTGCCAGATAATCCCACATGTGGATAATTGAATGCCTGATAATCAAAGTTCCTCTGTATTAGGTAGTCCATTTAAGGGGGAGATGAGAAGAAATCTGCAGAATCCTTTACTGCAGAGGGCTGTTGAGGTTGGGTCATGAAGCATATTCAAGGCTGAGATGGACAGATTTTTAATCAGCGAAGATATCAAGGGTTATGGAGAAAAGGCAGCAAAGTGGTGTGGAGGATTATCAGATCAGCCATGATCTCATAGTATTACATTAGTAAAATAGAGAATTAACTTTGGATAAGAGGGGCATTTTCAGAGTGGGAACCTGCAACGAGTGGAGTACCACAGGGATCAGTGCTGGAGTCACATTTATGCACAATTTACTTTGATGACTTGCATGATGGAAATGAATGAGCTATGGACATCACACTCTAAGGTTTCTTTGATCCCTTGCACTTCCTCATGTCCTACCATTTAATGTGTATCCCTTGCCTTGTTAGACCTAATTGATTAGCTTGTCTATATTTTCCGATAATTTAAGGATTTTATCCTTGCATCACCGATATTTGTGTCATGAATCTAGTGATTGTCATGGCAGCCAAAGTTGGCCCACATAAGGTGTTATCAAAATTCCTCGGTCATATATTGTGTCTCAAGGGTGAGCCATTTGTGCTTAGAACCTTCATTACCTGCTTGCAGTTTTGGACTGAAAGAGAGTATGGAAGCTATTCATCTGGCTTGAACTCACAAAACAGAAATTACTTGTAAGTGTTTGGCTTCCATGTTATGATCTGCCAGAACCAGTAAGCATGATGAAAGTCAGTTTGTTAGGGAGTTTGCCTTTGGGAGGACTCCACTGCATTTGTGACAATGTCTTGCCCTAAGTTACCCCAGAAGATGCCATGCTGAAAGCCCTATATAAATGTAAAAAAAAATACAAATAAGGTTCAATGCAGAAATGAAAGAGGTGATGCACTTTAATCGGAAGAACATTGAAAGACAACACACAATAGGCATGCAATTCTAAAGGGACAAAGTTAAAAATTACAGAACACCAGGTTATAGTCGAACAGTCCAAATCTGCTGGCATACAACCTGGTGTTGTGTGATTTTTAACTTTGTCCACCTCAGTCCAACTCTGGCATCTCCACATCATTCTAAAGAGAGTGCAGGGCCAGAGAGCCATGGGTGAATATAGGCACAGATCATTGATTATGACAAGACAAGTGGAGAATTTAAACATACAGTACCCTTTATTAACAAAGGCGAAGAGTACAATGGCAAAAAGGAGATGATGTTGATCTTGTCTGAGGCATTTTTTAGACCTCAGCTGGAGTATTATCTACAGTTGTGGGTGACACAGTGTAGAAGATATGAACATGTCAGAGAAAATGCATATGTGATTTACAAGAATGGCTCCAAGAATGAAAAACTTCAATCACGTGGATAGATCAAAGACGTTGAGACTGTCCTCCTTGGTGACATTAAGGCTGAGAGGTGATTTGAAAGAGGTTTACAAAATCATGTGTGGACTAGATGGAACAGATAGGGTGAAGCTGTCTCCTTGTACAGGAACAGGAGAGAGAAGGCACAAAGTTAGAGTAATGTGCAAATGAAGTAACAGCGATATGATTAAAATAAAACTTCTCCACAAGGTGAATATTTGAAATACACTATCTGAAAATGTGGTGGGGGCAGGTTCAATAGAAGCATTCAAGAGAGCATTGGATGATTATTTGGATAGCAATGGCGTGTAGGGATATGGGGAGAAGGCAGGAGATTGGTACAAGATAATGATGTTTGTTTGAAGAGCTAGATGGGCACCATGGGCTGAATGGCCTTCAAGCAGTGACCTTCTTCTTACCGCCGTTCATTTTAGGGAACATAGAGTCATAGACTCAGAGAGATATACAGCATGGAAACAGACCCTTCGGTCCAACCCATCCATGCTGACCAGATATCCCAACTCAATCTAGTCCTACCTGCCAGCACCCTGCCCATATCCCTCCAAACCCTTCCTATTCATATACCCATCCAAAGCCTTTTAAATGTTGCAATTGTACCAGCCTCCACCACTTCCTCTGGCAGCTCATTCCATCCACATACCACCCTCTGTGTGAAAAAGTTGCCCCTTAGGTCTCTTTATATCTTTCCCCTCTCACCCTAAACCTATGCCCTCTAGTTCTGGACTCCCCAACCCCAGGGAAAAGACTTTGTCTATTTATCCTATCCATGCCCCTCATGATTTTGTAAACCTCTATAAAGTCACCCCTCAGCCTCCGATGCTCCAGGGAAAACAGCCGCAGCCTGTTCAGCCTCTCCCTATAGCTCAAATCCTCTAACCATGGCAATAACCTTGTAAATCTTTTCTGAACCCTTTCAAGTTTCACAACATCTTTCCGATAGGAAGGAGACCAGAATTGCACACAATATTCCAATAGTGGCCTAACCAATGTCCTGTACAGCTGCAACATGACCTCCCAAATCCTGTACTCAATACTCTGACCAACAAAAGAGAGCATACCAAATGCCTTCTTCACTATCCTATCGACCGGCGACTCCACTTTCAAGGAGCTATGAATCTGCACTCCAAGGTCTCTTTGTTCAGCAACACTTCCTCGGACCTTACTATTAAGTGTATAAATCCTACTAAGATTTGCTTTCCCAAAATGCACCACCTCGCATTTGTTTGAATTAAACTCCATCTGCCACTTCTCAGTCCATTGGCCCATTTGGTCAAGATCCTGTTGTAATCTGAGGTAATCTTCTTCGCTGTCCACTACACCTCCAATTTTGGTGTCATCTGCAAACTTATTAACCAGGGAAATAGACACCTTGCAAAGTGTCCACATTACAGAGGAGGAAGTGCTGGATGTCTTGAAATGCATAAAGGTGGATAAATCCCCAGGACCTGATCAGATGTACCCTCGAACTCTTTGGTAAGCTAGAGAAGTGATTGCTGGGACTCTTGCTGAGATATTTGTATCATTGATAGTCACAGGTGAGATGCCAGAAGACTGGAGGTTGGCTAACATGGTGCCGCTGTTTAAGAAGGGTGGTAAGGACAAGCTAGGGAACTATAGACCAGTGAGCCTGACCTTGGTGGTGGGCAAGTTGTTGGAGGGAATCCTGAGGGACAGGATGTACATATATTTGGAAAGGTAAGGACTGATTAGGGATGGTCAACATGGCTTTGTGCGTGGAAATCATGTCTCACAAATTTGATTGAGTTTTTTGAAGAAGTAGCAAAAAGGATTGATGAGGGCAGAGCAGTAGATGTGATCTATATGGACTTCAGTAAGACGTGCGACAAGGTTCCCCAAGAGAGACTGATTTGCAAGGTTAGATCTCACGGAATACAGGGAGAACTAGCTATGTGGATACAGAACTGGCTCAAGGTAGAAGACAGAGGGTGGTGGTGGAGGGTTGTTTTTCAGACTGGAGGCTTGTGACCAGTGGAGTGCCACAAGGATCGGTGCTGGGTTCTCTACTTTTTGTCATTTACATTAATGATTTGTATGTGAGCATAAGAGGTACAGATATGGAACACTATATCTTCCATATCCTTTTCCACAGTAAATACTGATGCAAAATACTCATTTTAGTATCTGCCTCATTTTCTGCGGCTCCACACAAAAGCTGCCTTACGGATTTTTTGAGGGGCCTCATTCTCTCCGTAGTATTGTCCTTAATGTATTTATAAAAACCTTTTGGATTCTCCTTAATTCTACTTGCCAAAGCTATCTCATGTCCACTTTTTGCCCTCCTGATTTCCCTCTTAAGTATACTCCTACTGCCTGCCTTTATACTCTTCTAAGGATTCACTCAATCTACCCTGTCTATACCTTACATATGCTTCCTTCTTTTTCTTAACCAAACACTCAATTTCTTTAGTCATCCAGCATTCCCTATACCTACCAGCCTTTCCTTTCACCCTGACAGGAATATACTTTCTCTGGATTCTCGTTATCTCATTCCTGAAGGCTTCCCCTTTTCCAGTCGTCCCTTTATCTACGAACATCTGTCCCCAATCAGCTTTGGAATGTTCTTGCCTAATCCCATCAAAATGGACTTTTCTCCAATTCAGAACTTCCACTTTTAGATCTGGTCTATCCTTTTCCATCACTATTTTAAATCTAATAGAATTATGGTCACTGGCCCCAAAGTGCTCCCCCACTGACATCTCAGTCACTTGTCCTGGCTTTTTCCCAAGAGTAGGTCAAGTTTTGCACCTTCTTTAGTAGGTACATACACATACTGAATCAGAAAATTTTCTTGTACCCATTTAACAAATTCCTCTCCATCTAAGCCCTTAACACTATGGCAGTCCCCTACCATAACCACTCTATTATTCTTACAGATTGTTTCTCAATTTCCCTCTACCTATTAGGGGGCTCGATAATACAATCTCAATAAGATGATCATCCTTTTCTTATTTCTCACTTCCACCCAAATAACTTCCCTGCATGTATTTCTGGGAATATCCTCCCTCAGCACAGCTGTAATGCTATCCCTTATCAAAAACACCATTTGCCCTCCTCTCTTGCCTCCCTTTCTACCCTTCCTGCAGCATTTGTACCCTGGAACATTAAGCTGCCAGTCCTGCCCATCCCTGAGCCATGTTTCTGTAATTGCTATGATATCCTAGTCCCATGTTCCTAACCATGCCCTGAGTTCATCTGCCTTCCCCGTTTAGGCCCCTTGCATTGAAATAAATGCAGTTTAATTTATTAGTCCTACCTTGTCCCTGTCTGCCCTGACTGTTTGACTCGCTTCTGATCTCAACTGTATCAGTCTCTTTCTTCACTATCTCTCTGGATCCCAGCCCCCCCCCCAACCTTACTAGTTTAAATCTCCCGAGCAGCTCTAGCAAATTTCCCTGCCAGTATATTAGTCCCTTTCCAATTTCGGTACAATCCGTCCTTCTTGTACAGGTCACTTCCCCCAAAAGAGATTCCAATGATCCAAAAATGTGAATCCTTCTCCCATACACCAGCTCCTCAGCCATGCATTCATCTGCTCTATCCCTCCTACTCTTGCCCTCACTAGCTTGTAGCTCCATGAGTATTTCAGATATTACTAGTCTCGAGGACCTCCTTTTTAAATTCATGCCGCCAGAGATCCGTGTTCAATTCCCTACTCAGGCG
This sequence comes from Chiloscyllium plagiosum, assembly GCF_037043375.1. Lineage (NCBI taxonomy): Eukaryota > Metazoa > Chordata > Chondrichthyes > Orectolobiformes > Hemiscylliidae > Chiloscyllium > Chiloscyllium plagiosum. The sequence continues at coordinate 137,810,493 of NW_028270140.1, forward strand.
ACTGACTGTGTGGAGCTTGCAGTTTCTCCCCGTGTCTGCGTGGGTTTCCTCCGGGTGCCCCGGTTTCCTCCCACAGTCCAAAGATATGCAGCTCAGGTGAATTGGCCATGCTAAATTGTCCGTAGTGTTAGGTAATTGATAAATGTAGGGGTATGGGTGGGTTGCGCTTCGGCGGGGCGGTGTGGACTTGTTGGGCCGAAGGGCCTGTTTCCACACTGTAAGTAATCTAATCTAATCTAATCTAATCTAATCTAATCTAATCTAAGGACATGCAAGTCCTGGGCCTTCACCACCAAATCCTAGCCACCTGATGCCTGGAGGAAGAACATCTCATTTTCCGTCTTGGGACCCTCCAACCACATGGGATCAACTCGACTTCACTCGTTTCGAAATCTGCCTCCCTGGTCCAAATCTCCACCTCGGCACCGCCTTCTTGAACTGTCCTACCTGTCCATCTTCCCTTCGCACCTATCCACTCCACCATCCCCACTCACCTATCCCATCAGCCCCCACCTCCATCTACTATTGCCTTTCCAGCTACCATTAGTCCCCACCACCACCCCCCCATTATTTGTCTCTCAACCCCCTTCCTGATGTCCAAAATTGTCGACTCTCCTGTACCTCGGATGCTGCCTGACCTGCTGTGCTTTTCCAGCCACCACTAGTGGCAACATGAATGTCAATCAAATACCTCACCTCACACAGGGAGGACCTTCCAGAGCAGGAGGGAGAAGGGGCGGAGCTAGTCGGCGCCACGCCCAAAGACCCCACGGGGATTCCTTGACCCACCCCCTGTCGCCATTGGAACTCCTTGCCCCGCCCCCCTGGACGCCGCGGTGAGACATTGCCCCGCCCCATTGTCACCATGGCGGCGACTCTCGCCCCACGGTCGCCATGGGGACACCTTGCCCCGCCCACGTCGCCTGAAGCTCCGCCTTGTATCGTCATTGGTACCCCTCCCCAAACTCGGGGCGGTTGCTACGGAAACCACAGGCCCCGCCCTCCGGCTATCGCCATGGAGACAGGTAACGCGGCCCTCGCCTCCCGCTCCACACGGCTCCATCCTCGGGATGAACGCTCTCCCGCCACTGCCCCCCGGGAGCTCGCAGTGCTGGATCCCCGAGCCTGCAGGACGGCCCCCTACCCTCGCCCCGGTGCCCCGGCCTGCCGCAGAAACCTGGAGCGCCTTCGCCCCGGTTCCGGCCCGAGCTGGACTCACCCCGAGAGGTCATCAAGTGGCTGCAGAGTCTCGACCTGAAGTTCCCGTTCAAACACGTCAGGAAGTGAGTGTGGGGCGTGGGAGGGGGGGAGAAAGGGGGTAC